>NC_138508.1:89035691-90526941 GCF_964252035.2 Podarcis erhardii
CCAAAAATTCTGATCCCACAGGGAGATCCTGAAAAGCAACCCATTTCCCTGTTGTGCTTTGAGGCCCACAAGCCCTTCCCCAGCAAATAATTCCACACTGACACGTAATTTTGGTTTAAGTTAATGGGTAAAATTTAGGCCACAACTTTATTGATTACAGCAAAGTGAGTGGTATTGGCTTAGGCATTGGCAACAGACTATAACTGACTTCTACCTCTCAGGCAGGTAGTCTGGAAGGGTAAACACCAAACAAGGGAGCAACATCAATGAAAATCAACCAAAGCTCACCCCAGGGTTCCTGTGGTCCTGGCATAGCCCTAGCCCCTCAAGTGGACTTCGGATGAGATCCAGGACCCCCAGATTCCTTTAACAGAATACCTTTATTCATGGAGGGGCAGGTGATGGCTGCGCCTCCCCTCCCACACACTTCACTAAGCCAATGCCTAACCGCCAAACCTTACAAAAGTTGTGACGATTCCTAAGGGGTTAGGCGAAAGCCAAATGGTCACTGCCAGTTTGCCAAATGGAAAAATTCCTACCCAGCCCCTGTTCCAAAGCAGGCGACCAACCAACATGTGCTTAGTTGGCAATCTTCCAGTTCCTTTTCCTACTTGGCTCCATCATGAACACAGAGAAGCTGACTTCTCAACTTTCAACTTCCTGCTGATGAGAGTGGCTCAGGTTTACCATATTTGCTAAAGTTAAAGCTCCTGCCTAATGTGAACTTCTCTTTACAGGGTTTCCAAATATAGTACGTTCAAACGTGGCATTTTATGAACATTAAGCTTACAGGTGTGTTTTTTTAACAATATCTACATCTGATAGTTCTGCTTTGTGTATATGCTAAGCTACACTCTTGTCCACAAACACTTATGGGAAGAGAAATCTTTAAGATGCCACAAGACTTTTCATGTCTCCTTTACTCCAGCTCTCCAGGAAACTAAATAGTCTGGTTATAGGTTGTCTGACAACATTTTTATTCTCTGACAACATTTTTTTGCACCTATGTTAAGAGGATTAAAGGTAAAGGTACCCCTGCCCGTTCGGGCCAGTCTTGCCAGACTCTAGGGTTGTGTGCTCATCTCACTCTATAGGCTGGGAACCAGCGCTGTCCACAGACACTTCCGGGTCACGTGGCCAGCGTGACAAGCTGCATCTGGTGACCCAGCGTAGCACACGGAACGCCGATTACCTTCCTGCTGGTAAGCGGTCCCTATTTATCTACTTGCACCCGGGGGTGCTTTCGAACTGCTAGGTTGGCAGGCGCTGGGACCGAGCGACGGGAGCACACCCCGCCGCGGGGATTCGAACTTGGGAGGTAATCTTGGTGGTTGCCATTTTTGACATCATGAGGAATTTGTGATTAAAAAAGTTTCTTATAATGTAGCTCCAGCATGTTTCATTGCCACCAACATCCTGAAATTTGCCTCAGGCACCCATAATTAGCTGAAATTGGCTTCACTTTTGAGGCCTGCAAATGGAGCCATGAAAGAGGGACATTTTTAGCATAACCCATCCCTGTTTTCAAGTTATGAACTGCCACATCACTGTTGCAATTATCCTTTGTCCACATCTATCTTATTACTAACTAAACTACTTTTTTCATGTTTCTGCTTTCATAACTTTTCAGAAAAGCAATGTAGCAATTGCCATATCAGAAGATTCTAATTGCTTGCTATTTACAGGAATGATTACCTTTTGTATTATGGAAGGTATAATACAAGTGCTAAACATTATCAGCAAGACATCTCAGCGTGAGCTTTATTTCTGATTTTAGCTTTGTAGAATGAAATTAATTATTGTTAAAAGTGAAAGTCTTCTGTTGCAGTGATTGACTATGTGCAAATTCATTCCACTCTCCCCAGAGTACAGTATTAATTTCCTTTTAATCTCAACTACTTCTATAGCAATTTGACAATCTCCAGTCATAAAACTAGGTGGATACTTGGTGAAAGTGCAATTTCAATTTTCCTGTCTTTCTTGTTTTTGTTTTCTTTTGTTCATAGAATTGCTTCCTACTCAATAAGTAGCTATTAAAAGATTGATTTGGAAAGAGGCGATGCAAAAGGAAAGACTGAGAATGCTTGACAGTATCACCCTTCTAACCATTATTTCTAATTAAAGCATCTTTGCAACAGGGGCTTTGCAACAAAATTAGGAATGGGCCAAAATGGAGTATCTTCTCAGGAGCATTTTTGGCAGCATTCAAAAGTGCCTCATAGTAACCCAAGACAATAGTTATCATGTAGTGAACACAAGGTATCTCTATTCTTCCCAAGGTTTGAAGTCTTTGGTGAGGTTCTCCAAAATGTTGCCCATGGATTAGCAAAAAGCTCTTGATTATTTTTGTTAAAGCATAACAACAGAAATTCTTAATTATAAATAAATAAATAAATAAATAAATAAATAAATAAAAGCTTCATTAATGTTTATTAAAAACAACAACAACCATACATTACTTTGCGTTACCAAAAACAAACAAACAGAAATTATACCCATGCAAGCTTCTCTTAAGTTCTTTCTACGCAGCCTCGCGTTGTAGGGCCAGTGTAAACTTGCAAAAGTTTTTTGTTTTGTTTTTTAAGTACAGTGGTACCTCGGGTTACATATGCTTCAGGTTACATAAGCTTCAGGTTACATAAACTTCAGGTTACAGACTCCGCTAACCCAGAAATAGTGCTTCAAGTTAAGAACTTTGCTTCTGGATAAGAACAGAAATCGTGCACTGGCAGTGCGGCGGCAGCAGGAGGCCCCATTAGCTAAAGTGGTGCTTCAGGTTAAGAACAGACCTCCAGAACGAATTAAGTACTTAACCCGAGGTACCACTGTACAACCAAGGATACACAGCATTCAACCATCTATCAATTACCATAGTTTAAGGTAGGAAACAGCAAGAGATAGTCCCTTTCTCCCCCTTCATAATGGATTATGGAGGAAGGCAAATTCCTTTTACTTCCCTCACAACAATCACCTAGACCTATTTGTCTGAAATTTGGCAGGATTAAGCCATTCTGGAGGGGTTCCTTTGCATGAAAATTTAATCTACTTGGGCAAAAAGTGGGGGGACTTTTTATATTCACCATTATAGTGAATGGGGAACACAGAGCTTTGGGTTTTTTTAAAGGAGTGGCTCAGAATCTAAACTGAAGATTGAAGCAGAGAATGAGTGAGAAACACGGGAATTATTATTTAATGCAGAGATACAAATAGAAGCTGAATCTTGGGGCCTGTGCACATTCCTAGTGTGTATGCGGATTTTTGGGATAAGACCAGAGCAGATTAACTATCTTACATTTTTGAGAGCTTCTGGAGCAGAATTGAGGATTTCTTTCTCCTCAAACTGTCAGATTAATTATAGTTTCTCACAAGCTCAGAAATTATTGCAAACTAAGTCTGATTCAACAAAATGATTTGACTTTGGAATGGTGCTGCTTAAATCCCTACAGTAATTTGTAGGACTAGTGGGTTAGAATTGCAATTTAGGTGAATCATTATTGGACGTAGAATGATGTGACCTATGTTGCATTTATCAAGTGATGAGCGTATGTGTGTGGACAAACTTATTATTAAAATAAAATGTGAGCTATTTTACACATTATACTGAAGGAAGTATTAGACTGAGGTGCTGCATCAGACTGCAGGAAGGGGAGTCATATTTGTAAATGCTGCCCCCCCCCCAAAAGAAAAAACCCAACATGTAGTGAACTATCACATGGTCTAAGCCAAACCTTACCCTTTAATGCCATGTGGACAGCTTTATATAAGGGGTGTATGATACCTCCACTGGAAGGACAGGTCCTGAAGCTGAGGCTCCAATAGTTTGGCCACCTCATGAGAAGAGAAGACTCCCTGGAAAAGACCCTGATGTTGGGAAAGATGGAGGGCACAAGGAGAAGGGGACAACAGAGGACGAGATGGTTGGATAGTGTTTTCGAAGCTACCAACATGAGTCTGACCAAACTGTGGGAGGCAGTGGAAGACAGGAGTGCCTGGTGTACTCTAGTCCATGGGGTCACGAAGAGTCGGACACGACTAAACGATTAAACAACAAAATGATACCTCCTCTGCAGTCTGAAACAGTATAATCCAGAAATCTACGCCTTCATTTTGTTTAGATCAGCTCTCACCACCTTATTTGCAATGATTATAATTTTCTAAGACAGAACTCCTGAAAACACTTGCTATGATTTAACTTCCATTGATCATGGTGAGACATATTTTTGAGCAAAGAATAGTGCAGCTTATAACTTAATTCCAAATGCGTGTTCCAAAGAAACATTAACCTGCAGAGTGACATATATTTTATTTTTGAATACAAAAACTCATATGCTTTAGCTAAGACCTCAGTTAATTACACCTTAATCTCTTCATTTACTGTATGTTTAACTTAATTGTGAAGCTAGTTGTTGAATCATTTATCATTTATGGAATAAAAATAAATCTGTCTAATCACAGTTATATCAAACAAGCAATTCATCAATTAATAAAGCCTATCATACATTCACCATAGTAGGGCAATTATGAATATAAAATACATAATTCATAGCAGGATAACAATGCCTGTGACGATATCTGGAAGCCAAATTTTAATGCCTGTCTGTAGACTTTTACAAAGTGGCTGCATTTTACATCCCAACCAAACTGTTTCTACAATGCCATTAACATGCCCCTTTGTATTATTTGTAAGCATATTAAACCAGAGAGTTTTTGTTCCTCTTTCCTTGAATTGAACTTTATTATTCTGTTCAAGAACAAGACATCTATCTGCTTTGGCAGAAAAGTGACTGTTTCCCCATCAGTAAAGATTAACTGGGATTAACATTAGGCATGTATAGTTTAATAGTTTCTGTTCACATCAAGCACTTTAGAAGATTAAAAGAGCCACTAATGTATTTTCATGACACTTGTGTCTAGATGAAAATGTACGGGAAACTCGAAATGGTTGTGGATCTGGTGTGTTGCAATACATGAAATGTGGAGAAAGCATATTATTTAGCACATGAAGTGGTAATTGCTAAGGGTTATGATAAATCTTAAAAAGACCTCGAACATTTTAAAAAATATCAGTCCTAATTATAACATGGAGTTTCTATTGACTTCTGTAACACAGGGTCTATGCTGGCAAAGACTTAGGGTTGGCCTAATACATTTTTGCCCCTGATGAAGAAAATCCAAATATATTTCCCATGGAGGAAAAATGAAACAATAAAACAAATAGCTTACTATTTGGTGCCTGCCATTAGCATCCCAAACCTGCCACCTGATTCTGATGCCCTCACATAACTGCATATATATGTACCAAGATAGATAGATATCACTCTTTTTCGCTAACTATTGAAAGTCTTTTTATTCTGGCAAGCTTTTATGAGGTAGGCTATACGATTTCTAAACTGCTGGCCCTGCCCTTTTGTAACTGTTTTATACTGTTTTGATAAAACTGTAGTTTTTATAGGCTGTGTGTCAAGAGGTGTATTTACATTAGAAGGGCATCCTAGAAATGCTTTGCCAAATGAATAAATGAAATATCCATACCTCATGTTCATGGCATCTAGTCAGATGAAAAAGAACACCAAGCTTAGTCCTGTACAAAGAAAGAAAACCACTCAGCACTTTAATTGTTGTTGTTGTTGTTTAGTCATTTAGTCATATCCGACTCTTCGTGACCCCATGGACCAGAGCATGCCAGGCACTCCTGTCTTCCACTGCCTCCCGCAGTTTGGACAAACTCATGTTCGTAGCTTCGAGAACGCTATCCAACCATCTTGTCCTCTGTCGTCCCCTTCTCCTTGTGCCCTCCATCTTTCCCAACCAGGGTGTTTTCCAAGAAGTCTTCTCTTCTCATGAGGTGGCCAAAGTATTGGAGCCTCAGCTTCACGATCTGTCCTTCCAATGAGCACTCAGGGGTGATTTCCTTCAGAATGGATCGGTTTGATCTTCTTGCAGTCCATGGGACTCTCAAGAGTCTCCTCCAGCACCATAATTCAAAAGCATCAATTCTTTGGTGACCAGCCTTCTTTATGGTCCCGCTCTCACTTCCATACATCACTACTGGGAAAACCATAGCTTTAACTATACGGACCTTTTTTGGCAAGGTGATGTCTCTGCTTTAATAGTCAGTACTATTTCTCTATTTTTTCCCATGTAGATAAGGAATCCAGTTGGGTGCAATATAGACTGCAGAAAATGGTATGTTTCCAGCTCCCTTAAAATGATTGCTGGTTTTGACCTATTATGCCCCAAATGGCTCAGGACCACAATGCCTCAAGGACCACCTTTCCCCATATGATGCAACCTGGACCCTGCCATCATCACCTGAGGTTCCTCTTCATCTGCCTCCTCCACAAGATGTCTGTGGAACATCTCCCCATTTGTGGAATGTCCTCCCCAGGGAGGTTTGCCTAGTGCCTTCATTACATATCTTCAGGTGCTAGGTGAAAAACTTTCTCTTCAAGCAGGCGTTCAGTTGATTAATATTCTATATCTTTTTTAAAGTGTTTGTGGGAGGTGGGTTACTGGATTGTTTTCATTTTATAATGTATTTTATATTCTCATTTTGTATTTTTCTAATGTGAGCTGTCCTGGGACCTTTGGATGAAAGGCGGTACAGTGGTACCTCGGTTCTCTACCATCTCTGTTGACAAACGTTTTGGAACCCAAACGCCGAAAACCCGGAAGTAAATGCTTCCATTTTTGAACGCTCCTCGGAAGTTGAATGGCTTCCGCTGCACATTTTTCAGTTTTCTCAATTGAATTCGCAGACAGCCCTTTGTGCCTCGGTTTTCAAACATTTCAGAACTTGAACGGTCTTCCAGAATGTTCAAGAACTGAGGTACCACTGTATACAACTTTAATGAAGAATAATAATAACTAATACTAATTTTTGATAGTTAATAGTGCACAGCTCATAGTCTTAACGCATTGTTAAAACAGCCTCCACATATATCTGCTATGTTGATGCCCTCATCCTAGACACTGTCACATAGATATGAAGTGCCCTTCCTATGGTGACTGAATGTTGACATCCGTCTATCTCGGCAGACAATGGAAGAGTGTTCCTTTGGGGGTGAAGTCAAACCTTTGGAGAGTTACAGCACCTTGATAGAATGTGGGGAGCTTATCAGTTGACAGAAATCACTTATACTTTATAGAATTAGGCTGCTTTGATGGCAACCTATGCAGGCAAGGGGGTAATTTAATCAGCTTTGCTGTTTTGTGCTTTCCGAAGAAGAATGGAAACTGATTTAGGATTTCTGTCTTCCTGTCAGCCATTCCTTGTCTTTCTTATTACTTCTTTTGAACAAATCTATGTGGATCCCTAGAGACAGATACACAGAACAGGCATGTGAGCTGAGAGTACAAGACATTTTCAGGCTTGCTTACATTACAGATTTCTTTTTTAAAAAAGGAAAAATGAAATTCACACAGATACTGAGTTTGGCAAATGTACACAACATTCTGCTACATGAAATTCTGCAGAAGATTAAACCAAAGAACTAAATAGATGTCAGAATTCCCAAAGTATTGTGGAACGGAACTGCTTCTCATTACTCACCCTGATAAAAATCGTCTTCTGGAGAAGAAGGCCAAATGTGAACTTGGGAACCATTTAATGACAACATAGTCTAGTTTTTCAGGGCATGGGAGAGAAAGTGAGAAACGAGGCTAAATAAAAGAAAAGGAATTGAGAATGATAGCTAATAACAGTAACAAGCTATTCATTTGCCCTGTTAAAATAAAACTCTTCATGTTCCACAGCTCCTCTAACAACAGGAGATGGGGGTGGGACAAATACCCCCTTGCCTCAACAATCATGTAGGTTCTGCAGATGTTCCTTGAGAGAAAAACAAGGCAGCAAATATTCCCCTCCCATAAGTCTTAGTTGCTCCCTTTTTGCAAATAAACCAAAACAAAGCAAAAATTACAACTCGGTGTCTCACCTTCTTTGGCCCCCAGTTCCTTCTCACTCAATGTCTTACTGAACGTGCTATTTTTAATGTTCAGTTATTTCTGTCTGCTTTCATTTGGTTTCCTTGTTTTTTTTATTGTGGAATGTCAGAGTACAAATGGAAAAAAAATGCATACCTAGGAAGATCCTGCTGAATCAGGCCAAAGGCAGATCCAGTACAGCATCCTGTTGTCACAGTGGTCAGCATGATGTGTATAGCAGGGATGTCCAATAGGTAGATTGTGATCTACTGTTAGATCCCTGTGAGGTTTTGGTAGATCACAGTCAATCTCTGGCTCCCTTAGCATCGCTAAAACTGCCACGCCCCCTCTCCCTGCCCTCCATTGTTGTATGATCTCTGTAAGGGAAGATGGAGCTTTCTCTGTGCTGCTGTTTTGACCCATAGCGATCTTTTTGTGAGTGACTTTACCCCTTTGTCCCTTGTTTTTAACCCCACCAAAAATGGAACTCCCTCCCCAAAAACTTTTTTTAAAACCCCTTTAAAAGGGGGCTTTTCTCCTCCCTAAAAAAAGCTCATCAACTTTGAGTTGAACCGCCGCCGCCCCAAAAAACGGGGGTAGATCACTGCCAGTGTTTAATTCTGAAAGTAGATCGTAGTATCTTGAGAGTTGGCCACCCCTGGTCTATAGGAAAACCTGAAAACAGAACTTGAGCAAAGCAGCACCAACTGAAATATAGTCAATCGACCCATTAGCTGCCAATGGGACAGAGGGGTGGTGCTTACCAGACCTCCCATGACTGGCGTAACTGTGGCTTAGCAGAAGGGAGGGGAGTGAGGAATCCAGGAGTTTGGTGTAATGCAAACACACTGGTGGAGCCAATCTCATGCTATCACAATTGAGGAGATTTCACCCCTCCCATATCCAAGAATCTGCTGATGTTCTCTGCTGATTCTCCAGAGAGGAGGGGGCGGTTTCTGCTCTCTACTTATTCCGCTCCAGCCTCACATCAAAGAGAGAGGGAGATTGAGTGTTAGAGATCGTGTGTATAGATAAGGTTGCTGCTAAGAGCAGCTGCAGACACTCAGTGCAGTTCAGCATTTTCGTTTAGACCTCATTTAGCTCTGTATATAGTTGTGTATTATAGCTGTAGATAGAATAAAGAAGATATTCTACAGAGCTGCTCTCCGAGTTGTTTATGCTCTGCTATACTCTGCTGTGCGGTGACTGTCTTCTTGTTGGAGTGAATCCGGTGCTCACAACTCTAAGCTGTGAGTCCACAGCACTTTGACCAGTTCCTGTGCAGAAGGTGGTCTCTGGAAGTGCTACCCAGCTTGCCTAGCCCAGTTGGGGCTGAGGTGTGTGAGTCCAGTTGGTGGCACTGGCTCAAGGGCGATGCTGACAACAATTGCATCTGCAGTCTTAACCATTCTAGTTAGCTGCAGCGATGCTGATGACAGGAGGTCAATGCCAGCCCAGCAACTGCTACTGCAATAAGAAATACAGCCCTCCCCTGAATTCTAACATGGGGATATCTGAGGAACATTTTGCCTGGAGGGAAATTGAAGGACCACTCGCCATCTATCTCTGGGTGTTCCAAGTGAGCTGACGGATACCTCCTTTAACTGCCACCATGTGATCATCTGAAGGCTATCTTGCCCTGAGAGAAGCAGAAAAGAGAAAATGAAAGAATGGATTAGTGAGTTTCTCATTACCTAACTCTTGGTGTACCATCTGAGATGACCCCTCTCTTGCCAACTTCTACCACTGGCTACTCAAGTACTGTCTTATCCTGCGGAAAGGAGAACCCTGGTTATTACTATTATTCTACTTCAGAGCTTACCTTTGCAGTTTTATTGCATAGTTCTACTATTGCTATCTGCCTAAAAAGTGATATATAAATATCTTAAACAAATATTGTATGCATGCATACATTAAAGCAAAAGTACATAGGAATTTGTTGATGTTGCAGTTTAAATATTGAGGCACTAGTGCACTTACAGTAAATGATACACAGACATATATTGCAGAGTTCTTGTTTTTTAAAGTCCATACAAAACTCCAGGCAGTAAGTGAAAGTGGTTTGGATTTACCATTTTGGAGTTTATGTATTTAGAAAGAATGGCTCAAAGTTCTAATGAGAGCAATCTGGAATTTTCCAGCCCAAACATTTCACACAGAGACAGACATTAAATTCATACCAAGTGTCATTGGTGACCAGGTGCAGTGATCAAATATTTAATCATCTCATCCTGGATGCTCTGTGGGAAATAATTTATGAGGTTCCATACATTTACAGAAATTACTTGTCAAATAACCACAGAGCAAACAAATAAATACACATTGAGTTCAGTTTATGGGTAATGAAAAGGTCTACCCTGCAGAATGGTTCATTAGGTATGAGTTGTTTAATGGACTCCACAGAAAAATAAAGTGCAGTTCACCTTGTTGTTATTGTTGATGTTTAGTTTCCTATTGGCTACTCAGTCAACACATAGTTCAATGTCACAGATGTGTACATCAGGTCATTACTGGTGTTTTTCCTAATTTATAAGTAACTGTTTGGAACTCTTCCAAGAAAAATTGTGATCCTTACCAGAACTCTTCTGCTTTCCATCCTAATCCCTCTAATGTTTCATCTAAGGAGGAACCTTCAGATTTGCTTCAGAATTCGCTTTAGGTTAGGCATGGGAATTGTGCTGACCTCCAGATGTTGCTAAACTCCAGCTCTTATCAGCCATGGCCATAATGATCATAGATGATGGGAGCTATAGTTCAGCAATATCTGGAGATCACATGTTCCCAACCTCTGCTTTAAGTCAGCCCTACCTTTAAGCGCTGTGGCGCTGTGAGTTAAACCACAGAGTCTAGGGCTTGCTGATCAGAAGGTCGGCTGTTCGAATCCCTGCGAAAGGGTGAGCTCCTTTGCTTGGTCCCTGCTCCTGCCAACCTAGCAGTTCGAAAGCACGTCAAAGTGCAAGTAGATAAATAGGTATCGCTCTGGTGGGAAGGTAAACGGCGTTTCCGTGCGCTGCTCTGGTTCGTCAGAAGCGGCTTAATCATGCTGGCCACATGACCTGGAAGCTGTACGCCGGCTCCCTCAGCCAATAAAGTGAGATGAGCGCTGCAACCCCAGAATCATCCACAACTGGACCTAATGGTCAGGGGTAGCTTTACCTTACCATTAAGCAAAATGAGGGAATCGCTTCAAGCAATGGATGCTGGGGGGTGGGGGGGCAGTGGCAGCAACTGTTTCTCCTGAACCTTCTGGCCATTCTCTTTGGTTGGAGGTCAGAGCTGTGTGTAGGGATTAGGATGCAATTCAATTTAGTTCACATTTAAAGGTGAATCCCCCTAATTCACACTTCCTGAAACAGTACACCAGTGATGGCCAAACTTGGCTCACCAGCTGTTTTGGGACTACAATTCCCATCATACCTGACCACTGGTCTTGTTAGCTAGGGATGATGGGAGTTGTAGTCCCAAAACAGCTGGATGGCCAAGTTTGGCCATCACTGCAGTACACGAACTGAAACACAGCTCTCCTTTTTTAAAAATGCACTTCTCTGAATTTTGCAACGAAGTTCTCAAGCCAAGCAATGTGTACAAAAATGCACATATTAGGCAAAAGTGCACTCTCTTAGGGGAAATTGCTTTGAAAAAATGTGAATATTTTCATTGCAGCCAACAAGTACTATTTTTTTTGCATGTGTGTTTTTTTTTTTGCATCTCATGTGAATCGGCAAGGGAAAACAGTTGCTTTTCCAACCTTATTATGCATTTGTATATTGTATAAAATTAGAGAGGGAGAGAGAATACTGAAAATACCAAGTTCTATTTCTTCTCTAAGATATATAGATATAGATATATGGTTACTGGTTTTTTCCCACACCCTTGGAAGAATTTATATTTAGGCTTCTATGTAGTTGTACTAACTCGAAGGCCTCTGTGCAAAAGATGTGAGAAATCATAAATCTTACCTATGTCACTGCCTAGCCTTTTCCACCGAAAGGTCAGACATCCCCTGGAAGCTATTTCTTTTCTTTAAAAAAAGGAAAAAGGCAGGTCAAGGCTGCAGAGATTCTAAGAACAGCACCTTTTGCTGATATATCCTCCTTCAATTTCACTGCTGTCATTCTTTATTGGTCCTTTCCCCTGCATTCTGGGAGGCTGCTGGCTAGCGTTGATTCTAGCTGGTCCTATCATTAGAATGTAGCACCAGCAGGACAAAGTGAAACTGATAGCATAAAGGAATTGTTTCTGCTGTGCAGATGACATACCCATCTTAGATAAGCAAATAATGCCAGCAAAGGCTCCAGTCCAACAGAGCACAGGAAGAGTAAATGGGTCCACAGCGCACCTATCGTTCTGCATGAAAAGATGAAAACATACAGTTTTGCTATTTGCATAGGGATATCTTGGCTTGCTTTCTCAAAATAGCTTTAAAAGAAGAAAAAGGGGGTATTCTTTTACTAGCATTGTAACTTTTCAATATTTCGTGTGGAACAATGCCAGCCCTGTCCACATGAAAATAAGCAGATGAGAATCCACTGCAGGATTTCCTCCACCCTCAAGAAATGGATGTGTGCATGAACTGTGCTGCAATAGAATCTGAAATGCAGCTCCTGTGGTTCAGGTAATAAATAGAAGAATGTAGAAACAAGGCAAGAGGGATTAGATCACATAGATAGAGACATATCCACACATTCCTCCTGCTCCTGCCTTTGATGCTAACTTGTTTCTTCCACTGTGATTCCATACCTGATGGTAGCATTATTCTGGTTCTGGTGGCAAGAGTCAGGAAGCATGTGTTTGTGTAAAGTAAACATTAGGCCTGATAGGTGGGTAGATTTTGCTGGTAGGCTATGTAATCACTTAGCCAGATAATGGAAGATCTGTAGCTCTGTGGTACATCAGCAGCTTTGCATAATGCATTTTTTTTTTTTTTTAACACAAGCCATCTTCAGGGTTGCAATACAGGATAGAGATCAATGACATTCAGTTAATAAAAGTAACTGTCAGGGACTGGGCAGAGGAGGAATGGTGGAGACTGCCTTCCGAGCCTGACCCTTCCAGAGAAGATGAAGACAGTTAAGATTTACAACAGGGGTTTAGGGAGGTCACAGCTTAGAGGAAGATGAGGGGGGAAGTTGGGAAATAATGGGAGAGGAGGCAGAAGCACCAGGGTGGGGGTGGGGATAGCTGATGGACACAGTGTCTTTAGAAAGTCTTCCAGAATCCCCTCTCCCAGAACCCGGCGAGCCTTGAAAGTAGGAGAGCAAAGAGCTCAAAGACAGAGGGTACTTCTCAGCACCTGTAAGAGAGATGTTGAGCTTGACGAATGAGGAAGTAAAAGAGACAACAGGAGGGGGGGTTGGAGAGTCACTTGGGACAATGGCATTATCCAAGAGGCTGGGTTTTATAGCCTCTCTCTGTAAATACTGAATAAAAAGCAGACGGTAAGAACATTCATTGTATTTGTATGTTCCTGGACAACTGGCCGTGGGAGTCTCTGGCAGCAGGCTGAGAGTAACATTCAGAAATAAAAATCCAATCTGATATTTCTGCATTAGCCTTTTAGATTGACCAGTATTTTCAGAGGAGTTAGGAGCTGAGTTCTTAGGAATTGTTTGGTGTGCCCCCCCCCCTTCATGCCAACTTAAAGAGAATGGGTCTGGGAAAGAATGTTTAATGTATTCAGTGCACTCTCCAGCACTCAGATGTGGTTGCTTGGATACTATTCAGCTTTTGCAAAAGTTGCTTTTAACATATATTGAGGGTACTTAAACACTTGTACTATATCTTCCTGTCCAAAAATTAAAACTCAGGGATAAATTATGGAAATGGGCGAGGGAGGGGGAGAATATTACTGTTTCTCTTTTAGTTACCATTTAACATCATTTCTTTGAACATTTGGGGAATGATCCAGCCTCGTGTGGGAGGACCACTAAATGGCCATTCACAATAGAACCTCTGATCTCTTCTTCAAATGTGTTGCGCATTGATAGCTGATAGATTGCATGACAAAATGGGAAGAGTGGGGCAAATGCTGAGCTTTATGCCAAAATCTGCATGTGTGAACATTCAGCCTGCACAAACATAAATCCTGGTGTGTGTTTGTGTGTGTGTTCATGTCTATTAGAGTTTTGCACCAGAACTGAATTGGCTAATTCAGGGAAATCTGAGTACCTGTCAAGTGGGGTTCCAATGTCCCCAGATCACTGTGAGTTGGGCTGAGCAGTCCAGAGTAATTTGAGGCTGTCAGGGGGCAGGGTGTGAGAAGCAGAGGCAAGTGTGGGTGAAAAGAAGGGAAAACTGTGAAAAGAAGGGGCATACCAGGCAGCTGCACCTTCACAGAATAAGGTACCGTATTTTTCGCTCTATAAGACGCACCAGACCATAAGATGCACCTAGTTTCTGGAGGAGGAAAACAAGAAAAAAAATATTCTGAATCCCAGAAGCCAGAACAGCAAGAGGGATCACTGCGCAGCGAAAGCAGCAATCCCTCTTGCTGTACCGGCTTCTGGGATAGCTGCGCAGCCTGCATTCACTCCATAAGACGCACACACATTTCCGATTACTTTTTAGGAGGGAAAAAGTGAGTCTTATAGAGCAAAAAATACAGTAGATGAACCAACACATAGAACTGAATCCTCCCATTTACCAGCTGGCCAGAGGGAGGATTTGATAACGTGTGGTGTCAGTGGTCCATCACTTATTTCCCAGCTGAAGAAGGCATGTAAAAACTACCAATGGGGCAGTGCAGCGAATGGTATTGCCCCGATCTCAACTGCAGCAGAGATAGCCGGGGCTCAACAAGGAGCAGTCTGATGATTCCTGATGTATGATCACAGTAGCAGAGGAAGGTAGCAAACTCAATTATGTTTAGCCATTTGAATGTTATTTGCAGATAAGCTGCTCTTATGAGCTATTCGCTTCCTAGAAAGAGCTGTTAAGATATCAGTAGGGAGGAGGAGGGGGCATAGGGGGCAGGACTTGATTTCCTTCCACCTGGCCTTCAATTCGAATTAGCCTGATCCTCTATTCCCTTTCCTCTTCTATGAAGAAACCCTTTCTGGGACCCCACATTTAAATTCTTCCCTGGTTTCCTTGCTGGCTGTAGTAGGACCAACTTGGCCAGTTAGCCCTGGTGATCATCTGATGCCTACTGACGGGGTTTCTCCCCCACAAAAAATCACCCCTGAATTTTTGAATTTTATAGATATTGATGCTGCATTTTATGTTGTATTTAATGCTGTTTTACACTGTTTTAAAGTTGCATTTTAATCAATGTTTTATATTTGCTGTTAGCCGCCCTGAGCCCGGTTTTTAAACCGGGAAGGGTGGGGTATAAATAAAAAAAAAATATTATTATTATTTATTTATAGACAAATCCAAGAGTGAAGACAAGGCTGAAGCAACACAAGAAGCAAATTAAAAATAAACTTTTTCTAATAGATAAAAAATGAAGAGACACTAGAAGAAGCTGGGAGAGGGGGAAACAGAGAAGGAATAAAGAAATGGGGGGGGGGGGTACAGGCCTGGGCTGAGAAGACTGGAGATAGACAAGTGGATTCTGTTTGGAGTGAAATCAGGAACCAACCTGTCTGAAGAGCAATAGGAGGGGCAATAACAAATTTGGGTACCTTCCATGCACCAAATGAACATCCCTGTTGATTTTAGCAACACAAATTGCCTTCTACAGATGCAAGTCAAAACCATCTCTTTACAGGTGTACACTTCCCAGTCATCGAGCATCCATCAACTATATTTTGTTTTCTGTTTCTAATGCACACTCCTTCCTCCTATTGCATTCCTTTCAGTGTCAAAGGTAAAGAAAAAGGAAAGAAAGAAGAAAACCAGCCCCGTAACTGGGTATCTTTCTAATGCTGAACGTATAGCTGGTTATAGATACATTGCCAAATCTGATAGCTGGCTGCACTCCAGATAAAATGAAACAGGACTACTATATCAGGGGTGTCCTGATAGCAGTCACACACCAAAGATTGTGGAATTAATGGGAGGAGAGAAAAATAAAAGATTCCATCTTTGAGCTACACCACACAGCAGACCCTAGGGGGAGAAATGGTAGCTTATCTGTGTGAAAAGAAAACAGATCTGCTGCTTACTGAACAGAGTCAAAAATGCTCTCTGTGAAATATGAAATGGCTATAAATTTGTTGCTGAGAAGACCTCTCTCTCTCTTGCTAAGAGATATTTACCAACTTGGGTAAATGAGCTCAGACATGAAGTAGGGAATTAATAATACACTCTTGACACTTGTAGGGCTCACCCACTGCATCATAAAACACTTTGAAAAATTCTCAAGCAGAGTTTGAGCCACTGACAGGGGAGTGCTTTTCCATTTTGAAAATCCTTAACAAGCCCCGGGCAAAATCAGACTGATAAGGCTTAGCCTGAGTCTGATGCCGAAACTACAAGAGAACGGAACAGCAATCTGCATGTTTTTTGTTTGATCTGTCGGGGAAGAATGACTTTGCAGTACAGCCTTAGAAAGTATTCTGTTATCGCTGCTCACCTTGTGATAGTTATTGGGGTTTAGTGCTATGGATAGGGAGAGAAGAGCAATCGTACTTGCTTTTTAAAGGAAACATGGTCTGGTGGCAGTCAAGCCCATTCATCTCCACGAAACATATGTCCTGTGGGTGGGCTGTGCAGATGGAAAGCTAGCTCTGGCTGGCCAGGGCTATAAGGCCTGGAAGGGTTTGTGGGTTTACCTACATATATAAAAACATAATAAAACATTAAAATGTTTCCCTAAACAGGGCTGCCTTCAGATGTCTTCTAAATGTTATATAGTTACTCATCTCCTTGACATCTGATGGGAGGGCGTTCCACAGAATGGGCACCACTACCTGGTTCCCTGTAGCTGTAGATAAGAGGCCTTGGGAGTGTTCCACTCTGACACTGTCAGTTTGCATTTCTTAGTACAGAAAGTATTGATCTGATGTGTAGAGATCTTTCCTGTTATGCTTATTTCAAGAGGATTCTGGAAGCTTCTCTATGTGAAAGAAGCAAGCAGAAGGTTCATGATGTTTGGGTTATTCCTTCAGAGAAGCTGAGTACAGCTGGTTTGAACTGGTTCTAATATCTCTTCTGTCAAAGGTCAGAAGGAGCCTGGCTTTCACACTTTCTTGTTCTATCTCTTTTCCGTCTGGTGTGGTGTTCTGTATATAGTGTAAAGTTTTAGTCTTTTAAGTTTATGTTAAGTTTGCTGCAATTGGAATTCTTATGGACAGTGCCAATCCTGAATGTACTGGATTTGTGACTATTATGCTCATTTGCCTTCAGTAGCAGTAAAGCTTTGCTGGATGAAGTACAATTGCCTCTGGTCTATTTTGGGGAACTCTGCAACGTATTAACATGTTTAAGTTTTTCCTACACTTTTTGACAGCCACCAACCCCAGCTCACAGAGGCTGGAGCCCTAAACACCCCACGGATCCCTAGAATGGCCTCTGCTGAGGTGGTCAGGATTGTTGGAGGCAGAATTTGGCCCTCTAAGCTCCTCTGCTGGGCCATAAGGATTATCCCAAGTCCATGCCCTCTACCCAGCCATGCACTTTTCCACAAAAAAAATGTGCAGAAGGGAATGTGGCCTTTAGGCTAACAACATTCCCCATTCCTGCTCTAGGATAAAGGGGCCCAACTTTCTTTGCCAGACAAATCCATGGCTCACCAGCATCCTGAATGAATGTGCATTCCAAATGAATGTTACCATAAGTTCATTAATTCTGTTGTTGATGGTTAGGTGGTTTTGGGAAACTTTGATAGCATGCTATAACTTCTAATACCAGAAAGTGTAAAATTGCTGATTGCTTTATAGCGCAAAATCTTTTCAATTAATTTCCAAGGCATAGGGTTTTTAAAGTGCACATGAAAATAAATGAATTTACCTTGTAACATATTTTTATGTTCATTCCAGAGGACTTTGACTACATATTTAATTTTTAAAACACATAATAAAATGAATGATAGTCCTTAAGAGAGTGGATTTTGCAGCATAAATATTTTTATAGTTCATAAGAAATGAATGTGTATAAATATTTCATACAGAAGACTTATAAAATCAATTTTGTTAAAGTCCCATTAAAGCATTAGAATTTATAATTCAGAAGATAGGATTGATCTAGTAAGCTTTCTCCAACCCAGCTGCCATCACATGCTTTATAGGCTCAGTAATCCTACCTCGTTCCCTATTTGAAAATGCCCAACTGCAACAAAACTTCTGTAACTGTTAGTGCATACCGCATTGACTTAAACATATTAGCCTTTAGTCAGCCTTTGCCACTGCTGCCTGATTCACCTAGAATGAGGAAAATGTCTATTAATGTTTCAGGTGCTGTGCAGAGTGTGAGCTTGTATACTCCATAGACCTCTGGGAGTTTGGGGCAACTTTCCATGGTCTGTGCACACACTCACATCTCCTTTGCAGGATCCCTGATAGTCTGAGGTTAGGCCACTACATCAGGGATAAATGACTGGCTTTGCCTTCACTATGACAGTATCCTTAGCATCAGAGTTTAGAATGGTACATCCTATGCATATTACTGTAACCTTTAAAGAGGTTTAAAGACTCTCTCAAGGCAAGTCTTTAAAAATGTAGTATAAACACCAACAACTGGGAAATACTGGCCTGTGAGTGCTCCAATTGGAGAACAGCCCTTACCACAGGTGTCATGGGCTTTGAAGACACTCAAACTCAGAACGCAAGGGAGAAATGTGCTAAGAGGAAGGCTGCTTGGCAAACTCTCACTTTGATCAACTCCCACCCAGAAACCTCTGTCCCCACTGTGGAAGGACGTGTGGATCCAGAACTGGTCTCCACAGTCACTTATGGACTCACTGTTAAGACCGTGTTCATGGAAGACAATCTTACTTGGCTGCGAGTGATCACCAAAGAAGACTGTAACCCATGACAAGCGTTCACACACAATCCTAATAGCCTACCAGAAGTCCCAGAACACTTGTGTGATGCCATCTTTCCTATTTTATTAAATCCCTCCCCATTTTTTTCTATGGAGTCTTTCGGCCAGGCCTCTAGTTCCCATGTCTTACTGATACTAAGCGCAACATATTACTTCCATGCTTACCCTTGCTTACACTTCCCTCCCACCTCTTTGTTCTTATGTGTTGATAGTAAGCTTCAAATGGCACTGACCTGTCCCCCTTGCATTTTCTCAGTGGCACTATATGCAACTCAGTCATATCAAAAGCCCTGTCAGACACCATTTGTAGGGTAACCCACAAGCTCTCTCGTTTTGCCCTAGCAGTAAGAGAAAATCCATGCAAGAGTTATTAAGGAGATTGCAATCGACTTCTTTGGGGGTGCTCTTAATTAACCATTATATCTTCTTCTTCTTCTTCTTCTTCTTCTTCTTCTTCTTCTTCTTCTTCTTCTTCTTCTTAATTTATATCCTGCCCTCCCCAGCCGAAGCTGGGCTCAGAGCAGCTAACAACAGTAAAAATAACAGAGTTTACATAAAATCACAATCAATTAATTGAAATACATTCTAAAATCAATTCATCCTAAAATCAATTCAAAATCAAATTAATGGCAACCATTGGGCTAGAGTGCTATGAGGATTACAAAAGGAGGAGGTCAGACTGCGCCTTGGCCAAAGGCCTGGTGGAACAGCTCTGTCTTGCAGGCCTTGCGGAAAGATGTCAAGTCCTGCAGGGCCCTAGTCTCTTTTAAATTTTCCCCTTTCAATATGTAAGTTCTATATCTGTTACATGTGATTTATGTTGCATTTTAAAGTTGTAGGTTTTATGTAAGATTCTAGGCTGCAACATAATTTTATGCAGTATTTTATACTGTTGGGTTTTGTACTGTACTTATTTATCTTATATGCAAATGGCCTCTGGTCTACTACTATTTCTACATATTCGAAGCAGACCCATTTAACTGAATGGAGTTAGTGCACTGGTAAAGGTAAGGGACCCCTGGACAGCAAAGTTCAATCAAATTCAAATTTGGGATGTGTAGCATTGCCATATTTCAAAAAGTAAAAATCGGGACACCCCTGAGCTTTTTTTAGACAAACCCCAAAGTTGTTGGGCTTTTTTCTACAAAATGCCAAAAAACAAAAAACAACCCAGCATTTTTGATTGACTTGCCTAAGATCCAGGACAAAGTGCCGCCTTTCAGAAATTACTCCTGGATGTCAATCCCACCTTTGAAATCCCAGTAATGTCTGGGAAAATCCTAAGGGTACGGCACTCATCTTCGCTTTCAGGTCAAGGGAGCTGGCTTTTGTCTGCAGACAGCTTTCCGGGTCATGGGGCCAACATGACTAAACCACTTCTGTTGCATGGAGGACTGTGATGAATGCCAGAGCACACAGAAACACTGTTTACCTTCCCACTGCAATGGTGCCTATTGGTATGCTTTTAAACAGCTGGTATGCTTTTAAACAGCTAGGTTGGCAGGAGCTGGGATAAAACAAATGGGGGCTCACCCCATCATGCGGATTTGAACTGCCGACCTTGCCATCAGCAAGCCCAAGAGGCTCAGTGGTTTAGACCACAACACCACGCTCGTCATGAATAACTTAAGTCAGGCATAGCCAGTTCAGTTGGCATGGCCAATGGTCGACAATCCTTGAAGTTGCAGTCCAGCAATATCTGCAGGGCTCCACACTCCAAATCCATTGATTTCAGTGGGTCTACTCTAAGTATGACATAGTTGGATACTAGCCAAATAAATTACAATAACTTTCTTTCCTAGTGCAGGTCCTATACGGAGGGAGCATTTCCACAAAACAAGCCATGGGTTAACCAACCTATTACCTTCCCTTTCTTTGATACCTCCATGGCAGATCCCAGCAAAGCAGTGCAGAGGCAAGCAGTCAGAAAGAGTGACTTGCAATTGTGTAGGGGCACTTTAACATAAACTGATGGACACTTTACCTCTGTTGCATGACTGTGCTAGCTGGTGCTGTGTCCAATTACATCTGGAAACTGTGCTTTGGGTTTCAGAAGAGGAAGAACCAGAATGTGTCTATGAGACCCTCAAGCTGAATACCTGCAATTTAAAGCTAAACACCTTTAGGTTGTCTCCTAATGAATGAAGCTTGTCGTCACACATTTAAAGGACAACAAAGATCAAAAGCTACCTGAAAAGATGGGAAAGGTGTTACCTTTCGTGGTGATGTGTCACCTAGAGGAGGAACAGCAGACATGCCCTTCAGAATACTGGAGGTAATGAGCTCTCATTACCAGGAGGAGGGTAAGCAGGGGCCAAGGAGTTCAAATAGCCAGAGTGTCAATCAACATAAAGTCTATAATGAAAGTCTCTGAAGTGATGTTATATTTTGAAAGCATTATGCACAATCAATTGCAATTATCCCGTTGACTGCTGCTTTGCTTTATTTTTAAGAGCAGTGATGAATAGATAGATGCAACCTAACAAATAATCACATTTACATTTTAACCCTCCCAAGCATAACTAACCTCAACTCCAAAGGGAGGCGAAAGTGCATGAAATACCCTCCGTTTTGTAAGCTTCATATTCAACAAATTCTCCTACAATATATATTTTTTTGTCATGTCATGTTACAATACCCTGTCCTATTTTCTTTTCTGTATCATTAGAGGGTGTTAAGGTCAGTTATATCCCCTTAAAGTGAATGAGGAAAATGAAACTGTGTCCATCCCAGCCATTAGAGCTTCAAGCTCTAATGGAAGTGAGCCCATTAAACACTGTGGGGCTTACTCTGAAAGCACCCTTCATGTGAATACTGCATTGTGCAGCTAAAATGCACCATGTAACCTGCAGGAAGGAAGAAGAGAGCCAAGGAGGCAAGGAAATATGACATTAGGGCTTGTTCCAGGCAGACCATCTCCTCTCCATCACAACTCCAACAGACACAATCTGCCCTTTGAGAAGGAAGAAGAGAGTAGTAGTGGCAGGTGGAGACAACATCAGGGTCTGCTTCAGTTGGACCCTCCCTGCCCGCAGACTGTCTCACCAGAGTGGTGCATGCTCTAGTTATCTCCCACTTTGACTACTACAACACTCTCTACGTGGGGCTACCTTTGAAGGTGACCCGGAAACTGCAATTAATCCAGAATGCGGCAGCTAGACTGGTGACTGGGAGTGGCCACCGAGACCATATAACACCAGTCCTGAAAGATCTTCATTGGCTCCCAGTACATTTCTGAGCACAATTCAAAGTGTTGGTACTGACCTTTAAAGCCCTAAATGGCCTCGGTCCTGTATACCTGAAGGAGTGTCTCCACCCCCATCATGCAGCCCGGACACTGAGATCCAGCGCCGAGGGCCTTCTGGCAGTTATCTCATTGCGAGAAGTAAGGTTACAGAGAACCAGACAGAGGGCCTTCTCGGTGGTGGCGCACACCCTGTGGAACACCCTCCCTTCAGATGTGAAGGAAATAAGTAGATATCCTATCTTTAAAAGACATCTGAAGGCAGGGAAGTTTTTAAAATTTAACGCTGTATTGTTTTTAATACTTGATTGGGAGCCGCCCAGAGTGGCTGGGGAGACTCAGGGTATAAATAATAAATTATTATTATTATTATTATATTGGACTGTCTCGCCCACCCCAACTTTACTTTTTATATAATTTATTGATTTTTAAAAAATTTTATTTTAACATTGAAAGCTGCCTTGGGTGCCTTGACAGAAAGGCAGTATATGAATGCAATCCATCAATCCATCAATCCATCAATCCATCAATCACAATCAATCACTAAAGAACACTTGGTCCACCTTAGACAGTAGAGAAAAGTCCTAGGTTAGAAGCCCTCTCACTTTACAAACTAAACATCTCCCCTTCACTCCATGCTCCTTAGAGGTATGGAAGCCCCTGTATGTGTGCTCATCTTGAAGTGGAAAATTTAGGTCACAGAGTTGTAGCTTATGGGAAGAACTGCATATCATTGCATTTTTGTCCCAGTTCCAAGAATGGCAGTTCTCAAGTGGCCTCCACCTTCTCATTATATTGGAGAAGTACTGGACAGGATCTATCTGCAATAGCTCCCATGCTCACACAGTAATGTTTGTAAAGGAAGGTATTTGTAGATCCAGTATTTGGAAGATTGAAGATACTTGTCCTGTGTTGAAGGAGATAAATGGAATTGGCAGGAGAAGAACCGGACCATAAAATAAGATTAATGTACTTACAGGTATTTCATAAAATAGCTTGGACAACCTCAAAAAAAGGAAAAGGAAAACCCACCTTCAAGGAAGATTCAACAAACTTCTAGGACATTATTCCACTGAGCTGATCTGGTTATAAGTAGTTTACTGTATATCATGTCTTATCCAGGTCTTGTAAATGTATTTGGTATCTAATGAGGGTGTGACAATTGGGAAAGTTAAGTGTATACTGCTAAAATAAAATGTGCTACTTCTTATTTCCTGTATTCAATTATCATGTGACGAAAACAATAATCTGTTGCAATTGCAGTGGTCGGTTGTCAACTGCATTCACTAGAAGTCAA
Organism: Podarcis erhardii; assembly: GCF_964252035.2. NCBI lineage: Eukaryota > Metazoa > Chordata > Lepidosauria > Squamata > Lacertidae > Podarcis > Podarcis erhardii. The sequence continues at coordinate 89,059,085 of NC_138508.1, forward strand.
AACATACTTGTAGAGACCAAATAAAATGCATCAAATGGCCATTTTGTTACAGGGCAGCAGCAATAGAAGGAAGAAGTCCTGGAAGGACAAAAAGAGGGGGCACAAAGAATTATGGGGGGAAATGGTCACCTAGTAATACTGGCCTGCATAATCTGTGACCCACCAGCCATACATGGTAGTCTACCAGGGCTCAATTAATTGCTCTTGTTTTTCTGTGTGCCTCAGACTGCAAAAGGAGAAGGGATGCTTATCAGGCACCCGAGAATTTGCAATACCCAGTGGCAGCCTGAAATTCATTTGGTGGGTCTATGAAGGCCTGCTATAATAGGAAGCAGAGGAAGCAGGAGAAAGGTTGTGGTAGGAACATAAAAAGACATCAGTTTTGGTTCTGCCCCATAATAATTGTATGCATTGCTGTTTCTGCTTCACTGCAGCTCAGCTGCCAGCAAAAAAATAAAATAAAAAACATTTCTACCCCTTTTGCTATGACAAAATTATACATAACTAGTTATGTAATTAATTATGTTATCATTACAATATTCCACACCATTTATTTCAATGCAAAAGAAATACAATGGAATTGATGTGGGGGTGATCAATTACATATCATTACATATTGTTTGAGGACTTGATGCTGCAAAAGCAAATACTGATCATGTTAGCTGAATTTTTGTTCCTGGCATTGGATGAAAAAGCAAACACTGGCAGGTTCCACTCCAGTGTCTACTCTTCCTGAATTCTCCAACAAATTCTTCAACTGCACTACACAATGGACTGGAGGTTCACCATCATGGCAACTACTAGAATTCTCCACTGCTGGTGAGATCTGAGGCTGACCACACCTTGGCCACGAGGGACAATGGTACAGTTCTTCCACTGGTGAATCCAATTTTTGCAAGCCCTTCCGGGGCACACCAAAGAACATAACACCTCCTGCTAGGATCTCTATAGTCACCAAAGCTGTCTCCAACTCCAGTTTTAGCAAAGCTAAGGACATGAGAACTATACACTATTCCATGGAAGATCTGCCACCTTCACTGAAATATTAAAACAATGGGTTGTATACAGTTGGTGTCCCTCTGTCAACAGTAAGCTTTTAGATCTACTGGAGGCTTCTGTCAGTGGAATAGAGAGGAAGGCGATTCTGGACCACTTCCCTTCACCCCTGCAGTCCTCCAGGCCACACTAGTTGGATACAACCAATTATCACTTTGCTGCACAAATCCATTGTGATATTTTATTTTATTTATATACCAGCTATCATAAATTAACTCCTCCAGAGTTAAGGATTGTATCTATTATTATGTGTGTGTTTTTTTCTCTCTCTCTCTATAAGAAATAGGTTGGGATTTTTATTTTAGAAAATGGTTTCTTCTTTTAGCTTAGGCATAATAATGAAGCTAGATAACAAGTTAGCCAAAAACATTTATTTAACCCCATTAGAAAGAACTGCTGCTGGCTGGCAGCCTGGAGACACTTCTCAGAACAGCTGTGGGATTTTTCTATAAACAATAAAATTAATTATATATAAGAAATGTGAATGATATTTTTCTCTTCTTTGGATTTTGTTTGTTCTGTAGTTTGCGGCTTCCTCTTCTGAAAATCTCCACTTTCTTGCTAATGTTGTTTAACACCCTGCATGCCCTAGATTGCTGAGCAATTCAATAACCTTTCATAGGAAGGTTATAACAATAATAACAACAACAACATACAATGAGACAAAAGAGGTGTATATGAATATGGCATTCTGAATCCTTAACCAATTAGCCAATTATTGATATGACCCAGGTTGATCACCAGGGTTGAAACCACGACAGAAGAGCTCATTGGATTGTCCATTGTCACCACTAACCCAACAGATAGCAGTAAGATTCTTCAGTAAGGTAAAGGGACCCCTGACCACAGTGGCGTAGCGTGGGTTGTCAGCACCCGGGGCAAGGCAAGTAATTTGCGCCCCCTAACCCGTGGATTTGCACCCCCTAACCCTAACCCCCAGATGTTGCTCCCGGTGCGGCCAGCCCCCCTGCACCCCCCACGCTATGCCACTGCCTGACCATTAGGTCCAGTTGCGGATGACTCTGGGGTTGTGCGCTCATCTCGCTCTATAGGCCGAGGGAGCCGGCATTTGTCCGCATACAACTTCTGGGTCATGTGGTCAGCATGACTAAGCCACTTCTGGCAAACCAGAGCAGCGCATGAAAATGCCGTTTACCTTCCCGCAGGAGCGGTACCTATTTATCTACTTGTACTTTGAAGTGCTTTCAAACTGCTAGGTGGGCAGGAAGTGGGACCAAGCAACGGGAGCTCACCCTGTCGCGGGGATTCAAACCGCCGACCTTCTGATCGGCAAGCCCTAGGCTCTGTGGTTTAGACCACAGTGCCACCAGCATCCCTAAGTTTCTGCAGTAGCTTGACTAAAAAATGCAATGCAATGATGTGACATGAGCTACTATCTACTATTCAGAATCCCCTTGGATCAAAGCACACAAACTGTGCTTCAAACAATGATTTCATTGAATTGCAGAGTTTCAAGGGACCATGAGTGTCATCTCGCAGTGAAATGCAAGAATATTTTGCCCAACATGGGGCTTGAGCCCACAACCCTGTGATTAAGAGCACATGACCCTTCTTCGTGTACTTCCTCCATGAGAGGTCCGGAGGGTGACAGCTCAAGAATAGGCCTTTTCTGGCTCTCCATCTGTGGAATGTTCTCCCTAGGGATGTCTGCCTGGTTCATTCATTATACACCTTTAGGTGCCAGGAAAAAACATTCCTCTTTAACCAGGTGTTTGGTTGATTTGATTGATGTCATATACCCTTTTAAAATGGGGGGGGGGGTACTGGGTTGTTGTTGTTGTTTTTATTTTGATTATGTATTTTGTGGTTTTATATTCTGATTTTATCCTGTGAACCAGCCCAAGACCTGTGCGTATAGGGTGATATATTATCATTAAATAATAATAATGCTCTACCAACTGAGCTATGGTATAGAAAACATGGTACCGCAGTAAATTCGAATAAATATTGCTTTAATTCTGAACTTGTCATATCCATTTCCATAGTTTGGGGCTGCAGTGATAGCTAAACCCAGAATCAACAGTTTCTCCTCTTTGGGCAGATGAACAGCATGGATTTCATGGAGTCTCCACACAGGATTGCTTAAGGATTTCTAGACCCTTGTGAAACTGGCATAGTGGCCTAAACTGCATCAGGATGTTGGCACTGGTGAAACAGAGGTTCACCCTGATTGTTCAGTGAGGAACAAGGGAGGTGAAGGATGCCAGTAATGCTAGAAGGAACATTGGGACCTGGGATATAACAAAAGATCAAGCATTTTAAAGATTTTAGGCATTTTCTATAATTTTCAGCCTGAACTTCTCATGTCCATGTGACTTTGATGTGTCATAATCCTGAAAAATGCATTCACAGTTGCAAGTGAAAAGCTAATCTGATTATTAATAAAAATAGATAATCTTGAACAGCAGTAATTATACTGTTTCAAGCATCCCTGTGTAGCTATCAGAAAATAATGAGCTTGTACTTGTAAATGTTCTCTCAACCCACAGAAGGATAATATTTCAGCTCCGTGTCCTGTGCCTGACCTCCTCCACTGAAACTTGTGACCTCTATGGTACAAGGGACAATTCCCTTGTGTGATATATATATTGCATAGACTCACTCTTGTTGTAAGGCTGTCAGGAGATCTGATGCTGTTCACAGATGGCCACTGTGTGTGTCAGAGGGTGGTAGGCAACCAATGTCACATTCCCCTTCTTCTTCCCCTCATATTTTGCCTACAGATGCTGGAAAGAGGAAGGGAAATTCGACAGAGTGTTATTGTTTTGGGAACCAATAAAAAAACGTAAGGGGGCCACCTACAAAGCTAGCTGAATTGTGTCTCTATATTTAATAGCCTGAATCAAGCAGAACACTAGTTCTATGGAGGGATTTTACATACATATATTGGTCTCCGCTCACCTTACTGTCCAACCCCACCCATCAGCAACCCCTCTCATGCTTCACCAAGCCCTCCTCGCTCTCAAAAGCACAACCCCATTAGGCCAGGGATGAGGAACCTTTGAGGTTCACACCCCATGGACCAAATTTGGCAGTTGGGTGGGACAACCCACATGACAATCACATGATGTAGTTATGAGGTGACATGATTGACAGATGAGTTGCCCCACTTACCTCTTCAGATATTGAAAGGGGGACTGCAGGAAGGATTGCAAAGCTGGCCCTGTGCTGATTCTTTGAAACTTTGGCAATCCTCACCCTGTTTTTCCTTGGTGCTCTCCAATGTCAGAGATGCAAATGAGTGCCAGCCTGCACCAGCAGCCACTAGTACCCCTAAAAGTCGACAACCCTCTCTCCCGCCTCTATCAGGGCCCCACAAAACCCCGTCTCCCCTTAGATATCAGGGGAAGAAACAAGATTTACCAACTGTCAAAGAATGGCAAATGAAGATGATGGACTACATGGAACTTGCCGAACTGACTAGGAGACTCTGAGACCAGAGAGAAGAGATGGTGGAAGAAGACTGGAAGAAGTTTAAGGAATATTTGAAAAAATATGTTAATATTTAAACTTTAGAATAGCTTTGGAAGTGGATATAGGCTGTAGGGTTAGAAGTAGAAGATAGGGTATTTTAAAATAGTATGAATTGTAAGTGATAAAATGTGAAGTCATTTTAAGTATGATTTTTTTAAAAAGATGGTTAGAAATTATGATATATGTAAACTGCTAAAGATGAAGTAAAATGAAAATCAGATAGGTGGGACTTGGGGAAGCCAGCTTAACAATGTTTAGAAAAATAAGGATATGACAAGAATTTCTATGTATTGTTTGTCTTTTCTGTCTGTGTTTTTTATTTGTGTTATAAAATGAATAAAAAAAATTAGAGATAAAATTAGATATAACGAAGTGTCCTACCTCCTCCCTTTAGAGCTTCTCACACAAGGAGGAGGGAACAGTGGGAGGCGGCAGTGGAGAACAACCCAGGACAGACATAGAGGATCAGTCCCAACAGTCCCAACCAACTCCATCCTGTTGTCCCAACACCTTCTCTCTGCTTCTCTCCTCCTCACCCTCCACCGCTGAGGTGAAATGGCTTCATTGGTGAGACAGGCAGGCAGGCAGGCTCATCTACCCCACTTAATGATCAGTATATTTGCTTGTTCAGCAGCAAAGTCACACTGAGAGCCAGTGTGGTGTAGTGGTTAAGAGCAGTAAACTTGTAATCTGGTGAACCGGGTTCGCTTCCCCGCTCCTCCACATGCAGCTGCTGGGTGACCTTGGGCCAGTCACACTTCTTTGAAGTGTCTCAGCCCCACTCACCTCACAGAGTGTTTGTTGTGGGGGAGGAAGGGAAAGGAGATTGTTAGCCACTTTGAGACTCCCTCAGGTAGTGAAAAAGCGGGATATCCGATCCAAACTCCTCCTCCTCCTCCTCCTCCTCCTCCTCCTCTTCTTCTTCTTCTTCTAGAACCAGGTAGAAGTACTTGTGGTTTTCTGTTTCTGCTTTAAATAGTAATACATAAGCAAAACAATCCTAAGCGGGATTGGGAGCCCAGGCACAGTTCTGTTCTCATTTTTGCTGGGCTGTGTGAGGATTGAACAGACCTGGAATCCAACGTCTCCATGGCCAGTCCTGACCTCCCATCTTAGCCCCTGTAATCTTCCCCATTCTAAGGACTTATGATAGCTACTGCTAACCAGAACACAAATAATGCTTGCTCTACTGTGCTTTCCAAGGAGCAGCAATGATCTCCCCACTCTTTACTGGCAGAGGTCAACAAACACAGGTGCCCATTCAATCCTAACCCCTTCCAGCAGTACAGATTACAGCCTTGGGATCTTTTACTGGCTCAGCAGATATGAATACCAGATATGTTCTCTGCCCATATCTGTTGCCCCTCTTTTAGCATTTACCACTTCTGCACCCATCACTCCATGTTTGTGGTGGTCTATCAAAGGTAGAATCAGAATACAACATAAGCATCACACATGATATTGCTGCAATTACCTCATGGGTGGGGGAAAAAGTGGTCATCATTAGTTGTCACAAAAATATTGCTGGAGGTGAATGATTGCAAAGTGATATTCTTTTGCTTCTTTGTAAGACAACTCTTTTTCCCTCCAGTGAGCCACAGGCAGGAAATAATCTAAAAGAATAAATACGTTGTGCCAATATAAATTTCACCAAGCATTCTAAAATGTTGGAGCTCCCTTGTTCTGGTTCAGCTGCATTAAAAGAGGCATGAAATTAGTAATAACCTCTCAGTCTTTGCCAATAGTTGATTAGATTAAAATGATGTTTGGGGATGGATCAATGTTTTTCGTATGAAATGTGCGAGCTTTCACCCAAGAAACAGGCTTAATGTTACTCAAAAGTTTGTACGTTTAAAATTAACATTGGTTAATAGTACCATAAGAACAACTTCTGCTGCCAAGTTACAGAAATCTTTCTCAGATTTCCCTCTCTGGTTCCCTCCATTTGCTGATATCAAGCAGCTGGTGACCCTACATAAAGCTGTCTGATTTGGGAACTTTCTCCATGGGAATGTTTCCCTACACCTTAATGTCTTTTTTGACGCAGGTGAATACCATTCAGTTTGCCCAAGCTGATGAAGATGAAGAACTGGAGTGTGGCCACATTTTTGTTGTGCCGTGGTGAAAAGTATCATTCAATTTCTTGAAAGTTTTTTATCCCAGTGTGTGAGAGGGAGTGCGTGTGCAGGCATCCTCAAGGCACTTAAGGATTTTTAAAGAATTTTGTTGGATGTAATATTTTGAGTTCGCCTTATGAAAGTGAAGTGGTTAAGCTACTTAATGAGGTTGCCCATCCTCACCAAACTTTTCTCCAGCAGCTTCCAGGTCAACCACAATTCATATTCTGCAAGGGGGAGGGGGAACCTTCCTCAAGCTTTCTTGGCATCTGGGAAGGGAGCAGAGTGTAGACTACAAGAGAGATTATTCATAGAAGGACAATCACAAATTCCCCTTGGAATTAGGTAAGCACTCGGAAATAAGGTAAGCACAACAAAAATCTCTTCTGCCCACCCATGAGAATTTCAGTGGATTTTTATTCTGTTGATGAGGCCAGGCTGGTCCAGAGTTGCCTCCTCAGTCAAGGACAGGGTTATTTCCTTTTGCTATGGGCTTTTTCCTGAGAGGCAGCCTTAGCCTTCAGCAGTAAGGAAACTGGGAATCCCCAGGTTACAGATGAAATTCAGCCGAGGTCCACATTCAGACCTTAGTTCAGATGATACCCACCCATGATATAGAATTATACATTAATTCAGAATGAGCTTATTAATTCAGAATGTTCTTCTTATAATATTTTATTTTCAGTTTTATTCACGACACTCGGGACTGAATGTGGCATAGAGCAGCCAGAATGAGCTGACATGAGAAAATCCACTTGATGATCCATTTTCAACAGATCTCCCTTACATTCCTAATGTAGTATCACTACCAAAACATTCCAGACATTCAGTAGCTCTCCTTCTGCAGAATGACTATGGCGTCCATACCTTTTATGGACACTGATTTATCTGACTGGAAACAGAACATATAAAATACAAGGTACACATTTTGTCCTATGAGGAAATCTGTCCACAGAATCACGTCTATATTTGCTCTAACGTCAAATTGTTCCTGGAAACATAAGATAGATTTAGATATTTCTCCTCAAGTTTTTAAAGCCGTGTTCTGTCATTTTATTAGACACTGCTTCCCCGTGGTTTTCTAGTAACATTAAATCACAGCATTTCCCGTAGCTTGTCATCTTGGGTATTTCTAACGAAAAATGTGCATTGCTAAATTCTGTTCCTGTAACAGCCATGCCCCCTCCTCATTTTCTCACACGGTGACCAAGGAATCGAGATAGCTGGCCATGTTTTATTGGGAACATCTGCAGAACTCTGTGCTGTGACTGAAAAAGCACTACGAGGTACAGGGAGCTTTCGTGCAAAAGGACTTTCCATTGGCAGCCCTTTGGAGAGGGAAGACAATTCTGCCCTTGAAATGTAGCTCTATGTACACGAGGGGTATAACTTTTGACTTAAAAAAATAAAAAGATCTCCTGTATCATAAGGGGATTTACTTTTGCTTATAAACACTGAACAAGGACTAATTCTTCTCAGTTGAGAAAAAAGGTCACCCCGAAATAAAAAAGTTGGAATCACTATATATGTAACGTTGCTACAAATGAGTATTAGCACTTTTAAAAGCTTTATGGAGCTGTTTAGAACTTTGGGACTTCCTAAAACTGTTTTGAACATTCCAGAAGAATCCAAATATTGGTCTATATAGATACCAAGAAATAATCAGTGCGCAGAATGTGCTATCAAAGTGATGTGGGAACGTTATGGTGCTTGCAGCAGAAACGAAGACAAACAGCAATCTCGATTTATTCTAAGCCATAAGAAGTGATGTACATTGTACATCGTACAAGCATTAGAAAATTTGCAAGCTCTATTTTTTCCCTGCATTACAACACATGCTATACTTATTACATAATATATTATACAGTTACATATACAAAAATTGATTTATTGATTCCAGGGTGACCTTTTCCCCCCAAAGATTTGGAAATGGCATTTCATTCCTTTGCTTTTAGGCAAAAGTTCATCTTACTAAGCTACAGGAACATGAGGTTGTAAAAAAGTTATAACCCTAATGTACATGTTTCTCCCCTACATTGGTGGCAAGGGGAAGAAGAAGAAGAAGAAGAAGAAGAAGAAGAAGAAGAAGAAGAAGAAGAAGAAGAAGAATAGTAGTAGTAGTAGTTTGGATTTGATACCCCGCTTTATCACTACCCGAAGGAGTCTCAAAGTGGCTAACATTCTTCTTTCCCTTCCTCCCCCACAGCAAACACTCTGTGAGGTGAGTGGGGCTGAGAGACTTCAAAGAAGTGTGACTGGCCCAAGGTCACCCAGCACCTGCATGTGGAGGAGCGGGGAAGCGAACCCGGTTCACCAGATTGCTAGTCTACTGCTCTTAACCACTACACCACACTGGCTCTGGATATCTGCCACATATCTCTTTTTTTATATATAATAATAAATTTTATTAAATTTCCACATATATTTCATCAAAATTTAACATCCACTTCCCATCAACTACATCTTTTAGACTTCCCTCAACATGTCTGACAATTCTCCGTATTATCACTTTTACTCACATTCCTCAATTTTATATTGTGCAATAACAATCTTATCATCTTTTTTCAGCAATATTTCTAACAATCATTTTCACAGAGCTTCTTGAAAACCAACAAATGTTAATTTTTCATCACATACATTTTTGATATATTCTGTAAATTTATTCCAGTCCTCGGTGAATCTCTGGTCTCGTCGGTTCCTAATCCTCCCTGTTAATTTGTCCATTTCTGCATATTCCATCAATCTCATTCGTCATTCTTCTCTCATAGGCATTTCTTCCTGTTTCCATTTCTGGGCCATCAAAATTCTAGCTGCTGTTACTGCGTACAAAAATAATTTCTCATCCTTCTTTCTAATTTCCTTACCTAATATTCCCAATAAGGATGTTTCTGGTTTTTTAATAAATGTATATTTTAACATTTTCTTTAACTCATTATAAATCATTTCCCAAAAAATTTTCACCATTTTACTGTTAGGATATTTCCGTTCCACTTTAAAAGGGAGCAGGCTTTGTGAGTCACAGAGTCTGCGTATTTCCTGTTCACAGGAAGTTTATGTTTTGTATATGCTTTCGTTTTTCTCTCTGTGCCTGAGACATCGAAGCAGGCAGTCATGTTTTCTCTTTGTTCTGACCAACGCTGAATAAAGTTCTAAATAATGCTCTCCTGAGTGCATCTTTCGCTGTACGAACTCTGCTGATAGAGCGTGCACTAGTCCTTGGAATGTGGGAAGCTATTTCCGAGGCTTTTGTCGCTAATTGATTGATACTGCATTTCTACCAGAGGTCGATGGATCGTGGGGCATGGAGATGACCTTTGTCTCCCTGGCAGTATCCCAACATTTACATTCCCACCACATATGGTAAAATGTTCCTTCTTTTTCATGACACTTCCAACATTTATTACTAACCTTATACATCTTACCTAGTTTTACTGACGTTACATACCATCTATATAACATCTTCATAACATTTTCCTTTATTGTAGTACATGCAGTAAACTTCATTCCTTCCTTCTACAATTTTATCCAATCGTCAAATTGAATATTATATCCAAAATCTTTGGCCTATTTAATCATTACAGATTTAACCTCTTCATATTTTGTATACCATTCTAACAGTAATTTATACATTCTGGATAGAATCTTCACTTCATTATTCAAAATTTCCTGTTGAAACCTAGATTCCCTTCCCGAAAAACCTCTTTCTAATAACTCTTTTTTAAATGTTTCATTCAACTGAAAGTAATGTAGCCAATCATTAACATATTCTTTGATTTCTTCATATGGTTTCAACTTCCAATTATTTCTTTATATATTAATTTTTCATATGTTATCCATTTCCCTGTCATATTGATCTTTTTAACACTCATTGCCTCCAATGGTAATAACCAGTATGGTGTTTTAGGTTCCAGTAAGTTTTTATACCTATTCCATACTTCAATCAAAGATCCTCTAAAGATATGGTATCTGCCACATATCTCTTGGCTGGACTAGAAATGAACTAGCTCCTTTGTGTGTTTGAATCTCCCTCTCCTTGTTGGGAGCACTCATACTGGACTGCTATTTGACTCCTTGTGCCATGCTGAAGAGGAGGAGGAGGGGAAAAACCACTAGTTCCATTTTATTCAGTACCTTTCATTATGCTGCCCATCAGTTATATGGCACCAAACATTTCCTTCTTTTTCTGTTTGTAATAGCGGAGGTTTTTTTTACTCTGGAAGCCACTGCTCTGCATGAGCAGGCAAGAGCAACAGATCCCAGAATACACATGCCTGGTGTGTGTATGTGTGTTAGTTGTGGTGGTTTTGGGCCAGGACAGGGTGAAACACAGGAGCGGTTGGCAGAGAGGTACACTATACTACTACTGTGGTGTTGCTGCCACTTACTGGGAGGGAGGGATGCAAATGGCACTGTGGTCTAAGCCACTGAGCCTCTTAAGTTTGCCGATTAGGTGGTCAGCAGTTCGAATCCCTGCAACGGAGTGAGCTCCCATTGCTCTGTCCCAGCTCCTGCCAACCTAGCAATTCTAAAGCAGGCCATCTCAAGTAGATAAACAGGTATGGCTGCAGCAGGAAGGTAAATGGCATTTCCGTGTGCTCTGGTTTCCGTTACGGTATTCTGTTGTGCCAGAAGGGGTTTAGTCATGCTGGCCACATGACCTGGAAAGCTGTCTGTGGACAAATGCCGGCTCCCTCGGCCTGAAAGTGAGATGAGCGCCGCACCCCATAATTGCCTTTGACTGCATCCAGGGGGGCCTTTGCCTTTTACCTTACTGGGAGGGGTACAAGTGAGGCAGCTGGGAGGTTAGATCTCTTCAGACGCACTGGTGGAGCCAATCCAGTGCTTCCATCAATGCGCCTACACAGCCTTGACCTTTCTGCTGCCTGACCTCACCTTTCTATCTCTCTCTCCTGGTAAGTAACACTGCTGCTGGGAGGTCAGGTTTCTGACACCACCTCTCCCTGCTGGTTCCTCCTGGCGAGACAAGACGTATAGCTTCTCCCAGTGAAGAGAAATGTAATTGAGTAAATTGTTAGGATATTGTTCCGTTCCACCTTAAAAGGGACAGGCATGACTGTTGTGTTTCACATGCCTGTTTACATCTCCAGCACAGTCTGCTGGGAACTTCCGTTTTGTATATCACTTTTGTGTTGCTGTTTGTATTGCAACCCGAGTGTCCACTGTATACTGTTTTCTGGAAGAGTTCATGCTAATGGGACATCAGAAACAGATTGACTATAAGCTCCCTCCCACATTTTTTCTAGCAACACTTCCCATCATGCCATTTGCTGTGATGTAAAGAACTCACTAAAGCTGGTCCAGGTGCAATTTTAACTGAGAGAAGGCAAGCGAAACTTCCAGAGAGATTTATAAACTGCACCTAAACGGGACGTGGGTGGCGCTGTGGGTAAAACCTCAGTGCCTAGGGCTTGCTGATCGCATGGTCGGCGGTTCGAATCCCCGCGGCAGGGTGAGTTCCCATCGTTCGGTCCCAGCTCCTGCCCACCTAGCAGTTCGAAAGCACTCTTAAGTGCAAGTAGATAAATAGGTACCGCTTTATAGCGGGAAGGTAAACGGCGTTTCTGTGTGCGGCGCTGGTGCTGGCTCGCCAGAGCAGCTTTGTCACGCTGGCCACGTGACCTGGAAGTGTCTCCGGACAGCGCTGGCCCCCGGCCTCTTAAGTGAGATGGGCGCACAACCCTAGAGTCGTACACGACTGGCCCGTACGGGCAGGGGTATCTTTACCTTTACCTTTAAACAGCAGCATTTTAGCTCTGAAAACTTTAGGAGCCACACAGAAGCAGCTGAGCTTCTTATTATGTAAATACTCCTGTTTATATCTCGCAAGATTAATAATACACACTTTCTCAAGCATGAAGCAAAATGGCAGGAGAGATATTGGCTTGATTTCCTGGATATAAAAATATGGCTAGGAAGGTGATGAACAGATGAGCTAGTACAGAGGATGAGTAATTGATTATGTTAATATCCATAATTGTGAATATGGGTGGTAGACAAATTGAACGGTGGGAAAACTAGAGAGAAAATTCAGGGACATTTTAAGTATTGCACAGAAGCTCTTTGAATAGTAGAAGTAATGAGCAATGATAAATAGGGAAAATGATAAATGGTCATATATTAACTTTAAGAAGTTGTTAGAATGCGTGTGTATGTGTTTATCTCAGCAAAAAACTATACGGAAACTAAAAACTTACTTTGGGTAAGCTATCTTCAGTCTCCTCCACATAACCTGTTTATTCAGCATCCATCCTGTCGTTGTTAGTTTTAACAAAGCTTGTGCGATTCCACAATTCCATAAAATTTATATTTGTTGTTGTTGTTGTTTAGCCGTTTAGTCGTGTCCGACTCTTCGTGACCCCATGGACCAGAGCACGCCAGGCACTTCTGTCTTCCACTGCCGCCAGCAGCTTGGTCAAACTCATGCTGGTAGCTTCGCGAACACGATCCAACCATCTCGTCCTCTGTCGTCCCCTTCTCCCTGTGCCCTCCATCTTTCCCAGCATCAGGGTCTTTTCCAGGGAGTCTTCTCTTCTCATGAGGTGGCCAAAGTATTGGAGCCTCAGCTTCACGATCTGTCCTTCCAGTGAGCACTCAGGGCTGATTTCCTTAAGAATGGATGGGTTTGATCTTCTTGCAGTCCATGGGACTCTTGCAGTCCAAGAGTCTCCTCCAACACCATAATTCAAAATTTATATACTGCTTGATTAATAGAAAGGACATGGTGGGAGCCTGCTGCCTCACTACTCTTCCTGTAGCTTCCCTAAAGAGAAGCCTTTTGCAAAAGGAATAGCATCAGTGCCTTTGCTGAGCAGTTGTTCAGCAGAAGCACTGCTACAGCCTCAGTGCCCTGCTTTGCTCGCAAAGGAGAACTGTGCACCAGGCAGGATTGGTGTTTCTGCTGAACAGTCCTGGAGGTTGCCGTCAGGTTAGCTCACACTAGAATTCCTAATGATAACATTCCTCAAGCACCTGTAAGCAGAAGTGGCAATCCACAGTTGAATATTTAGACTATCCTTTGATTACTTGACATCTAAATTCACTGAAGAGAATTTGGGGGAAGAAATTGACTCCAGAAAATGCAATGCAATTACTGTATGCTTCCAAAATTTCTGAAACGATGAGAACCAGGATTGCAATTGTTTTTACCATTATTGAGATTTTATTGCAGCTGAGATCTGCCAGTATTCCTTTTGGTCATTGGGATATGCTTTAACACAAATAGGGAACTTTTGCAAGGCTAAAACATGATGCCAGTCTACACAGAGTCCGGCAAAGGAAATGCTATGGGAAAATGTAAAGCACAATGCCGTTCCCTTTTATTGTGTAGTGCAGCTGTAAACTGTCAATTGCAACACATCTCAGGCTTTATATAACTAGTGGCTGCAAACCTCAAGCACAGGTAAGTGCTCGGTGGAAGAAGGGTTCTCATTTATTCTCGGCTGCTTCTTGAGGTCTCAAAGGTTTGCCAGAACTATAAAGAGCTCTACAGATGTCCAACACACAGCGTGCCTGCTTTGATATAATGTCTATAGCTCCTTGCCAGCTACCAGTGTGATAGTAGCCAAGTAAGCTATTTTCACATGCCAATTTCAGGTAAAATGGGAATGACTAGAATGCACAATATCGTTCCTGTCTGCCTGGTAGTAATTCTGATTGATTGCTTTCAGCACGGTGGAAGTACAGGTTCTTGCTGCTTCTCAAATGACTTATTTTATTATAACTGGTTATTTATTTATTGAACTCATATCCCACCCTTTCTCCCAAAGGCACCCAGGGTGACAAACAACAAAATGATAAAGCAATACAATTAAAACTTAACTGTCATCGATCCACCTATCTTTCTGCCATCTAAAAACATGTAAAACAATAACAGAATCCTCACAGCTGAAGGTTGCCAGAACAGTATATTTTAGCTACCCAGTGTCTGAGTAAAGAGGGATGTTTCAAAGTTCCTTCTGAAATGGAATAATGAGGGAGACAGAAGCACCTAACCAAAGAGGGAAATTCACAAATTGGGTAGTGCCATGGAGAACGCCCTGTCATAGATCAATGCCAACTGGGCAGCATCAAATCAGTGGTCTTGAATGTCTTGCAGTGTTTCAACGCTGGTCATGTCCCACTTACCAACCTAGCAGTCATCTTCAAGACCAGCACCACATAGATTACATTACAGCAGAAGAGGCAGAAGGTCACCTCTTCTGGACAGCAAATGCTAGGCTATCCTGGCTCAGGAATGACTGTGGCTGGTAAAGCAGCCTAAAGGTGCGCATTAGCTCTCCTAGCTACAGAAGCCACTTGAGACCGCTAGTAGTATTCCCAAATTGCAAATCTGTTCTTTCAGGGGGAGTGCCCCTGAAACCCCTCCCAGACCACAGGACATATTCCTTTGGTACTGATTTTAACTGGAGCATTAAAGACATACATGAATTAATATGAACATGCGTGTACACAACAATACAATCACCAATCCACACACTTCATTTAATTTCTCTTTTGAATCATTCTGTGACTTATAAAGTGAATTCTAATAGTGACAGTGACTTAGTTTAGATATACACCAGTAGTTTCAGTATATGGGAGATTTCTGTGTGTAACATAATTGGGGAGTGTTGTGTGTGTGTGTCTGAGAACTGCATCACATCGTGCAGTATTTAGTTCCTGTCTGTATGTTTTACACAATTATTTCCTTTAAGGAGCTGCAAATTTTATTGCTGTGAGTCCCACACTGGACAAAAGTTTCCTGAATCCCTACACATTGTTCTACTATAATAAATCTATGGTGAGTATCTTGAAGTCAAGATAATTTATCCTACTTTAGGTAGTCTAAAAAGAAGGAACAAATAATAATACCAATGTGTTTCGGTTTTATTTTCATTTTGCCTGACAATTCAGTTGATGAGCAGTCGCCTAAGACGATGTAAGTGACTGGGACAAAAACTCTTGCAGAATACACACTTAAATAGTACTCAATGTTAATTGACAGAATATTACGGGAGAGAGGAGCAGTGTCACCAAAACAAAGCCTGAAGTTCTTAATTGGAGGGTAGATTCCAAAACGGTGAACCACTCAAGTGGGCTGCAGAAACTTCAAAGAGATTTCAGTCCACACAAGTAAAAGACATCGATTTACATGCTGTAAAAATGAAGGCTACCCTGCATCCTCTCTAACATGAAGAAACCGATGCTATGCAAAGTCATTCAAGTCCGGTCACATATTTTGCTGGCCTTGGGGAAACATGAAGGCAGAGGAAACAAGTGAGGAGGCTCACAGAGCAAGCAAGAGAGCTGGCAGTCCAGACAGGCAGGTGGAGTGAGTCTGTGATGGCCTGGGAATCTGATTCAGAAGCTGAATCTGAGGAGTCCCAGCCTGCACAGGAGTCCTTGCCTCCAGGGCCAGCTGAGCTGGGGCAGGGGCTTGAATCTGAAGGGCCTGCACCTGTGCCGGGTCCTCAGGATCAGACACCAGATGCATCCACTCTGGCTCCGGAGGTGATTGAGGACCCATTGCCTGCAGGTGCGCCTCTCCCAGCCCTGTCAGGGGAAGGTGATGCTGCTTCTGGGTCCAGTAACCCTCCAGCCTCTCCTGAGCTGCAGAGGCTCAGGGCAGAGAGGCGGAGGGAACTGGGTTCTCACAGGAGGAGTGCTCGACTTAAGGCCAGGAGAGGTGAGTCACCTGTGGGCTGGGACCGCCCTAGGCCTCAGAGGAGATAAAGGCCAGCCTGCCCAGTCCCAGGTTGCGGGAGCAACAACATTGGAAACCTGTTTCTGCCAGCACCCAGACCTGTTTTTCCAGAGTTCCCGACCACACCTGGCTTCTTGCTTTGGACCCCGCTTCCCCCTTGGTGGACAGTCTCCAGACCCTCGGCCCAGGACCGGAATCTGACCATGCCTCACGGTAACACCCCCCCCCCCGGGACCAGCACAGAGTCAGAGGCATGGGTGGCAAAAGAAAAAAAGTCACTTCCCAATGCCCTAGGTTGCTACAGCTTACCAAGACTGGAGGGGTGATCCACAAGAAGGATAACACATTGTATGGCAGCAGGAGCATCAGATTGTCTCTGCCACTGTATGCCACATCCCCCCTGCCTCACTGCTGCGCCTCTCGGTAAGCATCAGTGACCTAAGACAGTGGAAGAGCAATAGAGCCCCACTCAAGCTGCCTTACCACTCGGTACTGTGGAGTTGAAGGACTTGAGCAGGAGAGTTGAGGGAGCTGAAGAATCTCTAAGAAGTGGAGTGTGGATGAGTGTGAGAATGAGAAAGGGGACAGGGATGGAAGAGAAAACTAAGCAACGAAGCTGTCACAGTTGGGAGAGAAACACAGGGAGTGTCCGTCCAGAGTTTCAGATGGTGATGTCTTCCATCCCTACCTGGAGATGTGGGAGACAGAACCTGGGACCTTCTTCATGCAGAGAAGATTAAACAGCAGCAACTCCCCAGGGTTTCTGATAGGGATATTTTCCAGCACAACCAAAAGACGTCAGAGGTTGAACCTGAGTTCTCCACCGCTGAGTTATACCCCTTACCCAATACTAAGATTCATTTCCTACATGCACACACACACACACATGCATTAAAGACCCATAAGGCATGCGAGGGGACGGACACTTTACTGAAATTGCAAGTGCAATGGGTCTTGGAAGGAGATTCCCCTTCACTGCTAGAATCTACTTACTCACCTCAAGTTCCAAACTTGGCAGGATATGCCAGTTGCTTTGGGTTGATTGGCATTTGCGTGGCGAGACCCCTCCCCGCAGGTGAAATGAAGATACAGGACACATTATTTAAGGTTAATGGGCATAAAAGGCCACAACTTTATTGATTACAGGAATTGGAATGCCTTAGGCATTGGCTCCTATCGACTACCCGGCATGGTGACCGGGAAGGGTTATCCACCAGCCATGGGGGTCCTGTTGAAGTATGCCAACTAGGATCCCACGGGTGTCACCGCTCGGGGGCGTGCCGGAGGCCCTCACCTCCCTAGGTTTCGGATAGGGCAACGCCCCCCGGAGTCCTCTACCAGACTACCCTTTTCATTGGGGGAAGGTGATGGCGCTTCCTTCCCCCCCTTCATTTGCCTAACAATTAATCCCTGCCAAAGCCTAACCGCCAATACCAAAGAAGTTGTGACGTTTGCTACGAGGTAGGCAAAAACACCAAAAGGCTGGAATTGCGCCAAGTTGAAAAAAATCCTACCAGGCCCCTTGCGGCAACCAACCAAAGTGCATAGCAAGTTCAAAGCTAGCTAAGCCTAAAGGGTGGGTGGGATGGGAAACCGGGCAGCTGGAACAGGGAAAAGAGGGCGGTCCCCGGGCACGCCGGCCTTAAATGGGCTAGGCCACTCCTCCCCTGCCCGCCGATTGGCGGGCCGGGTAGCGGACACGCCCGGGGATTCCCTCTTCTCATGGGGGCTAGTTCGGAAGTGGCTTTAGTGTGCCATCACAGCTGGGTCTAGTTTGGCATTTGCAGTGATACATTAAAGTCCAATTTGGGTAGATGTCCATGTGCACTTGCAACTGTTACACAAATCCTTTAATATGCTTTGCTGGAACTAAAACTTTGTCGTCCAAGTATTGTCACACGATAGTTGGAGCAAGGGAAATCACTTCCTATCACATTTATTCTCCTGCCATCTCCCTCTCATAGTTTTAACTTCTCCATTTCATAGAATCGCAGAATTGCAGAGTTAGAATGGACCTCAAGGGTCATCTAATGGAATTCCCTGCAATGCAGGAATCTCAACTGAAGCAACAAAGACAAACGACCATCCAACTCCAGTGAAGGAGGTTTTTCAGATGATGCAGTACAGTCTAGCTCTGTTTGACTTGCTTTCAAAACATGGGTGTGAAACTCAGATTGCTGGATGCCAACTCCTATTATTCCTGACCACTGACCATGCTGGCTGGGGCTGATGAGAGTTGGAATCCATTTACATTTGGAAGATCACAGGTTACTAGGAATGGAGGAGAAATTTTTATTTTGTTTGCATTTTAATCAGAGACTATCTAATGCACACTTCTCACACAATACATGAAACATAACTATCCTTCAAAATTTACCCTGCTCTGGATTTTTAGATGCAATTCTCTGTGCTGAAGAATGCATGCAAGCATATAATGTATCAGGGGAAAGTGCCTGAAATAGTGAAAATGTATTTATTGGGAGAAGTTCACATTATAATGCTGCCAGATTTTCAAGAGCATTTTTTTTAAATTAAAAAAACCAAATTTCTGCAGATATGTGCAGAACTGAATTTAAGATGGGGGGGGATGAGAAATTGAGAGATTTGACCATCCCTCCAGGTTGTCCACCCTCATCCTTAAGCATCTCAAAACACAAATCATTGCATATCCTCAAGGTGTGGTTCCATTAGCAACAACATTTGTACAAAAATTGTAACAACACTGGGAACATAGCACCATATCCTGTCCTCTCCAAACAGAGCACAGTTTCAGGCTATAAATGTACATGTTGTGTTGATAAAATCCTTTGATGAGATTAAAGTAATAATTGATGTGTTCCTGCTTAGGTAGCTTGCCATGATCCAGCAAGAGAGCTGCACAGCTAGATATACTTTCCATTTAAAAATTCTTTTGCTCAGAAGCAGCACACAGAGGTTGGTTGTGTATCAAGATGACACATCCTCAGGCAAAGCACCTGATGCATGCTCCATTCACACTATGCGGTGTCAAAAGTTGTATATTTTCATCAGTATTGCAGTGCACTTAGACATGCACTATGTTGGGATGTCTTCTTATATAAATAAAAATATAAGGTTGTGGTTTGAGGACCCGACCCCTGCAATGTGAAATGAATACACAAGGACACGCGATATAAGGTTAATGGGCAAGAAAAGGCCACAACTTTATTGATTACAGCAGTGAAAAGGTCAATGCTTAGGCATTGGATGTCTAGAACAAGTGGGTTTATTCACCAGTAGGTGGAGCCTGTTGATGCTAATCCAACTATAGGCTCTCCCCTGATGTCACCGAGGGTCGTGCAATGGCCTCCTGCCAAGCAGGCATCGGACAGAATACACGACCGCCAGATTCCTTTAACGGAATACCCAAAAAATTGAAGGCATAGGCGATGGCCACACCTAGCCCTTTGACACACCACAACACATTATTCCAATGCCTAACCTACCCACCAATATCACAAAAGTTGTGACGATTGCTGCGAGGTAGGCGAAAAAACCAAAAAGCCTAATGCCAAATGGAAAAATTCCTACAAGGCCCCCTGGACAACCAGGGCGACCAACCTAAGGTCCATAGCAAGGCAAATGAACTAAGACCCTAAGCTAAAAGGAAGTGGAGGGTGGGTGACTCGCAACGAGGCGACGGAGAAGAATGAGGCCGAGGAGAGGCTGGCGCCATGGCAAAAGGCCTCTGTACACGCCCCCTCGGAGGCACCTGGTTGGGTGCCTGCCGAGGGGGGTAGGCGCCAGCCAGGTGAGAGGAGGAGGCAGGGGGCTATCGCCCCCTGCTAGGGGCGGAGCTCGGCTCCCGCCCACAACCACTCCCCTCTCTTGCAGGGAGGAGAGTCTTTGTCATCACACAGCCCCTATTGGAGGATTTGCAGTGCCGCAACACAATGCTGGACTTGTGAGGGTAAGATAAGGAAACAAAGAGTAGGCAGATTGCACAACACCAGTGGCCATGCATGGTATGGGAGTAGAAAGGGATATGAACTACATTCATCAACTGAACTTCAACTTCTCTTGAGAGATGCTTGCTCTTAAGATTCTATTAATCTTAAGGCACAGTGGCATATATCAGCATGGGGTGTATATACAAAGGGGGTTGCAGAATAGGAAATAGGAGAAGGGTAGTCTTGTGCAAGGGAGAGGTGAAAGAAGAAGGAAGAGGTAAAAAAAACAAGGGAGCAGTGGCGGACATGTGCAAAGGGGGCTGCAGAATAGGAAAGAGGAGGAGACATGAAACTGGGGTGATGTGTGTGGAAAGGAAAGGAGAAAAAGAAGGAGGGTGGAGGGAGAAAGGGAGTGAAGGTGGAAATGTGAGTGCCAAGGGATGAAAAAAGGAGGGAGTGGGAAGCATGAGAATGGGGTTGAAGATGAAAGAAAGAGCATGAATGGTTCTGAAGAATAAGAGGGGATGGTGTCTTCGTAGTTGAGCAGAATGTGAAAAGGAGGCTTAGTAGTTTCAATGCGTAGGAGGAGGAAGATGCATCAAGTTACTATGGGGATAGTTTGTGCACACGGGGAAGCTGCACAAAAGGAAGGGGAGGTACGGACAATGGGGCGAAGATGAAAACAGTGGTGTGAAGTGGGACTGCAGAATAGAAGAGAGAAGTTGCTTCAGAAACAAGGCTGGGAAGGTGAATAGCCATCTCAGTATTTTCAAGGGGTGGAGAAAATGTAGGGGGTTAACGTGGGAGAATAGCAAGGGGGGTTTGGTGAGTGAAGCAACCAGGGGCTGAGCCCCCAGTATTGCATGAGACCATACACATTGTTGCCGCCAGTACACCTGGGTTAGTGCCATTTTGTTTGGAAAAGACCAAAGGCCCCCATTAAGATGATGTCATTGTAAAGAATATGATGAGTGCCTTGCAGCCCCGTAATTCAATCAAATGTCCGCAATATTAAATCACAAGTTTTGGGTTTTTTGCAAGTTCCAACTTAAAATGTAACGATTTACGACCGACATAAGTGGCAGAGCAATATAAACAACCTGACGATCCTTTCTTTACAAACAGCTTGGTGATAAATCAATTTTCCCTAACTTTTACAGGAACACAGTGCTGCTTACACATGAAAAATATGACTGGTATCTAGGAGTAATTCATGTCTGTGCCAAATGTTTTCCTTGTGATTTGTACCAGCACGTACTAGAAAGTTTTAAACAGCAGGGGTTCAAAGATCTGTTCCTGGCACACAGTTTACTTAGTACTTTCCTAGTGCAAGGGAACAAATGCCCCTTATATTCCTTTAATATATCTGTGTTTTTCAAATTTTCTACCATTTTAGTGCAGTCCTATAGGATGGGGATTGAGTTACACAGAACATGTGACAACTATTGAGTATATATATATATCATGTTGTCAGACTACCTTTCCTGCAACAACTCATCTGCTGACAATCTCTTGCATAATACAGTGGTACCTCAGGTTAAGTACTTAATTTGTTCCGGAGGTCTGTACTTATCCTGAAACTGTTCTTAACCTGAAGCACCACTTCAGCTAATGGGGCCTCCCGCTGCCGCCGCGCCGCCGGTGCATGATTTCTGTTCTCATCCTGAAGCAAAGTTCTTAACCTGAAGCACTATTTCTGGGTTAGCAGAGTCTGTACAGTGATACCTCGGGTTACATATGCTTCAGGTTACATACACTTCAGGTTACAGACTCCGCTAACCCAGAAATAGTGCTTCAGGTTAAGAACTTTGCTTCAGGATGAGAACAGAAATCGTGCTCTGGCGGTGCGGCGGCAGCGGGAGGCCCCATTAGCTGAAGTGGTGCTTCAGGTTAAGAACAGTTTCAGGTTAAGTACGGACCTCCGGAACGAATTAAGTACTTAACCTGAGGTACCACTGTAACCTGAAGCGTATGTAACCTGAGGTACCACTGTATCAGCTATGATATTCTCCATCCGCTTTCTTCCCCAAAGTCATCTTATGTTGGTGAGGGAGCATAGGGAGGACTGCAAACCATAAATAAACTCAGGACCACAACTTTGATGATGCTATAACCATGTGTCTCCTGTTGCCTGTCGTCCATGCTTCTGGAGTCAACTGGGCCTCAATCCTGGTGCTTACAGTAGCTATGAACCCTCTTCACCACCCATGTCATCTGAGTCAATTTGTAAAAGGGGGAAAATGGGCAATAGAGAGTACTTGAGGTTAGGCAAAACAAGCCTATCTGATGTTGGCCCGGTCTTTGGAGGCATGTGGTTCTGATTTGAAATAGACTTTGGGGCTGGGCCTATCAGTTGTGATACCCATTTCTCGCTTTCTTTTTATTGGTAACTCATCACTGTTGGTTCTAGTGGGGTTAACATGATGATAAATATTGTGGCAACCCAAATACCTCTGTTTCCACCTCTTTCCAGTGCATCAGATGTAAAGTGCCATGATTTCAGTTTCCATTGAGCTGAATACACTCCAATAACACATTTGGGATCTTCTATGTCAGTGAATCAGTTATGGATGCTTATCATGTCCCGGTTTAGAAATAAGGGTGGTGCAATCTGAGGATTGTGCTCAGATTTCTGTGTCCTCGTCAGAGCCCCTGTTGGGTTCAGATGGTCTTTGCTGTGGTATGAAACATTAATCCTTCACTCCTGAAACCACTTTAAATCACGGTATCCTTTTCCCCCATCTCTCCCAGCCTGAAAATATTTCTAGGAAGCTTAGCAAGTCTGGAGGGTGACTGGGTGAGAACAACATCTTGAGCAATAATAAATATTATACAAATCACTGTTCTGTCATACAGATGGCATCTTTGTGGTGCGATGTCCTATGTGGGATTAAGCATTAATCATTCTTCCTCATGTGCTGCAGAAATTCTGAGCATCATCGCGGTCAGGAAGTCAACTCAAAAGCAAATGCAAGGGAAGCAAGGAAATGAATCACAACTACGTTTTTATTGCCATGTTTTCCATGACTGGTCTTAAATTGCATAGCGCATATTTATTTACTTTTTTAAAAAGAAAAGTGACTTTAGCAGATCTCTGTTTGCTCATTCATTTTCACCAACAGGCCAATGTGGAAGTTCATCTGAGGGTGTAGATGAGGCACTGTGGGTGCCTCTTGGCTGTCACTATTTTGGGATAGGATTCAATCAAATGTTGGCAAATTCAGGCTGCACAATATAGTTGATTGAGAGGCCTTACGTAACTAACCGGCTTCCCCCAAACATTTTGCTTTTTTGTGATTAGGAAAAGTGATGGGGAAATGCACTGAAAAGTGTGGGGTGATGTTCTGAGGCAAGGTTATTTAACCTCCCCACAAATAAATCAGATTGAATGCTTAATGTTGACTGATCTCCTCACAAGCCAATCAGGATGAATTCTATGTAGGCAGGACGTCTGGTAGTGCCCTGTGCTGCTGGCAGAGTTTCATCTATGCAGAAAGTGAGGGTCAGGTAGTGTTTCTGCAAAAATTGCAACATTTCTTCCTGAGCTTAAGACCAGGGTGATTAGGGAGAGATGAGTGGAATAGATTTGTGACTGACAGTTCAAACTTCCAACTAGGGAATGACTTTAGCTTTGCTCATTTTTTTTATTTCCAATCACAGTGCTTGGGGGAGGGAACTGTTTCACTGTCTTTTCTGACTAGCTAAACAAAGATTAAAACACATGCAAAGATTCTGCATGAATAGGCTTGTCTGAACTAGCTCGTCTAAACAAAACTGTTTTCAGCAGGCCAGGTGCTGAAAATAGTCCATTGAAGGTGTCATATCTGATGTCAATTGGCAGGAAGTTCCAAAGTATGGGAGGTGCCACACTAAAATGTAAAATAAGTATTATGTGACTCTTGAAACAGCACCAGTTCCACCTATTGAAGTGTTATAGTAGATATTTATAGGGTAAGGTAATCTCCCAGGTTTCACTTGTTATATCAAACAATATTATTTGGACACACATATGTTCAGATACATTTGGTCACTATTAAACAATATGGTGTTCCTTCTGCCATGGCCAATATATATATATAAATCCGCCCAGTTATTTGAAGTTTTCTCCTTTGCCTGGGACCTGCAGTGTAAAAAAAAAAAGGGTGTGTGTGAGTTTTGTTATTCTAGATAGCACAGCACTTGTAAGCACAGTAGTTCAAAAGCATCACAAATACAATTAAAGGATTGCAGCAGATATGTAGCAAATCTATTGTACACGGTGAAAGAGCCATCAATACATGGTTGTCAGAACATGTTCTTTTCCATGTGTATTGATTTTTTTTTTAAAAAAAATCCCGAACAAATGTTCTTAAGAAAGTATAAGGTGAAGAAAATAATAGAATGCTGCTTAGATACTAGGAACTGCTGGAAAGATAAAAACACAACAACAGGAGACATTGGTTGCATGAATTCAGAATTGCAATAAGCTTGTTCCTTTGGTACAACTGGAACTGAAAATTAAATTGTCTCCCATCTAATATGCTTCACAAATGAATTAGCCAATTGGATACGGTGTTTCCCTTATTCTCCGACAGCCCGTTCCTTTTTAAAAAAACCAAAAAGAACACATACAAAATGCGACATTTGTAGTTCTTTCCATCAAAACGGGGGGTCTCCAACAAAAGACATTTCCAAATGATTAAGCTACTCCCACACTAGCCTGGAAGTTGAAAATTGAAAATAAGTACATGTTGCCAATGATAACGTGATTATTTGGAAAGTTTTAAAGGGGAACATGTTTACTTCTCACTGAGGGATACAGTATGAATTCCCAAAGGGTGAAATTTATATCCAGGATGAGATTTGGAATGCACATATCCCAAGGCATCATGGTTCCTAAGGTGCTAAAGCTCTGGCACGGACCACTGGGATGAGCAATTTA
Organism: Podarcis erhardii; assembly: GCF_964252035.2. NCBI lineage: Eukaryota > Metazoa > Chordata > Lepidosauria > Squamata > Lacertidae > Podarcis > Podarcis erhardii. The sequence goes on from NC_138508.1 coordinate 89,084,285, forward strand.
GGATGCAGTGGATCAGCAGCTCAGCTGAGCTCAGCCAGGTACAAAGATACAACAGTTTAATTTGCTTGTCCTGGCTTGGCTGGAGCTCAGCTGACTGAGCTGAGACAAGTGTATGGCCCTACAAAATGGGTTTTCTGGGAGCATGGCAGGATCCTATGGAGGGGGGGACCTTGTTGGGTGAATGTGCTGCAGGAACTCAGTCAAGCAGTTAAGCTCTCCACAGAAATCAGCCATTAAGCAGACTCTGAATCAAGAGATTTTTAAATGTTTGATATTTTACTATGTTTTATATATGCTGTAAGCCACCCAGAGTGGCTGGCAAAATCCAGACAGATAAGAGGGGTATAAATAACAAAATTATTGTTGTTGTTGTCTTTACTGGGCCAGCACCAACATTCACTGCTATACATACACACACCATTTACAGATGTTACAAGTCTTCTCTCTCTGAGCCCAGAGAAGGTTCTTTGCTTCAAAGTCCTTGCAGTGTCAAAGTCCACAGCCAAGTCCTGAGTTTGGTTGCCTTCAAAGTCCTACAGCTCTTCACAAAGTCTTCAGTCTAGTCCACAGTCCCAGTTCTTCTCTTCAAACACACAAATTCTCCTATGGTCCCACACACCAAATGCTGTAGCTGGAGCTCCTTAGTATTATGTGCCAATTCTGCCCGGCAAAACTGATATTCACAAGATGCCTATATCTGCATTGTGGGGAATGAGCCATCTCTGCTGACTCATGGAGAATTAATAATCCTCCTCCTCCTCCTCCTCCTCCTCCTCCTCCTCCTTCTTAACTTTCCTTAGCAAACTTTTGGCTGGATCCTAAGCCTCTCGAGCAGAAGAAGCTGGGATAAATCAAGTCAGCATAAATTAAGCCAGCATAAAGTTATACCAGATCCAAACCCTGTCCATCCGCAGGACAGCTGCTGCTGCTTCATCTGAGCCTAGCAGAAGGAAAACATGTAATTCATTCATTCATCTGTCTCGCCAGAGTGGTGCATGCTCTGGTTATCTCCCGCTTGGACTACTGCAATGCGCTCTACGTGGGGCTACCTTTGAAGGTGACCCGGAAACTACAACTAATCCAGAATGCGGCAGCTAGACTGGTGACTGGGAGCAGCCACTGAGACCACATAACACTGGTCTTGAAAGACCTACATTGCCTCCCAGTACATTTCCGAGCACCACTGGTGTTGGTGCTAGCCTTTAAAGCCCTAAACAGTCTTGGTCCAGTATATCTGAAGGAGTGTCTCCACCCCCAACATTCTACCCGGACACTGAGGTCCAGCGCCGAGGGCCTTCTGGCGGTTCCCTCACTGCGAGAAGCCAAGTTACAGGGAACCAGGCAGAGAGCCTTCTCAGTAGTGGTGCCTGTCCTGTGAAACACCCTCCCACCAGATGTCAAAGAGAACAACAACTACTAGACTTTTAGAAGACATCTGAAGGCAGCCCTGTTTAGGGAAGCTTTTAATGTTTGATGCATTACTGTATTTTAATATTTTGTTGGAAGCCGCCCAGAGTGGCTAGGGAAGTCCAGCCAGATGGGCGGGGTATAATAAATAAATAAATAAATAAATAAATAAATTAATAATAATAATAATAATAATAATTATTATTATCATTTTCATTCATTCATTTTTTTAACCATCCTTCATCTGAAGATCCCAGGGCACTTCACAACAGAAAAATACAGAATAAGAATACAAAATAGTGTTCTATGCTAGGTTACCATATCACAAACTGAACAAGCTTAGGAACTGGCTAAAGGCCCCCACCCCAGGCCCACTCCTGACACACCACTGGAACACTTTATTTGGTGAGACTTACACCATCTTCAGCTCAGTCTGTTTCAGATGAGCCCTGGCTGAGTCAGGAATAAGGCATGCTAAGCTGCTTCTCCTGGCAGACCTTGTCTTATCATAAGACTACTCCCATATTGTATGCATGGAATGCATTGTCCCATGAAATATGGATGGCCCCCTCTGGCTGTCTTTCACAAGTTAGTGAAGATGTCTATATTCTGCCGGGCTTTTCTCTCTAAGCATCTGCTGTAAAGGTCATGTTTTATCTGAGGTTTCTGCCTTTGTTGTATGTTCAATGTATTTTTAATGTTGCAGTTTAGTGCAGTCTTACTGCACTATTTTGATATATTATTTTGATATATTTTATGAAAATTACATAAACAAGTAATGAAGCATCATCATTTCTTAGACGTTCCCAATTCTCTCCCTAGTAATTTAAGAAAGGCAGAAATGCACGCCAGCAATTAAAATTAAGATCATCCTTAATTTGACATTAATTTGCATATAACACAAGCAGAAAATGGAAAAGACCAAAAAGATTGGCCTTGCATTCTCATAGCCTATGGGACTTCTCACGGATAAGCAGTTGTTACGTGGAAGAAAGACCATTGCAAGAACACTGCTGGTGTTAGTCAAAATGTTTAACGAACAAATTCTAACCTGATCTTGTCAATCACTTATTTGCACAAAGATTTCTGCACATACATGCACAGTGAAGAGACACAGAGAACAATGTAGTTTATGCATATACTGCTTTTTAGTGGAAGCAATCAAAGCAGCTTAAATGAAAAAGTAAAAAATACAGCAGAACAGAAAGTCAACAATAAATCAATTATCCGGAACAGAACAGCACCGCCAACAAAAAAATACTGTTGCATGGCCTTGTAAAAAACACAATTCCTTAACTCCTAATTCTTGAAAATAGTTGCTGTCAAGACTCTGTTGTGCTGCGAACCATGAATTTAAGGAAAATATTGATTCCACATGATTCTTCCTAGAGAATTTGAAGCCAATAACATGATTTGATGAAAATTAACTACACAAAATGCCATTGTGGTTTTCCAAGTTGGTATATGCCTCAATTCTTTCCCCTTCAAAGATATCTTTCAGATAATTTGTTCAGAAAATGTATTGCTCATAGTGAACAGATGGGAGATATAAATTTGCAGTCTTGTGGCTATCCTATACACTTTCCTTGCAAAAACACCTTTATTAATATAGTGTTTCAAGACAGCAGCTAATAGAGAGCAGCAGTTACAGCTGGACCTGGGAAATCACAGCCATATCTATTTTAGGGAGTGATGACCCTGCAGTTTTCACCTCCAGATAATTTATCCTTTGCAGTATCTCATAATACACATTTATATTATATACGGAGTACAGTGTTATCTAATTATTAAACAGGTGAAATGCCAGTTAAAATATTAGTTTGATCATTCCTATGATAGTTACAAACACTCAGCTCATTTTTATAAACAAAATAAGGCCTTTCAGTCCCAACTTGATTTCTGTATACAAAGTAGTTAGCATTGCCATATATTCAGAATTTCCTGGACATAGCCGGGATTCAGCTGTCTGAAACATTGTCCAGGCAGAATTCACTGAAATGTGTGGGGAAATCCAGACATATGGAAACCCGTAACTCAAAAACTTATTGGTGGTGTCAGGGGTTCAGGGAGAGAGGCGCAGATGAGGGAGGAGACAGAGAGTGAGGGGGAAGGATTCCAGACTGACGAGGAAGAGGATGACAATGACCCAAGATTGTCCATGAGTCCGTCCAGTGAATCGGAGGACTCCCAAAAGGGAGCCCCTCTGGTCAAGCCAAGGGAAGCTAGAGGGGGAAGCAGTCAGGAGCAGGGAAACGAAGGGGGAACCCCCAGTGGGAGTTGGAGAGCGAGACCGGCTGCTCCGCTGGAACGGAGTGAGGGGGGAGGAGTGACCAGTGTGTCAGAAGGAGCAGAACAGGAAGCAGAGAGGGGAAGGAGATCAGGGCAAAACGTCCTGCCGGAAGGGGAGGAAAGTAGTATCGAGGGCAGTGTAACTGTCGAAGGCAAGGTCAGGAGCAACGTACGCGCGCCAAGTTCAAAATGGGAGGCGCGCGGAAATGAAGAGAGTCCTGGGGAGGAGCCTGGTCCCAAAGCCCGAAGGAGGGGGGAGGCGGCGGCAGAGGACTCAGCCTCTGGAGAGTCCCGAAGGGAGAGAACACAGGGGGGCAGAAAGACCCTGCGGAAAAGGAAAGAGAGAAAGAGGTGGACCAGTACAAGCCTCTTAAACTGGTGTAGAGGGGGGACCGACTCAGAGGGTACTTCAGCGGTCTAAGCGTAACAGACGTAGAGTCACGGAGCTCGGATGTAAAGCTAATAATGTTCTTCAATTAAAGCTTTTGTACATAAGCTGGAGTGGACTTTGGTCTCTTGTGAGCTGGGACCACGGGTGACTCTGACAGGTGGTGTCACCCGCCCTGTGGAATGCCCTCCCATCAGATGTCAAGGAAATAAACAAACATCTGACTTTTAGAAGACATCTGAAAGCAGCCCTCTTTAGGGGAGTTTTTAATGTTTGAAGTTTTATTCTGTTTTTAATGTTCTGTTGAAATCTGCCCAGAGTGGCTGGGGAAACCTAGCCAGATGGGTGGGGTATAAATAAATTATTATTATTATTATTATTATTATTATTATTATTATTATTTATTTCATTTTGCCAATGAAATCACACCACACTTTCTCTTGAAAGCGCCTTTCCCACAGTTTGCCTCCATGCAGCATAACTGCCATTATATCAGCACAGACAATTGGTAAAAGTAGTACTAAACCGTTTTCTGTGCCTCTGAAGTTTGGAGTGGCTACCAACAGCTCCTCAAAGTAGCAACTCTACCCTGTAGAGGATTCTGAAAGCCTTTGCAACTGGGTGGCCTAAAGGGAAGCCCATTTTTGCTGCATGAGGTGGACTAGCAATTAATGTCTCATTCCCCAAATCTAGGTATAGGACCCCTATGGCTGACCAAGTTATTTTGGCACCCAGGACAGAAAATCCCACAAGCGTCTTTTCCTTGGAGAAAAAATAATTGAATGATAAAATAATAATAATAATCCTTATTGCGGTCCAACGACCCATAACATGGATTCAGAATAAAAAAACAGATTCATACAGACAACCCCCCCAGGGAAGGAAGACTGAAGCATTATTTGTTTAGTCATGGGTATGTTGATCTTTGATTCGTATGACTACAGAAAGAAACTTTGCCATGGCCACTGTGATATCATTGGACTTGTCATCCAGAAGATATTTGGTATAGTAGGCTTCAAACTGACCCGGCCGTTTTGCAAATAGTGGTTTAATCAATAGTTCCCTAGCTTGATCATATTGTCTGCAATGCAATAAAATAAGAAATTATACACCTAACAATTTTGACACACTTCAAAATCAGCTGTTCAAGTTTGTAAAACTACAATTGCAAGGAACCATGATCCTCAAACAGCCCAAACCTGTCTACACTGAAAGAATACCTACTGAATTCAATGGGACTTACGTTCAAGTAAGTGTTTGCAGGACTGCAGACTTAAATATTTGTGTTGATCTTTTCCTGGTCAAGATCTAGTTCTCAGGATGCCAATCCCTTTGAAATTATTACTGCATAAAACTGAAAAGTTCTTCAATAGCAGCTATGGCATAAAAGAAGGTTAATTAGGCACAGGAGGCTTTCATGTGAAGATGCATTTAGACAATACAATCATGAAGAAAATCAGTAATTAAAAATACCCACCCCTATGTCCCAAGGAGGGCGATCATTTATCAATTAGTTATTCTTTTAGCTTCCCCTTGGTAATGATCTGGGATTTAATATTTCTTCTTGACTGGCCACTAATGAGCACCATGACTGATGACTGGACACCTTTTCATTTCCCCCCTTTTGTTTTAATTAAAGCCAAATAACATAAATACTGATTACCATTTACTTAAACAATTTCCCATGAAGAGGGCAATTTCTTGAAGTCCAATCTGTTTGATGCATCAATTCATTCATGCCTTAAAATAGTGTTTCCAGTTGGAAACTGAAGGTTCTATGAGCTTATTCTTTGTTGTCAATAGTGACGCTGTTTCAAGAAGTATATATCTATTTCAAGGACTTGGCAATTAGTCTCAGCCTTACACTAATGCAAATATGGATTAAAATGTTGCATAATTGCTGGGAATGCTTCCGATATTCTCTTGCATTTACATAGATATGGTTTCAAATTGGATGCAATGAATAATTCATGGTTTCTTGTTTTATTTCCAAAATATGGACTGATCATTTGTACACATAGCTTCTCCTGGCTTGCCCCTCAACTTTTATGGGTTAGTTGAGGAGTTCTGCGGGGGGGGGGGGAAACGGACCTACATGCTTAGACCTCTACAAACAATGAACATAATAATGTCACAGCCCATATAGACGACCAGACTGATTGTGGGATAGCTCACTCAAATGAGAATGAGACTCTTAATCTCAGGGTCCTGCGTTCAAGCTCTACATTGGGCAAAAGATTCTTGCCTTGTAGGGGATTGGACTAGATGACCATAATGGTCCCTTCCAGCCCTACAACTCTATGATTCTTTCTATGATTCTATGATTTTTGCAGGGAGCAAATACTTTTCATTGAGTTCACTCTGAAGTGGAGAGATTTGGGGGAAACATCATATTTCTTGTCTTGCACAACTGATTGACTTCTTACTCTTATTACAGCACTTAATCTCATATCACCACCACTTAAAGTAAAGAGGTGTAGAATGATATTTAAAAAGTCTGCTTTAGAAATCTAATTAAATGCTTGGAAATGAATGAGATCATTGTTGGGGCTAACTGGCCGTAATAAGGGCAAAATGCTGCCAGTAGTTCAAAGTATGACCAGTGGGCAATTTCCAAAGGATTAAAATTAGAAAGCAGATGCTCTAGACCCTGGTGTGGGCGTTGCATTTTAAAAGGAATCCTGCAAATTGACATTTTACGGAATAGAAGCAGAGTGACCCAGAATTTTTCTTGCTGTATTTGCAGTCACTGTGCAGCAGGCTCAACTGAAATATGGCAGCTTGTGATGCTTGTCTTGAATCATAACCCAGAGTATCTTGCCAAGGGAGGCAGATCTACTATGGGAGCTTCCTGGCAGATAGGTCACTGTTGCTTGCTGGGAGAAGCAAGGTGGCAGGGTGTTTGGCAGAGCAGCAGCATTCAATTTGTGCTGCACCTCCTTCCCTGCTGCCTTGCTCCTCGACTTTTTTCCTCTGGTAAGTGGCTCACTTTCCAAAGAGCTAGCACAGTGGCTCCATTTCATGGAGTGATCTGCTTCTGAATATGATGCTCCCTCTGAATTTGCTCCCCACTCAGATATAACTGGACCTGGAAATCTCAGCTCCTCCCTCCATCTTTGCTATCAACTACCCCCTTGTTTCCAAACTTTCAACTACTACTTGCTTCCAAACTTTCTTCCTTGCAGTTGCCCCTTCCTTCACTAATTTTGCTTCTTCTTGTCTGGTGGAAGTGGGGGGAAGCAGGGTGATCTGTGGCAGGAGCTCTGAAAAAAAAAGCATATTCTAGTCTGGGCTGGATAAATCCCTAGCTGGAATTAAGATTGCCAGAAGAAATATCAACAACCTCAGATATGCAGATGACACAACCTTGATGGCAGAAAGTGAGGAGGAATTAAAGAACCGTTTATTGAGGGTGAAAGAGGAGAGCGCAAAATATGGTCTGAAGCTCAACATCAAAAAAACGAAGAAGATCATGGCCACTGGTCCCATCACCTCCTGGCAAATAGAAGGGGAAGAAATGGAGGCAGTGAGAGATTTTACTTTCTTGGGCTCCATGATCACTGCAGATGGTGACAGCAGCCACGAAATTAAAAGACGCCTGCTTCTTGGGAAAAAAGCAATGACAAACCTAGACAGCATCTTAAAAAGTAGAGACATCACCTTGCCAACAAAGGTCCGTATAGTTAAAGCTATGGTTTTCCCAGTAGAGATGTATGGAAGTGAAAGCTGGACCATAAAGAAGGCTGATCGCCAAAGAATTGATGCTTTTGAATTATGGTGCTGGAGGAGACTCTTGAGAGTCCCATGGACTGCAAGAAGATCAAACCTATCCATTCTTAAGGAAATCAGCCCTGGGTGCCCACTGGAAGGACAGATCGTGAAGTTGAGGCTCCAATACTTTGGCCACCTCACAAGAAGAGAAGACTCCCTGGAAAAGACCCTGATGTTGGGAAAGATTGAGGGCACAAGGAGAAGGGGACGACAGAGGACGAGATGGTTGGACAGTGTTCTTGAAGCTACCAGCATGAGTCTGACCAAACTGCGGGAGGCAGTGGAAGACAGGAGTGCCTGGCGTGCTGTGGTCCGTGGGGTCACGAAGAGTTGGACACAACTAAACGACTAAACAACAACAACATCCTGTTAGAACCTGCCTCACTGCTGCAACACCAGGTATGGGGGAGAAGGATGAAAGAGATCTCCTTCCTTCCGTCTCATTGCCACAGTTGGATACAGTTGGTTCAGCTCCACCAAGCTGGTACATTGTTTAGGATCACAAGGCAGCGTACAAAAAACAGAGATCAACACTTGAAAATGAAAATAAAACCTTAATCAATGCTTAAACAATAATTTAACCAGTGCCCTAATGCAGAAATATTTGGGCTTTTTCTGAAGCAACTTGAGGTATAGTGGAGACAGAATGCTAACATCATTATTGCTGTACTGTACAATCAAGTATCAAGTAATGGATCATAGTTTTCTCTGAAAAGTCACTGCAATTGAATTGTTTTGGGATAACCTGAATTCATACTGTAGAAGAATTCATACCTTGTAGAAGAACCACAGCAGCTATCATTCTGAAAGCTGGAAAATCTCGTCCCCTGAGAAGCAGTGATTGCACAGGATATATCTCCCTACAATTTGACTGACTTAATCCACTCTGGAAGGGCTTCTATGACTGCAAATTTCATCGACTTCTGTCCAAAGGTGGAAAAGGGTTATAGGGAAATATAAGCAGTATACAAATTAATAAATACCTAATAAATGTAGGGAATGGGGAGGAGGATTAGAGCATTGTTTTAAACATATGTATTTCAGTACTGAATAATGAGCTCAATTGAAAAGCTATAGAGCAGGCAGATCCAACACGTAGATTGGGAACCACCGATAGATGTCTGTGGTAGATCACTGGTAGATCACTGGCTCCCCCCAAAGAACCCCCGCACTGCCAGTTTTTAACTCTGTGAGTAGATCACAGTCTCTTGGGAGTTGGCCACCCCTGCTATAGAGTAGCTTCTGAACAGATGAGACTACTTCTCAAATCTAAATATACAAATGAAATTTTGTGAGCAGAGTGCACTTTACATAAGCTATTACTTAAGGAGTGATCTATTCAAAGTCCTTGAAGGCATTATTCAGTTGTTTAATTAAGTATCGAAACATTTTGTATCATTCCAAAAGCTCTTCAAAGTTTGCTTATTTGAAATGGTTCAGGAAACCTGGATATTGGAAGAGGACTGGAGTCATTCATTGCAAATGCACTGCCACAAAATACTAAGTAGCTAATGTCTCATTTGTTTCATTTGCCATAAACCCCTATAAGGATGACTGATGCTACTGATCTCAAGATGTAATTTAAACAATGTCACTGTAGGGTAAATCTGGTTCTCTGCTTCAATTTAATTATTAACTTCACAGTATTTTAATTTTATATTGAATAGTCTCAGTGAATGAGTAGGAAAAATCCACATAACATACTCATTGAAGGGTGAATGGTATTTTGTAGTTAATTTTTTGCAACCAAGCTTTTCCTTGTAACTCAAATGAAAAGTATTCAGTCTTGAGATTTTTCAGTATAATGCTGAATTGTCAGTAAAAAGACACAAAATCACAGGTTGCGTTCATGTTGTTCTGTAATGTACACATAAACATATTGTGATTACTTAAAGTTTGTCTTCCTTCACTGATTAGTCCATCATTGTTCCCCTTGTTTGTCTTCAGTGGAGCCAGTTCACATAATATACAGTCCAACCTTGGTTGTTGAATGCCCTGGAACTCGGACGTTTTGGTTCCCGAATGCCGTAAACCCAGAAGTGATTGTTCCGGTTTGCAAATGTTCTTTTGGAACCTGAACATCTGATGGGGCTTCCACAGCTTCTGATTGGCTGCAGGAGCTTCCTGCAGTCATCAGAAGCCGTAATTTAGATTTCAAATGTTTTGGAAGTTGAACAGACTTAGGGAACGGATTCCGTTCAACTTCCAAGGTACGACTGTATTCAGGTTTAACTTCTGAAGAAGAAATTCTCACCACTTCAAGAACATGGTTCAGGGAGAATGGGGATGAAATAATCTGCTGACTCCAACCCTCCAACCTCCAGAAATACCCAAGGAAGAACTGGACCCTTAAAAGATATGCATGCCTCACCCCAAATATCTAAAGAAATATCACCCAGAAGCTATTTTGGCTCCAAAAATAGCAGATGAAGATCAAGCAAGATCAACAACACCTCTAAAACCTCAGTGTCTCTCCAAAGAGGACTTCGAACCCTCCCAGGGCCTTATAAAACACTTTCAAAAGTTTTAGCAAAACAATGGAACCTAGCCTTCAAAGACTTTAGAGACAAAGATCAAAATGCAATTGAAAGATGTATCTGCAAAATTTACTGAACTGTCTGCTTCAACTAGCAAAGCTCTGGAATTAGGAATATGCCATAAATCCGCCATTAAAAGGACTCACCCACCAAAAGAACATCAGATTTACAACTCCCTATGGAGTGTTGGGAGGATGAGAGTAGATGAAATAATTAATGGCAGAAAGGAGCTCCAGAAGGCATTGAGAAAACAGATATGAAAGCCTTTTTTTAAAACTGGCTAAATCAGCAATTTCCAACTTTGAATGTGAAAGCAGCACGAGAATCAACAGAATTTAAAATAGAAGGGAAGAAAGTCCAAATTTATAATTATTTATGTGCAAAAACACTAAAAAAAGAAAGAAACCTTAAAAATAAACCTACTCCGCTATGTGTTGCTGGAGTGATTAATTAAACTTATTATATTTTCAGATAACAACATCCTGATTGTCACCACTCCAAGACACAGAACATGAAGAAGGCAGTCAGGAAAAGAACCAGGATGTACAATGTAATCCATGCCTAGGTTTCTTAACAATCTTTAGAGATACTGAACTTAATTTAATAATAATAATAATAATAATAATAATAATAATAATAATAATAATAATAATAATAATTTATTTGTACCCCGCCCTCCCTGGCCAGAGCCAGGCTCAGAGCAGCCAACATCATATAAATAATACAATATGCATAAAAACAAGCAATCAATCAATTAAAATGCGTCCGAAAATTAATTGGAATAAATTAAAATTTAAAGTTAAAACTGTACAAATGACAATCCTCAGGTTAAAACTGAAAGCGGTTAATACTCGCCAGGACCAGCTGTTTCCACTGATATTATAAGGACCTGTGAGCAGGCTGGGAAACCTCCTTCGTGCTTGTTCTTATACAAGGAGAAAATGAGTCAGGCTGGACCCCGACCAAAGGCCTGGCGGAACAGCTTCATCTTGCAGGCCCTGCAGAAGGATGTCAAATCTCTCAGGGCCCTGGTCTCTTGTGAGACAGAGTTCCACCAGGCCAGGGCCACGACCGAAAAGGCCCTGGCTCTGGTTGAGGCCAGTCTAATCTCCCTGGGGCCCGGAATCTTCAAGGTGTTGTTATTTGCAGACCGTAAGGTCCTCAGTGGGACATACTAGGAGAGGCAGTCCCATAGGTACGAGGGTCCTAGGCCGTATAAGGCTTTAAAGGTTCAAACCAGCACCTTCAACCTGATCCTGTACTCCACTGGGAGCCAGTGCAGCCAGTATAGCATGGGTGAATGTGATCCCGCGGCAAAGACGCTGTAAGGAATCTCGCCACAGCATTCTGCACCCACTGGAGTTTCTGGGTCAGTTTCAAAGGCAGCCCTGCATAGAGTGAGTTACAGTAACAAGGAACAATTTTGTTGAAATTTGGCACTTGTTTATCAAATATTCAAATGGACATCCCAATGATTAGTACCCACAAACCATGCATGTAGATTTATGGGAAATTTTGACGCAGTACTACAGTGGTGCCCCGCAAGATGAATGCCTCGCAAGATGGAAAATCCGCTAGACGAAAGGGTTTTCTGTTTTGGAGGTGCTTCGCAAAACGAATTTCCTATGGGCTTGCTTTGCAAGACGAAAATGTCTTGCGAGTTCCTGCGGGTTTTTTTCCTCCCCCCCCTTTTTGTAAGCCACTAAGCCGCTTATCAGCTGATCCGCTAAGCCGCTAAGCTGCTAATAGCGCTAAGCCGCTAAGCCGCTAATGGGCTTGCTTCGCAAGACGAAAAAACCGCAAGATGAAGAGACTCGTGGAACGGATTCTTTTCGTCTTGCAAGGCACCACTGTATTCTGTTTTAGGGGTGGAGTGGGAAGATATAAAACCAGTTGCATTGATAAGGTTTATGTTCATGTTTATATTTTTACTGACAAATTAATTTTAAAATTATTTTAAAAAGAACATGATCCAGGCTCCCTGGTAATCTGTAGAAGGTGATGGGGATGCAATGGGAGAAAATAGGACTAGCATGCTTGCATCACCCTCCCCTTATCGTTTGAGGGGTTTAGAATACCTGACTAACACAGGTTAAGATCAATAGGGCCTTTAAGAACCATATTGTCAGGAAAGCAGTGTTTAATGTCTGGACAAAATACAAAGACTTATTGGAAAACAAAACTCCAAGGTGGCTTTCACCTCTGGAAGCTAAGGCCCGAAAAAGACCCAATATGGAGGCCAAATGGCCAAAATATTGGGAAATACTAGAAAAAGATGGAGACAATTGGAAATTGCAGAGTTTGGAGAAAATGAAGGACAAAGTGCGAGACTGGTTACATTATGCTCAGATTAAAGAAGTTTTTAAAAATGACAAAAAGTTAGGGTTCCAGGTGGAGAAATCGAAGTTAGAAACAGAATTGTTAGAACCAAAGACTAAGGTGCTATCTAGAATGTATAACTTGCTGTTAAAATGGAATACACAAGACGAAATGGTTAAATCGGCTATGATAAAGTGGGCACAGGACATTGGGCATAACATTATGTTTGAGGACTGGGAAAGGTTATGGACCACTGGGCTGAACTTCACCGCATGTAATGCTCTGAAGGAAAATGTAATGAAAATGATATATAGATGGTACATGACCCCAGTTAAACTTGCCAAAATATACCATTCGTCTGATAATAAATGTTGGAAATGTAAAGAAAATGAAGGAACATTCTTTCACCTCTGGTGGACATGCCCTAAGGTGAAGGCCTTCTGGGAAATGATATATAATGAGCTAAAAAAGGTATTTAAGTATACCTTCACCAAGAAACCAGAGGCCTTCCTTTTGGGTATTGTCGGCCAGAAGGTGCTAAAGAAGGACCGAACATTTTTTATGTATGCAACAACGGCAGCAAGGATACTCATTGCAAAAAACTGGAAAACTCAAGATCTACCCACACTGGAAGAGTGGCAGATGCAGCTGATGGACTATATGCAACTGGCCGAGATGACTGGCAGAATCCGAGACCTGGGAGAAGAGAGGATTGAGGAAGACTGGAAGAAATTTAAGATGTATTTACAAAAACATTGTAATTTGGTTGAATGTTAAGAAGGATGCTAGATTATAAAAAATTGGCCACCACTAAATTAGATTTTGAATTTGATGATAAGTGAGATTAAAGAAAACATAAATTTTATGGAGAATTGCTAGATTATACTTAAACGAGTGGATATAAGATCGTAAACAAGTTGATAATTTGCTTGGAAAAACCTTTTAACGATGTAAATGGGAGCGGGAGACGTGAGGGAGTCCAAAGAAGTGATGAAACTACGTTGTGATAGAAGTAAGATTGTTTATTATTGGTGCATTTGTATTCAAAAACTCTAATAAATATTTATAAAAAAAAATAAAAAATAGAATACCTGACTAACACAGAATACACTTTGACCTTCCAATAGTTTAGGATGATGTCAAAAGCATCATGACTTAAGCACCTTTTAAGATTTATATTCAGATCAGTATGGTTTTTACAACTGCTATCAAGTCACACACAAAAAGTAGAGATTTGGTGTTGTAATAATCAACACTTCCAGCAGCCAAAGACATTTCATTATACTTTGGGTGCCTCTAATATGAAAGGTAACTTCTTGACTCTTTTACAGTGGTATGTCAAACTAAAATGATGAAGTATAATTTAAAATTTGATAATCAGATGTTGGAAACTTTAATGTGGATTCTTTAAAAAATAGATTAGAATGCGACATAATCCGGCTGCCAGACTGGTGACTGGGAGCGGCTTCCAGGACCATATGACACTGGTCCTGAAAGACCTACACTGGCTCCCAGGATGTTTCTGAGCACAATTCAAAGTGCTGGTGTTGTCCTTTAAAGCCGTAAACAACCTTTGCCCTGTATACCTGAAGGAGTGCATCATCCCCATCATTCAGCCCAGACACTGAGGTCCAGCTCCGAGGGCCTTTTGGTGGTTCCCTCACTGCAAGAAGTGAAGTGATGGGAAACCAGGCAGCCCCTCCCCCCCATGGAACACCCTCTCATCAGATATCAAGGAGATGAGGAACTATATAACCCTTAGAAGACATCTGAAAGCAGCCCTGTATAGGGAAGTCTTTTAACGTGTAATGTTTTATTATGTTTTTATATATGTTGGAAGCTGCCCAGAGTGGCTGGGGCAACCCAGTCAGATGAGTGGAACAACAACAACAACAACAACAACAACAACAACAACAACAACAACAACTGTTTAGGTAAATGTGATTGATTTAATAGGATTATAAATTATGTTTTGATAACAGGAACACACACATTTCAGAATTGGAAACCAGATGCAGTATGAGACATTAAAATCACGTGCACTGCATAAAGTCATAAATCACATCTACATTTAAGGATAAGATACATATTCATTCAGTGTATTTGCATTTTTGGTTTAGTAAAAATGGATATGCAAAGCACATCTCCATGTTACTGTTCTGAATTCATGTTGAATTATTTTCTGAAGCGTTAGGTTTAACTACAATATTTTAGAGTTCTTCAGACTTCCATGTGTCAAATGCACTTAAGAGAAAGAGTTAATTAAAAAGAATGGTATTGTGAAAATATATATATATATATATATATGCAGGTTTTGGTGTCCTCGGGTGTCTTCCCGTGTAAAAGTTGGGGTGTCTAGGCGACGTTTCGACGAGGTCTCACTCGTCATCTTCAGGCTGGTGCTTTCGGCTTCTTGTTACTGGAACAGAGCAGGATCTCAGTGTTTGAGTTCCTATAAATACTGTAGAGGGGGTGTGGTGTATAGCCTCACCCCCTCTACAGTATTTATAGGAACTCAAACACTGAGATCCTGCTCTGTTCCAGTAACAAGAAGCCGAAAGCACCAGCCTGAAGATGACGAGTGAGACCTCGTCGAAACGTCGCCTAGACACCCCAACTTTTACACGGGAAGACACCCGAGGACACCAAAACCTGCATTCCTGTACCCGTGAAAATCTACGAAAGCAATATATATATATATATATATATATATATATATATATATATATATATATATATATGTGTGTGTGTGAATATATATATATATATATATATATATTCATTCAAAGGGAGACATATTTAATCTTACTGGGAAGCACTATTATGAAGTGTTGGTAAAGTAGTTTCAGATTCATTTCATGGCTTTGCATTTCAACCTTCTCTCTCTGAAGTGTGATCATTGGTTTCTTCGGTTGTATGTAGAAGTTCAAATCATCTTATTGTTTGTCAGTCACATAGAATAAAGAAGCAAAGAGCAATTCAGACAAATGGCACAAATGGATCACACAGCATTCTTCCTTAGGCTCCCAGGGGTTGTGACACCTTAAAAGCAGGTACCATACCTTAGTTCAGGGTTTCCCAAACTTGGATCTCCAGCTGTTTTTGGATTACAATTCCCATGATTCCTGAGCACTGGTCCTGCTAGCTAGGGAGGATGGGAGTTTGTTGGGTTGAAATGAATGACAGACGAGTGGTGGGTGTCATATGGGAGGCATCCTCTCGAGCATGTCTCGGGGAGTCCCTTTTATTGAATATTACAGCATTGCCACATATGTGCTTGTTGCTGATTGGTTAACACAAGTACAAAGCAAAGGTTACATATAGACATTAATCATCAATAGATTAAAGGCTGGGAAAGGGAACAAAGAACTAGACAGGCATGGAAACCTCCTTATTAAACTATAACTAGTGATTGATATAGCAAGACTTAAACAATTACTAGTAATTAATATATAGCATTCATCCGTAAATGTGGTCAACCAAGCACTAAGAATAGGTCAGACTAAGAACAAGTCAGAATGCAATGTTTTCATGAACTCATGGTGAACTGAACATTCTAGGGTGATGTGCAGAAGCAAAAACTTTCCTTCAGGAGTTGTAGTCCAAAAACAGCTGGAGACCCAAGTTTGGGGAACCCTGCCTTAGTGGTTCTATGCAGGCTTATACAATCCCAAATTCAGTCCCTGAAAATTCTATTAAAGTCTAGGGATGAACACCTTTTCATGTGTTCGTTCAAGATCTGCTGGAATGAGTCTGAATTAGGCCAGTCTGAGTTACACTGGCTTCCTGTAGCTCTGTCAGTTGTGAGCTACATACTAGTCCAGGAGATATGGACCATGTCAGTTTCTCTTGGAATTCACAAAGATCAAATCCCTCAAGCATTCCTAGGAAAGATCTCTGTGAATGAATCTGTATAAGACAATTTTAAATGATTGAGAGGGGATCTGAGTTTTGGGCTTGGATCAGAAAAGTCTGGATTTAATTTATGCAAGCTCCGATCTGCACAGTAGCTCGCAGCATTCTTATGAACATCAAAAGTGATAATCTCTGAAATTCCAGCTTGATCTCTTTGTCTTATGTTTAGTATATTTCATCCCGCTGCCAAAGAGAGGCAACCTCCAATTAAATAAACAAAGTTAAATCTGAAGACAAAGTTTGGCAGCTTCTTGTAGCCAAGAATTTCACCCCAAGCTATCTCCCCAACCAACCAAAACATGAATGCCTGTGTGGAAACCAAAATAAGGAAGATTGAATGTAAATGCTGGTTCATTTAATTATGATGGTATCTACCAGCTACTTCAAAGCATCCATCACTATGGCAACGAGGCAGTAACCATAATACCACATGTGTAGAAGCTTTAATTTGAATCAATAAGGAATGGCGAGATGAGCATTTACTCTCTGTACATGACTTTGTGAGCTGTGCATTTTTTGTTAATACACTTGGCTTTGGTCCTTTGGAATGCATAAGTACATTAAATGTATTTCAAACAGGTATTGATTGATTTATTTCCCCTTCTAGTTTCCCCTTTCATCTTCTTTTTCTTCTTCCACCTGCAATTCATCCTTTTACTTTTCATAGCAGCTAGAAAAGAAATGGAATGAGTTATAGATAACAGTGCAAAACTGTTTCAACTTTGCTCACCTCTTCTAGAGAAGCATGAATTAGGGACACTAGCAAATATTGGTGCTTGTTTGTTGGTTGGTTTATCATTAAAACCCACTTTTCCTCCAAGGAGTTCACAGTGCCATACATAAGTCTTTCCATCTCTATATTATCCTCCACAATAATTCTGTGAGCTGGGTTAGGCTGAGAGATGGTTTTGGGCCCAAGGTAACTCAGTGAGCTTCATGGTTGAGTGGGGATTTGAACCCAGGTCTCCAATGTCCGGCACTCTAAACCACTACACCACACTGGTTTTATATGTGTATATTTCTAGGTTTTAGGGGTCCCTGGGCATTTTGCAGCCAGTGCACTTCCCTTTTTTGCGACACTGGCTGGATCTACACTGACCTGTAGAACACTATTCAAAAAAACTATAAAAATAGCTCCCAATGCAATTTCTCATTGACAACAAATCGCTGCTGTACAGCACCCTCTGGTGTCACATTTTTATAATGCTTTTTTAACGTTATAACTCAGCAATGTAGATTAGTCCTCAGTCACCACTTGTCCTCTTTCTCTGAGCCTAATACACAAGGCTGTTTTTACTTCTTATTTCTACAACCATCAGTTCACTTACAAATGAAGTGGTGCAGGCGGCAACAGCAAGGAGGAGCCCAATGATACTGACTTCCAATAGTGACCTTGCATGCATCTTAATTGGTTGGTGACTGAACATTGGAGCATGAGATATGCGGGCCCAGGGGAATACAGGACGAGCTTTTATTTGCCCTAAGAGACCGGTGGAACTGTGCTCCACAAAGTTGGTAATAGAGTTCAGATCAGGGAATGGAATCACGGGGTGGGCATCGTCAATGAACAGTCAATGTGCGATCAATGAATTAAGGGGACTAGGCTAGTCCCCTAAATTGTCCCCTGGTGCCTCTTCCCCAAACACCTAGGAAACTTCTCCCCAGCTTAGGGAGAGAGGCACAATGCTCATGAACACAACATCAGGACATCAAGCTGGCACCTCTGGCCCTAATGAATAACTTCCACACAAGCCACTGATGACCCCAGATAATGAGGTGAACAGGGAAGGTTGAGGGTAGTTTTTTACAATACTAAGTTGCACCATCTCATTAACAAGATTAAGTTTGACTACCGTTTCATTGGCTGAATGAATGTTGTGTCCAAGGAGTTATTGATTCTCATAATACTGAATCCATCATCACAACACATTATTGAAGTACAGTGGTACCTTGGTTCTCGAACAGCCTAGTTTGCGAACAACTTAGAACCCGAACATCGCAAACCCGGAAGCAAGCATTGCGGTTCTGGAATTTTTTTTGGAAGATGAACCTGTTCTGAGTCCTGAGCTTCTGTTTTTAGTGTTGTGGTTCCATTTTTAGAGAGATTGTGCTGATTGGGGCAGTGGGGAGAAGCGTTTTAGGGGTAGTTTTTCAACAGCCTGGAATGGATTAAACTGTTTTGCATTACTTTCTATGGGAAAGCGTGCTTTGGTTTTGGAATGTTTTGGTTTTGGAACGGACTTCTGGAGCAACTTAAGTTCGAGAACCAAGGTACCACTATATATATAAAGAGGGGTGGGGCAGGGAATTATTTTTTGAAGGTTCCTCAAGGAGGCAAAACCTCTTTTGAAGTGAGAAGGCAGCCCTTTTCTTGGAAGAATTGTCTGAAAAACATGACAGTAACTTCAGTATGTTACAAACAGTGCCTGAGCACCTTGCCATTTGAGAAGCCATAGCTGCTGCCATATGCATGCCAGAATAAATCACCACTGACACCAATAAGAACAGAGTCTAGTAAGTATCCTGATAGCAATAGCTAAGGGTGCCACCTATGCCATGGTTTTAAAAAGGTAAAGGGACCGCTGACCATTAGGTCCAGTCATGGATGACTCTGGGGTTGCGGCGCCCATCTTGCTTTATTGGCTGAGGGAGCCGGCGTACAGCTTCCGGGTCATGTGACCAGCATGACTAAGCCGCTTCTGGCGAACCAGAGCAGCACACAGAAACGCCGTTTACCTTCCCGCCGGAGCAGTACCTATTTATTTACTTGAACTTTGATGTGCTTTCGAACTGCTAGGTTGGCAGGAGCAGGGAGTGAGCAACGGGAGCTCACCCCATGGCAGGGATTCGAACCACTGACCTTCCGATCGGCAAGCCCTAGGCTCTGTGGTTTAGACCACAGCGCCACCGGTGTCGTGATTTTACATCCCCCCAAATGAAGGATATACATTTGCTCGTGTTGCCAGTTAAGTGTCCTGAATGGCTGAACATGTATTAGCTTAATGGTGTGAGTTGTTGTGTATGCAATGAACAACAATTATAGCTGTCTGATTTGAGCTATACTTGCTGCTCCTGATCCAATGGGAGGGAAGATGGCTACATACCCACATTTCTGGACACTCTCTGAAGCCATGACTTCACCATCTGCAGGGAACCTCTTGTTTCTGTAGCTGTGTGTCAGGAGCTACTGGAAACTGAGATAGGAATCTTTGGGTTTATGCACAGCAACCCAGTGTGGTGAGCCACTCAAAGTGGCCATTGGGATAGGAAGGACTATAGGAAAGCTTCTCATTCTTGCCACACTTTCCTTAAGATGGTGCATTCCTGGAGGCTTTGATTGCTGTGCAGTCTAACTTTTGGCGTGTCTTTTGGTCCTAATTCAACCCTAAGAGTGTGCAAAAATGAAAATATTTTTTTTTCTTTTGCGTTATACCAAAAACAATAGTTTGAGAGTTTCCCAGTTCTTCTTCTCTTCTGGTAAACCTCTATCAAATAACCATAGGAATGTATATATTTTAACCAAAATCACAGCCAGTGGCAGATGCATGACAAATTTTGAAGCAAAGGTTGTGCACACAACATACCATTAAAGCACATTCAACCCAAATTTTCCCCCTCAAAGAATTCTGGGCACTGTAGTTTGTAAAAGATTACTGGGAGTTGTAATTCTGTGATGGGTAAACTACAGTACCCAGAATCCTTTGGGGAAAGAAATATCCTTTTAGTTTGCTTTAAAGGCATAGTGTTTATGCAACCATAGTAGCTGATTTATGTAGCAAAAGTAATTTCTTTTTGGGTGAAGGAAAAGGGCAAAAAAGGAAATAAAAATCATTTTCTTGCAGGATTATAACCTCTTAAATAAGAATAGTTTTGAATGTGGTATTGACTTATTTGGGATTAGGATTAGCTCATACAGTTAATTTATATAAACCTTGAATGATAAATAATAATTCTTATCTCGGGAGTTTGGGGGATTTTCTTATCACTGTTTAAAAACCACCAGTTCATTGTACAATGTGCATTATTTTTCTTAAAAAAATATTATTAGTGTACATTATGCTTCAGTGCACTTAATTAAGTGGAATGATTATATGTGATGGGTAAAAGAACAAGAGGTGAATAGGGCATCTTAAGTTTATCATTTTGATGACAGGAGCTATTTTCTCATTCAGTGGGAGACAATCAGCATTAGACCCTGATGTAAATCACTTGTCAGTAGTCCTGGCGTTATGTGAATGTACAAATACTTTGGAGGGGAGATTACAGTTCAGCTCTAAGCTGTCTCTTGAACCAAAGTATTTATCAGAGTGTCTGGTGAGTGAGAAAGCAGCAGGAAAACATGCCATATTCTGCAAAAGAAAGCAAAGGCATGGGGGTAGGAAATAAGGGGAAACCGTGATTTCTGTGCTCTAGTTCAGAGATGGCCAATATTTTCAGGTTGCAGAAGAAGGTGGGCAGATCCTCTTCAGTCAAACTATTCCAGAACTGGAAGACCTCTAGGGATGAAATCATCGTCTGCTTTCTGCAGGTTGATTGGACTGTGATCAGTGCACAGTTAAATAAACAAATAAATCCTGAAGCCCTGTCAAGCATGTCACATCTCCTTAGCTGATTATGTAATTACAGAATTGTAGAGTTGGAAGAGACACAAATGGTAACCTAGTCCAACTCCCTGCAATGCAGGAATCTCAGCTAAAGCATCCATAGCAGATGACAATCCAACCTATACTTAAAAACCTCCAAGGTAAGAGAGTCCACTACCTCTCATGGGAATCTGTTCCACTGTCAAACAGCTCTTCTTGCCATCAGAAAGTTCTTCCTGATGTTTAGTCATAATCTCCTTTCTTGTAACTTCAATCCATTGGTTCAGGTCCTAGCCTCCAGAGCAGGAGAAAACAAGCATGCTCCATTCTCCATGTGACAGGCCTTTAGATCTTTGAAGATGGCTGCCATATCTTCTCTCAGTCTACTCTTTACTATGCTAAGCATGCCCAAATCCTTTAACCCTTCCTCATAACGTTTGGTTTAAAAAAGGTAAAGGTACCCCTGCCCGCACGGGCCAGTCTTGACAGACTCTAGGGTTGTGCGCTCATCTCACTCTATAGGCCGGGAGCCAGCGCTGTCCGCAGACACTTCCGGGTCACGTGGCCAGCGTGACAAGCTGCATCTGGCGAGCCAGCACAGCACACGGAACGCCGTTTACCTTCCCGCTGGTAAGCGGTCCCTATTTATCTACTTGCACCCGGGGGTGCTTTTGAACTGCTAGGTTGGCAGGCGCTGGGACCGAACGACGGGAGCGCACCCCGCTGCGGGGATTCGAACCGCCGACCATGCGATCGGCAAGTCCTAGGCGCTGAGGTTTTACCCACAGCACCACCCGCGTCCAGACCCTTTATCAAAACACCAGGAGGGCACCGGGTTTGTGAACTTATTGAACTTAACTGAACTAGTTTAAGGCGATTTCCTTTTTACCATACCCACAATCTCTGGTCTTCTCTACAGTCTAGTGATGTATATATTTCTCATGAAAAACAAAACAAAATACCATTCTATCTCACAAAATCAAAAGGAAGGGGGGGGAGAGAAAAAAGTTCTTCACAACCTTGAGGTTGTGATCATGATCAGCTTTTGGGGAAATTCGTCTTACACTACTTTGTTAGCTGTAATTCAAAAGCATGTAGGCACCTTCCTAAAATAGACCATTTCCCTTTATTCCTTTTGACTAAAACATCTGTGATCTGGAAATTTGCTAACTTTTTTGACCTTCATAGTTCACCCCTTGGAACAAAATTCTTGATTTATGAAATCTACTTTTACTTTTAAGAAGTCGCTATCCAGAAGATAATGTTGGGAAAGGATATTGAATTTTGCTTCTTCTGTAGATAATAATGCTAACTGGAAGTATGCCAAGATGAAAGGAGAGAAAATCAAATGCTAATCATTTAAACCTAATGAGACGGCTAGCGTTAACTTATCTGTAATAATTTTTTCCCCTTGCAGGTGAATTAGTTATACCGTGGTGCCAAAGACATATCCTGAGTTCTACATTTTTGGTACAGAACGATATCGCAAAATTTCCATTCTTCTACCATTTAGAGAGAAGGTTATTAATTAGGTAGCATGCCAAACTTTCAGCTGAATGTATCACATTCTTCATTTGATGAAAGCACATAGAACTTTAGCACTCGGATCATTCATTTTCATCCAAGCATGCACATCTGAAGCAGCCTTTTCCTGTACTGCAAAATGAACAATTCATACACCATGTGTAATTAAAGCAAACCATATGTTGCATTACTAGAATTATCTACCGCTGTAGCTTTGCTCTCAAGATTGTGGAATTCATCAGATGCAGATTAATCATTAACTGCCATGCTGGATTTCTGAACCAAAAGGACCAAGATCTTGGACCTATAAAATGGTCACTAATAAACTTCCTTACCCACAGAGTGAGACTGCAGAGAAGTATTATTCTGTTTTATAGCAAACTCAGGTGATATGTCTGTGTATTTATTTCTCTCTCTCTCTCTCTCTCTCTGACAATATTTCTTGTTTTATGAAGAAGAACTTACAGGGGATGGGGGTTCGTCAAGGTTTTGGAAATGGTATAGGTGCAATATACTCTGAACAAAAGGCTAAACTAATTGTTAATAATGTGGTGACGGAGGAATTTAAGATAGAGAATGGGACACAACGAGGTTGCCCAATTTCCCCATTGCTTTTTATATCGATCCTGGACGTCCTTTTAAATATGATTAGAAGGGACCAATTGGTTAAGGGTATACAAGTCGGAGCCAAACAGTACAAATTGAAAGCATTTGCAGATGACTTAGTATTGACATTACAGGAGCAAGAATCTAGCACTAAAAGAGTATTGGAACTGATTCAAGAATTTGGTCGGGTTGCAGGATTTAAGTTAAATAAGTTAAAAACTAAGGTTTTAGAGAAAAATCTAACAGTGATTGAGAGAGAGAGGTTTCAGAAGGAGACAGGTTTAACATTGGTCAAGAAAGTGAAATACCTGGGGGTTAATATGACAGCTAAGAATGTGAATTTATTTAAAGATAACTATGAAAAATGCTGGACGGAAGTGAAAAAAGACTTAGAAATATGGTCAAATTTGAAGCTTTCATTGCTAGGCCGTATTGCTGCGATAAAAATGAATGTATTGCCAAGAATGTTGTTTTTGTTTCAAACACTGCAAATTTTGGATAAAATGGACTGTTTCAAGAAGTGGCAGAGAGATATTTCTAGATTCGTCTGGCAGGGCAAGAAGCCCAGAATAAAATTTAAAATACTAACAGATGCAAAAGAAAGAGGTGGATTTGCCCTGCCAGACCTTAAACTTTATTATGAATCAGCCACATTTTGCTGGCTGAGAGAATGGCTGCTTCTTGAAAACACAGACATTTTGGATTTAGAAGGTTTCAATAATGTATTTGGGTGGCATGCATATCTGTGGTATGACAAGGTCAAAGCACATGAAGCATTTGAAAACCATATCGTCAGGAAAGCATTGTTTAATGTCTGGACAAGATATAAAGACCCACTTGAAAATAAAACCCCAAGGTGGTTGTCACCGATGGAAGCGAAGGCTCTGAAAAAGCTCAATATGGAGGCCAAATGGCCGAAATATTGGGAAATTTTGGAACAAGAGGGAGATAAATTGAAATTGCAGAGCTTTGAAAAACTAAAAGACAAAGTGCGAGATTGGCTTCATTATTATCAAATAATGGAGGCATACAATTTGGACAAGAAAATTGGCTTCCAGGTGGAAAAATAAAAATTGGAAACAGAACTGTTAGACCCCAAAACTAAGATTCTGTCAAGAATGTATAACTTGCTGTTGAAATGGAACACTCAGGATGAAATGGTGAAATCTGCTATGATAAAATGGGCACAAGATGTGGGACACAACATTATGCTGGCTGACTGGGAACAGTTATGGACCACCGGTATGAAGTTTACGGCATGTAATGCCTTAAGAGAGAATATTATGAAAATGATATACAGGTGGTACATGACACCAGTCAAGCTCGCAAAAATATATCATTTGCCTGATAATAAATGCTGGAAATGTAAAGAGACTGAAGGTACATTCTTTCACCTTTGGTGGACGTGCCCAAGGATTAAGGCTATCTGGGAGATGATTTATAATGAAATGAAAAAGCTATTTAAATATACCTTCCAGAAGAAACCAGAGGCCTTTCTCCTGGGCATGGTCGGCCAATTAGTGTCAAAGAAGGATAGAACTTTTTTTATGTATGCCACAGCAGCAGCAAGAATGCTCATCGCAAAGTATTGGGAGACACAAGATCTACCCACCCGGGAAGAATGGCAGATGAAGGTGATGGAGTACATGGAGCTGGCGGAAATGACTGGCAGAATCTGAGACCTGGGAGAAGAGTCGGTAGAAGAAGATTGGAAGAAATTTAAAGACTATTTACAGAAACATTGTAAAATTAAGGAATGTTAGAAGGATGATGGAATGAAGTTATGTGGTTTTAGCAGTAATGTTACAAAGGAGTATGTAAAAATGGATTGTTAATAGGTGAGAATGTAAAGTTATAATATATTAAGATAAATGATTAAGATAAAATCAAAAATGGAAAGGATTTGCTGAAATAACTAATTGAACTAGAATACAAAAAAGGGAGGTGTGAGGAGGTCAGGGAAACAAGTAAATGAAAGACAAGACATGGAAAGGTTGATTTGTTTTTTTTAATTGTTTTTATTTTTCTGTATTTTGTATTTTCTTGCTTCTTTTTCTTTTTTTTCTTATTCTTGTAACTTTTTTGAAACTTTAATAAATATTATTTTTTTAAAAAATAGCAGCTGATCCATTTGTTCATTTCTGTCACTGATTTACAGGAGGTAGTTTGGTGCTTGGATACTGTGTGGGATGTCTAGATGTCTAAACATCTAGACATTTTGGTGTGCAGAATAATGTCAACGAGCACCTTTGGATATAAGATATAGATAGTGTTCAATGATGGTGTGCTTTCTGTTGGAATGAAGCATTGAGGGATCTAACTGGGATGACTTTAAAAGAGGACTGGGGAAATTAATGGAAGATAAGGCTATTAATGGGATGTGGGTGGCACTGTGGGTTAGACCACAAAGCCTTGGCCTTGCCAATCAGAAGGTCAGCGGTTCGAATCCCCATGACGGGTGGAGCTCCCGTTGCTCAGTCCCTGCTCCTGCCAACCTAGCAGTTCGAAAGCACGTCAAAGTGCAAGTGGATAAATAGGTACCGCTCCTGCGGGAAGGTAAACGGCTTTTCGGTCCGCTGCTCTGGTTCACCAGAAGTGGCTTAGTCATGCTGGCCACATGACCCGGAAGCTGTACGCCAGCTCCCTTGACCAATGAAGCAAGATGAGCACCGCAACCCCAGAGTCGGTCACGACTAGACCTAATGGTCAGGGGTCACTTTATCTTTTAAGGCTATTAATGGCTACTAGAAATGATGGCTATGTTTTGTTTCCATGGTAAGAGGCAGCAATGCTTCTGAATATGCTGGAAGCAATGCTGGAAGCCACAGGAAGGGACATTACCCTTGTATTTGAAACCTGTTTGTGGGTTTTCAACAGGCATCTCGTTGGCCACTGTGAAAGCAGGATGTCAGACTATTGGGTCATTGACTTGATCCTGCAGGCTCTTCTTAAGTTCTGATGATCCACTTTGAAGTCCCAATGTAGAGATAGCTATATGTGAGGAACTGCTTCCATTAATTCCAATGGAACTTAAACGCAACTTTCTCTTTTTAAGGCAACTTCCAGTAGCAGAGGTAGCCAATCTGGTGCCCTTCATATGTTGCTGCCCTCCAGTATCCATAGTTCTTGAGCACTGGCCATGCTTGCTGAGGCTGGTGATCTTTGGAGCCCAAAAACATCTGGAAAGCACCACATTGACTACCCTTGCCCAGTACTAATGGAGATCTGAGTTGCACACACACCAATAAATTGATAAAGTTAGAATGGATTATTTGGATAAAAAAATAATCCGTGCTCTTTTTCTAAGGCAGGATATTTTGGATCCGAAGCATCATTTTATACAGTAACAAGGATTACTCTGGGATTTATTGAGTAACTGGGATTCCAAGTGAATGCTCATTTAAAGCAGCTTGAAAACTGAACTACCCCCAAAAACACATTCCTCTTTTTCCCCCTTGTGATGCCCTGTGGAGCAGAATAAAAATCCATCCTGATGTAGAATCTGGATTTAAGAAATGCATGGAACTTTTATCTAACCGTATCAAAAAGGTAAGTCTCTCTGCTGTTCATCCACCTGGGCTTTCAATTGAGCACTTTCATATCTTCTAAGAAAATACAACAGCTCCAAATAGAAGTTAATTTCTTCCATGACATGCAGATATTTCAAAGGGGGAAAGTGTACCTAATGAAACCAAATCATCTGTTACAAATGACTTCCTTAAGAACTTAGCAACCAAGGACACTTTAAAGCAACTTCAGAAAATGATCTGTGCCAGGAATATCATTATGCATACAAAAATGCTTAAGTGCCGATAGATTAAGATGAAAATGTAATATCTATAAGGGCACATCCATATCCACAGCCTGGAGACTTCGTAGAAATCCAGAGGTCAAGGATAAAACTAGAGAAGAAGCATATGTATGTTACAAGATTTTAGCACTGAAGCCTCTTGGCTCTTGGGAACAGATAGATGCTTATGCAGGAGCTAATATTCAATAAAAAACAACCCACAATCATCTGACATATTATGCAATCCTTTGATAGAATGATAATGCACAATGCTGGATTGTGGGGTATTTTCTCTCTCTTCATATTGACATTTGCACTTTTGATGTGATGGTGTTGTTTTTTCTTCATCATTAGAGCTTCCTCTCCTGCTAGGGTTCCCATATTCTCCAAAGTGAAATTCCAGACAAAGTTGTTGACTTTGTTTGGGAGGGGGAGTTGTTGAACATTCTTGGAGGAACATCTCCCCTCTCCCCCCAAAAAAAATCACCCTAGTTTCCTGGACATTTTGCTGATTTGGCGAAAATCCGCCTGGACGCCATTATGATAGTCTGATTCCCAGACGTGTCTAGGAAAACTTGAACATATGGCAGACCGATCTTCTGCAATGCTTTACACAAATAGGATCCTAGTCATAGTTCATCACATTAAAAAAACCACAGCCCTGTCATCATCATCACCATCAAAAGTAGTTTTAACATGAAATAGTACTTAATTATTAGTGTTATAAACTGGTTGTGAAAAACTACAAATCAATGTGATGTGCTATGTGAAGAGATGTCTGCTATCCAAGCTTCAGGAAATTAAATCAACGTGGGCTAACACAGAAAACCAGATTTATGTACTGATGCTGGATCATAGCTGCAGTCATCTAGGAAGTTCATGTACCATTAATGCTTGTGCAGTATATTATAGAGAAGTTCAGCAGCTGCAGCATTGCATTTCCATGACTGAGAACTGCTACCTGCCCCAATGCTCTTTTATATACAGCTTTGAAGGTCCCTGATTTCCCATTTCACGATATCACGACATGTTGTGTTTCCCAACCATTGTGTTGCAAGCATAGCTCAGAAAGCCAAACAGAGCTAGCCAGTAATGCCAGGTAGACAGTTATGATTCTCGTGCAGGAGCACATTTGACTTGGTGACTCGCAAATTCTGTAGGCCTGCTTTTAATTGCAAATCTTTGAGGAAGGGATCAGTGTGTTTTCGTTTGCTTGTTCTGTAAATAGCATAACGTATGAATTTATATTGGCCCTATCTTGAAAGCAGCAGCAACAGCAACAACAACAACATGGATTGCTTCCCAATGAAACAAATGGTTCCAAGCACATTATAAGAATGACATTCCCCTCTAGTTGGAAATACTGCCAAGGCTTCCCCAGTCACTGGCAGCAGAACAGTAAGGCTGGCTTCAGAACTGGGAGTAGCACTACTGCATCCACAAATCCTTCCATAAAACTACCACCTCTAGTGATTTTCGGGAAGAGAACTTGGTTCTTGTGAATCCCAGTAACACATATAATTTAAAGTGCAAAACTGTAAATGGAGAAGATCGTGCGCACGTTCTTGATATGGCATACCCTCCAACATCCAGGTGATCCAAATTGGCACTTTTGTTTTTTGGTTTCGAACTCTCGTGGGAGGCAGCTGACTCACACCAGGGCACCGAACTAAAAAAATGGGCTATCCCAGGATCCAATTACAAATAAATGAATTATTGCTAATTCTGAGATGTCTCGCTTAAATCAGGACAGTTGATCAGTATGATACGGCCTAGTGGATGTGCTGAACAGCTGGTTGCTATTCTCAATGTACATTAACTGCTCAATGTACATTTCCCATAGTACCTATATCTATATCTGTAGCTGTATCTGTATCTATATCTATATCTATATCTATATCATCTATATCTCTATATCTATATCTATATCATCTATATCTATATCTATATCTATATCTATATCTATATCTATATCTATATCTATATCTATATCTATATCTATATCTATATCTATATCTATATCTATATCTATATCTATATCTATATCTGTATCTATCTAATCTAGCTAAATGACTAGCTATTTCTCTGGCAAAAATGCACACATACACACACAAAGGTCAGTTGACAAAGATAAGTCTTCATGCCCTTCCCAAAAGCCAGCAACAAAGAAATTTGATTTAATGAGAAAGAATTCCATAGCTGCAAGGTCACTCCAGAAAAGGACCTCTTGCTCTCTTGTGGTCACCCACCTTATGACCTGGGGAGTGACCATATGAGAACAGCCTCCAAAGCAGATCTTAAAATGCAAGCAGTATGTTACTGAAGCAGGAACTCCAGCAAATAGTTTGGGCCACTAACATCAACTTAATGTTTCACATTGTGCATAACCTTGTGCTGGATATTTATGGCCCCTTCATTTAAAATATCCACTCTGCTCACTGAACATTGATACAGAACCAACAAAAGAAACGAGAGCTTCACAAAGAAAGCAAACTCAGGGCTTCACTTTGTGAAAAGTGAATGACTGATTTAATTGCCAGGATTATGATGTGCCTGTCTCTGTATATGTTTAGTGTCTGGAAGAGACAGCCAACTGTGTCCCTGTTCTACTGTCTTCCAGGCGAATGCTTCGAGTAAGAACTTAATGGGCCATCTGCAAAGGGGGGGGGGGACACACCTCATGCCCTCTTTTCATCTTTGGAAAAAAAAATATAAAAAGGAAATCATTGAGAACATGGATAGCAAAGCATTGACAGCAAAGCTCCTTTGCTTTATTGAGGACTTCAAACAGGGGAACTGCTGGGTGCTCAATTTCAGCATAAAGATTTTGCTATACCATATTACAAATAAATGCAAAATATAATATACAAGTTTTTGAGGGCAGAAATAGCAATAATATGAGTAAATGGCAGTAAATGAGTAAACTAACAATAAGGAAATCTCTTATACTGGTCTATTTTCTCTCTCTTTCTTTTTGGAGACCTGTCATCTCAAGCAGTCACTGTAACAATGACTAATCTTAAAATACAAAAAAACGTGTGCTCTAACCAGGAACAAAGTGTCTGCTCAGTGTTGCTCACCCCTTGTATGCATGATGTTCAAGCAACATTTAGGAAGGCTTGACAATTTTTGCAGCCAAACTGGCAAACAACTTTTGCAGCAGGACGAAGTAAATCTTTGCAATGTGGCACACTTGCATATGTTGCTCATATCATCTCAATCTGAAGTCATCTCTTACATGCATAAGATATCCCCTTGATGGGTAAGTACCAAATGGTCTTAACATACAGTGGTACCTCGGGTTAAGTACATAATTCGTTCCGGAGGTCCGTTCTTAACCTGAAACTGTTCTTAACCTGAAGCACCACTTTAGCTAATGGGGCCTCCTGCTGCTGCCGCGTTGCTGGAGGACAATTTCTGTTCTCATCCTGAAGCAAAGTTCTTAACCTGAAGCAATATTTCTGGGTTAGCAAAGTCTGTAACCTGAAGCGTATGTAACCTGAAGCATATGTAACCTGAGGTACCACTGTATGTGTGAACCCTCCAAATGTAAGTAACAAAAATCTCGTTCTATTCCTTAAGAATCATAGTTGTTATTGGATTTGTTCTTTTACAAAACCACCAGGTTTTGCTGTAGCAGAAGTAGAGGACTCAGCTCATCAGGATGAATAGGATGACCCTGAAAGGCACTATGAGTGAAGTAAGTGAAGTAATACATACTACTTTCTAAAGCAGCAGCAGGAAACTTGTAGCCTTCCAGGTGTCGTCGGACTCTAGTTCCCATCAGCAGTAGATAGCATGGCCAGTGCTCAGGGATGATGGGAGCTGCAGTAGAACAATATTTGGAGGGTGAAAGGTTCCTCTTCTCTGCTCTAAAGTGGCCTCATTAAGCTACATGTTTAAAATTATCTAACTACACCAGTGTTTTTTGAAAGAAAATGATGTACATGCTGTACATGCAATCTGTGAAATATGAATAGAATAAGATTATCAGATTTTTTTTCAATGAATCTGGGGACACTTTTTAACTTTAGTGGATTTTGTATGGGGATTGATTTGTAAATCCGGGGACTGTCCCAGGGAAATGGGGACGTCTGTTAACCTTAGAATAGAATAGAATAGAATAGAATAGAATAGAATAGAATAGAATAGAATAGAATAGAATAGAATAGAATAGAATAGAATAGAATAATAGATTAGACATGTTTTCTGCTTTCAGGTTTGAAAGGACCAAAAAGACCAGCAATCTGAGTACAGTCATACCTCGTATTGCGTTAGGTTCATGTTGCGTCTTTTTGGCTTGTGAACGCGGCAAACCCAGAAGTGTATACTTATGGGTTTCGCCACACGTGCGCACACAGAAATGTTCTGCACGCTTCACACATGAGCAGAAGCACTCTATCGCGCTCCACGCTTGTACAGAAGCGCCACTCTAGTTGCAGACTTTTCGGGGTACAAACGGCACCCTGGAATGGATTGTGTGTGCAACTAGAGATACCATTGTACAGAGAATGATGTGCCATATTAATATTTTAATCAGTTCTAGAAAACAAAATTGAACCTTATAATATACTGGCAGGAATTTTTTTCTAGAAAAAAGTTGTTGAGCTTTTTTCTTTTTTTTGTTGAAAACAGGGTTAGAGTCTACAAAACATCACCAAGGTTCATGCCCTCTCCCTGATGGCTAAGCAACATCTCCACCACAGCCTTATGGTTAGCTGACTTTAAAACTAATAGAGTTAACTCACAAATTACATACTGAATGATCCCTCCTATTGCACCTCCAACAATATGTTGGAGCAAAATTCTAGACTGCACTTTTTTCGCCCCGCACAAATCATGCTGGGGCACATTCTATTATTACACTTCGTCAGACCCAAGAACACCTACCAATTAGCAGTATATTCCCAAGGAAAATCAACTTGCAACAACATAGCCTTTTAATATGGGAAACATTGGTATTTCTATGCTCTTCTATTGCTCTAACAATTTTCACATCGGTTGGTGGAGCTGAACTGAAGTTTTCTATTGTGCAGCGAGGCAGCAACATTGCTTCCCTTGCTCCATTTCCGTGTTAACGATAGAAGTTTTCTTGGTCTCAAATGACTGAAGAATTCTAAGATGTATCATGGAATTACTTGCAAGACTGAACATAGGATTTGCCATACAAGATTAAACCACTGATCCATCAAGTCTGATATCTTCCCTCCAACAGTGGTCACTTCCTAATGCTTCAGAGGAAGCTCAAAATATATGAAATGCCACAGCAATTTTCAGTGCTGGTTTGTGGTTCAGAAGGGATGAAGGAAGAGACAGAGAGTGCATCACGAGATAGGAAATAAATCTTTCAACTATAAAATAAATAACTACAGATTGTGGACAAATATGCTGTAGTCATATGTCCTGTTTGTGCCACTTTTAGGATAGTCTCTTACCTCCTGGTATTTAGATACCAGTTAAGAGTGTTATCAGCTAAGTAGGGAATATAGCATTGCATAACCTTTGGCTCTCCAGATATTGCTGAACAAAAAATCCTTTCATTCCCAACTACTGGCCAACATTGCTAGGACTCATGGGAGTTGTTGTTCAACAAAATCTGGAGGGCCAAAGGTCCTGCAATATATGATCACTCAAGGATTTGTATCTGGCAGGTTTTACATGGACAGTAAAATATTTCAGGAACAAGACTTGAGAAAATACATTTATAAAAAAACAAATGTGCTTTGCAATATCCAACAATATATACATAATAACAAGATACTGTATGAGAACATAGAACACACACACACAGAGAGAAAAGCACATTAGTGCCCCACCCACCCACATACTCTGATTTTTAGTGGTATTTGTCAGTGGCATAGTGTGGGGGGTGCAGGGGCGCAACATCTGGGGGTTAGGGTTAGGGGGCGCAAATCCATGGGTTAGGGGGCGCAAATCCATGGGTTAGGGGGCGCAAATTACTTGCCTTGCCCCGGGTGCTGACAACCCACGCTACGCCACTGGTATTTGTAATAAGTACAATGAGTGGCAGGACATGGGTGGTGCTGTGGTCTAAGCCACAGAGCCTAGGGCTTGCCAATCAGTAGGTCGGCAGTTCGAATCCCCATGACGGGGTGAGCTCCCATTCCTCGGTCCCAGCTCCTGCCAACCTAGCAGTTCGAAAGCACATCAAGTGCAAGTAGAGAAATAGGTACTGCTGCAGCGGGAAGGTAAATGGCGTTTCCGTACGCTGCTCTGGTTTTGCCAGCAGCGGCTTTGTCATGCTGGCCACATGACCCGGAAGCTGTCTGCGGACAAACACCGGCTCCCTCAGCCTATAGAGTGAGATGAGCACGCAACTCCAGAGTCTACTTTACTTTACTTTATCAAACCTTTATTAGGCATTATGGAAATAAAACCTTAAAAGAGAAAATAACATATAAAAGCCTTGAAATATATATAAAAAGGCAGCAGTTTGCTAAATGCATATATATATATACATATAGAGTCAGTGGTTTTCCTTGTTAACCTGCTCCTTGGAGGACTGCTACCAAAAACTCGGCTACCCCCGCCGTTACCCTTTGGTCAACGTCGGATAGGTAGAATCCCACACATTCACCTTGCTGCGGTTCCAGACCACCCAAAAGAGGGGACAGCACGCGTTGACGGAGCGTACTGTACAATGGGCAATGAAGGAGAATATGCTCTACGGTGTCCGGGACATTCATAGAGCATCTGCAGAGTCTCTTGTTTCTAGGAATGTTTTGATATCTTCCCCTGACAAATGCTGAGGGAAAAACATTCAAACGGGCCAGCATAAAAGCCCTACGTTGGGCTGGGATTATTAGTTTAGTGACGTAATTGGCTCTGCTATCTAAGATATTTAATTCATAGAATATGGGGGAGCAAATTTTGTTTACAGCTGCCATAATATTTTGTCTCTCGACATCCTTTAGTCTAGTTAGGATATTATGGGAAATATATTGCTCATTAGAATTGTACAGGGGCTCCAGCTCGATGCCTAAAGATTCAAACTTTTTTTCGAGGTGCTGATACCATCTTGATTTATAGGAGTCTTTGAGCAAATCAGCGAGCAGACTTGATGGAGGGCAGCGAAAGTGGCAGCGTAACCAATACTTTATTGAGGTGGACCATGCCCAATATTCCATTGTGTGTATGCCTATTTCTGCACACATTGTTTCATATTTGATCGTAGCTGGGAGTCGAAGAATACGTCTCAGAAAGCTAGAGTGAATCTTTTTTAAATCATTGTTATATGCTTGGACCCATAGCGGGATTCCATAAAATATCTGGGATTGCACTTTTGTTAGAAATATCTGATTTGCCGCAGGAATAAATTGATTACCTTTCTGATAATGAAAACGGGCAACTGCTGATGAGATGCACTTTGCCTGTTTTATGGCATTTGTGCGATGGGTTGCCCACCCTAAATTGCTCTGGAATAAGATTCCCAGATACCTATAGATTTTCACTTGTTGGATTTCTTGCCCTCTTATTTTCCATTTCTCTAATTTCCAACCATTCGAGAAGACCAAAATTTTTGTCTTCTCATAGTTTATAGAGAGTTTGTTACATTCGCAATAGAGGATCAGTGAAGATATAAGACGTTTCAGACCCAAGCTCGTTAAGGATAGTAGGACAGCATCGTCTGCATATAGTAAGAGAGGAACTGGTTTCTGATTAAGTTTAGGGGCATGTGATTCTATTTTTTGAAGGTAATCTGGCAAGTCTGATAAAAAATAAATTAAATAGAAAGGGGGCAAGAATACACCCTTGTTTTACCCCTTTCGAGATTGGGATGTCTGATGAAAGGTGACCTTTGATGTTAAGTTTGACTTGACAGGTATTGGAAGAGTGTAGATTTTGCATTAGAATCAATAGGCGCTGATCAATTTTTAATTCTGCGAGTTTCCTCCACAACTTTGGGCGGTCAATTGAGTCGAATGCACCACGAAAATCTACAAAAGCAGCGTATATCTTAGATTGCCTTTGGGATCTGTATTTTTCAACCAGATGCATAAGTATAAGACAGTGGTCTAGTGTGGAGCAACCTTTGGAGAAACCTATTTGTTCTTTCCCTGGTAAATTTAGATTTTTCATCCAGGTAAGGAGTTTAGATAAGAGGTGCTTAGCGTAGATTTTCCCTATCACTGATCTTTCGCAACTCCAGAGTCATCCGCGACTGGACCTAAAGGTCAGGGGTACCTTTACCTTTTTACAATGAGTGGCACTGGTGTAATATACAAAAGCATACTTTAAAAGGTTTCTACGGAACAATGCTATTCAGTGGTATGGCGTACTAGCACATTCCCATCTCTTTATAGGAGAACTTAACTGAGCTTACAGTTGGATTGTAAATAGTGTTTCTGTGTGCTCTGGGACTCGTCACGTTATCCCATTGCATCAGAAGTGGTTTAATCATGCTGGCCACATGATCTGGAAAGCTGTCTGTAGACAAGTGCCAGCTCCCTTGGCCTGAAGTGAGATGAGCTCTAGACCCCATAGTTGCCTTTGACTGTACTTAACCGTCCAGCGGTCCTTTATCTTTACCTTTTACTGTTAATGTATATAGGTGCAACTGAAATGTCAGTATGAGTTACAAATAAGACGTGCTCCTTACCGGGGCTGCAGAACAGCCTATGTAAGTCCTCTCCACTTCAATGTATGTCAGGTTGCACAATTAGTACACTCCGAAGTATACTCTCCTACAGTAATAATAAAACTAGTTTTTCTCATATAGACCACGTGCAATAAAATAGCCAAGTTATCACTAATCTAGTCCAGCAACAGATGGGTTGAGGGAACAAGATGCTTTGTATAACTCAGCTGCATATTGGAATAAAATATCAGCCATCCTTTTACTCAAATTTCTCTTCTATCAAATATAAAGGGTACTTTTCTAAATCGAGCAATTATTCTTCCACTTGTCTTTATAGTAATCACTTCCACTGTCTTTGATGTGTTAACCACCCAACTGCCAATAAAGTTCTATTATTCTTCCTATTAGACTAGTAATCCTTTTATATGTGTGGCATTGCTGTATGAAACTGACTTATTAGCCTGACACTGTTCATATTTATGTGGAAGTTCTACTGAGTTAAGTTCAACTGAGTTATGTCCAGAAGCTGTGCACAGAACTGAAGAACATATCTTGCATCTTCAAAAAAAGTACACATTTCCCACCTGATATATGGGAATTGGCTAGAGGTTATGTCTTTCCTATTCAGAATCTGTGTTCCTGCCAGAGTTTTGGTCCTGCCAGAGATACCATCCCTCTGACCATTGCTTCTAGACACACAATTTGTATTTCAGCAAAAGAAGAGGGATTAAGCACTGTTTTGTATCTTTCTTGAAAGGGTAACAAGGTGAAAATATACATTTTCAACAGTGTAGATTCTGAGAGTGTTAGTTTGATTACATTTTCAGAAAAGGAAGTTAAAGCGTTGCGTTGGGGCAACATTGTGTCCCTTGTGAGCTTCTCTGACAGAGGTTGTTTGTCATTGGATCATGTGTTCTTTGGCTCTTTGGAGCTAAATCTTTATGTGCCTTGGAGTTATTTTATAGAGACAGCTAGGGAATATGCCTCACAGAACTAGACCATGAGTCAACACTGTTTCTTCAGGATAACTGCTGTTTGTTTGCTTTAGGAAGTAGGACAGCCTCAGGACACCTTTGCGGAAACCTGGAGTCTGAAGTGCAGTTTTATACACAAAGCACCAAAGAAGAACAAAAGGTACATCCATCTGAGGCATAAGAGACGGACTTGTGCCAAAACACTTTTTGAAACTAAAAAACCTCTTTCCGTCATGTGTATGATTCTCCACACTTGCTATGGGAAAAACCAGATTAGTATTAAAGACTTCAGTGTGCGCATTTATTCACCCAGATGGCTTTTTGTGTGATTGATGCACACTACTGACAATGACTCAGTCTACTGTTTGCTTAAGGCTGCAATCCTATACAAACTATATGAGAGTAAGCCTTATTAAACTCAATGCGGCTTAACTCCTAGTATGCATTCTAACGATTGCACTGTTCTTTTCATGCATACTTTCTGGGCTTGTTTGAAATCATGGAGCAGCCTTCCCTAGCTTGTCATGTTGACTGATGGAAATTGTAGTCTGAAACATCTGGAGGGCACCGTGCTGGGGAAAGTAGTCCTACAGCATTTTGCACTAGTGTGCAGTGTGTGTCTTTTCTCATGGCAGTGCCCCATTTCTCCTAATAGAGAAGACACCACTGTAAAAAGGGCTCCATCTGAGCAGCTGAGAGGTCCTTTAAACCACACAAATTAGCTTTGCCCCATCCTGCCTTCTTTTTGACATGGGGTAGAGCAAACCTGCCCCCTGGTTAAAGTCAAGGAAGTGTCCATCTGAAGAACCACACATACCAGGACACACACACACACACACACACACACACACACACACACACACACACACAGTCATACCTCCGAAGTCAAATGCAATCAGTTCTGGAAGTCTGTTTGACTTCCAAAATGTTCAGAAACCAAGGCGTGGCTTACGATTGGCTGTAGGAAGCTCTTGCAGCCAATCAGGAGCCACAGAAGCCATGTCAGATGTTCGGGTTCCAAAGAACATTCGCAAACCGGAACACTCACTTCCGGGTTTTCGGCGTTTGAGAGGCAAAACCTTCAACTCGCAAGGTTTCAGGATCCAAGGTACAGAGAGAAAGAGAGAGAGAGAGAGAGAGAGAGAGAGAGAGAGAGAGAGAGGTGCTAAAAATAAATTCATTAATAAAGAGAAGAATTAGCTGTTGATTTTTTTTTTAAGGCAGAACAGGTTGTGTTATCTAAAGGTAAATGCAGCTATAAGTGAGGTTTTTTTTTCCTTCCCTCAGAAATTTCAGAGTTATTGTTCCCATGGTAACTATAACTCTCCCACATTGTTAAGCAATGCAAGTCATTACTGAATGGTAGTGGCATTGCCATAATTAAGGCAGAAGTTAGGGTTTAATTTGAAAAAAGAGCTTTTAAAAAATAATATGAAACAAAATAATTCTACAAGAAGTCACCTTCTGTAAATAGCATTTGAGGTGATTTCTTATCTCAAATAACAAATTAGTCCTAGATAAAGTTTGAAAAAAAACCCTTGATTTTCTTCTTCTTCCAAAAATGAATATTGGCCAATCAAAGGTTTAAAATGATATATTTACAAATACATCTGCCAAACAAAGCTGAATTAAAAATAAGCTCTTTTAGGTTCGCCTGCTATTCCGTCCTCATATTCCAAAAATTAGCAGTGGCTGCAGAATCAAACTAGTCATCAGTTCACAATGAATGAAAGCACCATCATTATACTGGCAGCTGACCAAGCTGGTCTGAAAGGATTGAACACTATCTATTTGCAAAACCTCAGGGTGACAATTGTAATGAAAGTGATAAGGCTTCCATGCATTTATGTTCATCACATACAGAGCAGTCCAGCTGCCCCATCCTTCACCCATGGGGCTTTACAGAATAATAGAATCACCACCACATCCACAGCATGGCTACTCATGATGGCACCAGCAGCTGAGGAAAAGCAGATCGAGCCTGATATGGTGGCACTGCCTGTGAAGTAAATATAGGGTGGGAGCTTAAAAACCAGATTTTTAAAAATGAGATACACCAATGCAATAATTGTACACTTAACAACAATAAATGGCCAGGTTTAAGGGTGTTTGTATTTCAAATTCTTGTAGCCTACAGATTTATTTTTTTAATTTATTCAGTTTTGTTGGGTATTTTTTTGATGTTATAACTATTTTTGTTATGTTGCAATTATATATTTTATATAGTGTGATCTTTTCTGTGAACCGCCCGAGACCTCCAGGTATAGGGTGGTATATAGATTCAATAAATAAATAAATAAAATGAAATATTTTTTTTTTCATGTGAGCCACCTTGAGCATGGTTTGAATTGTGGAAAAGTGGCAATGCAAATGAAACAATGTACATATGCATGTATTAATTCAGTTTAGTTCAAAAAGCAGATAGTATAGTACAGGATCCCCTTCATGGATCACTGCCTTGCCATGGCAAAGGGGCTTGAAGAACTGCAGATGGTGATAGCAGCCACGAAATTAAAAGACGCCTGCTTCTGGGGAGAAAAGCAATGGCAAACCTAGACATCATCCTAAAAAGTAGAGACATCACCTTGCCAACAAAGGTCCATATAGTAAAAGCTATGGTTTTCCCAGTAGTGATGTATGGAAGGGAGAGCTGGACCATAAAGAAGGCTGATTGCCGAAGAATTGATGCTTTTGAATTATGGTGCTGAAGGAGACTCTTGAGAGTCCCATGGACTGCAAGAAGATCAAACCTACCCATTCTTAAGGAAATCAGCCCTGAGTGCTCACTGGAAGGAGAGATCGTGAAGCTGAGGCTCCAATACTTTGGCCACCTTATGAGAAGAGAAGACTCCCTGGAAAAGACCCTGATGTTGGGAAAGATTAAGGGCACAAGGAGAAGGGGACAACAGAGGACGAGATGGTTGGACAGTGTTCTCGAAGCTACCAGCATGAGTTTGACAAAACTGCGGGAGGCAGTGGAAGACAGAAGTGCCTGGCGTGCTCTGGTCCATGGGGTCACGAAGAGTCGGACACGACTAAACGAGTAAACAACAAAGTGTAGAGGCTACCGGATATATTGTGCAAGCAAAGGGTCCAATTCTGACCTGCATGCTCAGACTTGTGGTATAAGGCAGCTTCCTACTTTCATATGAAAAGAAGTCCAGAGTCCTTTGCTTCTGGTGCTGCAGGATATGTCCATTTATTAGGTCCCATGGAGCTATTGAAATGACAATTTCAGTGAGTATAGGGTTCAAAAACCGTATGATAAAAAATGTTGTTGTGAACATAACTCTCAAATATCCTAATATCTGCTATGCTTTTCAAAAATAAAATTCATCTTTGTGAGGATGCAAAACATAGACCATCCAAGTGACCCTATTTTCCAGGGACGTCCCTGATTTAGAGCAGCTGTCCCAGTTTCTGATTTGATCCCAGAATGTCCTGGTTTTCCTTAGGATGTCCCTATTTTTGTTGGAGAACTCTTGGAGGGTATGGAGTTATCCAACCCCCAAGCCATCTGAAGGCAATCCTTTATAGGGAATTTTTTTAAAAAAAAGTTTATGGTTTTATTATGTTTTTATATATGTTGGAAACGGGCAACCGAGTAAGATGTGTGGGGTATAAATAGTAAAATTATCATTATGGAATGGGACATCCCTATTTTCATAGCAGAAATGCTACAGGGTATGAAAATAAAGCAACAATAAACTAGGAACATAGTCCTATATAGAGGGCAATTCTGAAGACAAATGTGCTTCGTTTGAATATTTGCGATAGCAGTGTCTGCTAATTACTTTCTGAGTCATGCT
The DNA here is from genome assembly GCF_964252035.2 of Podarcis erhardii. Taxonomy (NCBI): domain Eukaryota; kingdom Metazoa; phylum Chordata; class Lepidosauria; order Squamata; family Lacertidae; genus Podarcis; species Podarcis erhardii. The sequence goes on from NC_138508.1 coordinate 89,124,796, forward strand.
TTAATAAAACACAGTAATATTATTATTCTGTGTGCTTAGCAAACTAGTTCTATACTGTTGAAATTTGCTAACTCATAGCAGTGTCTGAGAAGACTTGGAAAACTATGAGATTTGCAAATTACTGAAGAGGTAAGTGGACATTATTGGGCATCAGCATTGAACTACAAAATGTATTTATGGTAAAATTATGTTGTCCTTTCAGTTTTAATAGTTCAGGATGATACCACAAATTATGCTACAGTTGAATACAAGCCTATGGCATCTGTCTCTTTGTTGCTTTGGGCTTATATCCAACCTTTGTTTTGATTATCCCTAAGTTCAGGATCCCTGCTTGCCATTTATTTGGTGGCTCCGTAAAGCAGTCCTGCATGTACACCATTATAGATATGTAGGGTTCCTACACAAAACAGACAATCTAAGATTCTTGATGTACACATGTACTTGATATCCAATGCATGAATACTTATTATGAGTTCCTGAAAATGTCTTTCTTTCTTTCTTTCTTTCTTTCTTTCTTTCTTTCTTTCTTTCTTTCTTTCCTGCTTTTCATACACACACCCTTCCATTCTCATTCCTCAATTTGCCTTTCCTATCCCATCTTTCACCTTTTGCCCAATATCTCATCTTGATCTGTCTCTTTCTTAAAAGTTCATCCTAGTCATCTAATGGTACTATAAAACCACAATAATGGATATTGTAACAGAAATGGAATTTTATTTATATAAACCCTCAGTACAGCTTTATATGGCTATTAAACATTTACTGGGGAATGAGCAGAGCTTACTTTCAGAGGACATTACTGTTAGATAGTTAAATGAAAATTAGGAAAGTGCTACTAACAATGAAAGTCGTCCACTAAATTGGCTATTTTGGAGCAACCAAAATATAGAACCCAGCAGAACGGTCCTATACATGAGGTGCACATACCACTGAATTCAATGGGAGTTACTCCTAAGTAAGTGGGTTTAAGAGTGCATACTAAGAGTGTGCATTGGCTCTGAGTGAGAGCAAAATAACAAGGCAACCCTGGTTGATTCAAAGATTTCACCCCCTCCTGAAAGTGGGGTGTCAATACTACCTCCCAGCTGGATCAGGGCCTCCACAAATTTTCATGTCACTCAGTTGTTTCTGTACTCTTCTGTATTTTAACTCTTTTTTCTATCTCTATATTTCTCTAGGTCCAAAAAGTTGCCCTCAGAGCACTGAAGAGGTCTGGATTTTCTTGTTGTTAAAAGTAGAGTAGTGGAGAACTTTAAAAAAGAAAAAGAAAACTACACACACACACACACACACACACACACATGTTGTTCTGCTCTAACAACAACAAAGAACAGCTCTTCAGAACTCTACAGCCAACTTTTCAGACTGTCTTCTGCCATAAGGCCTATTAGGCTTGCTGGGGACCTTAACTGTGATGCAGAAGAGAGTTTTATGTGTGTATCTGGTGTTGATGTGCATCACAATAAGCACCCACCCAGTTGATGCAATTGACATTCTTCAAAAAAGAAGAAAGGGTCATGAAAATTGGATGTCCAGGTCACACGTGATATTTTCTGCATGTTTGATAGCCCAGCAATTGTCTGACGTGGCCCACAATAATAATGTCTGATGCAACTAAATGTCTGATCCCCAAGATCAATGGTTACTGATTAGTACTGATTAAATCAATTCCCAGTGTTCCAGTGTTGTTTTACCGTCAGCATGCTATGAACCTCAGACCCTTTGTTGACCCTTGAGCTAAAGCTTGGTGGACCACTTCTGGAAACTGAGTAGTTCCTTACAAAAATTTGGTCTCTTCAGTTAACACACAAATTTTGTGTAAATGTAGCTATGGAAGTGGGTACCAGGAGAAGGTCTCTTCAGTTAACACACAAATTTTGTGTAAATGTAGCTATGGAAGTGGGTACCAGGAGAAGGTCAGCAATAACTCATATAGCTTTTGTGAAGTTAGCTCATTATTCAAAGAAACAAGGCAGCTCAGAAGGCCAAATCTAGAAAGCACAGCAACTGGGTTGCTCTCTGCCACAAACTCTTTCTGCACACTAAACCCTGTTACCTCTCCAGCTTACAATACCTCCTCCCAGTGTGCTGTCTCTTCTCCCTATGACCAGTCATCATTGTCCCACCACCAGGGGTGCCAACTTGATTAAAATATTGGGAGGGGGGCAGGTAAGCCCCACCCCACATAATCAATCAATACACAAACCATTTGAATTGCAATGTCCATCAACTTGAGGGGCGGCCTCCTTAAATATTTTATTGGCAGGGGCAAAGGGACCTCGGCCACTATGCCCACCACCAACCCCTCTGGCTCTGAGCTTTCTTCCCTCGGGGTTCCTCAGCTGGTGCCTCCAACCTCTCCTCTTCAACCAGCCAGTCCATAACACCACCTCCCTTCCCTCTATGATATTCTCTCCTCTATGCTTAAGATTTACATACAGTAATATCAGTTATTAGATTATTTCTTCTCTTGCCAATATATTTCTTGAAATGAAAGAGTGCCCTTTGATGTATCTTTTATTGAAAGCCTTGTGTTTAACAGCCGTCTATTTTTTATCCATTTGAAGACAGTTTCAGTGCCACTTCTTCCCTTTGACAGGGGTCAAAGGAAAAGCATCTTCATCAAAGAAATTTTATTAGCCTTAAAGAGAACTTCTATAAAGCTGGGGATGTGCCGAGGTAATACAAGTTGGAATATTTTCACTATCCATTGGCTTTAATTGTTCAAATAAGACAACTAAGCCCTCTTGCCCAGATGTGTTTGCCGAGATAAGCCACCAGAATCGGAAGCAGGATTGATGTAGCTTCACCGTGATGAAAAATAATGATTCTTTTCTACCTCTGTCAATCCAGCTTGCATACCTTAGTCATAGGAAATGTATAAAAATATAAATGCATGCAGTGATATTGTAACTTGCTAATAAGAACTTGTTTAATATTATGATAAATGGTTCAGTACTGCCCATGCAGAGGGCAGGGTGAAAAGCAACTTCTAATTTGGCTCCACTATAACCCTTCCTACCCCACCAGATGTCTTCGCATTTCTACACTACAACTCAATGGGCCATTCACTTCAAGCAGATGTTCTTGCACCACACCTAGAGCAAGGTCAACCACTGGGTCATCTTCAGAACCCCAAGCACTTATATCTGGCACCTGGTGGCCCTACCAAGTTTTGAATTAAGATATCCTTCACAATCCTACTCATAAGGAAAACTGAGAGGTATGCAAGCTTTAGAAACAGAGGAAGTCCATGCATTAATGTTACATCTTTGTGACAGATTTTGTTTGTAATGTCCTAGCTATGAATACATGCATACTAGAGCTACAACTGTTATGAAACCCATCCTACTAGATGGCGCCAACTTTATTTTTGAACTATGAAGTAGTTTGAGAAGGTCCATTTTTCTCTTCCCCTCCAGATGCTGTTGGACATCAGTTCCCAACATCCCTGACCACTGGCTAGGGGGACTGTCCCTAAGGGGAAATGGAGCCCATCAACACACAAATTCCCCATCTCTGCATTAGAGCAACAAACTTGGACAAGCTATGACCAGGGCTTGTCAAGAAACTATATTTCTGGGGAGAAATTTAAATGTAAACAAACAAAAAATATGTTCTTTTGAAACGCTGCTTAGATTGTAAATTGTTAACTGTCTAAAGGAGAAAAGGAAATCCTTGTCTTGAAGCCACAGAGATGTATTTTATCGGGGTTCAGTGGGCAGGTTGCCCAAAATCAGTTGAATTGATACTGTTGCATGTCAAGGTCCCCAAGACACCCCCCCCCAAAGAAAAACACAATTGACACTTAATTTTTGTTTAAGGTTTTTGGCATAATTTTGGCCACAACTTTATTCAAATTACAGCAATGTGAGTGGTTGCTTAGGCATTGGTAGCACTAACTGACCCCGCACGGGGACAGCTCTGACATTCGCACCCCCCGATAAGTCAGAAAGGGTAAGTCACCTGGGGAGAGAGACGGGACTGGGAATCATGCCTCACCTCTCCCCAGAATGCTCCCAGGGGCTTGCATGGCCCTAGCCCCTTGCCAGGTGGTTTCGGACAAAAGCATGGGGAGCCCCTGGGTTCCTTTAACGGAAAACCCTTGAAGCAGCAGCAGCATTTTGGAGGGGCAGGCACAGCCAAATCCATACCCCTCCACCAACCAATTCCAAGACCAATGCCTAACCGCAAACCTTACAAGTTGTGACGATTTGCTACGCAGTAGGCAAAAAACCAAGTGGCACACACTAATCAGCCAAATGGACAAAATTCCTACCGGGCCCCTGCCCCAAAGCAGACGACCCCATGACAGGCATAGCAAGGTCAAGCAAACAGCCTAAAATTAGGGAAGGGAGGGCGGGTGATCCGAAGTAAGCAGTGAAAAGAGGAAGTTTGTCGCTGCGAGCATTGTATTTAACAAAGAGGGCTGTCAATCAACAAATGGCAACATCTAGATTTCCCCAGTAACAGCTCGCCCCTGCTTAAAGGATGGCCAAACCATTTGCCTAGCAACAGTGAGGTGTCTCGTCAGCCCCGCCCGCAACCTGTGATCTCCATGAGGGAGAACACACTTTGCTGAAGAAAGGATATGTAACTTATGAAGTTTCCAGTATGTCAGTTGACTGAAGAACTTGATGTTTATATGATTCAATGGAATATGAGAGGGTCAGAATGTGATACATCCTTTTGTAGTAATTTAATTCAAACCTATTGGTCCATTGTTATAGGCCTATGGAATTTAGGTTTGCCAGTGAGAACCTGCTGATTGTCTGGGCACTCTAGCTGGAGAGAATAAAAGGCTCGACACTGCTTAGAGGTCACTCAGTAGGACAGAAGAGTCAGGCAGTCTTTGTCAAACTGTGAAGAGATTTAGTAAGGGATTTAAGGACTCCAAAGAGGCTGGAGACAAGCATGAGAGATTCTGAGGCTGGAAGCAGCAGTGGCCATGGAAAGATAGCAAGAGAGACTAGGAGCTAAGGAATTCAGGTGGAGCCAATGCATTAAAGCTGAAAATCATCAAAGGAAGGAACTAGGGGGTCTGTAAAGAGAAGTGGAAGAAGCTCACCTTTGGAGTTGAGCTAAGACCAGTGTGTGAGAACTTAGCAAGTAACACAAAGAAAAACTGAGTCCCTAACCAGAGAGATGACTTCTAACTAAAGCTTACAAAGCAATTGTGGGGAACGAGAACCTGTCCAGAAAGGAGAAGACTTCAAGTGAAGCCCTTTAATCAGTCTGTGATTTAATTGGAGGGGAGCACTAAAAGAGGGCAGTTGGCTAGTGACATTAGTACAGGGATAGGAACCGAAACAAGTATATAGACATCTGGATAGCTCAGTTGGTTAAAGTGTGGTGCTGATAACGCCAAGGCTGCAAGTTTGATCCCTATATGTGACAGCTGCATATTCCTACATTGCTGGGGGCGGGATTTAGATTAGATGTTCCTCAAGGTCCCTTCTACAGTTCTATGATTCTATGATTCTAAGCCTGTCCAGATGTTTAGAAAGTTGACATATTGATCTATGATTCTGTGATCTCTTTGAGGTAAAAGGAACATCATTAAAGAAAACAGAGCATCACTAAAGCAACATTAATATATATAAAAGCCATCTTCAAGTCAAGTATAGTTATAGAATCAACACTTAAATAATCATATTTTACATTATTTTAAGTTTTTGTACATTATAAGGCATTTGTTTTGATTTCCAAACCCCAATCTTCATTCCATGCTGGTAGTCAGCAACCATTTGCAATAAAAGAGTACAAAGGTTATTTGAATCTAAATGGTGGTACTGGGATGATAAAGAGGATTATGAAATAAGGTATTTACAATTTATGGTGTATGTGGCAGGGATCACGCCAACTGCCATGAAATAAGTTGAAAGTTATTGGAACCAGAATAAAGCCCAGTTCCAATAACTTTCAACTTATTTCATGGCAGTTGGCGTGATACGGAAACACTTAAGTCCAACCGTCTACCAAGACTTCAGCTGAATGGACCTGAGCTGAGCCTGCTGGAGAATTGATCTACCGGACATTTGAAGACAACGGTGTGAAACCTTTTCCTCCTAAGGACAGCACATTTTCTTATGGGAAACCTTCCAGAGGCCCCAAGCCAGTGTCAGCTGTGACAAAAGTGGCCCTAGTCAGATACGCACCAGCAAATTGTATTATCACAGTTTCAGCTAGGGAAAACTAGAACATGGAACAGGTCTAGTGAGGAGCATGGCCTGGGTACGAGTGGCCTTGACAGAATCTTGAGGACCAGATAGACCTGGGCACAGGCAGTATTTGGCCTCCAGGCCAAGGGTTTCTCATCCCTGCTCCAACAGAGAAATGTGAGGTCTCAGTTTGAAGTACCATATTTTTCGCCCTATAGGACACACTTTTTCCCCTCCTATGGGGCGAATGCAGGCTTCACGGACCCCTCTTGCTCTGCAGGCTTCACGGACCTCTCTGCAAGCAGCTGGAGCACTCCCGCTGCTTGCGGAGAGTTGCCTGCATGCAGAAGCCTGCGCGCGCTGAGCCCAGCGTGCCCAGGCTTTGCGGACCTCTCCGCAAGCAGCGGGAGCGCTCCCGCTGCTTGCGGAGAGTTGCCTGCATGCAGAAGCCTGCGCGCGCTGAGCTCAGCACGTCCAGGCTTCGCAGACCTCTCCGCAAGCAGCGGGAGCCAGCGCTGGGCTCCAACGGCTTGCACAGAGCTGCCTGTTTGGGGGCTGGGGCGGGGGAAGCTCGGGCCTCCCCCGCCCCAGCCACGCACCTGGGGGGGGAATAATTTTTTCCCCTTTATTTTCCCCCCCAAAAAACTAGGTGCACCTTATGGGACGGTGCGTCCTATAGGCCAAAAAATATGGTAATTGGTGTGTCACAGCCCAGCCCAGCCATGACAATGGCAGTGCACTAAGCATCAGGTGTGCAGGGCTCAAAGGGACAATTCTACTGGAGCTCTATGAAAATCTGCTTCTCTTCCGGTTCTCTGTGCATACAGGAATTCGTACAATTTATCTTACATGCAAGTTTGTAGCTAATGAATGTAGCATCTGATTTATATGTGATGTAATTACAGTATAAAATAAATATGACTTCAATTATTATTATTATTATTGTTTTGGAGTGGCAGTTTTGTCAACAAATGTTCTAAGGCTCGGGCAGGTAAACAATGCTTTTTCTGATCATACAATACATCTATGTGCTTAAACATATCCATAAACTTAATTCATCTGCAAAATGAGATCATCCGTCTTTCTGTATAAACAAGCCATTCTGTGTTTGGCTCCTCTGGCTTGCTTACTCTTTGACAATAAAGAGCCCATGATTGAATGGTAAAACACTGCTTAATGCTCAGGGCGCCACATTCCAATAAGAGAAATGAATGTAATAAATATCACTTTTATGCTATTAATTTTTACTGATCTTTAACTTTAGCAGAACGAAGCCTGGAGCAGAGACAATCATATAAGTAGGTAAAATAAACAGGATTTGCATAAAAGATGATGTCCTTTCCACTACAGGCTTACGGTCTACAAAAAAGAACACAGGGGATAAAATTCGGTAAGACGTTGTTATGTAACTGGAGCAGTGATGGGTAAACTGTGGCTCTTAACATGCTGTTAGACTGAAGCTTCCATCATCCTTCATTGGCCATTGTGGTAGGGAGCTGGAATTCAGCAACATTTGAAGGACCACAATTCACTATTCCTTGCCATAGTGTATGCTTAAGATAATACGTCTTAAGTAAGGCCCCTTTGATGGGATGTGGGTGGCGCTGTGGTCTAAACCACAGAGCCTAGGGCTTACTGATCAGAAGGTCAGTGGTTTGAATCCCCACAACGGGGTGAGCTCCCATTGCTCGGTCCCAGCTCCTGCCCACCTAGCAGTTCAAAAGCACATCAAAGTGCAAGCAGATAAATAGATACTGCTCTGGCAGGAAGGTAAAGGGTGTGCTGCTCTGATTCGCCAGAAGGGGCTTAGTCATGCTGGCCACATGACCCGGAAGCTGTCTGCGGACAAACGCCAGTTTCCTTGGCCAGTAAAGTAAGATGAGCGTGCAACCCCAGAGTCGTCCACAACTGGACCTAACCATCAGGGGTACCTTTACCTTTACCTTTAAGGCCCCTTTGAACCCTGACTGGATGCTTCATTGTTCTGGGCTTACCTCCTTCCATTCAGACAGTATTATTGGAGGATAATTATGTTAAATATCTATATCAGGTGTGGTGGCATCTCCCAATGCAGAGATATTCTAGAATTAATTGGCTTCACTGGGCTGGGCTGTGGGCTGTGGGCTGTGGTCCAAGATAAGGCAGGCACTAACATCAGGATCCATGGGACAAGCCACAAGTTGTGACTGAATAGCAAGTCAGACCCAAAGCACAACAAATAAGGAGTTAGGTTTGAGGAGCAAGCCAGATATCATCAATGGAGATTATAGGAACACACCAGAGCCCAGAGAAAGATTGTTGCTTGAGGAAAACTTCTAGAAGTTGTTTTATACACCTTCCAGCACAGAAGGATCCAATAGCCCATCTGATTAGGTAGAATTGGTCTAGGGACTGAGTTTACATTAATGAGAAGGCTGCCAACTGCAATTTGGTGGCTCACCACAAAGGGCAGCTGTCCGTAGAACCCCGTTGTTTCCTGACAGTAGCCTATAACATCTCCAAAAATAAATCAATTGACATACAACACTTCTACTCAAATTCTTGCACAATGTTATGTAGTTTTTATACTGATTAATAGAATAGCTACTGCAGGTGCAAGCAGATCAGAAGAATCTTTATTTGCATCAGCCACTAGCCATAGCAATAAAATAAATAAAATAAAATAAAGGAAAAAAAGATAGAGGTCAAAACTTAACTATACAGTGGTACCTCAGGTTAAGTACTTAATTCATTCCGGAGGTCCGTACTTAACCTGAAACTGTTTTTAACCTGAAGCACCACTTTAGCTAATGGGGCCTCCTGCTGCCGCCGCACCGCTGAAGCACGATTTCTGTTCTCACCCTCAAGCAAAGTTCTTAACCTGAAGCACTATTTCTGGGTTAGCGGAGTCTGTAACCTGAAGCGTATGTAACCTGAAGCGTATGTAACCTGAGGTACCACTGTACAAAATACATTTTGGAGTTTTACATCAATAATAAAATAGTGAACTCCTAGGCGCTCCCCCTAATAAAATATTTGAGGGGTTGCCCCCCCCCAAGTTGATGGGCATTGCCATCCAAATATGTGTGCACGGCATCTTGTGATCAATTATGCAGGATGGGGCTCACCTGCCCCCCCCCCAAAATATTTTATTCAAGCTGGCACTCCTGGCAGAAGACAGGTCTGAAAAAGGAAAACCCAAAGAGCTATGGTTCCAGCTGAACTAAGAGAAAATTAGCTGAACTAATTCATCAACTCTCCTTCTGAGGCAGCCAGGTGAAATTTGAATGTGTGAATTTCAATCCTAACCTGGCTTCTGTTTCAGTGTATGTGGAGAAGTGTGCGTGCACATGAAAGCTCATACCAATAACAAACTTAGTTGGTCTCTAAGGTGCTACTGGAAGGAGTTTTTTATTTTGTTTTGACTACGGCAGACCAACACGGCTACCTACCTGTAACTAGAACTATGGAAGGCACCACATTGAGCTGCATGAAATGGAAGTCCATCAACCTCACCAAGAAACTTGCACAGGTACAGACTGACATCTTTCTGACTAAATGCAAGAACCTGGACATTATATAGAAGGGTCTGGTGACATCTGTTTCAGTGTATCTGAAGAATGCACACGAAAACTCATACCAATAACAAATTTAGTTGGTCTCTAAGGTGCTACTGGAAGGAATTTTTTAAGTTTGTTTAAACCTAACCAAGTTTTACTGGGGTAAGCCCCATTGATTTCACCAAGACAAGAATAGAAGGAAACAGACCATTGGAGTATCTAGTTCAGTATTGTCAAAACCGGGTAGTCTTTAAGAAGAGATATTGGGCCCCACCCTACAACTGTAGTAAACTATTGTCCGGGGGATACTTCAATCCCATTCTATTAAAACAAACAAACAAACAAACAAACAAACAAACAAACAAACAAACACATGGGGTAGCATTCAGAAGTAGGATCTCCTCAACATAACACAGTGTCCCTTCTTATGGGGGGCCACTAGGGGGTGCATTGGAAGATGGCTGACAATAACATCTCTCCGACCCACATGAGGTAATTTGGAGACTATGATGGGAGTAATTAGCCTCCCTACCCCCCCAGGATGGTGGGGGGACTGCCTTGCCTGCTGTGCCCTATACCCCCCCTGAATTTGTGGGGATGGGGGCACTAGGCACAAAGCCCTCCTGTGGGATTCCGGTGCTCCTGGACGCCGTCCCTGATCCACGCCACTAGCTGCAAGAACTTCAAAAGAAACAATTTGGATGAAGGAATGCACATATCTCAAGGAAGAAGGGGGAGTAAAGACTGCTAACAGAAGAGATCTCTGATAAAATAAGACGAGTCGGAGGAACAAGAGAAATGATGAGAAGATACGCCAAGACTCGGTATGGCAAATGACTGATGGGGGAGGGAAAAAAACTTTCCTTTCTTTCCTTATGTGATTAAACAAAAATCCCCTCCCCTCACGAGTCAGAAATGTTGTTTTAAGGTCTTAAGCTGTGGATTTAAGGCTGTGTGGAGATAAACTTTCGAACCAAAGCATGTTTTAAGAAGAGCGTGGAATGTATAAGAGCTTTGGAATGACGCAGTTAAAAATGCTGTCGCCATATTGGGAAGTTCTGTCGGAGGACTTAAGTCTGAGAGGAGAAATAGAGAAATAGAGCTGTTTTTATATTGTGGGTGAAACTCCTCAGTGGGACTTAAGAGCGACAGTTTTGCGAGATTAATCATAGAAAGAGTGATGTTATCTTTGAAGGTGATGATATATGGAAACCATCTCGATTTGAGGATTGGAAGAACGGAAAAATTCACACAGGATTATTATTGGTGTTTATCGGCTTCAGGAGACTATCAGAAGAGATCATAAAGAAAAAAGAGAAAATATATGAACAAGATGTGATGTGGAAACAGCAAGAAAAGACTGGATAGAACTATGAACTCTGTTTGGATTGATTTGGACTGATTTGGACATTAACGCAGTAGCAAGAAGATGATCAGAATCCCCCTTCGGATCTTGAAATATGGGTCCCCCCAAACAAAATTTAAAATTCGGCTTTGTAATTCGGAATTTATGTGATGTGATTTAATTTGATTTGATTGGCCGGTTAATAAAAATTATTTAAAAAAACAAACCAGTGTCCCTTCTTATGTGACCATCATATGGTACAAGGTGCTGAAACCTAGCTACTTACAGCACTGCAAAAGTAAGCCTATCCTTTGGTTTCTTATCATGACACTGTTACTCCTTCTGGAGTGTTGAACAATTTTGGCATGGTTTGGAGCCCTATCATGGGTTCTTCCCATGTTGCACAAGACCTCTGAAATTATTAAGGAGTTGGGGGCAGGGGGGCTGCAGTGCCTCCATTCAACACACACACCATGAAGCTAAGTTGAGAAGGGACCTTTGTGGAATGAATGAGAGTCCCTTTGCAGGACTGAAAAGAACCCCCCAAAAATGATACTTTCAATTTACTCGATTTCAGCACCATATCAAATGAAGCAAATTTTAGAGCATTGGGAAATTACCATCCATAGCCCACATTTTATTGAAAGAAAGTTCAGTTGTCCGTTCCTCGCAACTTGGGTTGGTGTTAGCTTAATATGCCTACCTGTAGTTTTCCAAAGTAAGATGCATTTCAATAATAATAATAATAATAATAATAATAATAATAATAATAATAATAAAACTGATAGAATTGCTCATGTGAGACTATATATTTCTTTCTTTCTCCACTGGAAATTTTTTTGCCAAAGTGAAACTCGAATGCCTACTTCCATGGGACATCACAGCTAGAAAAAGTTCTTGTATGATTAAAAGAGTTATTTCTGACATTTCCCCCTCCCTCCTGAGCTTGTCAGAGATGGAGATGCCGACCTTTTTTGTTCCAGGAGAAATGAAAAGCATAGGCACCACTTTAACAAGACGTAACGGTTTTGACAAACCATAGTACAAGAAATGCAAAAATCCAGCAAAGGCATTTAGTCATTCATCTCCCAGTCAAGATAATTACAGCTGTCAAGCATGGTTGTGCTGTGGGATTCTTTGTCCAGAGGGTTTCTTATTTTCCTCTTCCATCTCTTGCTGTCAATGGGTAGCAGCCATCAATGTCAACGTCAAATTCTATGCATCAGTATTTGTGGCAGTGCAAGAACCTTTCCTTTAAAATGTCTATGTTTCAGCTTGCCAGTCTCCTTGCAGTCATGCAAGCAGTGGATGGTGCATAACTTTTGTAGCACTGAAAACACACTTCAAATGTGTTTCAGATACAGAGAGTATTTGCCCTACAACTGCGTACAGAGGCAGGAGGTGGTAGGGGCATTTCCAGTTTTCTATAATATGCTGTGGCTCTTCACCACTTACTGCCTTTTCCTGCTAGCGCAAAAGGAGGAAATGGCTTAGATTTTTGGCACTGAAAGAGAAGGGGCATGTCTTTAATGCATCATTGTTAAAAACAGGCAAACAGTCAATTTTAGGATTATACCTACAAATAGAGAAGTTGGATGAAGCTCAGGAGATGGTATCATAGTTAACCAACAGACCTGTTGATGAGCACATCCAAACCCCATTCAGCAGTAGGACAGCTGTTTCTGCTGCTCTGCCTAAGCCTGGCAGTTTTCCAAATAGGGTCATCAGGTCATGTGACCAATCAGGTCATGTGACCAAGTCCCCCCTTTTGGGGACACCTGTCTCAGCTCAGCCAGTTGAACCCTGGCTAAATTGGGATGGATCAGTTACACCAGCATATCTTTGGCTGAGCTGAGATTTGGGGCTACATGACAGTTGAGCCTGGCTGAGCTAGGAATCAGCCAGTGGAACTGGAAACCCAGTATATCCTATGCTGCTCATTGAAGCATAGCTTGCCATAGGATTGCCCCCTAGATACAATTTAAATCAGTCTTCACCAACCTTCTCCCTTCCAGATATTTCTGGTACAACTCCCTTCAGCTCCACACAGCACAGCTGATGGGTGATTTAACATACCATGTATATTTAAGCCAAGTAGTGGACACCACACAGAGAAATAAAAACCTTACTGGGAATTTTAGGTCCCAGTGATCTCCCAGGCTTTGGAAGAAACAAGCTTTGCTGCCCCAATGCTTTTCTAACCCAGTCCCCCCCCCCAAAAAAAAAATTAATAATATGAAATTATTTATACAGCTTCCATATATTTTCAAAACCCAATATTTTCAAAAGAAATAAAACATCATTATAAACCATTGAAAATTACCATAAAATTGACTGGTTTGCCTTAAAAGTTTTAACCACTAAATAGGCCTGGTGACACAAAAGGTTCTCAAGAGATGTATGAAGGTTAGACATGAGGAAACTTGCATAATCTCTACTAGAAGAGGATTCCACAGCATGGGACTGGTGGCATTAAATACCCAACTGCAAATCAAAGCAATTTCTTGGGAAGCTGCTTAAGGCAATACAGACAAAAACAAAGATAATTATAGGTTATGCTCACTGTACTCCTTCACTTACCTACTGAATTTTAATATGGGGTCTTCATTTAGGTATCATGGCTAAGAGCCCCTGAAAGACAAGAGAGTTTCTCTAAAGCATTTAAAAAGCTTTTTTAGGTCAGTGGGCATACCACATATTGTGATGGTGAGTTAAATGTGCTAAGGGAGCTAAATATGTTAAATAGACTCATAGACTTGTAAAGTTGGAAGGGACCCCAAAGGTGATCTAGTCCAATCCCTTGCAATGTAGGAATCTCAGCAAAAGCATCCATGACAGATGACCACCCAACTCCTACTCACAAACCTTCAAGGAAAGAGAGTCCACAACCTCCTGAGGGAAACCATTCCACTGTCACACAGCTCTTACTGTTAGAAAGTTTTGCCTGATGTTTAGTCAGAATCTCCTTTCTTGTAACTTGAAGGGATTGGTTTGAGTCCTACCCTCCAGAGAAGGAGAAAACAAGCTTGCTCCATCTTCCATGTGACAGCCCTTGAGATATTTGAAGATGGCTATCATATCTCCTCTAAACATACCCACCTCCTTCAACCGTTCCTCATAAGGCTTGGTTTCCAGACCCTTGATCATCTTGGTTGCCCTCCTCTGCACACGTTCCAGCTTGTCAACATCCTTCTTAAATTGTGATGCCCAGAACAGGATGCAGGATTCCAGGTGTGGTCTGACCAAGGCAGAAGAGAGTGCTACTATTACTTCCCTTGATCTAGACAATATACTTCTGCTGATGCAGCCTAGAATAGCATTAGCTTCTTTTGTTGCTGCATCACACTGTTGACTCGCTGTTGAAATATGAGTCAAATATGTCAAGGGAACAATCCTGTTGCACATAAAACCAGCATAAAGCAAGTCGGTGTGAGTTAGTTAGGTATAGAGTTATAGCAGATCCAAACGCCAGCCAGAAGCTGGGTTGCCTCTTTAAAAATAGTGTAAATTCTGATATAAATTCTGCACAATTGCTCCATAGTTATTTCTTAATATTAAAGATGATGTAAACACCTCTTTACTTTCCTCAGTCACAATTATGGCTACTGTTATGATTTTTAAAAAATTTTCTTTAGATTGATTTGCACATCTTATTGAATTTTTACAGCTTTATTCTCAAAAATCAATAAACACATATTTACTTTTTTGGTTTTTTGGAAAAAAGTGTTCTGTGCTGGGTTGTCAGATCACAAGACGGAGCTGAAAGGGCTTAGGATTCAACTTTAGTCTCACTTTTCTGGTCCTAACCCACCGCACCCCCCAGAACACCTCATTTCGGGAACTTACACCAGTGTAGGTTCAGTCAGCTTTGGGATAAGCAAGTTACACCAGTATATATTCAGCCGAGCAAGCATGGGAGACAATGCTGGCTGAGCATGGTTGAGCCAGGAATCAACCAGCTGAGCTGGAGATATGCTCAGTGTGGGTGGCACTGTGATCTAAACCACTGAGCCTCTTGGGCTTGCCTATCAGAAGGTTGGTGGTTCGAATCCCCATGATAGAGTGAGCTCCTGTTGCTCTGTTCCAGCTCCTGCCAACCTAGCAGTTCGAAAGCACACCAGTGCAAGTAGATAAATAGGTACCACTGTGGCAGGAAGGTAAACGGCGTTTCAGTGCCCTCTGGCTTCCATCACGGTGTCCCATTGCACCAGAAAAGCTGTGTACATAACCTGGAAAGTTGTGAACAAACGCCGGCTCCCTTGGCCTGAAAGCGAGATGAGTGCCACAACCCCATAGTCGTCTTTGACTGGACTTAACCGTCCAGGGGTCCTTTACCTTTTTACTTTTCATGCTGCTTGCTGAACTGCTCGTATCAGCAGATCTTGGCATAGGATTGTCCTGTATTTCTGAAGAAATGTTATCAATTTGTTTTTGTTTTTTTCTTCCATTGGAATGAGTAGAAATTCTTCAGCTTGTTATGGATATTAAAGAAAAACAAATTAATTTTAACCTCAAAATCTTTGCAGTTTTCTTCAGGAAGTTTAATTATGACATCCTACAATATCCAGAACAGGACCTTTGATAAATAGCCTGTCTTATTATTTTCTGTCTAGCTCTCATAATACTATATATTTTTTTAAAAAAAATATGAGATAAATATAACCATTTCGCTATGGTTCCACTATATTCCACTACAGTTCTGGAAATGGTGTTTACATCAATTGAAAGCTCAAATATAATGTGGAAATCAACAGTTGGGGAAATGTGAAAATGGAATAAAGTGCCATATGAATGCAGCCTTTGTTACTACATATCTGAATCCACAATAAGCTCAGGCATGTATACTTCCTTCATGTTTCCTAGCTAGCTGATATCTCAATTCCTGAAGTATGATACTTGCCTGAGGGGAATGAAAATGTGACAAGCTTTGACTGAATTATCCCCATTGCATTACGTCTGTTTGAAATCCTGAAAAAGAACATAACAATCAAAGCAGGTACAAGTGTACAAAGCTACAGAGGGGAAACAAATTCTGATCAATCAGGCGGAAGTCCTTGCATTATAGTTTCATAATGCTGGAAACAAGGAATGCAGACAGTGTCTGTCAAGGTTACCTTTGCTATTTATTTATTATTGCTTGTGTAAGCTTTTATATGATCTTAAAACAACAACCCCCCCCCCCAAAAAAAAACCCCTGGAAATTTAAAATTTTACAACATAATGCTATTCTTAAACCTCACAACAACCAAGGTGAGAAATACAGAAAGGGATATGTTTCCTTTTTGAACAAGTTCCTACATCACTGTCAAATCTGCCATGCCAAATCATCAATCATTTTCAGTGTTATATTAGAGCAAACCTCTTTCTTCCTCCCCCATCCCCTGTCCTGAACTACAGGATATATTTGTTATACTTCTCAGAAAACTGATTTGACTGATATTCACAAGGTTCACATTGAAACACCAACAGCTCTCTGAAAAGATATCACAATCTAAAATGTTCCATCATTTTTCACTAGACAGGGTTTAATAATAATAATAATAATAATAATAATAATAATAATAATACTCATTTGACTCTAAAATTAGCCACTTAATATTCACATTTAATTTTTACCGCTAGAAATAGACACAGACTTAAACATAACCCCCTCTGAAATCTTCTCACCACATGGGATATATTTGGGGTGGCACACAACTTTCAGAGCAATATTTTCCATTCAGTATGAGCAGTGCTTCTTTTCCAGAAAAAGGTGCCAGAACTGTCCCTCACTAGTCCCTTCCCCCATGTACCTCCTTCCCTTCCTCCCTTGCCCCTGCCCCTTTGCATTTTTTCAAAATTTGGACTTTCCACAAAGACACGTGTGTGTGTGTGTGTGTGTGTGCGCGTGTGTGTGTGTGTGTGATACCCTCTCCCCACAAATGTGTGAGCCAGCCCTGAGCCTGTGTAGCAGTGGTTGTGGCTTCTGGGGCCTCTAGGCAAAGCTGTAAGCAAGAACAAAGTGGAAGACATCTCCAACGGGTTCCTATGGGATGCCATGAAAGCGGTAGTTTGCGCTTCTTCTAAGAAATAGCATTAAGTAAGTGGATGGCTGGGGAAGCAGGCAGAGTACAACAAGAGCTCCCAGCACTGCGTGCAAGAGTGTGCTATTGACATGCTTAGGCAACGCTAAGCATTTCCAGAAGTAAGGGGCAATTATTAGGGAAGGGAACCCAAAAGACACCCTCAGCAGCCACACAAATCTAAATGACTGTGGGGTGGTGGTGGAGGTGGAATGGAGTAAGCTGAACAGGAGCATTCCACAGCATCATATTTTGTAGCAGGCGCTACAAGTTTATAACCATATACTGTAGATTCCATATAGATTCTGCCTTCCATAGCTCTGAGGCTTCGTGAATTTATGGTCATTGAAACATTGCTTCATACATATGAATGAAACAAGCTATGTTGAAGCATACCTATTAACTAATTCATTCTGGATGTAGCCTTCCATCTTTCATGAAGTGCACACATGCCAAGAACCAAGAACAGATAGCTGTTTTTCACAATATAGCTATGTTTCACACCAGTTGCAAACCAGGCCTGGGGCAATTTAAATTACGGTCCTGCAGGTGAGCATTCAAATTCTTATTACAAATCTTTGGCATATCTATCTGCGCTACTACCCACACAATTTAAAAAGCCTGACTAGCTGACCCCTGTCTGTAATTTATATCATTCATATGCATATGTAATAAAAACTGAAGCCTCTCTTCTCTTTGTCCTCTGACTGATCAGAGTTCACACAGTGTGTATTAAAGAGGTAAATTTTAGAACAGGATCAGCAGGTCACAGTCTTTGAAGATGGTGTCTTTCAGAAGGTACGCTTGTCTTTTATTTTTCCTTATGAAATGCTACTTCTCAGGCCTCGTTCTTCTTGACCCTGGTAGAGGTTAACAGTTTTAACAGATGGAAGAACTAACTTTAATTCAGTTAAAGTTAAGTCCTGGGAGTATTCTTGAGGAGAATCTGGAGAAACATGTCAACTTGGGACAGTCCTGCACACTAGAATGGCATTTACTAGTTCCATTGAAATGAGTGGGATCTGAATTTCATAAAAATATTTAGGATTACTGTGCCACATATAATTTCAGTCCCTGTACACAGCTATTTTTACTTAAATCCCACAAAGACATTTGAGCTGCCTAATTGTGCACGTGAGTGTGGTCCAGATACAAAAAGTTTTCCCAAGAAGATCTCATTTCTTCAGGAAACATGTTTTAGGGGTCATGTGAGTGGTGGATTCTGATGTACGCATAAAAACGTCAGTCAAACTAGGGATGAGGTAGATTATCCCAATGGCAACTGGTCACCAAATGTTTTGCATGGAGAACAAACAAAAGGCTTGAGCAGTAAATGCTGCTTGAGCCACTTTAGGGGCTATAGAAAGAAAAAAGACTGAGAATTTCTCTATTTAGAAGTAAGCCACACCGAGTTTAATGGGATTTGTCCCTAGTAAGGTTTTTTTTGGACTATGCTGTGAAATACTGACCTACTGGAACAGAGAAGAAATCAGTAGGTCAATTTCAATGACACGAAAGGTATAACCGATTGCCTCCCCGTCTCTATCATCTACCAGTATTTCACGAATATTTCTCTCTACACTAAACTAGAGGATGTAATTCAGTTGAGTACTTTTAACTTCCAGTGCGAGCATCTAAGTCATAGTGGGGAAGATTGTGAGTAAGTGACCTATGTGCCTGGTTGGTTTGGTGTTCATGTGCTGAACTTTTAGCAAATGCAGAGAGAGCGTTTAAACCATAGTGGGGAAGAAAGTGAACAAGTGACCTGAGTGCTTAGTTCAGTGTCCACATGCTAGCTCTTCATGGGCAACTTCAAGGTCTCTTTTTTGTGTTTCTTTATCTTTAAACTGGAGTTGAACTGGACAGCCTTTCAAATAGACGACACATGACCCTCCCATAGGACAGAGCAAAAGCATGCTGTGGTTTCCATTGTCAATCTAACTAGCTGCTTTCATTGTCCAAAACTGAAAACCAGTTGTTCTATCAGAACTATTCCTTGTGTCCATTCTGCTCACTCCATTGTGGCAGGTATGGTTTTGATCAACGTCTTTTTTGGTGATATATTAATATTTGTCCATATAGCAATATTTATGCCAATGAATGTTTGACAGAAACCTCAAAATGACTGCAACTATTAGATTGTATTCTTGCAAGATAGTGTACCATGGCATAACCTCCAATATTTCTGAGATGAAAATAGAGACATCCTATTCCATAATAATAGTTTTGTTATTTATACCCCATCCATCTGACAGGGTTGCCCCAGCCACTCCGGGTGGCTTCCAACACATATAAAAGCATAACAAAACATTAAACAACTTCCCTATACAGAGCTGCCTTCTTAGGTCTTCTACTTATCTCCTTGGCTTGGGGGTCACATAGCTCCATACCCTCCAACATTTCTCCACTGAAAATAGGGACATCATAGGGGAAAACAGGACAATCGGTGATCAAATCAGAAACTAAGATGGCTTCTGTAAATCTGGACTGCCATGGCCTGAAATTTGATGTGCACCTATGTTATTGTTATACGTTTGTGGTGTGCCTGAATTCCCCTTCTAATTCTAGGGTGCCAGACATTGAATTTAGCATGTTAAAACACAAGCCAGGAGCCAGCCTGGTGATGACCCACTACGATGAGTCACTGGCTGGGACAAAGGTTGGTGGTTCGAATCCCCATGATAGGGGAAGGTTGGTGGTTCAAATCCTCATGATAGGGTGAGCTCCCGTTGCTCTGTCCCAGCTCCTGCCAACCCAGCTGTTCAAAGGCAAAGCAGTGCAAGTAGATAAATAGGTACCACTGTGGTGGGAAGGTAAATGGTATTTCCATGAACTCTGGCACTTGTCATGGTATCCTGTGTGCCAGAAGTGGTTTTGTCATGCTGACCACATGACCTGGAAAAGCGTTCTGTGGTCTGTTCGCCTGGTGCCTTCAATATACACCTTTAGGCACCAGGCAAAAATGTTCCTTTTTAACAAGGCCTTTGCTTGATTTGCTTGACATCCTATGCCCTTTTAAAATGTGGTTCTTTTGGGAGGCAGTGTATTTGGTTGTCATTTTTATTTTGATTATACACTTTGTTTTTCCCCCTGTGAACCGCCCTGGGACCTCTGGGTATTCAATAAATAAAAATAAATAAACACCAGCTCCCTAGGCCTGAAAGCAGAGGTGAGTGCTGCACTCCATAGCCAAATTTGACTGGATTTAACCACCACAGCAGTACTTATTTATCAACTTGCACTGGTGTGCTTTTGAACTGCAAGGTTGGCAGAAGCTGGGACAGAACAATGGGAGCTCACCTTTTTGCATGGATTCAAACTGCCAACCTTCCGATCGTCAAGCCCAAGAGGCTCAGTGGTTTAGACCACAGTCACCCATGTCCCCATGATGTATGAATAACCAGATGTGGAACTGATAAGGACCAGAAATAAAGTAGTCTGTCATTGCCCCGCCCCATCCCCAACAAAGGACGGAATTTTATTAGAAAGACATGTTTTGCTCAGTCAGAATCATATACTTTCATATGTATGAAGAATCTTCTGTGGGTCCTGTTCTGTCTCCTGATTAACTAAATGCAAGGAGTAAAATTCGGGATTATTGCTGTGCATTAAATCTATTAGTCATGCTCATTCATCACAAGTAAAAGACATTGAGGAGGGGAAAGAGTTTTGGGAAAACATGGAGAGAAATGTTAAACAGTCCCTTATGTAAACATTGCAGTGGGCTGCTTTTTTAAAGGCAAGACAGAACAGTTAAATTCAGTCATCTCCTTTTAAACTAAGATCTAAAAAGAAGGAATCATGCTACGGTAATTTTACGCTGCTTTTTAATATCCTTTTGTAATATGAATGATGATCAGGTAAGAATGTTTGTCTTCAAAGAAGGGTTTATTTTATTGCCCATGAAAATATACCTAGATTATATTTATGAAATAATAGGGTGTCCCTTTGATTGCTATTTCCACTTCTTTCTCCTGCAGTCCCACCTGCACCTTAAAATCTGCTCCTGTGGGTTGGAGAAAGGAAGGGGAACTCCGGTTCGGGGAGTCCTGTTAGCAAAATTCACACAGTGTTGAATACAACCAGGGACTCAGCTACATTAGTAAAGAAACAGCAATTTAAATGCACTATAAACTTGCAACACCAGTTGGCGCCAGAGAGCAGGAAATTTTAAAACAAGATTTTCCATAGAGTTTTTCCCCCTTTTGTTAAAAGGATCTAATTTCTGACTTATTTATAACATTTTTTCCTGTGTTTAGATCCACCCCAGGTGTTACATGGTGTGTGTCTCAAAAAACAAAAGAAAACAACTATTGTTACCATAGTAGGGTGGTATGGACCTACATATGCTTTTAAAAAACACACTCAATTTAATTCATTGAGTAGTTTCTACTGTTAATTCCAGTCACATCAAAAAAATCTGCCACCCCTCCCACCTAATATAAGGGGACTGTCTGTGGATTTTTATTGGTGATCACAACATGCTTTACTGAGGTTGGCATTTGTAGAAGAAGATATCACTGCCACAGAAACATAGTGCTCTCTCTAAAGGCAAAAATATTGCCACCCACATTTACATGTGACAAACAGAAGAAAAATGCTCTCTGGCAATCACTAAAAAACAAAAACAAAAAACAGAATAGTGGTTATTATACTCCCACAGTCGTTCAGCAAAATACTTCAGCTCGCAAGCAGACTCTGAATTCACATTAACTACTTCTATTCAGCGTGCTTCCTCAATCTCACTTTCAGTGGTTGCAGAAACCATTAAAATATTAGATTTATAAATCTAAAACCACTTTATTCAGCTGTTAACAGTATCGGTTCAATGTGGGACTATGATTTACTGCATAAAAATGCAACACACTTATTCTTGTTTAGCTGTGTTACCTTTCTCTTGTATGGGCAGGAGATACATATGTTTTTCCTGGAACAGAAATCTAGGGGGTGGCTGCTCATGTATTTCTGCATAACCCCCATTAGATATCTTTCACATCAAACATGTGTTAGCTTACCTTTGGGACCTTTCTGACTGTGTAACTCTACCAAACATGCAAGCATATTCCTCTGCTTCTCCCAGAGTTCATAGGACAGAGAATGACACCCATAGTGTTAGGGGATGCAACAAGTTCAAGACTGTTGATTTACATAGTTTCTCTTGCAGGAGCATCAGCAATATGGAATAGATAAACATTTTGACTGAACAATTCTAAGTAGGGATGGCATTTTCTGAAACATTCAATGCCATTCCCCCCCCCCCCAAATACTGACTCGATCTTGATGAGATGCAAGGTTTTTTTAATGGTTCCGTTAAAATTTGCATTATTATGTGCATAGTATTATATAGATATATGCTCCAAGTTTCTTAAAGTAACCATCACTTAAGCAGATAGATACAACTTTGAATGCAATTTGTAAAAAGCACATAGGGCTAGACTCTATTGTAAATATATGCATAAAATATGCATTTTTTTGCATATAAATAGTCAGATTTTTAAAATAAAATATAGAGTAGCAGCAATGCATGAGCAGCTCAGACGTAAGTGGGCACTCCACACAAGAGGTAAAGCTCAGTCAGGTCAGAACTGACAAACTCCACAAATAAATCCATTTAAAACAGATTCCTCCTCCATCCCTAATCCTAATCCTGTTTATTCAGAAGTAAATGCCACTGAGTTCAACAGTGCTTAATCCCAGATAAGTGGAGTTAGAATTACAGGCTAAGAGGAGTTGGCTAAATTCGTTCCAGAGCTTGAGTTATAGAGGACTCTGGCTCATGTGTGTGTGTGTGTGTGTGTGTGTGTGTGTGTGAGAGAGAGAGAGAGAGAGAGAGAGAGAGAACTGTTGTTGTTATGTTATGTTGTGCCATGTGAAGGCTTCGTGATGAAGAAGTTGAGTACTTCCCACAATTCCACTCTTCCACTCATTGACTTGCCACATAGGGTGTGGTTTGCCTCTATGCTTTTGTCACATGGAACCATTTGGTTGTATGTACCTTCCTGCTAGACAGCATCTTAAAAAGTAGAGACATCACCTTACCAACAAAGGTCCGTATAGTAAAAGCTATGGTTTTCGCAGTAGTGATGTATGGAAGTGAAAGCTGGACCATAAAGAAGGCTGGTCACCGAAGAATTGATGCTTTTGAATTATGGTGCTGGAGGAGACTCTTGAGAGCCCCATGGACTGCAAGAAGATCAAACCTCTCCATTCTTAAGGAAATCATCCCTGAGTGCTCACTGGAAGGACAGATCGTGAAGCTGAGGCTCCAATACTTTGGCCACTTCATGAGAAGAGAAGACTCCATGGAAAAGACCCTGATGTTGGGAAAGACGGAAGGCACAAGGAAAAGGGGACGACAAATGACGAGATGGCTGGACAGTGTTCTTGAAGCTACCAGCATGAGTTTGACCAAACTGCGGGAGGCAGTGGAAGACAGAAGTGCCTGGCGTGCTCTGGTCCATGGGGTCACGAAGAGTCGGACACGACTAAATGACTAAACAACAACAACACCTTCCAATTTGTGGCACATGAGGATTGTGACGGCCAACCGCTCTCCACCACGACGTGGCCTCGGGCATCAAGCTTCCATCCCTAGCCCCACCCACTCCAGCACTAGAGTGTTCGTCTTTAAATATGTGAAATTTTGGACAGTGTCATATTAGACTGAGATGCAATCTGCACTTCTTGTACCCTCCTATGCCCAACTCCACCTCTTAGGATCAAGAGGGTGCTTGAATTCAACTCTCCAACCCAGTCTCTGATTTGCCTTTTAGGCTTGCCATCTCTGGGCTTCCAATACCTCAAGCAGTGTTCTTACTACTGCCACCACAGAAACACTAATATGTCTGATTGGCTGAACCTGTTATTTATGTATGCCACTACTGTGCCCTGTGCTTTGTTAGCCCCAAAATGGAAAACGCGTGAGGTCCCACCCAACTAAAGAAGAATGGCAACTTAAACTGATGGAATATGCACAGCTTGTGGATACAGAATAAGAGAACAGGAAGAACATACGTTTAAAGAAGATTGGAAAATGTTTATTGAATATATGGGGGAAATTGTGTACACTTGAAAATGTTGGCAGCATTAAGATACGGTAAATTCAACAGTGTGAATAAGTTTTGATGGAGGTAATAATGGAATACTGAATGGTTTAGTTTATAGAAAATATGCATGGATTTATGTTATGCAAAATGAACCATGGAAAGAGAAGGGGAGTTTTTGATATTTTGAGGTTGTTTAAATGAATATTCTAAATTGTAAAACAGAAAATTTAAGAAAAAATATTTTATTTTGTTTTTTAGAGAAGAAAGTGTTTGTCAGCAGAAGGTTATCAGGACATGGGCAGAGGAATATATAGAGCAAATTGTGCCATCAGCCACCATAAGATATGATATTATGATATTTGTGCCACTAATTTCCCCCTTTTCTTCTGAAGTCAAATACAAAGAGCAAGTATGTGCTGGTGCATTTAAAGGAGCCAGAGACATAAGTAGCACATACTTAATATAGGGCTTTTTGCAATAAAGCACACATTGAAAATAATAGGTCTCAGCAAACTTTTGCAAATGCCTTCATCTTGTGTTGTGTGTTTGTGTATTATACACACTCCTCAACCTGCTCTCCATTTTCCTTGCTGAGGACTATGTTTGCTGGGCTTTGGAAAAAAAACCTCATTGTTAAATTATGCATTAAGATGTGATTAATGAATGTTTTGCATCCTACGAGTAAATCACCGATGACTTTATTCAGCTTCAGTGCACCGGGATCATTCACTAATATTTTGACAGCTGTTTGCGAAAGCAAAAGTCTTCAAAATATCCAGTTGTGAAAATTTAGGAAAAGGGCTAGTGTCTTTTTTTGTTTTAAGCAATAGTCATGGTCATTTTTTTAAGTGACCATATCGGCTGTGAGACCTGGAAGAGTTGCTCCCTGCCTTGCAGGTCTTTTCCTACCTGGCCTTGGACAGTGATTGAATCCAGCTACAAAAACGGAGGCTGTTGAACAGGACAGAGACCATCTTGGTTGTCTCTTAGTGCAGACCCAGGTCATCAAGCTGGATGCCCACCATGAATTGGCAGGATCGTCAGCAGACATGTTCCATGATTATGGTGATATTTTATTCTCTTGCTACTTAAAGGCTGGGTTCACTAATGGAAGCTAGTATGGGGACTTCGCTAGCAGAACTGTCCCCCTTCCTTGATTTGTGTGCCCTCACACTTTCGCCAAACTTCCTCTAAAGCAGGCATGGCCAAACCTGGCCCTCCAGCTGTTTTGGGAATACAATTCCCATTATCCCTGACCACTGGTCCTGTTAGCTAGGGATGATGGGAGTTGTAGTCCCAAAACAGCTGGAGGGCCAAGTTTGACCATGCCTGCTCTAAAGGGTCAGGACAACCCACAGGACATCTTGAAAACGAAGAGAGGGGTGCTACTTCCATAAACTCAAGCACTACCTGCTGGATGGCATAATCTCCTTATCTCCTTAGTGTTATGGTAAGCTCTCCCCAAAGCTTTTAATGGTGCAATCCTAGGCATATTTGCTTGGAAGTAAATTCCATCATGTCAATGGTGCTTCTTGCTCCCTAGCAAGCCCTGAGAGATAGTTCGGTTTGTCATCATGAGACTCATGTTGGGTGAAAATATTCCTGCATTGCAAAGGGTTGGACTAGATGACCCCCATGGTTCCTTCCAACTCTACAAATCTGTGTTTTTTGGATTGCAGCCTAAAGCACTCTAAAGAGCTAGACTGTGAAAAGATAGAGTAGTAAATAATGAAAACACTGAACACTATACTCTCAAACTTTCTCCTTTCTTCTTCTCCCCCCCCCCCCCCTTGTCGGAGAGGTTGTCCTAAGTAATTGAGATTATGATGATGAATCTGTTGCGGCACTCTGCTTGGGAATTTATACAAACTAATGCAGAGAACTGCAAGCCGGGGTTCACGTTTTCAGTCTGAACTAAACAGCTTTACGCCCTCCATATAAGGATGGCTGGAGAGGTTAATTTAAATGTTCCATCCTCACCGCCCAGGACCCTCGCCAATCAATCAGAAGCATGTTGTGGAGCAAGCAGTTTTGAAGTCAGATGCAGGAAGGTTAAGGATGAGCAGCAGCATAACTCCAACTGCTAGAAACTAAGTGACACGTCTTATTGCTGTGGAAAAACAAACCTGTACTGAAAGCAGGCAGATAAATTTCCTTACTTCCAAACGCAGCTTATTTCCTACTCCCCTGTTTCTTGACATTTTTTACATACATATCATCAACCCCTTGTTGTCCTTCTATGTATTAACTCTGTGTGAAACCCTTCCCCTTCCTTAGAAATCTGATTAAACATATCAAAATGCATTTGTTTTCCTTAAAATTGCTGTGGTGTTTTGCCAAGCAGGAATTTTCTAATTTCTTCTCCAGTTTTAAGGAGGACAGATGCAGGCAGCTGTGTGATGTTTCACCACCTGCCTTTGAAAATTTACCAATTCTATCTAAGGAGGGAAAAGATATTGAGCTTGGTCTGCATTTTCATGCAGACCTACCTAATCCGCACTTCCAAAAACAATATGTGAATGGAGATACAGCTGCCGCTTTAATTCTGCAGTTCCCTGAATTCTGCAATCCAGTTCTCCAAAAATGTGTGTTACAATGCACACATTCCTGAAAATAGCACCCAAGAGTGCATTATATGAAGAGAAACTTGACAAAAAAGAAAATGTACGTTAGACAAAATAGCATTCAGAAATGTGCACACTTTTCTCCAAAAGTGTACAAATACACTGTTGAAAATTTGTGGGGACTGAAAAAATGCAAAGGGCTGCAAAATTGAAGTCTGAATCAAGAGGAACCAAAATGGAGTGATTTGCCCATTCCTAGCTCTGTCAGAACTTCTCTTCAAATTGTTCAGATATTTTGCAAAAGCAGGAACCTGCGTATTTGAAATTTAGTGGGCTGCACGAATCTGAATCTACTAAAGTTGAAGTGGCAGTGCTAGCTATATATCAAACTTGGGCTTTGAACTAATTGCCTGTGTGGCACTATCCATAGCTCATTTCCCCTGCAGAGTATAAAATTTGACTGTGAGTGACAGGAAATGCGTTGTGGCTTCCATGTGGTTGCGCCAAAGTTGTCTCCATTTCTCTATGGGTTTTGGTCATTTACCTTGATTCAGTGTTGGAGACATGTGGAGCATCTAAGAGATTGCCTCAGCAATGAGTGTGCTGTTATTACACAAATTAATCCTAATAGTCCTGAGCCTATTATAATTTCATATTATTTAGACAAGTTAATCCGAAGACAAACTGCCCAATTATCCTCTTTACCTGTAGGGAATTTAATTCCAAACCTCCATCACAGCATGTTTGGGTGTCTTAGAACTTAGTGGCCGGCTTAAAACACAATAAATATTGTAAGATTCAGGTTTTTAAAAATGTGTATTGCTTACCAAGCAGGCACAAAAGAATTAGCCCATCCTCAACCCCATAAAATATAAATAAAATCAATGGGTGACATATAGAGTTACCCTTCCTCTTCTACCTTCTGTAGTCCCCACCCCACCTCGAAGTTACTGAAATCTGCTCCAGTCCAGAGGACCGGGGAACCAGAGGGGAGGGAAGTCTTGTCATGTTCACAACATAACTTTCAGTGTGTTTCCCACTTATGACACACTAGCCAACCAGAGGCCTATAGGAAGCTTGCAAGTAGGACCCGAGGCCAGGAGTGCTCTCCCCTCTTTCGTTTGTAGATACAGACACAGCTTGGGTGAAGTCATTATCACTGTTCAGACATACTGAATAAAGCTTGACTAAATGTGCAAGGAGGGATTTCAAAATTCCATGGGTCCAGAAGGCTTCCAGGGGACTGGCCTGGAATACACAGAAAGTAACAGGGACTAGGGAGGACAGATGGTGAGTTCGTGCATGTTCTCCCCTTCTCACATGTTTGGTTAAGCCCTATTGATAGCACACAAATAGGGCTATGGAGCCAGTGTGGTGTAGTGGTTAAGAGCGGTAGTCTCATAATCTGGAGAACCGGATTCGCGTCTCCGCTCCTCCACATGCAGCTGCTGGGTGACCTTGGGCCAGTCACACTTCTCTGAAGTCTCTCAGCCCCACTCACCTCACAGATTGTTTGTTGTGGGGGAGGAAGGGAAAGGAGAATGTTAGCCACTTTGAGACTCTTTAAAGGGAGTGAAAGGCGGGATATCAAATCCAAACTCTTCTTCTTCTTCAATAATGGGGAAAGAGGTGGGGTGTCATAGGAAGAAAGCAAGATAAGGGGGGGGGCGGGCGGAGAAGACAGTGGTGTGAGTCAAAATGGTCAACAACCTCACATGTAATGTCCTCGTCTCTCTCTCTCTCTCTCTCTCTCTCTCTCATCTATCTATATCATCTATCTATCATCTATCTATCTATCTATCTATCTATCTATCTATCATCATCATCATCTATCATCTATCTATCCCACCCATGTGACTGGACACTCTGGGAAGCTCCCAACAAAAAAAGAAGTAAAAATAAATAAATATAATATCACACACTGAAAACTTCCCTTAACAGGGCTGCCTTCAGAGATCTTTGAGAAACCACAGAACTGTTTATCTGTTTTTTTTTTCATCTGATGGAAGGGCATTCCACAGGGCAGGCACAACTACTGAAAAAGCCCTCTGCCTTTTTCCCTGTAACCTCACATCTCACAGTGAGGGAACCACCAGAAGGTTCTTGGAGCTGGGTGTCGGTGTCTGGGCTGGACGATGGGGGTGGAGACGCTCCTTCAGTTATGCAGGGCCATAGCTGTTTAGGGCTTTAAAGGTCAGCACCCACACTTAGAATTGTGCTTGAAAACGTACTGGGAGCCAATGTAGTTCTATTCACTTCCCCATTGTTAAATCAACATGTAAACACTTGTGATGTTATATATTCTTTTATGATGCAACTACAATTCTAGGAAGGCTTTTTCAGATAGAAGTGTCCTTTGAACTTAGTATGACAATGTTAGGACTGGGTGTTGAGAATGTCTAGGGTTGCCATACTTTGAAGAGCAAGAAAGAGGACACATTTGCCAACTTCTGCTTTTAACTATGGATCGCTATGGACAGCTCTACCCATGAAAAAGAGGACATGTCCTGGAAAAAGAGGATGCGTCCTGGAAAAAGAGGACAATTCTTACAGTGACAAGCCATATACCGATAGGAAGCCCAGTTGCAGGACCTGCATGCAACAGCACTCTGTGAAAATGGGCTCTACACTTAGCTGACTTAACAAGAGAATCAGAATTCTGCAGCAGAACTGCTACCATTCCTGCTTCTCCGAGTGTTGCTGCATGATACATGTGTTTTCAAACACCTGTCTGTTGTATTGACATCGGTATAACTCAAATGAACATTCTGGAGAGCGAAATGAAGAAAATGTGCTAAAGCCTTAAAGAACATAAATTATCCTAAATGCTTCCCCACTTTTAAAACGTGATCTTTTTTCTTCATCTCAATGTTTTGCAAAATGTGGTTTATCGTTGACTTTGCTGCAGAAATTTCTTTGTAAATGACAAAACAGATTGCTGTGTAAAAGGAGTCTTAACTACAAATTAATTACAGCAGGGGTTCTGTTCTACAACTCGTTAAAATCTGCTGAACTTCAGTTCCTGGAGTTTTGCCTAAGCTGTGTCTCAGGAACTGCACACTTGGAAATTTCTTGTTTGCTATAATAGATAAACAAAAGAGTTATAAACCAACAGTGCTGAAAATTATTACGGTGCATTTATCTTCTACTTCCTGTCATCTACCTTTAAACCGATGCCTAACATTTGTTTAATTGTCATATTTCAAAATGTACTGGGATCTTCTCTCCTTACCTTGCCCCCCCCCCCCAGCCTCAACAATAATATTTATCTGCCTTATAGTTTCTTGATGTTTGTGTAAAATATTGAAAGATGATAGAATGTACTTCAGTACTGCTATTATCTGGAGTTAATAAAACCTTCAGTGGGCCTATTAATTTATCATTAAGAGCAGCTGTAAGTGGCTACAATAACATCGTTTCAGTTGATTCATCATAATCACTCTATAATGGACAATGGAAAAGAAGATCAAACCCCTTTCTATCAAAATATGAAAAGGGCAATGGATAAGACCAGAAATAAATTCGTTTTTAAAACAAACAAACAAAAACCTTGCTATGTCAAAACCTGTCCATATTTCTCAAAGGTTTTCTCCGCCCATGAAAAAAGGTTGTGTATGCCTCGTTCAAAGGATGCATTAGAATTTGAGTGAGGTGTTGACCTTATCTTATAATGGCAAGGTAGAGATGAATGGGGGTCATATGTAGTTATTTCTCTTTCCACTAAACATTTTTCCAGTGCTATGTAAGTTCCCTGTCAACCTGAACTCTGAGGTCCCGCTCCAAGGCCTCCCGGAGGTTCCTTCACTGAGAGAAGTGAACAACAAGGAAGCAGATAGAAGGCCTTTTCGGTAGTCACACCTGCCCTGAGGAATGACCTTCCAGAAGATGTCAAAACGACTATATAATTTTTTTGTAGACATCTGAAGGCAGCCCTGTTTTGGGAAGCTATTAATTGTTGTTGTTGTTGCTGTATTTTTGTTGGAAGCCGCCCAGAGTGGCTGGGGTATAAGAGATGGGTGGGGTATATGAGATAGATTCTTATTACAGGATGATGATGATGATGATGATTCCTAATCTGACAAAGAGCCATGAGATGAGTTACGCCATAATATTCCTCCTCAACTTTCACCAAAGCACAGGGAAGTTGGGAGGCTATCTCCCAGGGGTGCCAAATTGAATATAATATTACGGGTGGCAGGTAAGCCCTGCTAGGCATAATCAATCACATTGCAGTGTATACACACCATTTGAATGACAATGTGCAATGCATGCCTCCGTCAAATATTTTATTGGGGGTGGGCTAAGGGACTTTGGTTCTTGGAGTTGGCTCCTGTGCTATCTACCAAGCACCTGAGAGCAGTGTTCTCAGTTTGTTTTCACAGTAAGTTCTCACTTCTACCTTTCAAAAAGGAAGGGGGGGGGACTTTACACCAGGCTTCCTCAACCTCGGCCCTCCATGTGTTTTTAGCCTACAACTATGATGATCCCTAGCTAGCAGGACTAGTGGTCAGGGATGATGGGAATTGTAGTCTCAAAACATCTGTAGGGCCAAGGTTGAGGAAACTTGCTCTACACTCTGCTTTCTTTTAACTTTAACAAAAAGTTAAACAAAGCAACCTTCCCCAAAAAACTTACTTAAAAACAACCACAACCACTCATGAATGGCTACTGGGAAATCTGCAGAATGCTGCTGACCAATGACATGATTTGTAGAATGAAAGGAAAGACTCTGACAAAGAGGAATTTGCAGGGTCTGGTTTCTCCTAGTTTCTAATGATTCCAGGCTTCAGTTTTCACATTTCAGCAAGTTTACATTTTTTAAAACTCATGTAAATTCATCAGCATTTTAGTGTGATGCCCCCCCCCCCATTGCATATGTTGTGTGTGCAATTTTACCTGATATACATTTTTGCAAATTTCCTGTGATAACAAATTTTGCATGTCATTTCCATTAAACGTGCATTTCTGTGCACTCTTTATTCTAGTACAGGGGTGCCTCAGGTTACGAACTTAATTCATTCTGGAGTTCAGTTCTTAACCCGAAACCATTCTTAACTAGAGGCGTGCTTTCGCTAATGGGGCCTCCTGCTGCTGCCGTGCCACTGGCACGCAATTTCCGTTCCCATCCTGGGGCAAAGTTCTCAACCCGAGGTACTACTTCCGAGTTAGCAGAGTTTGTAACCCAAAGTGTTTGTAACCCAAAGCATTTGTAACCTGAGGTACCACTATATACCATTTTGTACACTTTTTATTTGGCAGGAAAACTGCACTGCAAAATTCAAAGACGTGTGAATTTTGTACAATTACTGTGTTTCGGTCTGCATGTCGTTTCAGAAAGTGTGAATTATGTCTGTATCCCTTCTCCCCTTCCCTACTCACAACCCCCCCCCCCGGCCACTTCAAAATAAAGTAAGCAAAGAAAAAGCCCATACCCCATGCACGAGAAATTCAACATTTTCAACTTTTGACAAAGAGAGTTTCAGACCATATTTTGCGCTCTCCTCTTTCACCTCATTAAAAGGTTCTTTAATTCCTCCTCATTTTCTGCCATCAAGGTTGTGTCATGTGGCACTTCACTCTGCTTCTAGGTCTCAGTGCTAGAAGCTAAGAGTCAGATTCCCCCACTCCTTTCTATTGCAATGTAGTGGTTTGTGGTGGTTTCGTGAGCACGTTGGATCCTAAAACTCCCTCTATGTCCCATTCAGATGAGCATTTGAAAAGTCCAGATGGAACAGCATATAATGCACCCTCTTGCAATAGTTGGAGATTAAATTTACAAGAAGCCACTTGGAGCAGCGAGGTGATGGTTTTTGGTGCTACTCTCTGCCTACTCCTCCCCCTCCCCTTTTCAGCTACTTACTTTTATCCCTATGGGTTCCAAAGCATAGGAACCACAGAATAATAGAATTCTAGAGTGGGAAGAGGCGACAAGGGTCATCTAGTCCAAAACCCAGCTATGCAGGAATCTTTTGCCCAATGCATGGCTCAAACCCATGACCCTGTGATGAAGAGTCACATGCTCTACTGACTGAGCTATCTGAGAATGGTCTCAACAACATGTGGGTTATAGCCAATGCTGCATGAGCAACTTGCTGCTCGCATGACAGGTATTCATTGGCCTTCTTCTCCCCCACCTCCCTCTGGAGGAGATTTTAAAGGTGGAATAGAGAAGAGAAGAGGGGGGAGTTCCATTGCACAAGTGGAAGACTATTTTGCAAGGAGAACAGCAGTACTGGTGTTTGAGGACCGGGACATTCACAGGGAAACCAAAATGCTTGTTTACAAAGCTATTGTACTACCAACCTTATTGTATACTTGTGAAACATGGGCTGCTTATAAATACTAACTCCTTGAAAGATTCCATCAACGGTGTCTTCGAAAAATTTTAAACATCACTTGGGAAGACAGGAGAACTAATACCAGTGTACTGGAAGAAGCAAAGATCACCAGTGTTGAAGCAATGATTCTTCAACATCAACTTCGTTGGGCTGGTCATGTTGTGTGGATGCCTGATGATCGTCTTCCAAAGCAACTACTCTATTCCAAACTTAAAAATGGAAAGTGTAATGCTGGTGGTCAACAAAAGAGGTTTAAAGACTGGCTCAAGGCAAATCTAAAAAAATGTAGTATAAACATTGACAACTGGGAAACACTGGCCTGCGAGTGCTCCAGTTGGAGAACAGCCTTTACCAGTGGTGTCATGGGCTTTGAAGACACTCGAACTCAGGACACAAGGGAGAAACGTGCTAAGAGGAAGGCACGCTTGGCAAATCCACACCGTGATCAACTCCCACCCAGAAACCAATGTCCCTATTGTGGAAGGATGTGGGGATCCAGAATTGGCCTCCACAGTCACTTAAGGACTCATTGTTAAAACCATGTTTATGGAAGACAATCTTACTCGGCTATGAGTGATCGCCAAAGAAGAAGAAAATACCCCAATGTTTGTTACTCCACAAAAGCGTCTGAGTGAGTGGGGTACTCTTGGGGACACCCAAGGGGGGGATGTGTTAAGAATACAGGATTGGAAATAAAGATAACTACCTGCTTCCTTGCTGCTTCTTTATTCCAGATTGTCCTTTCATGAACATCCCACCCACAGGAGAAGCAGTCACTGAGGTTTTTAATCCACATACCACGTGCCATTTGGCCTTTATGCTTATGCCTATTATATTTTTTACCTTCACTAAAGGCTCAGTGCCTTGCAGAATGCACTGAACAATGGATATCTCTCCGCCTCCAGGTTAAAAGGCATTTTCTATCCACCCCCTCCCAATGCCAACTACATCCTTCTTTCACTGGCGCCAGACTTTGGCGAATCTTCCTGTTTCCTCCCAGGCCACAACCTCACTTTGTCACGCAGCCATTCAACCATTTTCAGTCTAGCTTTTAAACAAAGCTCTGTGAGAAACTATGAAGCCTGTTGGTTAAAATAAAGATACATATATGGTATACTTTGAACTTTATTTTAAAAATGAGAATCAGTTCATGGAATAAGATTCATTTCAGGTGGAGATCTACAAGAGACACAGATTCTTAATCTGCCCACAATCCATACAAAGGCTCTGCTCATCCTTGCACTGGAAGGAAGGCCACATCTGACATCAGCCTGCCCAAATGTAAAGACTTCAAGAGAGAGACACCTGCTGATGTTAATGATCAAGTTGCACCTCTTTCCTATGGCTTCAAATCACTATACACTGCTTTTCTGTGTTCCTGCTTTGTTATTGGTTATTTTATGATTTTAATGTAAATTGTACGTGCTCAACTGTATTATTATTATATAATAATAATAATAATAATAATAATAATAATAATAATAATAATATTTCAATTGAACAAAATAGTAAAAAATTGAATAAGAAGTAAAAAGGGAAATAAGGTATATTATATCACTATATATTCAGCTACAATTCCATATATGCTTTTCTAGTATATAGCTATATAAATGTAATAAATAATAATAATAATAATAATAATAATAATAATTTATACCCTGAGCATCCAGCTGAGTTTCCCCAGCCACTCTGGGCAGCACCCAACAGAATATTAAAAATACAATAAAACATCAAACATTAAAAACTTCCCTAAACAGGGCTGCCTTCAGGTGTCTTCTAAAAGTCAGGTAATTGTTTATTTCCTTGACATCTGAAGGGAGGGCATTCCACAGGACGGGTACCACTACTAAGATGGCCCTCTGCCTGGTTCATTATTATTGATGATGCTGATGATAATTTATTTCTATGCTGCACATCTGACTGGACCCCCAATGTTAAGAATGATCAGGGGATGGAGGAGGCCGATTGCAGAGCTGAGTATGGCACGACCTCAGTGGCTGGTGGCTCCTGCTCCTCTTTCTCCTACATAAGGGAAAGATGGAGAAAGCAGCCCCTGGTCAAGGGCAGTACCGGGAGGGGAGGAGGAAGTCGAGAGAGAGAGAGAGAGAGAGAGAGAGAGAGAGAGAGAGAGAGAGAGAAGGAGGAGGAGCTACTGACCAAAGAGGCCACACTGCTACCACATTCTTCTCTGCCCCTGGCTCCTCCTGGCATTCTTACACTGCAACAGCCTGATGTCACAATTTCTGCCCAGCTCCTCCCAATGGATGGGTGGGGTTTGCAACACCACTCAACACTCACCTGGCCAGGGCCACCCACCCACCCCCTGATGGAGGGCCAGGGGAAAAGGGCCAATGCTTTGGCCAAGACTCACTTTACTTTCCCCGCTCCAGGTTCACCCACCCAACCCTCCTTAAATAATAACACCTTCTTTGCAGGTTAACCTCTTGCTTCCTAGGTCAGCTGGTGCTGCTATGGTTGTAAGATGGTTGCTGTATTCAGAACCAGAATTTTCCCTGCATTGGCAGGTTTTCCCTTCCCTGTACCAATTCGTCACAACTTTGGCGGTTTTGGGGCCTTGGTAGGTATCCTATAGTCTATCTTCAAGTTGGGGGGAGCATCTCATGCACCACCACGCGGCAGCCTTTTGCAGGCCCTGTTAAAGCATTGATTATGGGAGTCACTGGCCCTAGAGTGATGGCAAGTAGGTCAAACTCCCACCTGAGGTGTGGTGGGAGGGCATGCTGTGTAAGTTTACACTTTACAGTTCCCTCCCACTGCTCCTTATTTTGCCCTGCTCATCCTCAGTCCCTGTTGGGTTGAGAGGGATGCCTTCCAAGGCCTATGCCAAGTTTCCTACATCTGAAATTCAATAAAGTTGTGGCCTAATTTGAACCCATACTTTGGTGTCATGTCTCCTTCTTGGGGGCGGGAGTTAGGCTCCAGGGACAGGGTTCAGTGCTTGAGCTCGCAAACATGACATCCCAATGTCCTTCACGGGCAACTCCCCCAATAATCTTTGCAAGTTGGCAGCTCTTTGCCTAACCCACAAATTGTCAAAGAAGGGGCCACCCCCCAAAAGTTCTACGCGTGGGGTGCGCACACCATGGGGCGTGCTCAAGTCATGCATACACACCACGGGGCACCCGCACGCCACATCCGCATGCCCCCGCTTGAGCAGAACACACACAAACTGCTGCTTCTGCCTTGGCTAGATAGTTGAAATTCAGTCAGCTAGTTATGTGTATCTTAGTCTTAATGAAAAACACCACAGACCTAGGAGTCTGTTGCAGCCAGCATTACTATTTGGAAAAAGGAGGCAGGCACGTTAGAAATGTCATTTGGGCTGCCATGAAATTGTTACTTTTTAACATTTCCAATGCTATTACTATTCCCCTATTCCCAGTCTTGGGTGCCAACTTGGCCAACTTTGACTACTATTATCCCCTTGACTTTCTGGAGGAAGGTATGATTTGCTGTTCGATCTCAGACAGCAAAACACGTTAATCCAGCCCTCGCCAACAGGAATTGCTTTAGAGCTAACTTGGGACTTTTCCATATTGCTTTGTTCATGATGATGAAATGGCTTTAGATTTTTGATTATGACTTCTGAGCTGTGATGCACTTTCTGGCAGACTTGAGATGTTTGTTTTCTTTGATTGAATGAAGTGTTCGGGAAAGCAAAAGACCAGGAGCTCTGGAGACAGCTCTGCAGGCAGGCAGAATGAAAGCTGCCCGCTTCTTCCAGTTCCATGCCCTGGAGTCTTGACCTGCTGCACCTGTGATATTTCAACCCTGGGTCTGATGTGAACAGCAGTTGACAATCCCATTAAATTGTTTCAGGTTGTGCAACATGTTGGACAAGGGAAGAAAAGGTAATAATGGCAAGACTCGATTGCAAGATATTATTTTATCAATTTAACGCAGTACCTGTTCACAACCATTTTTGGAATTTCCGTTGAATCTTGGGGACACTACTCCATCTTCTTGGAGAGTTGTCACCTTCTTATGGGCAGAGCACCAGAGCTTTCTAACAAGCAGAAATACAAAAGTGAAGCTGTTGACCTGGTGCAGTGGAAGACTCATTTGATGAGGCCTGTTCACATATTATACTGAACACAGGTACATCATTATTATTATTATTATTATTATTATTATTATTTCTACCCCACCCATCTGGCTGGGTTTCCCCAGCCACTCTGGGCGGCTCTCAACAAAATATTAAAAACATGATAAAACATCAAACTTGAAAAATTTCACAGTGAGGGAACAGCTTGAGTGCCCTTGGAGCTGGACCTCCGTGTCTAGGCTGAATGATGGGGGGTGGAGATGCTCCTTCATGTATACTGAGCCGAGGCCATTTAGGGCTTTAAAGGTCACCATCAACATTTTGAATTGTGCTCAGAAACGTACTGGGAGCCAATGTAGGTCTTTCAGGACTGGTGTTATATGGTCTCGGCCACTCCCAGTCACCAATCTAGCTGACACATTCTGGATCACCTTCAAAGGTAGAGCTACGTAGTTTCTGGGTCACCTTCAAAGGTAGCACTATGTAGAGTGCATTGCAGTAGTCCAAGCTGTCACTACATGTGTACAAGTGCTTGTGTCAAAGAGGGAACACTTGTTGATTTGTAAAGCTCCAATATTGTGTACACTGATTGTACAAACATTGAATGTGACAACCCTATCGTTCCATAGAGGAGGGAACATTGGCAGTGGAGGGATGAAGGCCAACAAATCAAGTCTGAATCCTGGCAAGATGGAGGCACCATGGATGCCAACATGGGGATCCAGGGCACAGTCCTTCAATGGCTGTGCTCGTTTCTCTCTGGTCGGGGACAGAGGGTGGTGCTTGGGGGGGAATTGTCATAGAGCCACTGCTTGGTGTGTGGAGTGCCTCAGGGTGCGATACTCTCCCCGATGCTTTTTAACATCTTTATGCGCCCCCTCGCCCAGCTTGTCTGGAGTTTTGGGCTGGGCTGCCATCAGTATGCTGATGATACCCAACTCTATCTGTTGATGGATGGCCATTCTGACTCGGCCCCAGACACACTGATCAGATGTTTGGAAGCTGTGGCTGGATGGTTACGAGGGAGCCAGTTGAAGTTAAATCCTTCGAAGACAGAGGCCCTCTGGCTGGGACGGGATGATATGGGATTGAGGGGGCAACTCCCATCACTTGCGGGGGTGCAATTAGTGCCAGCACCGTCCGTTAAGAGTTTGGGTGTAATCTTCGCTACCTCCCTCTCCATGGAGGCGCAGATTACAGCTATAACAAAGGCGACATTTTTTCATCTCCGCCAAGCTAAGCAGTTGGCTCCTTACCTCTCTTGCCCTGACCTAGCCACTGTGATCCACGCAATGGTCACCTCCAGACTGGATTATTGTAACTCGCTCTACGTGGGGCTGCCCTTGAGACTGACCTAGAAACTCCAGCGGGTGCAGAATGCCGTGGCGAGACTCCTTACGGGGTCTTCGCTGTGAGATCACATTCACCCGGTGCTATACCAGCTGCACTGGCTCCCGGTGGAGTACAGGATCAGGTTTGAGGTGCTGGTTTTAACCTTTAAAGCCCTATATGGCCTAGGACCCTTGTACCTACAGGACCGCCTCTCCTCGTATGTCCCACAGAGGAACTTACGGTCTTCAAATAAAAACATCCTGAAGGTCCCAGGCCACAGAGAGGTTAGGCTGGCCTCAACTAGAGCCAGGGTTTTTTCGGCTGTGACTCCAATCTGGTGGAACGCTCTGTCACAAGAGACTAGGGTAGGGCCCTGCGGCACTTGATATCTTTCCGCAGGGCCTGCAAGACAGAGCTGTTCCACCAGGCCTTTGGTCAGGGCGCAGCCTGACTCCCTCCTTTGGCAATCTTCACAGAACTTTAGCTTAATGGTTGCCATCAATTTGATTTTAAATAATTTTTATAACAAAATGTTTTTAGAATGTTGCACTATTTTATTGTTGTTAGCCACCCTGAGCTGGGGAGGGCGGGATATAAATATTATTATTATTATTATTATTATTATTATTATTATTATTATTATTAAATTCCTGAGCATGGATAATTAATATATTACCTGCTTTGCTCTGGCTCATGCTCCCCTTTAAGGAGCAGGTCTGTAGTCTGCTCCTTGATCCTTCTCTATCACAAGTGACCAGGTGACCTCATACAATCATAGAATTGTAAAGTTGGAAGTGACCACATGGGTCATTAAGTTCAACTCTCTGCAGTGCAGGAATCTTTCGCCCAATGTGAGGCTCAAATCCATAACAATGAGATGAAGAGTTTCATGCTGTACCAGCTGAACTATCCAGAGTTCCTCAATGAGGAATTATCAACATAGTGAGGAACTCTTCACTTTTACTGGTAAGACAACTATGGCTATTTCTGGACTGGGATAACCTGACCACTGTGGTCTGTGGACTGGTAAACTCCAGTTTGGATTATTGGAATGTGCTATATGTGGAATTGTGCTTGTGGTTGCACTAGATGCAAAATGCCACTGCAAAATGTGATTGATCAACTGCTCACCTGATTACACTGCTGCTGAAACATATTACACTGGCTGCCAGTTAGTGTGTGAAGCTTTCATTGCTGTACTGGTGTACAATGGACCAAGATACCTAAAAGTTAATCTCCCCCCTTATATATTCTTCTGATGCCTGCAGGAGAGGGCCTTCTGCAGGTGCCATCATATCGGGTGGTCATAGTGCATGATGTTGGAGTGATGCCTTTGGTATTGAAGCATCTACCTTTTGGAACTCTCTCCCAAAGGAAAACACTGTCTCTATTGCCTTTTTGGCACCTGTCAAAGGCTTTTCTTGTCTTCTAAACAGATATTTTTTATCCCAGCTGGTAATTGTATTTGAATTTGTTTTATACATGCAATTGATATAACTTTTATTGTTGTATGTTTTGTTTTATTTTTTGATAGGTGAAATCATTTTGGGATTCTGCATAAGAAGTGATTAACAAATGAAATGTCTCAGTTGGTGCTTCTGAGTGCAAATTTCTCCCTTTCTCTCTATCTCTGGATTAATTGCCCATCTGCTATTTGCTGTGGATTGTCAGGGGCTTGTTAAGCCTCCCATTTTTCTGCCTGTCTTGCCTTGCAGAAATAAGAGTTTGAAAGGACCCTGGCACTGCATGTCACAATGCACAGTTGATGGACAGGATTTGGCTCATTTAAGGTGACCATAGGTCACTTCATTAGAGCATGGTGTTGATAACACCAAGGTTGCAGCTTCGAACCCCATAAGGGATAGCTGCATATTCCTACATTGCAGGGGGTTGGACTAGATGATCATCAGGGTCCCTTCCATTTCTATGATTCTATGATATATGGGGGGGACACAGGTGGCGCTGTGGGTTAAACCACAGAGCCTAGGACTTGCCGATCAGAAGGTCAGCAGTTCGAATCCCTGCGATGGGGTGAGCTCCTGTTGCTCAGTCCCAGCTCCTGCCAACCTAGCAGTTTGAAAGCACGTCAAAGTGCAAGTAGATAAATAGGTACCGCTCCGGTGGGAAGGTAAACGGCATTTCTGTGTGCTGCTCTGGTTCGCCAGAAGCGGCTTAGTCATGCTGCCCACATGACCCGGAAGCTGTACGCTGGCTCCCTCGGCCAATAAAGCGAGATGAGCGCCGCAACCCCAGAGTCAGTCACGACTGGACCAAATGGTCAGGGGTTCCTTTACCTTTAGCTATGATGTATGGGAGGGCCTGTTATTTTTGTTTGTCGCTCGTTTTTGTGTTTTTATATTGTAAACTACTCTGTGATCATTTGGATGAATGGCAGTATAGAAATTTAATAAACAATAAATATAGAGGACTGTCCTCTATAAAGTAGAACATGTGGCCACCCTTGGCTCAGTAGATCATAAATAATGCCTAGATTTTGTTAATTGTACATTTGGCTCCAGGTTCATTTTAAAAAAATTAATAATAAACTGGAATCCATTGCTCTAGCTTTTCTAAACAGATTACAAACGGTTTTGGTGTATAGATTCTCAATAATATGATAGAACCTTAAAAAAGAAAAAGAAAAAAGCAGCCCTTGCAAATTTGCCTCCACCTAATCTCTCTCTCTCACTCTCAAAATGCTGACTGAGTGATTTTCTAACTGGTGGTGGGCAGAGAAAGCAATGAAGATAACCAGGCTTGGCTGATAACTGGTTTTTGAAACTGATAAATTGCAGATGCATTTAGTCTTGCCAGCTGCCAGAGTTGTTTGGGAGTCTCCTGCTAATCCATATAGTAAACTGTGATTATCT
Organism: Podarcis erhardii; assembly: GCF_964252035.2. Classification (NCBI taxonomy): domain Eukaryota; kingdom Metazoa; phylum Chordata; class Lepidosauria; order Squamata; family Lacertidae; genus Podarcis; species Podarcis erhardii. Next base: position 89,166,119 of record NC_138508.1, read on the forward strand.
GAAAAGTGTGGGCTGCAGATCTACTGACTCCAGTTGTTAGAATTACACAACCACTCCTACATTATATGATGCATTCTCTTATCTATTTCAAACCACTCTCTTTTCATCATCTTCTCAGGATAATGAATCATCAAGCTCACAATTGTTCTTTCTCGACCCCAACCGTTTTTGTTGTTTTGTTTGGGGTGGATTTCTAAAATTACTCTTTTCTCTTTTTTTACTTCAATCCCATGCATTATTTTTTTTCTTACTCAGAAATATGTCACACAATTCAGTGAAATGGGGTTGGGTGTGCATAGGCTGGCACTGTCAAAGTGCTACACTTGGGGTGGCATCCAGTAAAGCAGTTTTGCTAGGGCAAGGACTTTGGGCTGCAAAATAATGCTTCCCTCTTCCATTCCCCAAATCCGTTCTAAGGGTTTCCCCAAACCTCCAGAGCAGATCTGAGGAGGGTGTGGGACACACAGGAAGATGAGAGGGAGGGTAAGTTCCATTCCACAAGTAGTAATCCTTACCCTAATGGAACTACTTATTTAGATGTTGCTCTCAGCAATGCAAGCAGCGGTTGTCAGTGTCCGGGGCACACGCACCAGAAGGAGGGACATGGAGGGTGAAGGGAACCCATTGCGCCACCCAGCCATTGCCACTGGAGGAACCCCACCCCCACCAGAGCAAAGCGGAGCCATGCTGAGCCACCTTCCCACCTGCACAGGGGGGAGCCTGGCTGTCAGGGACTGGGCAGAGGAGGAATGGTAGAGACCTCCTCCCCAGCCTGAACCTATCCAGAGAAGAGGAAGACAGTATAGATTTACAACAGTGGCTTGCGGGAGGACATAGCTCAGAGGTAGATGAGGGGCAAAGTTGGGAAATAATGGGAGAGGAGGAGGGGGAGGCAGAGCTGGAGCAGCTGGCTGACACGTTATCACTAGAAAGCATTCCAGACCTTCCTTCTCCCAGAACCCTGCGAGCAATGAAAATGGGAGAGCAAATGACTCGGAGACAAATGGCCCTAAGGGGCCACCATAAGGTGGCTGGTGCTGTTGACAGTTGAGGAAAGAAGGGGGGTGGATGTTAGGATATTGATGTTCCGTTCCACCTTAAAACAGATGTGTGGGTTGTTGTATGTCACATGTCTGTTTAGACTCCAGCACAGCTTGCTGGGAACTTCTGTTTGTGTGTATAGCTATTGCTTTTGCTGCTTGCTCTTGGACACGAAAGGGAGAAGACATGTTTCTACGCTCAATAAACTGCCTGTAAATATGCTCTCGCAGCCTTCTCCTGCCTCTTCTGTTTGCGTGATATTTACTTTGCTGATTAGAGTGTGCTCCAGCTTCTGAAGGCTTCTGAAGCTGTGGGTCACTGTTTCATGCTGAGCCAAGGTCTGGACATTGCCTGGCTACCGGCAGGTGGGCTGGAGCCAGCTGGGGGCTTGCAAATTGCCCCTGTTTCCTTGGAAGCATCCCAACAGTGGAGATTACTCAGAGCAATGCCATTACTCCAAGAGGTTGCATTTCTAAGCCTCACTCTGTGAATATTGAATGAAAGACATTGGTTAGAACTTTCCTTGTCCATCTATTCCTGGCAGCCTATCGTGGGGGGATCGGATTCCCTGACGCCTGACACCAATCGGCCAACACAGTCCTTGATGGGCAAATCCTTCTGGTGCTGCAACACCCATGGAGGGGAGCACTAGGCCGGGCTATACTAGGGTCGCCTGCATGGGGGTGCCTGGTTTGGTTGCCCTCAGGAATGGTGTGCCTGGAACCACAGCCCCCCTGGCACCCCCACACTATGCCGCTGGTCACTCTACATGTTGCAGTCCTCTGCATGCTCACATGGAAGTTCCCTTGAATTCAAGGAATTAGGTATCTCCCCCCACCAAGACCCACTCATCAGTTCCATGATCCTTAAGTTTATTTTCTAGATTTATAGACGGCTTTCAGGCAAAAAATTTTATATAAGAAGCCTCCCGAAGTGGTTTCAAACTATGGACATATCCAGCACTCTTACATTCATTATCCAGTCATGGATAATCCTTTGAACTGTAGTTTGCGAAATGTGTGGTGAATTTAGTGACATGCATTTGACCCAGGTATTCACACGCAAAACCGATGCAATATTTAAAACACTGAAAACATCCCATGAATCATGTGCTTAATCTTTCCGCAGGTGGGATTTTGAATCACTTTCCCTGCTGGTCTCTTGACCGTTCTTGCTTTTATAGGGGTTACTGTAAAACTGATTTCATTGCATTAGGGCAACTTTCTAAATTTACTGCCAGTACATTTACACTCCTCTCTCTGAAAGAGCCAAAGAATTTGACACGGTGACATTTCTGCCGGCAATTCTATAAGGTGGAGAATGGCAGCGTGTAACAGGTGAAGATATATATAATGTAATGTTTCCTCATGTATCGGGAGTATCATAAATGATAGCTCTCCCCACTTTCTTTCTCCCAGACAAAGTTTACATAGCAAGGGAATAGAGACAGTGTTTATTTTCTGGCAGCAAATTTATTGTAAGCTGCTGGGGCGTAGAGCTACCATGATAAAGCAAGCCTGGAAGTAGCTGCAAGAACTGCTGCTATCTGTATGCGGCTTGAAAACAAATAGGGGGGGAGAGCCTCCAAAGAGGAGAAATTAGCTTCTTAAGCAAGTACTAAAGCAATAGGTTGCACTCTTTTGGGTTCAAGCAACCCATATCACTTTTTGACAAATGAGAGGCAGTATGAAGTGATCTATTAGGTCACAGCACCATCCAACTCGGTGCAGTGCTGTATCTCTGAAATAGGGTTTGTAGAAGTGCTTTTGCTCACTTTAAGTCTTCCCTATTGTACTGTTGTTGTTGTTGCTGGTTAGTCGTTTAGTCGTGTCTGACTCTTCGTGACCCCATGGACCAGAGCACGCCAGGCACTTCTGTCTTCCACTGCCTCCCACAGTTTAGTCAAACGCATGCTGGTAGCTTCGAGAACACTATCCAACCATCTCATCCTCTGTCGTCCCCTTCTCCTTGTGCCCTCCATCTTTCCCAACATCAGGGTCTTTTCCAGGGAGTCTTCTCTTCTTATGAGGTGGCCAAAGTACTGGAGCCTCAGCTTCAGGATCTGTCGTTCCAGTGAGCACTCAGGGCTAATTTCCTTAAGAATGGAGAGGTTTGATCTTCTTGCAGTCCATGGGACTCTCAAGAGTCTCCTCCAGCACCATAATTCAAAAGCATCCATTCTTCAGCGATCAGCCTTCTTTATGGTCCAGCTCTCACTTCCATACATCACTACTGGGAAAACCATAGCTTTAACTATACGGACCTTTGTTGGCAAGGTGATGTCTCTACTTTTTAAGATGCTGTCTAGGTTTGTCATTGCTTTTCTCACAAGAAGCAGGCGTCTTTTAATTTCGTGGCTGCTGTCACCATCTGCAGTGATCATGCAGGCCAAGAAAGTAAAATCTCTCACTGCTTCCATTTCTTCCCCTTCTATTTGCCAGGAGGTGATGGGACCAGTGTCCAAGATCTTCGTTTTTTTGATGTTGAGCTTCAAACCATATTAGGGTTACCCAAATTGAAAGCTTCTCTTTTGGCAACTAGGAGGAATTTTCTTCAATCTTCAGTGTTTCATTAATTCATTAATTCATACCCAGTGGAGGAAGGGGGGGGATAAGCTAAAGTATATCATCATGGGTGGCAGCGAATAAAATTTGGCCTTCCATATAGGGCTGGATTCCATCTCCCATTATCCCTGAACATTGTCTATGATGGCTGGGGCTGACAGGAGCTGGAGTCCCACAATATCTAGAGAGTCACAGGATAGGCACCCCTGCTATAAAGTCTGGCCTGCTTGCAACAAGTTGATCCTCTGCACACTATTTCCCAGTATGTTTCTGAGCACAATTCAAAGTGGCAATGTTGACCTTTACAGTTCTAAATGGCCTCGGCTCAGTATACCTGAAGGAGCATCTCCACCCCCATCATTCAGCCCAGACACTGAGGTCCAGTTCTAAGGGTCTTCTGGTGGTTCCCTCACTTCTTGCAGTGAGGGAACCAGTTGCAGGGAACCAGGCAGAGGGCCTTCTCGGTAGTGTCACCCTCCCTGTGGAATGCCCTCCCATCAGATGTCAAGGAGATAAAGAACTACTACACAACTTTTATAAGACATTTGAAGGCAGCCCTGTATTGGGAAGTTTTTAATGTTTGATGTTTTATTTTTCTGGAAGCAGAAAAATAGATGGGCAGCAGATGATGATGATGATGATGATGATGATGATGATGATGATAAGCTGCAATATTAAAGGTAAGCAAACCGCATTGAACTTCTTCTTCTTTACTTACAACAAAGGATTTCAGAGGTGTGTACAGTGCTCTCCCCATACCAAGCAAAGAGGGAGTAACTAGCTCCAAGTCGCTGTGGGTTTCATGGCTAAGCAGGAATTGAATGCTGATATCCTGAGGCCATTGAGGGACGCAGGTGGTGCTGTGGGTAAAACCTCAGTGCCTAGGACTTGCCGATCACATGGTCGACGGTTCGAATCCCCGCGGCGGGGTGAGCTCCCGTCCTTCGGTTCCAGCTCCTGCCCACCTAGCAGTTTGAAAGCACCCCTAAGTGCAAGTAGATAAATAGGTACCGCTGTATAGCAGGAAGGTAAACGGCGTTTCCGTGTGATGCGCTGGTGCTGGCTCGCCAGAGCAGCTTCATCACGCTGGCCACATGACCCGGAAGTGTCTCTGGACAGCGCTGGCCCCTGGCCTCTTAAGTGAGATGGGCGCACAACCCTAGAGTCGGACACGACTGGCCCGTACAGGCAGGGGTACCTTTTACCTTTATCCTGAGGCCAAGTCCAATGTTCTCATTGACACTACAACACATTAGAAAGCTGCTCACGATCCTTTGTCTGTTGACAGAAAAGTGAGTAAGACTTGCACCTGAACAGAATACAACATTTTCCATGGAACAGCTATGCATGGTGATTTCAGAAATCACGAGTGAAACCCTCTTAAAAAACAAAAAAACAAACAAACAAGTAATTTGAAAATTTGTACACAGGTTCAGCTTAATGTCTCAACAACCTAACAGATTCTCACATAAGACTTGCTTCTGAGTAAGCCTGCTTGCAAACACATGGCCCATCTGCTGGTGCAATGTCCTATAGGACAAAAGAAGCTGCCATCATCTGTGTGCATGCATCAAGGCCAGCCCACCCATGAAGCAAGGTGAGTTGAATGCCTCAGGAAGCAGGTTCCACAAGAGCAGGAAATCCTGATGGAGATCTTCATTACCCCCTGGTTTCCAATGTAGATCTTCACTCACCCCTTCTTCCCTGAAACTTAACTCTCAGGGTTGTAGGACATGGAGACAGAATAAGGACATTCTTTGAAGTCAACCTTCCTCACCTTTTCAGAATTGTGAGCCCAGGGTGTGAATCAGAAATGCCCACCTCAACACTTGAATTGGTGTGGCCACAGGGAAGGCCGAAGAGGGTGTCGCCACCTCTAACTCAGGATCAGATCAGGCAAAGTATTATCACTAAACAGTTCCTGCATTGGAGCAGCCCTCGCAATCTGGGTTAGTGTTGCGGTTCTTCTTTTCAAAATGCCAACGTGCTTAAATTAAGTTGTGATTCTAGTTCACTTAGTTTAGACATGTCTGGTCTCTTTGTTCCAGGTGTGGGTGGAGATATGTGCTATTCTGAGTGCTTTTGTTTTATTTTTGTAAAAAGAAAAATGAAAGAAAAATAAAGGTGCAGGTATTCATATAAGTGTATCACATGCCAACACAAAACAGCTTCCATAGGTTACAGAAAAATAGGAGTCAGTACTCTACACCATTGAATACGGTCACACACAAAAAGCCTGGCTATAATGCCAAATTACAGTCCTTCAGTGGACTGTTACACTAGAAACGAATCCAGTTTGCTCAGTCTTCCCTCCCCTCTGAACATGAACTTTGGTCTCTGGCATCACCCCTGCCTGCCATACAAGTAAATATGCTTGCAGATGTTTCAAAAAGGATTATTAAGTCTTGATGGGTAGGACTGTGTGGGAGGACAGGAGACACTTGTAGGGAACCCTTTTCTCAAATACCCTTCTTCACTAATTAGGAAATTGACAAGAAGAGTTATTAAAAACAAATTAAATATAAGTGCTATTAAACTTCTAAAGCTGACACGTTTGACATTTCCTTCTTCTGCATCCCAGGAGATTTTCCTCAGGAATATAACTAATGTTTTTCATGAATGTTCATATATATATATATATATATATATATATATATATATATATATATTGCAGCTTTCATAATAAAACGCCGTCTCTTAGCAAAGACACGCGTGCGCACAAACGCACACTACCACACTCTAAACATAAATAGCACAGGAACACTTCAGGTGAAGCTTGTTAAAGTGAATCATACCTCTCTATCACCTGAAGGGTACTTCAATCAGTGGTAAGCTGTCATTCCACTGTGTTTCTGAAAAGGGTGAAAACTGGGACGCGTTATTAAGGATATGTATCAAAAAGTGGTGAGGCCTCAACAGGTGAATTACATGTAATTTTGCACATCCTGCTACACAAAGAATATTGAAAAGATACGAGATGGGGCAAAAGTGATGGAAAATGGGCCTCTGGAACTGGAACTATGAGAACACTTGGAGAAAATTAGGTTTATATTCATCATGGGGAGGGGGGAGATGATAAAAATGGGCCATGATTGATGCATATAAAATGATAAGAGACATGGAGAAAGAGATTGCAATGAAAGTGTTCCAGTGGGTAATCATCTCTAGGAAAGGAAATTAGAAGTCTAAAAGAGAAAAGTCCAGAGGAGAACATAAAATGTACAAAGTTCGCTTTCAATGCAGCTTCTGATACGTGGGAATTGGATGAGCCTAGTTAATAAAGGCACCTGAATCATTCCAGATGCCAATAGCAATGTAAATTGTTCCCAGGGCTTCTTCACCTAAGGCACAATTAACTTAGGGGTGCCATCGCAACACAATGTGGTTATGGCCAGTAGCTCATATGGCTTTATTTAAAGGGTTAAGACAAATACAGGGACAAATACAGCTGATATTAGTCACAATATTTGAGGCCTATTTTCATGTCAATTATATATGCCCGTCCCAGTCGACCAAACATAAGCATTGTACAGGTGCACAATTTTGCCAGATGAGACCTTAACATGACAGGTGCTATTATAGTTGCATTAACACATGAAAAAAACAGGCTGTGTTTGCATGCACAGCAATGGCAAAGCAAAGTATATGAATGTTGGGGGTTTTTCCCCTACAAAAAAATTAAAGGGAAAGAAAAGAAAGACAGTCAGACGAATGACCTATGTGAAAAAGTTGAACTGAGCAGATAAGGCATACCGCCATGTGGGAACGGTTTTATCCCATTTCAAATTTGCAGCAAGCAAGGCCTAGGTTTTTCCAGCACTGGAGTATGTTTTGACCCATCCTTTACCCCTTTCACGGGAACTGAGAGACCATGATTAATTTTAAGGCAATGGGAGTCTGACTGGGGAAGCTGTGATCCAGGGGTTGCCAACATTTTTGGGCATGCATATTTGGGTGGGTGCCTGTCACAAAACAGCCATGAGCATAACACAAAATGGCTGCTATGCAGGCATGGTATGATGATGACGACGACAGAAATGGTTGCCATATCTAAGAGAGCAGAAGAAAAGAGAGGGACACAAAATGGTACATTCATGCTCACCATCAGGGTGGTGGGGAGAGGACATACGAGAGTCGTCATCTTGCTTGCTCATAGAAGCAGACTCTTTGCACATATCCCCTGTTCACAATGGAAGCTATCCAAAGAAATCTGGGCATGTTAATGAGGAGTGTTCAACGTAGAAGAGACCGAGCCATTGCACACAGGAACTGAATAGTCGCTCGTGCATTGTGTTTTTTTAGGGGATGTTTACTGAAACCTTTTGCGGGCATGATAAGGTGTACTGGCAGGCATACTGGCACCTGTGGGTACCATCTTGACAACCACTGCTGTATGGAACAGATCCTGGTTCACTGTTTTCTTAACAACAGTGCAATAGAACAATTCTAGCAGATCAGAAAAATGGGTGAGACAAAGAGACATTTTTTTTCTGAACTATGAAGTATCTGTTTAAGGCTACAGTACAGTTCGCAGATTGCTAAGCAAACTTTGGTCTGACTGAAGCCAGGGTTTCTGATTCAGTAGTGTCGCCACCATTTGGCATGCCAGGCCCCCTGTGCCTTTGAAATCTGTAGCTGAGAAAGATATGCAACCAACCAATGCAGCTTTCCCCAGTAATACTGGTCTCTTTTGTACCCCATTATCTGACCCTATAAAATTATAGTGGCTATTAATAATCCTACAAAAAGAGTTCAGGTATGATCCAAACTAAGCATTTCAGAAAACCAAATTGATTTTTCAGGTTGTTCCTTGAGTATGTGCTTAACTCACTTCTAGAGAAAGTCATGGACCCTAAAAGCGCTTACCGGTAGCTTCTGCTGGATCCTCCAACATTTCTCCATTGAAAATAGGGATGTCCTATTCCAGAAAACAACAACAACAACAAAACAACTTATTTATCATTTACCATTTTTTTTGCTCTATAAGACTCACTTTTTCCCTCCTAAAAAGTAAGGGGAAATGTGTGTGCGTCTTATGGAGCGAATGCAGGCTGCGCAGCTATCCCAGAAGCCAGAACAGCAAGAGGGATTGCTGCTTTCAGCGATCCCTCTTGCTGTTCTGGCTTCTGAGATGCAGAATATTTTTTTTTCTTGTTTTCCTCCTCCAAAAACTAGGTGCGTCTTGTGGTCTGGTGCGTCTTATAGAGCGAAAAATACGGTATATCCCACCCATCTGACTAGGTTCTCCCAGCCACTCTGGATGGCTTCCAACATAGGTAAAAGCACAATAAAGCATTCAACTTTTTTTTTTTTAACTTTCCTATATAGGGCTGCCTTTGGATGTGTTCTAAAAGTTGTATAATTACTTATCTCTTTGACTCAGAGGTCGCATAACTCCAGAACCTCCATCATTTCTCCAGTGGAAATAGAGATGTCTGAAGGAAAAGCAGGACATTCCAGGTCCAAATCAGAAACTGGGACGATTTCTATAAATCCAATACTGTCCCTGGAAAATAGGGACAACAATAGCAGGCCTGGGAGCATGCAACATGTTCAGTTAGATCATTCATTGGAAGGATGGAAGGGCTACCCACCCCCCAAAAAAAGCTCAAGAACTTTTCCATCCGGATTTTCACTGTTTGAAATATACCTACTTATCTCAAATAGCATTGATTGAATTCAGTGGAAATTAGAGTTCATCCATGCTGTCCAGCCACTTTCTCTTGAATTCAGTTTACTGCTGAATCGGAATCAGTTTTTCTGCAGATTGATGTTTGTTCCAGTTCAGCAGTAAAGAGCAGGGCTTTCCCTGGGAAAGCAGCGGGACAAACAGGAAAGCTTTCGAATCTGCGCTTTGAAGACAGGGAGTGTGGACAAGCCTTTATAGTGCTTCTGAACAGATGCAGATATGATTGCCCTGTTACTAGCAGTAACCATTGTAACAGAACGTCCTTGCAGTACAAAAAGGCACTTGAGAGAGCTCTAAAGTGTCATTCTAAAATAGCCTTCATTTTGTCCCCATCTTTGCAGCATATTCCCCTAGTGCCCGTAAAGTTGTATTTCGCTTGTTTGTCTTCTTCTTCTTCTTCTTTTTATACTACGAAACTGCCTCGTTCCATTCTCTGAATTTGGTTTTTCTCATCACTTTTTAATAGCCACTTTTGCAATTTTCTGATCAGACCAATAAATGTTAACAGCTTGTATTAAAGATTTTACATCTCTTCTGTTAAAAGCACTTTACAGAAGCACAGCCCCTAGTAAAGAACCTATGATGAAATGAAGAGCTTTGGTATGCTAGACAGTTAAGGCTTAACTATGGGGAAAATACGCTGTTAAAACACCACTGAGGTTTATATTTGACAAGCATTGGCAGTAAGTGAAATAAAGAAAACATGCAAGTCCAACTGGTAGAGCATGAGACACTTAATCTCAGGGTTGTGGGTTTGAGCCCCACCTTGGGCAAAACATTCCTGTATTGCAGGGAGTTGGACTGGATGACATCTACACACAGAGAGAGAGACACACACACACAATTTTAAATCTCAGCCTTTCAGATAGCAGATCAATGTCTGATGTAGAAATATTTAATGTGGTTTGCTTATGCAGTTTTCCAGTTTCCTGGTTTTGTGCAAATCAGAGAAATCAAAGGGAAAAACACACAAACACACATACTGTCATACCTCCTGTTACGTTTGCTTCATGTTACGTTCTTTCAGGTTACGTCCCGCGGTGACCCGGAAGTACCAGAAAGGGTTACTTCCGAGTTTTGCCGCTCGTGCATGCGCACAAGCGCTAAATCATGCTCTGCGCATGCGCGCACCTGCGCAGATACGGTGCTTCAGATTGCAGTCTTTTCATGTTGCGAACAGGCCTCCAGAACAGATCCGATTCGCAACCAAAGGTACCACTGTACCTCCATTCAGGAGCACAGTGGAAATATTTACAAGTACTGGGCAGCATAATTCTTCAGGCCTCATGTCCTCCCCCCTCTAAACCCACTGGGGTTGTCTGGTGTGTTCAAAGGAAAATGCTCCACATCTTGCCTCTGCCATAAATGCTATGTCACCTTCGGGAAGCCAGAGTTTCTTAACCCCACCTTTTCAAAAGATACAAAATTGGGAATGCTAATACAGTGGTACCTCGGGTTAAGAACTTAATTCATTCTGGAGGTCTGTTCTTAAACTAAAACTGTTCTTAACCCGAGGGACCACTTTAGCTAATGGGGCCTCCTGCTGCCACCGCGCCACCGCTGCGCGATTTCTGTTCTCATCCTGAAGCAAAGTTCTTTTTTTAAAAAAAAAAAAAATATTTATTACCTTTTCCAACAATTTAAACACTACAAAAAATAAAAACCATACAATACAATACAATACAATACAATACAATACAATACAATACAATACAAAAAAGAACACTACATTACACTAACAAAACACTAACATTAAACTAACAAACTAAACCAAACACAGTTTAAAACACATCAAATAATTTCAATATCTTATCTTTCATTCACTTATTTCCGTGACCTCCTCACACCTCCCTTTTTGTATTCCACTTCTATTAATTTTTTCAGCAATTCCTTTCCATCTTCCTCTATTTTTAATCCTATAATTATCTTAACACATTCTAACCTTATTTTCCCTTTAATACTCTATTAATCTATTTATCCTTAATTCCTTATAACATTTCTACTAAAGCCATATAACTTCATTCCAACATTTCCCTAGCATTCATTAATTTTACAGTATTTCCGTAAATAGTCTTTAAACTTTTCCCAGTCTTCTTCCACCGACTCTTCTCCCTGGTCTCGGATTCTGCCAGTCATTTCCGCCAATTCCATGTAGTCCATCAACTTCATCTGCCATTCTTCCCGGGTGGGTAAATCTTGTGTCTTCCAATATTTTGCGATGAGTATTCTTGCTGCTGTTGTTGCATACATAAAAAATGTTCTATCCTTCTTTGGCACCAATTAGCCGACCATGCCCAGGAGAAAGGCCTCTGGTTTCTTCAGGAAGGTATATTTGAATACCTTTTTTCATTTCATTATAAATCATCTCCCAGAATGTCTTAATCCTTGGGCATGTCCACCAAAGGTGAAAGAATGTACCTTCAATCTCATTACATTTCCAACATTTATTATCGGGCAAATGGTAAATTTTTGCAAGCTTGACTGGTGTCATGTACCACCTGTAAATCATTTTCATTAAGTTTTCTCTTAGGGCATTACATGCCGTAAATTTCATACCTGTGGTCCATAACTGTTCCCAGTCAGCCATCATTATGTTATGTCCAACATCTTGTGCCCATTTAATCATAACTGATTTCACCATTTCATCCTGAGTGTTCCATCTCAGCAACAAGTTATACATTCTTGACAAATGCTTAGTTTTTGGATCAAACAATTCTGTTTCCAATTTTGATTTTTCCACCTGGAAGCCAACTTTTTTGTCCGAATTATATGCCTCCATTATTTGGTAATAATGAAGCCAATCTCGCACTTTATTTTTCAATTTTTCAAAGCTCTGCAATTTTATTCTGTCTCCGTCTTGTTCCAAAATTTCCCAATATTTCAGCCATTTGGCCTCCATATTGAGTTTTTTCTGTGCCTTTGCTTCCATTGGTGACAACCATCTTGGGGTTTTCTTTTCTAACAAATCCTTATATCTTATCCAAACATTAAACAATGCTTTTCTAACAATGTGATTTTTAAACGCTTTATGTGCTTTTACCTTATCATACCACAAATATGCATGCCAACCAAATACATTATTAAAACCTTCTAAATCCAACACGTCAGTGTTTTCAAGAAGCAGCCATTCTCTCAGCCAGCAAAAAGCAGCTGATTCATAATATAGTTTAAGGTCTGGCAGGGCAAATCCACCTCTTTCTTTAGCATCCGTTAATATCTTAAATTTTATTTGAGGTTTCTTGCCCTGCCAAACAAATCTAGAAATATCTTTCTGCCACTTCTTGAAACAATCCATCTTATCCAAAATTTGCAATGTTTGAAACCAAAACAACATCCTTGGCAGCACATTCATTTTTATCACAGCAATTTGGCCTAACAATGATAACTTCAAATTTGTCCATATTTCTAAATCCTTTTTCACTTCAGTCCAACATTTTTCATAATTATCCTTAAATAAATTCACATTTTTGGCTGTCATATTAACCCCTAAATATGACAAAGTTCTTAACCCGACATACTATTTCTGGCTTAGCGGAGTTTGTAACCTGAAGCGTCCGTAACCCGAGGTACCACTGTAATTATAGCGAAATTGTTAGGATTACTGTCAAATAATGAGTACAGTGGTACCTTGGGTTACAGACACTTCAGGTTACTTACGCTTCAGGTTACAGACTCTGCTAAATCAGAAATAGTACCTCGGGTTAAGAACTTTGCTTCAGGATGAGAACAGAAATCGGGCTCCTGCGGCGTGGCGGCAGTGGGAGGCCCCATTAGCTAAAGTGGTACCTCAAGTTAAGAACAGTTTCAGGTTAAGAATAGACCTCCAGAACAAATTAAGTTCTTAACCCAAAGTACCACTGTATATATGAAGTTTAAAACAGACATTGGGGGAAGCATTCCATCACCCCTGAACATTACCCATGTTGGCTGAGGCCAATGGAAGTTGGAGAATATATAGGGAATCATAGAGACTCCATTCCTGTTCTAAAAGCACTCTATAAATGCTATATGTCACAAAGTGAAATGTATAGAATGTTATAGGTTGAATGGCCTGGAAGAAATAAACACTGCTCTTTTCAACAATTGATTTTCATATATTGATTCTCCGTATTCTCAAATGTCTTACGTTAAGTCTGATTATTTTATCATATTTTTTTAAAAGATGGAAAAAAATCAACACAGGCTTAGTGGGAGCCCTATAATTTATTTGTCTTCTTGTTGAAAAGTTGTTCCAGTTTCCAACCAAGGGACCACGACATTCAGAAAGTCACTCTCCAGAGGAAACTCTGCTTCACAGGGAAGCAGGCACGAGAGGCTAGCAGGTACAGAATAACTTGTCATTATTTCCACAGTCAGCTTTGAATCTAAAGCTCTCCATGATTCAAGAAAGCCAAGGACCTATAAAATGATGGAGCGACTGAAGCTCTGAGATGTCTTGGTTTTGAAAGGCAGAGCCTGCAGACAGGTAGTTTATGCAATATGGAAACAGGCATATGAAAGGGCTTTGATTTATTAAAGCATGTTTTATCACCTGTGCTTTGACTGCGGGGGAGCTGAGACACAGAAGAATGCAAGTCATAATGATTACATGTATTCGGGTTGAAAACATCTATTGTCTCTTTCCCTTCCCACCATCTTTCTTGCTGTTAATCCCCACAACTCCATTGTTGTCTCTCTTGAAGGTATTAGGATGATGAATAGGCCACATACACAGACATATATGTATGTATATATGATTTTAAAGGAGTTCAGGGATTTTAGTTTCTTTTATTAATCCGTATTTTTCAGCTGTTTGTAGCTTGCTGCCTGGCAGGAAGGATGGGATAGAAATTTTTGAATCATTCATTCGTATTTGTTATACAGGACTTTTCAGAGTGAAGGAATGCAGTTTCTGGAAAAGGTTGCTAAGTTTTTTTGTTTTTGACTGACAGGCAGTCAGCTAGAAGTGTACCAGCTATGGCAAGACTTAGGGCTGCTTCAAACCCTGTGCAAGTGGAGTTCCACTCATCCAACTAGACCTTTCCTCTCCTTCCCCAAGCCTTACCCCCAAATTTGCTCTGGAGGGCCTTGCAACTCTCTAGATCTGATTTTAAGTGTGCATGGGGGGGGGGGGACGACAGGGACAGAAGAGGAAGAGAAAGTTCTATTGCGCACATGTGGAGCTGTAGCATTCGATGCAGTCCATAATATTTCAGTCAGGGAGAGGCATGAATATAAACCAACAACCAAGTTGTACAACAGGTCATGTAAAATGCAAGCCCATACCTGTCTACTCAGAAGAAGGGATGGATGGCTCCCTCTGTTTCTATCCCATGTCAAATGCTCTTTCATAAGTCAGTTCTGACCTGCTTCTGAATTAAAACTGGGTTTAAATATCTAAGTACACTTTTAAGTAGTATTCCTAATAAAATACATTTTAAAATATGATTTTATATTTTTCCTAAAGCACATTATTTTTAGTGAATTTTTAGTACTTACAAAAGAACTGCACTGGAAGGTTTGGAGAAGAGGGAAATATGATGGATGCTTCCATTCCAATCAGTGTGTTAGTCCTGGAGGTGCAAATTATGCCAATTTGCTTGAATATGTGGAACAAGCTAATTCTTCTTAATCAGAAGTCTCATTGGACAGGATTACAACCTTGGTATAGAAGGAGTTGTTCTGGCTACTGCTTTCAGATGGCTCAATCATACTTAAGCACTCCTAATTCACAGTGGCTCAAATGGAAGAGTTGGTCCTGTTCTTATAGCTCTATGATTAGCATCGATGGGACTAGATATACTTAACTTAGATGGGAAGCATGCAAAATCTCTCTTGTAAATCAGATGCAGAAGTATAGTGATTTCCCTCCTGGAGTGTCTGGTTTTTGTTTTTTGTTTTTTGTTTTTTAGCTTTTGTAAAGCACACACATCTAGCACAGATACTAGTTTTCAGGTTACCTATAAACAACTCGTTCAGAGCCAAACCAGGTTATTCCAATCAATTAATCAGCAGGTCTGTTCCCATGCCATTGGTTGATTTTTAATCTTTGATTACAGGCAGATTTTTGTTTGTGAAGGCTTCATCTGCTCTGCCTCACAATGATACTTATCCTAAAGTTAGATAAAAGTAATTGAAGCACATCTATTTAATTGCTCTTGTTTTAAGGGGAGAAAACCATAAATGAGTGTGAATAATGAATATGCTGTTTTTCCTAATTTGCTTGAAACCGGCACTACACTTTTGACTTTTTATTAAAATATGTTACTGATATCTGGAGGTGAGACACTGCTGAAAACTCTTGGAGTATTCCCTCAAGTAATAGCATATGGAGTCTGAATTCAAGCAGCTGACTGATGTTTATTTAAAAATGTTCTGCTGAACTAATCCATTATACATTGCTTCCATTTTTTCTTTACCCTCTGATTTCTATCCAACAGCATACAATGCTAGAGTTACATTATTTAAAAAACAAAATAAACTACCTGACTGCAATGCAAAGTGTTGTTATGGTTCCTTGCTAAGTAATTAGCTGTTTTGTTTTATGTGTTTGGGAAGCTGGAGCCTGGGCTTCATAAAGAGAAAACATAATTAATGATCAAGAGTAACTTCAAGTCTTGGGAATAGGGCAGCTCATGGTGGCAACAGTGGAAGGCCAGGTGTGTGGGACTGTTGGTCCCAATCCCTATGCAAGCTTCAGGCTGTTGGACAATGGATACTGGACTAACTCAGACCTGCCCACTCATATTTCAGAGGTTTCCACTGGTATTCAGAGCATTCCATTGCATGCCACTGGTGGGTCTTTCATGGGTATGAATGGTTCTGTAACTGGTGATAAGGTCTGGGTCAACCTTTGAGAAACTTGCATTCCAGGTCAAACCCTACTGACTGTTGGGATTCCATGCCACCATTTTCTGCAGACATGGGATTGTTGCATGTCACATGCCTGTTTACATTCCAGCACAGATTGCTGGTGTGAGCAGAACTTCTGCTCTGTATTGTTTTTGTTTTTAGTCTGTCTCCGAGAAGACGGCAAGGAGAGATGCAATGTTTTCATTGTCCTGATTTATGTGTAATAAATGAGTAGTTTAGTATGTGTCAACAGCCTCAAGCCTCTTCTGTTGCACAGCTTACACTGCTGAATAAAGTGTGCTCAAGTCTGCAAGCTTGAGTCACTGATCATGTCGGAGCAGAGGTCGAGGGATCTCCGCAGCAGCAAGGCTGAAGGGAGACGCTCCAGCTGGGGCCGAGCCAGCTGGCCTTTCGACCCCCCCCCCCCCGATTCTGACATGGACCAGCTATCGGTGGACCTACCATCCAGGCAAGTTCTGCAGCAATCAACTTCATTACCTCCCCACCTCAAACTGTATTCCCCTTTTAAGAAGAAAAAGAACCCACAACATTCCAGAATAACAATACTGAACTGCTTTTCAGGGTTGTACGTATCCTTGGTTTGTTTTTGTTTTGAAAACCTGCTGACTATATTTCTATATTGTTAGTTGCTTTAAACTGCTGTATGTACACCCCTTGAGGATTCTTTGGTTAAGGAAGACTAACAAATAGAAGGCTGGAGAGCCTTTTTCCTGTTCTTCCTTTGGAAGAGATGCATCTAGGGACAGATTTACCCATTACTCTAAGCTTGTATACTACTTACTCTTCATTGTACAGCTCAATGATTAAGCCCCTTTGTAGCAAGAAACACTGATCGTACTGGAACAATGTCCGGGTGCTGACTCACGAGTTGATGTTGCTTCCATCAAATACACGAATGAGTGTAAAGAAAAAGAGTACGTCTGAGATTTACTAGTTTGCTTGTTTATAGACCTTATTGTGGAGCAGTTGCCCTTGGTGATATATTTGTGTGCATTTTGTTAATATATCACTACTCTGTATCTTGTTTGTTGGCTGACTGCAACTGGCAACTTTGGGGGTCAACAGCAGTCAGGTGATATGCAATATTCAGAAGGGGCCTCACACTGGATCCACAGCACATTCAGAATTGGGACCATACGACTGCTCTTCTCCCATGTGCCCATTTTACTTTTCTCCCACAGGAATCAATGTCAAGGAGGTATGTAAAGACATTCACTCAACAGTGTATGTGTTTCAAACTGTGCCTATTCAATGTTTCTTTTATATCCTGGGTTTTGCACAGCTTCCTTGGTGATTGCTAAAGCAGGACAGAATATTGGGAGAACAACATCAAATCTAATAAACTGACACTAAAAAACACTGTCTACCAACCCTTCCACCTACCTACCTGTCAACCTACCTATCTAAACTTTGAAGTACGTGTCTAGCTCTTTGCATGCAGAGTGGTTCCGGATGCTTTACTATTCCTAATTATCTTTGCAATACAGTTTATAGTTCTGCAAACATTTTGCCTGCATTTCCCATTCCCGCCCTCCCGCACTTTCATTAGTGCCTTAATCCATTTGGCTATCTGCCTATCACCTGTCTTTCTCTCCTCCATCTCTTGCATAAGCACCTTATGTTGTAACAATATCAGCCACGCTGGTTTTTAATTAGATTTTATTTTAATCTGCTGTGGGATTTCACTTTCTGGTTCTGCTCATGCTTGAGTATAATTCTGTCTTGGGGAACAGAAATCTGCCAGCCTCTACCAGTTGCAGAGCTTAGACCTTCTTCCACTCAATAACATCAAAGCAGATGGCCTACAACACAAAGGAAGTTTTTCAAGCAGTTCATGTTTTGCAGTGTGATTTACCAAGGATGGGTTCACTTGATCAAACTGAACATTTTCTAGCTCAAAGTTTCGTTTCATTTTCTTTTATCCTGTTGCTCTAAAGTTGAAACTACGAGCTCTACAGCAAGTGACCTCTTTTAGACTATTGTTTCTGCTCATAATAAAATGGTGCTTTATTGTACAGTGGTACCTCGGGTTAATTATTTAATTCATTCCGGAGGTCCGTTCTTAACCTGAAACTGTTCTTAACCTGAAGCACCACTTTAGCTAATGGGGCCTCCTGCTGCTGCCGCACCGCCGGAGCACAATTTCTGTTCTCATCCTGAAGCAAAATTCTTAACCCGAGGTACTATTTCTGGGTTAGTGGAGTCTGTAACCTGAAGCGTATGTAACCTGAAGCGTATGTAACCCGAGGTACCACTGTATTATCCTAGATCCTGCAAGTGTCCCTATTTTCCAGGGACAGCCCCGGATTTACAGAAGCCATCCCAGTTTCTGATTTGATCCTGGAATGTCCTACTTTTCCTTAGGACATCCCTATTTCCATTGGAGAAATATTGGAGGGTATGGAGTTATACAACCCCCAAGCCAAGGAGATAAGTAACTATACAATCTTTGTTGAAACAAAATAAAAAGATTCCTTCCAGTAGCACCTTAGAGACCAACTAAGTTTGTTATTGGTATGAGCTTTCGTGTGCATGCACACTTCTTTAGATTCTTCAGTGTGCATGCACACGAAAGCTCATACCAATAACAAACTTAGTAGGTCTCTAAGGTGCTACTGGAAGGATTTTGTTTTTAATTTTGTTTTGACTACGACAGACCAACACGGCTACCTACCTGTATATACAACCTTTAGAAGACATCTGAAGGCAGCCTTGTATAGTGAAGTTTTTTAATCTGTAATGTTTTATTATGTTTTTATATATGTTGAAAGCTGCCCAGAGTGGCTGGGGCAATGCAGTCAAATTGGTGGGGAATAATAATAATAATAATAATAATAATAATAATAATAACAACAACAACAACAACAACAACAACAACAACAACAACAACGTGTCCTTATTTTCATCAGAGAAATGTTGTGGGGTATGCAGAAATATCAATTTGCCACAAGCAGTTAGAACATGCACACATGGGCAAGTGAGCTAGCAAAAACTTGCAAAGGAGAGTAGCTTTCCCATACGCATTTCCAAGGCTGCTACATAGTTCTGCTTATTTTCTTTTCCACTCTTAAATCTGAAGTCCTTAAGCCATCACAATTCTCACAGTATGCTTAAGGGGTCAATTTGCACTTCACTTGTGCATCGAGTTCTCCTGTTTAAAAAGTAATCTGTCCATTGCACCCCTGGGGTCTTAGTGAATAGGAGTATTTAACACAGCTAAATCTACCGCCTGCTAGGAGAAGCTTAAACCCCTGGAGAGGTGAGGTGGCGCTAGCTGAAGCACATTTTTTGCAATGCTTTTATAACAAATATGGGTTCCTTTCCCCCTGGGAGCACAGCCAATATATTTTTATAATGATACATTACACGACATTGTGAAGTACCTTCATGTGCAACACACATGCTGAGATGTCTTCAGCAGTCATGTTTCTGTCCTGATGTCTAGTGTCAAGCATTTTATGGGCTGTTTCACATAAATTTATCTCCCAACTTTTCAATGATGAAGACAGCAAAAGGTCTCTAAGTAAGTTGGCAGGGTTTTTTGTTTTGTTTTGTTTTGCAAAGCAGTTGTAGATCTACTTAGTGGATTCTACTGTATAATAATTTATAAGGAAAGAGTATGTGGAATAAGATGGAATACAGTGGTACCTCGCAAGACGAATGCCTCGTAAGACGAAAAACTCGCAAGACGAAAGAGTTTTTCATTTTTTGAGTTGCTTTGCAAGACGAATTTCCCTATGGGCTTGCTTCACAAGATGAAAATGTCTTGCAAGTTTGTTTCCTTTGTCTTGCAAGTTTGTTTCCTTTTTCTTAAAACTGTGCATTCAGGGGGTGCAGTTGCGACTTGACTTCGAGGAGCAACTCATAGCACGCGGTGTGGTAGCCTTTTTTGAGGTTTTTGAAGACTTTGGTATTTTTGAAGCTTTTCCAAAATCCGTGCTTCGCAAGACGAAAAAACTCACAGAACGAATTAATTTCGTCTTGCGAGGTACCACTGTACTCAGTTCCCTCACTTTCTTGTGTTTAGAGGTTCGTATACAAATAAACAAATGAAGTCAAGGTCTAAATCAGGGCTGGCCAACTCCCAAGAGATTGCAATCTAGTCATAGAGTTAAAAACTGACAGTGATCTACCCCCTTTGGGGTTCAGGGCAAAAATGTTGAGGTTCTTTTTGGCAACCCAAAGTTGTTGAGCTTCTTTGGGGGGAGCCAGTGATCTGCCAGTGATCTACCACAAATGTCCAGTGATCTACTGGTAGATCACGATCTACCTGTTGGACATGCCTGGTCTAAATGAACTTAATATATTTCTTTTACATGTGCATGCAAGAATTCAAAACTAGATCAAAATACAATCTCTGACTAATAGCCAATAGAATATTCAATAATAGCTGGATAATCTTGTACGGTTTTAGACGCCGTTCTTCAAAGCCTTGCAATGCATTGATTACAAAAGCAGTGTTCAAGATGCTTTGCCCAACATGATTTGAGACTTAGACAGTGGCATCTGCTTGAAGAGATTCACCATGTACATGAACTTAGGTACTCATGTTGCATACAGTGCTGCTGCAAGTTCAAAACACAACAAGAAGAAGAGTTTGGGTTTGATATCCCACTTTATCACTACCCGAAGGAGTCTCAAAGCGGCTCACAATCTCCTTTCCTTTCCTCCCCCACCACAAACACTCTGTGAGGTGAGTGGGGCTGAGAGACTTCAGAGAAGTGACTAGCCCAAGGTCACCCAGCAGCTGCATGTGGAGGAGCGGGGAAGCGAACCCGGTTCACCAGATTACAAGGCTACCGCTCTTAACCACTACACCACTACACCAAATAATTCAAAACTCTTCTGCAATCCAACAGTATGCAAGACCCATGAGCTTGTATGGAGGAAGGTGCCAATGCTTTCTATTGCCAATACAGCACCATCTGTGAATAGGAGGAGGAGTTTGGATTTGATATCCCGCTTTATCACTACCCAAAGGAGTCCCAAAGTGGCTAACATTCTCCTTTCCCTTCCTCCCCCACAACAAACACTCTATGAGGTGAGTGGGGCTGAGACTTCAAAGAAGTGTGACTAGCCCAAGGTCACCCAGCAGCTGCATGTGGAGGAGTGGGGAAGCGAACCTGGTTCACCAGATTGTGAGTCTACCACTCTTAACTACTACACCACACTGGCTCTGAGGCTCCTATTCCACACTGAATAGGAGGAAACATTAGAGCCTTGTTCATTAGGGCAAATGGGGCACTGCCCAGTCAACATCAGACCGTCTTCAACTAGCCCCACCTTCTTTCTAGGAGGTGGCAATGACAATCAACTTTCTCCTCCTTAGTTTCAGGGTTCCTGAGCACATGGGTGATTCTAAATGTGTTTAGCTTAGCAAAAGGACCCCTGGGTCAGAAGCTGCAGTAGGGAAACCTGCTTTGCAAAAATGTGCATTTTAGGCAACATTGCATACAATATTCTGCATATTAAGAGAAATCTGCACCAAAATGTTGCTGGATTTTATGAGGATTCATTTTTTAAAAAATAAATACAGTGGTACCTCAGGTTACATATGCTTTAGGTTACATACGCTTCAGGTTACAGACTCCGCTAACCCAGAAATAGTGCTTCAGGTTAAGAACTTTGCTTCAGGATGAGAACAGAAATTGTGCTCCAGCGGTGTGGCAGCAGCAGGAGGCCCCATTAACTAAAGTGGTGCCTCAGGTTAAGAACAGTTTCAGGTTAAGTACGGACCTCCGGAACGAATTAAGTACTTAACCCGAGATAAAAGGTAAAGGTAAAGGGACCCCTGACCATTAGGTCCAGTCGTGGCCGACTCTGGGGTTGCGGCGCTCATCTCACTTTATTGGCCAAGGGAGCTGGCGTACAGATTCCGGGTCATGTGGCCAGCATGACTAAGCCGCTTCTGGAGAACCAGAGCAGCGCACGGAAACGCTGTTTACCTTCCCGCCGGAGCGGTACCTATTGATCTACTTGCACTTTGTGCTTTCGAACTGCTAGGTTGGCAGGAGCAGGGACCGAGCAACGGGAGCTCACCCCGTCGTGGGGATTCGAACCGCCGACCTTCTGATCGGCAAGTCCTAGGCTCTGTGGTTTAACCCACAGCGCCACCCGCAACCTGAGGTACCACTGTAAATAAAGCACAAACTGATATGGAAATGTGGAGAACAGAACTTAAGAGCATAACAATGAGGAAAAACTGAGAGAAACTGAAATTGACTGATTCACCCATCTCTACACATAACTGCAGAGGGAGAACAGTAATAGAAGATCAGTTGTTTTCACATTGCTGTTGTCCTTTTAAAGGAACCCATGAATTCCCCAGAACACACTGCTGCAAAATCTCTCTCTCTCTCTCTCTCTCTCTCTCTCTGTGTGTGTGTGTGTGTGTCCTTGCAGCTTTTCTAGCCTTCAGGGTTCACAACTGAAATCTCACTAGAGCTTCTCATTTTGCTGCTAGGGCTAGAGAAGAAATGTAGCATCTGGCGGCTTTCCCCAGTGCACTCAATCCCAGGGGGTCCATTTTAATCAGTGTAGCATTTCCCCTAAGTGGAATTCTGACAAGTATTCAGACTGGCCAGGTATCAAGAATGAGGTGAATTTCAGCAGGCCTGGAATTGGGTGAAGCATGCCAGAAGCAGTATGTAAAATTCCTCAGGGCTTTCTTTCCCACTTAAAAAGATATATATATATATATTTCAACAACAAAAAAGTGCCTGCCCAAAGTTACAACTTCCCACATGCTGTGTGACAATCACTGTCTCCTCTCTTCATATTTTTATGTCAAATCCTCTGCTCGTGGGCTTGAGTACCGCAAAAAACGTATAGTGATATCTATTTTTCTTAAAACAACAACACCACCACACACAATCTGGTGTTGAGTTAATTCATACTATCAAGGGACAATGCCAGAGTAAGGGTAAGTACCAAAGCATTTTTTAAATTGTATAATATAAATAAGGAAAGGGGGGGGGAGAGAACTCACAAACTACCTCTGTCTATATATCATCCACAGCATGGACACTGCATATCTGGGATCTGGACGTGGGTGGTGCTGTGGTCTAAACTACTGAGCCTCTCCTTGGGCTTGCAGATCAATGGTTCACTGGTTCAAATCCGCTCAATGGTGGTGAGCTCCTGTTGTTCTGTTCCAGCTTCTGCCAACCTAGCAGTTCGAAAGCATACCAGTGCAAGCAGATAAATAGGTACTGCTGTTGTGGGAAGCTAAACAGCATTTCTGTGCATTCTGGCACTCGTCATGGTGTTCCGTTGCACCAGAAGCAGTTTAATCATGTTGTCCACATGACCAGGAAAGCTGTCTGGGGACAAACACCAGCTCCCTTGGCCTGAAAGTGAGATGAGCACCTTTGACTGAAGTGTCCAGGGGTTCTTTACCTTTACCTATATCTGGATCAGGCACACAAATATTAAACCAATCTTCTACCTATTTATTTACATTGCCATCTACTATGAAAACATCACAAGGCACTTAACCATGAATTCCATTTTTTTTTTTTAAAAAAAAAGTTGCAATAAGATGGATTCTGCAGCATCAATAACAGTCAGGGTAAAATTTAAGTTTAGATGTTGTTAACAAAAGGCTGACATCAGTACCCTTCAAACGTCTCTGTAATGAAACCAATAAAAGCTTGTAGCTGTACTAAATATTTAGGGCAGGATTAAATTAAGTTGTTGCATGCATCAAGCAAGTTCTATTTATGTACTGGGATTCCCTCACCATCTGCTAAATCTGTTCTGAAAGGTTGGGGGAACCCCCAGAGTAGTATATATGGGGAGGAGAGGGACCTCTTCCCCAAGCACAAACCCCACTTACTGAAACACTCAGTTCCACCGTTTGTTCTTGCATAATACTTATTCCAATCACAACTAAGTACTTCTTAAAGTGGGCTGAAAACAATAAGATGCATTTGAAGGTACTTGAAGTGAAGGGGTCAAAGCATTTTGTCATAATGATAGACTGTGTCCATTAGGTCCGTTTAAGAGACAGGAAATTTCTTATGCTGTGTTTAAATTTCCATTTCTATCTCTCCATCTGGATCGAAATGAATCCCCGACGCTGCTAACAACATAATCATCATAATAAAATGCTTATTAACACAATTAAAGCAAATCTTTCATAAAATAAAGCATAAAATCCTAATCATAATAGATATAAACCCAGCGACAACATGATTAGCAATACAAAGGACGCAGGAGGGCAACGCTCTGAAAACTAATACAGAGATTGTACATTTTCCTCTCCTCTCCTCTCTTCTCCCCAACCCAGCAGATGTGGATTTCGCATGTTCAGGCTCAATCTTTAATGCCTCTTGTGACCATAGCTGTCAATTTACAGATTTGAAAATAAGGGACCAGCAGCTTTGAAAATAAGGGATCAGCAGCCAAAATAAGGGATTCTCCAAACACAGGTATGTTCAACTTCTGAGCCCCTCTGAGCTAAAGGCAGGAAGCCCAGCCAGCAGCCAAATGGAGCCTCAAGCGGTGGTTCCCACAGCGCAGCAACCCAGCAAAGGGGATGCAGCAAGGAAAGCCACCGTCACCTCTCCGCTGGGAAGCGCTCAGCAAAGGCGAGTCCCCAGGCAACGCGGCCGATTTGATTGGCACAAGGCATACAAGCTCCACCCCCCAGTCATTCTTAGACTCCTCATTGGGTGAGCAACGCAGCCAAGCAACACAGTTGGAGCCTCCCTCCTCCCTGGCTGGCAGGCAGGGAGGGAGAGGAGCTGCTTTCTTTGAAACCCGGGAAATTTAAGGGACATCATCAATAAGGGACAGCAGCGGGACACAGCGCTGGGATAAGGGACTTTCCCACCAAATAAGGGACAGTTGACAGCTATGCTCGTGACCCATCAGAAGCTGCACCCATTGCATTTTATGTGATGTGAGGAACCACCCCAACACATCTCCTTACCGAAGCTGCCAGAATAATTTTTACTTATGATGAAGAAACATATCAGTCTTTCTGTTTATCAGTGGTCTTGGAAATTTTTGCAGGTGATGAAATTTGCAGTCTTAAGAGCTCTTTGACTGTAGTAATCAATACACTGTCTAGGTAAATTACCCTTTGTTGTAATCCCTGAAACCTTAGAAGCTAAATTAATGGTTTCATTACCATGCTAAAAACCCTTGGGCAATTCACAGGCCAAATACCATTACCCTGCAGTGTTACGACTCTCTCCTTTCTTGAAGAGCCTTTGATGTTTCCTGTAATTCAGATGCATAGAGTGGCTAAAAACAGCTTTGCTTATTTCTCTACACTGCTCCCCACCCCCCAAAAAAGAGAGTGTGCTCAGTTGCTAGAAAGTGCTTGGGCCAATTACGGTTATCTTTCCTGTAGAGTTGGACATTAACAGTTCTTTTGAACAAGAAATTAGCTATGTGGAAGATATCTCCTCATAGGTAGATAAATGTAAAGGCTATAAGACATGACTTGAAAACATGGGAGTAAAATGGGGAACATGCTTCTCATTCGATTCACTTAATGCTATTTGTATAGCACTTTCGAGTGTTCAAAGCAATTCACATATATTGCTCCCGCCAGCAGGTGGCGTTAGGGAACATTTGCCAATTCCTTCCTCCTCCACGGAAACACACTGTGCTCCTTTCAACAATGTTCCAGCAGAGCCAGCTGAAGACCTTTTGCTGCGTGAGACAAGATGGATCATAGGAAGCTGCTTTATCCTGAGTCTGATCACTGGTGGCAGGGAACTTTGGTCCATTGTAAAGGTGTCAATGTGAAGCTTAGGTATGCACACAAAACTCTCCCCCAGAACATAGGTCCTGGAGAAACCCTCTGTGAAAAGCAAAAGATTGTCCCTAAACTCTGTTTTGCTAAGTGTTAAATCTGGATCCCACATTGAGTTGTGGGTTTTTTGCAGATTGCTGACATAGGTTGCCATATGTCTAGATTACAGTGATTTCCACCCAGACACTATTTCTGATGACTGATTGCCAGCTATGTCCGGGAAATTCTGGACATCTGGCAACCTTACTACACCCCTCTAGAGGAAGCCATTTTCAAATAATCAAAAGCAAACATCAGGACAGGAAAAGCATATATTAATGAGCAAGGGAAGTTTTCTTCTTCTTCTTCTTCTTCTTCTTCTTCTTCTTCTTCTTCTTCTTCTTCTTCTTCTTCTGCCTTTTATTCATAGATCTCAGAGTGGTTCACAACATAAAAAGACAAGATAAAAAAGACAAAATACATAATAATAATAAGAATCCCCCCCCCACATTTTATTATTATTATTTACTCATCCGAAACGTATTTTGGTATTATCCAGGAATCAATTCAGTACTTAACTGATAATACTTAACTGATAACTGATAGCTGAGAATACTTAACTGATATCCTTGTAATTGAAAACTACCGAGTTTTGGTTAGGGATGTGTTGGAGATTTCCTGAAGGGAGAAAGTTAGTCTTTTCCGAAACTCCTTTTGCTTTTCTTGAAATTGCTCATATCTTTTATCCAAGCAAGGTCCAACATATGACTCAAAATGTTAAAATGGGTGAAATATGGTGGGAACCGGAGGTCGCCTAGATTGTTGTAATCATTTTATCAAGGTCACAGTGTATTTCCAGATATAGCCCGGCTTTGCTGATTGGCTCCTAGAGATTTTATAATAATAGGGTCACTTCAAAAATGGCCCGGAAGCAGGAAAATGACCAGAGCCAGGAGAAGAAGATGAAGGAGAAGAAGGAGAAAGGTTTCAACATCAAAAGTAAAACACAGTGGCATAGTGTGGCAAGGGCCACAGGATGATTACCTCAGGCACATAATTCTTAGGGGCACAACCCATGCTATGCCACTGGGCTACAGCACTCCCAAAGGTGACATGAGACTGGGAGGGAGGGAGATAGCTTCCTTTCCTGGCTCGTCAACACGTAGAGCCTATGGTGTGAGAGGAGAGTGAGCAGCTGACCAGGCCCTCCCCTACTGGGGTGAGGCCTTGTCTCACTGCCCATTCCCTTTGACACCTCAGGTCCTCATCCTTTGCTTGCAGGCACCACACACCACATGCTTCTCACACCATGGCTGGTGCTGCCACCTGGTTTGGATCCAGATTTGTTGCTTTGCAAAACAGAGCACCTTGGTTTTGAGGTGCTTTGTGGCTTGCACCTCAGCAATAATTCTGAATTCCAACAAATACAGTACCTTTTTTTAAAGAAAACATGGCAAAATGTGAGTGGCAAGTAATGTGTAGACACCTAACCCCAAGCAATACGTAAGGAATAATCTGTTAGAGTTACTGAACGCTCGGAAATGTGTTTCTGGCTGCCTATCTTTGCCCTTTCAGCAATCAAGCTGTCAGTCTTTATAGAGTAAATAGGTAATTGAAAGTAAATGTGCTTTCCTTCTAAAGTTCATTTGAAGCCTCTGGGGATACAACTCGGAGGGAGAGGAAAGAATCCACTTGCACCTTGAATTCTCAATAACATTTCTGTTAATCCATGCATGCAAAATCATTCCCAAGACATGCCCTGCTCTTGTATTGTAAAGAAAAGCTGTGCTTTTTTAAGGATCCGAGGAAGAGTAGGGAGTATACTGTGAAGTTCTGAGGACACTGTCTTGAGGGCTGGTTTCTACACATACTATTATTGGCGTTGTGACTGAGAACCAGCTCTCCACACAGTTGGTATATGTGTGGATGGAAACTTAGGAAAATAAGAAGCTGTATTATACCAAGTCAAGCCATTGGTCCATCTAGTTCAATATTGTGTTCACAATATAAGAAAGATATTGAGAAGCTGGAACATGTTCAGAAGAGGGTGTCCAAGATGATCAAGGGTCTGGAAACCAAGCCTTAAGGGGAACAGTTGAGGGAGTTGGGTATGTTTAGCCTGGAAAAGAGGAAAATCAGAAGAGATCTGATAGCCATCTTCAAGCATCTAAAGGGCTGTCACATGGAAGAAGGAGTGAGCTTGTTTTCTCCTGCTCCAGAGGTGAGGACCCAAACCAATGAATTCAAGTTATAAGAAAGGAAGAAGGAACTTTCTGACTGTAAGAACTTTCTGACAGTGAAATGGACTTCCTCAGAAGGTGATGGAGGTTTTTAAGCATAGGCTGAATGACCATCTGTCATGGATGCTTTAGTTGCGATTCCTGCATTGCGATTCCTGCAATTATAAGATGACCCTTGGGATCCCTTCCAACTCTACAATTCTGTGATTCTATGATCTATGATTCTATGACTGGTAACGGCTCTCAGGGATTTTAGACAGTGTCTCTCATAGCCCTACCTAGATATACCAGAGATAGAACCTTCTGCATGCAAAGCAATTGCTCTATCACTGAGCTGTCTGGCGATGTCTGATCAAAGTTAAGCACTTTGGGACCCACTGATTCTAACCAGAGAGATTAAAAAAGCCTCATCAACATTCTCATTTTCACCATTGGGATTTAGAAGTTCATAGATTAAACTGGGGGACCTTATAGGAAGGATCAAAAGGAGTTGTCTTATTGGTCTATCCAGTTCAGTATTACCTGTGCTCACTGGAAGCAGATCTCCAGGGTTTTAGACAGAGGCCTCTCCTAGCCATGCTTGAAGATTATGGAGTTTGAACCAGGGACCTTCTGCATGTCCCCCAAAGATATGTATGTGATTTCAGCTGCTGTGGTTATACAATGATAGTTGCAAGGGATCAGATTTCTGGAGAATAATTATCCACAAAGTCATTGTATTAGCAAGGATTTCCAGTGATGATAGATGATGATACATAGGTAGATAGATAGATAGATAATAGATAAATAGATAGATACTTTATTTGCATTAGCCACTAGTCATAGCAATAAGATGAAATATATTGGAGATAGAGCTACATAGTTAGCTATACAAAATATGTTCTGGAGGTTTACATCAATACAAATGACAGAATTGATACATGATCCTTTAGCAACAGATAAAATAGGCTTATTTTTTTTTAAAAAAAAAAAAAAAAGCTGAGCAATGTTAGAAAGTTAATCAAATAATAGATCTTATTCTAATTGTCCCTGCTAAAAAAAGTTGCAGTTTTTGCTGCCACATGATTATCTTGAATTCCAGTGCTTGAACAGGAATTAAATGCCTTTTTTCACACCTAACTAAAAAAATAATTGGGTTGACAAATTAGCCGTGAGAACAAACATTTTCCTTTGTTCTATAAAATGTTCCATGGGCCAAAATGTGGCAGTTCCTTATCCCTGCACTCTCTCTATATATATATTAACAGTCATGAGTATTTGGATACAAACATGAATATACCTACACATCATTGTGTGTGTGTTGTATTTGTGCTACTGCAAATTTAATGAATGATTTCAATATCTGAAGTTTCACAATATAGATACAGTCCGTGATCACTAGCCAATCAGAGTGAATTTCAGCATTTGGACAGATGTGTCGTGCTGCTTATTAACACTGTCAGTCACCTTGACAGAACGTGCATTGTAAGGAACCAGGCATCTCAGCTGGGAAAGTTATGTAGTGGATAGGATTAGAGACTTTGTTCATACCGAGTTTGTGTTTCAGTAATGCATCCCTTTGCTCAATTCTGATCCCGCAGCATTGCAAAAATTGTATCCCATGTTTCTTGATGAGATTAAGTCACACTTGGTCGTAACAAACAAACAAAAGCCCTCCCTGATCAAAGGCAATGCGTGCGGTGCAGCTTCAGAAGGATTGTAGAGATGCAAAGAAAGAAAGGTAAATTTAGCCACCAGGAAGCTTAAGTGAGAGAACTCAGCAGTAGCTGTGCAAACTCTCATAAATACCAAAAAAGGATTATAAGTGCCTTTTGAAATCCAAAAAGTGTGCTAACTAGATATGACTGTGGCACTGCTTGGAGTATTGCCAGCCAAATCAAGAATAACAACAGCTTTCAGAATAGACTCCTCCAAGGCTCTCGTGCTTATAACGTGCAACATTTCTAATTCAGATAAGGAGTTCCATTCCCCCTGCTCATCATTTAACACACTTGCACAGAAAGAAGTTGCTGATAGTGAACCTTTCGCCACTGAAGCTCAAAGGGGAAGCCCACCCATTAGGCAAGGTGAGGTGACCGCCTTGGGTGGCAGAATCCGCAAGGGCAGCAGATCCAGCCTCCAAGGAATGCATCACCTGCTGTGGGGGCTGCTGCCACAACTGTTGTGGCAGCAATAGCTGCAGCACACTCCCTGAAGGCTAGATCTTCCACCTCATTGGCAGGGTCCCCCATGTCAGACTTGCATTCGCTACAACCGAGCTACTCCTCCTCCGGTCGAGTCCTTCGGAATCGCCTCCGACGATAATTAATGCCCTGAGCCTTTGATAAGCCTCCAGGCACGTCCCCCATTATGCAGAGTATCAAAGCAGTAGAAGTGACGAGATTTACGAGCTACATTGCAAGGTTTTATTCCTAACTACGCAGACAGAAAAGAAATAAACATGCTCTCTCTGTGGAAGCAGAGAGCAAGTGGAAAACAAAAGAACAGGAAACCAGTAACATCACATCCGTCTCCTATCTTCCATGAGACTTCCAACAGTCTGGAATCCCTGGCATGTAAACAGTCTTGTGACTCCAAAAGCACTGCACAGTGGCACAAACAGAAACTAACACCCTATGCCCCCCTCTATAGTGGCATCTTGGCAAACAGAAGTTGTTGCTGGTCTCCTTCTCCTACCCTTGTTCCCTATGAAGATCTTTATCCCCACCCCCTTGTTTCAGATGTAGCTCTTCAATCACCCTTTTGTCCCCTAGTGGTGGAGTGCTATGTCGTGGTTCTCCTTAGGCTTCAAAATGTATTGGGCTGGCCATGTCCCCAGCAATAATTTTATAGACAATTTACAGCACAATGTTCTCCATGCTTACTCAGACGGAAGTTCATTGGGACTGACTCCCTGGTAAGTGAGTACAGTGGAACCTCGGAAGCCGAACACCTGTATACTTGAATGTTTTTGCTCCCGAATGATTAAAAACCCAGAAGTTATTGTTCTGGTTTTCGAATGATTTTCAGAAGCCGAATGTTCAGCACGGTTCCCACAGCTTCTGAATGACTGCAGGATGCTGCTGCAGCCAATCAGAAGCTGCGCCTTGGAAGTTGAACGTTTTGGAAGTTGAACAGACTTCCGGAACGGATTCTGTTGGACTTCAAGGGTATGTCTGTATTGGATTGCAAGCTTACAGTGCAATCCTGCCCACGTTTGTTGAGAAGTAAGCTCCATGGGGTTCAATGGGACTTACTCCCAGGTGGATCTGTGCATTTCGGATTCTCTTAGTTTCTCATTTTTCCAATCTTAACTTCACTTCTGCATCTTTTTGCATCAGTTTGTGATTCTTTTTTTAAAAAAAATCCACATGAAAATTCAACAGCATTTTAGTGCAAGTTTCTCCTAATACATATTGTATGCAATTTTACCTCATATACATGTTTCCACCCTCCCTAATATAATGCATTTGTATGGTATTTTCACTAATATTGGCATAAAGCTTCCCTAGTGTGTGAATTTTTGTACACACTGCTTGGTTGGAGAACTGCAGTTCAACTTTGTAGAAGTACAGATTTCAAAGCATAGCTGCATTTCAGTTTCTATATTGTTTCAGTAAATGTAAAATAGGTATTTTCACCTTTAAAAGTGACCCGGGTCAATTCCTGCCCCCTCCTTAATTCCCAGTAGGTGAATATAGGATTGCAGCCTTAGACTTGTAGATTTCAGTTACTGGTATTTGCAAACATCCAGTTATGAACTTCACAATGATTGTTTGTCATTAGTGATATTTGAGAATCAAGCTCTCCATTTGGTTATAGTGTAAGTAACTAGATCTAGCTATAGCCTATAAGCTTAATAAATACACTACACTCCTGGGCAAGTGTTTTGTACAAACCTTAAAAAGGTAAAGGTAAAGGACCCCTGACAGTTAAGTCCAGTCACAAACAACTCTGTGGTTGTGGAGCTCACCTCACTCTATAGGCCCAGGGAGCCGGCGTTTGTCCGCAGACAGCTTCTGGGTCATGTGGCCAGCATGACTAAGTCGCTTCTGGCAAACCAGAGCAGTGTACAAAAATGCTGTTTACCTTTCCGCCGGAGCAGTACCTATTTATCTACTTGTACTTTTATGTGCTTTCGAACTGCTAGGTTGGCAGGAGCTGGGACCAAGCAATGAGAGCTCGCCCCATTGCCATCCGCATCCCGTACAAACCTTAGGAATCAGGAATTGTCAACGTGATTATTGTAGAAACGTAGGCAGGCTTTAGAGCCAGACTGTCCACATGGAAACTACTTTCTACTTGTCCACATTTTAAGTAGGCAGCTGCCAAGGTCTCAGAACCTCAACAAACATCCCTGAGCAGCCTAGATTATCTGCCTATAGGTTTGATCTTCCATCCCAGCTTTGGAAGAAATTTCTTTTCAATGGTCTAGATTGTTACCTCAAGTTGGAAATAGTCCTACATGCCAGTTGAAAAGTCACTTTCCCCCACTGGTGTGTTTTTTTTTTAACCAATATCATGTCCACAACAAGGGGTATAAAACAGATACAAAACAAAAACATTTAAATATTAATTGCAAAAAAAATTCCAAACATTGTTGCATTGGCCATAAACCACCCAAACATAAATGGTACTATGATCTAGTATAAGAGGTTACTTCACATAAGTTTTTAAAGATTATTTTCTCCAGTTCAGGGAACTGGAAAAAACAGTCTAAATGCTGTGAAATTGAAAGCTGAACCACCCATGTTAGGAGTTTGAAGATTTGGGAGTTTTCATGAAGGCAAGTACATTGCATATCTGTTACAAATCTCACAATCCAGATAGCACACCAAGTTTTCTACGCTGCTAAAATCTGAAGGTTCCCCCAGGTGATCAGTTTTGAAAACTCTTAGAACTATAAAACTCTTCTAAAAGTATTTCTACATGCTTTTTGAAGACTGAAGCAGGCACTGGACACAGCCAAACTTCAGAAGTGGTGGAAGATTCCACACGAAGAAAAGCCTAGGAAAAAGCAGGGAAAATTTTGGGTTGCACCCTAAGCTGTTATATATGTCTGAACACAGAACTTCAAAAATGTGCCTAATTGAGCAAATATATATTTCATCTTGTCTATCCAGATAATGTGACTTGAGACTTAATTCAGTCATTTTTTATTTCTTCCTAAGGTTCCAAGGCTATTACAAAAATTGGAATTTTAATAAAAAGGGTGAAAGTTTGATATATCCAGTGTGATTTATCTATCATTTTTAATGCCAAGATTGCTCCTTGGTATGTCATGTTTAAATACCAGCATGAACTACGGAATTATCTCACTGGAATTAATTTCACAGTGAGAAATACACTTGCCCTTCTTAGATTTAAGAAAATGTCCTCTGCAGTGCTTGAAAGAAGATATCAGCATATTCCTTATAATTTATGACTTTGTCTCTGTGTGGCAAAGGAATGATTGAGGGTGTTGTGTATTAGTTGATTGGCTGTTCTATAACTATGTGTACATAAGATAAGTTTTCTCCCACAGCTCTCAGAACATGGTTTTTACAAAGTTTTTAGGATCCAATGGAATAGCAGGTTAGTGAAATAGTGAGGGGACACTTTTACCACACAGACAATTGCATTGAAATGTATTTTTTGTTTGTTTATGAAGTTTTCCACCCTTTCTCATCCCTCTTTTTCTATTTCTTTTATTCACATTTTCTTATAACTTTGTTACAACTAACAGTTAATATATTTGAGCTGATAACTGATAGCTTATCTGTGACATTGATTTTATGCAACCAAACTATGATGTGATAGTAACCATTGTTGTGTGAGAAAATGGCTATGCAAATTTCTCCCAAATTTAACACAATACTGGAAAAATAAAGAAGATGGGGGTGGGGGGATATAATTGCTTCATGACCATCAGTAATGAGCTATCTGCTGTCAGTTTAAAGGCTGGTATGTGAATCATATCAAAGATTTGAGATAGGGTGTCCGTGTTAACAGAAAAGAGATTTGTACCACTGCTATCCCAAGTCTTTACTATCTCCTTCTGCAACCCAGAAAAGTAGTTGTTTTTGTTGTTGCTGTTAACTACATCCAAATGACCACATAAAGCTGCAGGGATTTGAGATCAGCAACAAAAATGTTGATCATGTAGACATCAGTAAGGGAGGTGAGACTGGTGCATACAAGGACCTTTTTAATAGTGGCCCCACAACTCTAAAACTCCCTCCTTGTAATATAGGGTCAGCTCTGTCCTTGGTAGTATTTAGAAGGCTTTATAAAAAATTGTTTAGTTCTGTTTGGGATTGATTTGTGTGAGACAGCTTAATTTTCATCTTACTGATAACTGAGATACTGTATAGTGATTTGGATTTTTTTTCATGCTATTACTAGGACTGTTGATTAAGTTCTCATAATTTATATAATTTCATTTCCCCCTATTAGATGAAATGGAGCCATGCCACTCCATTATACCCAGTAAGGGCCAATTGAAAGATCAGGAAAGCTGTCCATCTCCCACTGATATTGTAATTCAAACTAGAGATGAATTTAGGGGCTAGTAAAAACTCTCCTGTCCTTTGAGGTGAGTTTAATGAACCCCCAAGGTTATTTGAGCCTGCCTCAGGAGAATTTCACTGGCACCTCCCTTTCCATTTTACAAAGGGGGAACCATGACAGAGGGTCACCTTTTTTGACATCCAAGACAGAAAACCATTCAGATATTCCATTGAGGGCTGAAAACATCTCAAGTTAGTCTTGCTGATGGTATTCCCCGTTTGTAAAATGTAAATGTGAGCTTCACTCACAAAACTGATGCAGAATCTGAGGGAGAAATTTCGTCAAGCACGGTAGAAACTGTTTATTATTTATTAGTGCTAAATTGCTCAGAGTTATGAACGTGTTATCAAAAGTTTTGCACTGTAGTTAAATAGCCTAGGCTGGAATGAAACACGAGGTAAAAACTGTATCTGAGAAACCTCAGGTGTTTGTAAGGGCTGCAATGTATGGGAGACTGACAGCCAACTGAAGCCTTAGTTACAGTTGCTAGGGAGTGAAACACCTTTGGAAGTTAGCAGTGCTGAAAGTGAATGTCACCCAGGGATCAGGAGAACTAGGAGGGACTAATCTGATTGGTGATCAGATGCATCAATCTATTCTCTGGGACATCTGAATCAGGAGAAGCTGTCAAAACAAAAAAATTCCTTCCAGTAGCACCTTAAAGACCAACTAAGTTAGTTCTAGGTATGAGCTTTCGTGTGCATGCACACTTCTTCAGATACACAGATAGTGTATCTGATAGTGTATCTGAAGAAGTGTGCATGCACACGAAAGCTCATACCTAGAACTAACTTAGTTGGTCTTTAAGGTGCTACTGGAAGGAATTTTTTGTTTTGACTATGGCAGACCAACACGGCTACCGATCTGTAAGGAGAAGCTGTGCAATCCTTGGGCTGGTGCCTGACTTGGTGCACTGGATGAGGGTCAATAAACTGAATCCTCGCAAGATGGAGATGCTATGAATGGGCCACAGCAAAGTTCAAATAATTGGCCAATTCTCTCTTTTGGATGGGGTCATTGTCTCCTTAAATGAGCAGCTTCTTTGTCTGGGAGTAT
The DNA here is from genome assembly GCF_964252035.2 of Podarcis erhardii. Taxonomy (NCBI): domain Eukaryota; kingdom Metazoa; phylum Chordata; class Lepidosauria; order Squamata; family Lacertidae; genus Podarcis; species Podarcis erhardii. Next base: position 89,201,837 of record NC_138508.1, read on the forward strand.
TCCTGGACCCATCTCTCTTGCTAAATGCCCAGTGGTTTGGGAGTGCATTTTACCAGCTTCATTTTTTAATAGCTACAGCCATTTATAGATTATGGTAGCCTAGCCACTGTCATCCATATGCTTGTAACCTCCAGATTGCATTAATACAATGAGCTCAATCTGGGGCTGCTCTGGAGCCATCATATCCCACTGCTGTTGAAGGAATTTCACAAGCTGCCAATTAGCTACTGATTTAGGTTCAAGGTGCTTTTGATGTACAAAGCCCTAGAACAACATGGGACCAGGATACTTAAAACTTCAGCTTACTGCCTACACACCTAACTAGTCGCTGCATTCTGCATAAGGCCACCGGAAACCTGGGCTGGATCTACACCGATCTGTAAAAATGCTATTAAAGGCTATTGTTAAAAAAGTTATATAGCTCTCAATGCAATTTCCCATTGCTGACGGATCACTGCTCTGCAGTACCCTCTGGTATCACATTTTTCATAACGCCTTTTTTAACATTATAACCAACCAGTGTAGATTCACCCCTGTAGAATACCATCCCATCAGACAGTCCATATTGGAATTGGGCCTTTTAAATTAACTCCATTGGATATCAAGCAAGCACCATCTCCATTGTCTTCTCAATGCGTGCTGAACACATTCCTCTTTCAATATGCATTCTAAAATATTTATCCTGGTTGGTAACTGTCTTTGATTGGTTTTATGTATGCGCTGTTGTGGTTTTAAATCTATATTGGGGGGTTTTCTCACATTATTTGTATATTAACTATTTTTATATATGTGGTTCTTTGAAATGTGTTGCTTTATTGTAAATCACTTTGGGATGCCTTATGGGTAGTGACTCATCAATTATATTAATAATACTAATACTAATCCCATACTACTAATAATATTGATAACAATAATTATGGTTCAAGAAAATGAGAAGCAGAGGGAGGACTGGACCTGAGAGAAGAATTTAGTCTAGAACAGAAATCAACCTGGTTCTGTGAGTACTATCTGGGATGAGGAGAGATAGATGAATTAGGCCCCAGATCGAAATAGATTAAAGTGACTCTTATATTTCTTAGTAGCTAAACCAGTTTAAATAAGTCATAACATCTGAAGTTGTAACCTTTTTATCTTACTATAATAAATTTATCTTGTGGTCTTCAAATTAATCCCATTTAGACATACATTAACCCCTATAATCTTTTCATTTTTGTGGGTCAATTCCATGCCTATACTATTCTAATCAGGAAACCATAAAAAGAGGGGAAATTAAGGGAGTGGTTATTTTTAAGATATATGGTGGCAGGAGTAGTTTATTAGGGTTTGAGTTAAAGATGTGCATAATTCTTCTACAGGCACTTTGACATTTAAACATGCTATATCTTCTCTAGGGAATAAAATTAATATTTTATCACCAGTCAAGCTGCAGACTTTGGAGTGGGGGGCATGATTTTTGCTTGAAAGCAGTTTCCTGCTACATTCAGCATCAACTAAGAAACCTTCAACCTTCCCATTCCATCCTGGTTCTCCACTCATCCAAATGGCTGATGTAGGGTCTGCAGCCTGGCTTAACCTCTGGACTGTCCAGCCTGCACATCAAAAGCAACGAAGAAGGCAGAAAAGATACACATTTCATAAGAAGATTAGAAGAGCCTGATGGATCTGACCAATAGCCTATTTCTTTCAGCATCCTGTTCTCACAACTGCCATTTCACATTTTCCTGCAATACTATGTATTCTTAGACCCTACCTGCCTGTGCATTGTCTTGCCAGGGTGGTACATACTCTGGTTTTCTCCCGCTTGGACTACTGCAACATGTTCTGTCTGGGAATACCTTTGAAGGTGCATTGGAAACTACAATTAATCCAGAATACAGCTGCTAGACTGGTGACTGGGAGTGACCGCCGAGACCATATAACACTGGTCCTAAAGGAACTGCATTTACTCCCAATACATTTTTGAGCACAATTCAAAGTGTTGGTGCTGACCTTTAAACCCTAAATCACTTTGGCCCTGTATACCTGAAGGAGCGTCCCCACCCCCACTGAGGCCCAGCTCTGAGGGCCTTCTGGTTGTTTCCTCATTGTGAGAAGTGAGGTTACAGGGAACCAAGCAGAGGGCCATTTTGGTAGTCATGTTGGCACTGTGGAACACCCTCCCAGCAGATGTCAAACAGATAATCACTTATGCAATTTTTAAAAGACTTCTGGAGGCAATCCTGTTCAGGGAAGTTTTTAGCATGTAATGTTTTATTGTGCTTTTATTATATTTTGTTGGGAGCTGCCCAGAGTGGCTGTGGCAACCCAGTCAGATGGGCAGCATAGTAATCATCATCATCATCACCACCACCATTATTAATACTATCATTATTCTATTTCCACTCATGAAATAAGGCATACATAGGAAATGGGGAGGTTTACCATGAAGGTTTTCCTAAACAATAAATAATATGCAATATTGTCTAGTTCCATATTTTCTATGAGTTTTCGCACGAACCCAAAAAATGTTCCGGATCAATCTTTTTGCAGCTAGTGTTTTTAAACACACAGGCAGCTGCTTGGATACTAACTTTTAAAAAAGGTAAAGGACCCCTGACAGTTAAGTCCAGTCATGAACAACTCTGGGGTTGTGGCACTCATCTTGCTTTACTGGCCGAGGGAGCCGACGTTTGTCCGCAGACAGTTTTTCCAGGTCATGTGGCCAGCATGACTAAGCCACTTCTGGTAAAATCAAACCAGCACACGGAAATGCCATTTACCTTCCCGCTAGAGCGGTACCTATTTATCTACTTACACTTTGACGTGCTTTTGAACTGCTAGGTTGGCAGGAGTAGGGACTGAGCAACAGGAGCTCACCCCGTCGTAGGGATTCGAACCGCCAACCTTCCGATTGGCAAGCCCAAGGCTCAGTGGTTTACACCATAGCACCACCCTTGTACTAACTTTACTGAGAAACAATAAAAATTGTTATCTCACAGCAGCAGTCTGTGCAGCAGAGATGCAAATCATACTCTATCCTTTCATGTATGTAGAGATTCGCCTTTATTAGTAAAAGAACATAAGAATTTGTCTAATACTGAGTCAGGCTATTGATCTACTTAGCTCAGCATTGTCTACAGGGATATATAATGTGGTGCTCTTTAGATATTGTGGGCTGTTCCTCTGTCATACCAAACCTAAGTTGCTTGGAGACCATTTGGGTTCAAGCAACTAATACATCAAAGAAATAGCCACCACTGGCCTTCCTGACTGGATCTGATGGGACTTAATGTCCAAAGCAATTGAAAGGCATCATTTTGGCTATTCCTTGCCTTGGTTGACTGGCAGCAGACTCTGTAAGTCTTTTCCAGACCTACCTGCAGATACTAAGGGTGGAACCTGGGGCTTTTTGCATGCATAGTATGCAAAGTACACATTATTATATATGGGATACCACCTATATTTAGGATTCAGCCTTATTGACAGCAATATTTTCCTCCAAGAAGTGAGCCACCCTGTTCTGTTTAAGAATGTCAAATTTAGGCCCCAAAGACTGTCTTGGGATATATTTAATGATGAGCCTTTCCCCTACAATGTTAGTGTTAATATCAAGTAAATTAGCATTCCTATTATATCGGCACACATTAATAAAACAAATTTGCTTTTATTAAATCCAGGTTAATTAACACACTGTTTCAACATGAAGGCAGTACCAAAAGCATTAGCATCAAGAAGTATCTATCTTCCTTGAATGCATTTTTGTTCCTTTAGCTGATGTCAATGTAATTATTTCTAGTGCAGGGTAAAAGAAACAGTTCTCTGGCTCCAATTGTGTGCAGAGTATCTTGAGAGTTATGGAGCAATCCCATGCACAGGAAGATGGTGTAAAGCAGATGATGTCCAACCGGTCAATTATGATCTACCAGTCGATTGTGGGGTGTTTCTGCTCGATTCTGGTTGATCGTGTGATCCTGATAGCTCAACAACTTTGGTGAAGGCTCACCCAAAAAAGCTCAACAACTTTGGTCAATCCAATGGGTAGATCATTGCCAGTGTTTTTATAGTGGGAGTAGATCACAATCTCTTGGGAGTTGGTATAAAGCAAGCTGGTGTAAATTAAGCTGGTAACACCATATCCAAGCTTCATTCAGCAACGGAGCTGCTCTGCTTAAACCCAGCAGGGGAGAAAACAAGTATTTTAAAAAGTGTTCTGTGCTGGGTTGCCAGGTTACATGACCAAGCTAAACAGACTTAAGATCCAGCCCCAGTCCAGTATACCTGAAGGAGCGTCTCCACCCCCATCGTTCTGCCAAGACACTGAGGTCCAGCACCAAGGGCCTTCTAGCGGTTTCCTCACTGCTAGAAGCCAAGTTATAGGGAACCAGGCAGAGGGCCTTCTGGGTAGTGGCACCCGCCCTGTGGAAAGCCCTCCCACCAGATGTCAAAGAGAACAACAACTACCAGACTTTTAGAAGACATCTGAAGGCAGCCCTATTTAGGGAAGCTTTTAATGTTTGATGCATTACTGTATTTTAATATTTTGTTGGAAGCTGCCCAGAGTGGCTGGGAAAGCCCAGCCAGATGGGTGGGATATAAATAGATTATTAATAATTAACAACAACAACAACAACAACAACAACAACAACAACAACAACAACAATTGTTATTAATATTTCCCCTGTTGCTGGTCCCACCATGCCATGCCCGCTTTGGGGGACTTTCACGAGCCTTCATTCAGCCAGCTGAGCTGGGGTTGGGCACTTAATACTGGCTGAGCCCAGAATCACCAGTTGAGTCAGAGATCCACCACATTTTGAATTCCTCATACCAGTGGATCTTCGAATAGGCTTGCCCACTATGTATCATTGACTATAGTGGCATTTACTTCTACATAAAGATTCATAGAACTTAAGAGCTGATGCAGCGTGGTAGCTAAGAGAATGAGCAGGGAAGAAAGTGAGCTGGGAGATCTCTAGTTCAAATTTCACCTAACTCATCCATATCATTTTCTCTAGTACCCAGTCACAGGTACGGTATGTTCCCATCTCACTTTGTGTAATGGCTTTAATTTTTTTATTTTAGTTGGATAGCGGGATAGCTCAGTTGGTTTGAGCATGGTGCTGGCAATGCCAAGCTTGCAGGTTTGATCCCCATAAGGGACAGCTTCATATTCCGCCATTGCAGGGGGTGGACTAGATGTTCCTCAGGGTCCTTTAACTCTATAATTCAATTTTATGTATGTGTTAATATTTTATTTGGTTTCAAGATTCAAAACTCTATTATTCTATGAGAGTGCATGGAAAGTTAACATTTTAAATGTCCAAGTCATTATATACACATTTATGTATACATCTCCTATACAGATTTTTGGTCCTTTTGAATGCATTAAAAAAATGGAAAATACAGATTTTGCATGCATTTCAACCACAAAATACACATTTTTGTGCATACTTCTTGCACACTGAAAGTGCTCTGCAAAATCTGTAGATGCATGCAATGCAATCAGGAGCTGCATTCCAATCTGCAAGCAAATTTGGGAACTTCAAATTGATTCTGGCTGCTTCAAAAATCCAGACCAAACAGATTCCTTCTCCATTCCTGGTTATGACCTCACTGTATGACCTTCAGTTTTTGACCCCATCAGCCATGACCTATTTTAATGTCAAAATAGATGACTGAGATCTCTTATCAGAATGCCTCTCTTCAATCCATTTCAGACTGGAATCAAGGTGTTGTATGTTATTTTCCACTGTAACTTTTATATCTCCTAAATTTATGGATACATTCAAGGTTCTCCTGGTGGGAAAACCCCAGCTTTGGGGCATGAGATGTGGGTGATTTTCACCAGAAAAATTGCACAGAAAAAAACATCACTGTCACAGTTCCAAATCTACATCAATTATTGACCTGCAGATCAGAAGGTTAGTTAAGTGTCACATGCCTTATAACAAATTTGTTCCTTTTTAGCTCTCAGTAAGATATACCGTATTTTTTGCTCTATAAGACTCACTTTTTCCCTCCTAAAAAGTAAGGGGAAATGTGTGCATCTTATGGAGCGAATACAGGCTGTGCAGCTATCCCAGAAGCCAGAACAGCAAAAGGGATCACTGGGCAGCGATCCCTCTTGCTGTTCTGGCTTCTGAGATTCAGAATATTATTTTTTCTTGTTTTCCTCCTCCAAAAACTAGGTGAGTCTTATGGTCTGGTGCTTCTTATAGAGCGAAAAATACAGTAACTTTATTTGTGCAATTTCATATTGGTCTTTGCTCATTAAACAAAAAGGGCTCATGAGATCTCTGGGGAAGCCCAACCAGATGGGTGGGGTATAAATAAATTGTTGTTGTTGTTGTTGTTGTTGTTGTTGTTGTTGTTGTTGTCAGCAAAACAGCACAGCACAGCTACATAAGCTTTATCCCCCCCCCCAAAAAAAAGTTTGCAAAGAGAGCAACCTCTTAATGTTAAAAACATTTATTTATCATTTTTTGAATGGTCAGGGAACCATTGGGGTTAATTTTTTCTCTATTTTTCTTTTAAACATGTGTTCCAATTCAAAAATGGCTGGATGAAAAATAATTATCTGCTGCTTTGAAAATTGCGTACTCAGTTATGTATACAAATGAACCATAGAAGCAGCAAATTACTTCAGTTCTGGTTTCAAGAACTATTAACTCCTTGGTGGCTTAGTCCCGCAAAATGATTAAGATACTCATATCTTTTTAAAAAATGAATATTTTAAGTGGCAATTTAAACATGAAGTGGAATTGTGCATTCCTAGGTTTGGTTCACATGCATTTCAAACATTCTAGGCTAGTAGACTTCAACTTCTTCAGTCCCAGCTCCAGAGGATTGAGTGGACAAGACTGTTAGTGGGTCCAGTGGTCAAGAAGGCAATTTTCTGCACATGTTGTAGAGACAAGTGAAGAGAAAATGGGACTAGGAAAGTAGACCATCTAGGAAAAGAAAAACTCTGGTCCTAAACCTCTGAACACACCTTAAATCAGGCCTTGACTCTGAAACTTTTCCAGCTGTGCTACATGTCTGCATTGGAAGAACTGTCTATTGATCCCTCTCTTGGATTCCTGTTCTTTCCCAGTCTGAACCCCTTCCCCCTGAAATCTCTAGATTTCAGTGGGTCTGAGGTGGGCCCAGCCCTAAATCAAACCAATAATCTTCTTCAGTGGCAGCATGGAGAGGCATAATCCAGGAAGACTCAAAGGCTGAAAACCCAGAAGTAAGTGTTCCAGTTTTCAAACGTTTTTTGGAAGCTGAACATCTGATGTGGTTGTCGGCTATTGTTTCTGGGGCGCCTGCACCAATCAGAAGCTGTGCCTTGGTTTTCAAACATTTCAGAAGTCAAATGGACTTCTGGAATGGATTAAGTTTGGCACTTTTGTTTTTGCTATTTATTTTGCATTTTTGTTTTTGAGGCTTTTTTGGTTAATTCGTTTTTGTGACTGTGTGGAACCCAGTTCAGCTACTGATTCATTGATTGATTGACTGCAGAAATGGATAAAAGCCCCCCATCCAAACAATGACTATCATTAGTGCAGGTAGGGAAGAAAATAAATTTTAATTTTTATCATCTACAATACTGTCTTTTTATAGTACAGTACATTGATTACTGCTTTCATTTTATGGATCAATGGTCTTGCTAAATGGTAAAATTCATGTTAAATTGCTCTTTTAGGGGTTGTTTTTAAAAGTCTGGAATGGATTAATCCATTTTGCATTACTTTCTATGGGAAAGCACGCCTTGGTTTTGGAACGGACTTCTGGAACGGATTACGTTTGAGAACCAAGGTACCACTGTATCTCTTGAAACTGGCCTTAAAATGTAAGGTCCCAAGTCTAGAGTCACAACTTCTTATTTTTAAACTCTTTCCCCTCTCTCTTTCCAGAGCTGTGTTGATTACCTAGATTACTTCAGGGCAATCATTGCTGATGGAAAGGTTTCCTATTCATGCTCAAAGATAGATTGTTTTTGCATTGTTATTTTATCTACGTTCTAGAGCTGACATAACCATAAAGAGCAAATCCTGAAATAATTCTAAGCAGGTTTCATAAGTGGGTCACAACCTACCATATCATTAATAATAGTAAGCATTAACATAGACAGTCCTGAAGTCTCATGAGACTCAGTTTTCAGCATGTTGCTTTTTCCACTATTGATCCAGTCTCAGCTCATATATACCCCCTCCCTCTGACTGTTTCAGCTCATATGAGTAATTGCAGTTATCCCCCTAATGATTTTGCCCCAACATGAAAGTGCTTCATAACTTTGTGCCTTCTAGGACAGTAGTGCACTGGTAAAGGATGCTCATTAAAATAACAATCAATAACAGGAGAAATATTCCAAAATCTACAGTTGAGCAATACCTTTATCAAAACTGTCACAGATAGTGGCAAGCTTTCACATGCTCCAGAACTGTTAATCAAGCAAGATATTACACAAAGCCCTTGGGAAATGGAATGAAAACTAAATAAACAATTAAATGTACGAAGTTTAGACTGGATGTGCCAGCCATGAGGTCAGTTTTTTAAGATACATTTCTGAGACAGAGATTGCAAATGGAATAAGTATCTGCTAGGCACCACAGGTATGAGATTACATGTATAAAGTGGTGTTCAGCTAAGTTTTACTCAGAGTAGAACCACTGAAATAACCACATTCATTAATTTCAAGGGGGTATATTCTAACTTGGTTGAATACCACTCCTTGGATTCTGGGTCAAAGATTACATGAGATTACATGTATAAAGTGGTGTTCAGCTAAGTTTTACTCAGAGTAGAACCACTGAAATAACCACATTCATTAATTTCAAGGGGGTATATTCTAACTTGGTTGAATACCACTCCTTGGATTCTGGGTCAAAGAAGCAATGTCTGCTTCCTATTTTTGGAAATACAGTACAATAGCTAGCAGCTATCCAGACCAGATCTTGCAATTCTCAAAAAGGGAGGAAGCCTCCATCTGGTGCAGAATCTAAATTCTTCACCCTCTCTTCTGGAACAGGCACCTCCAAACTCGGCCCTCCAGATGTTTTGGGACTACAATTCCCATCATTCCTGATCTGGTCCTGTTAGCTAGGGATGATGGGAGTTGTAGTCCCAAAACATCTGGAGGGCTGAGTTTGGGGATGCCTGTTCTAGAAACTGGCACTGGGAAAAGTTAAAAATAGTATGCATTGCTGTTAAAATTCAAATCTGTCATTGATCAGGTTAGAATCTATATACCGGACCACAGACTGGTCAAATATTGCCAGCTGGCTGACTTGTATTAAGCTGCAGGCCCTTGGAGCTGGACCTCACTAAACCCCATAATTTCAGTACCACAAAGGAACCCAAAATAGGGGAGTCGAGGCCACATCAATTCCATTGGGCCCTGGAACTTTCCCCCAATTGTGTCAAGTGTTGCAGCCAAGTCTGTTTACTATGCTCTGTTATTCCCAGTTAGGTAAACCTACACCTGTAGTTCATTCTAAAATTAGGACTATGCACAGCCTCCCCAATCTAAACCAGGGCCTGTTTTCTTCTTCCCCCCTGCCTTGCTCCAATCCTGGATCACTCCAAGAGGACTCAATGTGACTTGGGACAATCTGGGATTGCCCCAACTTTCTCCAGTTGAATTCTGGGTCACTCTAAATCAGACTAGTTTTGTTTGGGATCTGGGATTTTACCAGCGTTTATACGGTCCTAATTAAAATTATAGGACCACAATCCAGTCTCAGCAGAGATTACTAGCACAATATCTAAACCATCATCCTGCTAAAAGACAGTTTTATTAATTACACGAAAAACTGTTGCAGACGCCCATCTGTTTATTTAATTGCCTGAAAAAATAACCTTCCTATGTGAATTGTACAACTGTTTTTAAACCGACATTCTTTTGTTCTATAGCTCATCCAGTGTGACGTCCAGTCTTCAATATATAGGATGGAATCAATTTATGTCACTCAGTTTTACAGCTTTTCCTAATTTCCTAAGTTTTTGGTTTTCTTTCTTTCTTCCCAAACAAAGTAGCAGAAGGAAAGATTGACACAGGACATAAGATGTGTATCACGGTAATCCTAAAAGAGTGGTCTACTCATAGTACTTCTAGTTTCGATTATATTATAGGTATGAACAAGGAAATCTGGTGTTGAAAAAACAAGCAAATTGTGCTGTAAGGCTGAGATGCTTTCATTTGGCACATTCTGCTTGCAGCAGCTATTGCTCCTGGTGTACTTGCAGTGAACATAATCTTCTATAATCCATATTTTATTCATAATGTGAGCACCTCCATGAATTATATTGCCTTCCCTGTACAATCTAATTCAATAAACCAGCCTTTCACTGTAATCCGACTTAAGAAAAAGGGCATTGCATAATAGACTTCACATTTTTTAAAATGTGAGAGAAACAGTATCAGTTAGAACAGTATTGCCAAAGGTGGTACTGTATCCTTTGTTTCCATACAGGGTTGCAAAGTTGGCAGTATTATTTTCCTGGACTGACATGTCCAGTAACTCATAGTTGTTGTTTAGTCGTTTAGTCGTGTCCGACTCTTCGTGACCCCATGGACCAGAGCACGCCAGGCACTCCTGTCTTCCCAGTAACACATACTGGGACCTAATAGACCAAGGAAATCTATATTGTGTTCATTTCTATCAATAGTGTACAGTGGTACCTCGGGTTACACACGCTTCAGGTTACAGACACTTCAGGTTACAGACTCCGCTAACTCAGAAATAGTACCTCGGGTTAAGAACTTTGCTTCAGGATGAGAACAGAAATTGCGCGGCAGCGGGAGGCCCCATTAGCTAAAGTCATACCTCAAGAGTTTCAGGTTAAGAACGGACCTCCAGTATGAATTAAGTTCTTAACCTGAGGTACCACTGTACTAGATTTCATCCTGGCTACAACTGAGCCCATTACATTCTGTTAAGTCCATGTCTGTGGCCTGCCAAACTTCTCTAAGACCTTCTCTTCTATATTATACCCCCCTTCCCCCCCTTTATTTTTTGCCCCAAGCCATTTCATTCTGTTTTTGCTTCTTGGAGGGTATAACTCTGTGCAACCTAAAAGATAAACTAAGGGGGTGGGGAGACTCCATTTCAGACCTCATCTGTTGGGGTCAGCAGAGGCTGCCAGAGAAACTAGCAAATCCCAGTCACCATGTAAAACAAGGAAACAATTCCCCCACCTTCTCCCAAACCAAACAAGACATTACTATGGAAACTCTACCAATTGCCTTGTGTGCACTTAAAGAAGGACTGCTGCCACCACTGCTGCTGCCCAGGACTGACCTGCTGGGACCCTGCTTCTCTCCACCTGGCTTGGGGCGGGGCCTGACAGGCTCCATAAAGGACTGCTGTTGCTGCTGCTGCTGGGATGGCAGGGCTCCATTTTTGTTTATGTTTTCTTTTTAAATTGCTTTTATTTTTTCTCTATGCCATTTTAAATTGTGACTGATGCTGTATTCTTAGTTTTAGATTTTATGATTTATGTGGAAATTGTTTTCCATTTGGTTGTGCACTTTTTGATGTGTTTTATTTATTGTTTATGACTTTTGTTATGTTGGTAATTATATAAATCTTGTCATGCTGTAAGCTGCCTTGAGCATTGTTTTAATTATGGAAAAGCGGCATACAAATAAAATGATGATGATGATAACAACATTTTTTTTAATTATGGCCCTCTATGGGACTCTGGCATACGAAAGCCAATGCCATAGTGGAATCTGTTGCTCCCTCCGATGCTTTTTGTTGATTTTGCTGCAAGGGAATAAAATGGTTAATATGGAAACTATTTTGTTTCTCCCCCCCCCTCCAAAAAAACACACCCCCAAATGAGGAGGGGGGAGGGAAAGGAGGGATGAAATCCCTGCCCTCTTAGTGCGGGCATGGGAAAAACTACCCTGCTCTGGGTAACCTAAAAACAATAATAACCAAATGCCCTAATTTGAATGCATCTGGTTGCCTAACCAAGATAGCTTTAAAGTGCCGAGCTGTTGGGGGGCATTGTTTCACCTTTCCATTACAGTGTTGGTTGATGGGGAGAAAGCAAGCACTTTAGACTAGGGAGTCCTAAAGAAACTGAAATAAAAATGAAATATACTCAGAGTCGAGAGTAGATTTCATGTTCTTTATTCAGCTCATAGTGGTGAGGAGGAATGAATGTTCCCCCAAAAGATCTGCTTTATATACCGGTACATTATTTACACAATGGGCTGCACATGATTGGCTAATTCCGGGATTCTCCTGTAGGCCAATCAGGTTGTGGATTCACTTCCACCTGGAGCTGGATTGGGTGGCTCCTGCAGACCAATCATACTGCTGCATTTTGGATCCTATTCAACTCAGTACATAACAGAAAAAGAGAGGACAAGGGAGCGGAAGGGAAGGGAGGGCTACCTGTGAAGGTTTTTCTATAAAGGTTTTTGCTGCCCGCCATGGGGGAACAAGCTTCTTTCCTAGTGCCTGAGAAGGAGAAGGCAACAACTCCTCTTGGCGTCGGTCAAATAACATGCATTTGGGTCCGATGTTGTGATTTTTGCCCACAGCAAAGCCACACAGAGCTGGATCTGCTAGTTTTTCTGGGTTGGAACAACCAACCAACCACACACACACACACATTGTGAGGAGTGGGAAAGGGAGTTGGCACAAGAATGTGCATTTAGAGCTCTTTTCCAGGAGGTCTCTTCCTCTTAAAAAAAGGGGAGAAAGGAAGAGGAAAAGCAGTTTTAAAAAGGAAGTCTTCTAACAAAGGGGGTTTAGAAGGTACAAAGGAAAGCAAACCCCACAAAGACACTCAATTAGCTTCAGATATTCTTTATTCCAGAGAGAGAGAGAGAGAGAGAGAAAGAGAGAGAGAGAGAGAGAGAGAGAGAGAGAGAGAGAGAGAGAGAGAGAGTGTTAATTATCACACCTACTTTCTTTCAAGAGTTTAAAAGTTAATGGCAGAAAATATCCAAAGGAGAAGAGAACCCAGGCAAGGCAATAAAGTGGACCCCCTTTTTTAAAAGCATGAAAGTGAAAATTCCTGAGTAATAGGCTAGCCTTATGAACTATTTGCAGCATTTGAGATGGAGTGGATATTATCTCCTTCTGAAAAGCGCTGGGATGGGGTCAGGGCAGAAGCTTCAAAATAAAACTTTATCAAGTTAGTATTATGTTTTCTTGTTAGATGTGGAAAATCAACAAGACTTCCCATCAAGTTGCTAAACTTCATGAAGGATCAAGGCAAAACTCCCCTCCCCATCTACCATGTATGATCGCAAACAAAGAGCATTTTGTCCAACAAAGTACAGTGGTGCCCCGCAAGACGAATGCCTCGCAAGACGAAAAACCTGCTAGACGAAAGGGTTTTCCGTTTTTCGAGGCGCTTCGCAAGACGAATTTCCCTATGGGCTTGCTTCGCAAGACGAAAACGTCTTGCGAGTCTTGCAATTTTTTTCGCTTTTTTCTCCCTTTTTCTAAGCCGCTAATAGCCACTTAGCCGCTAAGCCACTAAGCTGCTAAGCCGCTAATAGCCGCTAATAGTGCTAATCTGCTAAGCCGCTAATAGGGTTGCTTCGCAAGATGAAAAAACCGCTAGACGAAGAGAATCGCGGAACGGATTCTTTTCGTCTTGCGAGGCACCACTGTATTTAACAATTTTCAGCTGTTCGAGTAGTGTGACAGCTGGGCAATCCCATTCTTTCTTGCTTGAAGAAAGCAGTAAGAGGAGGGTCCTGTGCTGCTTCAGGCAGCAGATGTGAGGGCTCTGACAGAGTCCTAGAGTTCACCTGTCTTCTCCCCAAAGCCTGGTAAGCACCAGCTAGGTTTGGGAAAGGTGCTCTCAGGCTGAAGAAAGAGACCTGAAGATTGGCAGCTGTCTTCTCCTCAGGTAAAAACTGTGTCAGTTGGATGCACTCCGGCAAAGGATTCTTACTTATCCATATTAGATGTGTGGATGTGAATAGCTATTTCTTCATCTAAACATGATTTGGAAAGATGGGAGACAGAAGGAGTCACTGCTTTGCTGAAAAGATATTTCTTTAAAATCTCTTCTAATGTCAATGTTTGATGAATGCTCCAGCTGGGGGGATTTAGCCAAATGGAACTAAGATGATTTAAATGCATTTCCTTGGTCTCATGGTCCCACAAGCTCTTGCACCAAGTATACTACACAACTCATACAAAAAAGGCCAGCACACTCTAGTCTGGAGAGCCAAAGCTCACAGTGACAAGTCGAAAGACTAAATCCAGAACACTCAGCAGACAAGTTGCTCGATAGTAGAATATATGAATCTACTTCTAGGAGAGTAGTTTTTAAGGAACTACAGTATGTACATTAGGGACTGCCTGAACACTTATACCCCTGTTGGATCACTGGGATCGTCTGCAGAACTTTCATTGGTCATCTCCCAAATTGTCAAGGCTCATTTGACAGCAACAGGAAACTGAGACTTTAGCGTCATTTGCCCAGGTTTGTGGAATGATCTGCCAATAGAAATTCAGCAGCCATTTTCTGTTCTAATGTGCATGTTGAAATCCCATGCCAGCAATTGAGGAAAATTTATTTCTGTAACACTTAGTTGATACACACACATATGTGATATATATATGTGATAGACAGACAGACAGACAGATGATATTCATGTACAGCATTATGTCTGACTTTTATATACCACTACTACTTAAGGCAGTCCTGAATCTGAGATCTCATGAGAACACATTACATGACCATTTTAAAAGCCATAAAACAATTTTGATGTGCAACATGAAAGCAGCGGCTATTTATTTATACTTGGGATATTAGACACAAATGATTAGAACAGATGGCTTACTATATCTTGGCACTGATGGAAGAAGAAAAAACACACACCAGCAACCTCTCTTTTAGAAATGAAGATAAATTCTAATCTCCCTCCCACTCATACAATAAAAAGATTAATAGCTAGTAAAGCAGGTTAGGTTTATTTAATTTTCAATGCTACAAACTTAGGGTAATATAGTTAACCAGACTACAGTTTTGCAGCTGGTCTCTTCTTTACTCATTTTAATTTAATTAGGCTAGTCTTTTCAGTCTGCAAATATTGGTGTTTTCTGATTAACTGTTTCTATTAGTTAAGACTGAACACAAAGGGGGATTAAGCTTTGTTGCACCCCATATTACCTATATATGTTTTTTATAGTCATTTCCCCCCACAATAGAAATATATGTACAGTGGTACCTCGGGTTACATATGCTTCAGGTTACATACGCTTCAGGTTACAGACTCTGCTAACCCAGAAATATTACCTCGGGTTAAGAACTTTGCTTCAGGATGAGAACAGAAATCATGTGGCAGCAGCAGGAGGCCCCATTAGCTAAAGTGGTGCTTCAGGTTAACAGTTTCAGGTCAAGTCCGGACCTCCAGAACGAATTAAGTACTTAACCTGAGGTACCACCGTGGTCCGAAATACTGTATTGTTCAACTGAAATTTTCTGCATATAATTTTTATTACAGTTTGTCATATAAAACAATCTCATATACAGTGTATATACATTTTCCATACACAGGGTGTATTGGGAATGAATAATTGTTATCTTCCTATCTGCAATAAAACACGGCTCTCAGTTTTTCTAGCAGAGATTTCAGGGAGACTTAAAATGGTTCCTATTTTAGGAACTAAATTCCCTGTGGATTATAATATGCTTTGAAGCAGTAAAATTCTCTAGAGCTATATGTGTGCATACTGGAGTAACAAATACACTATTGCAAGGAGATTTTCTTCCTTTTCTGATAAGAAGACTTTTCTATCCCTGCTGACACACATATACCTGCCTGAGACCCAAGCATGCAAGTCTGCATCTACAGAGCCCATGGCATCCCCTGTATTGAGAGGTAAAAGTGTAGTGACATGGGACATCTAGACACACTGGGAGCCATTGCTCAGAAGGGATGGAGTCGTGAGAGATAGACCTGAGGCACGTGGAAGGGCTTGAGGGAAAAAGGAACTTGAAGCCGAACCAAAAATAGGCTTAGCTTAAGATGTGCGGGGTGCTGTGGGTTAAACCACTGAGCCTAGAGCTTGCCGATCAGAAGGTCAGCAGTTCAAATCCCATGACGGGGTGAACTCCTGTTGTTTGGTCCCTGCTCCTGCCAACCTAGCAGTTCAAAAGCATGTCAAAGTGCAAGTAGATAAATAGGTACTGCTCCGGCGGGAAGGTAAATGGTGTTTCCATGCGCTGCTCTGATTCACCAGAAGCGGCTTAGTCATGCTGGCCACATGACCTGGAAGCTGTATGCTGGCTCTCTCGGCCAGTAAAGCGAGATGAGCACAGCAACCCCAGAGTCATCCGTGACTGGACATAACGGTCAGGGGTCCCTTTACCTTTAAGAAGCCTGTAGGACATCAGCAGTGGATTTTTCTGAGCAGTGTTTGTTAGTGTGCTTTGTATTTTGCTTAGGGCTGATTTTATATGAGATAAAGTTTCGATGCAGTCTAGTTTTCTAGACTTAAGACCTTAAGGCCCTTAAGCCATTTGTTAGTTCACATGCAGCCAGTGTGGTTTCTTCCTTAGCCTGAGTTTGGTGAAGTGTTGTGCAAAAAGAGATACTGTAAAAGAAAGAGAGGGTTGGACATGGTTGTGGCTGTGGGTGATGAAAGAAGAGTGAAATTGACTACCTTCCTTTGAATTTGGCTGGAAAGGCAGGTTTCCAGAAGAGGGATGTAAGAATAATGAGGGCTTTCTGATTTCTCTGTGGTGCCAGCTGCCATTTTGAAATCTCCAGATGGTTCACAAAAGTCATAGTGCTATACCAAAGCTATGGTCAAAAATGTCAGCCAGCAGCAAAAAGGAGCCTCTTCCCTCCTTCAATCACTGCCCCAGCCTCTTAAAATGTGGAAAATGAAGTGTATTGCTTGAACATTTATGGGAAGCTATTCCACTACTTTGAGGCCAAGGTTGAAAAAACTCTCATCTTTCCCAATGCTGATCAGCCGTCTTAGGCTGAAGGTAGTCTGTCGACCACATGATAGCAGCTAGTTATGGTAAGAACAATGAGGTTTTCCCCATTCTTGGCTATGTAATGACACTCACACTTGGAATTTTATTTTCCATAACCAATGATGAAAAACAAAAGTTCACAGCCATTACCCCATGAGAAAGTATGTTCTCAAGAGACTACAGAATGAATTAGATGTTACAACAAAAACCAGCCTGATGGAGAAAATAGAAAACAAATGTTATGAATACCAAATAATGGGATATTTCATCGGAACTTGCCATCTCCATGATTGGCTTATCATATAAGTAAGAAAACTAGACTTTAAAAAAACAAAAGAACAAAAAAAAATCTGTCACATTCTGATTTACACATTCTGTCACAACCTGATTTACACAAAGGATAAGATTTAGAGAAATGTATAGCTTGGTTAGCAAGTATCACATATTGGGCAGGTAATCTTGAATGTCTATGCTAGAGCTGTGTTCAACTTGATGGATAACGAGCTGTTTTTCCAGGGGCTGTGGGATCATAGTCGTTGTATTTAAGTAAATTAATATGCTGAAATGGAACTATATGAGCTTAATTCCTGACCAACTCTGGGAAGTGTACATGCGTGAACAGGTGTGGCTTGGCATCTGTAACTGTACATTCCAGAAACTGGAAATACGATGTGAAAAGTAAAAGATCATTCACTCTCAGAGATATAAATGACATATAAAAATCATGACATTTTCCACACTCATTCAAATACTTCTGCAACATTGATCTTTTCTATAATAATACCGTTATTGTCAATGTACAACCTGTGTACAATGAAATTAGCCTATGATTAATTAATAATAATTAATAAATAATTATTAATTAAATTAATACTATGAGGGTGGTTAAACATTTTTTGTCTTTTGTTTATGATTGAAAAGAGTAGGAAATGGTCTCAAACTTGAAGCACAGTCCTTGTGTGCTGATGGAGAAAAGGATTAGAGAAGGATTAGAGAAATTAATGGAGTGTAAGGCTACTAATAGGGACGCGGGTGGCGCTGTGGGTTAAATCACAGAACCTAGGACTTGCTGATCAGAAGGTTGGCGGTTCAAATCCCCACAATGGGGTGAGCTCCTGTTGCTTGGTCCCTGCTCCTGCCAACCTAGCAGTTCGAAAGCACACCAAAGTGCAAGCAAATAAATAGATACCGCTCTGCCGGGAAGGTAAACGGCGTTTCTGTGTGCTGCTCTAGTTCGCCAGAACTAGGCATGCTGGGCACATGACCCGGAAGCTGTACGCCGGCTCCCTCGGCCAATAAAGCGAGATGAGCGCCACAACCCCAGAGTCGGTCACAACTGGACCTAATGGTCAGGGGTCCCTTTACCTTTACCTAAGGCTACTAATGGCTCCTAACCATGGCTACTTCCCCTGATGGTATAGATATATACCTAAGAATACCAGTTGCTATGAACCACAAGGTGGAGAGCACTGTTGCAATCAGGTCCAACTTTTAGACTTCCCATAGGTTTCTGCTTGGCAGTCATGAGACTAGAAGGGAAAACGTATGCACAAGAAGCTGGTGTGAAGCAAGCTGGTGTAGGTAAAGTGAGTGAAATGTGACCAGATCCAAACCCCATTCAGCAGCAGGAGCCCAGCTGAGCTGGGATAAGTGAGTTACACCAGTGTATCTTTGGCTACACCAGAGTTGGAGACTTAAATTTGGCTGAGCCAAAAACCAAGCCAGAGATCTAGCTGTATCCTTAGCTTCTCATCCCAGTGGATCTTGTCATAGCATTGCCACCTAGGATGCTGGGCCTTTCACCCTATGCAAGGATCTTGAGAATTTCTGCTTGTGGTTGGGGAATCTCATATACATGTATGCAGTTGTTTTTTAAAAACAACAACAACAACCCAATAATAATATGTGATGCATTTTTTATCTTCCATTCAGTAAAACCGGTCCAGAGATCTGAGTGCTGTTTCAACTATGGAGTGATATGAATGTCCATACCAGGAAGGAAGTTCCATAAAAATTGTCTTCAAGAGCTATTTCACAACAATTTCCTTCTCTGGATTACTTGTCAATGGAAGATTATCCAATCAATCCTTCTGTATTGGTTCTCCCAAGATTAGTTCCTTTAGGTTTTAAATTGGTAGCTGCAACCCTTGAATTTAAACTCAGAAATTATGCAGGTGAACACAACACAGCACGACTTTGTCTCTGTTGGGAATCTTGAAGACCACAATGTTGCATCAAATAATTGTTTTATTATACATATTAAAATTATCTTTTGGGACTTTAAAGTCCCAATTAGGGGAGCCTTAACTATTCATCATCCCCTTCAAGATCACACTGGATATTTAGATTGCGGCCAGGGGTGGGGTAGTACATTATTTTTGCTACCCACAACAATTCTGTGGCGAAGTCTTCTCCTTCTTCTCCTTCTCCTTCTCCTTCTTCTCCTTCTCCTTCTTCTTTGTTTGATTTCTAGCTTATTAGACTCTATATCCTCTAATGAAGAGTGATTTCACCTCTATTATTCCATTCCCTGTCCTTCCTATAGAGTGGGATGGCTGGGTCTCAGTGATTCTCTCAATCAGGTTTCTATTATGCCACTATGTCTAACCATAGGAATGAGCCTCTTCTCGTTGTTGAGCTATCCTTTGAGTTACTGGGCAATTCTCATTTCCCCTTCCCCACTCCCTCAATAATTGTTCCTATAAGTGGTGCGGTTGTTCTGCGGGGATGCAGAACATTTTGTGAATCTAAGCTTGGCCTCATTGAGGGGAAGTAGGAAAATGAGAGTACCCCTAAACACTTTTTAAAGGAAAAAAGCACTGCCTATAAGGCATTTACTCTCCTGACTTGCCACCAAGTTGTAAAGCAGAACGAGTTCCCTGTATCTTCCTAATGCATCTCCCACACTGAGTTACTGCCTCTATTGATCGCCGAAGAATTGATGCTTTTGAATTATGGTGCTGGAGGAGACTCTTGAGAGTTCCATGGACTGCAAGAAGATCAAACCTCTCCATTCTTACAGAAATCAGTCCCGAGTGCTCACTGGAAGGACAGATCGTGAAGCTGAGACTCCAATACTTTGGCCACCTTATGAGAATAGAAGACTCCCTGGAAAAGACCCTGATGTTGGGAAAGATTGAGGGCACAGGGAGAAGGGGACGACAGAAGACGAGATGGTTGGATGGTGTTCTCGAAGCTACCAGCATGAGTTTGACCAAACTGCGGGAGGAAGTGGAGGACAGAAGTGCCTGGCGTGCTCTGGTCCATGGGGTCACGAAGAGTCGGACACTACTAAACGACTAAACAACAACAACAACAAGCATCCTTTCCTTTCCAGTATGAGATGCTTCCATGGCTGCCTTCTCCTTCCCGACCAATTTCCCTTTTTATAGTTCTAGCCATTTTTTTAGATTCCCCATTATAGTCAATGAGAGTGAAACAGGGATTTGGATTTAACAGATCAAATTGGAATAAAACAGATTGGATCTGAAACAGATCAGGTTGGTACAGACAATTTTTTTTAAAAAAGTGCCACAGACCATAATTGTCTTGTAGGGTGGGGAGGGTGGGTTACAGGCTGAAAGGTAGGACTAAAAGTTGGATTGATTTTATAAAAGCAAAACACCTCCCAAAACACCTCCCTAGATGTTCCCATTTCATATAAACACTAGAAATCACTCACAGTCAGTGGCGTAGCGTGGGGGGTGCAGGGGGGGCCGGCCGCACCGGGCGCAACATCTGGGGGTTAGGGAAATCCACGGGTTAGGGGGCGCAAATCCACGGGTTAGGGGGCGCAAATCCATGGGTTAGGGGGCGCAAATTACTTGCCTTGCCCCGGGTGCTGATAACCCACGCTACGCCACTGCTCACAGTGTAGTCAATGAAAGGATCACATCAGTGAGAACGAATCAATAAGATTGAAATTCAGCATGAAAATAAGAAATGAATATGAACAATTAATTACAGTTCATCAAGAAGATTTTATTTAAGAGGATGAATAATTCAAGATGAAATTTACATATAAAGGATGTAAACGTGTAATAGAAATAAATACTAATCATATTAACCACTTAGCATATAAATACACATTTCTGAGAATGTCAAAATCAGACTTCATTATGCTTTTAGGTTTTTCTTCATTTTACACATGTCAAGCTTTTCAAATGTGCTCTCTCAAATGTGCCACCCTGCAGTTGTGTTTCTAAAGTATCCACATGCCCAGGCTTTATTATCTATTTTCAGATTTTGTGAAATTATACATTGTTTGTCATCAATCTGCCATCTGCGTTTTTATCTTCTGAAAGAGAGTGATTGATTTTTCCTTGTTCAGTCTGCATGCACCACTTGCGGTTTTGATATACACATTTCGCAACTCTCCTCACGTGTATCTGCACCCCATTGTTACAAGCTAAGAAGCCTGATCCTTCATATATATATATATATATATATAAACTTGCTGTATAAATAGAAGTTAATGGCTAAGAGAAAGTTGACCTCAACCTGCTGAATGTTTATAATTGTTTCTTACGTAAGATGGAGCTGCTGAATCAGTATCCTAGTAAAACAATAATACTGTTGGTGGAAGGTAGAGGGTTACAGGTCTGATATCTCCCTTATTTTTTTCCTGTGATTCTTTTGACTGCAACATTTAAGACTACAGATGTAAAACTGCATGTTTGAATACCCTCCATATGTAGTCTCCCCAAGAGGGATAGAGGAGGGATCTGTTGTAAACTTATTTATACACAGAATTTGGCAGGTCCAACCTTTGCTTGGGTAGAATATTAACTGCACGTTTTCCTTCTCAGTAAGATTCAGTAAGAGTCTTGTCTTTACACCCTTTTAGAATGAAACAAGACAGCCCACAAGAAGATAACCCTTGTTAATAACTAACCCATTCTTATGCACTTAATTCCATCATATTTTCAGATACAATCATGCCTCTTTAGATGAATGAACTGGGGTACAGACAGGGCACCGCAGCCCACAAATCTGCCTCACTTCTAGGAATGCAGCAAAATTATAACTTTGCAGTTTAATTTCCAATGATATTGTTAAAACCTGCTATGTTGCTGTTTTTGTAACTTAAATGTACTTTATCAGGACATTTAGCAACATGTTTAATAATAAGTTTGTGAGCACAGTTGGTTCCTTTACTCACCACAAAGCACTCTTTGATCTTTCAGACTGGTTGCTCTAACATGAAAGGGTATTGGATTTACAAGGACTAGCGTGTCCCTCAAGGTGACACCCATATCGATCAAGTCTCTTTCTTCATCATACATTCACTTTCAATTTTAATTTCATGCCACTTCATCTTTTGTGCATTAGTTTAAAAAGCGCTAAGTAAATAGCAACCGAAAAATGGAGGAACTATTTTCTCCCCATCTTCTTCTCTGCCGAGTTCTACAAGGGCAGCATTGGGACTAAGGAAGAGAAAGCTGATAGTCAAGATTACCCTTGCATGAATTGATGGTAACTAGTTGAGCGGAGCTGTGACCCATTTGCCCTAAAGGATCAGCCTGCACTTGTAAAATCTAGCCTGCCTCAGTTCTACACTAACCTGCCTTCTCTGCCTTCATTCACCAAGGAACAGAAAGCCTCATGTTGGGAAAAAGAGATTGAGTTGCAAGTAGAAAAGGCCCTAGCAACAATAGCAGCAGATAGGGGTCTTTCCTCCATCGATAAATTATGTTCTGCATGTCTTTCCCCCCATCACATATGATGGGGCTACACTTGCATGATTCCTGAAAGGAGAAGATGCTCAGATCATCATTTACCACCACGTAGGTGTGTCTCCTGTCCCAGATGCAGGCTTCATTCACCTGCCACCCCACCTTCCCAAGCTGAGCAACTTCTTCATACAGTGGATAATTTAAACTGAAATTTGTTCCTATCATATATAGTGATGGCCACCAGCTTAGATGGCTTTAAAGGGGGGTTAGGCAAATTCATGGAAATGCCTTTGTACTTCTGTTCTATGGACATTCCCTAGGTGTTTGATTAGCTACTGTGAGGACAAGATGTCAGATTAGATCGAGTCATTTATCAGGACTCTTCTTAAGTTATTAAGTTATTATGATATGGTGGTAGCAACAGAACAACTCATAAAATCCTAAAATCTTGGAGTTGAAAAGGACCCTAAGGATCATCTAGTCCAATCTGAATATGTAGCTGTCCCATACGGTGATTGAACCTACAACCTTGGCATTATCAGCACCACGCTCTAACCAGCTGAGCTATCTTTAGAAGTGCTTTTCAGCATCCGAGGTGCTTTGTTTTCTAGTTTTTTTAAGATCCTCCGACAATACTGGGATCAATTATTATGGGTCCCTCCCACTGTTTTCTCTCTATTTCATGATTTAGATCAGTCTTCTTCAGGCTCGTGCCTTTCAGAGGTTTTGAACCCCAATCCCATCAGCCCCATCATTGTCAGGAAAGATGGTGTTCTACTTTGGTCTGGTAGCAGTCAGGTATCAAGGCAATCCAGAAACACTGGGTTTTAAGAAGTAGGTAGGAAGCAGGAACGAGAAACTAGGTTACAGAGAACAAGGATCTGTGTTGTTCTGATAGCTAACAATCTTATACTGAGATCTTATGTAGCATGTTCCCTCGGACGCAGCTGCAATTGGTTGATCCAGAATTCAAGCTTCCCTGCCCCATAGAGGCCCTTTACTCCTCAGAAGGCCCCTTTCTTTTGATGAGGCTGGTACCTCCGGGCCTTGAAGCATACACTCCACCTACAGGAGGCTACCTGCACATTTTGATGCTGGTGTTCCCAGGGACTGGTTGGCAGTTCAACCTCCCCCTCTGCCAAAGGTCAGAAATATCATCCATGAGTCCCTTCAGGTCCTCTCCTGCAGATGGGCCACTTTTCTAGGGTTGTTGGAAGTGGCCAGAGTAGTGCAGGAGGCAGGAGACCTCATAAGATTTTTGGACTTCATGTCACCAGGATATTCCTTTGGAGGCAGTAATCCTGGCTCAAGCCTGAGTTAGCCACGACAGATGTGTAAGGTAAAGGGACCCCTGACTATTAGGTCCAGTCACGGACGACTTTGGGGTTGTGGCGCTCATTTCACAGACAGTTTTCTGGGTCATGTGGCCAGCATGACTAAACCGCTTCTGGCAAACCAGAGCAGCACACGGAAACGCCGTTTACCTTCCCTCCAGAGCGGTACCTATTTATCTACTTGCACTTTGACATGCTTTCAAACTGCTAGGTTGGCAGGAGCAGGGACCGAGCAACGGGAGCTCACCCCGTCACAGGGATTCAAACCGCCGACCTTCTGATCGGCAAGCCCTAGGCTCTGTGTTTAACCCACAGCACCACCCGTGTCCCTGACAGATGTGTATTGTAGTCCAAAACACCTGAAGGCAAATGGTGCAGGAAGGCTGATGTAGATGATAAATGACAGTTTGGAGAATACTGATTCAGAATGTTGTAATGGTTGCTTAGTTGGAGAAACACTAAATAAATAAATAAATAAATAAATAAGGATATTCGTTAACTCAAAAGCTCAATATAATAAATGGAAAGTTAAGGTGTCCAAACTTTCTATATAAGCTTCTATTTGGTAATTCTATTCACTTAGTATGAGCAACAGGTCTTTACTAATAGGAATATGAACTGCATAACTACATATTCTGGAGCATTCATGTGTTAGTTGATGCCAGACAGTTTTTATGACTTTCTCACTTGAGATTATTGTCCCCTTAACTGTAACAAATGAGCACTCCAACTGGTACCAGACATTTACAGCTGCCGCAGGGCCGCCGCCATGAGAACAAGCATCTCATTGTATCCCTCTTCTTTCTTCTAACATTTTGGGATGATAAATAAGTGACATGGCCTTGCGGTAATATTTCCAGTCACTGGTAGGGATGTCGCAGGAGTTCATAACAACCTAGTTTAGAATGCAAATTGGTCCAAATGCATCGAAACATTACCATCATTTCTTTAGCTGCCTACAATTTTCTCTGCTCTGGAAATCTGTTTCCTGTAAATATAGTTCAGAAGCGTCAGTTGATAGAAAATCCAGTTACGCTTGACTCACAACTTACGCACATTTAACGTGCACAATCTCAGCTTTTGCGCGCTTGGTGGTGAAATCACATAAATTAAATGCATGCAAGGTGGGGAGCTTAGAAACTCTTTCCACAGGTTTTCCTGGCAGAGAAAGAGCTTCAAAGCTCTTTGCCTTACTTGCTGGGCCCTGAGAGACTCTCACACAGCCCTGGAGGATCTCATAAGATCTCACGGAGCTATCTGAGATCCTGTGAGAGCCTTTCAGCTTGATCTGCTTCACAGGGTTGTTGTGAGGACAAAATGTGGAAAGGAAAAACGTTGAACTTCTGAAATTTGCTGTACACGGGGCTGCTCTTGGGGACAGTTCAAAGCCTGCAGCTAGTGCAGAGTGCAGCAGTGAGGCTACTGTTGTGTCTCTGGCCTGTTACATCGGTCTTTAAAAATCTGCACTGGCTGCCATTTTGCTATGGAGCTGGATTTAAGGTGTTAACATTGAGATATAAATCCACAAATGACTGAAAGAGTGTCACCTCTTGCATCAATTTTTCTGAGTGTTAAAATAAACCGAGAAGGCCCTATCGATAGTGCCACCACCCTCAGAGGTTAAAAAAGGGGCCTTCTCTGTGATGGTCGCTAGGTTGTCAAATGACCTCGGACTTGAGTGGATAACTTCCCTTTTCCAGCATTGTTGTAAACTGCTTTTATTTTGGTGCAGTTTCTTTGTGGTTTAATTTTAGAATTTTAATGTATTTGTTTTTAATCATGATATTTTTTGTAATCTGTCCTGAGCCTATTTGGCAAAAGATAGGCTACAGGAAGGGGAGAAAAGAAAATATAATATAGTAGCTGTTGTTTAGGATGGCAGCCTGATGACAGAGTCGCCACCGGCCAAATCAGGCTTAAAGCATTTTCCTTTTAGGGGTTAAAAAATGCAGTAGAAAATGCTTTATTGCCTGCTCTTTTCTCTTCTGGAGACAATTATAGTTTCATTTCAACTCTTACTAAGACTCCTCACTGAAAAGAACAGACAGAAAAACAATATTTTTAATTACATTTATTTATTTATTTGAAAAAAAGGAAACTGTGGAGTAAGTGACCAATACTAAAAACACTGAGATGAGCGATTGAAAGAGAACAATTTATTCTAAGCACAAAGGAAAAGCAATATTTTTCAAAGCATTCAATATTCCATAAGAAGGTGTTGTTGTTTTTCTTCCTTCCTTTTTGATTTTATTTTACGAGAGCTGTACATGATGAAAGGCTTTCAGAGACATTTAGTCTGGAAAGGTGTCAGTTTAGTGTTCTGAACAGTAAAATGTATCGTTCAAGGTGGAAGGAGGGGGAAAACATCAGACAATTAGGAACTGATGGTATTCACAGTTAAGAACCAATGGGAGCCAATTAAACTTTCCTTTAAAATATGGACTCTGATAGATACAGCTTTGAAAACAACCCACCTAATTGCACTAGGTGTCATCAATGCTGGCAATATTTTTTTCAGCAAAAGGGTAAGTGAATGACCCAAGGCATATTCACATCTTTCTATACATAATTTCTAACACCCGTGTTCTGGATGAGGGAGCCAGGATATCTCCACTTCCCACTCAACACAATTGGTAAACATGCAAAATGAGAAAACTGCCTTTCTTTTCTCTTCCTTTTGCTTTTGGGGAAAGGATAATTATTAGAAACAATGCAGGCAGCTTCTTGAGACTATTTTTTATTATTTGATAAAGAAGAGTTAGGTATTTTTAGATAAAATATTTTAATAATACGCATATGTTTGATTTTTACACTTTGCTTCTTTTCAGGGTGTTCATCTGAAACGTGTTAGATTTGCCACATTTGCTCACATTCTTTTCTCATTTCTCTCTCCGTGGTTTCTATTTTAGATTATAAACTCCTGTCTATTATAGTTGGCACCCTTCTGTCTTGAGAGACAATGGAGTGCACCTCAGGGGGTGAAGTCAAACCGCGGGAGAATCACAGCACCTGCTGTGGCTGTAGAAACCCATAACTGCTGCCTCCCAAATTATTTTTGCTTTGTTAGCAGCACTGAAGTGGCTTCTGCAGGCTGCAAACCTGCAGAGTCCTGGCCAGTCCAGATGACAAGACCCCATCCCCTCTCAGGTTTGCTGATGTGGTCCAAAGAAAAGGAAAGCAATATGTTTTGCACCAGCTGGGTTGCAGGACTTGCCAGAAGGAGGCATACAAGACACCATCCAACCGTTTTAGGGACTCCAGATTTATGTTGGCAGCCTTTTCTTCTCCAGAACATATCCCACAAGGCAGAGGTTAAGATATTTCCTTTGGGTTTACTCCTGAAGCCTTTTTCATTAATGAGTATATCTGCAAAGTAGCAGAGGTTTAAGGTCAGAGTTTTCCTTCTAAACAACAACAACAACAGTTTATTTGTACCCCACCCATGTGGAATAGGTTTCCCCAGCCACTCTGGGTGGCTTCCAACAAGAGATTAAAAATATATTAAAATATCAGTCATTAAAAACTTCCCTAAGGGCTGCCTTCAGATGTCTTCTAAACGTCAGACAGCTGTTTATTTCTTTGACATCTGATGGGAGGGTGTTCCATGGGGCGGGCGCCACTATCAAAAAGGCCCTCTGCCTGGTTCCCTGTAACCTCACTTCTCGTAGTGCGGGTACCGCCAGAAGGCCCTCAAAGCTGGAAATCAGTGTCTGGGCAGAACGATGGGGGTGGAGACGCTCCTTCAGGTATACTGGGCCGAGGCCATTTAGGGCTTTAAAGGTCAGCACCAGCACTTTGAATTCTGATCGGAAACCAGCCTAGCTGCTTAGTTCTTACTAAGCCTAGTTCTTAGGAAGAACTTCCTGACAGTAAGAGCTGTTCGACAGTGGAATTTGCTGCCAAGGAGTGTGGTGGAGTCTCCTTCTTTGGAGGTCTTTAAGCAGAGGCTTGACAACCATATGTCAGGAGTGCTCTGGTGGTGTTTCCTGCTTGGCAGGGGGTTGGACTTGATGACCCTTGTGGTCTCTTCCAACTCTATGATTCTATGATTCTATGAGGGCTACCTTCCCAGGTTGACACACCGGCCTCTCATTTCCTTCTACAGCACGTGCAGAAACTGCCTTCTTGACCACTACAAGATATGTCAGTGATGCCTGTTGATCAGCAGAATCGTCTGGGAATGTATCATGCTATTATATTACTTCCATGGTTGCTAGTAAATAGCATTGGCTCTCATCTCTCAACTGAGTTTATTATGTCTTAATGTGCTGTTGGGGGTGCAGGCTGTTCCAATTATTTAATAATGTCAATGTTTTATATGACTTTTCTCCTGTTTTATTGTATAACATATTTATGCTTTCAAATATAGGTCACTTGCCAAGGGGCGCTTTTGCCATGTGTGTCTTGCATGTGCTAAGTTGAATCCCTGTTCTCAATGCCACTGATCTCAGAAGATGGGTTAATGAATAGTCAAGAAGCCAAGGTCTTCTTCACTGGTGTTTGGCTCCCAGTCACCTAGAACTCAAGTTTGGCATTAGCAGTGGGAGCTAAAGGGACACTGGAACCCCAGCAGCTGCCTAGGAATGAAAACTTTTAGCTGCTGTACTACTGACATGAATTTATGATTAATCTCTTAAATTCCAGAGTGTTTTATAAACATTACTTTATTGTTTCATAATCAGTTAACTTGCATTGTTGTATTTTTCTTTCTTTTTCTACTTTTGATTTGCAAAATGCTTACAAATACAGCAGGAAATATTATAGTATGTTGCAAAATGCTTATAAATACAACAGAGAATATTATAGTAATTGTATACTGTAATATGGTGTTATAACATGTTACATTTTATAGAAATAACACATTAAGATTGTCTGTGCAATTGTTACACATTTGTAATGCACATAAATAATAACAGCCTACTAATTAAGTTTGTCATAAATAAATGAGTGAACAGTTTATTTGGTTAATAACTGATTAATTCATTGGCTTTTATGTAAGCAGCTTTGTGGGTCTGCCCTATTATAAGGCAGGATATAGGATATAAAGTAGGTAGATAAATAAAATGTACTTAAATTATTACATTTTCTGTGTATCTTCAATAGATATTTTTACTCAGTATAACATAACACACACTGCTATTTCTGCAATAAAAAAATAAACATATAGATTATGCTGATTCAATTAGTTAGGGATATATCCTTTTGTACTATAACAAAACAGTTTCTTTCATGGGCCAGAGAAAAAAAAAGTTCATGGCATGTTGCCCATAAAGTATAAATTTCATGATCATACACAAAATGAATGGAAACTCAATGGGTGTTGACAAATCAGAAAGGATTCAGACCAGAGTCATAAAGATGATAAAGGATCTGAAAGAAAAATCCTAAGAACAAAACATAAAATGAATTGGGTATGTTTAGCCCAAAAGAAAAGAAGATTAAAGGGGAATATGGTGACAGTTTTCACATATTTTAAAGCAAGTCTGGAAGAAGCAGAAAAGTAATTCTTTGATCTATCTGTTTAAAAGCTTTAAATTACAGAGCAATAGCTTTTGGTTAAACAGGGAGAAGTCCCTGCATATATGAAGGACAATTCAGCACCAAAGGAAGTTGACCTTAGAGGAAACCAAGGTGGAATCTACACACATCTAAAAACTGTTCTGAAAATGCTTTTTTAAAAAAAGAGTTTTTTTTAAAAAAAAAAATACATTGAATTTTCCATAAGGCTCACCATCGCCATCTAGTGTCACATTGTATCTTGCACTTAAAACACACTTAAAATGTTTTATTTGCAGCTGTTTAGCGGAGTCCACATGTCTTCCACATTTAAAGCAACCACTCTCTAAAATAATTCTACCCATTCACCATTAACCCTTTTAGGCCTCAGCCGCCTTCCTGGAATACCTAAGTGGTATCATCTCTGTTTTTTCCTTCAAAGCCCAGCTTGTTCAAAACCATGACTTAATTGCCCCACCACGGGGAACCTTTCTAAAATTGAGAGCGACGTTCATCACCGGCAACCTATTGCTCACATGTGCGTTTACTGATGCACAGACCACTCTTCTCAGTAACACTGCATACCTTCCAACATGTTGAGTCCCTGGGAAGTGTCCTGTCTTCTTCCTGTCCGTGCTCCCGCTCGAGTCATGTTACCCACACAAAATCATGGTTGTGCTCTCATGGCACCCAAAACCACACAGTTTGGGGTGCCGCATGAGCGTCCCCCACCCCAATAAAATGCTTTTCCCAGGGTGAGATCTTGCATGTAATCACGTGAGATCACAGTGCCATGCTCTTGTCAGAAAAACAGGATATCCTGTTTTTTTCTGGGACACTTGTGAGATATGACACTGAGCATAGAAGCTTTGTGTGCATTGCCCAGATATACCCTGATGCTGAGGACTAGGACAATGTGCATGATCCCACTCCATCCCTTCTGTGGCTTCAGGGGAAATGTGAGGGAGAAACTGTAAAGATCACTAATAATAATAATAATAATAATAATAATAATAATAATAATAATAATTTATTTATACCTCGCCCATCTGGCTGGGTTTCCCCAGCCACTCTGGGAGGCTTCCAACAAAGTATTAAAATACAGTGGTCTGTTAAACATTACAAACTTCCCTAAACAGGGCTGCCTAAGGAACAAATGCAAGTAAATTGAAGGCTCTGTTTCCACAGATCCAGTTTTGTAGTTGGTTGGCAGGTGTATCTGAACCTGCCCTTTGACCTGCCCTCCTCCCCACTGGGGACTGTTTCGCACAAATGTTTCCCAGGTGAAACTGAGGTGGTACAGTCTGCCAAGAGGACTATACCACATAAAATATGTGGATGTACAGCAGCCTTCCTTTTCCTGCAATAATCAGAAACCACTTGTCGACACATGAAAACAAGATGTAAAAAAATAATCCTGAATAGCTTCTATTTTCATAAGCCATGGTTCTTATCATATATATCTTGTATCTTTCTTTGTGTCTTACAGGTGTCAGTGTGCTGCAGCTCCATATCTGTCTAGTCTGCACGTGCCCTTTGCATAAAAGCATAGTTAAAGAAATTATGCTAAAAATAAGCTTTAATTGCAGTGGTGTGGCTACTGGGGAGTTCAATATCAGGAAAGCCACAGTTAAGTTTTCCTTTCTGTACATGGTAGCGATCTGGATAATTGATATTGTTGTACTGATAAAAGAAAGGTAATGTTTAAAGAGGTGTGACTCTCTCTTCCGTCAGATCATAAAGGCAGATTTACAGCAAAGATGGGATTAGTGTTCCAATGAGAAATGCCTATGTAACATGGGGAGCTATTATTACATAGATTTGTTTCACCAGCGTAGTTGGGGCCCAAAATATCTCTGTCTATCTCCTTAGCAGTTCCTGTTTCTGCGCTGCAGAACTGACATGGAAATAAGTTGAGAACATAACCTAGGGTTGGTTTCACAAATGATACAACAGGCATTCCCTAATTCTCTTTAGTTCTGAAGGCAAGATGTTGCCGCTACTCTCCCTAAAGCTGGCAAAGGGAAAACAAACCCTTAAAGTAGTGTTTTACACCGGGTAACATAGCCAAACTGAATGGCGTAGGATCCAGCCTAAGTCCCCCACACCCCACTCCTGTCCCTCCACCCCCAAAACACCTAGTTGGGGGGGGGGGCTTACACCAGCTTCAGCTGAGCCATCTGAACCCCATCTGCGCTAGGATGAGCAAGTCACACTAGTGTATATTCAGCTGAACAGGGTTGGGGACATAGTCAGTTGCTCATCCCATAGGATTGCTCCCCAGTTGCTATTTGATAGTCATGCCCTTTTAACAAAGCATTCCAGCGGAAAAATGCTTTTCAGTCTTGTTATTCAATCACAAACCATGTTCTTTCTATTATTTCAGATAATAAATGTAAAGGTTTCTAGTTCTATAAATACCTTGACCTTCAGAAACTCTTTAGCTAAGTACCATATTTCTAAGCATATGATTTGCCAGTCACATGCTTTGCTGGCATCTGTCTGTCTCAGGAGACAATGGAGGGGTGTGCCTTTGCAGGTGAAGCTTTAAGAAGGTTGCTGTGCCTGTTGTGACAGCAGAGACCAATGCAGTAGATACATGTTTTGTTGCAGCTGAGGCAGGTGAAGGCGACCATGTGTTCTTTTGCAGATGCACCATGGCATTTCTTCTCTTTGTGTTCTTCCCAGCAGCCATGTATCCTCTGCTCACTGCTATGGATACACGACTTGACTGCCTGTCTCCAGGCACACTGCAGTCATCTGCAAGGGATTCCCACAATGCATGGTTGATGTTGCCAGCCTTCAGCCTTCATGTCATGTTTGGAGATATCTTTGTAAAGCAGAGTTGGTCTCTCAATGGACCTGGTGCCTGAAGCCAGCTCCCGGTAGAGCATATCCTTGAAGATCCTGCCATCTTCTATTTTGTGTAAAGGGAGCAGGTGGCGGTGTGGTCTAAACCACTGAGCCTTGTGGGCTTGCTGATTGGAAAGTCAGCAGTACAAATCCCCACGACGGGGTGAGCTTCCGTTGCTCTGTCCCAGCTTCTGCCAACCTAGCAGTTTGAAAGCACACCAGTTCAAGTAGATAAATAGGTACTGCTGCAGCGGGAAGGTAAATGGCATTTCTGTGCGCTCTGGTTTCCATCACGGTGTCCCGTTATGCCAGTAGTGGTTTAGTCATACTGGCCACATGATCCGGAAAGCTGTCTGTAGGCAAAGGCTGGCTTCCTTGTCCTGAAAAGTGAGATGAGCGCTGTACCCCACAGTCACCTTTGACTGGACTTAACTGTCCAGGGGTCCTCTACCTTTATTCTGTGGACAAGACCAAACCAGTAGAGGCAACATTGAGAAAGGAGTGTGAACATGCAGGGGATGTGGGCTTGGGAGAACACACTTTTGCTGGGAATTCAGTGCAAACACAGAGAAGGCCCTTTCTCTATGAGCTTTTTAATTTTTCCCCCTTTTAAATTTCCCTTTGCACCTTATCATGAGCATAAGTTTTGCTGAAATGGCTTTCTCATACATTTTAAGCCATGAATTTCCACACGAGCATGGAGTCAGAAGATGGCAATGAAAATCTATTGTTAAGTGTAGCCTCATTTAATGCATTAAAAAAATTGGACAAGATCTACCTAGTATTGTTGATCAGTATTTCTTATGTAAGCTTTTATTCAAAACTTTACTCAATAGACTGGCAGAAGGTCATCAGATCAATAATTCTATTTGATGTTAATAAAAGCCTTAAAAACCAAGATTGCTATAGAACAAAATTGAACTTATGTGATTGTATCTGTGATTGTTATCAGATTAATCTTTTTTAGAAGTGTTTATATTGTATTTCTTATTTTCAACAAACAGGTTTTTTTTCCTTTTTTTGAGAAAGAAATGAAGTGAATAATTTTTTTCTTAGAATTCCTAACCTACCTATTCCTACTTTTACCTAACCCCCTCTTAGACCTGGTAGCATCCTTATCTGAAAGATCTTCTGCAGGAAACAAACAATTTACATACACTTTACCTGTACTTTTTCAGCTGAGGAGAGCTAAATGCAATCTGGTATTGAATAGCTCTGCAATCTTTATGAATATTAAACCACATTGAAGGGCACTTGTACGCCCAATTAGATGAGCAATTGTTGATGTCATATGTGCAACTCAGACCGATTTCCTCTGAGATGCACAACAAACTGTGGGCTGAATCAAGAAAATGATATACAGCCAGAAAATATGACTTACATAGCTCTCTTCTTTACAAGTTCATACCTAGTTTATGTCCTTACAAAGCCATATTTTGGAAAAAGCATTAACAACATGATAGGAAGAGTCTGTAGCTATTTTTATAAATGACTCCAAACTGTATCTAAGTTACAGACCATTTTCCTTGAGAACTCTCTCGATAAATGCATTGCAACCAAGTGGAAAACGTATTCCTTTTCCTGCTGTGATTGCACATTTGTACTGCTCAGCGCAGGCACATGTATTTGCAATTTCTTTCTGACAGCTTGATTAACCTTGAAAAGTTGCAAAATGAAAAACTTTTTCAGTCGATCCCTAACTTTTGAATCTCCACTTGAAATGAAGCATGGTAACTGTGTCACCAGCAAGAGGTAGCGACTTCTCTACAGCTCCTTAACAGAATTGTTTCATTCTCCTTGCGGTGCAAGATTGACATTTGCACTCCAGAAAAGTGAAGAATGCCAGTATTAATAAAGTTACGGCTGAGAGGTAGTGTGCTTTCACATTCTTGTGCTATACCTGGCCTCTGATAAACATTCATGGGCTCACAGCACCTGGGTCTACATAAACCTATATAGGTTTCCTATTGAGCAAACCTATCAAAAGACCAGGAAAGGGAAAACACACACATATATGTTAAGTAAAATGTATGCATGCAGGGCTTTTTTCTCCAGCTGGAACTCACCGGAACCCAGTTCCGGCAGCTTTCAGATGGGAGCCATTGCCATTATAAAAGAACATGGGAGGTGTTCGTGGTAGTTGTTGAGCTTTTATTTTTGCCAGAGCATGTTGACTGCGTAGTGATGGGCATGAGTGGCAAGAGTCCCTACCTCTCTGTCATGCACTTCTTGTAGGAGTGGCGTACCTATGGCTCTCCATCATTCATGTTCTTGCAGGTTTATGCTCAGCTCTTGTCCTCTTAACCCTTGTCCCTCTTGGTTTTTTAAATCTAGAAGGGTGTAGATTGACTACTTTAGAATGGTCAATACTTCTTCACATGAGGGAGTTCCTGCCAGGTAATTGTACAGCAACTCCTAAATAAACTGGTCCTGTTGGCTTGGACCAACTACCAAACAGTCACAAATACCACTTACATGGGACAAGATCATGGTGAAACAGCTGCAGGCATACTCAACCCCCTTTTGATTATAAACTAGACCTGTTGGTTATAAAGGGAGTCTGCTTACCTTTGTTGGTGGACAGCATTGTGGCTGGGCATCAGGCCCCACAGTGGACCTGCTGGGGGCAGAGACTAGTGTCCTCCTTGTAGGCATCTGGCTGCATTGTCTACCTTGTAGCAATCTTCACAACTTTGTGAGGTTAGGCATTGGGTAAGCCTTTGTTTGGATGGAGGTGAGGTTGTAGCCTCCGCCTGACCCTCCTCATTAAGGGTATCCTGTTAAAGAGATCCGAGGTGTGTGGATTCTGTCCAATGTCTGGACATGAGCTAGGGCCATGCCATGACCCCAGTGGGGACCCCTCGAGGTGCCCCAATTTGATGTAACTCATAGGGCTCTCCCTATTGGTGATTTACTCTTATTTGGACTCCCTGCAGACAGGTGGGAGTTGAGATATAGTCTGGCTTCACCCAGTGCCTAAGCCAAACCACTCACATCTGTAACCAATGAAGTTGTGGCCTATTCAAACCTATAAACCAAATCTACTAGGGAACTGCAGGTCACAGGGCCTTGGCCCAATATACCTGAAAGAGCATTTCCAGCCCTCTTGTTCAGCCTGGACACTGAGGTCCAACGCCGTGGGCCTTCTGCCAGTTCCCTCACTGCGAGAAGTGAAGCTACAGGGAACCAGGCAGAGAGCCTTCTCAGTAATGGTGCCCACCCTGTGGAACACGCTTCCATCCAATGTCAAGGAACTAAACAACTCTCTGACCTTTAGAAGACATCTGAAGGCAACCCTGTTTAGAGAAGTTTTTAATGTTTGAAGTTTTATTCTGTTTTTAGTCCTCTGTTGGGAGCCACCCAGAGTGGTTGGGGATAACCCAGCCAGAAGGGCGGGGTATAAATAATAAAATCATCATCATCATCATTGGCATGCAAGTATCTCCCCCCACCGCTCCAGCTGTCTTCCTTAAACTTCCACTTAGAAACTATGGTAATTACGAGGTATATAAATACCTTAAATAAAATAAAAGTTAGAGGTGTAAGTTTCATGCTTGCAATATGTTATCTTAATGACACTATTAATGACACAATATGACACTCTTAATCTGAGTTCCTCCCCACACTGGAGTTTTCTCTCCCTTCTGTTGTCATCCCACCCTGGTGTTTTGACATTATGGTAAATTTAGCAATGTTACTTTGGCTTTTATTGGAAACTTGTCTGCAGCATTTTATTTTATTTTTTAATGTCTGGACTGCTGTAGTACCACAAAGCACTTGTGTGGGGAGTTGTGCTTCAGCATACGCTGCCTTGTAGAGATCCAGCTTTGTGTTTGTCAAGCCCAAAATATATTCAAGTCACTTCAGAATTTGTACAAATCCAAACTTTTACATAGCGTGCAGCCCTGTCCTTCGGGAAATCTTAGTATTTATTTATTTAAATTTATATCCTGCCTTTCCTCCTAAAGGAGACCAGAGTGGCAAACACATCAGTGATAAAAAGAACACTATTAAAAACACAATTAAAAAAACAATTTAACACTTCTAAAAACAACAACAACAACAACAACAACAACAACAACAACAACAGAAAACATATTTTAAAAATCTGAAAGCAATCACATACTCTCTCAGATAATAATAATAATAATAATAATAATAATAATAATAATAATAATATCTTTATTATCATTGCCCCCTCTCAGGGACAACGAAATTTACTTGGCTGCTCCATCCACCCAGGTAGGGCACTCCACACAAAATCAGAACAATGCCAAGGTTGTTGGGCACGTTATCTTTCAGTCATCAAATGCCTAGGTAAAGTGGGTGTTTTTAAATTTCTCCTGATGAATAAGATAGAAGCACCTCACCCAGAAGGACATTTTACAAATGTGGAACCAACACTGAGAAAGCTCTGTTATGGGTCATGCCCCCCTGGGCAGCACCCAGTGGCGGCACCACCCACAGCATCCCCGACCTATCATGAGGCCTGAAATGTTTGATAGCGGGAAAGCTTTTATTTCAGGTACTTTGGTTCCATGACATCTTGCCATGGTAGGTGTAGTAACACATTTAATTGGGCCTTTTGGAAGCTGGTGCAATGCTTTCCAGACAGATGGCACATGGTCCCATTGGACTGGCTCACCTACCAACCTAGCAGCTATATTTTGCACTAGCTGTAGCCTCTGGACCATCTTCAAGGGCAGCCCCACTTAGAGCACATTTCCAAAAGGGAGATCACCAGAGCTTGGACAACTGACATCAGGCTATTCCAGTCCAGGAACGGCCATAGGTGGTGAAGCAGTCTAAGCTGGGCACGTACACTGCTAGTGACAGACACTACTTGAGACTTCAAATACTCCCGGGCTACAAATGTGTTTCTTCAGTGGGATTACAACTCTTACAACGACTCTGGAATTGTAAAGGCAGGAAGGCCTGTGGTCTGAGGCTCAGAGACAGTGGTGTGCCCAAGACTACGCAGAGATTATTAGTTTTTAGAACCACACTACCTTTTGCAAGCTTATCTACCTGAAGCGATAGAATCATATTTTGGAAAGATGCACCACCAAGAAAAGTTGTAAGATAAGGAAAACAACCTTCTTTTTAGGCAACTTTAATATTAACCTGAGAAGCCTGGCAGGGCAATGAATTCTCTTGTTGTCTCCTGTGATTCCATTTTCCTGGTAATACCGCTCCCTCACCTTTAGAATGCCTGGAAATTTCAATTTCAATATTTTATTTTTGAAAAGATAGCATCTGCTAGGCTTTTCAGTATCATACTGGCCCCAGAGAAAGTAGGGGAGAATGTTACTAATGAAAGATCTACAGGCTGCTTTGGGGAGGACTTGTTTAGATGGGATACCAGAATTCTGATTTCTTTTTGATCTCCCCATGCAGCAGCAGTTTTTGCCCTCTGTTATCAATCTCTCCCTCCACTACAAGATAGAAAAGTCTGTGCAGAGGCCTTATTTCATAAATAAGCGAACTGTCTGTGCATTAGTGTGGAATAGATCACCAGAAATCTTACATGGTTCATTTGGGAGACACTGTCAAATTATATATTAGGGTTGTACTGTACACTCTCTAATTTTAATTTTAACTGTGAAAAAGCACAGTTGATGCAAGAGAACAAGTTATGGAGCGGGCGGGGGAGAGAACCTACTCACTCCATTGAACATTCACATAATTCTATGTTGCTTGGTGTTCCTTTGTTCTTCTGGCTGTAGCTTTTCCTCAGTGCCATTTTCCATCTTCTTTTCCATCACAGACCTTGGTCTGAGTTGCTCACAGTGCCGTTTCATCCAATCAGCTGTAACAGACCATAAATTTTCAAGCGGGCATGATCAGATTAAGTGTAGCATTGTAATGTCAACCTCAAAGGCACATGGGTCACCGCCACAGCCAATAGGATTAAATAACAGTATGGACAAAGGAAGCCATAGATCAGAAGATCAGAGAAGAAGGAGAACAATGTCAAGAACAGTCTCAAATGAAAACACACATGTCCACTGCAAAGTACTTAATTCTAATGTATTTGTTCAAAGTAACATTCACTCTTTTTGCTTCCTCCGCAGTTATTCAGAATTTTCTGTTCAGCAGAAATGTGTGAATTTGCTTCAGTATTTCCTGCTTTAGGCAAAATTCAGGAGAAATGTTTTGCCAGGTCTTCAAACTATGTGGAAACTCTTCACCAGCTTTCCCAGCAGGGTATTATAATTTGTCTTTAATAGTCCCTCAGCACCTGATTTGGCTGCTAAGCATGTGTCGACCTGAGGGCTTGATATAAGAGTGTGATTTAATTAGTTACTTTAATGATTGTTTTCTAGTGGTTTTAATTGTCTTTTGTGTTTTATTATTGCACACTGCCCTGATATTTTATGATATGGCGGCATGTAAATGTTTCTATAAATAAATAGATAAAACAAAAACAGATTATCAAAATAATATCTGAGAGACAAATGACACCCACAGTATTACATGACTAAAAATCTGTATGAATGTTTTCTGGGGGTTCAAGTTAGTGATTCATGAACACACAAGCATAAACAGAGGGGTATCATCTAGGGTATTTTTTTTCTGATTTATGGATAATCTGAAAGAGCCAATGGAATGACATGGTAGTGACTTTTGTCTCTTTGTATTATCCCATAATATAAATAACCCCAAGAATTCAGAGAGGTGTAGTTTGTTAAGGATTCTGAGAGTTGTTAGGAGACCCCTATTATCCTCACAGAATCATCATTTCCAGGTTAAACCATTCTAGGAATTATACAGTAGGTCTGTCAGAAGAATAGGAGTCTCCTAAGAACTCTCAGAACCCTTAACAAACTACAGCTCCCCAAATTCCTTGGAGGAACTGATGGAAGTTTTAAGCACTATCATAGTGCTTTAAATGTATGGTGTGAATTGTGTTGCCCCCTCCATTTCCCCCAGCATTTTAGTCTAAGGCTACATGTGGCTCCTGTGGCTGCAGATTGCCAATGCCTGCAGTCAGAGTGGACTGAGTCAAAGTCCGGGGGTAGAAAAGAAAGAAAGTACAACTTGGCTTGGGGAATAAGCTAGCATTTAGCTTCTGAGTAAACACCTGAATGAGTCAGATGAGTTTTGAACTTTTCTCATAATATAAAATTAAGCATATGTCTCATTGGGACAAGAGGAGAGCTTTTAAAGGTCTTTGTTCCTAACAATTAAATGTCATTTTCAGAACAGGGAAAACTACAATCTGATCTCACAACTCCCAGAGAAGCTTTAATAATGATTACATACCTTTATTATAATCACAAAAGCAGAGGTCCAATTCAGCTCAGTGTGAAAACCACTGAAAGTCTCTCAACTGACTTCAAGGGGGAAATGGATGAAGCTGTGAAATAGCAAGGCTGAAGGTTTCTATAGGACAGGGGAGGAACTAGCTGACAGAGAAAATGTGAAGCTATTGTGTGGCTTGTGTAACAAGCCGAGATCAGGAGAGAACTAGACATGGAATGAGAATTTTCTGTAACAGCTCCACATCATCCTTAACATCAGAGGTTATCAATGAGGCGCCCATTGGTGCAAATCTGCTCACAAATGTGTTCCCTGGTGCATGCAGGGTCCTGTCTTCCTGCATTTTGTTGACGCCAGTGTGTTTGGCCGCAGTGCAAGTATGTGTAGTGCCCATGATCGTTTCTCTGGTTTAAAAATGTGGCCATCGACCAATGAAGGTTGGGAACCCCTGATCTAGTTAGACCAGGGGTCAGCAACCTTTTTCAGCCATGGGCTGGTCCACTGTCCCTCAGACCATGTGGTGGGCCAGACTATATTTTGGAAAAAAATATATATGAAAGAATTCCTATGCCCCACAAATAACCCAGAGACGCATTTTAAATAAAAGCACACATTCTACTCATGTAAAAACACCAGGCAGGCCCCACAAATAACCCAGAGATGCATTTTAAATAAAAGGACACATTCTACTCATGTAAAAACACGCTGATTCCCGGACCATCCGTGGGCCGGATTGAGAAGGCGATCAGGCTGCATCTGGCCCCCAAGCCTTAGGTTGCCTACCCCTGAGTTAGACCATTAGTCTAAAAGTCACAAGCAGCACTCTCTGGATGAGTTGTGAATAATTTTCTCCCTGTAGGGCAGTGTTTTTCAACCAGTGTACAATGGCACACTGGGGTGCCTTGAATGATGGTCAGGTGTGCCACAGGAAACACTGGTCTCCACCCCTTTCCTTCTATTCCTCTTCTGATGCCCCCTCATGTCTCTGCTTCCCAAAGGCTTGTGTGGCTGTTTGTTGCAGTAGCCCTGGCTACAAGCTCCACCAGTGAATGATGCCTGTAGGGCTGGCCAAGGGGTGCTGGTTGACAGGAGCAGAGGTGGCCTCTGAGCAAGTGGATGAGGAAGCCCAGCCAGTCAATCCACCAGCCCTTGCTGCTGGGAATGGACAAACAAGTGGGTGGGCAGGCAGGCAGGCACCACACTGGCCTTTCTTGTGCTTGCTGTGTTGCAGTGCCTGCCTGGGACCTGAGTGCCCAGCGCCAAAGGGGAGCCTTTCCACCATGCAGGCCCACCATGCAGGCCCGGGGGGGGGGAGGTCACTCTACTGTTACTGCTGCCTCCCAGGATGAGTAAGGTGCTGGCCTCACGTTCACCTTTGGCAAGTCTCCATTGGGCCACTAAGGCTGGGGGGTATCCTCTTCCCAGGCCTCTGTGGGGCAGCGTGAGAAAGCACCTTTCTTTGGGGGGGGCAGCTCAGAGACCAGGGGTAGTAGCAGCTGCTGCCCGGAGCTCTCCCAAGGGGAGAGGAGAGGAGGCTGAGAGAAGTAGTAGAAGAAGAAGAGTTTGGATTTGATATCCCACTTTATCACTACCCAAAGGAGTCTCAAAGCGGCTAGCATTCTCCTTTCCCTTCCCCCCCCCCACAACAAATACTCTGTGAGGTGAGTGGGGCTGAGAGACTTCAAAGAAGTGTGAGTAGCCCAAGGTCACCCAGCAGCTGCATGTGGAGAAGCGGAGACGCGAACCCGGTTCACCAGATTATGAGTCTACCGCTCTTAACCACTACACCACACTGGCTCCACAAGGGAGTGTGTTTAAAAAGGGGTGAAGGGCTGCTGGCTCTTCAGACAAGGGATGACCTAACTGGGCTTCTGGAGAATCCCCACAGGGAGCCATAGAAAGAATGTAGTTGGTTAAGGGAGCCATGGACTCGGAAAGGTTGAAAACTTCTGTACTAGAGCATAAAGGTGACCAAGTGTTTCTGTGTTCCAGACATGGTGGTCAAAGATAGAACTATTGTGAGATTCCCAATCTCACATTTGATTTCAAAATGCAAAAGCAAAGCAGGGGGTATTTGCAGGAGAAGCAGTGCATCTGAGGCTTCACCCTCCCTCCATTTTTTCTTTGCAACTCCCCTTTAGCTGCCCTATTTTCCCTGCCCACTTAATTCAAGAGCACACACGCTCTTCTGTTCCTTAATTATACCTATGTCTTCAATATAACTCCCTGGGTTCTAGAATACTTAATTGGTGCTAGAAAACAACAGAATGTAGGCTTTCAGAATTGTCAGGAGATAAGTTCAAAGAACACTTTGACAGACCAAGAAAAGGGGGAAAGAAAAAAGGGAAATGATGAATTTGGATGAACACACTCAGCCACATTTAAATATTTGATATCAACCACACTGTTAGGCTTTAAAGACAACAGTGCTTGGGGGCAGGGGAAATTGCCAAATGGATTGAAAGGAGGAAATATCCGCCGTTTGCCTTATTCCTCTCTTTTCTGGTGACCCTTTACAAAAACAGGTATGGCTACATAGCCTGGCCCTGCATTATTTAAATGCTGATTGTCTAGACTCTTTGCCAAGCAATTTCATGTGTCTGTCAAGAGACTGTCAGGTGGAGGAAGAAAGGCAGATCTTACAGGATTTGAGCCTTAAAGCTATTATTCCGGAAGACAAACATCTGTTGAGCGAAAGGAATAAAAGCAGCGAGGGCAGGAAGGGGAGTTAGCAACAATACAGCCTGCATTGTGACTTCTCCGCAGTGCTAATCACCCATTGAGAAGAGCTTGCTTCATAGCTCCCTTTCATGTTTGACAGAAGTTGGCACAACACTGCAGCCTTGAAGAGGAGAAATCCTGATCGTTGTCAATGGATTAAAGATTTTAGGCACCGTTTTCTTCCATGGGAATCTGATAGTATATACATTGTAATACAAAGTGGTTGCTTTAGCATTTTGTAGCAGGTTGCCAAGAAAAAAAGGATTCAACTGCAGTACTCCCTGAACTGTTACAACTGATCAATGAAAGCAGCATTAGAAACTAAATCCATGCCAGTAAAGCTTTTACGTTTCGGCGCATCGTATCCAATAAAGCAGTTCCATCAGTACAACAATTTCTGTTTGCTCAAAGGAGATTCCTCTTCTTTGCCTGTATGTCCCCTGCATTCTCCCCAAATCTGCTCGCGGGTGGGGTGGGGACTCAGAACAGATTTAGGGAGAACCCAGGGAAAGGAGGAGGAAGGAGAGGGAGATCAGCTCTGGGCAGAAGAGAGCAGAGTGACTATTATAGTTAATATTAATTTATTGCATTTCTATCACACCTTCTCTGCGGAGCTCAATGTAGCATACATGGTTCTCTCCCTCCTCAGTGAATCCCCACAACCCTGTCAGGTTGCTTAGGCTGAGAGGTCACCCAGTGAGATTCATGGCTGAGTGGGGATTTGACCTATGCCTTCCAAGTTCTGAAGGGACGCGGGTGGCGCTGTGGGTTAAACCACAGAGCCTAGGACTTGCCGATCAGAAGGTCGGCGGTTCAAATCCCCACGATGGGGTGAGCTCCCATTGCTCTGTTCCTGCTCCTGCCAACCTAGCAGTTCAAAAGCACGTCGAAGTGCAAGTAGATAAATAGGTACCGCTCCGGCAGGAAGGAAAATGGCATTTCTGTGCACTGCTCTGGTTCACCAGAAGCAGCTTTGTCATGCTGGCCACATGACCCAGAAGCTGTACGCCGGCTCCCTCAGCCAGTAAAGTGAGATGAGCGCTGCAACCCCAGAGTCAGTCACGACTGGACCAAATGGTCAGGGGCCCCTTTACCTTTACCTTTACCTTCCAAGTTCTAGTCCAGGGGTCAGCAACCTTTTTCAGCCATGGGCCAGTCCACCATCCCTCAGACCATGTGGTGGGCCGGACTATATTTTGGGGGGAAATGAATAAATTCCTATGCCACAAAAATATCCCCGAGGGATGCATTTTAAATAAAAGGACACATTCTACTCATATAAAAACACGCTGATTCCCAGACCGTCCGTGGGCCGGATTGAGAAGGCGATTGGGCCTTAGGTGGCCTACCCCTATTCTAGTCTGACCCCTTACCTTACTAAAAAGTTGGGAACACTATGATGACATAATCCCTCATTTCTCATGACATTGATGAATTTCCATGTTCTTTCTCTCTGTGTTAGCTCATTTCCCTCATTTTTACAGGCTGGATTGTACCTGCAGTTAGGTTAAGAACACATCCACTTGCTTTTTCTATACTTGCTTACTGGTAACTGGTAACTGGTAACACTTGAGGACAGGTAACTGAATATGTGAATGAACTACACTGAAAAGCATTGTGTTTGGGACGGTAAATAATTTTGACTGCAGCATTATGGCTGTGATTTCCCGTTCACAAAGTCATAATTCAGTGACTGATTGCAATGGAAAGTTTTGCCTTGTATGGAAGTGTTATAATATTCTGCCAGTGGAGTTTGATCCTTGATTCACACATGGAAGTCATGATGATGTGACCTTTGTCTTAGGGTTGCCATATTTTGAAGAGCAAACTTCTACTTTTAACCATGGATTG
This sequence comes from Podarcis erhardii, assembly GCF_964252035.2. Classification (NCBI taxonomy): domain Eukaryota; kingdom Metazoa; phylum Chordata; class Lepidosauria; order Squamata; family Lacertidae; genus Podarcis; species Podarcis erhardii. The sequence goes on from NC_138508.1 coordinate 89,245,965, forward strand.
CTACGATGACTCTCATTTTGCATACCCATGAAAAAGAGGATTTGTTCTGGATGAAGAGGACGTAGGACCTTATTTTGTCTAGTTTTGTCTAGTTATTAACATGCATGTGTGAACCAGCCTAAAGTTGGCCAGATTTGAGGTTGCCTCAAGCACAGATTGGCTGACACCTAAGAACTTTCCCAATTTCTTTCAGCAACAACAAAGACTTGACAAAATTGACTCCATCCTTCTCTTTTGCTGTGGCAATCATTTCACATTTCTTTGCGTCTTCTTTCTCCAGTGGCATTGCACAATCATGTGCTGAAGCATTTCATCTCCCAAATAAAGTGTATGGCAGCTGTAACATGAACCGTAATGGAGACAAATGACAGCTCCCTTCCTAGTGCCACTGGACAGTGGTAATTACTGTTGTTGGCATAGATCGTGTCCTATCCTAGTGGGTGGGGGTGGGGAGGAAGAAATGACTGTCAGAAGATATATCTTCTTATATAGCCTTCTGCAATTACAACAATATCTGGTTTTCTGAGCTTCTTTATGTACTTTTGCATTATTAGCAGTAAATTTCCCCTTAATTGGGTAATCCATGTTAGTACTCTGATAATAGGATAATAAACTAAAGAAAACATCCTTTGTTGAAGTTCTCACAATATATCACTCTACTCATAACCCACCTTAGATCGTATTTATGTCTGCTAAATCTGATTAAGGCATGTTATTAATTACAGTTCTGAGTAAATAATGCCGTTTTGATTTCTGCCTTATGATTGTGTCCTTTCCCGCCCCCTTCAATTTTTAGTGATCACAGTAATGCAAAAAGTTAATCAGCAGAGGCCTCATCCCAAAGCTAACCTGGAATTCCATGAGCAGTGGAGGGGCCCAACACACAAATACTCATAGGTATGTATATACTTGAAAAAATATTTATCTGTGTGGCTCTGTGAATTGGGAAACAATAACCTTTTATTTTAAAATAGTATAACATAGGGCCCATTGGTCAAAATATTGCTGTTGGATCTTATGCGTATGCAAAATGCACAGGGGGGATTTGGCGGGGTATGGTAGAATTCATGCTTTGGCCCTGATCAGTATATTTCCACAGAAGAGCTTCCTGTCTATTCAAATTCCAAAACATCCAATTTATTGTGACATACCACTCCACTCTCCGAGTTGTGCAAGATTCCAGGGGTCCAGGGTTTGTGTTTCCTTTGGAAATGAGGGGTAGGGGAGACTGCGTTGTCTTTATGATATATGGTTTATTTACACATATATACAACCTGAGCCTACAATGGAGGGGGTTCAAAGCATTGCACTCCTGTTTTGGCCATTGTGGCAGCCTTGGATCCAAAAAAGACAGCAGCCGTAGCCCTCTGTCCCTTTGTTCTGCTTGCTGTGTTTAACAGACACTTTTTGTCTCTAGTCCACATCCCAGTCAACGGCAATGGAAGGACAGGACATCTTGTCCTGTATCTCCAATGCAGTTTGCTTTTGCTTAATTTAAAGAAGGTCCCTCCCTCCCTCCCCCTCCCTCCCTCCCTTTCTTTCTTTCTTTCTTTCTTTCTTTCTTTCTTTCTTTCTAAAAGCCTTTTAAAAACTGTTTCTTCTAGAGGTCATGTTTCAAACCTGTAAAATAATTTCAGGAATTCTGACTCTGGGTAAGGAACACCATATCTGAACCCCTACTCTTCATACCAGCCAGAATTCAAGGTGTGAAATGTGCTCCCCGCCCCCTTCATTTTACTGCTGTACTAGTTCCAGGAGAGAGATGTGGAATGAGCCTGCCAACAATAGATGGATGATTTCAGGTTTCAGTGGATCCTTAGCTGGGCCAGCTTCACACACAAACACACCATATATATATATATATATCCGCAAACACCCCATATTGGGAGTGTACTCTGGCTACTGCTGGTGGGTATATCATTGGTAGCTTCCATGCACACATGCTTTTGACAGAGATGGCATGACTCCTTCTGCTGATGGGGACACACAGTGGTGAAGCTATGCAGGCGAGTTCCTCTACCATATTCAAACCACCTCCACTGGGGTGGGTGAAGGCTTTGGGTTGCTCTGTGAGCTTTGCAGTCCCCCCCTTTTTTTAACTCCCTAAGTCTTCTGGAGTCAAAATATATTCCAATCGACATGAAACTTAGCTAGTTTATTAAAGTGCAAAATACACATTTACAGAGCTTAATGCTCTGTTCTGCTCGTGTGTGTGTGTGTGTGTGTGTGTGTGTGTGTTGATTAATCATCCCCCTTTGTAAATACAAACGGCAGGGTGTTTATGCATTCTGTAAGACTTAAGCCATTCTGATAGAATTTTTAGATCAGAACTTGCTGGGTATTCACTGAGCCTTTAAATATGCTATGTAAATTACTTTTCTATAATTTAGGATTATACAGCAGGGCAAGATGTCTCCAAGTACAATGTGGGGGGGAACTGTCTGGGTTTGAAGGCAGCCCTGTAGTGGAAGGTTTTTAAGGCTTTGTGATGTTTTTAGATATGCTGTAAGCCTCCCCGAGTGACTGGGGACACCCAACCAGATTGGTGGGGTATTATTATTGACAAAAAAATGCTGCAACAATATAGGATGCCACTTGTTCAGTGTGGTATCAAATAGAAGCAACTCCCCCCTCCCCCCACACACCACTTAGGGATGGAGGAGAAATTTGATTCAGTTCTCATTTGAAGGCAAAATTACCAAATCCATACTTTTCATAACAATGCAGCAACAAAAACAGAGCAATACTTCCAAATTCAGTTTTCCACCCAAGTGGGGTGTACAAAATGCATATACAATGATGAAGTTGACACATAAATGCATATATTAGTGAAAATAACATACTGTATATACTCGAGTATAAGCCAACTTTTTCAGCACATTTTTTATGCTGAAAAAGCCCCCCTCGGCTTATACTCGAGTGAGGGTCTTTTCAGGCTGCTCCTTCCTCCTCCGCCGCCTTTGCCGCTGTTAGCGGTGGCGGAGGAACAAGCAGCTTGGTTGGATAGTGTTCTCGAAGCTACCAGCATGAGTTTGACCAAACTGCAGGAGGCAGTGGAAGACAGAAGTGCCTGGCGTGCTCTGGTCAAGGGGGTCACGAAGAGTCAGACACGACTAAACGACTAAACAACAACATTATTTACAATCCTACTTACCTCTAGTTGTGGCCCTGAGCACAATGTTCCTGGGGTGTGTGGCCCTCAAATGAAAAAGAAAATTTCCCACCCCTGCCTTAAGCCTTGAGATAAAGAGGGCTCTACTTCCTTTGTTGACATTGGCTGCCACTGGGAATGCAGGTTTGTCAGTTTTGGGGGTTTTTTTTAATTACAATTTTATCCCTCCTCAAATCTAAAAAGCTCAGGGCATATCACTCTGGCATGAGTTCAGCTGGATTACTCTCAGGATAATGAGTATAGGACTGAAGCCTAAAGAAAAATAAAGTTTCAGGAACAAGAAGACTTTTGTACAGTCTGAGAAAATAAGCCATTACTTTTTTTTTTAAGAATATTTTAAAATCTAATATCATGTTTCTCTAAGTAATGACAGAACGACTTAATAAATTGTCAGAGAACAGAACTCTTCATCAAAGAATATGACTCTTTCAAGAGTCTCTGCACTTATTAATCATGTTGAAGAGCCATTACTCTGAGTTGACATAAGACACACGACCTGACCTTTGCAAAAGGTTTTCCATGAATAAATGTTTCTTTCCGAAGGAAAATGAAGATATCTTGCCTTACTAAATTGAATATTTTCAGAGGGGTAGACATGCTTGTCAGTTTAACATCAAAAAACAACAGATAGTCTTGTAGCACCTTAAGGACAAACAAATTTATTATAGCATGCACTTTTGTGAATTACAAATCCACTTCATCGGATGCAGTAGACTTGAGTCCACAAAAGTTTATGCCATTAGTCTTAAGGGAGCAATCCTACAGCAAAATCTCTGTTTTTCTGTACTTTCTGTATAGAAAACCTAGTGTTCTACAGAAATCCACAGGGTGCTTTCTTCACAGTGTCACCTTGTAACATCCATATTGGAGGACAGTGGCTAGTGTGAAGGTACAGTTGTGTTTAAGACAACACTTAATTATTTTAAGGTACAAAAGAACAAGTGACAAACTGTTGCCTCTCCTTGAAGGGATTATGGGATTAAGTATCTCCCTTTAACATTCCTAAAGAGGAAGCCTATTGTACTGTTCTTCAATTTGGCAGGCTTCATTCATTCTACAGCAGGCACAAGCAAACTCGGCCCTCCAGATATTTTGGGACTACAATTCCCATCAACCTGACCACTGGTCCTATTAGCTAGGGATGATAGGAGTTGAAATCTCAAAACATCTGGAGGGCCGAGTTTGCCTATGCCTGTTCTAGAGCATCTCCAGTGACTGTGCATTTCATCCACTTTGTCAAGAAGTGGAAAATGTTATAACTTTGGCTTCACCATTGTAACAAAAGGGAGAACCCAGTGGTTCGTTTTATACAGAGTACTGTAGCTCATGAACCAAATTACAGATCAAAGTGCAGCATGCACAGAGTGACTGAGAAATAACTCAATTTAAAACACAAATCAAAGACAAGGTGAGTAGATGTCAGGAACTGGGCAGAGGAGGACTAGTGGAGACTGCCTCCCCAGAGACGAGGCAGAGTAAGACTGTATAAATTTACAACAGGGGTTTGAGGAAGGTCGCAGCCCAGAGGCAGATGAGGGGGAAAGTTGGAAAATCATGAGAGAGCCAGAGCAACACCTGGCTGACACATTGTCATTAGAAAACATTCCTGACATCCCATCTCCCAAAACCCAATGAGCCTTAAAAGTAGGAGAGCAAAGAACTCAAAGACAGAGGGCACGTAGCATCATCCATAGAGGAGATGACGATGCTGATGAATAAGGAAGTGGGACAGACGGGAGTGGAGATTCACTCAGGACAATGCCATTATCCAAGAGGCTGGGTTCTATAGCATCTCTTTATAAAGACTGAAATAAAAAAAGGACTTTAAGAAACTTTTCTGTCTTTATACTTTCCTGGGCAACCAGTCAGGAGCCACGAACAGCACCCTGACACTAACAGGGCCCATGGTCACCCCTAATCAGAAATAATTGTACATCAACTGCAAATCAAGAAGTGGTTCCTTCTTCCCTCTGACCATAACATAAGGTAAAGAAGAGACCAGCATAATACAGTGGTACCTCGAGTTACAAATGCCTCAGGTTACAAACGCTTCAGGTTACAAACTCCGCTAACCTGGAAGAGTTAACTCGGGTTGAGAACTTTGCCCCAGGATGAGAATGGAAATCATGTGTTGGCGGCGCAGCAGCAACAAGAGGCCCCATTAGCGAAAGCACGCCTCTAGTTAAGAACAGTTTCAGGTTAAGAATGGACCTCCTGAACAAATTAAGTTTGTAACAAGAGGTACCACTATAAAGCAGTTTTGGGGAATGAAGAATTTTAAGCATCGGGCTAATTTTTAGAAGCAGAATTTTTTTATGATACAATAAATAAATTAAGAAACCTTTTTTTTAAAAAAAGTATTATGAACACAGAACTCACATGGATCAGACCAATTTTTTATCTAGTCCAAAATTCTAACTGGGGAAGCAGTCAGACCTCTTTAGAAAGCCCAAAAGCCACAGCATCCTTCAGAGATTAAACCCTATTTAGTGTCAGGCCTGAGGAATCTCTCCCTCCTGATAGTTTCAAGGAGCCGGGAGAAAACAAGAAGTCTTTTAAATATGATTTATTCAGTCACTGCGATAACAGACAAAGAATTCCAGTCTTTACTCCATGATGGAGATGCTCACTCTGGCTCTTCCTCCTCTCCCCTTCCCCAACAGCATCATCCCCTACGGAAGCCTTCCGTTGCCAAATGTTGTTGCGTACGCTGTTCTTGTACCCTCAATGAGGGTCCTAGGGGATGGAGGATCCCCTATGTTGTCTATTGAAGTATTCCCTGGCTGCTCTCCCTACTCCCTTAATTCTCCCAATTCTGCATAACTTGGCTGTTCGCGTGTCTCTCCTTCATTATCTTTCTCATAGTTTGGCTGCAGTTCAAATCTGTCTCTCTCTCTTCCCTGTCAGCTACAGGAGAAGTGGGCTGTCTCTTCGTTCCAGTCCCTGACAGTCCCTTTGTTCCAGTCCCTGACATTTGGATATTCTGTTATTCCACAGGATTAGATTTGTGGGTGAGAGCACACTTGCTGGCTTCACCCTCCCATCATGCCCTTCTGCCCATCCTGCCACTCCCCAAGATTCTAAACCATCCAAGGATCTTCCACAAGTATAGCCCCTCAATGGGTCAGGGTCAGGCATGGGGGTGTGATGGAGGGAGGGAGCAAGACTAACCAAGGAGTCCCTGCTCTCCCTAGCACAATTCTAATCGTATTGGGAAACTGAATGTCAAAATAGGGCTATACTGCCTTCAGACAGAAAGATCAGTTTCATTATCGTGGCTAACAGCCACTGATGCATATTTGTATGTCTGCAGGGGCCAAGGAAGGGTGTGTGTGGTAGGGGCGGGTCGCCCCGGGTTTCACCACTGAGGGGGATGACAAAATGCCGAGCTGCCCTCACCATGGGGCCTGCAACATGCCCGAGCCATGCGTCTCTCCTTGGTGTGACACGGTGGCTTGGGCACCCGCAGGCTCCAGGCTGCCCCAAACGGTCCGCCTACTGCTTCTCCCTCAGCTGTGGGGTGGCTGAGTGGGAGGAGGTAGGCAGACTGCCCCAGCTCACCTGGCCCCGCAGGTGGCTGACCCTGCTCCTGGGCGCAGGTTGCACACACCACCCCAGGTACCCGATCGGCTTGCTCCGCCACTGTGTGTCTATGTTCTTCCAAAAGAGAAACTTCAATCAATCAATCAAACCTTTATTGCATTAGCATACAGCCATAGCAGGATAATAATAATAAAAATAAAATAATAAAAAAGGTAATAAAAGAATTAAGACAGGACCAGGTCTAGGACACACTACCCCATCAGAGTAGCCCTGAGTTTCAAGGCCTGCACTATAAAGATTGCCACCCCACGTGTAACTTGGGGATTTGCATCCACAAGAAGCGATTTCAAACAGTCTTCCTTGGATGTGATGGTGGATGGGATCAAGAGGAGGAGCTTAGTTCTTATTAGCTCATAAATAGGGCAGTAGAAAAAGAAATGTATGAAGTCCTCAACTTCATTCATTGTGCATGGACATAGATGCTGTGTAATAGGGGTCTTAGAGTAAATCCCCTGCAGGAAGGCCGTGGGTATAGAATGGAAACGGGCCATGGTAAACGCTCTTCTCAAATTGGGCTCCGTCAGGTCTATCAAGTAGTTGGCAAGTGATCTTACCACTTTCACTTTAGGGAGCCACATGGAGAGGCGAGCTGTGGTGGACTGTGACCAGTCCATGGCCTTGTCTCTAGTAAGAATCCAGGCCCGGATTTTATGTTGATCCCAAGCTGACAGCGTGTCCAGATCTGGGAGGGAGTAGCATGCAGTAATAGTCTCCATGGCCTTGGACCATTTATTGCTGTGAGAACAAGTTAAAAAGGCTTGCCTGGCTAAAAGGGAACCTGGGGCTTTGATTAATTTACAATAAAAAAACCTAATAATTATAATGTGGGCTCTCGCAACAATGGAGGGGAGGCCCAGTTCTGTTCTTAACTGTGCAGCAACCGAGCCCTTGGGGAGACCCAGTACCTTTCGTGCAAAGGAGTTTTGTAGAATATCGAGCCGTTGTAGTGTTTTTAAATTCCACCCCCAGATTTCAACCCCATACAGTAGCATCAGGAGGACTTTGCTGATAAATGCTTTTCTGATTGGTGGAACCAACTGGCCGCCTTTTGCATAGAAGAATTTCTCCAAGGCTTTGATGGTTCTACGGGCAGCCAGGATGGACATATTTAGGTGAGCTGACCAGCTAAGCCCATGCTGAAAAGTGATACCCAAATACTTGAATGCTGAACAATATTCAATAGAGTGGCCCTCAAAATTCCAGAATGGCTTCCGAGTTTTCGTGCCAAAAGTAAGAATTTTGGTTTCGGCAAAATTGATTTTGAGGGAGTTGGTATCACAATATGTCATGAGCCCTCTGAGCATGTTGTTTAAGCCCTGCTTGGTTAGAGACAGTAACACCATATCGTCCGCGTAGAGTAATATAGGGATCTTTAGCTGTTGTAAAGAGGGGGCAGATTGGTTTAGGGCCTTCATGGTTGTAACGATGTCATTGATGTAGAAATTGAATAGAAAAGGGGCCAAGAGGCAGCCCTGTTTGACCCCTTTATTTAGAGGGAAAGAATCAGAAAGGGCTCCCAGAGGGCCAAATTTTACTCTGGCCGATATATCATTGTGAATTTCCATAAGAAGGTGGAGGAGTCTCTTATCTATGTTGGTGTAGCTAAGCTTCTGCCATAGCCTATCTCTAGGGATGGAGTCGAAAGCGGAGGTCAGGTCCACAAAAGCCGCGTGTAGTTTGCAGTTGAACCTGTTTAGGTATTTATCAATCAGGGTAAATAGAACAAGACATTGGCCAGATGTACTATGACCTTTACGGAAGCCAGCCTGTTCCGGGTGGAATAGCTTTGTTTCTTCTGCCCACTCGATTAATTTCAAAAGAGAAACTTATTAAAGCTATTGCTCTGAGTGAAAAATTGTTTCCCTTTAGCCGGAAAAAGTGAAGCAAATAAGTTGAATAACTGTGATGTAGCACTGGAATAAATGTTACATTAATGAGCACTGTGTGTAGCATTTATTTGAGAACTCTCATAAGGAGATCGCTCAGATAATTAGAATTGCTGAACTGTTGTGAACAGAAACAAACTGTTGCCTGTATTATGACACTTTGGTGCAATGTATCAGGAAATAGGGAGTTACAACAGAACAAAGTAGTTTAATTTTAGCAAAGCATGGCTATATTTTGATTTAGCTTGCAATATTATTTTATTTTAAAAAAGTTAGCTCCAAGTGTAACACTTCTGCTTCACAGGAAAATAATATTGTATGCTAACAATACATTAGGGAACATTTTATTTGCTCAAGCAGAGATTTGGTGGCTAAGTGATTCAGGCAATTAACCACCATATGACAGATGAGAGTCCCCAGTTCCTTGTGACACTGGCAACACCAACCCAGCAAAGTCTAAAATGATCTCTCTCCCTTTCTTTCATTGAACACTTTTTAAATACTTATAAATGTTATCTAACTTTGGGAATATGATGGCATATGTTTAATCTCAGACTCATCTTCTGTAGTCTACAGAATAGGGATATTAGTGAGTTCTGATCCAAACAGAAATTTGTGTCAGATATTGTTCTCCCATTCAAATTATGCAGTTTGGTTATGAAAGATTTGGTGTCTCCTGTCACTGCATGGATCCTGGGGGCTGTTTGTTGGAATGTTATTTCACAATTTCCACCATTGTTAAAAATGCTAAAACTTTTCAAATCTCTGAAAAGATAAAGGTCAACTTTCTATTGTTAGAACGGATTTCTGGCTTGCTTCCAAGCAAGTGGAACGTTGTGCTAGCACAAATATATTTCAGTGGCCAACTTGCATCTTGGAATTCCTGATACCACTTCTCCACCAGGAAGCAATGGCAGTGACCATCTCTAATAGAGAAGCAGTAAGCAAGAGATGTGTAAAGTTAACTACTTTTCCCCTTTCTACTGCTTTGCCCTTGTACCACTGCCACATTCTCCTTTCTGACATGGCAAACACATGTCTGAACCATGGTTGGAGGTGGGTAGGTTTACTAGGGAATGTAGGGAGGGAGATGCAGAGGGCAAATTTAAGCATTCATCACTGCTCATCACTCTTCCACTGCAAATAGTCCCCTTCTGTAACACTACTTTTGTGCTGATCATTGAGCTGTTAGGTAAAGGGACCCCTGACCGTTAGGTCCAGTTGCGGACGACTCTGGGGTTGCAGCGCTCATTTCACTTTATTGGCCGAGGGAGCCGGCGTACAGCTTCTGGGTAATGTGGCCAGCATGACTCAGCCGCTTCTGGAGAACCAGAGCAGTGCACAGAAACTTAAACTTAAACCTAAAAAGCAAAACAAGCATATTTTGCATTCCTCCATTGCACTGCTGAAATAGCAAACACTCCCACTATCCTTGCTAAAACCACAGGGGAAGATACTAGTTGTAGTTAACATTCTGCCTGTGGACTGTATTTAGCATCCCACAGTGGGGAGGCCAGGAGATCCAAGAAGCCAGTGTTGGTCATATAAAAATACAAAGAAATAAGGTATTTCGTGTGTGTGTGTGTGTGTGTGTGTGTGTGTGCGTTTGAAATAAAAGTGATTGCTTCTGTGGGTCCTCTGATATAGCACCATGATGGTACCCTTATGACTAGGGATGCAGGTAGCACTGTGGTCTAAACTACTGAGCCTCTTGGGCGCGCTGATCAGAAGGTCGGCGGTTTGAATCCCCCAACGGAGTGAGATCCCGTTGCTCTGTCCCAGCTCCTGCCAACCTAGCAGTTCGAAAGCACACCAGTGCAAGTAGATAATTGGGTACCCCTGCGGCAGGAAGGTAAATGGTGTTTCCCTGCGCTCTGGTTTCTGTCACGGTGTTCTCTTGTGCTAGAAGCAGTTTAGTCATGCTGGCCACATGACCCGGAAAGCTGTCTGTGGACAAACACCTGCTCTTTTGGCCTGAAAGCAAGATGAGCGCCACAACATCATAGTCTCCTTTGACTGGATTTAACCATCAAGGGATCCTTTACCTTTTACCTACCATTATGACTCTATTATAAAATGTTAGGGCCTGTATCCAGTGCTGTGCCAGAAGTTTCCACTGGCACAATGGGGCTATTGCTTCCTTTCCACGCCCTGTGCCCTCCCCAAATCTGCCCTGAAGGGTCTCCCAAACCTCGGGAGATGATTTCAAAGTTGTGCACAGGCGAGCTGCATAAGACAGAGGAGGAAGGGGATGTTCCTCTGAGTGTATGGAAATCCCTTGTGCCCGTGGACTTGCAGCATTGAATATGGTCCTATGTAAACAAGCTGCTGTATCACTTATTTGCATAATATTTGTTATGCTAGCAAAGAGCGTATAGGAAGGCTGACACAGTGAAAACACCAGTTTTGCTCATTGACTTTCAATGAGTTTCCATCAAGAGCTTTCCAAAAAAATAAAACCTTAACCAGCATGTCTAATATAATATGTAAATCTAAGATTTTTTGCCTTAAAATAGCCCGTGCCTCAGTCAAGTCATTACTGAATCCAGTCAAAAGTTCAGCACCTGCACAGCCATACCTGGTTGAGATGACAGTGAGAAAAAAGAGCTGAGTCTCATCGACATTCTGTTGGCAGCTCAATTCAAACATTCACATGGCCTAGCAGCTTAAATGTTAAAGAGCATAGGGGATAAGATGGAATCTTACAGCGACTCACAACACAGGTGCCATAGTGTTGAGCACACACGCATAAACACACCTCCCCCACCCCCACAAACATGTTGTTTTCTGAAAGTGACAGAACAGCCATATCACAATATCACCCCCATTCAGGCCATATCACCCCCATTCAGGCTGCAGAGCTTGTCCCGTGAGATGCCATGGGCAATAGTATCAAACAGCACCTGGAGGTTGTTGTTGTATCATTTAGTTGTGTCCGACTTTTCATGACCCCATGGACCAGAACATGCCAGGCACTCCTGTCTTCCACTGCCTCCCGCAGTTTGGTCAAACTCATGCTGGTAGCTTCGAGAACACTATCCAACCATCTCATCCTCCGTCGTCCCCTTCTCCTTTTGCCCTCCATCTTTCCCAACATCAGGGTCTTTTCCAGTGAGTCTTCTCTTCTCATGAGGTGGCCAAAGTATTGGAGCCTCAGCTTCACGATAAAGAACAGCAAACATGGTGGAACTCTCTGTTTGTGTCCTGCCTGATGTCATCTATCAGGGCAACCATGGCTGTTTCTTTGCCAAACCCAAACCTGGTTTTATCAGATTCCTCCAAAAGTACCTGAAACTGGACTCTCGTCAACCTGCAGAAGAGTAGGATATTTGTTACCAGGTAATAAGCACTGCAATGTTCTGGGTACAGATAAGTTCTCTTAAGACGTGGCTGAACAATTGCCTCCTTCAAGTGAGATGGGGACTACTTCCTCCCACAAGGAAGTGTGGTCAACCCTGTTGGCTAATGCAATCCATTGTAAGTAGCCAAGATGGGCAACAGGCAGTAATACAAGTGGTTGGCTAACACTTCCAAGCACCCATTTTTAAGTGTAATGCATTGATCAATTGTAGTTCACAGAGCCTAAAGGCTCAGTGCAGAATATAGGATCAATATATGGAGGTTAGCATTGAGTCAAGCAGGTACAATTCTCCTTCCCACTCCATATAATGATGGTCCCTCATCTTTTCGTTGCCAGGAAAGAGCGTTGACCAAATATGTATCCTGTTTGTGGCTATCATGGCATCTTTGCCTGCCGTTTTGATTGCTTTTAATTTCTCAGCCATGGCTTTCTGCATTGTCATCCATCTTACTCATTGGCTCTTGCCTTGAGGATTTCAGTCCAGTGTACTTTTTTATATTCTTCAATATGTTCTTCCATGTGTGTCCCATCCATCTCTGCGCTCATTTCATAATTAGCTGTCATAGAACATGACTGACTTTAGACTAAAATGCTTTCATTTGTAATCATTAGACTCACTCAGGAATAAGGGTTGGCTCTCCTTATTTTATTATAAGTCATTAAACGTTGTTTTATTAAATGCCAATCATGGTAAATGTTGCTATGGAAACTTACGATAAGAGCTTTTCCACTGGCCTTGGTTGTAAGAACCAGGCTTCAACTATCTACAGTGACAACTTGTAGTTTGCAAGGATGAGATGCTGTTGCACCATTCATAGTGCGGAGTAGGAGAGAGAATCTTGATAACAAACAAATAAAGCATGCCTTGGAATGAGTGTTGCACTCTGGTTAGAGCAAATGTATGACAGTTGCCAAAGAAACCTCAGTTGCCTGTTCTGAAAATGTTTTGTTTGGATCCTCTGCTATATTCATGAATCAGATACTTATTCTGACTTCACTTAGTCGGACATATGAGGTATACAGAAGGAGACTAGATTGCATATGATGAAATTCCTATTTAAAGGATAATTTATTTCCAAACTGAAAGTAAAAAGGTAGGAGCAACTTTGACAGTGTTGAGTAGAATTGAATTAGAATCACATTAATTCTGTATTTGTAACTGTTGCCATGAAAACATCAATAATGCATTAGAATTCTGTTAAAAATAGTGATGCTGATTCATAGTCTTTGAAAAAAATGTATGTCGTTATTTCAGATAGTTTTCTTCCTCTGCTTATTAGTGGCGATGCTTACTTACCTCTGACAAACAGGGCTTGGTGTATTTTTTCCTAAAACAACATTTATAATGACATTTCTGTAAACGAGTCTGCTTTGTTCACAAAAGCTTATTAATACCTAGGCCTTTGATAGGGGTTTTTCATTACTCTGTGTATTACATATGATTAATATGCACTTTAAAGTATATGTTTTACCCTTTTACATTTTTGTGTCCTAAGGGAAGTTTTGGATTTCAAAAAGATATTGATATAAGATGCAGTTCCTCAAAACCTAGCATCAATCAAAGCTTTCTTGTTAGTATCTTTGATATATCGAAGAAGAATACTGTCTTTCAAGTAAACTTTAAGATGTTGATGGGGAAGGCATTGCACAATCAAGGGAGTTGTTACTAAGTCGTTCCAGTCCAGCTCTAGAAGCACTTTTAAAATGTATTTATCTATATACGTAGTTGCACCAGAATGTGAATGGATATGCAAAGGTGTCAAAATGTGCATCTTGATAAAAGTGATGCATTCCATGTAAATCACTTGCATTTGGGCATGCATTCCAATGCGCATCTGAATGAATGCTCATTTAACTCCCACAAATCCTAATGAAGCAACTAAGAGACACTAGTACTGAGCACATCCGCCCCCTGTATTGGCCCTATGGCATAAATCTTGGGGTCCCCAATCAGGTCAACCTGCCTGGGGTCAACCCAGGGGACACCTGCCTTGTCATGGATCTGTTTCCAAATAAATTTAAGGGTACAGATAATGTTTAAACAGAGTTGTTGTTGTTAAAAAAAAAAAAAAACTAATTTAAAATGGTCAGGAGATGGACAGCGGATGGAGATATTGCATTACCCCCTTGGCTGAGGGAGGAGTCAATTTTGCATGGGCGCTTCTTTGCAAAGGTGAGCACTGCACTACGCAGGATCAGTGCTTCCACTGAACAGCTGCTGTGCAGAGACGTTCATCCTGCATGGTCCATAGTCCTCCTTTGAAAGCGACTTCCCTGCAGAGAAGCTGCTTACCAAGGAATACTACAGAACATGCAGAACTGGTGCTCTGTGCAACAGCTGTTCCATCGAGGTGTCGATCCTGCACTGTGCTTCTTTGCAAATAGCTTCTCTGATGCACAGGAGGAAATATTTAGACACATTCACCAAAGAAGGTGGTTTAGAAAATCTGAGAGCCAGCATGCTGTAGTGGTTAAGAGGGGTGGACTCGTAATCTGGTGAACTGGGTTCGCTTCCCCTCTCCTCCACATGCAGCTTCTCTGAAGTCTCTCAGCCCCACTCACCTCACAGAGCATTTGTTGTGGGGGAGGAAGGGAAAGGAGATTGTTAGTTGCTTTGAGACTCCTTAAGGGGAGTGAAAGGTGGGATATCAAGTCCAAACTCCTCCCCTCCTCCTCCTCCTCCTTCTTCCCAGTGGACTCAGGATTAATTGGGGGGGGGACCACCAACAAAACTGAAGGGTATAAATACATCTCTAACCAGTTGTCTCATAGTATTCTTGTTGTACTATGCAGTTGTATAGGTAAAGGTAAAAGGTAAAGGAACCCTGGATGGTTAAGTCCAGTCGAAGACAACTATGGGATTGTGGCACTCATCTGGCTTTCAGACTGAGGGATCCACCTTTTGTCCACAGACAGCTTTTTGGGTCATGTGGCCAGCATGAATAAACCACTTCTGGTGCAACAGAACACCATGACAAAAACCTTCCCACCGCAGCAGTACCTATTTATTTACTTGCACTGGCGTGCTTTTGAACTGCTAGGTTGGCAGGAACTGGGACAGAGCAATGGGAGCTCACCCAGCAAGGATTCGAACCGCCAATCTTCTGAGCAGCAAGCCCAAGAGGCTCAGTGGTTTAGACCACAGCATCACCCGCATCCTTTTACATGAGTATAAATCATCATGAACTCAGAATTAACACACTTTGGCAGCATATATACTAAAATGAACGCAGAATTAAAAGGGGCATCTGTAGTGGCACTTACAATCATTGGAAACCCCCATGAATATCAGATGCACATAAATTAAGATCTTGTAATACTCCAAGTACCACCATTTTGGACTTGGCTCCTCAACTATCTTGTACATCCTGACCCATAAAGTTCAAAGTGCAGAGACTCAAAGAAGCCCGCCACAGGTTGGTGTTTGATTTTACATGACACCATAGCTGCAGCACAGCTGCAGACCTGTGTGTGCTCAGTAAAGGTCATGGTAAGGTCTGGTGGCCTCTGGCCTTTTACGGTTGTTGATGCTGCTGCCAAGTTTTAAATGACAGTTCCAAGGAAACGATGGCAGCGGTGACAGTGTATAGACCACAGGGCAGCAACTGGGAGTAGCTTAGCTAAGGAGATCTTGAAATGCCTTTGTGCCTGTCTTGAATAGCCATTCTGACAGAGCACTGCCATTTCAGTGTCAAGGATAACACCTATTGTTATAGACATCAGAGCCCTTGAAAGAATTGCCTGTTACCTTTTGTGAAAGTCAGGTTTTCTGTCATCCTGACTGATAGGCTTAAAGTAGATCATGCGGGGGAGGATTTTTGCTATCTGTGGAAGTTTTCACCAAGTTGTCTACAGGGTGTGGATCATTTTCATCCAATACAAAGCAAATGAAGGGCCATCTGTCTTTCTCCTGGTACAGAATTTCCCTAACTGCAATGACTGACTTGGCAGGTATCAGCATAATCAGATTAGGTTTTCATTTGAATATTTCGTACATTAACAGCAAGCAGGGGGGCTGGTTATTTACAGTGAACCAGCTATTCCCTGATTCAAATCTCACCTTTGCACTAAATTTTAGCCTCAATTTCCCTCCCCATCTTCCACACAGGAGAAAGAATAATACTGACCTATATTGCAGGCTGTTGTATGGATGATTACCTTTTCTTTCTTTTTTTTACCTTTACCTATGGATGACTGAATGCCTAAAACAGTTGTATCCTTTGGGAATATAAGAAGTGACCTGTGAGATAAGACCAGGGTTACATCCATCTTATTTCCATTCCAGTTGCGGCTAGCCAAATACTTCTTTGAGGTGTATAAATTGGGCATCTATGCTATGTGCTTCCCCAGGGAATGGCTGCAGCTCAGTGGTAGAGGATCTGCTTTGTCTGCAAAAGGCCCAAGATTTAATCTCCAGCATGTCTGGGAGAGATCCATTTCTGAAATACGGGAGAGCAGCTGTCCATCAGCACCAACAATACTGAGCTAGATAAACCAATGGGCTGACTCAGTATAAGATAGCTTCCTATGCTACTATGTCCCCCATCTGCCAACTCTTGTGCACTACTCGTGTGTGCATATGTATTCAAATGCATGCTACTGAGCCTGGAGGTTCGAATAAGTTGCATGATCCACCAGCACACTGTGATAGCATCACTCATACTCAGGCCAGGGATGTGATGGTTTAAACAATAGAAATGAGGCAATGCCCTATCCACTGTATTTAAGTATCATTTGCTCAGAGTAGACCCATTAAAAAAAGGGAACTAAGTTAGTCATGGCCACTAATTTCAATGGGTCTACTTTGAGAAAATGTTGAACAGAACCCAAAGTAAGAAGGGAGAAACTTCACAACCGCTTAATTCCAGCAAGCTAAAATTATACACCAGTGACTACATCATTCTCTGATAGCGCCTAAACTCTAATGACCCAACTTCTTCAAATAGTTGTCTTAGTATTCCTAGTTAGTCCTGGCACCTAGGGCAAGAAGAATTATAGGGAACAATGAAGGCCCTCATCCAAGGTTTTTACATTGTCTCATGTACTAGCTCCATTGCTGCCACCATGTAATTGTTTTAGAGGGAAAGGAGCTGCTTGTGATGATGGGTGCAGTGTGCTTGAAAATAAAGAACTTTTTTTCTTGGAAAACAAGTTGTTTTAGGTAAGTCCACTATGAACTGATATTTTCAATGAGTATCACTAACATGTAACAGAGATAGAAATTGGTGTCCCAGTGTGCAGTGGGAACTCCAGATATTGTTGAAGTCTCACTTTTATTTTTCATGCACAAATATAGATTGGAACACCCCCTTCTTGTGAAACACTCTATGATGAGGATGGAAAATGTTTGTCCCTCCAAATGTTGGACAACCACTCTCATCACCCCTAACAACTGGCTGGGGCTGATGGTAGTTGGGTACCGTTAATAAGACATAAGAAACATTTGCTATAGGCTGTTGACCTATAAAGAAGGCTGATTGCCAAAGAATTGATGCTTTTGAACCATGGTGCTGGAGGAGACCCTTGAGAGTCCCATGGACTGCAAGAAAATCAAACCTATCCATTCTGAAGGAAATCAGCCCAGAGTGCTCATTGGAAGGACAGATCCTGAAGCTGAGACTCCAATACTCTGGCCACCTCATGAGAAGAGAAGACTCCCTGGAAAAGACCCTGATGTTGGGAAAGATGGAGGGCAGAAGGAGAAGGGGACAACAGAGGACGAGATGGTTGGACAGTGTTCTTGAAGCTACCAGCATGAGTTTGACCAAATTGCGGGAGGCAGTGGAAGACAGGAGTGCCTGGTGTCCTCTAGTCCATGGGGTCACGAAGAGTTGGACACAACTAAATGACTAAACAAAAACAATACAGAGAGGAAAAAGTTTCTCATCCATATGTAATGATTGTCAACACTCTCACAGGGAGATGATCAGGCACTGAGGATCTCAGTCAAAGATGAGATTGTTGAGATGAGAATGGCTGAGAATGAGAAGATGGGAAGAGGACCAGGAAGGAGGATCACTGGCCCCAGCCTTTAGCTAAATTTACCATAAAACTGTGCACTCAATAACAAAATAATAGTAAGAAGGTAATCATCTCAAACAATGGCATCCCAGATTCTACACAGAATTTCCGGCACATAAAGCCATGGAAAGCAGACAGCTCTGATTATGAGACTTATGAAGTGTGTGTAATAATGCAGCCACTGACAGACATTTAAATAGATTCCCTCTGGCATTGCCTGTACAGCGTCTCTGCTCCGCTGCCTTGCACATGTTCTCCAACAGCTGCAGATGGATGTTAGCTGGCAACATAAGTGCCTCCTTGCAGCTTTTGCCATCCCCCAGGCTGAAAAGTGATGGTGGCTGCATGGAGTTTGGCTTTACTGATGAGTGGCAGAGCCTAGCAGAACATGCCATGCTGCCAAGCTGGCACTACTCTTGTACTCTGGCATTTCCTGTGTTTGCTAGAAGGGACACAAAACACAAGAAAATTGTTTTAGACAAAGGCTACCATTTTATGTAAATTTGTATCTAGTAACCCAATTAACGCATCTGAGATTTTATAATTTTCAGCCTCAGAGTTTGTTCTTCTGGATAATTTTGTGTCACCTGGGCTCAGACTGAGGTCTGTTCGCCGAAATTGATTCTCTAAGTACAACGGTCTTTCTATACATGGAGCAAGAGATTAGAATCTGAGCTAATGTGTTTGCCCTCCCCCACCCCCACCCCAACTGCCTGTAGTTCTTTTTATTTTCCAGCTGTGTGAAAAACTATGCACAGGAGCATAAGATACTATATTCTTGTTATCTCACTTTTGTAGATAAATGCCCCAAACTTGCAGTGTCACTTTTGGGTGAGATAAAATGATTGCACTCAAATTGAACTGACCATTTCACACATTCCTACATGGAAGCCCCATCAAAGAGGATGCAAATTAGCAGCATGCAAACTCTCTGTAGCATATTGGGGAATCAGCATGGGGTACATGGGTCAATACCTACGTGATTTGTCTTCCTCCATTGACTTTAACATCAATATCTTTTCCAATAAGTATCACACATTCCACCTTCCTCACCCTCAAGTCATGATGGCTCTTAATTGCCCATGAAGCAACACTATTGATAATTAGTGCAAGAAAGCCAATCACCATCAGCTAATTAGCTTTCATTTCCTATGGTCATTTCTTTATGCTAATGGTAGTGATTTGTATGAAATCCTAATTGGACAACAAGATTTGCTTAGGAGATCAGTAATAAGCCATGTGTTTGCTAACTAGCTGGAGGGCATGGTCAATGCAAAACATCCTGTTTCAATAACATTTGCTCTTTGTACAAATGAATAATGTTTTAAATCTCTGTGTACTAAGCACCATTTATCTGTGCTAGCCTTCACTTATATTCTAGAGAGCTTTGAGTGTGCCTTTTTCAAAAGCCTCTATACATTACTTAAAGTTCTGCAGCCATTATCATTCATTACTTAAATATTATTGTACATCAAGGGGCAGTTTTGGGGAACCAGCAGTTTACAAGTCTTTTGACTTTTAGCCCTTCCCTATAAAAAGGCAGGGATGCAGGTGGCGCTGTGGTCTAAACCACAGAGCCTAGGGCTTGCTGATCAGAAGGTCAGTGGTTCGAATCCCCACAATGGGGCGAGCTCCCATTGTTCGGACCCAGCTCCTGCCCACCTAGCAGTTCGAAAGCACATCAAAGTGCAAGTAGATAAATAGGTACCGCTCTGGCAGGAAGGTAAACAGTGTTTCCGTGCACTGCGCTGCTTCGCCAGAAGTGGCTTAGTCATGTTGGCCACATGACCTTGGAAGCTGTCTGCAGACAAACGCTGGCTCCCTCAGCCTATAGAGCGAGATGAGGGCGCAACCCCAGAGTCATCTGTGACTGGACCTAACGGTCAGGGGTACCTTTACCTTTTTTTATAAAAAGACAGGGATGCTGAACACACAACCACACCCATGCCTAATCATGGCTTTCTACATTCTGGTGTCCAGTAAGGAACACCTGCTCTGAAAGTAGCTAGAATTTCTTGTATCGAAACATCCCTCTCCATTCCTTGCAGATTTTCTTTTGAGACGACAGGCCTCAGTACCCTGTACAACATCCAGTCATTATGGAAAAAGTGCCCAAAGGTTCGGAGGTCAATGTTTTAGAACATTCTATCACATTTTCTCTTGATCTACTTGGTATCTGCAAGGATTGTGTGAGGGCAAGGTTTATACTTCTTTTATATTTATATAAAGCCAAGTGCCGACATTTTGCAAAGTAGTTTGCTTGAAGTCCTCATGCAGCCCCAGAGGAAAAACATGAAGCTCAGTTTCAGCTTGCATATATTTGATTTAGTTCCCTTTCATAGAAAGACAGAAAGAACAGGTGAGGTAATAAATTCCTCATTCTTTTTTTAAAAAGCCACAAATTCAGATTTGACAGAAAATAAGGTTATATTGCCCTGTGATAACTGTCATTTCCCTGACTTCTATCAATCCCAAATTTGTGCTTCTGGACTGAACTGGAAGCGTAATGCTGAATTTGAAGACGAAATTATTCAAGGAAAGTGATAGCAACTGCATTTCAAACTGATTTAGTTCTCTGGAGAAGAGCTCTCAAGAGATATAGAAACACAGTGTTGGTTTAGAATGTCTTGCCCTTCTTCCCAGGAATCACATTTGTATTATGTAGAATAAGGTAGTAGTAGAGTTTCTGTTAGCATAGTGTCTGAAACAATTACTCCAGTTGCATCTTTATTGCTTTTGACCACATAGAATCAGAGATTCATAGATTTGTGGAGTTGGAAGGGACCATGAGGGTCATCTATTACCTTTCCCGCCCCGACTTGGCCACAGTGATCCATGCGACGGTCACCTCCAGGCTTGACTACTGTAATTTGCTCTACGCGGGGCTGCCCTTGAAGCTGTCCCAGAAACTCCAGCGGGTGCAGAATGCTGCAGCGAGACTCCTCACGGGGTCTCTGCCATGGGAGCATATTCACCCAGTGATTTTCAAGCTGCACTGGCTCCCGGTGGAGTACAGGGTCAGATTTAAGGTGCTGCTTTTGACCTTTAAAGCCCTTCACGGCCTAGGACCTTCATACCTACGGGACCGCCTCTCCTGGTATGCCCCACGGAGAGCCTCAAGGTCCATAAATAGCAACACCCTAGTGGTCCCGGGCCCTAAGGAAGTTAGATTGGCTTCAACCAAAGCCAGGGCCTTTTCAACTCTGGCTCCGGCCTGGTGGAATGCTCTGCCTCATGAGACCAGGGCCCTGCAGGATCTCATCTCTTTCCGCAGGGCCTGTAATACAGAGTTGTTCTGCCTGGCCTTTGGCTTGGAGCCAATTTGATTCCCTCCCTCTCTTTCTTTTTTCTTTTCCTTCTCCTCCTGCGATGAGGCTACATTTTAATATTTTAATGTTTCAATATTTTAATGTTGTATTTTAATGTTGTTTTTAAGTTGTATTCATTCAACTTGTTTTTATTATTGCTTGTAAGCCGCTCTGAACCCGGCCTTGGCTGGGGAGGGCGGGGTATAAATAAAATTATTATTATTATTATTATTATTATTATTATTATTATTATTATTATTATTTAGTCCAACTTCCTGCAATACAGGACTCTTTTGCCCAACGTGGGGCTTCAACCTCCAACTCTGAGATTAAGAGTCTCATGCTCTACCAACAGAGCTATCCCAGGGTAGACAACCTTCTTCCTTTTCTTAATAGACACAGGAGCAACTGTACATGGAATGTCCTGATTGAAAGGCCCAGTTTGCATATAAAGCTAAGCCACACCATGACGTAGTGTAAATGAGCAAACCTGTAGGTCCCCAGGGAGAAGATTGCAGCTGCTTTGCTAATCTTCCAGTCATGCTGCTGCTATGCTCTAAGCCATGGTTTGACTTAGCATTATGTTTGAGCACAAACTCATGGATTATGTCATTCCAGGCGCAGGGGGATGTTCTAGTCAAGGTTTGTCTGTGGCTTGCTACTCATTGTGTGGGGGAGATACAGTGGTACCTCGCAAGAAGAATGCCTCGTAAGACGAAAAACTCGCAAAACGAAAGAGTTTTTCGTTTTTTGAGTTGCTTCGCAAGACGGATTTCCCTATGGGCTTGCTTCGCAAGACGAAAACGTCTTGCAAGTTTCTTTCCTTTGTCTTGCAAGTTTGTTTCCTTTTTCTTAAAACCGCGCATTCACTTCCAGGAGCAACTCATAGCACGCGGTGTGGTAGTCTTTTTTGAGGTTTTTGAAGACTTTGGTGATTTTTGAAGCTTTTCCAAAGTCCGTGCTTCGCAAGATGAAAAAATCGCAAGATGAAAAAACTCGCGGAACGAATTAATTTCGTCTTGCGAGGCACCACTGTATGTCACACATTCTGTAAATGGAGGCCTCTGCCCCTTACACCTTCTCCAGCCCAGTACATAGCAGGTCTGGATTGCACCCTAAACTATAAATCCTCTTACCAGGGGCATGAGTCTGCTTAGATTGAGTGGCACTTACTTCTGAGTAGGTATGCATAGACAGGACCAGATTTATTTATTTATTTATAATTTATTTTTATTGATTTTAATTTGACAAACCAAAAATAAAAACAAACATAAATAAACAACATAAACTAATATAAATTTCCATTACCATCTTTCTTTGTTTACATCATCTTGTTAATATCACCCCTATATACACATGTTGACCTCCCTCTTTCCCAATTTCTGGCTTCTTGCTAAGTCTTCCTTTTTGCAGTTTAATTGTTAATAATCTACACGTCACAAGTTTTATGTTAAACCTACTGTGATTTTTAAATTTCTAAAATTTCCTTCAATGTATGTTATAATTTTTTTCCAGTCACTAATAAACATTGTACCTTTTTGGTATCTATTTTTTTGTGTCATTTTTGCTAGTTTCACATATTCAAATAATTTTATTTGCCAATCTTTAACAGTTGGGATATCTGAGGTCCTCCAATTTTGTGCTATTAATATCCTGGCAGCCACTGTCACATACTGAAATAGTATCTGATCTTCTTTTTTAATCTCATCTCCAATTATTCCCAATAGGAAGGCTTCCGGTTTTTTAGAAAAGGTATATCTAAATATATTTTTTTAATTCATTGTATATAAGTTCCCAAAACTTTTTGATTTCCTCACAGGCCCACCACATATGGTAGAAATTCCCTTCTTTAGTGTTACACTTCCAGCAGGCTTGGGTAGGCCGGGTCGTCCTCTTATATACCTGCTGGGATTGACAAGGCATCTGACCCTCACCTGAATCTCATACCTCTCCTGTAGCTGCCTCTGATTAGTTATCATTTAACTCTTGGGGAAAATAATTAGCATCACATGTCATGTGCATGGAAGTTGCCGAAACAATTAACCAACTAGAAGGATTACTGTTAATAGCACCAGTTTTCCTATAACTTGATATCGCTAGATAGCTTTGATCAACTGCAAGAGCATTTTTAATTAGCTTTCTGTTGCCACCCTGGAACTTTTCTTTATTAGTGCCGCTTTGTTTTGTACGATTCCTTGAAAATGAAGGAAAACCACTTTTCTCCTTTTACATGTTGATAAAATAATTTTGATTACTGAGGACAAACAAGAGTACAAAAACAAGATTGGGTGCAGGCCTGGCCAGGACATAGGGATCCTGACTGTAACAAAAGGTGACCTGTGTGTTTTGCTTGCTTGCTTGATTAACAGCTGTTGGGAACTTCAAGGTCCCTGCTCTCCCTTTTTATGGTCTTTGTACTGGACCTAGAGACTCCAATAGAAAGCATTCTATGTCAAGAAGGAGGGCAAGTGGGCACTCTATCAAATGACAGGGCAGGAATTACACGGAGCAGGGCCTTTTCACTGGCGGTGCCCATTGTATGCCTCACTCTTGCCAGAACTAGTCTCTTTTGGCCTGCATTTTGGAACTTTAAAATTTAGGAGGACTTTGGAATAACTGGTTGACAAGTCTTAACAGTTGCTGACGTATGAGCGGATTTTATTTGCTGCTATTCTGTGCTTCTGGTGCACCAGGATTTACACCAGTGTAATAGAGTTGTCCAGGATGCCAGAAGGGATACAGTTTACAAGCTTTCTCCATTATCTGCACAGCAGGGGGTGTTCAGTCAACAGTGCAAAGGCTGAGCTGAAGCATTCCATGCTGGTTGCCTGTTTTCAGCAATAGGGGTCTCTGTTTGGTAGCTGTCAGATTCTAGAGTTCCCTATTGGTGGCTCTTAGGTAATTCACAAAATACAAAGTCCATTCATAAAACACAGTGTTCATTCATAAAGCAGTAACATAAATCTCCATTGCTACATATTGGGTGTAAATTTCAGTGGTTCAATGTACATGTTTCTGGCCATGCTGTAGTGTAGTGCTTATATGACTGTGAATAAAAGGTGGCTGGGCTCATTGTCTCAGGGTTTGGGGGGGGGGAGAGGTGACAAAACTGATTTCCAATAAGTGCCCCCCTTTATTTCCATAACGTCCTTGAGTCTGTACTCTGAATGGTGACACCAGGGACCTAGAAGGTGCAGGGCTTGTCAGTCCAACCCCTGCACAGTCTCATCAGGGCTGACCTTAAGGCAATTGGAGCTATTGGGCCAACTTTTGCTTCATGGGCAATTAAGAGCCATCTAGATGGATTTTATTTATATCTATAAGATCTGTGCACACTTTGGCTGTGTACTGGAGCCCTACAAAACACACACACACACATTTAAGTTGCACCCCACTGCTTCAAATTGGGCCCCACTGGCTAGCCCTGAGTCTAATAGTTGCTGGGCCTGAGTTGCCCTGCCCTTGCATGAAGTCTTGGGTTTGCAATTTTGGGAGAGGGGAGACTGCCTGCTAGGGAGCTGGAGGGCTGGCAAGGCCCCCTAGATTTAGAGGGCCTAGGCTTCAGCCTACTTAGCCTATTCATAAATCCGTCACTGTGCATAGGCTTTTGCTGTTAGCTACTAAAACCAATAATGAACCAGCCTGTACTAAGAGTTAACAAAGAATAAAGACAAGAGTTGATATCCACACAACTTTAACTGGGTGATGATGCTGTGTGCTAGTTCAAATCACTATTCACCCATGTAACTCACTGAGTCCCATCTTGGGTCTCTCAGCCAAACCTACCTCACAGGGTTTTTGTGAAGATAAAATAGGGAGCTATGGCAAGGAAGAGTGTGATAAAATGTGATATACTCTGGTTTCTCTTCAGATCGTATAAATCTTTCGCCTTTTACTGAAAAATGTGATTAAACAAAGAACCAATGCTTAATATTTATTTAACACTGGATTTGGTTCTTTGGATTAAGTGCAAGGCTTCCCAATGTCTTTAAGAATATCTAGCACTGGAATGAAGGATAAGCCTCAAAGCTATTGAATGGGAATTGCATCCTACCCAACCGTTTCATTTTATTCCCTTGTTTGCATTTGAAATGTGTCCCTTTAGGGTTTATGTGATCCAGCTTTTATGACTACATTTCCCAGGAGAAAGAGGCAGAAAAGACCAGGGACCATAATAAAAATGGAAGCAACCTACAACATTGGTGTTTCAGTTCTTACCAGTATGTCCTCCCTAGCAAATAGAAGCTACAGAACTGGGGATTTTGTTCTGATCCCATTCTTTTCAAGTGTTCTTTGTCGTCTATACTCACTGATAAGCTCTTTTGACCTGTATATTCTGCAAAATCTGGTCCATGGTGTTATTGATATATGTATAAGATCCAGGAAGAAGTCCAGCTATTTTGTATGTCAGTTAAAATATGACCAAAGCAATGAATTCAGATAAATTCCAGAGGGTTAGTGATGTTATGCAGGGATGTTTCTTATCCACAATAGTAAATCACTGTCCTTGATGCAAACCTCATTTGCATCCAGTGAACTGGATGCTCCAGCTATACAACATGCTTTTTTGGAAACAATGTTTAATGGTTTTTGAAAGATCAAAGAGCTTCCATGCAGAGTTGCTGCAATTGAAATGTATGTGTTTTCACCTTTTGATATATCTCATTGACGCATCCAATGTCAAGAGATATTGCTAAAAGGCCACTGTTTAGTATACCAGAGTTGGCAAATAAGGCATTAATAAATCTGATTATCTGAGTTGTTAAGGATCATATCTTCAAGGTTATATTAGTGGAGTTGTAAAAAGTAAATATGTACTACCATTATTTGTTGACATTCTCAAACATAAGGGTGAGTGATCAGTGATGGGCTGCCTTTTGGAAGGGACAGTCAGAACTGCCAAGTTAAGAATCTGACATGTACGTATCCACAAAAACCCACTTTAGAAAGCCAAGTTCAAATTTTGCACACAAAGAAGGGGGGTGGGAGACCCTACCTCATAATGAGTTCTTCAGCACCATCCTTTCCAATTGCCACAAACCGTCCTTCTCTTCCCTACAATGTAAATTATTTGCTTTTTAGCTTCTTGAATAAGAGGCAGTCGTACTGTCACAGGGCGGGACTCTCCCTCCTGAGGCACTAATATTTCAGCAACATCCTATGTTCTTATCTTCACTTAAGTCTATTCAAATTGAGTTGGAGGGTTTTCATAATAATCTACCCTGGAAAGTGCTGATTCAAGTATGGCTAAGGCCAGAAGGGTAATATAATTTGGAATACTAATATGTTCTAAATATATGCACATTAGCTTGTTTGCATTTATTTAGTGGTGGGGAACATCTTTCACAATTAAAGGAAACAGCCAGAGGAAGAACTTTTGCTCAAGGCATGTTCATACTTCTCTAACAGTGGGACATGTTTTACAAGACCTGCATTGTGCAGAGTGCGGGAAGATTGAGACACTCCAGTTTAAAAGCTTTCTCAATCGATAGTGTTTCTGTTAAAAGCTGAAGTGATGCAGAATAAACAGTGCTTGTCAAGGTGATTTTAAAATGTCTCCAAAATGGTTATGCAACAGCTGGTGATAGGTTAATAGAATATTCACATGGTATTTTTGCCCAGGCTTGGGGTTCGTATTCTTATTTTACCTAAATAGCGAGGAAATGAAAGTAGTGTTGCTGCTTCCTACACTGCTTTGGCTACAAAACAACCTCTAGAACAGGTGTGGGGACCCTGAGACTTTCTAGATATTGCTGAACTACAACTCCCATTCGCCCCAGCAAGCATGACTAATGACCAGGGATGGTGTAAGGTGTAGTTCAGCAACACCTAGAGGGCCAAAGATTCCTCATACCAGCTGTAGAACATCCCCAAAGAGCTAGAGACATGATAACGTATTTCATCAGCAGTGGCTCATGGTGTGAGATTCCTGAATTGCAGGAGTTTGGATTAGATGACCCTCAGGATCCTTTGCAACTCAACAATTCTATGTATTCTATGATTCTTTGATTTCAATGCTGGCATAGTTAGTAGTCACAGCATCAACTCTTCCCATGTGGCCTTTGGGTTCTTGTGGCATGGGAGCTAACCATGGTGCTACACATGTTTCTAATTTAATGGAAGAACAAACCCCCAATGGGTCAAAACTGCAGTCTACAATGCAGCTGTTTTGATTCCATATCTATTTGCTCAGTAGTGACTTATCCAATGCTAGCTTTACAGCAAGACAGTGATTTACCCAAGGTTCCCCAGTATGTTGAACATGAATTTGAACTACTCTAGTTGGTTAAAATTCAGCCCCTCTGTATAGTACAGTACAATGGTTCTGAGATCAGGCTATCCCCAAGATTTGTGTTAGGGGAGCAGAGATTTCTGGGAATGGCTATGGACAGGACAAAAAAGGCATATACAAGTCATCAGACAGTTGCACATAATGTTGCTAGGGTTTTCTGCCCGGTCTCTTGCAAATAAAATATATGTCTTGTCTAAAATGTTTTCTTTTCTTTTCTTCATTGCACACCAAATGCTGTATTCTGTTCAAAGACATTCCTGTTTGCTCTCTATTTTGACAAATTGCATGGCTGATTATTATTTTCACAATCATTGCTGATTGTTGGCTGGGGTGGTCAATGTGTTGTTCCCCAGAAGTTTTGACCTTTGACTCCCAGTAGCCCCATCAAGCATAGTCCATGGTAGAGGATGATGTGTGTTGCATGCATCAAAACCCTGTTGAAAAATCTGTATGTGCTTATATATTACATGAGTTCATAAAAGTGTGTGCAGAAGAGACATCTGCTTCCAGCCATGGATTAGATATTAGCTCAGTTATCTGAAGCCAAAGTATTTTCAGAGCTGGATGCTACGTGTGGCTTTTGGCAAATTCCCTTTGCCAAAGAATTTAGTCAATTGACTACTTTCATCAGTTCATTTGGAAGGTACTGTTTCAGTTTGCTCCATCTCAACCTATGCTTGGTCCATGACTCTTCCAAAGAAAATTGCAACAGGCTTGATTGGCACCCTGTGCTATGAAGATGTTGTGTTGGTTTATGGCAAGGTTAAACAAGAATGTGATGAGTGGTGACATACAATATTGATACATTATAAGCAAGCTGGATTTGGTCGGAATTAGAAACAGGGGCCTGGAAACGAACAGATGAAATTGGTTGGACAGACAGCTAGTATGCAGAGCATCCAGCTTGAGTCTGATAAACTAAAGGCACTCTTGGGTCAAGCTTTGTCTACAGTAAGACAGTTGTGATTCGAGGACCCGATCCCCGCTTGGGGAATAAAGACACGTGGACACAGTATGTAAGGTTAATGGGTAAGGAAAAGGCCACAACTTTATTGATTACAGCATGTGAGATGGTATTGGCTTAGGCATTGGACCACGGAACATTAGACTCCACAACACTCGGAGAGGGGTGAGCCCAAAGGGGGTTTATTCACCAGAAGGTGGAGCCTGTTGATGCTAATCCAACTATTGGCTCTCTCCTGATGTCACCGAGGGTTGTGCCATGGCCTCCTGCCACACGGGCATTGGACAGGATCCACGACCGCTGGATTCCTTTAGCGGAATACCCAAAATTGTCGGGGAAGGCGATGGCCACACCTTGCCACCCGAAACACCAACAACATATTCCAATGCCTAACTGCCAAATACCACCAAAGTTGTGACGGTTGCTACGAGGTAGGTGAAAAAATCCAAGAGGCCGGGCCAACATAGCCAATTGGAAAAAAAACTCCTACCAGGCCCCCTGGTTAAACAGGGTGACCAACCAGAGGTCCATAGCAAAGTCTCAGGAACAGCTAATCTAAAGGGAATGGAGGGTGGGTGACTCAAAGAAAATGTGTGCGCAATGGTGGGGATTGCTGGCACGGCTGCGTTTGAGCAGCAAGCCACACCCCCACTGAGCTTCCCTATTGGGTGCCAACCGGGGAGGGGAGGGGCGCACCAGCCCCTGGAGTTGAAGCAGGGGGCGAGGCTCCCCCTGCATGATGCGGGAATCATTTCCTGCTCACAACCCCTCCCCTCCGGGAGGAGGAGAGGCTTTTCTAGGCATATAAGACTTCAGAGCTTTTCTATCAAACATGCCTCCAATAACAAAGTTTTTATGGCTATGCGCCCATAGCCATTCAAAGTAGATTTTAAAAATATACAGTATATATAATAGTTTTTATTTGATTTTACAAATTCTTTCACACTCATAATCACAAATAATAAAAATTACACAAGATTCTTCTGAATCTCAAGACTCCCCTCCTCCCCTCCATGGGTTCTTTAGGTAACTTTTTAAACTGTCCATCTGATTTATAAACCTCCATTGTATCCAAAATCTGTGTAACATTACAAGAGTTATTTAAGACCTGCTAAAGAGTTCAAGTGTTTACAGTGGTCTTTCAAATGTAATATAAACTTCTCCCATTATTTATTGAAGTTTTGATCCTCCTGGTTACTGATTTTCCAAGTCAATCTTGCCATCTCTACATATTCCAATAATTTCATCTGCCAGTCCACCCTGGTAGGGATCTTGTCGTCTTTCCAACTCAGGGCAAGCAGCATCCTTGCAGCTGTTCAAAGTAGATTTGATGCTTGCCATGTGTGCATGTATTTTTTTGTATAGCATTGTCCTCATCTAAGTCTATACACAGCCTGTACACACACAACCCCCATTTGATTTAGATTTTCCCATTCTGTGGATAATGTGTTGCTGGCAGGGTGTGTGTGTTCCAGCATAAAATTCCATGTTGCCCAACTGTGGATGTATGGGAGTGCATTGGGGGGGGGCATGTATGTCATGTGTTAGATGATATTTTGCTGGGTGCTGTCTATCACCACACAACCTACTTTTAGTAGCAAGGGGCTGCTAGGGCTGCTATTGGAACTGGGGATAACATATTCCCTTTTCTAAAAATATATAAAAGCCCCCTTTTAAAAAGTCTAGTACAGGGGTCAGCAACCTTTTTCAGCCGTGGGCCGGTCCACCATCCCTCAGACCATGTGGTGGGCCGGACTATATATATTTTTTTTTGGGGGGGGGAATGAACGAATTCCTATGCCCCACAAATAACCCAGAGATGCATTTTAAATAAAAGGACACATTGTACACATGTAAAAACACACTGATTCCCGGACTGTCCGTGGGCTGGATTGAGAAGGTGATTGGGCTGCATTCAGTCCACAGACCTTAGGTTGCCTACCCCTGGTCTAGTACATCAGCTGACAACAGTACATGCTCACAATGGATCTCAGATTTCCCTAATGCAGGAGGGTAAAAGATAAAGGGACCCCTGACCATTAGGTCCAGTTGCAAACAACTCTGGGATTGCACGCTCATCTGGCTTTACTGGCTGAGGGAGCCGGCGTACAGCTTCCAGGTCATGTGGCCAGCATAACTAAGCCACTTCTGGCGAACCAGAGCAGTGCACGGAAATGCCATTTACCTTTCCGCCAGAGTAGTACCTATTTATCTGCTTGCACTTTGACGCACTTTCGAACTGCTAGGTTGGCAGGAGCAGGGACCAAGCAACGGGAGCTCACCCCGTCACGGGGATTCGAACCACCAACCTTCTGATCTGCAAGCCCTAGGCTCTGTGGTTTAGACCACAGTGCCACCCACGTCCTATGCAGGAGGGTAGGGAACTACTATTTGAGGAGTGAGGACATCCCACCACCCCACCCCGTACTGCCCACTAGCATAAACACAAAGGTACAATTCATCTGAAAGTTCTCATGTGTGCATGAATATGCACAAAAGCACACACAGGAAAATCAGATCTGTGTGGCTCATATGCACATCACTGCACTGATGTGTACACAGCTTAGAATTCCCAGAGGTTTAGGTGTGTAAGTCCTTTGCAGCAAGAATGATGGCAAGTCTTATGGCACCATAAAGGCTGACAAATGTATTATAATACAAGCTTTTATTGACTACAATACACCTCATCAGATGCATGAAGCATTTTCTTGAGTTTGACTACCCTACGTTCTCCCTCAAATGGACCTTGAGCTTGTTTAGAGGTTCTAGCAGGGGAGTGCAGCTATCGTATACTCTTGACCGAAGAATGGTACACTCCTTCTATCTAGGATGGTCTTCCTCTTCCACCGAGCGTGCAGCTTCTGGAGAGATGCACACGGAGCAGGGAAGAAGGGAGGGGATACCTGCCTAGCCAGCCAGATCAGCCAAATCAACCCTGACAATCAATGGGGTGACAGATGTCGCAGCCAGATCACCCTCACATCCTACATGCACACAAATCCCATTTAATTTATATACCTGAGTTGCAGGCATATACAGTATATGCATTGTTGGTGTCCTGTGTGCCCAGAATTATAAACCATGAGATAAGAAGGAAAAGATATATCCAGAAAAGCATGATAATTACCTTATTAACAGTGACCTTTCACACACACACAAAATAGTTGATAACACAGGCATCATGATATTGAGAACTGATTTATCACCTGTAGTGTGACAAAAATCCATTGTGCCATTTAAATCGACACATGATAGCACTAAACCTCTTGATGTATTGTAATTCAATGGCTTGATGATGTCTCCCTCTGAAGTTTATTTGTGCAAGAATAGTCACCTTCAGGTCAGTTATGGTGTATCCTGGGAGTCTGAAATGTTCTTCCCCTACTGCTACTATATTGTTGTATTTGATGCCAGATTGTTGTTTGTTTGATTCTTTTGAATAGAGACTGGCCTGTCTATGCTATATAGAATTCAGAATGATTCTTTTAGATTGAAATACTTTATTTTCACTTGTACAACTTGCATACAGTGAGATTACACGAGCACCCCCCACTCAGCTCTCTTAGTCTTAATTCCCCTCGTTTACGGACGCACACCCACTAAACCCATAATATCTTGTGCTGTATTCACCACCCTGTGTAGACACTTCCTATCAGTTGATGTCAAACCAGCATACCACACCATGATGCAGTATGAAAGGACACTTTCTATTGTGGACCGGTAGAAGGAGATCATCAAATGTTGATTAGATGGATAGAACACTGGAATCACACAAGGAAATCTTCATCGGACAGTTGGTAAAGTCCGGTGTCAATAGAGGAGATAGAACTTTCACTTCAGAGAAAGAGATCAAAACAGGACTTAAAAAAAAGTAAACTGTTAAACAGTTTTTAGATATATATTTTTAGATATATATATTTTTAGTTTTTAGATATATATTTTTTAAAAAAATAAATCACAGAAAAGTGGTCAGCGAATGTACAATTTATAAAATGAGAATTTGTAAGAAACCAAAATTTACTTCATTGTCCATCTCTATATTTCCGTCCGGAATTAAAGAGAGAGAGAAAACCTTCTTAAACTGCCACACTGCATAAAGTTCTACTGAAATGTGCATTAAGACATACAGTTAATTAAGTTAGACAAACAGGTCGCTTTTGGTAGATATAATGTACCACTTTTGTGATTTCACATGGATATTTGGGTTCTACTCTGAGTCTTTAATGTCCCATATTAGGGAGGTGACACTGTGAAGCAGCAGGGGATTAGTGGTTTTTGAAAATGTAATTGATTCGGAGATTGTTTTATTTGATAATTTGATTTTGCATCCAGACACTTGAATCTTTTCTAACCACGACAGCACAAAATTGGCAAATGCCACATTACACTGAAAAATGACAGCTGCAACAGGCATTCCATTTGTGCTGACACACAGACATGTTTTTTCCCAAGAGTAATAGACCCTTCACTGCAGTTCTCCCACGAGTTTCTCAAGGAAATTCCATGTAGTAAGAAGTCACCAGGCGACTATAAAGCTAGGAGTTCAGATAGCTGCTACAATCATCTCTAGCAAGCCCTCTTCCACCTCCTCCTGAGCACTATTGCCAGTTACTCCCTCCCTCCCTCCAACAGTATCTCTCCCCTCACCTTGAATTTGAAAAACAAAAAGCCACCACTCACTTCAACTTCCTTTTTACCTCCCTGCTGCTGCAAATCTAAGAAAACACCACACAGTCCTCAATGCAGTGTTGGAAAGAACTTACAATGGGTGTTTATTATGAAGTCTATAAAGCCTTGTCCATCATACAGAACCCTGTGTCTACACAAGTATTTTCTTCTGTGACAGAGAAAAAATCAACATGCCTATTTTCTATCTATGCCGTCACATAAAGGAGAATAATAGAAATAAGTCCTACATTTCCACATGAAAAATCAACGCCACCAAATTATACCTTTCGTCCGTAGCAATTGAAGTGTGGACAAGCAGAGCATGTTGTGTTCAAATGTTCAGAAAGTATTTCAGTTCTAAACACCCTTACTGTCTGGGTCAAACAAGCAAGAAAAAGAACAAGACAAAAACATCAGAAGTAACAGCAATCCAAAGACGCTGAAAAGAATTAACTGTGAAAATGTGTTTTTTTTTTGTTGTTTTTGTCCTGCAAGAATTAATGACCATTCATAAAGGAACTTTGTGTGAAAACAAACTGAAAACTGTTTTTGTTTAAATGGGGGGTGGCTAATGTTAAGCTTTTTGACTTCCAATACTGATGCTAGTCCCTGACAAACCACCAGGAGAAACAAATCGATCCTTGAACGAATTTGTCTTGCTACAAGTACATGAAAACATCTTCACTGCTGAAGCTAAATATAACCAGGTCACCTGAACCTGCAGCCTGGAACTGAGCACTCTCTAAAAGTCACATCTTGTTGAATTCTCCACTTTTCTTTTTCTTCCATTTAGTGCAGTTCAAGGAATATCAAGGGAAGAAAAGAGTTGGGGTTTCTATGGCAACCATTAGGAGTTGAAAGTGGTTGTTGTTGTTTTTTAAAAAGTGTAATGGTTATAACCCCACAGGTATGTAAAGTTGAAAATGAAGATGCAAACATTTCCCTCTGGGTTTTGAGGCTCTGTGGTCCAATTTAATCTGTATTTTTGAGTGAGGAGCCCTTCACCTTGTTTATCAACTCTTAGCAACACTTTTTTCTGGGGGAATAAAAAGCAGAGCGAGGCCGTGTTGTGATTGTATTGTTCTACAAACAAAACAAACTTGCCAGTTTCCATGGTAACTACTGCATCATTCATTTACTGCTCATCTCACCCGCCCATCGCCACCACCTGAATTTTCACCAAAAGGTTAAAAAAATAAGAGCACTATTTATGCTGCAGTGAAAAGTTTGAGTGGTTACAAGCCTCTGTGCTCTGACGTCATCCCTGTAAGTGCATTACTCACCAGTAGGGCATAGTTGTGTTTGCTTTGGAGTAAGGCCACACTTTTAGTTCTGTCTCTAATGTTGCATCTACATTCTCCAACAGCTTCACATTGTAGGAGACACACTCCTTTAGCCTGACCTTTGTATATTTTTAGGACCCACTCTATTTGTTTTGATTGTCTCCTGTGCAATTTTTAAATTGTTTTAAATGCTTTAAATTTTAATACAGCATTAAATTTTAATACAGTAATTTAAAATTACTGTAACCTATCTTGGGACCTCTGGGTGAAGGTTGGGATGATGATGTTGATGTTCATTCATAAATGCCCATACAGCTAGGATATCTGAAAAGAGGAGGATCATTGACCCTGTGGGAAGGTGGAGGTGAAAACAGTTTAAAACAAGAGGAAAAGAGGGGAAGTATTATTAGATATATTAAAATTATTGGATATTACCATCTTTAGGTCTATTAATTTCAATGGGTCTCACTCTGAGTAGAAATATCATTGGATACAACCCTCTGACAGCTACTGCATCTCACATCAAATGCATTAAAATTACCCTTAAAAAAGGTATCAAAGAATTTTCTCAAGTTGTTTGACACCCTCTTTCATTTTGCCACCCCAGTTTCTCAAAGAATGAAATGAAAAACTTTGTCAGGGAAAGTTGGATAAGCTCTAATACAGCCTTCCTCAACCCTGTGTCCTCTAAGTGTTTTTGACTACAGGAGCCATCATTCGTGACCATTGGGTGCTGTGGTCTAAAACATCAAAATAGCACCAAATTGGGGAAGTCTGTCCCAAAATATTGTCTTTACGTGTCACTGAAAGGTCAGCAAAGTGGGCACCATCCTAGGAATCCTGGTAAAGCATTTCTCCATCAGGGAGCCACCAGTGCGAAGAACTTGTCTCTGCCCACTAAATGTCTCATCTCAGATTGCACTCATCTAGGAAAAAGAGGAGGTCTTAAAATGCCCACACAGCTAGGGTCAGGCCAAAGCATTCAAGCCTGTGGTGGGTGAGCAAGGGATTTCTGTTTGGGGTGAGTTTTCATTTACAGTGGTACCTCAGGTTAAGTACTTAATTCGTTCCGGAGGTCCGTTCTTGACCTGAAACTATTCTTAACCTGAAGCACCACTTTAGCTAATGGGGCCTCCTGCTGCTGCCACACCTCCAGAGCCCTATTTCTGTTCTTACCCTGAAGCAAAGTTCTTAACCTGAAGCACTATTTCTGGGTTAGCGGAGTGTGTAACCTGAAGCGTATGTAACCTGAGGTACCACTGTATCTTTTAAAGAAATTGATTCTCTCTCAACTTGGTTTGAAATGGAGGGTTGAAATATTTATTTGTGTATCACTTATTTCAATTGTGAAGTGCCTTTCACAAAACATCCAAAAGCGGTTAAACAATAGCATCCTCTTCCCTCCCTACTCTTCTTATATATTCATATATCTTCCAATACAGATACAGAATGGCATGACATAGTATTGTTTACAGGGGCACCCCTGGGGGGAGGGGGCTGTCCTCATGGGATTGGAGTGGGAATGGAGCACTTTAATAAGAACAACAGAAATGTCATCATATCACCTCTTCTGTTTGTACATACCCACTCCTAGTGGCATAGGGTGGGTTGCCAAGCACCCAGTGTTGCTTGGAGGGGGCAGGTGGGAGGGAGGGAGGGAAATGGAAGGAGTACACATGTATATTCAACTGCCTAGCAGCATCCATGTCACCCAGCAGATTGAAGCCACAAAGATCAAACAAGAAGAGTCATTCCGTTGTCTGGTGAGGTCAATTTCTGGTTTGCATGGAGAAGCTGTTTTCAATGGGATCTAACAGCGGAAGTGCTCAACTGTATTGAGGCAGCACCAGGTGTTGAATTTTTGTGACCCCTAACAATCTTGTGCCCAGGGCAACCTCCCCTGTGCCCCCCTAAGCCATGCCACTGCCTCCACCAGAAAGTGGTATGACTTTGGCTCCCACCAACAAGAGTCCTCAAAAATCTTCTTCACTTTTGAAAGCAATGAATGCTCTGGTAGAGATGATTGCTTCCTGTGCTATGTATAGCTGGCATCGGTCAGAGATCATTAATGTTAAACTGTTAGCTGGCCTTTGGACAACACCCCCCTAATACTAAACTGTTATAGTACAGTGCCATTATTAGCATTTGTATCCTGTTGTTGCAAACAGCAGGCAACTTACGCCTGTGCCCATTTTCCTTGTCTCTAATTGCTAAACCGACACATGCTACTAAACATGTAATTGGACAACAGTCATTCAAAACAGTGTCGCTCTCTCAAGTCACAACAGCCAACCACTGCTTTCTGCTGTTGTTGCTGCTCAGAACTTCTTCGACTGATTTCATCTTAAATGTTCAGATCCGATCTTGCCATTGTGTGTATGTATGAAATAACGAAAAGATGGCTGCTATGGAAACCATTACAGAAACTGCTCAAGAATCACATTACTTCTTTTCTTCTTAGTTCTCTGATTCCACTTTTATGTCACTCCTGTCACTGTACTCTTTCACAGTGTACCTCTCAGAAGACTCCTTCTTTAATAGAACAAAACCCAAAGCAATTAACTGTTCAAATGTCTACATAGCATTTCCCCCATGTTTGCATTTTCTGTCACTTGATTCACTTTAATTTTCATCTGTTGTATAACAGAATTATGCCATATCTATGCCTATTCACTTTGAAAACCCACTTAATGATTTTGACACTACTGGCAATTTTTATCTAATTGTTTTAACTCTGCAGTGACCCTCCCTTTTCTTTTGAAAGGCAGGTTTTTTGGGGGGGTGGAACATTATGTACATCAAATTCCAAGGGTGACTGAATTCTCAATCTTTCGACAAAGGAAGTATTTATTTAATACTTTAGTTTGCATTGTAGTCAGGGCTTTTCCTCCCAGTCAGAACTCACCAGAATTCACTTCTGGCACCTCTTGGGTGGATACCACTGTCATTGTAAGAGAACAAGCAAGACATTCATGGTGATTTCTGGCATGTCATTTTCTTTTTCATTTGATACGCTTTTTATTAGTTTTCTTATTTACCAAACACACAAATTTTTTAAAACAAAAATAACAAAATAATAACAGAAAAAACATACATGCATCCATAAAT
Source organism: Podarcis erhardii (assembly GCF_964252035.2). Classification (NCBI taxonomy): domain Eukaryota; kingdom Metazoa; phylum Chordata; class Lepidosauria; order Squamata; family Lacertidae; genus Podarcis; species Podarcis erhardii. Next base: position 89,283,631 of record NC_138508.1, read on the forward strand.
CCCTAAGTACTTACAAAAGAACTTATGCCACCATGTTCTTAATTCCCAATTCCTTATCTTCCCCAGTAGACTTCCGTCTTCCTCAAAACGGGTCCGTCTTATCTGTTTGTAAAACTGCTTCTTTAATCATTTCACCGTTTCTTTCGTTATCTGAATACTAGTAAAATAGCACAGATTATAGCTGAACAGAAACTTATCGCATTTAAGCTTGAATTATATAATATATAATTATGTATGCACCTAGCTGTAATCTGCCTTATTAAGTCATCATCATTACTTTATTAGTGCTTGTATACATGTGGGTGTTGCTCACAGGCATATTATTGTCTGTTACAATAGTGACACTGTGTGCACAAACACCCAGAAAAGCATCACACAATACACACTTGCTGCTGTTGCGATTATAGCACACAGTCACACTCACATTCTTAACAATCCATTATTGTGTCTGATCATGAGGAACATATGTGGTGCTGGCAGAAAAATCACATGATATCCTCATGTGTCAGAAATGGCTGAGGTGGCAGCAGAAATGAGTGTTTGGGATCTCACCCCACCGAATTTAAAAGACTGTTTCAGGCAGGAGTAGTGATACACAACGGGAGTAGGTTCACCTCCTGTTCCGAGGCTGGCAGCACCAGTAATGGGAACAAATAGCAGAAGAGTGTCTTGGTTGAGTTCGCAACTTTGTCATCTGTCTTCACTGAAGGAAGATTCCGGAGCACTTCACCACCAGAGGCCTCACCCAGAGAGTACCATTCTCTCTTTCTCCAGGAAGTGATAGAGGCAGAGACACCAAGCAGGAAAAGCAAGAGGTGCTCAAGGAAGAATGAGAATGAGAAGCTCCCCTCTTAAGCTCCCATGCCCAAGAAGCAGAAGCAGTTTAGGCAGATGACCAGAGAGGATTTGGAATAAAGACATAGAGGCCCATGAGCCAGAAGTTTATAACACCTACACACGTCATACCTCATGTTGTGTCCACTTCAGGTTACATGTTTTTGTGTTGCGCCCCACAGCAACCTGGAGGTACCGGAACGGGTTACTTCCGGGTTTTGCTGCTTGCGCATGCGCAGAAGCGTAGATGTGGCGCTTTGGCTTGCGTCAGTTCCGTGTAACATGAGATTCCACTGTATTCCAATCACTTCTGAATCAGTGTCCACAAACATTAAGGCCGCCATTCAGCTTTAAATGTATTTAGCACACACACAAACATGCCTTTGTCCTTCCTTTCCTCTCCCTCCCTCCCTCCCCTCCTTCCTTTGAAATTTAACTGATTTCTTGCCTAGGAACACAGATCTTGTCTGCTGTTTTCCAACCAATTTCCCACACAGGACTAGAGGAGAATGAATTCTTTTTAAACACCCAATAAACAGCCCTGCAACTGTTCTTTTGGAATTTGACAGAAAGGGTATTCACGCAAATTTCATCAAAGAGTTAAAACATTTTACACATCTCCCTCCCTTATATTTAATGTTTAAAGGTGTCTAGCGCTCGCACACACAAAATCCTAGTCCTATCTGCCTGTAATTTGGAAGGCTTTATCAACACTGGTGGGGCTCCTAAGCCTGCAAATTTCATCCACTTTTGTTAAAAGGAAGAGGAGGAAGTTATAGCCATTAAAAAAGAGAGAGATGATATGCCAATAATGAGTAGGGGGAATGGAGTCTCAGACCATGAGTTAAACTGAGCAGCCTCCAAAGTAGTCTGGTCTCAGGTGATGTGTTTTCTGAACCATTGAATCAAAGTTCAAACAAAATCTTGTCATTGACATGCACCCCTATTGCATACATACATCTCCTCTATTGCATTCATGACAGTTCTAAATAATATGCTACAAATGTGAGAAATGCAAAACCCGCTTTTAAATCACTAAGGTTTGTATGTCAGGAAGACATAAATTTATCAACCGATAGAATCTAGGAAAGGGAAATGCTCTTGCAGCATGCTGTAATTGTAAAAATGTTACCTCCTTTACTATAGCATTGTAGTTCTAAGTATATTAATGATTCAGTAACAGTATCCATCAAATTGTCACCATTCTGTAATTTTCAATTTTACCAGGGTAGCCTGCTTTTACTACAAAATGGAAATAAAAAGCTTTTAACGGTTCATAATGCCGGTGGAAGAGCTGCCAATGATTGCAGACAGAATAAAACGCAGGCAAGTCAAGCTTTTCAAAATGTTTTCAAGGTTAAATTAATGACAAATTATTCTCCCTCTTTTGTTGGCTGATAACCATTTTATCTGTGACTAATAATTGTAGAAAATGGAGTTCAAAAACATATGTGATTCAAGTACAATTGTAGAAAAATGCAGTTCAAATACGTTAATACCAAGCTGGGCTTGCTGTATGTACCTATCTGGCTTACTGTGAATGTTGATATGTTTATTCTTTTTAATTTATTTATTTTGTTGGAACTTCAATTCAAGGGTGAGGAACCTCAAGCCCAGGCTCCAAATACTGAAGCCCAGCCCTCCAGACTTCTCTGTCTGCCCCAGTCCATTGTCCCTCCCCAGCCCCACCATTTCTTCCCCTTCCTCTCATTGACCCTGCTTCACGACCTCCTGAAATGTGCGGTTAAAGCAATTCTTTCTTACCTAGATGGAGGAAAGAAAGCAGTTTGCTTTGCTCTCTTTTGCCTTGAACCACCACTGGCAGGTAGAGTCGCCAGTTCAGGAACATCCAAGATCTTTGGATTTCAGAGCCCAAACCTGAGACCTAGGGATGACTCTGATTATGTTAGCAGTGGGGAACTGTGAACCATTACATGGATGAAGAGGACATTACATGTGTTAATATTTGTACTATATTTGTTAGAAAATGTATTTTACAAATAATAAAGTGCAGTGGGGGGGGGGAAGAACCTATGTAATGTAATGTACTGTAACAGCTGCAAATCTTGTGACTCCAATGAAGGTCACAGAAACACTGAATCATTGCTTTGTTGATTGGTTAACTCCCTTTAGAAGTGAACATGTGTGTCTCTTAGGTAGTGATAGGAGGAGGTTGGCTGGTTGCTTCGCCAAGTGTGGAAACTCCAAGAACGAGCTGCCCAGAGGAGTTGGTGAGAAGAGACAAGTTATAATTAATGGACTGCTTCAAAGGAGCTTTAGATGCAGGAAGCAAGAAGACCCTTTCTTGGGCTCAGGAGAGTGAAATGAATTGCATTCGACTTACAGTATAAAAATAATACTGCTTGCTAATAATTGCCATCCTGAAAGTAGAGAGTCATCTTCGAAGTCTTGTGTGTGGAGTGTATTTCATCACTAGGGCTTTGAGGGTGAAACCGATGCATCACTCTGCATAACTCAGAAAAATAGTCAACAGCATGGGCATATCAAAAGAGACAGAGTGACACAACTAGCTGATTATCCACATTAAATTACAGTGTGTCTGAGACCCTTGTCATGTGTGATTGTCAAGTGCTAAAGGATGATTGAACACTCTCTCTCTCTCTCTCTCTCTCTCTCTCTCTCTCTCTCTCTCTGCACATGCACACATGGACACATATACTTCCACTCTTCAGTGAGCCAATATTTTTAGTAAGCATCTAAGGACTGATCATCCAATTGAATTAACCCAGTGTTCCATCCAAATCTTGCCTATAGAAGCATTTTGAGGGGGGCAGGATGAAGCTTCCTGCTGAGGTCAAACTTCTGAGGGAAAGCCAAGGAGTGGTTGTTATGAAGCCAGTTAACTGTACATAAATGTGTATGGAAGGTGGGTTCATGGGTTTTGACATATCCATAAGTGAAGCAGCTCATTTCACACAGAGCTATCACAAGTATCTGGCCTGTGAAATCAAGCCTTAAATACGTTGTGAGGATCAACCAGTATCAGGAGCTACAAAGCTGGAGACTCTCAGTTTTGGGTTAGTAATCCCATGTGGTGAGCCACTGAACAATGTTCTGCAGCACCTGCCTAGGTGTCTTAGAATTCTCTGTCCTTGGACTGATCCCGCCCAGCCAGACTGGCCATTGGACCTTCCTAGACAGGAAGGGTTGTAAGAAGGCTTCTTGTTCCACTTAAGTCATGCTACAGCAGCAAAATCTTCCTTAGCTCGGATGAGTTCTTGTATTCCTTGTTTGTCTTTCACTCCCAACCAGCTTCGCCCTTGTGTCTTCCTCCTGTTTTGTCATTTGGTTCTGAATTACTCTTTAGTCCCAACCACCACCTTCACTTCATAGGTTTAAGGATTCCCAGCTCTCTTCAGACTGACATGGCCCAGCTCTGATAGTCATAAACAGTGCTTTGTTTTTTTCTTACAGAAAAAGAGGTGCCAGAACTCACAATGAACCCTCCCTTGTTCTCTTATAATGGGAATGGCATTCACCTGAGAGGTGCCAGAACTGAGTTCCGGCAACTTCCGGCAAAAACAACAAGACCCCTGGTCATAAAGCTCATGTAAGTAATCCCAATTTTTCAGCAGAGAAGATGTAAATGCTCACAAAAAGCCCATCCACTTAACAGTGTGCCAGTGCAACAGATATTGCAACAGATGTTGTTTAGTCACTTAGTCGTGTCCGACTCTTCGTGACCCCATGGACCAGAGCACGCCAGGTACTCCTGTCTTCCACTGCTTCCCGCAGTTTGGTCAAACTCATGCTGGTAGCTTCGAGAACACTATCCAACCATCTCATCCTCTGTTGTCCCCTTCTCCTTGTGCCCTCCATCTTTCCCAACATCAGGGTCTCTTCTAGGGAGTCTTCTCTTCTCATAAGGTGGCCAAAGTATTGGAGCCTCAGCTTCACGATCTGTCCTTCCAGTGAGCACTCAGGGCTGATTTCCTTCAGAATGGATTGGTTTGATCTTCTTGCAGTCCATGGGACTCTTGCAGTCCAAGAGTCTCCTCCAGCACCATAATTCAAAAGCAGCAACAGATATAATCAGTCCTAATTGTGCGTTTTAATATGACTGTGTCTACTGCAGATTTTCTGGAAATTTTCTTCCATACAAACCTACTGATGGGGAAAAGTTTCCAAGTTTCAGGATATTGTGTATCACCTTAAAGAAAACTGTAACAGAATATATTCAGTATGTAGCTGATTATTTTTTATAAGAAAACACACAAAACACCACACAAATCTCTTTTTACTCACAGTTTTGTTTCTTCGTGATGACACACAGTCAAAACAAATGTGTGTCACTTTTCATTTCCTTCCTGAGATGAGTGGTTAATTCATTATTTATTGTAAATTGACATATGTGTATAATGAACAGTAGATGTTTGTGAAAAAACCTGCATTTTAAACTATCTGCCAAGTAAAGAAAATCAGGAAATGAAATTTTAATAGAGCAATTATGAATCCGTAGTCCTGAATAGGGAAGATAATGACAAAACAATCTTGACTATGAATTATATTGGAGTAATTTGTTACATATAGCCCCTTCTTAGCTCTTTGCTGAACATATTGGGGGAAGCAATAGAAGGGACCCTACCAGATGACCTGTTTATTTAAAATTCACCCTTATTTGCTTGCTCAAAGGTTACACAGAGGTTGGATTATATTCAGTCTTTCTCCTGCATTTCTCCTGATTCCCTTGTTTGGTGTTTATACCTCTTCCTTTAAGTCATTCCTCCACCCCACACTTTTCAATGCATTACTCTATCACTTTAAACTTCCAAAAGTCTAATTCTTTTTAAAAGCTCTTTCATTCAACTTAAACGCAGAAATTTGAAGTTTCAGTAATGTTTCATTTATTTATTTTTTAAGGTATCTAGTGTGATCATTATACAGTGCAAAACCTGTGGAATGATTAAAGTAGCTGAAACAAAAATTGTTGGGCTAAAGAGTCCCATTGAGATATTTGTTGATTGTACCCATGAAGGGTCATGCATCCTTTCCACTAGCTAGACCTTTGCATCCCCTGCCTTCAAGCAATGAGCAAGAATATCTGAAGGACAATTGTAAGTGCATTTGGCGGAATGCACCTTGAGTCCTCCTTGCGGCTGGGAACCAATTAGAACAGCCTTTCTCAACCTGTGGGTCCCCAAGATGTTGTTGAACACCCTTAGCTAGCAAGGCCAGAGCTGAGGGATGATGGGAATTGTAGTCCAACAACATCTGGGGACCCACAGGTTGAGAACCACTGAATTAGAAGGAGGCCAGTAAAGAAATGGTGTATTCCAACATGGGGAATGTTGCATTAGTTTACAACATGGTGGCATGTCCTGTTAATTCACAGCAATGGGTTAATTCACAGACACCATCAGGCAACATCCCTACTCTTCTCCCCAATCCTTTTTGCACCTGTGTGCTTCTATTTCCTCATGTTTCACTCCTGAAAACATGAAGGAATCACAGTATGTCTGTGTGCCCCAAATTTTGTTGCTTTGCTCCTGTGATTTCTGGGGTTAAGGGCACTTCAAATGGAACTTTTCATGGAATCAATTAACACAGAAATGAGTGCTGAGCATTCGCTATATTTCATTAGTTTTCTGAAAGTGGCTATGTAAAAATATAATGTGAAAATTAACAGGAAATTGTCTGGGAAAATGAAGCAAACTGCTGTGTGAATGCAGCCATAATCTCCTCCATGGATATATATTTTATGAATGCCTAAGTAGTGCAGTATTGAGTTTTTAATATTCGATTGGGAGCCGCTCAGAGTGGCTGGGGCAACCCAGCCAGATGGGTGGGGTATAAATAAATAAATTGTTGTTGTTGTTTAAATAGGGCTAAATTCTATTACATGATAAACATTTAAGGGGGTGTGTACACACACACACACACACACACACACACACACACACACACAAACCCTTATATCATGCAGCATCAGGTCAGTATCCTTCTGGAGGCACTGTTCCTGTAGAACTTCAAGAGAAGAAGAAAAATACGGTATAACTTTTATGGCCACATAATAATATTTGTAATTATGCAAAGTATTATAATGATAAGCTAATCTCATGCTTTAGGGAACCAAATGATTATCTGCAGAGAGCTGCTGCAGATTGTTTCCTTTCCCTAAGACTTCACTATGAGCATTATATATTTTTAATCCCCACCTCCTTTGCAGGAGAAGATCGTTCCTCCAGTCCACTTCCTCTGCATTTCAGTCATGCAACATTGGCATCAGCAGATGAGGGGTAACAAGGGAGCATTATTCCAACCCTCAGTGCAAAGATTCTGGAATAGTTGTCAGATTAACAGTGCAATCCTATTCATGGCTACTCAAAAGTAAGTCCCATTAGGTTCAGTGGGGCTTACTTCCTGGTAAGTCGGTATAAGGTTTTAATCTAAATTTCTCAAAAGTGGTATTTCTCAAAAGTGTTTGTGTGGGGAGGGGGTATTGGATTGTTATGGTTTTTATTTTGATTATGCATTTTGTGGTTGTATATTTGATTTTATTCTGTGAGCTGCCCTGAGACCTTCGGGTATAGGGCGGTATATAAATAATAATAATAATAATAATAATAATAATAATAATAGGTGGTGACATCTGCCTAGGAGCAAACTCCTAGGGGACGAGGTCCCTTTGCCCCCCATACAATATTCAAGGGGGGCCAGCAGATCCTAAAGTTGATAGGTATTGCTATTCAAATGATGTGTGTGCACTGCATCTTGTGATCGATTGTGTTGGGTGGGACTCACTGGTGGAGGAAGAGGAGTGTGGGGGGAGTGCATCCCAACAGGGTGCCATCACAGCTGCACCCCACCTCTACTGGGCACCCCGCTCCCACAGGCGGTGCGCCCCGCCCCCAGACATGCGCCAGCCCCACACCACCTGCTCTCCGCCCCCCAGTGCCGGAGCATGAAGCTCCGCCACTGTATTCTACAGTGACCCCCCCAGTATTCTATTCAAGTTGGCACCCCTGGGCAGCAGTGCTTTTCAGGTAAGAGCCAACAAAGGTCTGCTCAGCACCAGACATTTAAAATTTTGCACAATGACCCAGAGCACCTGACACAGTGATGCAACGAAGAACATTAGGGGGCATGAAGGATTTTGTGTGTGGGTTTTTTAAACAACAACAACAGGAACAACACTGACTTGCAGCAGCTGGCCATGAGGAGAAGGAGTAGCCAGGGCAGCCATCACTGCTATGAGACATGTCTCCCCACCCACCCTGAAACTACCTGAAAATGCCAGACGTTGAAGCGAAAATGCGAGAAGTTAATGCCAAACAACAGACAAGAACCCTTGATAAGGAGATGGCCTGCTCCTACTTTGCAATGTGCAACCGCTGGAGATTGTTAGGTGTTTTATGGGTCACAACCCCATTTTAAAGAAGGCATTCCCTCCCACGAACTGAATGTGCTCTGCATAGAACATGCTCCATAATCCTGTACAAGTGGGTAGCGCTGTGGGGACGTGGGCGGCTCTGTGGGTTAAACCACAGATCCTAGGACTTGCCGATCAGAAGGTCGGCGGTTCGAATCTCCATGACAGGATGAGCTCCCATTGCTCGGTCCCAGCTCCTGCCAACCTAGAAGTTTGAAAGCACATCAAAGTGCAAGTAGATAAATAGGTACCGCTCCGGTGGGAAGGTAAACGTCGTTTCCGTGCGCTGCTCTGGTTCGCCAGAAGCGGGTTAGTCATGCTGGCCACATGACCCGGAAGTTGTATGCCGGCTCCCTCAGCCCAGAAAGCGAGATGAGTGCCGCAACCCCAGAATCGGCCACGACTGGACCTAATGGTCAGGGGTCCCTTTACCTTTACCTTAGATTCTGTTGGAGCTCAACTCCTCTCATCAGCTATCATTGGCTACGCTGCCTGGGACTGACCATGCTCCAGTCCAAGCACATCGGAAGGGGATCTGATTCTGTTCTCTCTGGTTTGTAACATGCTATCATAGGTGTTCATAGACAGGTGAGTCGATATGGAAGTTTTTCCATGTGGAGTTTGAAAAATGCTGATATAGATTCACATTCTGAACAGGGATATTTTATCACTACAGGTGTTTGAAGTTTTTGGTTTTGGTTTTAATTTTCACAGAACATTTTTGAATTGTTAAGTAGTAGTGTGAATTGCTCCCATTTCAAATGTTGTCAGTGAAAAGGGACACAAGTTTAATTTAAGCACCAAGACAACAACTATGAAGTCAGGTATCTTCCCTACAGCATTGCCCAGGATGTGATGCATGAGAGGAAGTCAATACAGTGGTGCCTCGCAAGACGAAATTAATTCGTTCCGCGAGTCTCTTTGTCTTGCAGTTTTTTCGTCTTGCAAAGCACGGCCATTAGCGGCTTAGCGGATTAGCGGCTTAGAAAAAGGGGGGGGAAGGGAAAAAACTCGCAAGAACTTGCAAGACGTTTTCGTCTTGCGAAGCAAGCCCATAGGGAAATTCGTCTTGCAAAGCACCTCAAAAATGGAAAACTCTTTCGTCTAGCGAGTTTTTCGTCTTGTGAGGCATTCGTCTTGCGGGGCACCACTGTATTAAATTACAAATGGGTCAATAATTCACAAGCAGGGAGACCACCAAACTGAAGGGAGTTATCACTTGATATTATTAAACCACGATTTCAAAATACCTTTATATTTTCCTATAAATTGGATTATTTCATTAAAGATCATTCTTGTAATATGTGGATATTTTATATAAATCTTCTATATGCTTCATGCTTAAAAAAACCTTTGATAATTATTCCATCCAGCATGTATACAGCACTTCAGTGATGTATTTGTAACCTGCCATAGGCAGTGGTACCTTGGTTCTCAAGCTTAATCCGTTCCAGAAATCTGTTCCAAAACCAAGGCGCACTTTCCCATAGAAAGTAATGCAAAATGAATTAATCCATTCCAGATTTTTAAAAAAACAACCCCTAAAACAGCAATTTAACATGGATTTTACTATCTAACAATACCACCGATCCATAAAATGAAAGAAATAAACAGTGTGCTGCAGTCACACAATCAATCAGTCACTGAACTGGGTTCCACACAGTCACACACACACAAAAAGAGCCGCAAAAACACGAAATAAATAGCAAAAACAGACAGACCTCAGTGTAACACTCAAAATGGAAGTGTGGCACTCAAAATGCTTGGCTTCCAAAAAGAGTCAGCAAATTGAACACTTACTTCTGGGTTTGCAGTGTTTGGGTTCCAAGTTGTTTGAGTACCAAGGTACCACTGTAAATGATATCGCTCGACTCCATTTTTTTTTAAGTGCCTTATTTGGTCTCTGTATGATCTGGTTAGGCACAATTTATGTAGATCTGACATGTTTGACCATCAATTACATTATGAACAAAACCCTGTGTCGTCATAGTTCCAGACTGAACCACTGTAGATGGGCAATATACAGTCAAGACGGAGACACAGACAAAATGCAAACATTGGAAGAAAATGGAGGTGAGCTGGCAACACTGTTTTGCTAAAGAAATATTTAATTTTTTTTTATTAAAAGAAGAAAAATCATGCTTGCTCCACACCAGAGTTAAAGCTATCTCATTTTGGCTCAGGCTCCACAAAGTTAGAAAATTGGTATTCAGTTTTTATTCATTCAACAGTTAGTTCCAGGGCAGTGTACAAAAATATAGTTAAATTATTTCGAACCATTAAAAACTTGAATTGATATTTGGAAAAACCCCAACATTAGCTTAACACAATCAAAACCAGTTCTAATACATCTGACCAAGAACAACACCAAAGACCCCCAAAGAAATGGGAACTCAGTAATGAAGGTGACAACCAAACCTCCTGAGAGAGGAAAAGTGGGGTGTTACCCCCCAATAAGATCTTGCCCCATGTCACCACACAATGGGTTTCTCTGTCAACAAGACCACAAACACACACAGACACAGACACAGCACAATCTATTCTCAAACTTAGTTGCTTGAATCTCTCCTATATGGAGTTGGAGAAATGAATTTTATTTCAATTTTTTCCTAGATTTTAATTCATTTCTAGAAACAAAAAAAGAAAGAAAGAAAGAAAGAAAGAAAAGGAAAATGAGATGAGGGATCCTGAGTTTAATTTATTTACAATATTTTTACAAATGATTTCATACTCCTAGATCACATGGCCTGGGAGACCCACTTGCTTCCTACATTGGTAGTGTTTTGATGCCATCTTGAAATGGCTGAATTCCAGCAGGTCAGTGATTTGAGAGATGCTTAATTGTCTGTTATCTTCTTTCATTTTATATTGTTTCACCTGCTGTGTTGCTTCACTATTTTAAAATTATTGCTATTGTGTTTGTTTTTAATTGCTTTGCTTCTAAGGTGTGTTGGGAAACTCATGTGATTATGACTGTTGAAAATGGAAGAATAAACTCTATAACCTTGTGTGAATGTTCTCAAGATATACACTTCATCTGCCCCAGAAGCAGGGCTTTTTTTTTCTCAGCCAGAAGTCACTGGGACTCAGTTCTGGCACCTCTCATGTGGGTGTGATTGCCATTCAAAGAAAATGAAGTAATTAAAGTTTTGGGTGAATTTTGGGTCTCCTTTTTTTAAAGAAAAATAGCACTGCCCAGATCTATGTCAAAAAATGTAATGCATGAAGCAGCCTAAGAGGTGGAAACAATGGTTACAAATAACATTTTGATGTAGCCACCAGGCATTTTCACAATTTCGGATTGAAAAATCTGCCCGTTTCTTTTTTCTCCATTTCTCATTTTTCCAATCTTAAATTTGGTTCTCCATATTTTCACATCAGTTTGTGATTTTAAAAAAATGTCACGAAAGCTCAGCCACATTTGAGTATGAATATATCTTCGTTATAAATATTTGTATACAATTTTGTGTTATTTTCTTGAATATATGCTTGTTTATGTGCAGTTTAGTACCGTATTTTTCGCTCTATAAGATGCACCTGACCATAAGACGCACCTCGTTTTTGAAGTAGGAAAACAAGAAAAAAAATATTCTGAATCCCAGAAGCCAGAACAGCGAGAGGGATTGCTGTGCAGCAATCCCTCTTGCTGTTCTGGCTTCAGCAAAAGCAATGCAAAGCCTCTTCAGCACATCGGGAGGGACTCTCCGGCTGCCCTGAAGAGACTTTGCGTGGCTATCCCATAAGACAGAACAGCAAGAGGGATTGCTGCACAGCAATCCCTCTTGCTGTTCTGGCTTCAGCGATAGCTGTGCAGCCTGCATTCACTCCATAAGACGCACACACATTTCCCCATACTTTTTAGGAGGGAAAAAGTGTGTCTTATAGAGCGAAAAATACGATTAGTATTTTTTGTACACATCATTCATCTGGAGAACTGCTCTGCAAAATTTAGAGAAGTGTGAATCCTGAAGGATATCTGTGTTTCAGTTCATGAATTGCTGTGGGAAGTCTGAATTAGGTAGGTTCATCTTTAAATGAGAGCTGAATTGAATTTCTTTCCTATCCTTATCTTCACTAAAATAAAACCCTACAATACTTTGGACCTCCCTCCCTAGAGAAGCTCGACTGGCTCCCTCCTTGCTATCCTTCCACAGTGGTGAAAGAATTTCTTCTTCCAACAAGCCTTTGGGAATTGACTGCTTTTAATCAAAGAGTTGATGCCATTCTGTTTTTATTGTAATTATTGGTGTTTTATAAATATATTATATATGTATATAGTTTTAATTCTATCAATGTTTAATTGTATTTTAATGATAGATTTTTATATGTTTTTACCAGTTGTTGTTTTTATCTGTAAGCTGTCTTTAAAAAATGAAATAACATTTATTCACAAGTTACAATATTGCTTCATCCACTGGCACAACATCACAGAATGATCACTCCAATCCTCAAACCCAACCCACTGCCATTTTGGCTTGCCGAACACACTCAACAGAAACCTAGCCACTGATCTGTAAGCTGTCTTGACTGCCATCAGGGAAAAGTGGGGTATAAATAGATTATAATGTTGATGATGATGATGATTCTTAACTTCCCACAAGAAATCCTGGAAATGTTTGGTGAGGGTGCTGACAATTTGTTGAGAGGGCAGGGGCATGAGAAATAAAGGTCTGCTATAAGGATCTTGACACCAACTTCATCCTGAAAAACGCTGATTTTCATACACTGACACAAGCCAAGAGAAATATTTGGCATCTTAAGATGCAACAATGGAACCACATGAAATTAACAAAGGAGGATAGACTATGATGTGAAATGTCTGACCCATCACAGATTGCTGGTTTGAGGAAAAATACCTCAAGTGGTGAAGGAAGAAAGCAGAGGTTATATCCAAGGGCAGGAAGATGATGTTCTTTGCTGATGTAGATGATGATCCCATTCCTTCCAAGAAAGAGTAGAAGACTGAATGAGAATGCAGAGATTTCCATGAAAGACAAGGTTATGGTCCACAGTGCCCTATCTTGCAAAATAGAGGGCAACGTTTAATAATCACCCACTGTTTGAGTAAAATGGCAGAAAACAACCTTTCAGACAAGGAATAAAAGAGCCTGGGAAGAGTGAAGTCCTTGATGGTTGGATATGCTTGAAGGCCCAAGTTTTCATGGTCTTGAGACTTACCTCTCTTTCAGAGGCAGAACAAAGGTTATCTTGCTAAGTTTCAAAATCGATGGAGGTTTAAAACACTGGCATAAAAGGGCAGTATGAAACTCTGCATTAACTCCTTTAGGTGGCTGTGTTTCTTGAAAGAATAGTAAGCCTTGTAATGTTGCAATCTCTGAGAGATCTCCCATGTAAAGAATTTGTGCAAGGCCAAAATACGCTCTCCTCTTTCACAGGGCCATTTTTAAAGACTCTGAGTACGAACTTAGGAAAAAGAAATCTAATAGGTTTTTGGAGGTTTGATGACTTACCATGTTAGAAGAGAACGTCTCAGTCTTCAGAGAAGCACTCAGAAGCAGTCCAGCAACAAAGGATGCCTGAATGGCAATGTTCTTACCAATAGTTCCCACTGGTAATAGTATGGTCCAATGAGACTGATATTAGCACCCAGTTCTCACTGGGCCATTCTGTTGCAAGTGGGAAATTCTGGTGCAGATCAGGACAGCATTAAGGATCATTTTGAATGTTAATGTGAACATCACGGGTGGAACCTGTTACTGCAATGACACACCCCGTCTATGGTTCAATGTACAGTGGTACCTTGGGTTACATACGCTTCAGGTTACATACGCTTCAGGTTGCAGACTCCGCTAACCCAGAAATAGTACCTTGGGTTAAGAACTTTGCTTCAGGATGAGAACAGAAATCGCGCAGCAGCAGCAGCAGCAGCAGGAGGCCCCATTAGCTAAAGTGGTGCTTCAGGTTAAGAAGAGTTTCAGGTTAAGAATGGACCTCCGGAACGAATTAAGTACTTAACCGGAGGTACCACTGTACTGTGGGTTCTGCTATTCAAAAAACACTTGGCCAAGTTTCCACTTTTTGTTGTTTGTTGGACACATCCAGCTTTTAACTACTATGAATTATTATTGTGTTTGTTTTTCATGTGGATCTATGGCTTCCCCTATGAAAGTTGAATGATCTTTATTGTATCCCCAAGAATGTGGGGAGGAGATAATCTCCCCCATGATCGTTGGACCATGCTGGGGCAGTGACATTTATTCCATCTCATTCTTTTTGTGGATCAATGCTCCTTGCCCTGGCACTTTGAGTTCCTTTTGTACCCATTCCAAAACAGTAAAGTCTACCATTGCAGGAGAACCACTGCTGGAGAACAACTGCAGTCATCATCCTGAAATTTGACAGGCATCACTCTCTCAGAATGGTTGGCCATGCCTACAAATTGTATTCATTTCTGGCATGAAAATCCCTTGATGTTATCTGCTTGCCATCTGACAAATTCTATCCCCTCTGGAGAGGCAGCTATCCTTCAAATTTCATCCACTTTTGTAAGAAGGAAAGATAGCCGCTTTTAGACTCCATGTTATAGCCAGTTGGTGGAAAGCAGTTTCACTTTAACACATCTAATTTAGTCCTGAATAATAAGTCAAATTGTAAAGAAACACAGAGTTTCTGAAACAGATCGGGCTGCTTCCCAAAGTTACAGGCACAAGATGACTCTTGGTTGGCGTACAGCCCTAATTTCACCACTAGACATAAAAGGGGTGAAATTAACAATTGTTTGGGTAAGCTGTGACTACAAAGTAAAACTAAGAAAAGCAGTTTTGACACAGTCACAGCAGAAATCATCCTTCCAGCAGTGGCGGGGGGCTGGGGGAGGGATGAGAGGAAGATTAGATGACATCCACATGAGTCATGACCTCAGAATTATTATTGCACATGTGCCTGCCTTTCAATCACCGTTCCATGATAATTGCTCTGGTGCCTATATAGTGAAGTCATAATATGCAATTGCAATACCAATGGGACATATTCACTAGGTAGCTGGGGGGGAGGGATCTATGAATGAATCCTTTTTGAACGCAGGGCATAAGTCTGAGACATTATAAAGCATTAGAAACCAACAGGCATTAGGCAGTTTGTATCAAGTTTTTGTACCTCATTAAAAATAAGAAGATTGGGACAGAAGCAAGTCAGTTTAAATATGCAGTGGGATGCATTCTGCACAAAATAGCTTGGAAGGGTGGGGGATGTTTCTGTGTTGTCATCTCACCCCATGCAAGCTCTGCTTTCACTTTTAATGAGAAGCAGTCTGACGGGGGGGGGGGGGGAATGTCAACAAGAAAAAATTGACCAGTGATGTGTACTAATAAGTTAGAATCCTGGGAGGATCTCTAGGGAAATTATCACATGACAAAGAACTTTAAATCTTGAGATTATGGTGGGTATTTCAGGATAGCTTGCATGTTATTGGTATCCATGGACCAATTATTCAGTTTGGGAGCTGATGTTTCAGCCATATGGCCTTTCAGCTGGTTCTAATCAAATAAATATGTCTGTATACTAGTTGTTCATCAAGCCTAGAGCTGATGGGGGAATCCAAGATCTATCCTGGTTTCACTAAAACAAAAATCATACCATGGTTGTTGTTGTTTTTTAGCATCACTTACGATTTGCATATGTTGAGCAGATGTCTGATAACGTGGGATAGAAAGGAAAGAGTAATGCATTTGCAGAATCCGAGAGTCACCACTAAACAAATTGCTAAAATAGAATTTATTAAGCAAGTTATATAGACCTTAGAGATTTATCTGAATGCAGGGGTTAAAGAGATTTAATCCACTTGACAGACTCAATCCACTATAATTTCCTGCAAATAGTCACTGGTTATGTATAAGAATTGCAGGACTATTAGGAGGCTGAAATTCCAATTTCGTTAAATAAATATGAATTGCTTTCAGATGTAGCGTGTATGCCATCCTCTGTGTCAAAAGACCAAAATCTAATTCCTAATCAAACATGTATATGCCATTCATAAATTCCCTTTACAGGAAAATGCTAAGTAATTTCTGTGTCCCAAAGTAAGTTTAGGTAATCTTTTCTGAACAATTAACTTCTTTGTTGTTCACCAGCAAAATTAGCAGCCAGGGAAGTCAATGGAAGGCTTACACTTTTTGTACATTCTTTGTATCAGAAAATCTGGGATACAATTAACGCTGCAATTAAATATTGCCTTTTGCTCTCACCAGGCAGCTATTAGGGTTTCAGAAGGTTCAGGAACACTGAAATAATTTGAGTAGTATGTATTTTTCACATATTTGGAGCATACTGATGTGAATACCAAATTAGTATTTCATTTGCTTTTTAAAACGTATAATAATCTTGTGCATATTTATGCACAGGGCTAAAATCTTTTATCTGTGGCTTTTGATGTACTGGGGATTTTGAACTCTGCTGACTCCTTTATACTGCAAGAGAAATTTTAGAAGGGAAAGAGAACCAAGCTGGGAATATTAAGCATGTATAAACAGGAGTGGGCAATTTATTCCCCTGGGGCCAAATGTAACCCTCAGTCCTTACCTTAATTTCAAAAGCCTTCTGCAAGTGATCACTTCAAACCTCTGGCCCAAGCTACCTCTTCCTCCTCTGACAACCTATGTTAAAGGAGGGAGAGAAAGTAGGGAATGGTAGAAAATAACAACAACAACAACAACAACAACAACAACAACAACAACAACAATTTATACCCCACCCATCTGGCTGGGTTTCCCCAGCCACTATGGGCGGCTTCCAACAAAATATTAAAAATACAATAAAACATAAGACCTTAAAAACTTCCCTAAACAGGGCTTCCTTCAGATGTCTTCTAAAAGTCAGATAGTTGTTTATTTCCTTGACATCTGGTTGGTAGGGGGCATTCCACAGGGTGAGTGCCACTACCAAGAAGGCCCTCTGCCTGGTTCCCTGTAACTTTGCTTCTCGCAGGGAGGGAACCACCAAAAGGCCCTCAGAGTTGGACCTCAGTGTCCGGGCAGAACAATGGGGGTAGAAACGCTCCTTCAGGTATACTGGGCCAAGGCCGTTTAGGGCTTTAAAGGTCAGCACCAACACTTTGAATTGTGCTCGGAAACATACTGGGAGCCAATGTAGGTCTTTCAAGACTGGTGTTATATGGTCTCGACAGCTATTCCAAGGCACCAGTCTAGCTACTGCATTCTGGATCAGTTGCAGTTTCCACGTCACCTTTAAAGGTAGCCTCATGTAGAGCGCATTGCTGTAGTCCAAGCAGGAGATAACTAAAGCATGCACCACTCTGTCAAGACAGTCTGTGGGCAGGTGGGGTCTCAGCCTCTGTACCAGATGGAGCTGGTAGACAGCTGCCCTGGACACAGAATTGACCTGTGCCTCCATGGACAGCTGTGAGTCCAAAATTACTCCCTGGTCTTTCAGGGGCACAGTTACCCCATTCAGGACCAGAGAGTCCCCCACACCTGCCCACCCCCTGTCCCCCCAAAAAACAGTACTGCTGTCTTGTCATGATTCAGCCTCAATAGAGAGAAGACCCGTCTCTGTCCACTTTGGGCTGTCATCTACTCATTGCTGGCTTCTGTCCCACCTACTGTTGGCGTGCACTGATCCCCAATAAATTCCTATGTGGTGGACTTGTAAGAAAGTGAGGACATTTTGAAAAGTGATATATAATGAGATAAAAAAGATGTTGAAAATGTTATACAAAAAGAAACAAACCCTGAGGCCTTTCTCTTAGGTATTATAGGGACAGAAATTACAAAAAAGATGATTAAGCTGTTTATGTATATAACAGCTTACATAAAGAACAGGATTCTTTATGCACAAAATCTTTATGCACAAAAATGGAAGGAAGAAGAAGTTTCCACCAAAGAAGAATGTGATGGAACTGGCAAAGTTAACAGCCAAAATAAGAGAACCTGACAATCAATGTTTTGTGGAAGAATGGAAGCTTCAAGCTGCTGGCACCAACACAGCCAAGCCCCCTTCCTCCTCTAGGCAGGGTGGGGAGAAGCCAGGAGTAGGGAGGAAGGAGACGCCGGCGCCGTGTGAGGGAGAGAGAGAGAAAGTGTGTGCTGGCGATTCCTGCAGCAATTCCCGGACCGTCTGTGGGCCAGATCCAGAAGACAATTGGGCCTGATCCAGCCTGCAGACCTTAGTTTCCCTACCTATGCACTAAAGCTTAAAATGACTCCTCTCTGACATTTCCCATGTTCATCTTGGTTCAGGTGAATATCTAGCTTGCGATGACTGTTGACATTCTGATTCTCATGCTAGGCAGGCTGCAAATTTCCCTGCAGCTGAAAATATGGCGATATGAGTATGTGTCTCTCACCACCTGAACTTTAATATGAACCCTCTAAATGATGGACCCTGGAGTGGGGGAGAAACAAAACTCACAGATCAGTCCTTTTTAGGGCACTTTATAGAGCTAGCAGTGTATTTTCTATGGAATATACTGAAACAAGGAAAAGAAAATCAACCATTCCCTTGAAATGATTGTTTTGCTGGATATCCTCCAGTCATTTCAAAGTTTCAGAGGTACCACATGTTGCCTGTTTCAAGCGCTATGAGTTGACTTTTGCTTTGAAACACACATGCTACATCACATGACTGTCAATCGCAATTAAAACTGTAAAGAATACTGTTAAGTCACAATGTGTTTGGAAGCCTACAGACAAGAATGTATGTCAGTAATCAAAATTAAATTTGACAATAAGTGAACCAAAGAATAAACTATTGCAGCTTGCAAGGCACTGAATATAAATCATTAACCATACTTAATTGATTGGATAATTAGGGACTGTTCACTGCACTTAAAAGTCAAATGAGAGAGAGAGAGAGAGAGAGAGAGAGAGAGAGAGAGAGAGAGACTGAGCATGATTGTTGCGCTTAGCACTTTGTAAGGGAAACAGACAAAATATTATTAAAGAAGTTCGGTCTTTTTTTTAGTGACAATTCATCCATTCATTAGTAGTAGCAGTATTATTTATTTCACTTATGAATTGCATCCTGTGAAGATGCCTCATAAAATACACAAATTTGCATATAAAACAATTGCATATACTGTATAAAAACCAAATACACTCAGATGCTACAAATTCAGATATTTTCTAGAAAATGTCCCCAGCAAATCATAGCGCCCGTTATTTTGCCTTTCAGAAAGATGGTAGATTTCTAGGAGTTCAGGGAACAACCCAATCCTAAGATTAACTAGGATGAAGATAGGTGCATTTCTGGCTGAGCTGGTTGAAATCCCTCATCCTGGCTCAGCCAGGATGTTATATCACTATAACTCCTCCATCCTGACTCAGCTAGGGCTCAGGTAAGGCTGCTTTAAGTCCCCCATTGACCACAATAGAATTTGTTTCCACATAAGCATGCATAGGATTGCTCTGTGTACTGATGCCACTGTACGGATTCATATCCACCTTCTCTGAATCCCTACAAAATGAATCTGTCTGAATTATGTCTTGTCCTCAAAGCTCACCCAGTTCTGTTGTGTTTAAGCATCCTAGTTATATACTCCCAAGTTTCAAAGTTTCAAATCTACAGGCAGACGGGCATACCAGTGCATTTAGCAAAGCGTGAGGCAAGGCTAGCTTGAGTAGGGACCCCTGCTGTTAGAACAGATGTTGAGTTCATTGGCGGAATGTTGGAGGGTATGCTAAACCAGATATGATTTCATAATAAAGAAGTGTTGGCATTCAACGTTGACTCTCAAAATGTCAGCATGTCACATCCAAAGTAATGCTTGGGGATTGGGAGGATTCAGAAAAGGCAGTGGAGAGAGAGAGAGAGAGAGAGAGAGAGAGAGAGAGAGAGATTTGAATAAGTGCAAACCTATTGCAGGAGCCTGTCTGTTGCTGTTCTTCAGTTGACTCTTTAAAATGGACAATATCATCCTAATAATTTTTTTTTTTTTTAAATATTTTTATTGATTTCACAGAATAAAAAAGAACAGAAAAAAAAATAAAATACAAAAATTTCATAAGACATATTTCTTTTACAGAATCTTTTGGACTTCCCCACATCTTCCCGAATCTGCATTATTTGTAATACCAACTTCAGCATTTTGTTATCTTATTTCATCACTTATTATATCTGTCATTCTGTCATATTACCCATTTCAATATATTTGTAACCCAATATACGTAATATGAAATCCTCAACTATTTGTTATCTTATTTCATTACTTATTGTATCTTTCAATTCATTATTGTATCTTTCAATTCATTACTTATTGTATCTTTCAATTTCATGTTGCCAAAGTCAAAGTTATTGTAACCATAATCTTATATGTTGTGGTTAAAACATCATACAATAAAAATTTTCCTTAATTTCACCTCTCTTTTCTTGTACCTTGGTTTCATTTCACCTAATTACCATTGCTGGGGCTAGTGTTTCCTAAAAAGTGCATTATCTTAACATTCATAAAGCTTATAGTATTTTTGCAAATAATCCTTAAATTTTTTCCAGTCCTCTTCCGTTTTTTCTTCTCCCAAGTCTCGGATTCCTAATAATTAATGTTGTGATTCGAGGACCCGATCCTCGCTTGGGGAATAAAGACACGTGGACACAGAATGTAAGGTTAATGGGTAAGGTAAAGGCCACAACTTTATTGATTACAGCATGTGAGAAGGTATTGGCTTAGGCATTGGACCACAGAGGGGTTAACCACCAGTAGGGGAAGCCTGTTGATGCTAATCCAACTATAGGCTCTCTTCCTGATGTCACTGAGGGTCGTGCCATGGCCCCCCGCCACACGGGCATCGGACAGGATCCACGACCGCCAGATTCCTTTAGCGGAATACCCTAAATTGTCGGGGAAGGTGATGGCCACACCTTGCCCCCCGAAACACCAACAACACATTCCAATGCCTAACCGCCAAATACCACGAAAGTTGTGACGGTTGCTACGAGGTAGGCAAAAAAAACCATGAGGCCGGGCCAATTTAGCCAATTGGAAAAAAACTCCTACCAGACCCCCTGGTTAAACAGGGCGACCAACCAGAGGTCCATAGCAAAGTCTCAGGAACAGCTAATCTAAAGGGAGTGGAGGGTGGGTGACTCAAAGAAAATGTGTGTGCAATGGTGGGGATGGCTGGCGCGGCTGCGTTTGAGCAGCAAGCCACGCCCCCACCGAGCTTCCCTATTGGGTGCCCAACCGGGGAGGGGCGTGGCGCCAGCCCTGGAGTTGAAGCAGGGGGCAGAGCACCCCCTGCATGACGCGGTAATTGTCTCCCGCTCACAACCCCTCCCCTCCTGTGAGGAGAAAAGGCTTTGTGATTCGAGGACCCGATCCCCGCTTGGGGAATAAAAACACGTGGACACAGAATGTAAGGTTAATGGGTAAGGTAAAGGCCACAACTTTATTGATTACAGCATGTGAGAAGGTATTGGCTTAGGCATTGGACCACGGAACATTAGACTCCACCCACTCGTAGAGGGGTGAGTCTGAGGAGGGGTTAACCACCAGTAGGGGAAGCCTGTTGATGCTAATCCAACTATAGGCTCTCTTCCTGATGTCACTGAGGGTCATGCCATGGCCCCCCACCACACGGGCATCGGACAGGATCCACGACTGCTGGATTCCTTTAGCGGAATACCCAAAATTGTCAGGGAAGGCGATGGCCACACCTTGCCCCTCGAAACACCAACAACACGTTCCAATGCCTAACCGCCACCCGAGCCAAAAGGCTTGCCGCCAATACCCTCACAGCTGCATCCAATCCCTAAGACTATTGGATATGTTAGCCAGCCATATGTTGTTTCCCCGATCTGAAAGATGAACGCCGTCATCCCGAAATAGGGTCTGGTCACCAATCTGGATATCAGCATGAGTTATAACTAGGCCATTCATAAAACGCACTTTGCGCGCTACCACGCGATTCAAGAGTTTCCTGGATTTCTCAATGGCCATAATGTTATGTGCACCGTGCCAAACCTTTCTCTTCAAGAGAGAGGACCAGAACAGGGTTGTTCTGGGAAATAAGGCAGCCAACTCATCCAAGACCTTTCTCATGTTCCACAACAAGTCCACACTCTTCCTGCTAGCCAGGTCGTTCTCACCCAACTGAATTGGGTGCCCAACCAGGGAGGGGCGTGGGGCCAGCCCTGGAGTTGAAGCAGGGGGCAGAGCACCCCCTGCATGATGCGGGAATCATCTCCTGCTCACAACCCCTCCCCTCCTGTGAGGACGAAAGGCTCTCTCTGCAAATGTCAGAAATAATCGGCACCATGAAAACCCTACTCCACTTTCCCCCACTCCAAGAAATCCACTGGAAATTTATCATACTTCTCCTTTACACAGTCCTGGATAGCTTCTGAAAGCTTGGTGGCTCCAGTAGCATTAGCCAAGGGTTAAATATACCTTGTTAGTCCTGATCCTATGTATTTCACAGCAGTCAGACATAGGAATCCACAGGCAGATCTTTTGAAATTGTGATACATCATAGGAAGGGTATGTGGAGCAGTAGGAATGTAAAGGAGGAGTCATCCCCTAATGGCAACACAGTGTAGCTGACTACAGCTGACTTGTCTCCATAAGGAAGTCCCACCCCAGGAAGAGGAAGGCTAGAATCTGTTGTAGCTGTAGCAGGGGAGGATGGGACATGAACCTGCAGGCTTCCTTCTTTTCAGTGCTGATGGCTGGAGGAGCCAAGGGGAGAAGCTTTAAGTGTTAGGATTCTTGCTCCATGTTTGCACTCATGAGATTGTTGTCTATCACATGACTGTGTATGTTTTCATTCCACAGAGCGGGAAGTGACAGAGACAGGATGTTTTGGTATTACTGTGTTCTGTAAAGTGGGACTATTGTCCTTTATTTCTCTCTCTTTGCTATCTGATGAGAAAGAGGAAGGAGCTAAGTCACAATGCTCTGAGTGTATTATATGTAAATAAAGTAGATTAGCCAAAATGCTGAGCTACTGAGTTCCGTTACACGAACTGCCAATACAGTGGTACCTTGGGTTACATACGCTTCAGGTTACATACGCTTCATGTTACAGACTCTGCTAACCCAGAAATACTGCTTCAGGTTAAGAACTTTGCTTCAGGAAAAGAACAGAAATTGTGCTTCAGCGGCGCAACGGCAGCAGGAGATCCCATTAGCTAAAGTGGTGCTTCAGGTTAAGAACAGTTTCAGGTTAAGAACAGACCTCCGGAATGAATTAAGTACTTAACCTGAGGTACCACTGTACTCTGCAGGATCCCTAAGTGTGCTGATGCTTCTTGGTATCAGTCGCTGTGATGTTCGTGCTGAAGAAAGCTTTTAAAGCTCCCGAACGATTGAACAAGAGGGAGAGAACAGGCCAGTTGGGCATGTGTGTCTGCCAGGGTCCTACATGAGAGTAGGACAATCCCAACACTAAGAACATAAGGAGAGCTTGCTGGATCAGGCCAATGGCCCATCTAGACCAAAATCCTGTTCTCAAAGTGGCTAACACGAGTCCCGTGGGAAACCTGCAAGCAGGACCCAGCACTTGAGCAATCTAGCCTCCTGTGGTTTCCAGCAACAGGTATTCAGAAGCATTGCTGCCTCCAACCATGGAGGTAGAGCAGAGCCATGATGGCTATTAGCCATGAATTCTCTCCTCTTCACCATTGTCCCTCCACTGCCACTGAGAGAACAAACCTGGTGTGATGGCCTGGGATTCAGACTCAGAGGCTGAACCTGAGAAATCCCAGCCTGCACAGGATTCCCCGCCTCCAGAACCAGCTGAGCCAGGGCTGGGGCTTGAGCCTCAAGGGTCCTCACCTGTGCTGGATCCTCAGGTGCAGGCACCAGCTGAGTCTGCTCTGGCTCTTGAGGTGATGGAGGACCCATTGCCTGCAGGTGCTCCACTCTCAGCCCCGTCAGGGGAAGCTGAGGTTGCCTCTGGGTCCGGTAACCCTCCAGCCTCTCCTGAGCTGCAGAGGCTTAGGGCAGAGAAGGGAACTAAGTTCCCGCAGGAGGAGTGCTCCCCTTCAGGCCAGGAGAGGCGAGTCACCTGTGGACTGGGGCCGCCCTATGCCTCGGGGCAGATAAAAGCCAGCTAGCCCCAGTCCCAAGTTGTGGGAGTAACATTGTTAGTATCCGGTTCCTGCCCACATCCTGACCTGCCGGAGCTCCTGACCTCACCTGACTCCCTGCCTTGGACCCAGCTTCAGCTTTGGCGGACTACCTCCATACTGCACCCTCGACCACGGACTGGACTTGGACCTTGCCTCTTGATTAACCCCTGGGACCAGCACACCTTGATTGGGACACCAACAGGAGAACCACTTTCTCCCATTTGTGCCCCACCCCCACTGACACCACTGAAGAGCAGAAATATGTATTATCCTTCAGACCCTCCACCCCCTGGTTGGCATCCTTCTCCTTGTTGGGGGGGGGGGAGGCAGTGGGACACAGATCTATAGGAGAGAAGGGCAACATTAGAGACTTTGCTCCTATGGCAAAATGTGTTGTTCTGGCAGTGCCTGCATGTGAATTAGTTTTACTTATCAGTAAAGGGCTTCTGGGTTGTCTTCTTGGCAGTTCGATGCTCGAATCAAATCAAGCAAACATAGATTACTGGCTAACCTGTGTGTATCTCCTTCCTTTCCTTTCTGTGTTACACTTCAGTCATGTGATACAAAGGTGAAGGCTGGTCACATTCCTCATGTTTTTCACCAGCTCAGTTTTGATTAACACTCCTGATAGTTATAAATGCTGGGAGGGGAGGGGATGCTGCACACAAGACTCAAATGACAACAGCTGTGGACAAGCTTTTCAGCTGTCTCATTTTAACTTGTTATTGCTGCATAATGTGACTGACAAGCACAGTTCATTTGTCTTTATTGCTCCCCTCAGCGCAGACTGTAAGAGGAATTTTTAGTCCCTTACCTAAGTCTAAAAACGTTTCTTCTTTTACTTTTGTTTTTAATAAAAGAAAATCTGAGGTAATCAAAAGTGACAGACAACACTGACCTGTTCCTTTGACGGGATTTCATAATTCTTTGATGGGATTTCATTTTTCTTTCCTGTAAAGAGTTTCCCCACAATGGTCTACAAACTGGCACCCAAATCGGTGGTTGGAACACTTATTTAAAAAAAAAACCTGATTTACCTCCACTAAACAGATCACTTCCACCTAAGCCGATGGATGCAAGGGCCATTTACTAGAATCAAGTATTTTCTAGATGAAGATGAAGAGGCATTGTTTCTTTGTTTTCTTGCTTGCTTTGTGAAGTTTGTGCTCCCTGATGGAAATACCCTGCAAATAAAAAAAACATAGTAGAGAGATTAACTGAGATTAAAACCTGCAAGTACAATTTTTAGGTGAAGGATAATTAGGGGGAGAAGTTTGATTCTGTGTGCCTTTAAAGAAAAGCATACCTAACCTATACTTTACTGAACTAAACATGAAGTGAAACACAGCCATCTTTTGAAATTCATGCTTCTCTGAATTTTGCAACATCTTTCTCCTGCTAAATAGTGCGTACAAAAATGCATATGTTATGGTTAAATGTGCACTGAAATGCACATATTGATGAAAATAACAAGCAAATGTGCATTATATTTATGGGAAATGGCTTTGCAAAAAATGTGTATATTAGGATAAATTTATGCCAGAATGCTGATGATTTTTCACAAGGACATAAATTGTAAGCTAATGTGGTGAACTGAATTTAAGATGAGAGAGAGAGAGAGAGAGAGAGAGAGAGAGGGAGAGAGAGAGATACACCCATCACAAAGGATAACTCAAATATCTCTCTGCCACTGGCAGGGAGATATTTCTAGATTTGTCTGGCAGGGCAAGAAGCCCAGAATAAAATTTAAAATACTTACTGACGCAAAGGACAGAGGTGGATTTGCCCTGCCAAACTTTAAGTAGTATTATGAATCAGCAGCTTTTTGCTGGCTGAAAGAATGGCTGCTTCTTGAGAACACAGACATTTTGGACTTAGAAGGTTTGGATAATGCTTTTGGGTGGCATACACATCTGTGGTATGACAAGGTCAAAGTGCATAAGGCTTTTAAAAATCATATTGTCAGAAGAACATTGTTTAATGTCTGGACAAGATACAAAGACTTACTTGAAAATAAAACCCCAAGGTGGCTATCACCTATGGAAGCGAAAGCTCTGAAAAAACTTAATATGGAGGCCAATTGGCCAAAATATTGGGAGATTTTGGAACAGGAAGGTGACAAATTGAAATTGCAGAGTTTCAAGAAATTAAAGGATAAAGTGCGAGATTGGCTTCATTACTTTCAAATAAGGGAGGCTTATAATTTAGATTAAAAAAAATTGGTTTCCAGGTGGGAAAATCAAAACTAGAAACAGAATTGCTAGAATCCAAAGCTAAGACACTATCAAAAATGTACAACCTGCTGTTGAAATGGAATACTGAGGATGAAACGGTAAAATCTGCTATGATAAAATGGGCACAAGATATTGGACATGACATTATGTTTGCGGACTGGGAACAGTTGTGGACCACAGGTATAAAATTCACGGCATGTAATGCCTTAAGAGAGAATATTATGAAAATGATATACAGGTGGTACATGACTCCAGTCAAGCTTGCAAAAATCTATCATTTGCCCGATAATAAATGCTGGAAATGTAAAGAGACTGAAGGTACATTCTTTCACCTCTGGTGGACGTGCCCAAGGATTAAGGCTTTCTGGGAAATGATCTATAATGAAATGAAAAAGGTATTTAAATATACCTTCTTGAAGAAACCAGAGGCCTTTCTCCTGGGTATGGTCGGCCAATTGGTGCCAAAGAAGGATAGAACTTTCTTTATGTACGCTACAGCAGCAGCAAGAATACTCATCGCAAAGCATTGGAAGACACAAGACCTACCCACCTTGGAAGAATGGCAGATGCAAGTAATGGACTACATGGAATTGGCTGAAATGACCGGCAGAATCCGAGACCAGGGAGAAGAGTCAGTGGAAGAAGATTGGAAGAAATTTAAAATCTATCTACAGAAACATTGTAAAATTATTGAATGTTAATGACGTTGGAATGAAATGAAGTGGTTCTAGTAATAAGATAAAATAAAAATATGCAAGAAGGGATGGATATTAGATGAAAATTTGAAGTTTGAATATGTGAGGATAAATAATCCAAGGGTAAAATAAGAGGCCATGAATTTGCTGAACAATTTTTTAAATGGAATACAAAAAAGGGAGGTGAGAGGAAGTCACGAAAATAGGTAAAATAATGTAAGATATTATAAAAGAGGGATTTTTGGTTTTTAGTTTATTTTTATTTTTATGTTGGATTTTGGTTTTTGTATTTTTGTATTTTCTTTTGTGTGTTACTACTTTGTAACTCTTTTCTGTTAAAAACTTAATAAATATTATTTTTTTAAAAAACAAAAACACAAAGGATAACTCAAATATGTCTTCATTCAGCCTGGGGCAAGTCAGTCCAAGAAAAGCTTTACTATTTGATATTGCTGAATGTGGAAACTGGCCCTAAGGGTTGGTCTAACCATAAGACACAATATGGGCACTTCACATTTATTTCCAGGGTGCATTTCCTCTAACAGACCCAATGAAAATACAACATCAGATTGAGTGAACTAGAGTAATAATGCTATTGAGTTTCTCTGTTCTTTTGACTAATGCTGTTCCACATCAGTGGTGTTGGCTAGCAGAGACAGGAGAACTTCCAATATGATGCCTTGGTGAGTGAATTGTTATCCATCCAGTAAAAGTGAAATAACATTCAGAGAGTTACAAAAAATAATGAGGAAGACTATAAAGCCCTTGGTCATTTGGAGAAACTTTAGGAGAAACTTCTTAGGAATGTCCATGAAAGTCAACTTGCTGCAAGAAGACTTGTGACATATCTCAAGGGAGATCTGCACTAATGATTTAAGTCAGTCTGCCCAACTTCTGTCTCACTGTGCCAAACACACAACCGCATATCATGGCCAGCCAGCAATGCAGGTATCTTAAGAATGTCAAGGGGAAAGAAGTTTCAATAAGACATGTAAACAGTTATTGGGGTTGGTGAATCTGCAAGTCCCCTTTATGGCTAATGGACGGAAAACAAAGCGGGTGATATTTGGATGCATATAACCTTCCTAGTCTTTGCTATAATGCAAAAAAAACAGATAGCAAGATGCTATGGGACCAGGCCTGTGAGCTACACAGAGATGAGAGTGGGGAAGGAGGGAGAGAGAGAGAGAGAAAGAAAAAAGGAAAAAGAAAAAAGAAAAAGAAAGAAGAAAAAAGAAAGAGAGGTTCTCTCCCCCCCCCCCATTTTTTAGGCCTAACAAAGTGGATTTCAATGACTATAAAATGTATTTTCTAACTCAAGTAAAATAGCTCATTGTATACATAAAATCTCAAGCTCCCCTAAGTTTGAAAATCTGCACTTTGAGTATTTAAAGTGTGCTGCCTTAATAATAGGTTAAGACAGTTTCACAAGAAATATTAATATAATGTTGCAAAATACATGGAAAGCATATGTACAAATAATTGTGTTAATATATATATATATATATATATATATATATATATATATATGCAGGTTTTGGTGTCCTCGGGTGTCTTCCCGTGTAAAAGTTGGGGTGTCTAGGCGACGTTTCGACGAGGTCTCACTCGTCATCTTCAGGCTGGTGCTTTCGGCTTCTTGTTACTGGAACAGAGCTTGTTACTGGAACAGAACAAGAAGCCGAAAGCACCAGCCTGAAGATGACGAGTGAGACCTCGTCGAAACGTCGCCTAGACACCCCAACTTTTACACGGGAAGACACCCGAGGACACCAAAACCTGCATTCCTGTACCCGTGAAAATCTACGAAAGCATATATATATATATATATATATATATATATATATATATTACCATACTAGGCTTAATGTGACCTTTCCTGGTGACTAATGGAAACCTGCCAGACTGTTGAAAAGATGGAAGGATTCCGTATATGCTCTACGGCATTCTGAACTGAAATACTTTCCCTTGGGTTCTTATGCTGATTTTTGTGTGTGGTTACTCATTATTTATTTCTTGCTTTTTGGGGGGTGGGGTGGGGGAAACGCTGCAAAACGTGTCATAAATAATTTAAAATCGAAGCAGCAGCGACCACAGCATCACTTCTCAAGTGAGTAACTCTGGATCCCTGGGAGTTCTTTGGGTCAAGCTTGTGCTGGACACTGAGGCATGCTGGGTGGTATTGAAGTAGTTTAAACCATGGGTAGGCAAACTAAGGGACTGAGCCAGAGCTGGCCCAATCGCCTTCTAAATCTAGCCCGTGGACAGTCCAGGAATCAGCGTGTTTTTACATGAGTAGAATGTGCACTTTTATTTAAAATGCATCTCTGGGTTATTTGTGGGGCATAGGATTTTTTTTCCTTTCAAAATATAATCCGGCCCCCCACAAGGTCTGAGGGACGGTGGACTGGCCCCCTGCTGAAAAAGCTTGCTGGCCCCTGCAACTGTGCAAAAAAAATGCAGAACAATTAAAAGTGTGTGCATAATTCCCAACTACTTACGCCCAAGACTGTCGGGAATATAATTCTGAGACATGGGATGGACTGAATGAGAAACGGATTAAGTTAGCGAGATGTGGAATGAATGTCAAAAAATCAAATCAAATCAAATCACAATGACCGTCCAAATGTTGGGCCTTTACCCTCCAGTGAAAGCAAAGAGAAGACATATTCTACTGTCTACTTGTTGTGGATATTTCCACGCTTGTTATGATCACCAGAACAGTCTTCAGACTAATCAGTTTTACAAGGTGTGAGAACCCAAATACCAGTCCACTACATTTATAGACCTAATATACACTATGGCTAACAACAGAATCTTTTGTGTGAAATCAGGACATGGGTCCATTAGAAAAGAATACCAGCAAAAAGTGCCTGGTGTTGCCCAGGAATTCTAGGGCTCTGGCCAAATCCAGTGTTCAGCCCTACTGGTTTTACTCTAAATTCAGTTAAAGTCATTGTACTTTTGAAAGGTTCAGCCTACTATCTTGATTCATTCAGCACTTGATGGTATCCAAATACAGGCAAAAACTCAATCCTTCAATTCAACAACAGTTGTGCCAATTTGGTTGTCCAAATCAATGCACTTTGACACAGTTCAGTGTGCCATCATGATCCAAAATGGCAACCATTCTATTCAAAAATAATCCAAAACCCGTACTCTGTGTTGGAAAATGGAGGTATTCTGGCTAAGAGAAGGAGCAGAAAACAAAGAAATATAGCTAAGTAAAACAAAAACCAAGATGCCCTGGGCTAAATCTAGGGTCTGTTTCTTGGAAATGGTAACAGCTTGCTTGTAAGCTGTTAACAGGTGCATCACTGAACACCTTATTCCAGAGAACCAGAGTGTAATAGATGAAGCTAGTGCTTGAGCTAGGTGTTAAGTAGGTTAATGTTTGCGAAGCAAGTATCAGCATGAAAGTAGGTCATGCTAACTGTAGGTTTGAGAAAGGAAGTTAGGAAAGGCTTGGGCACACAGTCGTGTAGGGGAGTTTATCAAAGTTTATGTTAGGATTATAACTACTGCATAAAGGTGGGGCAAGCTAGGATTGCAATTGGATGACACTCGGGGCTATTAGAATTTCATTCATTCATTCAATTTATATTTAATGTGTATAACAAGCTGTTTGTAGAAAGCGTGTTCTCCTTCATGGAGAGCACGTGTTGCGGTGGGGGCCGCCAGGACACTCCAAAGTTGGGAGCAGGCTAATTGATCATTGGCCACTGATGTAATTGGGGCTTCCCTTGTTGTTGGGAAGAAGTTAATGTTGCCATTTGTTGATTGACAGCCAGAAATGCTAAAACTCCTTGCACAAGGCTAGGGCTTCTTCTTTTCGCCTGTGCATCGAATTGCCCCTCCCCCTCCCTAGAATTAGGGTTGTTCGCTTTGACCTTGCTATGCCTGTCATGGGGTCGTCTGCTCTTGGGGCAGGGGCCCGGTAGGAATTTTGTCCATCTGGCTGATTGGCTGGGGCCATTTGGTTTTTGCCTACTGCGTAGCAAATCGTCACAACTTGTAAGGTTGTGGTTAGCCATTGGTTTATGGTTTGGTTGGTTGAGGGGCATGGATTGGCTGTGTCTGCCCCTCTAATACTGCTGCTGCAAGGGATTCCCTTAAAGGAATTGGGGGCTAACTATTGCTTGTCCACTCTGTCAAGGGGGCTCGGGCCATAGCAATGAGCTCCTGGTTGCATTTGGGGTGAGGGCAGGTTCCCTGCTACGCGTAACCCCCAAGAGTATTCCCCTATTCTGACTTTCGCATCGTGCGGAATGTCAGTCTGTCCCCCATGGTGGGGGCAGATAGTCGCAACCAATGCCTAAGCAACCACTCACAAATTTGTATTTTAATAAAGTTGTGGCCAAAATTATGCCAAAAATCTTAAACAAAAAATTCTGTGTGATGTGTGTGTTATTGGGGTGGCCCTGGGGACCTCGACACGCAAAGCTATGCAAACATGTGTGCAACATGTAGATGTGGTTTCTTGTCTGCATCTTGTGATGGGTGAGACAGTATACTTGTAAATGAATCAATTAGTTTGTTTTGCTTCCCGTTGTCTGGTTATCGGTCTTCACTAGACAATGAACCTCAAAGTGGTTATGTTCCAAAACACCTCCATCTCAGGAACAGCAGCAACAAAAAAGGCAATCATATTTTTAGAGGCTTGACAAAGTCCACCATCTTGATTCAAAATGGGGTCCAGTGTCCAAATGTAGACAAAGGCCACCAGCTCCATCATCACAACCCTTGAGCCAAGATGGAAATGTCACACCAAATTGGCTGAAGTCATGTCCACTTGGACAACTTTATCTTCCGAGGCATCCAAATCAGCACAATTTGGAACTGTCATGGCACATAGAGCGAAGACACATTAAAGTGAGTGATGAAATAAATGGTCAGAGGTGCCAACATTGTGGCAGTTTGGAACTGGCATGCCAAATTAAGCAATGACATGCCAAAATCACATTTTGAGCTACCATCTTGATTCACAGTGGCATCCGGTATTCAAATGTAGACTAGGACCACCTCCACCTTCTTAACCCTCAAGCTGAATTGGGTGACATTTATCTTCAGAAGCATTCAAATTGGCACAGGTTAGGACCACCCAGTCATACTAGGTGACAATAGCTAAGGAGCCATCCAAACCAACAGATAATCATTAAGATCATACAAACACCTTAGTTCTAAGGAGTAAAGGGATCCCTAACTAATCCAAGTGTCCCTATTTTCCAGGGATGTCCCTGATTTAGAGAAGCCATCCCAGTTTCTGATTTAATCCCAGAATGTCCCACTTTTCCTTAGGATGTCCCTATTTTCATTGGAGAAATATTGGAGGGTATGGAGTTATCCAACCTTCAAGCCATCTGAAGGCAATCTTGTATAGGGAAGGGTTTTTTTTATATAAAAAAGTTCAATGTTTCATTATGTTTTTATATATGTTGGAAGCTGCCCAGTGTGGCTGGAGCAACCAAGTAAGATGTGAGGGGTATAAATAGTAAAATCATCATTATGGAGTGGGATGTCCCTATTTTCATCGGAGAAATGTTGGAGATACGATATAATCAAGAGGTCCATCTCTAGGTACTACCATTTCAGAGGGTTAAGCAGGCATCTACAACAGGAAAGAACAATGCTTCAGTTTTTTGTACAAATTTCTGCTTACCCATAATTGTACAAAAGATTCTACATGTTGTTCCTATGTGTTCTTTTTCAGTCATATCAAAAAGAAAATAAAAAAAATTCCTTCCAGTAGCACCTTAAAGACCAACTAAGTTAGTTCTAGGTATGAGCTTTCGTGTGCATGCACACTTCTTCAGATACACTGAAACAGAAGTCACCAGACCCTTCTATATAGTGAGAAGGTGGGGAGGGGTATTACTCAGAAGGGTGGTGGGAATGGGTGATTGGCAGATAGCTGTGATGAGCCTGTTGACGACTCTTAACGACTGCAATAGGTCTTACAGGAAAAAGCAAGGGTCTGGTGACTTCTGTTTTAGTGTATCTGAAGAAGTGTGCATGCACACGAAAGCTCATACCTAGAACTAACTTAGT
Source organism: Podarcis erhardii (assembly GCF_964252035.2). Taxonomy (NCBI): domain Eukaryota; kingdom Metazoa; phylum Chordata; class Lepidosauria; order Squamata; family Lacertidae; genus Podarcis; species Podarcis erhardii. Next base: position 89,316,870 of record NC_138508.1, read on the forward strand.
TGGTCTTTAAGGTGCTACTGGAAGGATTTTTTTTATTTTGTTTTGACTATGGCAGACCAACACGGCTACCTATCTGCAATCAAAAAGAAAGAAAGCAGAGTGTGAAGCAAATATGTAGCTGACCGAACATTCCCATGGCTGGCCACCAAGATGTGATCTTTGTGACTTTTCTTTTACAGTGGTACCTCTGGTTACGAACTTAATTCGTTTCGGAGGTCTGTTCTTAATCTGAAACCGTTCTTAACCTGAGATATCAATTTAGCTAATGGGGCCTCCCGCTGCCACCAGTGCACAATTTCTGTGCTCATCCTGAGGGAAAGTTCTTAACCTGAGGTACTACTTCCAGGTTAGCGGAGTCTGTAACCCAAAGTGTTTGTAACCTGAGGTGTTTGTAACCCGAGGTACCACTGTACAGGCATTGATTGCCTTCTTTCATAATTGCAGACTAGAAGAGGAGAGTGTTTTATCCACCACACCTGTGACCTCATTCACATTGCATAGGACAAGTACTTCATCTTTAAGTGGGCTCAGATCATTATTTGCTCATGATTCATAGCAAAAGTCAGCCAAGGCCAGTTTGAGATAAACTAATCTTAGAGTATCCTCCTGAGGAGACAGGGCCACTGCTTAGACCTGCCATTCCCTTTGGTTTGTTAAGGCAAATGTGTTTACTCAGTTACAGCATACTAATCTGAGGTTCCATCATCAGTAACAAGGCACCGAATGACTGACTACCGAGAAGGATCTATAGATTCAAATATTTAGTGCTGTTGGCTAGTAGGGGGAGAAATCTATCAAACTGAAGGCACTGACAGAAATGTGCAGAGGTCTTCCCTAAGTTCAACTCGGTAGGCTATTTATGGCGAGACTTGGGGCTGAAAAAGATGGGTAGAAACACTGTCAGTGGTATCTCCTGTGTACAATTCAGCCTGCAAGTGTACGATTGAATGCTTGTATGCTTCTCTACATAAAACAGTCCACATACAAAACTAGCATGAGAGTGAAAAAAGCTAAATTTGAATCTTCTTCCACATATGGTAGTTTTGGACCTTGGGTAAGGTGCCCTCTTGAGAGGAAGGGGTACTAACCCTGATGACTATGCTATGCTTCCACTGTCAGAGGCAGTATGTTTCTGAATACCAGCTGCTGTAAACCACAGGAGAGGACAGGATTGTTGTGTTCAGGTCACGCTTGCAGGTTTTCAGTGGGCTTTGAATGGTTGACCACTGTGACAACAAGATTCTGAACTAAAGAATAAAGAAGGATAAGACATTTTTTATGTATGCATCTACAGCAGCAAGAATACTTATAGCAAAATATTGGAAGACACAAGATCTTCCCACGCCGGAAGAGTGGCAGACGCAGTTGATGGACTATATGGAATTGGCCGAAATGACTGGCAGAATCCGGGATTTGGATGAAGAGACAACGGAGGAAGATTGGAAAAAATTTAAGGACTATTTGCAAAAACAATACAAGCTATATGAATGTTAAGAATCTGCATGTTTTGGAATTTAGCTCCTGCAACTAGATCGAGAAAATAGGAAGATAAGTTACACTTAAGAAAAAGTTGAAATTTAAGGTTATTAAATTTTTTTTATTTTAAGGCATAAATATTAGATAGAAGGCACCTTAAAATTAGAAGTGAAATATTTTGAAAGATATAAATAAGATACGAAACAAGGTAATAATTTGCTGATATGTTTTATTGTAAAGAATGCAGGGTGAGGGAGGTGTGGGGAAGTCCAGCTAACAATTTAAAAATGTATTTTGAAAGTTGGAGTATTATTTATTTTTCTTCTTTTTTCTTCTGTAAACTGAAAATGCAATAAAAATGTTTTTTTTTTAAAAAAAGATTCTGAACTAGATGGCAGATTCTGAACTGCCTTGATCCATCAGGCTGTCCTTAAGAGAGAGCGCTGTACCACCTTGGCTGCTCTGCACACACACCTACCCCAGATTGCCCCTACCCCAAGCAAGGCAGTCTGAAACTGCCTATTGACATCCTCTGTTACACAAAGGAAGCCCCACCCCACAAAAACTCCATCACCTCAAGCTTTTCCTGTGACCCTCACCAAGAGGTCAGGGATGGGCAGATTACGCTATTTCTGGTTTTTGTGAATTTCAGATGTGTTAATTCATAAAGCAGTTCAACACATGCGCTGTACTTAGCGGTTTGCTGGCGGCCCCACTCCAGCGCCATACGGATGGTGCCGGGATACTCTGCTTGCATCTGTAGCCCAAGGTACCACTGTATAACATAGTGCTATTCCATTCAAAGGAGCATTAAATAAAACATCTACAGGATATGTCCAAATCTTTGTTCATACTTAAAGGAACACTTTTTGTTATTGACATTTTGTTATCTATTTGGGACCACAGTTGGTCATTAGCTAGTAGTAATACTAAATTACATCATTTGCCCATATATCTATCAATTAGAGATCATTATTAACACCAAAGTTAATCGATTCTAGGTTACTTGAGCAGGTGATGTTGTGGAGTCCCCAGTTTTGAAGGCAGCCTGTGAAGTTGAAGGTCAGGACATTTAATTTTTAAAAAGGTCATTTTAGGAAGACTTGAGGATGTGGATTCTCAAAGATCTGCACAAAGTCATCTTGAGGGTTTCCAGAATCATTTTTAATTTTCAGTTCATCGAAGGCGACACCTCGTCGAATGATGAGAGAAATTTGAATATGTCACATTTATATCAGAACACCGAACAGGCTACAGGAAAAATGTTGCTGGCTTTTAAATTAACTGTAACAATTGTAGAAGGAGGCCTATCTGAACAAGATGTGGACATATCCCACATTGTGCTTCAGGGCATAAGTGAAGCAACCACTGCCTGGGGTTTGCTTGAAACCTTTTCCCACAGATATTTTATTGCACAATTGCTCATTATAAAGCTACTGCATATTACTTTGAAGTTTCTATTACAAGTCACAGTCAGAGGTAGGATCCTAGGCCAGCTTCCTCACAAATAACACTGGAAGGCTTCATCTTTTCCCCAGCTACTTTAATTCTCACCTCCTCCCAGATGTATTTCTCATATAAAGAATAGTAGTTTGCCATTCTAATTAAGGGTGAAATACTAATAGTTCTTTCCCTTACGAACATAACCTTTCAGTACCTCAACGTAGCCATACCGCTTCAGGCCTATTGCACCATCTAGTCTGAAGAGGTATGCATGCACCACACGTAGAAGATGGGGAAGAAATATGTTTCAGTTCACATTTAAAAGCAGATCTACCAAACTGGTATTTTTTGATGGCCAAATTTGGAAACATTTATTCAATTTAATAGCATGCCACTTTTGTAAGAGGCAATTTCCATAGGGGCTCCCAGTTTACCAGTGACTCCTTCACCTCCATTATAGAGGAGATACAGTTTAAGAAAGAACTATGTAATAAGTTGAGTCTGATGATTATATTTTGATAAGACTAGGGCTCAGCCTGCTGTACTGGTTAACACTTTGGTTAACACCAAAGATGAAGACCCTGGAGGTCCATACTGGCCAGGGATAATTCATCTAATTAAATATAAAGAAATGCTTTTTTAAACATTTTTTTAATTAAACATTTTTTGGTTTACAAATGTATGTGTGGGGTTTTGTGTCAGCGTCACTTGTGCGGGTTCTCTTTACTATTCGCTTGTGTTCCTTTGGTGGTGAGAGGTTGGGGTTAGCCTAGGGTGTGGTTGTTTGTTTGTGATTGGCTGTGGTGAACTTTGTTTTCATGTGTGAGTGGGGTGGGTGGGTGTTTTTGCATCAGGATTATAATCATATTGATTAGTATGCTGTTGGTAGATTCTTGTCATTGTCTTGTTGAGCTGTGTACGTAATAAAAGGGAGCCATACTGGGGTGAAGGCGTCTTCTTCCATTTGTCCCTGTGCCAGTTTCAGTTTATTGGTCAGTTTTTCTAAGAAGGCTGTTTAAATGCTTTTTAAGGACAAAGGAATAGACCAGAGGTGATGACCCCACCAGATATTGCTGAGCTACAACTCTCATCATCAACTCTCATCACTGAGAACCAGTGTGGTGTAGTGGTTAAGAGCGGTAGACTCGTAATCTCGTGAACCAGGTTCACGTCTCCGCTCCAACACATGCAGCTGTTGGGTGACCTTGGGCTAGTCACACTTCTCTGAAGTCTCTCAGCCCCACTCACCTCACAGAATGTTTGTTCTGGGGGAAGAAGGGAAGAAGGGAAGGAGAATGTTAGCCACGTTGAGACTCCTCCAGGTAGTGATAAAGTGGGATATCAAATCCAAACTCCTCCTCCTCCTCCTCCTCCTCCTCCTCCTCCTCCTCCTCCTCCTCCTCCTCCTCCTCCTCTTCTTCTTCTTCTTCTTCTTCTTCTTCTTCCTCTTCCCCCCTAACCACTCAAATGCTGATGGGAGTTGACAACATCTGGAGGGCCACAGGTTCCCCACCTTGGAAGGGATACTACTCAGATGACATTTTTTAGCATTATGCTTGATCAGGAAGGCAAACAAGAGTAGGTGATACAGGGGACATACCAGACCCTGTATGCCCCATCCTCCGAATCCATACATGCAAAGCTTCACCCTCTTCAACCTGATACAGTATTCCTATAGTGAGTGAAAAAGTCTGACAGGGCTTCCATTCATGTTCAGAGGAACACTCTTGGAAGCCTTCATGTGATTCAGAAACTTGTTCCCTATAGAACACATAGGGGTTGGTATGCATGCCCCTGGTGTGTTCCCTGTTAAGGCATAATCCCTGAATGGGGTTTTCAAGTGCAGCAGAATTTATGTGTGCATACCTGAGCTGAACAGTTAGAGCCATCTACCACTAGTCAACTCAGCAACCATTTCATTTCTCCTCCCACTGCAAAATTAAGAAGTATAGGGAAGTGCAGAGGTCCCTTCAAGGCAGAACTACTCATGGGATGATTGAACTCGAATTACATTCAGTGTGGCTTCCTCATGCACCATCCTTTTACATCCTTCCTTCCTGCTCTCCTTTCAGTAGATGTGGGAAAACTTCCTTTTAGCTTTGGAGATATTTGCAGGATAAATCTTAATTTATGCTTCAGATTTAGACTTTGACTTTGGAAACCTGGAATCAGCTTATAATTGAGTTGTAGATGATGCAAAGTTATATGTGATGTGCAATCAGTCAGCTACACCCCAGTTTGTGAAAAATGTTTAGGCTAAAAGTAACATATTGTATGCAATTCATGTGGGAATAAATTGTCTTCTTGGTTAGCTCTTAATTTAACATTGACAATGTCACTTAGGCCTGAGGGTAGAGCATATATCTAGGTAAAAAATATATCACCCAGAGCTGTTTTTTTCTTATAGTATTCTTTTAGTTTCACCCAAATCAGCAAACTGTTGTTAACCTAGGAAGCATCAAGACGTCTAGCAGATTGTTTGAAGTTAGCAATGCTGGAGGAACTGTAGTGTGGTGTGTTTCCCCTCCTACTGTGCTGTCTTTTAAAGATAATTTTCTGAAGTCCCCCCCTCCTCCTCTCTTGGTTTCTGGATCATAAAGTTTTCAAAACTAGATCCAGCTGAAAGGCACAAATTTCCATAAATTATGGTTATTTGGAGAATGTAGTTTTGGGTTTCCTGCTTCTACCAGAAGGTATGAATAGGAAGAGTTATCAGAAAAAAAAATATGAATTTATAAAATAAGGAATTGATCACATGCAACTTCATCATGCAGCACTCCCAAGATGTTGTGATGGCCACCAACCTGAATGGCTTAAAAGAGGGTTCAGACAAATTTATGGAGGATAGCAGTGTCCATTAACCACAATGACTACATACTCTCTCCACTCTCACAGGAAGTATGATTATGAATACCAGTTGCTTGGAAGTAATCCTACTTGTGGGCTTCTCACATGCATCTGGTTGGCCACTGTGAGAACAAGATAGACTAAATGGGCCTTTGGCCTAATCCAGCAGTGCTCTCTTGTTTTTAAGTTCTTAAAAGAGAAATGCTCAATTGCCGGCTCTATGAAGTCAAAACAAAAAAAGTTAGATTTGAAATTTTTACTTCTACTATACTTTGAGCTCCCGTTGCTCGGTCCCCGCTCCTGCCAACCTAGCAGTTCGAAAGCATGCCAAAAAAAAGTGCAAGTAGATAAATAGGTACCACTCTGGTGGGAAGGTAAATGGTGTTTCTGTGTGCTGCTCTGGCTTAGTCATGCTGGCCACATGACCTGGAAAAACTGTCTGTGGACAAATGCCAGCTCCCTCAGCCTGTAAAGCCAGATGAGCACCACAACCCCAGAGTTGTCTGTGACTGGACCTAACTGTCAGGGGTCCTTTACCTTTACCTTTTTATACTTCCGGTAGTATCCTGAGTAGCAGTAGCCATCTAGGCAATTGTCACAGTTTTGGTAGTTTTAGGCCTTGGGCAGAATCCTTTAGTCTAACTATCAAAAGGAGGGTGAGGTAGTGACTCACCTCCTCTGTGGCGGTGATATCAGGGTTCCCCATTTTAGGGGTGTTGAGGGGAGTCTCTGGCCACGAGCGCTCAGCAGGCAGTCATTGAACTCCCCTCAACAGCACGGAAGGTGGGGGTAGCTGTGTAAACACATGCCTTGCAGTGCCCCCATCCATATTCCAATTGACCCTGCTTTGCCTCAGACCCCCAGCAGGGGTGCTGAGAGGGATACATGCCCAATGCCTAAGCCAAGGTTTCCTACATCTGAAACTGAATAAAGTTGTGGCCATTTTAATCCCAATCATTGATAGAGGTCACGCTCCGGGGGGGGGGGGCTGCACCTGGGCACACAATATTATTTTAAAAGCTATTTTTGAAACAAATCATGGCTGTGTAATCCTCACAACATAATTAAATTATTCCCAATATCTTTATGTGCTTTTTGATCTAAACTTTCTGTTTTGCTGCTGTAGCATATTCCAATGTAATTATTGACTGTTAGAAGCTGGGCAAGCCATGTTTCTTGCAGTATGTGGAACTCATGATTTCAAAGGAAATTCTGGGTGTTTAGGGAGTCACCATCCATAACTAAAGCTATTGCTGGTATCCGTCTGTCTTGGAAGACAATGACAGAGGGTGTCTTTGGGGGGTGAAATGATTAACTTCATCACACTGATTTTAGCAGGATCTAAATGCAACCAGTAATTCAAATTACAAGAAAGGAGATTCTGGTTAAACATTAGGAAAAACTTTCTGATAGTAAGACTTGTTTGACAGTGAAATGGGCTATCTCAGAAGGTGGTGGACTCTCCTTCACTAGTGGCTTGGAAACACAGGTTGGATATCTGTCTGTCAGGAATTATTTAGCTATTTATTCCTGAATTGCAGGAGGTTGAACTAGATTACTGTTGGTGTCCCAACTCTACAATTCTACGATGCTATGTTTCCTCCCTCCTCCAATTTATTGAGTGTCATTTCTCCATCTCACATGATACATTAATGTCATAATACATAATGTCTCACATAATACATTAAGATCCTCAGATAAGTCCTGTTGGTTCAGGACAAAAGGTCCATCTAGTTCTGTTTCTGGTAATCTATCTGGTTAAGAAGGTGACATTATTCTTATCTCTTTATCCAGGAAAATCTTTTTAGTATTTTTTGTTTCATGCTTCAATGAATGGCACAGAACATGGCCAATAAAACCAGCCAGCCAACCAGCCAACCAACCAATCCCTTTTACTCTCCCCCCCCCCATATAATTTGCATACATCCCTATTCTGTTTGTTTATGCAGAGGTAAGTATTACAGAATTCACAATGGCTTATACTATGTGTCCATGGGCATGAAGGCAATGCGCTATTTCTGTTATGCAGGAACAAGCGCAAAGATCCTCTAAAATGAAATACCTTCTCCCTCCCACCATTTCGAGGGAACAAATTCAAAACAACCTTAAAACTAGATTGTGGCAATAATACTTGCTTAATAGGAACCTGGATAACTGTCAGGATCTGTCATGAGGTAATAAAGAGAGCTGTATTATAAACATAAAATTTTCTCATAGATTCTCAAAAGCATTCCCTCCTGAAACTCCCCTCATAACAATGAACATTCAAATACGGAGAAGGTACTTTCCGATTCATGTTCTGACATTTTCATCTAACCAGAATCTTAAAAGGGATAATCCCACATGGGCAGTTTGGAGCTATGAAGAAAATAAACCTTTTGTAAAATTAGAATTTCAAACTTGCATATGAGAAAATCGTGCTGCCTGACTATATTTCCTCGTAAAAGAGCAGTTGTTAAAAAAAGAAGAAGACATATTTGTGAAATGGAAACATGTGAGGGGCATTCAAATATTACATTCTACACCATCTTTCTATCCTGCTTTCCTTCAAAGGGACAGGCAGTTGCTATCACTTGCTTTCAATTGGCTTTGAAGGAAGTTTTGCACAATGTGCTATTTGCTAAGCTGAACAGAGCCTGCTAGTCATGTATACCAACCCAGTAGGGCAACGATAGTCAATGTGGTCCATTCTTGGACTCCGATGACATCTAATGATGGGTCATGCTGGCTGAAAAGGAGGAGGGAGATCAGGCAAATCAGGGAGGAGGAGAGCTTGGATGAATCAGTTTTTCCTTTGACTCTCTTCTTCTGGAAGAGAGCAGACAAATCATGGATTAGAAATGTTCCAATGGGAATCGATGGAAATTGTAGACACATTGTGTGAATGCTTGTCTAATGAACAATTTCCAGGGAATGCATTGTATTCAGTAAGCGGGATCTGTATCTGGGCAGACTTTTGAACATTCAAAGTTCTGTAGAAATGTTCGGTATTTTTTATTATTGATTCATGTGGTGCTGACCTTTAAAGCCCTAAACAGCCTCAGTCCAGTATACCAGAAGGAGCGTCTCCACCCCCATCGTTCTGCCCGGACACTGAGGTCCAGCGCCGAGGGCCTTCTGGTGGTTCCCTTGCTGCAAGAATCCAAGTTACAGGGAACCAGGCAGAGGGCCTTCTTGGTAGTGGCACCCACCCTGTGGAACGCCCTCCCACCAGATGTCAAAGAGAAGAACAACTACCAGACTTTTAGAAGACATCTGAAGGCAGCTCTGTTTAGGGAAGCTTTTAATGTTTAACAGACCTCTGTATTTTAATACTTTGTTGGAAGCCGCCCAGGGTTTCTGGGGAGACCCAGCCAGATGGGCGGGTAAAAATAATAAATTATTATTACTATAGGCTATAACCTGCACCATGAGTAGAATGTGAGGCAGGCAGATCAACCTCACCTTCTTTATTGTTGCCACCAAGGAGATATGAACACCCTGCTGCACTGCTTCACTCCAGCCCCTGAAACTTATTTACATGCCCAGCCAGCTTTTTGTACTGGGCACAACCAACTTTCCTGCATAGGGCGAAAGCACAGCATGGGGTGTATAACAAGGCCTTAGACAAAGTGAAACCAAAATAAATAATAGATTTTGGAAAAAAGAGAGAGAAAAGTAAGGCACTATTCTTGTGAAATATTTAGGGGCAAAAATTCCTTTCTCTAACTCGTATCTCTAAATCTGTTTCCAGACTTTATTTCCACCGCTTCCATCCCATAATTTGGGATTCTCTTTTTTCCCTTAAGACCTTAGGTTTTTTGGACTGATCCATTGAACCACCTGCATCTTACTGACCTTTCAATTAAGACTAGGTTCCAACTAAAAGCAACCACTTTACAACTATGAAAAACACACACGGCACAATCCTTATTAGAAGCGCCACAGCAGGAATAATTCATTTTGTAACTTAAGAGTTAACTCTGCTAGACAGCTAGCCAAGAAAGGGGCAGGGATGGAGGTGTTGCTTAGCAACTAGTCAGAGTGGTACGATCCTTGCTGAGGTAGTGTGTGCTCTGATTGACTGTATCGTTCTAAGGCAGTTTTTCTACATATGTTTAGTTCTATGAGTTCCTACTATGATAAAAACCTGAAGTAAGAAAGGGGGGGGGGGTGTTCCTTTCTCCTAGGAGCTTATCCACACACATATTTTTCCCCACTCTATCCAGGCACAGGTTCACACTTTAAAGCACTGTGTCCAATGGCCATCCCACCCTCTTCTGGATCTTTCCCTGTGAAAACGCACTCTTTAAATCTGAACAAGAGCAAGTGGCTTTTCAGATTTTCCACAGATTGTCCTTTGCTCCAATTCAGCATTAAAGAGAGGGTTTTCATAGTGAAAGCTGCAGAATAAAAGAGGGTGCTCAGATATGGAGCTTTAAAGTATGGACCATGCTTGGAATCAGGCAGAAAACATGTGTGGATAAGCCCTTATACAGTGGTACCTTGGTTCTCAAACTTAATTCGTTCTGGAAGTTCATTCCAAAACCAAAGTGTTCCAAAACCAAGGCGCGCTTTCCCATAGAAAGTAATGCAAAATGGATTAATCTGTTCCAGACTTTTAAAAACAACCCCTAAAACAGCAATTTAACATGAATTTTACTATCTAACAAGACCATTGATCTATAAAAAGAAAATAATAATCAGTCTTCTGTACTATAAAATAAATAAGACAGTATTGTAGATGATAAAAATATAAATTATTATTTTTTCTTACCTGCACTGATAATAGTCATTGTTTGAATGGGGGGCTTTTATCCATTTCCACAGTCACACAATCAATCAGTCAATCAATCAATCATAAAACGAAAAACAAGTCACAGTCAGAAAAATGAAAAAGCCACACAAACAAACAAAAAAATAGCAAAATCAAAAGCACCAAATATCACCTCAGAACACTGCAATCAGAAATGGAAGGCTTTAATTACGATGTGGGGGGGGGACTCAAATGAGTTGTGCAAGGGTAAAAACAGAAGGAACAAAGCCTTAATTACTTTGCGGGGGACTCAAATTAGCTGCACAATAGTGAAAACGGAAGCTCGGGAGCATCTTCGTCTTCCAAGGCAAAGTTCGAAAACTGGAACACCTACTTCTGGGTTTGCAGGATTCAAGTTCTGAGTTGTTTGGGAAATAAGCTGTTGAAAAACTGAGGTATCACTGTACATGGTTCAAACTTTTAACTGCATTTTATTTTCTCTCTGGATGCCATCTGTGTTACTCTAGCTACTCTGTTAACATGCTTAACCATGTCTATTCAGAAGTCTTTTATGCATTCAAACAGACCTGGACCAAGATAGGTGGGATTAGGACTGCAGGTTCAGTTGCTGAAAAGTCCCATGACTGTGAATCCAGATTATATTCCTAAAAATAAGCATTTTAAATGTGACACATTGCTGCACTTTAAGGTGGAAATATTGTTTAACCCTTTATTGTATTCTGTAAATAACAATGGAACCTTCCTCTCAGTATGGTCAGGTAGACATTATCTACAAAATGTCTCAAAAGTAACCTAGTGGTTTTCATTGCACAGTTCTTTCCAGTTCATAAACTGCTGAGAAATCCAATACTTGAAAGAGATACATACACTGAATAGTTTATAAAAACACATACAAAAGTGCTATGGAACTCTGCTGCTGACTTGCCTTTGGCACTGAACTCGGGAGATGCTACTTCACTGATAGCAGAATTGGAAGTGTTTGCATCAGGCATATTTCACGCTGCCTTTGTGCTGGGCTGTTTAGCAAAAATTAAATGTCATGCTAAGCAGCCCAAGACAGATACTAAATTCAGATGTTGAATAGCAAAAAAGGAAGAAAAAGGCACCAGCACTATGCCGTGTCTCATGGAAGTGCAGAGTAAAATATGCAGCATAAACCAAGTAAAAAGGGGAATCTTATAACCAGATTGAAATATCAAAAACTGCTGTTCTTTGCTATGAATGGTTATGTTGCCCAAGTGCCCAGTCTGGATAGCATCTCAGTCATTCCCTTAATTCCTGGGCTCCCTTTAGCTTTGTTCTACAGGTAACTGTGCTATGAGCACAGATTCTTGCAAGAACCAAACATGGTCCTACACTAGCTATTCTCAATCCACTGTTGTATTGAATATATATTGACACTGAATACATGAAGGAATCCCATGAATGGCTAAGTCTGTCTGTAGGCACCAATATGTGTCTCTTGGCTTTTGCAGGATTGGCAGCCATCCAAATATGGCACATTTCATGGAGATCTAGACCCTGATGGGCCAGAAGGGATTCCTATGTGCATTCATCTGCACATGTCTAGGGTACCCTTCAGATTGATACTGGGGGCATAGCCAGTGTGGGGTGGGACTAGCTGCATATATTCTCAGAAGACCTTCCATGCAGTTTCTTAACCATGAGTAGTGAATATCTGAGCAGGGCTCTACTTATTGTTCCTTGACCTAAAAAAGAGTGTTTGCTGAATTTTAAAAAGGTGTTGGGCCCTATACATTCCACTAATGACAGCCCTTCCTCCCTTCCAGTCTCCAAAATCTTTTTCATTGCCTAAGCATTCTCATTGAGCCATCCAACAGTCTTGGGTGGTAGGTGGTAGTTAGAGATCTAGATGCTTTGTTGACAGCAGCAAAGCTGTATGCAAGGTAGCAAATATTATTTGCTAAATGACAATGTCTGAGAGGCTTTGCTTCTGATCACTACTAAGTGTTGCATATTGATTTCCTCCCTATTTGAAAAACAGTGACAGGGATAGAATTGGCGTTTGAACTTGAAAACATAGAAGTATGCCCTGAATATTTACATAAATCTCATTCTGATTTCTCTGTGCTTAAAGGAGATGCTGTGTTATGAATGTACAAACAAATCAAATGCTGAACAGATGAGTTAAAACCAAAGGCCTCTCTTCTTTTGGCCAACAGCTACTAATTGGCAGACTCCTCCTGGATTGTTTCAAAAAGCATTCTGGATCTGAAATGTGCTGCACATTCTTGGAATACACTCAGTTCTTTCCAAGCCTCCCTCCTCACCACCACCATGAAACAAGTGTGAGGAAAATTTCACACAGCCTTTTCATCCAAGCAAATTTACCATTGGAAATGAATTTCATTGCGAAGAACAGAAAATGATGACTACTGGTGAGAAACCACACAAGAACAGGCACGGCCCATCCTGTTTTGCCACCTGAGGTAAAATGGGGGCTACCACCTCCTTCCACCCACCCTACCTCACTTCCACCACTGCTACACACCAGCTTTCACTAAACTTGGCAGGAACTGGGGGCACTCCCAATTGTGTTGCCGATCATTTTCCCCGCTCCTCAGTGGCAGGGGAACCAAACGACAACATGGCACACAAGAATGTCTCATCAAATTCGGTGGGAGCTGGAACACTCCTCTCACTTGGGTTGCCTCCCACTTGGCTTCTTCACCAGGGAGCACAGAAGATTAGTGGTAATACCGTGCATCAGAATGCCTTCTTCTTGGTGGTGGTGAAGTGAGTGGAGTGCCGCCTCTTGCATTTTTGTCACCTGAGGCACACACTTCACCCTGCATCATGGGCTCTGCACAAGGGTATCTGGTCTAGTGGAAAACAGCTTAGCACTGGGCATTCGTCCATTTTGATGAGTGTGGTGCTGCTTCATCAACCACAGCCAACTCCCACTTGCCTGCCTTCTTCTTTACTTCTGGTCCGTAAGGGTCACATTGATTCCTGTTGGCTTCTCTGCCTCCTGCACCACCAGCCCCAATGCATACCAGCCTCCATTGGAGAGGTCTGCAAAGTCTCTCCTGGCTCTGTTATCCTCTCCTTCTCTGCTACAAGTTCTCCAACCTTTGTGAATATGAGAGTGAGCTTCCTTAGTGGGGGAGGAAGAACCCACATGGTGATGGGACAATGGATCTCCATATTTCCAAAATGAAGAAATACTGGAGATGAACTCTGAATTTGTCCCCAACATTGCCACCAACAACTGAACACATCCAAATACACCATTTTATTCCATATCATAGCATTTCATTCAGTCCTCTTTATCCCCATTGTAGTTTATTTCTGCTTCAAAAACAAATTGATCCCCACCTCATCCTGGGAGCTGCCTCCTAATATTTCTTCCCCCCTACAAAATCCACACTGCTCCTTCACACTTAATATTCTCCTTTTCCACCAAAGTGTCCTTGGCAAGAAAAAGCAGCTTCTACCTTGGCTGAGAATTTTCTGCTGGATTCTTCTGAAGACACCTTTAACTACATATTATTATCCCATCTGGCTGCGTTGCAAACGGATAGTGTAGGCAATAGGTTTATACGCTTTTGTACTGAAATGGCAAACTCTCCTCAAAAGCCATGGAACGGTCCTTTGAAAGGCTTTCTGTCATCCAATTAGCACAGCTGCAGAACAACAGTTCCATTTCTTTTTTAAAAAAATCTTTTTTTGACACCTCCTGCTTAATGCACTTACACGTTATGGCGTTCTTCCAGAACAGATTATTTCCTAATGCAATTAAGGCAAGTAATATGCTGACAACCACTTCCTTGAAAAATAAAAGGAAAATAGGCTTAATTAATTGGTTCCATTGGAATAAATAATGGGGGAGAAGTTCTTCAGCTTATTAAATTTATGAGTGAATTTTCTCTTTAAGAAAGACGTGAAGAAGATTAATTCCTTATAATGGTTCCCTGGGCTTTTTGTTGTCACAGTGCAGAGAATGGTAGTGACCCATTAGCAGGATCAATCAAAGCAATTTAGAGTGTTTTTCCCAAGTAATGCACAGTAAACCAACAGTGACCTCTAAGCAATTTATTTTTTTCCTTCAGAACCAGGGATGGCTTTTTGACCAACTGAATATTTGTTCCCTCTCTAGCATTATGTAGGTTTTTGTTTGTTTGTTTAAAGGTAATTGTTTCTGCCATTGGGGAAAGACAGGCAGGATCGAACATCCTCCTAGTATTAGAAGAAAATGAAGAGACAATCTGGATCACACGCCGAAAGAAATTGTGCAAGCTGTTTCACACAACATTCTCACTTTCCTTACTGGCTTGCCTTTTTCTGCTGTGAGGAGCCAAGCCATGGGAGAACATCTGACACTTGGATGTTGGCAACATGAGAGAGAGAAAAAGAATGGTGGCTGGTGATCACTTAAGCATCACTCCTCATTCCCACTTATGCATATTTATATGTCTTTTCCCAGTAGTGATGTATGGAAGTGAGAGCTGGACCATAAAGAAGACTGATCACCAAAGAATTGATGCTTTTGAATTATGGTGCTGGAGGAGACTCTTGAGAGTCCCATGGACTGCAAGAAGATCAAACCTATCCATTCTGAAGGAAATCACCCCTGAGTGCTCACTGGAAGGACAGATCATGAAGCTGAGGCTCCAATACTGGCCACTTGGCCACCTCATGAGAAGAGAAGACTCACTGGAAAAGACCCTGATGCTGGGAAAGATTGAGGGCACAAGGAGAAGGGGACAACAGAGGATGAGGTGGTTTGATTGTGTTCTCGAAGCTACCAGCATGAGTTTGACTAAACTGTGGAAGGCAGTGGAAGACAGAAGTGCCTGGCATGCTCTGGTCCATGGGGACACAAAGAGTCGGACACGACTAAACAACTAAACAGCAACAACAATTTATATGTCTACATTTGGATTTAGAAATGATGGGTTTTATGGATCGATTTCTGCTCAGGCAACGGAACTTCCCCGCTCAAAACTGTTCTGGGATAGGACTGTGCAGAGGGAGAATAAGTTCTGTAAAGGTAAAAAAGGTAAAACACCCCTGGATGGTTAAGTCCTGTCAAAGGCAGCTATAGGGTGTGGCACTCATCTCATTTTTCAGGCTGAAGGAGCCAGCGTTTGTCCACAGACAGATTTCTGGGTCATGTGGCCAGCATGACTAAACTGCTTCTGGCACAACAGGACACCATGACAAGTGCCAGAGGGCACAGAGTGCTTTCGAACTCCTAGGTTGGCAGAAGCTGGGACAGAGCAACAGGAGCTCACCCTACTGTGCAGATTCGAACCACCAACCTTCCAATCTGCAAGCCCAAGAGGCTCACTGGTTTAGACAACAGCACCACCCACATACCATGAGGGAGTGGACACCACAGTTTAACTATATGCTCGGTGAAGAAGTATTTTATTTTGTTTGTCTGTAATCTTTCAACACACATTGCATGTTCCTGAGTTCTACTTTTCTTATGCCATGCATAATTTTATATGCCTTTATCCTGTCCTCTTTTACTTGCCTTATAAACTAAAAAACACACCCACTCAAGCATCATAACCTTTCCTCATAGAGGAGTTCCTTCCCTTGATCATTTCAGTTGCCCATTTTTCTTAAAGTTTCCCAACTCTACAATATCTTTTTGGAGGTGAGGCAACTGCACACAGTATTCAAAGGCTGGACATATCATCAAGTTGTATGATACCGGCAGTTGCAAACAAGAAGGCTTAAAGGTGACCTAGCTCCCATCTAACTCAGCTCATGCAGTGATGGAGAGGCTAGAGGGAGCTGGGAGGAGAGGGACCCTGCTTGCTGTTCTAAAATCTTTGGGGGGGAGAACAGGATTAAAATGAGAAAGATACTAGTAAGTTTTCTAGGAAGCATCACTAGAACTTGGTGGAATAAACATGTTTAAAGCAGTATTTAAACCGATAATGATGGTGACCTTTCCCCCAGCCTGGAAATGAAAGGAGTCTACACAAATTAGAACAACACACAGACACAATGAATTAAAATATATAAAAAACCAAAGCAAATATAGGTAAAGGGACCCCTGACCTTTAGGTCCAGTCGTGACCGACTCTGGGGTTGTGGCGCTCATCTTGCTTTATTGGCCGAGGGAGCCGGCGTACAGCTTCCAGGTCATGTCGCCAGCATGACTAAACCACTTCTGGTGAACCAGAGCAGGGCATGGAAACGCCGTTTATCTTCCCGCCGGAGCAGTACCTATTTATCTACTTGCACTTTAACGTGCTTTTGAACTGCTAGGTTGGCAGGAGCAGGGACCGAGCAACGGGAGCTCACCCCGTCACAGGGAAAAGCAAATATATTAAAATACAAATAGCAAAACAACAAAAACACAGGATAATTAAACGCCCTTTCCTCAAAAAACAAACAAAACAAACAAAGCCAAACTCTTAACAGCCTATACTTCCAATATGCCCCAAATACACATTGGATGTGCCCTAAAATACAACACATGATATGCGTTTTCTCCTGTGTGTGAAATTTCCGATGAGAAATAGGAGTTGTACTTGGATGAACGTTCTTTTTATGCTCCAAGCATTTCTGTGGTTCCCCCTCTTCATTGACAATTGCATCAAGAACTGCAGAGAGGAGGGTAGGGACAGAGGAGAAATACGTTTGAACATCTAGGGAACGATCAAGAACCTGGTGCAAAAAGCTGGTATAAATTAAAGATGACATAAAGTTACACCCAAGATCAAACCCTGTTCAGCAGAGAGCATTCTCCTCTGCCTAAGCTTGGCAGAGAGAAAACAAGTTTTAAGAAGAGGGTTCTAACCCAAATGACCAAGATATAGAGCTAGCCTAAGCCCTCCTTTCTGCTCCCATCCCATCCGACCCCTAGGACACTTCAATTTTGGGTCTTAACCTAGCCTAAGTTCAGCCAACTCAGTCCTAAATGTACTGGGATGAGCAAGTTATGCGGAGCCAGGTTTGGGGAGCCCAGCAGAGGGCCAGATCTGACTCCTAAACTGCTCATTCCAGAAGATCTTGCCATGGGATTGTTCCATAGATATTATTTTCTATGATGCTATGATTCTATAACTGTTTGGAAATCTGGAGTGCTTTTATTCATCTATATGTTAAAGTTATGATGAGTATACTGGTGGTGACTGTATCCTTAATGTAAGCTTATGGCTGTCCTTGTGCATATACTGGTTTATTATTATTATTATTATGCTGCCTGCTGCCCGGGAGGACTCCCCTGAGTGAGTGCCTGAGGGCCCTGCTCTTGGCACTTACCATCAGGCCTCACTAGGACAGTTGCTGTTACTGCCGGAGGGGCACAGAGTGTTTTTAAAATGTTTTTAAAAATTTCTTTTGGATTTTTTTGTATGTGGGGGGTGGGGTGGGATGGATGTTTGGTTGGGCTTGGGGAATTTTTTTGATTTTGATGTTTTTGTAATTTTTACAGTTTTTTGTTTGTATTGTTTTATTGGTTTTGTTTGTTTGTTTGTTTGTTTAAGGTGTTATTTTGTTCTTAAGGGGAGGGGTCAGGGCTGCCGGGCAGTGGGCCCCAGCCCACAAAATGGCTGGGGTATGTTCACAGGGGGGGATGCACTGGGACAACCGATCTCAGTGATCACGGGTAGGAGGAGGAGTTACGCTAAGACTAGACCATGTCATTACAGAGGAGGCAGGTTTAGTCGTTGTCTGAGGACTATCCCTGCCTCCGGATCTGGTCCTGACCGGATGGATACTAGAATCAGCAAGGGATACCCACATGGCCTGAAGGTGCTGCTGTGCAATGCCAGGTCGATGATTCATAAGACCACTGCCATCCATGACTTGATCATGGATGGAGGACTTGACCTGGCATGTGTAACAGAGACTTGGTTGGATGAAGCAGATGGGCCTGTCCTTGCCGCTGCTTGTCCACCAGCAACCCAGGTCATGTGGGCGGGGAGGGGGGGGTTGCAGTGATTTTTAGGAAGTCATTAGTTTGCACCAGGCGTCCTATTACTGTGCTGTGCCTCTCTTACGCACAGCAACCCAGGTCATGTGGGCGGGGAGGGGGGGTTGCAGTGATTTTTAGGAAGTCATTAGTTTGCACCAGGCGTCCTATTGGGAAGACCCAGCTTTCCGAGTGCATGTTCTGGAAGTTGGTCAATAGGGGCAGCACAGGATTCCTTTTGGTGTACCGACCTCCCTGCTGCACCAAGGATTCCCTGCCCGAGCTGCTTCAGGTCATGGCGGATGTTCTCCTGGAGACACCTAGCTTGGTCATCCTAGGGGATTTTAACACCCATGCCGACACGACCTTACAAGGGGCTGCTTGGGACTTCGTGGAAAGTATGGCCTCCATGGGGCTGTCCCTGAATAAGTCTGGCCCAACCCATAGCCGCGGACATGCCTTGGACCTGGTGTTTACCTCTATGGATGTTGGTGATCTGACACTAAGTAAAAGCGAAACGAAAGAAGTGCCATGGTCAGATCACTTCCTGGTGCAACTGGACTTCTCTGCGACCCATCCCCTCTGCAGGGAGGTGGGACCAATTCGGATGGTCCGCCCCCGCCACTTAATGGATCCAAATGGTTTCCAGAGAGTGGTAGGGGATGCTTTATCCCATGTTGATGGCCTTTCAGCTGATTCCCTGGTGGCCCTCTGGAATGTGGAGTTAACCAGGGCTATTGAGTGTTTGGCTCCGAAGCGCCCTCTCCGATTGCATGGAGCCCGGACAGCCCCATGGTTTTCCACAGATCTGAGGGCAATGAAACAATCGTTGAGACGGCTAGAGCGCCGGTGGTAGATAACTCATTCCGAATCTAACCGGACACAGGTTAGAGCTCAACGGCCTAGCCTACCAAGTGGCGATAGTGACGGCGAAGAAGAATTTCTTCACCGCCTCTATTGCATCTGCAGAAAACAGGAGACTTTTTCAGGTGGTTCACAATTTAGCGGAACCACCTGCAATATCGGGGCCCAGTACGGGCCACATGTTCTCCTGCAATGATTTTGCAAAGTTTTTTTGCACATAAAATCGCTCAGATTCGGGAAGAAGTAGACTCCACCGTGGGAGCAGGGCCGGGGCGGGAGAGTGCTAGAGTTTTGTCTAGTCAAGTTGAGTGGGATCAATTCCAAACTGTTACCTCCAAGGATGTGGACAGGCTGCTTGGACGAGTGAAACCAACCACCTGTCTCCTGGATCCTTGCCCATCCTGGCTTATAAAAGCTAGCTGGGAAGGACTGGGCGATGGGCTTCGTGGGGTGGTGAATGCTTCCCTCCATGAGGGAGCCTTCCCAGACCCGCTGAAAGGGGCAGTTATTAAACCGCTTCTTAAAAAACCATCTTTAGATGCGGCTACGATGGCCAACTATCGCCCAGTCTCAAATCTTCCATTCTTGGGCAAGGTGATTGAGCGAGCGGTTGCTGAACAACTCCAGGCACGCCTGGAAGAAGCGGACCATTTGGATCCCTTCCAGTCGGGATTCAGGCCTCATCATGGGACTGAAACTGCCTTGGTCGCACTGGTTGATGATCTCCGGCGGGCTAGGGACAAAGATGAGAGCTGTTTCCTAGTTCTGCTGGATCTCTCAGCGGCGTTTGATACCATCGACCATAACATCCTTCTGGACCGTCTTGAGGGGCTGGGATCTGGGGGCACTGTCATACAGTGGTTCTGCTCCTTCCCCCTGGGTCGTGTTCAGAAAGTGGGGGGGGATGAGTGATCAGACGCCTGAGCGCTCACTTGTGGGGTGCCTCAGGGTTCTGTCCTCTCCCCCATGCTTTTCAACATTTACATGCAACCGCTGGGAGAGATCATCAGGAGGTTTGGGCTGGGTGTTCATCAGTATGCAGATGATACCCAGCTCTACCTCTCTTTTAAATCAGAACCAGTGAAGGTGGTGAAGGTCCTGTGTGAGTGTCTGGAGGCGGTTGGAGGATGGATGGTGGCTAACAGATTGAGGTTGAATCCTGACAAGACAGAAGTACTGTTTTGGGGGGACAGGAGGCGGGCAGGTGTCAAGGACTCCCTGGTCCTGAATGGGGTAACTGTGCCCCTGAAGGACCAGGTGTGCAGCCTGGGAGTCATTTTGGACTCACAGCTGTCCATGGAGGCACAGGTCAAATCTGTGTCCAGGGCAGCTTTTTACGAGCTCCATCTGGTACATAGGCTGAGACCCTATCTGCCTGCGGACTGTCTCGCCAGAGTGGTGCATGCTCTGGTTATCTCCTGCTTGGACTACTGCAATGCACTCTACGTGGGGCTACCTTTGAAGACTGGTGACTGGGGGCGGCCGTGGAGACCATATAACACCGGTCTTGAAAGACCTACATTGGCTCCCAGTATGTTTCCGAGCACAATTCAAAGTGTTGGTGCTGACCTTTAAAGCCCTAAACGGCCTCGGTCCAGTATACCTGAAGAAGCGTCTCCACCCCCATCATTCTGCCCGGATGCTGAGGTCCAGCACCAAGGGCCTTCTGGCGGTTCCCTCATTGCGAGAAGCAATGCTACAGGGAACCAGGCAGAGGGCCTTCTCGGTAGTGGCGCCCGCCCTGTGGAACGCCCTTCCAGCAGATGTCAAAGTGATAAACAACTACCTGACATTCAGAAGACATCTTAAGGCAGCTCTGTTTAGGGAAGTTTTTAACGTGTGATATTTTGCTGTATTTTTGGTTTCTATGGAAGCTGCCCAGAGTGGCTGGGGAAGCCCAGGCAGATGGGCAGGGTATAAATAATAAATTATTATTATTATTATTATTATTATTATTATTATTATTATTATTATTTCATATTATGTTCTCTTGGCCAAATTTGCAAATATAAAATTAAGGAAAACTGTATTTTGAGTAGGAACAATCATATAAAAATTGTGGAGAGGACTGAGCGTGAAGGGGGAGAAATAACACCCAGGATGATTTATTTATTTATTGAGTTTCTGTGCTTCCCTTCTTCCCAAAGGAGCCCAGGGCTGCAAACACATCAGTAGTGAAACAATACAATTAAAAATAAAATAAACACACATTTAAAGCATTTAAAAACAATTATTAAAACATATTTTTTTAAAATGAGAACCCATGGGCTCAGCAATCAGAGGCAATTGCTACAATTTATTTTTAAAATTGCTACATTTGCAGACTGGGAAGAGGAAGAAAAATATCTCATGTGCTCCTATTTTTGGGAATTTTACTGTGTGGTGGTCTCTCCTCCAAGGTATGTTAGGCACCCTTAGTCACGTGCTTCAGCTGGCTATTGAAAAAACAAAACATTTCTATTCATCCAAGCATTTGTGGATTTCTATTTTCTCTCTCTGTTTTGCTGGGATTGTGTGACTTTTTGTTGCAAGTATCAAGCAAACTGTAAATGCAGAAAAGGGGGGGTACACATGTAAGAAATAAATAAAGAAAACAATACAACTATAAATAAATAAGCACAAATCATTTAAAAACATGTTTAAACCCTGCCACAGCTAATAATGTCAAGGCTGCCAGGGACACTAACTTTTAGTCTGCAAATGCCTGGGCAAACATTGATTCAAAAGGAAATTAATTAACATTAACAGCCAGAACCTGTTATAATCTTTATCCTGTATGTTTTGCCCCCCCCCCTTTACCCATATAGAAATAATGAATATCCTGTCTTGTGCACATGGTTATGTACATACATGAGCATGCACACACATTGTCTGTATATTACGATTCCCACTGCGCACAAACTTCATGATTCAAAATCTCACTTCATTTCTATCATATTGAGCAATAAGATCACAGCTTTTTTTTTTTTTTTTGCCTTGGATGTTTGTCACAGTACTATTTCACATTTCTGTGGCTTCAAATGAACTTCCTGTCATCATGCATCATTATTTCCCTGCTTTGTTTTCTAGTTTGATTTGTTCCAACAACTGAACAAAAGCATTATTGAAAATTGGACAGCTCATTTGTTCAGCATCCCCTTTTGTTCTTTGGGAGTTGCGTGCGAGTTTGGTGAAATAATTTGAATCAAGTGATGGGAAATTCTCTGATAATGCTAATGTATTTGATTTAATTGTTTCTTAGAAAAAAGAATTCTGTTTGGCAAGTTATACACAATATAAAACGAAGTAGATTGTGCTCTTCGTTCAGTGTCTTTGGGTATCAAGCAAAATCAAATGGCAAACATCAACTTATGGGAAGTGAGGTGGTGTGAATAACTCACTATGGTTTGCTTAATACTACACTGTGGTTTAACATAATGCTATAGTGTGGTCGCCTGAGCTCCGTGAGTGCGACTTTTTCCTGATTGAAGTGCAGAGTGTTTCAGGACCGGGACATTAGCAGGGAAACCAAAATGCTTGTTTACAAAGTTATTGTACTACCAACCTTAATGTATACTTGTGAAACATGAACCACTTATAAACGCCATCTCCAACTCCTCGAGAGATTCCATCAACTGTGTCTCCGAAAAATTTTACACATCACTTGGGAAGACAGGAGAACTAATGCCAGTGTACTGGAAGAAGCAAAGATCCCCAGTGTCAAAGCAATGATTCTTCAACATCAATTTTGTTGGACTGGTCATGTTGTGCGGAAGCCTGATTATCATCTTCCAAAGCAACTACTCTATTCCAACTTAAAACTGGAAAGCGTAATGCTGGTGGTCAACAAAAGAGGTTTAAAGACTGTCTCAAGGCAAATCTAAAAAAAGTAGTATAAACACCAACAATTGGGAAACACTGGCCTGCGAGTGCTCCAGTTGGAGAACAGCCTTTACCAAAGGTGTTGTGGGCTTTGAAGACACTCAAACTCAGGACACAAGGGAGAAATGTGTTAAGAGGAAGGCACGCTTGGAAAATCCACACCATGATCAACTCCCGACCGGAAACCAATGTCCCCACTGTGGAAGGATGTGTGGATCCAGAATTGGTCTCCACAGTCACTTACAGACTCATTATTAAAACTGTTTATGGAAGACAATCTTACTCGGCTGCAAGTAATCACCAAAGAAGAAGAAGAAAGTGTAGTTAATGTGCAAAACAAGCTAGCCAGTTTTCCCTACTTGGTCCCTGCAAACTGTCTTCAGTTATGCAGTTGTGGTTTAAAATGTCAGTGTAAATCAGACTGGAATGGATACAAGCCAACACTGCAGATTTCTACTGCAATTATGGGAATTGCTGGCAACCATTGTTAAATGCAGGTTTTCAAACATGCAGCCTTCTAAATGTTGTTGGGCTGTGACTCACATCAGCTCCAGTCAATAGTTGGAGTTCCCAACAGCTAGGGTGTTGCAGTAATTGTAACAAGGGATGGGTGAATCTGTAAGTTTCAGTTTTTCTCAGTTTTCCTATGTTTTAGTTTTAAATTCAGTTCTTCGTATTTCTACATCAATTTAATGTAGGGGTTTTTAAGTCTTCATGAAAATTCATCAACACATTACTGCAAATTTATTCTAAAGTATACATTTTGTATGCAACTTTCCCTCATACACATTTTTACCAAGAAATTTCCCTCACTGTAATGCTTTTTGTATATAATTTTGACTGAGATGTGCATTTTAAGCACACAGTATGCATTTTGGCACGCATAACATGGCAGGAGAAATGCATTGCAAAATTCAGAGAAGTGCGAATTTCAGAGTATGCTCATGTTTCAACTCATGCATTGTCTTGAGAAATGTGAAATGGCGAAATCCATCTTTAAATGAGAACTGAATTGAATTCCACCCCCATCTCTACCAGAGGCAATGTCTGGAACAGCCTAGAACTTGTCAAAAGTGTGTTAATAGCCTGGTGATGTGTTTCCATGGGAACTAATTGTTAGACCATTTCCCCTATGTCATTCTATATATTTGAAAGGAATTGGAAGCAGATCTCCTTCCCCCAACTAAGGAAGTTGTCATATAGGTATCTACATGTGAAATGACCCATAGGTTGCAAGTTTAAACCAGAGACAGGGAGCTGAGTTTGGATACGCCGACTACATAATTTTGGGGTACTAGCCGTCATCTTATGGAGATATTATGTGGGAAGAGTGGACTTTGTCTTTCTGTCAGAAGTCCAGTTTCCCAGCTTGATAACACAGTTGTTGTTGTTGTTGTTGTTTAGTCGCTTAGTCATGACCGACTCTTCGTGACCCCATGGACCAGAGCACGCCAGGCACTCCTGTCTTCCACTGCCTCCCGCAGTTTGGTCAGACTCATGTTTGTGGCTTCGACAACACTGTCCAACCATCTCGTCCTCTGTCGTCCCCTTCTTCTTGTGCCCTCAATCTTTCCCAACATCAGGGTCTTTTCCAGGGACTCTTCTCTTCTCATAAGGTGGCCAAAGTATTGGAGCCTCAGCTTCACAATCTGTCCTTCCAGTGAGCACTCAGGGCTGATTTCCTTAAGAATGGAGAGGTTAGAACTTCTTGCAGTCCATGGTACTCTCAAGAGTTTCCACTCTCAAGATAACACAGTAAGCGTAGATAATTAAAAAAAAAAAATATTGCAAAAACAAACAGATAGCTCCAGATGGCTCTAACAAAACCTCTGGGATCATTACTCAAGATGACCCTTCTGAAGACGTCTTCTGGCATCAACAGAAGATATTAAACTTAAGACCCTTACGTCTCTTGTTTTGCTTCCTATCTAGCAACCCTTCCATTCGCCGACTCTTCAGACTTAGTGGATCAGCTCCAACCTCTTCCTGGCCTGAGAGGCTGTCTCTGAATCTATTCTCTCCTATTTGTGCTTCCTGCGAGCTTTGGCTGTGTTCTAGCCTGCTCTCAGCTACTGCCTTATCAGCCTGCCTGTCAATGTCAGGAAAAGCCGAGGTCTGCAGCTGCCAGCTCTCTCCTGCCTGACTAATGTCAAAGCTTTTCTGTTCCTGGCTGCTTTCTGCAGTTTGCTGCAAACTTTCACTTGGAGCTGGCTCATTCCTGATACTTTCACAGTATTCAAGCGATGTCTATACCTATATAAAATCCTTCTTATTTGTAAATAAGCCTAAATATTACAAAAAAGAGGCAATACTCCAGTGACCTCCTTCCAAAGGAAACAAAAACCCAATGAGTGTTTCACTTCTGGAATTTGTCATCCTTTAGAGAAGCAGAGGAAGTATAGCAATTTGTACAGTCCCAAGTGTTTTCTTTCTATACATAAATTATATACCAAAATAAATGTGATAATAAAAGCACAGTGTTATAGTGTATCAACATTATATATATGCACATTGCTAATATCTGGGTATGCAATATTAACATTCAAACCGGCACATTCTCCAATAATTAATTTTAGAAATGTTCTTAGCACTACTAGCACGAAGGAGGAGTGGATGCAGCACAGCATTCTGAAACTAAATGATCTTGATGGGGGGGGGAATATTTGAATTTTAGACCTGAAAAGGGAGAAACTGAAAGAAACAAGAAATCGACAGATCTGTCCACTTCTAACTACGGACCCTACCTACTGGTCCACCGCCACACAGAGGATACATCACCACACAGAGACTTCATTCATAAAGTTTGTATGGATTTGTAAGCTAAAAAAAAACAGGAAACAGGGCCAGTGAGCCTGATTCTACCCCCCCCCCATACAAATATCTGATTGATACTTCGATTCTGCAGTGATTCAGTGTCTGTAAGTCTTTATACTTCAGATAGCTCCTATAGAACTAGGTATATTATGCACCATTGAAACTCTTATTTTGTTACCACTTCCAACTAGCTTCATTTTATCTTCCACAAGTTTTACTGCCTCCCTTATCAAACGGCATCCTGCCTTCAGGCATTGCTCTGAAATTACTTCTCTCTATATTGTAGTCACGATTCTGAGCAGCTCTGATACACTAGCATTTGCTCTCTGGATCCATTTTAGCTAACCTGTGTTTATTACACCAGGCTCTATCACAGATATAACACCCCCCCTTTTTTTTAACCATAAAAAGCCTTCATTACATATCTTTAGACACTAGGCTAAAATGTTTCTCTGTAACCAGGCTTTGGGCTGATTAACATTCAATGGCCTTGTAGGAGGAGGGTTAGTAGCTTATTATTATGTATTTTGTCTTCTCATTTTTGTATTTTTATGTTGAGAATCACCCTGTGAACCTCGGATAAATAGCGGTATACACATATGTAGTAGTAGTAGTAGTAATAATAATAATAATAGATGTTTTAATTTAATATGATAAGTCACTTGTTCCTGATGTGCAAAGATTAAAACTGCTACATCACTGAAAAGTGTATTTATGAAATGTTGTTGCAATCTGAACGTAATAGGACATGACACTATGTATGAATCGCCCCCTTACTAATTTTTAAAGCACACTCTATGGGTACGTGAACCCAAGCTGCTAACCTTTTATTTTATGCACCTTTTGTTTTTGGTGCCTTCTCATATCTCAGCATATCTGGAGTTGCTTTGAACATTGATTTTCCCCGTCTCCTGTAGAAAGGTGGCTGGTAAATCTTAATAACAATAATAATGAAAAATTCATGAGATTACCAACAATTCAATTACTAAACTTGAAATAAATGTAAAATGGATATAGTGCTGCCACCTCTTGGTTGCATACCAGATTAGCAAGGCTGCAAAATGCAACACATGCAGCCCGGACCTATGTAGAATTCAAGGGACTTACTTAGCAGCAAGTGTGACTGAATCACATCAGACTTCTAGATCATGGGTAAGCAAACTAAGGCCCGGGGGCCAGATCCGGCCCAATCGCCTTCTAAATCCGGCCCACAGATGGTCCGGGAATCAGCATGTTTTTACATGAGCAGAATGTGTGCTTTTATTTAAAATTCATCTCTGGGTTATTTGTGGAGCATAGGAATTTGTTCATTCCCCCCCAAAAAATATAGTCCAGCCCCCCACAAGGTCTGAGGGACAGTGGACCGGTCCCCTGCTGGAAAGGTTTGCTGACCCCTGTTCTAGATAGAGGATTGCTTGGAACGAAATCCATTTGACATCAAATGAAACATTGGTTTGGGCTCAAAAATCTGCTGCTTCATATATTTTTTATTTTAAAAACCTAACATCCCTCCAGAGTCTTCTGATGACTGTCCACACTAAAACAAACATTTTGTTATAATTCTGAGATGAACTGCCTCTTTGCAATAACATTCCAGGCCACCTGTATGTAAGAGGTTAATTGCACACATATATTCCATTGCAATGTCCCCTTTAGTTGGGTTTGTGATGCTAACATGAGTTCTGACCAACCTAATCTTTCACATATGCTTCAGACATATAAACGGCCAAGGGTTCTGCCAGAGGAAAGAAGCTCTGATCTTGCAAAGGTAACATCTAAAGCAGGATGAGCTGTGCTAGTGAAGCATAGACTGGTAAGTGAAACAGATATTGTTTTATTCCAACAAATATCCTTGGATTTTGCAGAAGCAAAATAATTCCCCCTGTATATCTATTTGATTTGCTGTTGTTGCCTGTTTCTTTGGTGAGCTTATCTCATAATGTCCAAGGTAGCATAAACAAAGAGCAAGTAGCGTGATCTGACTATGTTTACAGCACTCTGCTGCACATGAAAGCCACTTCGTTCTCCACGTTCTGTATTGCAACAGTTGTGATGTTGTGATGCCTCCAGGTTTAAGCATCTGATGCCTGGGGAAGGAGCCTTTTCGAAGGCGATCGTTATGAGCTGGAATTAGCTTCCATCGCTATTCTTCCCAGGGCTCAGCCCTAGCTCTTCACAGTTCACTGAGACCAACATTTTGCCCAGGGATAAACTGAATGACTTTTATTTTGTACAGATAGAATTTTCTTAGGTGTCTGTTTCTTGTTTGGTTTTTGCATTTTTAAATATTATTTGCAAATTTAAGAAATAAAAGCAGTAGGAAAATGGTTGAAGAAAAAATGAAATAAAGAAAAAAGAATTAAAATGTGAATAATACTAATAGCAACAAAAGCACACAGTTTATATTATAGTTACAGATAGGTAGCCGTGTTGGTCTGCCATGGTCAAAACAAAATAAAAAATTTTTTCTTTCCAGTAGCACCTTAAAGACCAACTGAGTTAGTTCTAGGTATGAGCTTTCGTGTGCATGCACACTTCTTCAGATCACACTTCTTCTGAAGAAGTGTGCATGCACACGAAAGCTCATACCTAGAACTAACTCAGTTGGTCTTTAAGGTGCTACTGGAAAGAAATTTTTTTTTATTTAGTTTATATTATAGATAGAGTAACTATCAATACATGCATCTTAAGTTAAATATATGAGCTAAATATAAGCTTTCCAGGTGTCCACACAAAATGGACACTTTTATGGTATACAGTGGTACTTCGGGTTAAGTACTTAATTCATTCCGGAGGTCCGTTCTTAACCTGAAACTGTTCTTAACCTGAAGCACCACTTTAGCTAATGGGGCTCCCGCTGCTGCCGTGCCGCAGAAGCCCGATTTCTGTTCTCATCCTGAAGCAAAGTTCTTAACCTGAAGCACTATTTCTGGGTTAGCGGAGTCTGTAACCTGAAGCATATGTAACCTGAAGCGTATGTAACCTGAGGTACCACTGTATGTTCAAAGGTAGTTAGGGCAGTGAGGACCTCAGGCTACTGTGTAATGGAAAATGTGTATTTACTCTTCCAGGCTGACAGCATAAATCTCTTAGCAACCATTTGTTTACAACTAAATTGACCCGAATTGTACAACAAAGCAGGTCTTTTCATGCAAAGAGTGTATAATTTGGGATTGTTCCCTTTTTTTTAGCAAGAAAAAAGTATTCCATCAAGAATCGAATCTGAGTCTTTGCCATTGCACGTTACTTTCACAGCCTAAATTAGCTCAGCTCCACTGCAAACCTTCAGATTTAAGCCACCATATTCACATGCTAAATCAGTCATTCCAAGATTGATCAGGGCGCTGTTGTGTTGCTTGAGAGAACGGCTAATGTGTTGTAAGAGATAAATAAATTAAATCATTAAAGGCTCCTGAGAGGGTTTGCTGCTTTCCACAGTCTCTGAGGGCAGGTAATTCTGCTGCTTCTGCATAAGGAAGGTTTGAATAACTTCATCAGAAGTAGAAGTTATGAATGCTGTGGGGAGCCAGAGAGAGAGCCTTCCCATCATGCCTACCCAGGGCCATCAGATCAAATAGAGATGTATCTGATGGTGCAGTTCCACTGATAGAAGGCTCTTTGATCCAGCAGAGATGTCTTTCAGTGGAACTCAGAAAGAGACAGCATGTTAGTTTCTGTTTGCCGCTGTGCAGCTGCTTAGAGTCACAAGACTCTGTTTACATTCCAGAGACAGTCCAGGCTGTTGTAAGTCTCACGGGAGACGGATGTGTCATTATTGGTTTCCTGTTCCTTTGTTCCTTTGTTGTTCAGTTGCTCTCTGCTTCCACAGAGAGAGGATGTATTTTTCTTTGCTGTCTGCATAGTTAGAAATAAAACTCCTAGCATGTAGCTCATACTATCTCATCCTTCCACATGCTGCTGGAAACTCTGCTGAATGGGGGATGTGCCTGGAGCCTTATCAGAGGCTCAGGTCGTCAACCATGTCGGGGACTCGGCCGGAGGAAGATGAGCTTTATCAGCTCAGTCAAACGGCGATCCCGACACAGCATTGGCCTATTATTCTCTCTCTCCTCTGAAAACTCCTCTACCATCACCATCCACGCTGTTCCAAATAGTTTCCAAACCTTCTGGTTTTGCAAAGAGCTTCACCCAAAGAGGTCTTAGTGTACAGAATAGGATGTCAGATCTAGGTTGTGCAGTGTAAAGCCATTTTTTTTGTTTTTTTGTTTTTTGTTTTTTTGTATTCTTTGGTATCAGTTCCATAGATTCATATTGTGGGATAATTCAGCCTCATGTAGCCAACGTGCTTAAGTCTAATTAATGCATGAAAGGGTTAAGTTGTCCTGCCAGGCAGAGCTAAGTCCCCCTCAGTGTGGGAGGAAGAGCTACCGAACCATTTGCCCGACTACTTTCCACCACCGTCCACCATGGAAACCCTATCTGTACAGAGGTCCTAGCTGGATGCTCCAAGCTCGGATTGCATGGCTTAAGCAAGCCATTTTTGTGTTTCTGTACAGATAATTTAGAATTTCCCATTTTGAAACCTCATTTGCACTGTCTGTCTTTTCTTGCTGCAGTATGGAAAGGGTCAAAACAAATACAATACCTTGTTACGCAGATGCAATAATTACAACATATAGAACGCAACAGGCTGAATAGTAATGTTTGTAACAAATTTCTTTACTGGTTACTTCCTAAAATATGAATCAAGCCCAGGATGTACAACATATACAATCCTTAAGAAGGTATATAACCTATTTAATTAAATCCAATGCAGATATATTTCAATGGTGTGTCATAGGCAGAGCTCTTATACAGTATATATTTCACATAGCTTATATGGAATATGTCATTATAAGAAGAAGGTATAGTCCAATTCAGTTTTTAAACCTAAAGGATGAAGAGTGTTGAGTAAGAAAATAAATTTGCTTTCCTTCTGTGTAGGGACTCTTATTGCATTTTCAAGAGGTCTTTGATAGGTCCAAAGTACAAAAAATGGCAGATCATCCTCAATGTGAGATTTTTGGATGAAATGGGATACCAGAGGAGCATCCAAAATTCTATTTCTGCCTGAGCCAGCCTGCCCATGTTTGCTACCTATGCTAGCCAACCTCATCAGCAGTATTGTCCGTGACATTCTGGGGACCTTTCCTTAACCACATTCAAGGACTGTGTAATATATGAACTCAAACAAGGATGAAAGGAAGAAATTTATCTGCATTGGATTTAATTAAACAGGTTATATACCTTGCATAAGGATTGTATATGGTGTACATCATGGACTTGATTCGTATGTTAGGAAGTAACGAGTAAAGAAATTTGTTACAAGTGTTACCATTCAGCCTGTTGCTCTCTATAGGTTGCAGTATGGACAGGCACATGAATCTCACAGTGAAGAGTTTGTAAGTAAACCATTTTTAATTTACCAGATATGTAGTCTCTCTAAGTGAAATGGGGAACTTCGGAAGCAACTTAGAAGGGAATATTTTAAGGTCCAATGTCCTATATTTTGATGATTTACTTTGCCGATTGCTTTGCGATTTTGAATTTCGGCTAAGGCTCTCTCACCAAAGAGTACTTGCCCTAAAACTGGATCTAGTCATCCAGGGAATTATCCTTTTATTTTACCGTATCTATTTTTCTTTTTTTACAAAAAAACCCCCAACACATATAAAATAAGTTTGGGTGCTTTGTTTTGTTTTTAAGTCAGCCTCATATTTAGGAAAAATGATAGCACCAAGATCATTTTGCATGTATATTCAGTACATGGAACGGATTAATTTATAATAGATATTTAGTGTGAAGCACCTGTAAGTGGACCGTTGATACAGCTATACCTGTAAAATAATCACATGTCATCTGAAACATTGTCCCCTTGCTCTCTCTCACTCTCTAGTGTGGACAGACTATCTAAAATATAGTCAAAAGCATAACAAACACCCCCAAGGCATGGCAATCACTGCAAACAACTTATGCTGAGATAGCGGTATTGATCTGGAATTTGCAAATCCATTAATAATGTAGTGCACTAAGGTGAATGTTAAAGGATTTGTTTTGGCAGTCATGTGGAGTGCATTCACAGATTCTGTTTGCCCTTGACTGCCACTTGCAGCTGATTTAAAACTGGTAATCACGTGCTATGAAAATGATGTCCTGCTTTTGCTGTCTGTTTCTTATACTCAACTGAAAGAATTCCCACCAATGATTTTTGTGGACGAGAAATGCACCTTCCACGGACTCCATCCACATACAGTGGTACCTCGTGTTACATACGCTTCAGGTTACACACTCCGCTAACCCAGAAATAGTACTTCAGGTTAAGAACTTTGCTTCAGGATAAGAACAGAAATTGGGTTCCGGCGGCGCAGCAACAGCAGGAGGCCCCATTAGCTAAAGTGGTGCTTCAGGTTAAGAACAGTTTCAGGTTAAGAACGGACCTCCGGAACGAATTAAGTACTTAACCTGAGATACCACTGTATAGCTAAATATCATATTCCAGGTATATGACAGCAATTCATTTTCCTCCTAGTGAACCGCTGGGCACATCCATTGAGAATAATGTTGGTGCCATTCCTGTGTTCCTCAATAACTGCTGCCCCTTGAAGGAACAGGGAGATGATGGTGTAATGCTTGAATATTCTGTGATGTTTGGATATTCAGTGATATTTGGAGCTGTGCATGAAGAAGCAATAGAAATCTACAGGAACATGGATGTAAAGCATTCCAAATTTGATGAATGCATAAAGCAGGGGCGCAAAACTGTGGCCCTCCAGATGTTGTTGGGTTTTAATCAGGCCCAGTCAGTATGGTCAGCCAGGTTAGGGATCATGGGGACTGTAATTCTAACATCTGGAAGGCCATAGCTTCCCCATCTCTGGCATGGAGGTTGGGACAATCAATTGCTATGAGTCAGGATAGTTACAAAGAACATCCATGTTCAGAAGCAGTATTATACTGACGATAGCAAAGGAATAACAACTGGAGGGGAGCATAGCTTTCAAGCCCTGGACTTCCAGGAGGCATCTGGTTGGTCACAGTAAGAAGCAGGATGTTGGATTAGACCAGGCATGGCCAAACTTGGCCCTTCAGATGTTTTGGGACTACAACTCCCATCATCCCTAGCTAACAGGACCAGTCGTCAGGGATGATGGGAATTGTAGTCCCAAAACATCTGGAGGGCAAGTTTGGCCATGCCTAGATTAGATCTATTTTTGGTCTGATTCAGAAGGAAAGCTTCATATTCTTGCAAGGCTCTCACTGTTACAACCAAATCACCATTGTAAGAGTAACTGCTTTTTTTTTTTTATGTTTTCATATCTTGCTCAGCCGGCAGGAGGGAAATCTGTGAAAACAAGATTTGTGCTTTCCTGCTGCATTTTGACTTGACTAAAAGGTAAAGGTAAAGGTACCCCTGCCCATACGGGCCAGTCTTGCCAGACTCTAGGGTTGTGCACTCATCTCACTCTATAGGCCGGGAGCCAGCGCTGTCCGCAGACACTTCCGGGTCACGTGGCCAGCGTGACAAGCTGCATCTGGTGACCCAGCGTAGCACACGGAACGCCGATTACCTTCCTGCTGGTAAGCGGTCCCTATTTATCTACTTGCACCCGGGGTGCTTTCAAACTGCTAGGTTGGCAGGCGCTGGGACCGAAAGATGGGAGCGCACCCCACCGTGGGGATTCGAACCGCCGACCATGCGATCGGCAAGTCCTAGGTGCTGAGGTTTTACCCACAGCGCCACCCACGTCCCTTTGACTTGACTAGATGTTTTTGAATGTCTGAGTGCATGTAAATCAGGCCTATATAAATTTCATTAAAAACATATTGAAACAACTCTTTCAAATTATCAACTTTAACAGCTGTGATTACACATTAGTGCCCTTAGTATCACTTTAAATACTTAACTTCATGTTTCCCTGCATAATGTGGATCCCTAACCTTTCCATTAAAGTTTAGAGGGGAGGGAAGACACAAAAAGGCAGGGATATTGTGAGGCATGTTAATGCATTTACAATAAAAAATACATTAGTCCGGTCATGATGTGTGTGTTTTTAATGCCCCCCCCCTTTTAAAGCATGGCATTTTGATAACAAGGAGCAATTACTGGACAAGGAGAAACTGTGTGAAAGGAACAGAATAATACATTGCTTTTTCACTTTGGGGATTCAATCTGCATGAGAACACCTGCAAAGTAAGATTTGCAGTCTGAAGCTAATCTGCAGTAGGTATCTACCCCCTTCACAAAATTGTCTCACAATGTGCTATGATTACCAGTGCAGGTCACAGATAAGGTCTCAGAATTCAGCAGCGGGTCTTTGGCAAGCTGAGATAAACAGCCTCTAACAGAATGTGTTGAGACATTTTTGTGGAACCTTATTGTAATATTGCTTTGCCTTTTTCAAATCGCGCCATCTGACACTTGTAGGTGTGTGAACATTCACACTCGGCAACATTTTGCAATCGGGGCACACTTTCGTACTTCTAACATTATTCTTATGCTAACATTCACAAACTAAGGATATCTCACCTCCATGAATGCTCTTTTCTATCTGTTCTACACTATGTTGGACACCAGCTAAATCAGATGTAAATCAGATCAACCAAAGGCCAGGTTAAAACAGAATGTTTCTGCCTGGTGCCTAAAGGTGTATAATGAAGGCTCCAGGTGAACTTTCCTGGAGAGAGCATTCCACAGATGGGAAGCCACTAAAGTGAAGGCCTGTTCTTGTGTTGCCACCCTCTGGACCTCTTGAGGAGTGGAAGGAGGGCCTCAGAAGATGATCTCAGGGTCCAGGTAGGTTCATATGCAAAGTGGCAATCTTTGAGGTACTGTGGTCCTGAGCCATTTAAGGCTTTATAGGTCAAAACCAGCACTTTGAATTGGGCCAGAAACTATTTGGTAGCCAGTGCAGTCAGACCAGGATCAGTGCAATATGCTCAAACCGTCTTGATGCAGTGAGCAAACTGGCTGCGGAATTGGGTTGTAAGCATTTATTCATCAAGAGGCCTTGGAATGTGATGGTCCTTCTAGCATTTATTAGCAGTATGCAGTCAGATAGGCAAATCCCAGCATCCTCAATATATGAACATATATTGAATAGATACTAAAAAGCTGGTGGCATAGCAACTAAAGGTAAAGGTAAAGGGACCCCTGACCATTAGATCCAGTCACGGATGACTCTGGAGTTGTGGCGCTCATCTCGCTTTATTGGCCAAGGGAGCTGGCATACAGCTTCCGGGTCATGTGGCCAGCATGACTAAGCCACTTCTGGAGAACCAGAGCAGCGCATGGAAACTACATCAATGCAGTTGGAAGTTGTGGCTTGTGCTATAGAGCTTATTAATAGTGATGAAGCGATTGACATCGTCCAGCACATTGATGCTGCTATAGGTACTCCTAGATCTTGAAAACAATTTAGGAATCTCCCATTATACTGATTGGTCTGGTCATTTTAAGTGCTACAGTCACTGATTTTTTTTGGGTTGTTTTTTTTTTAGTATGGCTGTGAATAAAGTTTTGCAGTTTTTAGGAACCCCCAAATCTCTCCTCCGAAATCTTGACCCTAAGAGCATTATTGTTTTCTCTTTTGCACCTCTTTCCATACATTGCTTCTGTAATTATTGCTTTAGTGATTTCCCCCCACCTCCCAACCATGAATATGCTCCTTTACCAGTCAATCAATAATTCCATTATGAAAATGATGATACCTGGGCCAATCAGACTTGGCTATATGCTGGTGATATTAACAACGAACTGTGTGGATCTTGAATGAAGGCAAAGTTTCCTGGACTGATCACATGAGCAATTCTGACCAAATGGGAAGGAGGGGACAAATGGTGTTCATTTTGGGCAATGCATCCCGAAGAGGGAAATATTTTTATTCCTTTCTTTCACAATGATCTACCAAACACCACCGAAAGAGGGAGGTGACATTTTTATGATGCCATCTTTTGGCATTTGAAAATTCTCCTTTTCAGTTGAGTACTAAATGTTAATGTGCAAGTCTCTCTCTCTCTCTCTCTCTCATGTGTTTTTAAACGATAGAGCCTGGAAAGTTTTATTATTACTATTATTATTTAATGAACTAGTTCAAGTTCAACATGGCCAAAAAGGAACTAATCCCAGTTCATCTTTGCCCCTTTACAAAACAAAGGGCCTAGTTTGGTTCATAGTTAGTTTGCAGTTCAATTCAAGTTCATCCAAATATTTATTGGCAAAAAAAGTAAAATAAATGTCAGCATTAACCAGGTTACAAGTTTCTGTGCTAAAATATATTTTAAAAGACGAATAAAATGTCAAACCATGCACATAGTAGAACATGAAATGTTTGGTTTATTTTCCACAACTATTGTGATGAACTAGAAATTATTCCAAGTTTTACTCCCAAATGAACTTAATTCACATTTAGTTCACTCAGAAAATATAGGAATGACTTTCAGGTGTCATTAGAGACCCTTGAACTAATTCAGAGATCTTTTGAAGACCTAACTATTTCATTTGAATCACTGTCAAAAAGCTAGTACCCCTCCTATCAAGAGACACTGAGACACAGTACCTCAAAGAACACCTCTTGGCTAATTCTGCCTCTTGTCAGCAACACTGGTAGAGTTTCCATTAGTCCAACTGCGAAAGCAGCTTTGGATGTGAGGAGAGGCAAGGAATTTCATTTGGAAGCAGTACAGGCATCATCAGGCAGGAAGGATGTTCTGTGCCAGTTGCTGTTGCTGTCCAAGTGGCCTTTTGTATGCCACAAAATTCACAAGTGGAGATTAACTTCTTGGAAGAGCAACCAAGAAGGGCATGAGATAACGCAGATGAACGCTTGTTCACACTCCAGGAAGACATCATGGGGAATTCTAAGGAACTTATTTTCTTTCCTCTTTGATTTCCGTTGTACAGTTTTAAAACTTGTTCTCCATTTCCAGATCAGAAATAAGACTTTGGAATAGGGATGGAGGAGATATTCTATTTATTTCACTTTTAAAGCTGAATTGATTAAATTCACACTTTTTGAAACACTATGAGAACCCAAATTCAGCCATACTTCAAAATCCTTATACAAATTTTGCAATGCAGTTCTGCAACCAACCAATGTTTACAGAAATGCATATATTAGGTCTAAATGTGCTTAAAATGACAATATTAATGAAAGCAACATGCAGAAATTGCTTGAAAAAATGTGTACATTAGTCAAACCTGCATACAAAATCTGCTCATTGGGAGAAATTCACACAACAATGCTGAAATATTTCCATGAGGATTGAATAATAATAATAATAATAATAATAATAATAATAATAATAATAGCAGATTGCTGTGAGAATGTGAATAACCAAATTTAGCATTGGGGACTGAGTCAAAATTCACATATCCTTCCATCCTTACTTTGGAATAGAGCAAGAGACAGAGATCCAGTTCACCATAGTTAGTGTTTTGCATGAAAGAGCTACAGAGATTCAAATAACCGTTGCTGAGCTTGTGACCAAACAGTATGCAACTGTCTCTATGCAACAACTGTCTACAATCATTACTATTTGAGCAATAACAGTAGCTTGTAAAAACATTGTCATAATCAAGGAAATTATAATGGTCCCGTAGACCAATTTACAAGATGGCACCTCCACTGAATGGCTGTGAAACCCAAAGTGGCCCTGTGTCTACTCAAGGCACTCAAGAGGTTGCTGGCTAGAGTTAAGTGGCCAAGGAAGTTCCATATTTGTGTGTCTGTTTGTGTGCCCTCACACACCATCTGCTTTCCAAGTGGTTGAACAGATAGATGTTTAAAGCAGACTGGCACCAAGCCGAAAGATGCCAGCGAATATTGTAATTGTGACTTAATGCATGCTTGATATTATACCCACACATTCATTCTGTAGTTCCAGGCAGGTAAGAAAAAAACATGGTGCTCATCAAGCCTATGATAGGCATCCAGTCCATGATGGATGGTTTGTCTCTAGTTTCCTGGGTCTTGTTTTGGCAGCCTACTCTAAATGACCTGTGGGTTGGGTGGCACAAGTTGTACAGATAACAGGAAGATATGCACTCCTATTCCAGAGTATCAGGCTCCGTGGACCTAGGTGTGACACAGGTGTAAGTCTGGCTGTTCGTCTCTTTCTTGAGCACACTTGATGAGAGGCAAAACCATAGAGGAGGAGTAAATCTGTACAGGCAACATAGAATGTGTTGGAGAAGAACTGTCTCATGTGAACTTGCAGCCCACATGCTGGAAAAGGCTGACAGCAAAACTAGTGTTATGACCTAAACAGTTTGAACAATATCGAGTGCTCCTGTTATGCTTGAGCAACAGGCTCTCACTTCCACAATGGAACCTTCCTCTCCTCTCACCTGCAGCTGCCCACACATCTTCAAAATCTTCAGCAGAAGGTTGGAGGATACTCCAAAGCAGATTCTGAGGGTGTGCA
Source organism: Podarcis erhardii (assembly GCF_964252035.2). Lineage (NCBI taxonomy): Eukaryota > Metazoa > Chordata > Lepidosauria > Squamata > Lacertidae > Podarcis > Podarcis erhardii. The sequence goes on from NC_138508.1 coordinate 89,355,254, forward strand.
GAGATGGGAGGAGGAAGGGAAGTTCTATTCGTTGCATGAGCAAAACTCTGTGCATACAGCGTCATCATTTAATTGTATAAATCTTTGTGCAGTAACTATAATATTTATGTTTAAAAGTAGCTGTCTACCAGGAAGCTCTAGGCAAAAGAGAAATTTCAAAATCCTTCAAGCAATGTTGATGCTTGCAAGTCTCAATGTTATGTTATGTTTCTTGTTTGTCTTTAAAGCCATGACTATATCTAAGAAAGGTGTGGGAAGGCTCTGGGACGAGGGGACAGAAAGCGGCGTAGGTTGAAATGAACTTTTGAGTTTCTAACCAAGCGATATGAAGTCACCTATGACAGTGGCAAATAATGCTGAAGCTTGCTATTTCCAATAATGCCTTGTGTTTTAGAAAGCTAAGAGCCTGAAATATAAATACATATAAAGTGAAGTCAAGCAATGTGTGGGTGTCTGCAGCCCATTATAAGTGTGTGTGTGTGTGTGTGTGTGTGTGTGTGTGTGTGTATCACTTTAAAACTGTTCTTGGTTGACTAAAATAATGTTATGTGGAATATTCTAACACCACAGCATTTGTGATGGTGAGGAAATGATAAATTTTCACTACTTGCTAGAAATGGGGGAAAGAGAAGTAGAAAGGGAAAGGTTTTGCCATTTAACTGAGCTTGCATTCTGTAGTTAAAATTGAGTGTCATATAGGGAATGTTATTGCGCTGGTAAATATGACATGATGTGCTGGGAGGCAAGTATTTTAAAGTTAACTATCAAAAAACAATATGGCTTTAGAAGAATTTATGTATTTCTGCAGTTTGAAATAAACATGCAATTCCATGAAATCAGTGTTCCATGGTGGGGGGAGAATTATAGCAAAAAAGTATTGTCATTGTCAGATGGGACTGGAGGGGAACACTGAGTGGAGCATGTGCATAAAGGCACTGGGTTGTGAAATAGAATAGTTTGTCATACTTCATTTCGGCATTAAATAACCTCTTGAAATGGCTGCCAGAATCAAGCTGAACCAAAAGTGTGGCTGCAAGAATAAAGATGAGATTTCTGATGGGATGTAACAGAGAGAATTTCTATGGAGAGCACAAAATCTTCATGTCCCATTGCCTGTGTTCACATATATGTGGTTATCCTATTGTTTTCTTGTATAAAAGTAATTATGAAGCATAGTACAAACAAAGAAATGAAATTATCCTAATCCGGCCACAATTGTGGGCAGCTGACCACACAACTATTGGGGACTCCTGATTCAGATATGCATCCATATTTTGTATCAAAAGAAACATGCAACAGGTGTGTGTCATAGCATACATAGGGACGTGGATCCAGATGTGAATTTGCATGGAACTCAGCTGACTGGCGTGAATATTTCCAGACACAAAATCATTTTTACTTCATCTTCCATTTTTACTTCATTGTAAACGCTCTTCTAAAATATAATAAAGGGCTGCTAGCTGTTTTCCAACAAAAAAAATCTAGTTGGGTTATTTCCCCCCATGATCATATAAAACGTGGCAGTAATGCCAAGGTCATAGGTTTGATCCATCGATGGGTACTTTTTCCCTCATTGCAAGGGGTTGGACAAAATCATTCATGGAGTCCCTTCCAAGTCTATGATTTTATGATCTGCAAAGATCATAAAATGAATGAATGCAATCAAATCGTGCATCCTTTATGTACTTTCCTACCTTCTAGGACCATAGAGCCTAGGGCTTGCCGATCAGAAGGTCGGTGGTTCGAACCCCCGCGACGGAGTGAGCTCCCGTTGCTCGGTCCCTGCTCCTGCCAACCTAGCAGTTCAAAAGCACATCAAAGTGCAAGTAGATAAATAGGTACCGCTCTGGCGGGAAGGTAAACAGCGTTTCCATGCGCCGCTCTGGTTCGCCAGAAGTGGCTTTGTCATGCTGGCCACGTGACCCGGAAGCTGTATGCCGGCTCCCTCGGCTTATAGAGTGAGATGAGCGCTGCAACCCAAGAGTCGTCCAAGACTGGACCTAATGGTCAGGGGTCCCTTTACCTTTACCTTACCTTCTGGGAATAGATTTTTCCTTTCTAATATCCCCCAATACCATTTATGAGGCTGTCAGTTGGATTTCAGCACATGCGCTTTTTTCAAAGTCCCCAAGCTATTTTCTCCATGTGCGAAAGAAGAAACAGAAGCTGCTTTAATTAAGGCCACTATATTGATGTTTCATTAACATTTTCCTTCCTTTTAAGAGTCTCCCTTCTAGAGATGCTACCAAAGGCAGAGTATTGGTATCTGACACTAACTCTATGGATTAGCACTTAATGAGATTGGCTAAAGCATTTCATAAACTAGCAGTGTGTCAGTCGTCATTATAGGTGATGCTGAGCTCCTTAATTATTACAGAACCTCCATAAACTGTGCAACAAATCTTTTCCCCAGATTCATACTATTTTGTATACTAGCTGCTCTCTATCCACCCCTCCCCCCGTCCCATTCAGCTATAAATTAGTTACATGTTCTTAGGCATCATTGGTTTTTATGCTTCTGATTAATACGTGATTGGTTTAGGCTATAATGGTACAAGCATGTAATGGCATTTGAAGACCACTTCATGCATTATTAGCAGCTATGCTTCCTGCTGTCCTGTGGGTGCCTCCATGTCATTCCCAGTAGTGCATATAACATACTGAGGGATAGAAGAAAGAGGTTGGTTTCTGGTCCATGCCATTTTTGAAATATTTTAGGTTCTGATACATGTAAGCTACTGTAAGGACTGTGTCATCGTATTCAGAGATGTGCAATGTAATGAACAGGCAATGTGGACAGGCAAGGCCAGGTTATCTATAGTGTACAGTAATTGGAGCAACTCCAGAATGTCTTCAAGGGTCTCCAGAGTCTGAGATTCTTTTATTTTCAAGTAAGTCTCCAGCCCTTCCAGAAGGCAAGCTCTGGATACAAATGTACAACTTGCCTTGAGACTTTCTTGATGCTGAAGACACAGGTTTCATATTGCTCTGCACAACAGTTCCAGAAGTCTGAAGAGCCCCTCCCATTCCACTCAGATTGAATGTGATTCAGACCCTCCAAGTGTCCCTATTTTCCAGGAACAGCCCTGGATTTACATAAGCTGTCCCGGTTTCTGATTTGATCTTGGAATGTACCTCTTTTCCTTAGGATGTCCCTATTTTCCTCAGAGAAATGTTGGAGGGTATGAAGTTATGTGGCCCCCCAAGCCGAGGAGATAGGTGCAACCTTTAGAAGACATCTGAAGGCAGCCCTGTATAGGGAAGTTTTACAATGTTTAACGTTTTATTATGTTTTTATTTATGTTGGAAGCTGCTCAGAGTGGCTGGGGCCCAATCAGATTGGGGTGTGTGTAAATAATAATAATAATAATAATAATAATAATAATAATAATAGAATAGGGTGGTCCCTATTTTCATCAGAGAACTGTTGGAGTGTGTGATGTTGTAATCCTCCCTCCTTCTCCCCTGAGACTTTGTAAATAGAGCCAAAGTTAGGCTTTTCTACCTTTGTGGATTTTTGGAAGATGTTTGGTGATAAAAGATGGCAAGGGATTAGTTTAAGAAGAGCCTTCTGGATCAGGTCAATGGTCCATCTAGTCCAGGTACAGGCAAACTCCAGCTCTCCAGATGTTTTGAGACTACAAATCCCACCACCCCTGACCTTTGGTCCTGTTAGCTAGGGATCATGGGAGTTGTAGTCCCAAAACATCTGGAGGGCCGGAGTTTGCCTATGCCTAACAAAGGCCAACCAGATGCCTGTGGGAAACCAGGAAACAGGATTTGAGAACAAAAGCACTCTTCCCTCCTTTGGTTTCCAGCACTTGGTATTCAGAAACATGGCTGCCTCCAATGAAGTGGTGACATGGGGAATAGTTTGTTGTCCAAAAGTGCTTCCTAACAGAGGGGGAGAAGAAAACAATGATAGAGATGGCTTTCTTCCTGGCTTCAATTTGTCCCCATCCACCCACCTGCGTGTTGGTAAGGACTTGCATATTTGTCTTAGAAGGAGGGGGTAAAGAAAAACAATGACATTGTGGCTTCCTTCCCACACCACCTCTCTATTTCTGACTGCCTATGTGTTGGTGGTGTTGGGGAGCAGTCTCTTGTGAAGAAGGCAAGGGGGAAGAAAAAGGTGTGGGTTAGTGATTTCCCTCCTTGCCTTCCTGTGTTGCTTTGCCCAGAAAGGGCTTCTGAAGAAGGTGGAAAAGAGAAAGAAGGATCGTTGGTATTTAATCCCTAGTAAACTAGCTAAAATGTACAAGACCAAGTCAAATGCATGCTGGAACGGTAAGGGGAAAGAAGGCACCTTTTAACATATGTGGTGGACATGTCAAGCTAGTAAAAGAATTCTGGGAGATGATATATAATGAACTGAAAAAAAAACATTCAAAATAACTTTTTCTTAAAAACCTGAAGCTTTTCCTTTAGGAATTCTAGGTGCCGAAATCCCAACAGATAAGAAAAGACTATTTATGTATGTGACCACTGCTGACTGGATGTTACTAGCCCAGAGATGGAAAGAGGATGAGAGTCCCTCCCAGAGAAGAATGACAGATTAAATTGATAGACTATGCCAAATTGGCAAAAATAACTGGAAGAATCAGAAACCAGGAAGCCCAAAATTTCAATACGGAATGGGGAAAATATATAATTTACTTTAAAAACCGTTGTAAACAATTAACATTATTAGTAGGATTAGAATAACACTTGTAGTTTAATGTTAAATTTTGCGTTTAATGGAGATGTAATAGGTTTGGATTAATAGACAAGATGCAGGAGACAAAGATTAATATAAGGACCCACAAAGGGGAGAAGGGAAGTTCAGGAGATTCTACGGAATTCTCTTTCTATGTTGGTTGTTTGATCATTGTTTGTAAAATTTTAAAATCTGAATTTATTTTTTTAGAGAGGTTGTTGCTCTATTACTTTGTCCTTCTGGAGAGGAAAGGATGCACTCTGCTGCCCTCTGCTTCACTTGAGTCTGCTATGTGTGCAAGCTCCAGTTGTGCAATTTAGTCACAAATTTGCAGAGCTGGTTAACCCAGAAAAAAACCTTCCCTAATCTTTGCCATCAATCTCCCCACAAACCACATTTTCAAAAATCAATTTTCACAGCCATTTGCAGTGCAATCCTAACCATCTCTACTCATTAACAAATCCCACCAAATACTGAAATGTCACTGAAGTGAAATTTACTTTCTGGGTCCCAGGTACGGTATGTGGGGTTAGGATTGCAGCCTAAATATTTGAGAATCTGAGCACTGTGCAAATTTCATGCACTCAATCTGTGTTCAGTTCTCAGACTTGCTGACATATTATGGATCATTTTTATTTCTCAGTCTAGTCCGGAAGCAAGCAAGTACATTATGCAACTTTTGGTTATAGGAGGCACCTGCCTGCCCCCACGACCTGTCTCTTGCTGTTGGGCAGTACCCTGAACACATTTTCTTGTTTGCTGTGGAAAAGTGGGGGGATCAGTTCTATTTCTCAGTAGTCTGTATGTGAGAGAGTGGGAGGGCAAAGGAGGGCATAGGGTAATGGGCAGAAAATTGTTGAAAATAGCCTCCTTTGAAATTCTACTGGTGGAAGCCTTTTCTTGATCGGAGAGATACAACCTAATGACTGATGTGCTCTCTTCTCCATGCTCTCTTCCCACATCAACATACATACCTTCCCATTAATGACATCTGTAAACACAGGAATCCCAGCTTCCATACACTGCCTGTCTTTGCAAATATCATCGAGTCATTTTGCACAAGCTATAAAGGCAGTCCTGTAATCAGAGCAATGGAGAGCAGGGGAAGATTAGCAGAACTTATCTTTCCTCTGCTAGAAGGATGAGCATTCTCTGCTGAAACCAGAAGGAATGAGGGATGCTGCAAAAAATGAAAGCTGGTTTTCTGAAAGGATTTTTTAAAATATTCCTCCATTCAGGTCTCACCATTTTGTATTCTGAAGAATGATATATATTTTTTGCATTTTGAAGAATACTTTTGAAGGATGCCTATTATAGCCCAGGAATGGAGAACCTCAGGCATGGAAGATAAATGGAGCTTTCTAGCATCCCTTTGTATCTGGACCTTAGCAGAAGGTGGGACATTTTAGACTAAAATATAATTTTGTAATGTTTCTTGTGTTGCTAATCTCTTGATTATTCACTGTTGTTTGTTAGCTGGATAAAAACTGCTGCTTGAACATATTTTAAGGAGTGTGTGTGTTGAATGAAAACTGCTTCTCCAAGCTTTCCAGGGTGTAGCAGAACGCAGTAGGAGAAAATTCGTAGACACTGAACCCAACCCTGGTTGCTGACCCAAGGGTTACACATTAAAGTGTACAGTTTCAATGAGCCAAACATATGTTTTGAATTGGATGTATCATAGAGTTGCATTGACTGAAGGTTGTGGTTCTCTCATAAGCACATCCACCCACCCATGCATAAAAAAGTTTGAAGGACACATTATTAGATCACCCAAAGCAAAAAGCAGACCAGAGGTTCCCTCCAGTCATAATATGCATGGTGCTATCAACATGGTGCTATCAACCTAGATAGCATCTTAAAAAGTAGAGACATCACCTTGCCAACAAAGGTCCATATAATAAAAGCTATGGTTTTCCCAGTAGTGATGGATGGAAGTGAGAGCTGGACCATAAAGAAGGCTGATCGCCGAAGAATTGATGCTTTTGAATTATGGTGCTGGAGGAGACTCTTGAGAGTCCCATGGACTGCAAGAAGGTCAAACATATCCATTCTTAAGGAAATCAGCCCTGAGTGCTCACTGGAAGGACAGATCCTGAAGCTGAGGCTCCAATACTTTGGCCACCTCATGAGAAGAGAAGACTCCCTGGAAAAGACCCTGATGTTGGGAAAGATTGATGGCACAAGGAGAAGGGGACGACAGAGGACGAGATGGTTGGATAGTGTTCTCGAAGCTACCAGCATGAGTTTGACTAAACTGTGGGAGGCAGTGGAAGACAGAAGTGCCTGGCATGCTCTGGTCCATGGGGTCACAAAGTGTCAGACACGACTAAATGACTAAACAACAACAACAACATCAACAACATGTACCGTACCACACTTTAATTTATGGCACATATTGGATTCCTCAATAATTTATTTCAGCAGGCGTAGTTCTTTGAGTAGGAAATGGATTTTATCCAAATTGTTAAATGGACTATTTTGTTTGAAACAAAAACAAAACAAACCCACTTGTCAGTTAAAGGGTGCCTGAGATTAAGTGTTTTGTTTCCCACCTTGAGTCATAGCAACAGCTTTTTTCATTGTTCTGTTTTAATCTATTTATTTATGGGATTAAGCATATAATAGTTACCTTAATCTTGTTTCAACAGGGTGCAGTGAGTGGCCAGGTCTATACTTAATAAAGAAGCTGCTAGGTGGGCTGGAAGAGGTTTATAAAGGCCAGGCAAGGAACTGCGCTTGTGTAATAGCTCACAACACAAAGGAATCATATCAACAAAATTGTTTCACTGAGGTCAAAAGAGTCAAACCACAGTTCATGGAAACAGCAGAAGGTGGAGAATTATTCTGCTGTATGTGAAAACAGACTTTGGTCCAAAGAATCTCCCCATACAGATTTTCACTTTGCAGCATATTTGACCTATTATAAATGATCTAAGATGGATTGCTGGTCTATTGTGGACAAACACAAGGTTGATATCATACCTACTAAAACTTCTAATGCTCCTTCTGTACCTACAACATTTGTCATAGTTGTCTTTGCTAAAAACCCATATTCTCCTGATCTTCCTGATCCTTCCACTCTTCCTGATCACCACCACTAGTGCTGGATTTATGTATAGGCTAAGTAGGCTGAAGCCTAGGGCCTCTAAATCTAGGGGGCCTCGCCAGCCCTCCAGCTCCCCAGTGGGCAGTCTCTCCTCTCCCAAAATTGCAAACCCAAGACTTCATGCGAGGGCAGGGCAACTCGGGCCCAGCAACTATAAGACTAAGGCTATAAGACTTAGAGCTAGCCAGTGGGGCCCAATTCGAAGCAGTGGGGCGCAACTTTTTTTCTTTTTTTGGTAGGGCCCCAATTCACAGCCAAAGTCTGCAAAATTTTATAGATATAAATAATATCCATCTAGATTGCCCAGGTGCTGCCCCCCCCTTATAAGCAGCCCATGGGACCCAATTTGGCCCAATTGCTCGAATTGCCTAAAGGTCAGCCCTGATGAGACTGTGCAGGGGTTGGACTGACAAGCCCTGCACCTTTTAGGTCCCTGGTGTCACCATTCAGAGTACAGACTCAAGAACTTGTTATGGAAATAGAGGGGGGCACTTATTTGAAATTAGTTTTGTCACCTCTTCCCCCCCAAACCCCGAGACAATGAGCCCACCCACCTTTTATTTACAGTCACATAGGCACTACACTACAGCATGGCCATAAACCTGTATGTTCAACTGCTGAAATATACACCCAATATGTAGAAATGGAGATTTATGTTACTGCTTTATGAATGAACACTGTGTTTTATGAATGGAGACTGTATTTTGTGAATTACCTAAGAGCCACCAATAGGGAGCTCTAGAATCTGACAGCTAACCAATTGGGTACTACCAAACAGCGACCCCTATTGCTGAAAGCAGATAACCAGCAGGGAATGCTTCAGCTCAGCCTTTGCGCTGTTGACTGAGCACCCCATGCTGTGCAGATAATGGAGAAAGCTTGTAAATTGTATCCCTTCTGGCATCCTGGCCAACTCTGTTACACTGGTGTAAACCCTGGTGCACCAGAAGCACAGAATAGCAGCAAATAAAATCCGCTCATATGTCAGCAACTGATAAGACTTATCAACCAGTTCTTCCAAAGCCTTCCTAGATTATAAAGCTCCAAAATACAGGCTAAAATAGAGCAGGTCTGGAAAGAGTGAGCCATAGAATGGGCACCACCAGTGAAAAGGCCCTGCTCTGTGTATCTCCTGCCTTGTCATTTGATAGGGTGCCCACTTGCCCTCCTTCTTGACATGGAATGCTCTCTATTGGAGTCTCCAGGTTCAATATAAAGACCATAAGAAGGGAGAGCAAGGACCTTGAAGTTCCCAACAGCTTTAATCAAGCAAGCAAGCAAGCAAACAGGTCACCTTTGTCACAGTCAGAACGCCTATGTCCTGGCCAGGCCTGAACCCAATCTTGTTTTTGTACAATCTTGTTTGTCCTCAGTAACCAAAATTATCTTATCAACATATACAAGCAGAAAAGTGGTTTTCCTTCATCTGAAAGGAATCGTACAAAACAAAGTGGCACTAATAAAGAAAAGTTCCAGGGTGACAACAGAAAGCAAACTAAAAATGCTTTTGCAGTTCATCAAAACTATCCAGCAATATCAAGTTATAGAAAAACTGGTGCTATTAACAGTAATTCTTCAGTTGGTTAATCTGTTCAGCAACTTCCATGCACATGACATGTGATGCTAATTATTTCCCCCAAGAGTTAAATGATAACTAATCAGAGGCAGCTACAGGAGAGCTATGAGATTCAAGTGAGGGTCAGATGCCTTGTCAATCCCAGCAGGTATATAAGAAGACGACCCGGCCTGCCCAGGGTATTTAACAATAATATCTCATGTCCTTTGGAATCAAACACAAGGCTCAGAATCCAAAGCTCAGGTGAACACAGACTACTGCATACAATACCGACTGATTTCTTTTTAATTTCTATCCTCTGCTCTGGTTGATAGTGATGTCATAGATTTGTTAATGCCCTAGGATTTTTAAAATTATGTTAGGGATTACAATGCCCATCATCTCTGATCATGGCCTGCACTAGATGGGTCTGAAAGGAGTTGTAGTCGAAAACATGTTGAGGGCACCAGGTTGGCGAAGGCTGCATTAAGGTTTTAAAGCTCCTCTATTTGGATCTTATATTGCTTGACCTATTTGTTTCCATTCCGGGTCACTGATTTTTACAAAGCAGGTGTGTCTTTTATTTCAGTTGGTTGAGTTATCGCCAGGCAGCAACGGCAGGAGACTGATGAAGCCAGAAATGCTGGGCACAGGGGCAGAGGAGGGGGTGCAGTGGGGGCAGTCTGCCCCGGGTGTCACCACTGAGTGGGGTGACAAAATGGTGGGCGCCACTCACCACAGTGCCTGCAGTGTGCCTGAGACATATGTCTCTCCTGGGAGTGACGAAGTGGCTTGGGCATCTGCAGGCTCCTCACTGCCCCAAACGGTCCACCCGCAGCCTCCCCCTCAGCTGTAGGGCAACTGAGTGTAGGGAGGCAGGCAGGCCCCACAGAGCATCCTGCCCTGGTTTGTCCCGTCCCATGGGCGGCTGGCCTCACCTCTGGGTGCAGGGTTTGTGCACCGCCCCAGGCACCCAATCGGCTTGCTCCGCTGCTGGCTGGGCATAGGGACACCTCCACACAATCCACACGCATACACACACACACACTGACATGCAAAGATTCTCTATCAAATTCAACACCCAGGATTTCTCAACCTGATGTTAGGAAAGAGTGACCAGGGGCTTAGCGTGGGCGACAGGGGGGCCAGAGCTCTGGGTGCACGATTTTTAGGGGTGTAAGCCAAACTCCTACACACAGGGATCCCTGCCCTGCCCTGACTGTTGTTGGGGGTCTCTGAGCTCCGGAGCCCAGCCTGGTCTCACTGCCGCATCCCAAGCCCCCTCACTAAATGGCTGCCTGGCCAATGTTGCGGGGGGGGGGGGGTTGCCTGCCAAGGGCCACATCAGCTAGCCAAGTTCCTCCCTGCATGGGTGGGCAAGAGCACAGTATAGCCTTGCTTGGCTCCAGTGGGCAGAGCTGACTGGCATGCGGCCTTCGTGAATCCTCTGTGCCCATGTCTAGCGGCATTGGTGGCCTGGCACAGTGGGTTCCATTGGCCCTGCATGACCTGCCCCTGCCCAGTGTGTGTTCAGAACGACACTGAGAGTGACGTTCCATTTCAGAAATATCTATATGCACACACCAACCTCTCGCCAGCAAAATAGCTGAGCAACCCTTATTACTGACATAAGCTTTTCCAAGGAGCATTTCTGAGGGCCAAGGGAAGAAATTGTGTTATTAATTGGGCCGTGCCTGGATGCAGCGGGTGATGGATGGTTTCAAAATATATTGATGGGTTTTCAGGTGGAGTGCTATGAGAAGTACTTCAACTTTAATTTGAAAAAAAAAAGAACCCACTAATTTTTTTTTGGGCCATCTAGCCTTAACTATCTCTCCAATTTTGATACTCCGTTTAACCTAACTTTGTGTCAAGAACACTTGGGATCTCTTATCTTCACTGAAGTAATTAAAGTAGAGTAGAAAATTGGCAAAAACTTGGTGGAATCATTGCAAACATTCTTGCAGGAACAGAATAGGTAAAGGCAATTAATAAACTGTCATGTGCCATTCACATACTTTTGTTCTTTTCGGTTGATTTTCCAGCTCTGAAGCCCAAGCAAAACACAGCACATATTTGCAAAGAATTTTCAAAAGTGATTGCCTTTTGGTAGAAGTGTTCCCCAAACTGATTATGTGTCAATAAGGCCTAGATTTACCTTATCCTGTTTTGAAATGTTACAGCCTTTTTCAAAATCAATTGGACATGAATGGACAAGCTAAATTGGGTTAACATGTGTTTGTTTTGTTCTTCACTGAAGCCTAAATTATTCTTAGGGATTGCAAACACTTGGGTAAACTGGGAGGGAATACAGGTTGGTACTACTTGCAACTAATCCAACTAGACTGGTGACTGGGAGTGGCTGCTGAGACTATATAAGACTGGTCCTAAAAGACCTACATTGGCAGTATATTTCTGATCACAATTCAAAGTGTTGGTGCTGACCTTTAAAGCCCTAAATGGCCTTGGTCCAGTATACCTGAAGGATCGTCTCCACCCCCATCGTTCAGCCTGAACAGTGAGGTCCAGCTCCGAGGGCCTTCTGGTGGTTCTGTCACTGTGAGAAGTGAGGTTACAGGGAACCAGGCAAAGGACCTTCTTGGTAGTGGTGCCCACCCTGTGGAACACCCTCCCACCAGATGTCAAGGTAATAAACAACTATCTGGCTTTTAGAAGACATCTGAAGGCAGCCCTGTTTAGGGAAATTTTTTATGTTTGATGTTTTCTTCTGTTTTAATATTCTGTTGGGAGCTGGGGAAACCCAGCCAGATGGGCGGGGTATAAATACTGTAGTAATAATAATTATTATTATCAAAGAACCTTTTAATGAGGGTGAAAGAGGAGAGTGCAAAATATGGTCTGAAGCGCAACATCAAAAAAACGAAGATCATGGCCACTGGGCTCATCACCTCCTGGCAAATAGAAGGGGAAGAAATGGAGGCAGTGAGAGATTTTACTTTCTTGGGCTCCATGATCACTGCAGATGGTGACAGCAGTCATGGAATTAAAAGACTCCTTGGGAGAAAGGCGATGGCAAACCTGGACAGCATCTTAAAAAGCAGAGACATCACCTTGCCAACAAAGGTCTGTATAGTTAAAAGCCATGGTCTTCCCAGTAGTGATGTATGGAAGTGAGAGTGGGCCATAAAGAAGGGTGATCGCTGAAGAATTGATGCTTTCGGCATTATGGTGCTGGAGGAGACTCTTGAGAGTCCCATGGACTGCAAGAAGATCAAACCTCTCCATTCTTAAGGAAATCAGCCCTGAGTGCTCACTGGAAGGACAGTTCATGAAGCTGAGGCTCCAATACTTTGGCCACCTCATGAGAAGAGAAGACTCCCTGGAAAAGACCCTGATGTTGGGAAAGATTGAGGGCACAAGAAGAAGGGGACAACAGAGGATGAGATGGTTGGACGGTGTTCTCGAATCTACCAACATGAGTCTGACCAAACTGCGGGAAGCAGTGGAAGACAGGAGTGCCTGGCGTGCTCTGGTCCATGGGGTCACAAAGAGTCGGACACGACTAAACGACTAAATAATAATAATAATAATAATAATAATAATAATAATAATAATGTTGTTATTGCTTAGGTTTTGTAAGGAAGTGGAATTAACTAGGAATTATGGGTTCCTCCAGACAAATTGTATATTCAGCCGTTATCCTAATTTGCTTGCAGAAAGCTTACATGGTGGTTATACTATGTCTGCTCTGCATTGGGCATTCATTCTTGTTTTCATCCTAATTTGCTTGTGGGGTGCTTACACATCTTTCATTCATACCGTACTTTTTAGTGCATTTTCCCCACCCTTTTCTTTTTAAGTAGATTAATTGTGCTAGGGCAACAAAGTACTTTAATCTGCTTTAACAGCATGAACCTAAAGTGCCAGGATGTATGTAAATTCTGCCCCCACCCCACCCTGCAAAACAGTGACAGCCCAGAGGCACCCTAGGTGTGCACAGTGAACTAATGTTCTCACATCTTCTGTGGCTGATTTTAACACTGGGCAACATTTCCAAAGCTAAGCCAAAAAGAACTGCATCACAACATCTGGAGAAGTAAGAAATAGGAAGATTGAAAAGATCCGAAGCTGATGTCCTCAATACTTGCCCCTAATCCATTTTAAAAGGTAAAGGTAAAGGTACCCCTGACCATTAGGTCCATTAGGCGCTCATCTCACTCTATAAGCCATGGGAGCCGGCATTTGTCCACAGACAGATTCCGGGTCATGTGGCCAGCATGACTAAGCCACCTCTGGCGAACCAGAGCAGCGCACGGAAACGCCGTTTACCTTCCTGCCAGAGCGGTACCTATTTATCTACTTGCACTTTGACGTGCTTTCCAACTGCTAGGTGGGCAGGAGCTGGGACCGAACAACGGGAGTTCACCCCATCACAGGGATTCGAACTGCCGACCTTCAGATCGGCAAGCCCTAGGCTCTATGGTTTAGACCACAACGCCACCCGCATCCCTCTAATCCATTTTAAGTGAGGAAATTTGTGAAAGGAGGCAATATCTGATAAATGATATGAACAACAGAGAACTTACATTTGCATCACCTGACTAATGGGATTACCTTTTCAGCTTGTGTAAAGGACGACCCTAGATGGCTCCTGTACAACCCTCAGATTAGAATCATAAAACTATAGAGTTGGATAGGACCTTGAGAGTCACCTAGTCTTGGCAGTAGCTGGTGATTTTATGACAAGAAGACTCCCCAGATCACCTCCCATGTATATGAAATCCCATGCCAGTGTGGAGGATGCACAGGCCAAGGTTTTCCCCATCAAAGGCACGTGACCTTGGACTGTTTGCCTGCTCTCAAGGTAGTTACTGACAGTGAAACTTTGTGCTCGATTACAGCACAGGTTTTGCAGTTGTTGCAAATGTAGATTCCACTTTTGGAGAAGTGTCTTGGAAGATCTTTGTACAAAATTACGCATTTGACTGGTCCGTATAAGCTGAAACTCCCTCTGCAGCACCTCAAACAGCTCCTTTAAATCCCCAGAATTAAGAAATTGACTTCTCTTTCTCACTGTATGTGTGAGTGTGTGTGTGTTTGGTGGGTGGCCAATACCAGATTATTAATGTAAATACTCAACTATAGCTTTTTCATGTGTGTGTTTTTTAAGCCCAATAATGCTAGCAACACACTCCTTTCTAATTTTCAATGTATACAGCTTTTGCTTAATTTGTGGGTGCCATTGTAACAGTTAATATAATGCCACAGTTGGCTAAATTACTGGCAAATTAACTTTAGATTCAATGATAAATGCTTAATTAGGTACCAATTCAAGGGTTTGACAATGTAAGCATTTCACAAATATTGCTCACATGCAGAAAATGATCAGTTTGCCCAACATTAACGTAGGGTCTTACCTAAGTAATCAGCATCTGGAGAAACAGACTCCATACAGCGCATGTTTATTTAGTTATGTTTATTGAAAAAATTGCAAACTTAGCCATTGGCCAATGCATACTGTGCACCACAGGGGGGAAAACATATTAATGTTTATGGATACACAAGGGGTGTTTACTGAAGGAGATATAGATCATGGGGTTTGAAGTGGATCAGATTTCTCTAGAGAATACGGAAAGTGTAAATGTAATATTAATGCATGCAGCTCAGAATAAACTCGAGTTTTGCCATAAGTGAAATTTCAGGCATCCTCTATAGGTGAACCTCTATGGAATTTCAAGAAAAGGGAAAAAAGTTGGTGGGGTTTTTTAGTAAGGCTAGCCCAATTTTAGAAGGAGGGAGAGCATAATACATCCATATTTATGGGATGCATACAAATGCTGCACAGGTTCTTAATCTGAGAGGTTCTTTTAAATACAGTGGTATCTCGGTTTAAGAACAGAACAGTCTGGTTTAAGAATGATTTGGTTTACAAAGTCCGCAAAACTGGAAATAGTGTCTTGGTTTGAGAAGTTTACCTTGGTCTAAGAATGGAATCTGTATAGTGGAAGGGCACCAGCAGAGGGAGGCCTCATTAGGAAAAGCATGCCTCGGTTTAAGAATGGTTGCAATTTAAGAACAGACTTCCAGAACGGATTAAGTTCATAAACTGAGGTACATACATATTTCTGAACTTAGTGCAGAACACATTGTCTTGGAACATTCATCTGGCTACATTACAACTGCACTAGAGATATATTTGTATACTGCAGATGCACATTCACAGTGGTCCCTGATTCCTGACCTTCTTCTATCCGCACAGATATCAGCAGGATCGTTTCTGAATGGGGCTCATGAGCAAGCAGGGCTTTGTGATGTGTTCGCTTCTTGTTTGATCATAGGGACTCTTACTGTTCCCTCTGGTATTTTCATTCAAATGGCAATATCTCACTGTTTAAATGTATCACATTAAGAATCGAAAGGTGTGCTATACAATATGCATGACTCAGTATGCATTCCTGAAGGCGATAGCTCTGATCCATGCGTGTGTGGCCTCTGTGCACATGGTAATGAAAAACAATTGGCAGTTACACTGATCAGCTGCTTCTTAAAGTGAAGGGGAATGGGGGGGGCATCACTGGTTTGTTTTTGCTTTATTAGGCATTTTGAATTCTCATTCTGTATTTTTCTGTTGTGAACCAGTCTGGGATATTCAGATACAAATGTATTATTATTATTATTATTATTATTATTAATTATTATTATTACTCGAGGCCTATTCTTTTTCCAACAACTTGCTGGGGGCTACAGACAAAAGTGGGTGGAGCAAGGAAAGTAAATTTCATCTTTCTATAACAATAACAATTTCATTAACAATTTAATCTGACTGGGTTGCCCTAGCCACCCTGGGCAGCTAGTTTCTGCACAAACTCAAAATCAGAGTTGACTCCAGGGGACATATTCTTCTTCTTTGGTGATCACTCGTAGCCGAGTAAGATTGTCTTCCATAAACATGATTTTATGGGGTTTGGGAAGATGCCTGTGTGTGAATTTGTATTATGTGTTTATATCAGTGCACACTGATCAATGCACAGTCTTCGCAGTAAGGCTCTGTTCCGATGGCATGAGTTGTCACAACGACTGGTAGATTCCTATTTGTTGCAGCCTTCATCCGCCTTCACAGCTGTTGTAACATACCACTTGTTATCATCCGCCCGTTCTGCCATTGAGGACTTCTTGGATCATTCTTTGTCTAGCTCCTTCCCTTTGACATTACCACCTTGGGTGACCCTGCTGGGAGTACGAGATTCCTGACGGCTTCGCTCACAAGGGTCATAGGAACATGCAAGCCCACTCACCATTACAAGGTGATGATCCAGCGAGTGAACCAGGGGATATATAGAGAAACCCGAAGGGTCATACCTGGCCCCTGGGCTTGCAGTACCCCATCCCTGCAGATATTTCAACATTTTTCTCTGTACTACCACTTCCCATTCCTGCCAACCTAGCAGTTTGAAAGCATGTCAAAGTGCAAGTAGATAAATAGGTACCGCTCCAGTGGGAGGGTAAACGGCGTTTCCATGCGCTGCTCTGGTTCGCCAGAAGCAGCTTAGTCATGCTGGCCACATGACCCGGAAGCTGTACGCTGGCTCCCTCGGCCAATAAACCGAGATGAGCACCACAACCCCAGAGTCGGCCACAAATGGACCTAATGGTCAGGGGTCCCTTTACCTTTACCTTACCACTTCCCATGGCTCAATGCATTTCCAGTTCACGCTGAGGTGCAAATGTTGTTCCCTCTAACCTCACCCCAGAAACCCTCAAATTTCTTTTAAATGCACAATATTCACGTACTGGTAAATATAGATGGAAACTTGTTGCCTTCTGTGGTTTTCTATGCTTGTTTCAATTTAATTTGCTGTCTGTGCTGTCTGTCAGCTGCTCTCAGGGATTTCAGACATAGGTCTTTCCTCGCCCTACCTGAGATGCTGGCGATTGAACGTGTGCATACAAAGCAAATACTCTACTATTGAGAACACACCACTGCCTGAACATCAGATCTGGTCAATTTCTTCCCCCAAATGTATTGTTCTCCCTGAGCAAATTTCAGTCAATCCTGGATGGGAAGGCAGGGGGAGTTTGCCCAACATGGTATCAAGTTAAAAGTAAAGAGTTATTCACAGCGGTTCCCTTTCACATTCCTGTGCTTTGAACTGTGTTTATAGCAAATACGTGATCTGCATTATATATGTCTATTTGAAGACTTTTTCTAAACAGGAAACTCTAAACAATACACCTTTATATGCCAAGAAGTTCTTTTCAAGAGACGAAAACAGTGCACCTCACCTACCCATTGGAGACTTTGATGTTAAATCTCTCTGATTCTCTTCTGAGGAGCTGAACATCTCCTTAAACCTTCTAATGAACATAACACAAGAGAATATCAAAGTGTGAAAATGACAAAGACACAAATGTCGGGAAATTATGTTAAAATACATCATTTCTGCTAGCTTGACAGAGCTTGACACGAATATGCCAGATAATAAGATCAGCATGGTAGCTATTAATATTTACACAGAGAGTTGGATGGTGCACTGCAAAAACCTGATGTCCTTCAAACCAATTAACCTGTTTTCTTCATTGTTTCTTGTCTACCACTCTCAGTCTTCATTGTCACTTTTCCTTATTGCATCTTCATTTGCCATTGTGTTAGCTATCTGGACCCTCATTATATTTAAGAGAGTGAAGTAACAATAGCAAATTCCATTTAAGAGGCTTAGCTAGAGCAACTCTTGACTGTTTGGGGGGAAACAACAATATCTTAGCCATAAGGTCTCATTCTGCATGAATAAACTTCCCCACTCTGGAATAGCACAGTACCGACAAGAACTGGTGGAAATTGTAGTCCATAAGATGTGGAGGACCCCAGGCTGAAGAAGGCTGATTTTGAACCACCCTTGTTAAACTTTTGATGAAGTCATAATCACATCTGAGAAAGCGATTCCCTTACAGACAGACAGCACATGGGGAGAGATGGGAACTCCTAGTTATGACACCTCCTTGCTTACAGGTTCTGCTCTCCTTTGGTGAGATAGGTTGATTTCTCAGTAGTTCAGCTTATGGTAAAAAGGTAAAGGTAAAGGGACCCCTGACCATTAGGTCCAGTCGTGACCGACTCTGGGGTTGCAGCACTCATCTCACTTTATTGGCCGAGGGAGCCGGCGTACAGCTTCTGGGTCATGTGGCCAGCATAATTAAGCCGCTTCTGGCAAACCAGAGCAGCGCACGGAAACGCCGTTTACCTTCCCGCTGAAGTGGTACCTATTTATCTACTTGCACTTTGACATGCTTTCGAACTGCTAGGTTGGCAGGAGCTGGGACTGAGCAACGGGAGCTCACCCCGTCACGGGGATTCGAACCGCCAACCTTCTGATCGGCAAGTCCTAGGCTCTGTGGTTTAACCACAGCACCACCCGCATCCCAGCTTATGGTAAGTTAGTACCTAAACCCCCTAAAAACAAGGCTTTTTAAAAGCCAGAACTCAGTTCTGGCACCTCTCAGGTGGGCGCCATACCAATTTTTAAGAGAACAAGGGAGTTTGGGCACCTCTTTTTTCAAGAAAAATTGCACTGCCCGAAAGTATTCCCCCACAAAAAAAGTGAGTATGGAGTAGCCCTAGCTCACAGAGCTGAATGGATAGTAGAAATGTCACCAATAGCTTATGTGTATCTGTTTCCAAGGAAAGCAAAACCAACAAACCCAATCCTTTAAAAACAAGTGTTTTGAATATTATGCTGTGGACAAAACATTCATGAATCTTTTTGGCTTTGGATCACTTTACCTTGTTTGGGGAAGATCACAATGTGGATAGCTATTGCCAAAAATGTCATCTGAAATGAGCAAATGTAGCTTTCCGCATCCTATCTAGGATGTACCAGAGTGTAGCCTGACTTAGGAACATAGGAAATCGCCTTTTGACCATTGGCCCATCCAGCCCAGCGCTATCTACAATGATGGCAGTGGCTCTCCAAGGACATGAGACCTTAGCAGCCCTAACTGGATGTGCCATGGATTAGATTTGGTACCCTTTGCATGCAAAACAGGTGCCACTCAGCTATGGCTTCACCTCCATTCCTTTTAAAGCAGAATGTGTTCCATTTACTTGTATCAGAAACAATTCTTCACATCTGCACAGGGACAGCGATGATTGCCTCTTGGATATATGTGCAAACACACACACACACACACACACACACACACACACATTTCTAATACATATATTTGTATCACATAAACATACACAAACCCTTTTCTTTCTTTCTTTACAATACCCACAACCACCAGCACTTCTTTTTTTTGCTGCCTATAGCAGCCATTTTGTGCTGGTGCCCACAGCGCTTTTATCAATATATGACTACCAGCACATCATTTTATTCATTTATTTTACCAAAAATCTCTCTCTCTCTATGCATGCAGGTGGTGCTGTGGGTTAAACCACAGAGCCTAGGACTTGACAATCAGAAGGTCGGTGGTTCGAATCCCCGCGACAGGGTGAGCTCCTGTTGCTCGGTCCCTGCTCCTGCCAACCTAGCAGTTCAAAAGCATGTCAAAGTGCAAGTAGATAAATAGGTACCACTCCGGCGGGAAGATAAACGGCATTTCCATGTGCTGCTCTGGTTCACCAAAGTCATGCTGGCCACATGACCTGGAAGCTGTACGCTGCCTCCCTCGGCCAATAAAGCGAGATGAGCGTGGCAACCCCAGAGTCGGCCATGACTGTACCTAATGGTCAGGAGTCCCTTTACCTTTACCTTTACATGAAAGGGAAATATATAATTGATGGTAAAGAGATAGGCTTTGCATATCCCTCTTGGATGATAGTTAGTACATGTTACACAAGACTTTTTCTTTCCTTTAAGGCTTTTGTTTCTTTGGTCATATTCAGAAACCATTTTTATTATAATCCCCACCAACACCATTTCTCATTTTTCTTTTGGTTCCCTGCCTTGATCTTCCCAGACACCAAAATGAAAAATATATTTACTGAGAAAGGGGAGGGGCGGGACAATACTGAACTACTTTTGTCCCTTAATCTATGATGCCTGCTGATTTGTTTTACACCATCGAGAGCCTTTATTTGGAATAAATGTAATGAAAACCACCCAAAACAGTGTAAGAAATCATTATTATATATCATCAGGGTACGAGCAAGCAAGCATACTTCCTGAAATGGCAGCCTTCGAATAAAACACACCTACGAAAGTGTCGTCCCCCCCCCTCCCCCCCGTAGTTGATAAAGCCCTGGAGCCATGTAGCAAATGATCAGCAATACACATGATGACTAACGTGTCTTGCATAACAGTCCTACCCAGCTCCTTTTGAAGATGCTCTGTGCAAAAGAGCCCCTTTGGGATAACAGGTGAACTATGCATTCTGAAGCAATCATGTTCTTGGAGTATATTGAACCCTCTTGGTGGGTCAAAGAGGCTCCGGCTGACAGCCTCGAGTCAATGTCACAATGGCTGGTTTATGACACTTGCTTAGTGCTTACCATTCCCCGAGCCTACATGTGCAGCAGAGATATGCAGGCAGTAAAAAGCCTTTGCAGCTAATGAGACAGCGCTGCTTTGTGTAGAACACCTCATTCAGGATGTGCCAGGATGTGTTTGCCTCTCAGCGCAGACTGATGTTACTTACTTTATAATAGGAACACAAACACAGCACAAGTAGTACAATTGCCCCCCAAATCCCTATTCTCTCTTTAGCACCCCAGCAGTCTTTTCTTGTCATTCAGTTCCACGGAGGGGAGACCGATATTGTCACAGCAACATTGCACTGGAATGATATTGAAGAACTCCAGTCAAGCCCCCCACCCCCGCTCTGCAAATGCCTTTGCTTGCTGGTTGGCACAAGGAAATAAATTGAAGTTGGCATGCTGTATTTTTTATCCTGGGCAAGTTATTTGTATGATAGAAATAAGATGAAAGCAAATTAGCATGTCTGAGGAAAGTGCAGGTAAATTGATGCGATCTGATGTAGAGCATGGAGTCAGGCAATTTGACAAGGTTTTTCAAGAACCTAGATGGTAAAATGATGATTTCATGTTGTCACTTTTCTCCGCTGCCCCCATTGGGGCTAAATGCATTTTAAACCTCTGCTTCAGCTTCTTACATTTCTCTGCAATCTTTCCTAATAGACACAAACTGTGTTGGGGTTACTCAATAGCACCCGGATCTCCAAGTTAGGTGTTCAATGGCTAGATATGTGGAATGGATATGGCATTTACTGTTTGTGCCATCTTTGCATGCAGTGGTTAATATTCAACTAAATAATTGTTATTATTTATGGAACTTACCTTTTCTGCTCCTGCATATGTCCCACAGTGTTCCCAAATCTGCTCAATGGTGTTAGGGCAGGCATGTCCAACAGGTAGATCACCGGACATCTGTGGTAGATCACTGGTAGATCACTGGCTCCCCCCAAAGAAGCTCAACCACTTTGGCACCCTAAAGAAACACCCTCCACCCTCCACTCTCCACCCTAAAAAAAAGCTCAACTTTGACCAGAACCCCACAAAAGGAAGTAGATCACTGCCAGTTTTTAACTCTGTAAGTAGTTCGCAGTCTCTTGGGAGTTGGCCACCCCTGTGTTAGGGGAACTCCTAAAACACATTTAGTATATGTGTACAGGGAGGGGGGTAGAATGTTCCATTGCACAAAGAGAAATCCTTGTGCTGACAGAACAGTAACCTTAGCACTATGTTCAGTTCCACTCTCTGTTTCCATATCCCTTTCTGAAAGTTTGTCTGCATGTCACAACATTAAGACCCTAGCACAGGAATAGCCAGTGCCCTACTGATGACACCTTACAGCATAATCCGAACCCTGTCCTACTGGTTTTTCTTTTCTATTTCTTGCTTTTTTTATAGGTGAAGTGTTGAAGCAGGAAAATAAATTCAATTATATTTTTGACAGGCAGAGGAGCCATCATTATTTCCTCATTGCATTGTTCATATAACTGCTGAATATCCTGGCTTGTGGCAAGCAGAATGAATCCTTGACCGGGAGATTATCAAATTGGACTCTATACTTTGTTTTTACCGGAAACTTAAACGCCATGTTTGACTTTATAACTGGCAAAGCAGGACCCATGAGAGCATGTTTGCTTGAAGAAAGGGAAATGTTTACCCACCTGCGTTCCCTACTTGCATCAAGTTTTCAACTGAAATGATCTAAATCAATGATATAGTACACCTTTTCTGGATTAGGTTAGGTTTATATGGCAGTACTGGAGAGCATTAGCTACATCTGTATTATCAGAAGTAGCAATGCTGCTCTAATGCCTAGGGGCTAGAAGCACGGGTGAGGAATCCATTGTAATATTATGCTATGAGACTGTAAAATAACTCAGACATTCTAAGGAAGCCAGCAATCTAATACTGGAGGCCTAAGAGAAATGCAACTGGAAAAGTATTGTTTTGAATTTTGGGGCTTAGGAAGCAGGCTGTATGTAAGACCCTTTTAACCGCTGGATCCCACAAGTGTCAAACTAGTTTCCTGTGTTGAGGTGATAGCTTGGGTGATGGGCCATTAAGAGAAACAAAGGAAAGGGTCTAACAGTTAAATTCACAGTTAATTAGAAGGACAAAAGCTAGATTTGAGAGCTGAGAGTTTTGGGGGCAGTGATATGACCAAGATATAAAGCAGCAATCTGGAGAGTCAGAGAAATGTTTGAGAGCAATGTTTGATGTCTGCTTGAATCCAAGGTGGCAGCTTGAGGCATGTAATCCATTGGTACAGTCAAATGCAACATTCCTTATTTCCCTAGAGTGGGCACAGGCAGGGGGACATCCAGTCAGTGTAACTTCCTGTTTCACTGGTCTGGAGCTTCCTCCCCCCCCCCCGCATGTGACCTGGGAGATGGGCATGGCTTTGTCTGACTCCATAAAAGAGCCGAGTCATGCAGCCATTTTCTCAGTCTCTTTGTTGTCTTGAGTCTTGCTTCACTTGTTTTCTCTCTTGTTCTATCTTTTGCTGCTATGCTGCTCTCCTGCAGCCATTTCATTCTATTGATGTAATTTTGCTGTCTGCTGGATCTCAGCCAGCAGCACATGAGTTCCGTATCCATATGAGATGAACTCACTGTTTGTTTGTGTAACTACTAAGAAGAGCCTGCCTTTCAGGGATCATATCGTGAACTGAAATGTAAGTAAACTTTTTGTTACTTTACTCAGAAAGACTTTTGTGTCCCTTTTAAGAGGGATTAAAGGGGACACCAGGAAATAAACTTAACTAAGAGGTTCAAACGAATCTGCAAACTAGCTTTCAGCTATATTAAAGGGAATCTGCTCTGCATGAGTGAAGGGTAATACTTATTCAATATATCCTTTCCTACTATCTTTAACATTCCCACACAGCTATGGGAGAAACAAGACCCTTTTGGGGTGTTAATGCTGTGAACTCCTCAATTGCAGACTCAGATCATATCATGAAGACGCCACTGTCTCTGCTGTGCCTCATTCCCAAAGGAACACAAACCCTGGGTAAGTGCCTGGAACTCCACCACTTGGAGATGGAAGTGCCATGCAACAGTATTGGTCTAGGAAGTAGAAATTAGGTAGGTGTAAATCAACACCTAGAAATTAGGTAGGTGTAAATCAACAAATTGTTCATCCCTACTGTGTGCCTGACAAACCCCTCCTGTGGCATTAGACCTTATCCAATCATCATAGCTGTTCTCAGGAAGAACTTTATTCCAGGTCACAGAAATCAGGTGAGCACAGCTTGACACAAACACCTCAATAATCTGAAGCTTTACTTGGCAAACTCTGGTACGTGTAGCACGTTGTGTTAATCAGGAATCTGTTTTAGGGTGTCTCTCCACTTTTTGCCTCTCTGAGGTAGACATGCTAGGTTGTATTGTATTAGGCTCTGTAATATATTACAGTTAGGTGCATCTTACTTTATTCCTGGCTCTTGAGAATGGACTTTCTGAGACCTAAGCCTCATGAATGCTTATGCCCCCTGAATTGACAATAAACATTGTAATATTCACATAGGATATTAGCACAATGCATTCATTCAAGACTTGAATATCCAATAGTCTGTTGTTTGAACCACATCAGAGAATTCAGTCTTAGGTACTCAAAATCAAGTTGCTGGTTTTGTCACCTACTGAGTCAGCTTTAGATGTAGAAGTTATCTGGAAGCTACTTCAAGGACTGGTATGAGAGAGCCCTGATTTGCATTATTTCTTGCTCAGCATTTTAAGTCATTGCTTATTCCATAGATGTTAATAAGACTGCTCAGAGCCTCCGTCTGCATGAGTAAGAGTGACAGATGCAAGCTCTTAGTTCAATCACTTCCCTTGGTTGTTAAATGGAAGTTTTTAAAATATTAATACTTAAAAGATGGGGGAGAAAGTCTTTGAAAAGGAAACTTGAGAAGCACTTCAACGAAAGCAAAACAAGAACGGAGAGGGGGAAATGGTGACATGTAAAGACTCCTTAATTGAATTTTTATCTGAAAATCCATTCAGCCATTTTGGGCAGCATGTATGTTCTTGATAATATACCACTTTTACTCTTGGCTGGACTCATAATATCACACCTGGAGAAAGACAAAGGAAGTGCCCTTTTTTTTTTAAGTTTCTTATTAACAGAAGCAGCCCTCCCATCAGGCAAAGTGAAGTTGGTGCTTCTTCCTCAGCCATTCCCCTACTTCCCATAAACTAGCCTGCTGCTTCAGCTGCATAGGACGATGTTATACCATACCAGGCTTCTATGTATGGAATGAGGAAAGAGCACCTATTGCCCTTCAGTTTGGTTGGGCAAATATCTTTGACTGGTCCTGTTTCTTAAGGTTGGCAATCTTGTGTGTGTAGACTTGCAAACTCATCCATGAGCCAAAACATTTGAAAACAATGTTGCTCCTTTCAACACTCAGCTTACATTTGAGGAGGGTAGGGTTACAGGGAGGAAGGCTGATATTGGCCTGTTTTCATTTGGCGAGCCCTTGTTTGCAATGTCCACATGCTTTTAAATTTTCATCTGGGTGCAAATATATGTGACTTTCCATTTCCAGTCTCCAAACCAACAGGTTGTATGTTGAGGGATGACAGGAAGAGGACCTCTCCTTTCACAAACAGAGTCCCACCCAGAGGTCATGGGTGGACACAGAGTTGGCTGTTGTGTTGCTGGCATTCTGAAATATGATAACTATATTTTGGTGCTCTGAGTCACTTGTCTCACATTCTCAATGCTGACTGCTATGCCTGGCTTAAGGACTTAGTAATAACTGGGATCACAAGCTCTTGCATAATTCAGCTGGTTGTGGACATTAATATGAATGTGATTCAGATATATATTAGATGGTTTAGAGAGTTTTGTTTTTTTAATGTATAACATGATGCACAATTGAGCAAATTGCGGATAATAATATGCAGTGTGGAACTCTTATTTCAATCTGCATGCCAAATATTTCAGTTCTTCTTATGTGATAAGTCATGAACATGCAATACCAATGTAATATCGGGAAGGGGGGTAAAGAAAAAAAATATTATCCATCCTGAGATGTATAACTGGATTTTATGCTCTGCTACAAGATACAATATTCGAGAGGTTTAAGTGCTAAGGGCCTCTCTTCAATGTCAACTTCGTTGGACTGGTCATATTGTTCGGATGCCTGATTATCATCTTCCAAAGCAACTACTCTATTCCCAACTTAAGAATGGAAAGCATAATGCCAGTGGAAAACAAAAGAGGTTTAAAGATGCCCTCAAGGCAAATCTTATAAATGTAGTACACCAATAGCTGGGAAACACTGGTCTGCAAGCACTCCAATTGGAAAATAGCCTCTACCAAAGGTGTCATGGACTTTGAAGGAGCACAAACTCAGGACAAAAGGGAGAAACGAGCTAAGAAAAAGGCATGTTTGATAATCCTCACCATGACCAAATTCCCTGATTTGGCATTGTCAGTGGCGGAATCCAGATTGCCCACGTCCTCCAACAGATAAAATCAGAGATTTATACTTTTTTGTCATTTAATTATGTTAATGGAGTTGTGGCTCAGTATTAAAGTATGTGCTTCCTAATGAATTTATAGCTTAGATCAAAGAATCTCAGGACTGAGAAAGACCTCTGTTCAAGACTTTGGAGAGCTTCTGCAGATCAGGGGATACCATATTTGGTTAGATGGACCAATGCTTTGACTGTGATGCTGTGGTCTAAACCACTGAGCCTCTTGGGCTTGCTGATTGGAAGGTTGGCAGCACGAATCCCCATGACGGGGTGAGCTCCCATTGATCTGTCCCAGCTTCTGCCGCCCTAGCAGTTCAAAAGCATACAGGTGCAAGTAGATAATAGGTACCACTGTGACAGGAAGGTAAATTACATTTCCTTGTGCTCTGGCACCCATCATGGTCCTCAGTGCACCAGAAGCAGTTTAGTCATGCCGGAAAACTGTCTGTGGATAAATGCTGGCTCCCTCGGCCTGAGAAGTGAGATGAGTGCCACACTCCATAGTCACCTTTGATTGGACTTAACCAACCAACTAGTTTCTTTTATGTTTAGTACCTGCTTTTGTTTTTGGCTGGGTAACCACACACGTGGCATCTGTTATTCCCCATTCAGAGATGCATATGTATTCAAGAAGTCTGTTTCGAAACACAATATGCCTCATGGCTAGCTTGAGGAGCTTATACATTTTAGCTGATAGCAGAAAAGAAATCAAATCAGCTTGCTTAGTTATAATTAATTATTTAACTAGGCTCTTCAATGTTCTTGGTGCTCTGTAGATTAAATAAAACAAACACTTGGTAAGAGCTATTGAAGAAAAAAAAATCAATTCCATTAAAAATGCATGTGATGCAGAAATGCTGTGTGTCTTAGCTTTTCCTCAATGATCGTCAGGAATGGTCTGAAAAAAAGTGGATTGCAACCTCCCCTCTTATATGTCTTTTTTAAAAGAAACAAAGAAACCTGCTGTTCTGTTTTCAGGATTCTCTGTAATGCAATCATCCTCTTTTAAGTAGTTTTTGCATCAATTTTATGTAATTGTCTACTGTTTGTCCCTCTAATGTTTTTAGGGTTATGTTTTAAGGAGGCTTAAATAACAATAAAAAAGAAAAAAATCAACTCTCATGAATGAAACTGATGAATTCAAATTCCTGAACAAAGACGTACCGTTGTGGGATGGTAGCGAGCAAAATAAGGCTGGATTTGAGAACATCAGTATCTGTTCATAAAATATGTCCACAAAAATTGAAATCATGATGTCTTACTTTTATGTTGCAACTAAACTAAAAAAAAAAATATTTGAAAAAACATTATTATTATTTGCATTTGTGATTTCTTATTTGCTTTGCTAAATTTGATTTCAACAATTTCAAATGAAACAAATCATTTACATCACTATTACTTCCAAAAATGAATAGAACAGGACGGAGTCCTAGATAAAATGGTTAAATTCAGCCAGCTTCCTGAAGTTCTGCACATTATTATACATTATTTTATTTTTATATACTATATAATTATAACTGAGATTGTTTCATTATACTTAGTGGAGATTTTTAAAGTGAAATTTAAAACTTAATGACAGCAACTGAGTCTTTTCTATATTTCATGTGTTTCTTTTATATATATATTTGTTTGTTTGGATGCCCATCCTTCACCAGTAGTCCTATAGTGGATTACACATACAGTGGTACCTCAAGTTACAAACGCCTCAGGTTACAAACGCTTCAGGTTATAAACTCCGCTAACCTGGAAGAGGTACCTTGAGTTGAGAACTTTGCCCCAGGATGAGAACATAAATCATGTGCTGGCAGTGCAGCGGCAGCAAGAGGCCCCATTAGCAAAAGCACACCTCTAGTTAAGAACAGTTTCAGGTTAAGAACAGAACTCCGGAACGAATTAAGTTCGTAACTAGAGGTACCACTGTATATTATAAATAAAAATGAAATATTACACAATATTGGCATTGCATAAAACCATTTACAGTCCTCCATTCATATTTGTCTATCTAGCTCAGTCATGACAACAGTAACTGACAATGGTTCTCTACTGAAGGTTTTTTCCAGCCTTACCTTAAGGGGCCAGGGATTGAACCCAGGATCTTTTGTTTCAAAAGCAAATGCTCAACCACTGAGCTACAGCCCTTCCCCATCAAATAAGCCCAGTTAAGAGCATATCAGAATTGTGGCACATTTGGATCTGGGCATGTGTGGGAAGGAAGCTGAGAATAGAAAACAGGAATCGAAATTCACCACACTCATTCTGTCAATGAAAAATAGAAGCATAAGGGCAGGAATCTGTTCACTTTGTTCTCTAATGTTTACAGCAATTTTCTAATTGTCACATCCTGCTGGATGTATGACTTGGCATTACTAGGAACCCAGAACTGAGATCCATAGCCAGGATTTTGCTCCAAGCTTAGAGGAAACAAAAATGCGGGTCCTTTATTTGAAGGTCCTTCTCAGCCATTGTGAAACGAGCAAGCATTCAAACAGGATCTCCACTACACTGTATAAATTTGGCTCAGTAATATTGTACTCAGTAGCTACAATCCACTTTTCCCCCTTCCTCGTTAAATCAAAGAGAGTATTAAATTAATCCCTTTGATCTGAGAACTGCCTTTTCACTCTCTGCTAACATGTTAATTCTGGGAAAGGCTTATTTTTCAGTCCATGGAGCTTGAGATGACCTTTTCCAACACTAACTGGAATTAAGCATATTAACACCAACAGAAATGTTGCAGTCCCAAGACTCTTGATGGAGTAATTTTCCCAGTGCACTGACAGTTGATCATCATCAAGCCTATTCCTAAGAGTACTCCAAAAGTTCTATTCCACTGAACAGGGGATTTTTAAATAATGTTTGAGATGTTTATACAGGGCCACAACTGATAATAAAGCCTGTGCATTTTCAGCTCATGAAAAATAAGGGCGAGGTAAACAGAAAGCACAGATTTTGTTGATACATCTTTTTCCATCTGAGCCGCTAGCCAGGAAGTAGTAGAACCACTTTGAGGAGAGATGTATTAACCCAAGGCCCATCTGTTATATTTGTCATGAGACAAAGGTATTTGGGAGCAGAAGCAGTAAAGCGTTGAAAAATGCTGAAAAGTGCAGACTCATTCAGCTAGCTGATCCACTCTAACACATCCTCTAGATCAGGCATAGGCAAACTCAGCCCTCCAGATGTTTTGGGACTACAACTCCCATCATCCCTAGCTAACAGGACCAGAGGTCAGGGATGATGGGAATTGTAGTCTAGCAGGCCGAGTTTGCCTGTGACTTCTCTAGATGACTCATTCCTTGTGCAAATATAGTATCTTTTACAGGAAGACACACGGAGCCAGGAAGAATAAATACAAATGGGCTCAGTGTGTGCTCTTTTTTTTACCTTGTTCTCCTACATTATGTGTTTGTTAAAAAGTATGGTTTGCCTCAGTAAAGTTTTATTCATTTACTGTGAAGACGCTACATTTTGACTTTGATGCGCGGAAATACTTCAGAGATGACTTCTGGCAAATTCCACGAAGAGAACCATTGCTGTTGATCAGTTTTCTATTCCTCATAGAATCAAATTTAGCAATGTGGACATCAGCTCCAAGTCTTCATGCTAAGCAATTTTGAGCCAGAAAATGATGAGGGTTTGAATAAATTAACATACATATTTTCTCTCTCACACACATCTATCTATCTATCTATCTATCTATCTATCTATCTATCTATCATCTATCTATCTATCTATCTGGTAGGTAAGGTAAGATAAATGACCCCTGGAGGGTTAAGTTCAGTGAAAGGGGACTATGGGTTTTGTCTCTCATCTCGCTTCAGGCCAAAGGAGCCAGTGTTTGTCCACAGACAGCTTTATACCTGTACTGAGTATATAAGTAAGCTCTCTGAGAAGCAATGACCGGCAGAATCCGTGACCAGAGGAAGGAGGCGGTGGAGGAGGACTGGAAGAAATTTAAAGTGTATCTTGAGAATTGTTGTCAAATTAAGGACTGAAAAGATGTCGAGGGGTAAGAAATAAAGATTTACAGCTGTAAACTATAAACCATAGGGAAGAAGTTTTAAGGAGGAGATATGTAAAAATTGACTGAAGGGTTGCTAGAGAGAATTCTGAAATAAGGGTGCAGAACAGGAGAGGTATGGGGAAGTCTTCAAGTTTGTATGATCTGTGTTTTTTCTTTTTCTATGTTGTATTGTTATTTTTTCTTGTTAAGTTTATGTTGTTACGTTTATGTTGTGAAAACTTAATAAAAATTATTATAAAAAAATAAAAAAAAAAAGAGAAGCAATCTAGGAATCACACGGAGATATGGGAGAGTGGTGCACAATCCTACCACATGTCATTTTTCTGCTCAAAATACTCATCCCAATCCATCAAATCTGGTATGCACAGCCCTAATATAGCCATGTTTTGACTGCTGTTCTGAAACCATCTTTCTTCCCACCAGATGCAGTGCACTGAGCAACTGCTATGCAATCACTAATATCTATTTTGTCATTGCCCTCCTCCACTTTAAGTTGTCCGTGTACTGGAAATATTTCATTAGACGCATTAAGTTCAAGCAAAAAGTTCACCGAAATACTTGTGCCAGGATCACTCACATTCTGGACACTTGTCAGGATTTGCCCCAATGCAGAGCTAACATTTCAAAATGTATGTCACTGTATCCTGATCCCTCACTTATCTTAGTTAAGCTTAGCTGTGCACTGAGCTGTGTGGGTTTCGGGGTGGTGGCAAGAAAAGAGATAAAAGTAAAACTAGTACAAATATATGTACAAAACTAGTTCAAATATATGTTGGAAGTGTAAGGAAAAGGAGGGGGCATTTTATCATATGTGGCGGGATTGTAAGGTAATTAAAAAAAATTGGGGGGGAGGGAAGAAAAATGGGGGGGAACAAGGATGATATGTTTTTGGATAATATGTCTTGTTATAATTTTGAATAAAAGGGTGGGAAAGAAAAGAGATAAAGATAAAACTCCATATACAGGTCCCAATGCTTATTTATTTCTGGTATAACCTTAATCTTGCAATCGTCTCTGTTTGCGAAAACCTTGTGTCACCCACTTAATTCTGATTATGTAATATTACTCTTCTGAAATTTCATCTGCACTTCTTGGCTTATATTTAGAAATATGATTAACCCGCACATTCTACTTCTATTTCAAAACAAAAACTATAGAAACAATAAGATCCTCATGCACAATCCCCCCCCCAAAAAGGCTTGATTTATTTCTGCAGTTCTTTTATATGAGAAATCAATACAAAACATTCTGTTTTGTAGTTGCTTTGCAAGCTAAAATTGCATTATATAGGTTTATACATCAGGGAAACAGGAAAGAGCAATAAAGAGAAACTTAGGACACAAGTTATATCATTTTGTGTTGTGATATTACTGGAATGGAGAGACATGCGTTGATTTAATAAATGAGATGTATGTGCCTTCATAAATCTATTTCAGTATTCAGAAAGATGCTACAGTAGGTTCATATGCTATTATTAGAAGTGGGGGCGGGGACAGCTTTCTATATTATTGTTTTTTGAAAACATCTGTACATAATGTAGCTCTAATAAATATACAGGAATTTCCAACCCCCTTCCCATTTTGTTTGCCAGGAACAGCAATTAATCTTCTCTATACTTATTGAAGTCAGTATATTCTGCTTCTCTTGCATAATAGGTTCTTTCAATTTTTACAGCACATGCAGGAGATAGCAGTATGTATGGAACTGAAGCAATAAGGGAGTGATTTTGGTCTCTGTTGTGCTTTATTCCCAAAAGGAAGCATAAACACTCAGTGAATGTTTGGAACCCCTGGAATCTCGCGCTGCTCATGTGAAGACATCTGAAGGCAGCCCTCTTTAGGGAAGCTTTTAATGTTTGACGAACTATTGTATTTTAATATTTTGTTGGAAACTGCCCAAAATGGCTGGGGAAACCCAGCCAGATGGACAGGGTATAAATAAATTATTATTTTTATTATTGTTCTTGTTGTTCTTGTTGTTATTATTATTATTATTATTAAGATTGGGGTGGTGTGTAGCACTGTCATCATTTTAATTCCTTCACCAGATCATTAGATGCTGCATGCAATTAAAATTAAGACAAATATTCCATGCAGATTTAGGGTCCAATCCTAATCCAGGCGACTGCCCAGAGGGATTTAAGGCACTGGTTTGGTCACCACTGCACCTGTAGCCCTGCCAAGCATGCTATCCAGAGCAGAAGGTAGGGGGGCAAACAGCTCATCATTACGGAGTGAGTGAATGCAGATCATGCCTGATGTCATCACATGATGGCATTGGGATGGCTCAGGATCCAACCCCCCTTTCTGCCCTCCATTTTGGGACTTTCCACTGCCCCATATTGAGGCTTTCCGCTGGTTGTCACTAGTGCAGAACCTGCTGGATCAATTCTGCCTACCTGCAGGCTGACAGAAGGAAAAGATCCACACCTCTGAAGGTGCTAACATCACTGCACAGGCAGAGACCAGCAGAAATGGGTGGAGGGGCATCACTTCCCAATAATAATAGCGAGGTGCAAAAGAGGTTCAGGTTGCTCTGCCACTATCTGCCACTATCATAAGAAAGAAATATCAGCTACTAAATAAAATCAAAATAAAAAAATTTTCCTTCCAGTAGCACCTTAAAGACCAACTGAGTTAGTTCTAGGTATGAGCTTTCGTGTGCATGCACACTTCTTCAGATACACGTATCTGAAGAAGTGTATCTTCTTCAGATGGTGTATCTGAAGAAGTGTGCATGCACACGAAAGCTCATACCTAGAACTAACTCAGTTGGTCTTTAAGGTGCTACTGGAAGGAAAATTTTTTTATTTTGTTTTGACCATGGCAGACCAACACGGCTACCTATCTGTAAATAAAATCAGAGAGGGAAGGGAATAAAGAGGGGGATGTTCCCTGCATGGTCAGGGGAAAAACAATGCTGTCCAGGGTTGTAAAGACTGCGGAGAGAATAATTGGGTGCACTCTTCCCACCTTGGATCAAATCTATGCTTCCAGGTGCTATAAGAAAGCTGCAGAGATTGCACAGGATAGTGCGCACCCCAGAAATGATCTCTTTCAGCTTCTGCCTTCTGGAAGAAGGTACAGGGTTATAAAGTCTAGGACTAGCCGCCTGAGAAACAGTTTCTATCCAAATGCGATTTTGGTTTTAAACGCAGTGTAAGGAGTCTCTATGGGAGCATATTGTATTTAAAAAATGGGGTATCAGAGTTTTTTGGGGGCTAACCAGGCTGGGATAGCTGGGATAGCAGGCTTGTTGGTTTTGAATGTCTTATATAGATCCCCCCCCCCAATTTTGTTGTTCTGTATGGGACAATGACAATAAAGATTATTGTATCGCATCGCATCGCATCGCATCGCATCGCATCGCATCGCATCGCATCGCATCGCATCGCATCGCATCGTATTCCTTAGAAGGATTAGTAAGTGTGGGCAATTTTTATAGCATGCTGCTGTTAGTCAGTACCACACAGAGCACCAGAGCTTCTACAATGTAAATCTCCATAAACATCCTCCATATTCTTGATGGTCATGGTTAGAGTAGATGAAGATCTCCATATGATGGCAGTAAGCCATGGATTCTAGATATTACTATGATAAAGGCATATTTTGTTTGAGGACTCTTCTGTCAGATTTGACTCCAAGTCCTAAAGTTCATAACAACTTAAAAGCGATGAAATGTGATGAAACTTTAATGGAAGTGGCACACTTAAAAAATAATAATTTTCAACTGAATGTTGCAGAGGTATTTTCTTTTCTTTTCTTTTTGCAGAGTATATTTTCTTTTTGTGTTAGTTATAAATTGAGCCCACAAAGTGACCTTTATGACCCTGGCATATTTTAGGTCACGTGTCTTATATTCACACAACAATGTGTTTCATCATAAGGAGAGCTAAAAAAAAAGTGTTCAAAACCTATTCCAGCATGCCACTGTATTCAACTCAGGGGCATTTACTACAATGACACTAATTTTTAACTTTGTGGTTTCCCTGCAAATCTCACAGAAAAAACGAATACCAAAACAAAAATAATAGGCAGAGTTTTTAATCATCTTAACATGCTAATCAAGCCACAAGAATTGTGGAAAGATCATTTGTGGCAACATTTGTTGTTCTGTTGAAATCCTTTGGGAAGAGATTTAATGTCTTTCTATATATCATTAAATCGATCCAGGACACAAAATGCCATACACATCTCATTTCAAAGCAAACATTCCCTTCAGCACTTACTGGACCAGTGGTTTATACAGTGTTCTTGTTTTTAATCCCATGAGAAAAGCCCAATACATCGTGGGATAATGATTTTGACCGTCAATACACAGATGCTCCTGCCCAATAAATCCAAATTCAGAAACAATTACCTAAATTACATTGAGACCATTTCACAAGCATCTTCTTTTGTTTCCTATTAGCAGGTTCATCAAAATCCTTAATCCAGTACTTTATTTGTTTATTGGACGTCGTATGCAAAGGAAGGCAGATCATTATGTTCCTACCTGCTGTTCAATGAGAAGCTCAAAACTATGTTTTCA
Source organism: Podarcis erhardii (assembly GCF_964252035.2). Taxonomy (NCBI): domain Eukaryota; kingdom Metazoa; phylum Chordata; class Lepidosauria; order Squamata; family Lacertidae; genus Podarcis; species Podarcis erhardii. The sequence continues at coordinate 89,390,085 of NC_138508.1, forward strand.
TAATTATGTACTTTTAAACTCACTTTAAGAACAGTGTTAAAATTATCTAAAGCCTTAAACATGTCATTTATGGCTTTTTAACTTTGCCCATAACCTATTACCCATTTCCCCTGGAGCTACAGCTACAGTGGCAGAAAAAAAAAACACAACAACCTGGGTTAACATTCTTCCCTCACATGCACACACACACACACACACTTTTTGCAGAGAGTTGTTTTTTTTCAGATTGCCATGGTGACAATGAACTCTTGAATAAAATTCTTATTTCCTTCTGGAAGCATGTGCACATAGTTCACTTGATAAGCATGATGAGTTAAGGAAAGTAATAAAGGCAGGTCATTTGCCAAAACAATTGGATTGAGCTCCAGGAAATTTCACTGAGATGCAAACATACACCTTCAGTCCTCAAAATAGGATTAAGAAGACAACTAGCTAGTTCTACCTGCTTTCCTAAATGTTGGTACTTCCACAGCTAGAAGACTAAAGTTGTCATGCAGGGTGCTGATGAACTAAGATAAAAGTCTGTTGCATATTTTACATTTTGCCCAGGAAATTGCAGGTTTAGTATTTATACAGTGTTGCATCCATTGGTTCCACAGATGGAAAATTACTTCACATTCCTTTTGTCTGGAGTAGATGTTGAGGGAACACAGGTGAGAGGAGTGCAGTGAGGAGTTTGATTACACAAGCAGAAATTTGTTACACAAGTGGAATGATGGTGCTGGGAGAAAAAACCCTAGTCAATTCTTTAATTTGCTTGGGGGTTATGATGGGCTGGATGTAAATTGAAGATAAATTGTGAAAATATAGAGGTGTTATGTGAGCCCAGCTCTGAAGTCCAGAAGGTGAGGAGATGTCTATACAGTGGTGCCCCTGCTAGACGAAAGGGTTTTCCGTTTTGGAGGCGCTTCGCAAAACGAATTTCCCTATGGGCTTGCTTCGCAAGACGAGAATGTCTTGCGAGTTCCTGCGGGTTTTTTCCCCTCCCCCCCCCTTTTCCTACGCCGCTAAGCCGCTTATCAGCTGATCCGCTGATAAGCCGCTTAACAGCTGATCTCTAAAAGCCGCTAAACCGCTAATAGCGCTAATCCGCTAAGCCGTCAATGGGCTTGCTTCGCAAGACGAAAAAACCGCTATACGAAGAGCCTCATGGAACGGATTAATTTCGTCTTGCGAGGCACCACTGTATTGTATTGAGTTCCACTCCCCTAGAAGAAACAGGTCCATTACTTGAGGTGCTCCTGGAATCAACACTGTCACCAAAAGCTCAGGTGGCCTCAGTGAATAGAAGTGCCTTTCTCTAGCTATGGCTGGTTCACCAGTAGGGATAGGCAATATGTGGTTTTCAACATTGTGATATATTGCCAGCTAAATATCACAAGATACCGATATATCACAATGTCTGAAATAAGGATGGAACTAGGTAGAGACGAATAGGGTAATGCTGGCAACTGCTAATACTTAGGGGTCTAAAACTTCTTCTTCTTCTTCTTCTTCTTCTTCTTATTATTATTATTATATTATTATTATCATCATCTATACCCCGCCCTTCTGGCTGGGTTTCCCCAGTCACTCTGGGCGGCTCCCAACAGAATATGAATAAGAATAAGAATAAGCAATAAAAACATCAAACATTAAAAACTTCCCTAAACAGGGCTGCCTTCAGATGTCTTATAAAAGTCAGATAGTTGTTTATTTCCTTGACATCTGGTGGGAGGGCGTTCCTCAGGGTGGGTGCCCCTACTGAGAGGGCCCTCCACCTGTAGCTTTACTTAGCTTTGACATATTGTTACAACTGCTTTTTTGGTACAGATTCTTAAATTAGCACATTTTCTCTCAAAGTAAAGCTGCAGAAGTAATTAGTAGCCTAGATATCAAATACAAGGTGAGAAAATGTTCCCTAAAAATTGAATTACATTAAATTGAATTACATTGAAAATTGAATTACATTACATTACACACACACACAAACACAAACACTTTGCCATCATTTTAATGTCAAAAGCCTCCTCAACAAGTGGCCTGTTTCACAATTCTATCTAAGTACCGGGTTTTCCGCCTCCCTGGCCCCAGGCCCTGCATTGATTCAAACCACAGGGCCGATAAGATAGTAATTTATACTTTTAACCCAGCTCAAATGATAAACTCCACAACCTGAGGCTACTTGAATTTCTGTGTGATATCTGTGTCAACCATAATAACCATCTAACTGGATCAAAATGAAAGGCCCATCTCTTAGAATGTTTAAAACAGAAATCTAGCACAATTGATAAGAGCTTTGATCACAACTAGACTTTTGGGAATAATAATGGCCAAGATAAGGGTGGTTAGGATTGCCTCTCTTTCAAATCATGTTATCACTATGTCAAATGTGTGAAACCAAAAGCAGAAGTATCATATCTGAATGAGAGATAAATGTGTTTGAAACTATGAGTTTTCATAGCATGAGTTTTCGTAAGGGAAAACAAAGGACTGTGCTCAGTGATGGAATCATGTGAAATCAAATGTGTGAAAGTTTATGGGAATTACATATCATATGCAGATAATAATGGTAGAGAAAAACCAGATGCTGGAATGTTTGTGGAAATTAACCATTGCATATCGACCAGAGTTGTTGGAAATAGTAATATTGCTACAGGCCATTCTTATCAATAACATATTCTAGGCACCCCTGACTTCCTTTCCTTCTGCATTGCTTAGGGCTGCCATACTTCTGGAATTTTCCGGACATAGCCGGGGTTCAACTCTCATAAAGAGCATCTAGGAAAGCGCGTGCCGTCGCCCCAGCACAGAGCTGGCAGAAGGAGAAGGCAATGTGTCGAGTCCTCAGCTCAACTTGTGTCTGAGTAGAAGCGCCTTGGATGGGCTGTTGGGGTGTGTGTGTGCAAAACAAAGCCACAACCTCCAGGGCAGGCTGGGGGTGGTGGCGGCAACATCCCTTGCCTGCTCGCTTGCCAGCCCAGCCCAGCCTTCCCTCACTCAGTGCCTCTGGAGCTGGAGGAGGGGGTGGTTGCTGTTGTGGTGGCAGAGGGACCCAGTGCTGGAGGGCTGCAGGTTTCTGCTTGCTTGCCGCCTAGCCCACCTTCCCTCACTCTGGAACCGGAAGTGTGGCTATCAAAACAGAAGTTATACTCAGAACAGAGCACGTTCTGCTTCCGAAAAATGTTCGAAAACCAGAACACTCATTTCCGGGCTTGAAGTGTTCGGGTTCCAAGTAGTTCGAGAACTAAGCTGTTCGAAAACCGAGGTATCACTGTATTGCGCCACTCTCTCCACATGGATGCACCAACCTCCCCTTCTAAACGAAAACCTCAGTATTCAGGTTAAATTGCTGTGTTGGCAATTTGCGATAAATAAGTGGGTTTTCTTTTTCTTCTTTTTTCCTTTCTCCTCCTGTGATAAGGCTGCATTTTAATGTTTTAATGTTGCATTTTAATCTTATTTTTAAGTTGTATTCATTCAACTTGTTTTTATTATTGATTGTTAGGTGCCCTGAGCCCAGCCTTGGCTGGGGAGGGCAGGGTATAAATAAAATTCATTATTATTATTATATTTTGGGTTGCGGTTTGGGCACTTGGACTTTAAAAGGTTTACCATCACTGATCTAGGAGGAAATTGCTGAAATGCCTGCTAAAATCCAGACATGTGGCAACCGATGTTGGAAGTGTAGATTTTGGTGAATTTGCCCCCCCCCCCAGCTCAAAACTTCATTTTTTATCTGAGATTTTGCAAAAAAGGCTCAGCAACTCCGGGTTTTCACTTTTTGAAATATGGCAACCGTAGAATTCCTATTTACTTCACTTTACATACCATCAATGTTTCTCTTAATGTATATGTGTTTTATAGCATCGTTTTTGCCAAATATGCACATCATTGCTAAGCAATTTTCTTTACTGATGCATTTTTAATGTAATTTTTGCATATGTATGCATTTTTATGCATGTTTTTACCTTAGTATGTGCATTTTTCTACACATTACCGGACTGGAGAACTCTATGGCAATATTTGGAGAAATGTAAATTTTGAAGGAGGGCTGTGTTTCAGTTCTTGTATTGTTTTGGACAGTAAGAAATAGGTAAATTCACCTTTAACTAAATCTATTTTCTCCCCCATCACTATTCAGATGCCAGAGAATTTCACGTTTCCATGTCACCTCCCATTATTTCAGCTAGAGTATTGGCAGTTTCTGCTTCTCCACCTGCTACTAGGGGTTTTAAAAGATTCACGTATCTACAGTTTGTGCATTTTGAATTTCATGTCACATATAGCTTAACCCTGAATCAAGCCTCAGCGGCTTAGAATAAATAAAACTGAATAGTTTTATACTGTATATGATTTTACACACACACACTTAATTTCTGTGATCCAGTTCGAATGGGCTTTTGTGAAAAGAAAAGGAGCATAAAAATATTGAACATAAATAAATAAAATTCAAGAGGAAGTGATGCTTCCTTAACTAATCACTTCCTTCATCTTTCTATTTCTGACAGACAAGTTGCATGGTTCCAAAAGTTTATCGAGGACTGGGGAAAGTTGGTGGACTATTGGGAAGGCATAAGTGATAGAGAAATAACGTTAGTGGCATTTAAAGAAGCTCTGTAAAAGTCAAAGAAATGTTGCAAAAAAGAAAAATAGGTTTTAAACGGTTTTTTGAAAGGCAATAGTGAATTTAAGAAATGTGTACCTAAAAATTAAATTTGGATGATTGTCAGAGAGGCTGAAGGAAGTCCAAAAGTGAAAAATTTGTTAAAGTTGAAATGTGATGTGTTATGTATTTTTTTGTGGAAATTTATATATATATATATATATATATGCTTTCGTAGATTTTCACGGGTACAGGAATGCAGGTTTTGGTGTCCTCGGGTGTCTTCCCGTGTAAAAGTTGGGGTGTCTAGGCGACGTTTCGACGAGGTCTCACTCGTCATCTTCAGGCTGGTGCTTTCGGCTTCTTGTTACTGGAACAGAGCAGGATCTCAGTGTTTGAGTTCCTATAAATACTGTAGAGGGGGTGTGGTGTATAGCCTCCAATGTTCTGGGCAGAGAGGAAGTTCCCAGGCTAGTGTGCCTTTTCTTCTTTTGTTCCTTAATTACTTGAGAGATATCTTGAGTGATTTCTTGAGTGAAATCACTATACACCTATAGTGTATAGCTCGCCCCTATACACGAAGCCAAGCCAGAGCACAACTAAGTACAGTACAGCCATCTTCTCAGGAAAACTCTTCACAAAGTTCAAGAGGTCAAGACACAAAGACTTTAACAACTAATCCACACCTAATGACCCACCTAAGTGGTACTCAGGATATCACTCAAGAAATCACTCAAGATATCTCTCAAGTAATTAAGGAACAAAAGAAGAAAAGGCACACTAGCCTGGGAACTTCCTCTCTGCCCAGAACATTGGAGGCTATACACCACACCCCCTCTACAGTATTTATAGGAACTCAAACACTGAGATCCTGCTCTGTTCCAGTAACAAGAAGCCGAAAGCACCAGCCTGAAGATGACGAGTGAGACCTCGTCGAAACGTCGCCTAGACACCCCAACTTTTACACGGGAAGACACCCGAGGACACCAAAACCTGCATATATATATATATATATATATAGTTGCATGGTTAGAGGTGAGAAGCATAGGACAGGCTTCTACTATGGATACTCTTCTTTTCAAATAGGAACATTTAGCCCAATACTACTTTAATTACTTAAGTGGCTAAGAAGAAAGGAGCAAACCACCACATTATGCAGCAGATTTTCCTGCTCTTTGTCTATTTGCTTAGCACACTTATATTTGAAAGACATCCATGAAATTCTACCTTTGCCTGAAGTGTGTAGCAAATATAGAACCCTCTTACACTGTCAAGTAAACTCATCTAAGGCATTGTATTGGAGCCGACACATGCTTGTACTGTGAAATCCCAATTTCCTGGCATTCATCCGTGTCTGCACAATATAGCATATGACAATTTCCTCATTTAGTATAATAAAACTATTTTATTCCTCATAGCCTTTTATTTTTTAGGATACAACAATGTTAGCATGGCATATTTTATTGAATAGCACATGCTGGAAAGTCTGCACCCCCAAACAGTTCTTTTGGGTGAGCTATTAGAATACAGCATTCAATTTGTTAATGCTAGATACCTCCAAGGTTGCCCTATGGCCTTAAAATCTACCAATTACCTGAATTCAAGAAACAAGATCAGGTTTCTGGATGGCTTGGCGCAGCTGCTGGTCTAGATTAGAAGCAATAATACATCATATCAATATATTTCTTTATACAAGGACTTATTACTGCTAATCCAGAACAGCAACTGTGCTGCCCAGAACCCTAATACTGTGTGCATAACCTTTTAAAAATGATTTGTCAAGCATTTGCACATATTGCATAATTTAACATAATTTAAACCCCAGGGGGGAGACATTAGGAAATGGTTAAAATAGGGATTAGGAACCTTTCAAAGGGAAGTTTGGGATAGAAAATACAAGAGCATTCTGCAATGTGAAAAAAAAAAAACACTAAACAAAACTTTGTTCAAACCAGGGGTATCTCAGTTCTCGAACGTAATCCATTCCAGAAAACCGTTCGAGTTCTGAAATGTTCGAAAACCGAGGCGCAAAGGGCTGTATGAAAATTCAGTTGAGAAAACTGAAAAACACACAGCACAAGCCGTTTGACTTTGAAACGGCGCATTTGAAAATGGAAGAATTTACTTCTCAGTTTTCAGCATTCTGGTTCCAAAATATTCATCAATGGAGATGTTTGAGAACTGAGGTGCAGAGGGAGAGAGTCGGTTTAATAGATTTATATGTAAATAGTATGTGACCAAAGAAAGAGGTTTTAATTGTTCCATTAAACAGGTGAAAAGTTATTTCATAAGAATCGATACATGAAGTATTAGAGCATTCAGCCTCTACATTCAGATATTTTCTCTTGTTTTTCAGTTTCTCTCTGAAGTATTTTCATGTCTGAAAGTTTGTGATTGCCTAAACTGAAAAGTATGGTAAAAGTTGTTTAGGCTTTTTATTTTTATTTTTTCTGATTGCTGATATAGGATTTCTGGAAGGGATAAAAAGATATGTTGCCAAGCTACCGCACAGAGGATGCAGAGAGAGCATTTTGTGTTATGGAGAGCTTTTGTAAAACACTCTCTCAATTTTTGCCACTGATTCACAGGTGGTGTTAATGGGGGCAGAAGATTTTGGTGATTTTTTGGTGGCTGAATTGGTGCAAAAGTATTAGGGACAGGACTTTAGTGATAGTGGAAATGGCAGTGATTCCCCGGGGGCTGATATTTTCTTCACGGAGGCTCCTGGTGCATGAAGCTATGTCAATAGCTGTCAACTTACAGATTTGAAAATAAGGGACCAGCAGCCCTGAAAATAAGGAATCAGCAGCCAAAATAAGGGACCTGCAGCCTTACCTGTTCCAGGCACTCCAGTCTTCCTGTCCTCCTGCAGCTGGTCAAACTCATGCTGGTAGCTTCGAGAACACTGTCCAATGAACTTTGTAACCAGAGGTTGAACTGAATAGAATCTGAATGACATGCACCACAAGGCCTATGCAGCCTCAACTTAAGATGGCTCCCCGGCCTGGCTTTGCACTGCAAAGTTTGCAGCAGCACATTCAACAAAATGGTGTCCAGCATTCAAAAAACCCCTCAGCTTGCATTTACTAGCCACACACACACACAGCCTCCCCCCCCTCACCACGAGATCGCCAGTCACCCACCATTTTAGTCAACCAGCTCCTTTCTTTCCCCCCATAAGTCAATCGAAGGAGCCTCCAAAACAAATTCAAAAGCTCCCCCTCCCACGAGATCTCCTTTCCTTTCCCCCCACCATGTGCCCCCATTCCAGACAGACCTTTTCGCCGGCAAGGGTGAGTGGGCCGTCGATGATGTATCCATCCGATTCCGATCCGAGCACTCAGCACTCAGCACAGGTATGTTCAACTTCTGAGCCCCTCTGAGCCAAAGGCAGAAAGCCCAGCCAGCAGCCAAACGAAGCCTCAAGGAAAACCACTGTCACCTCTCCGCTGAGAAGCGCTGAGCAAAGGCGAGCCCCCAGGCAACACAGACGATTTGATCAGCACAAGGCATGCAAGCTCCACCCCCCAGTCATTCTTAGACTTCTTATTGGGTGAGCAACACAGCCAAGCAACACAGTTGAAGGCAGCCCTGTTCAGGGAAGTTTTTAATATGTGACATTTTAGTGTATTTTTTATCTCTGTTGGAAGCCGCCCAGAGTGGCTGGGGAAACACAGCCAGATGGGCGGGGTACAAATAATAAATTATTATTATTATTATTATTATTATTATTATTATTATTATTATTATTATAGTTGGAGCCTCCCTCCTCCCTGGCCGGCAGGAAGGGAGGGAGAGGAGCTGTTTCCTTTGAAATTTAGGGGACATCATTTAAGGGACATTTAAGGGACATCCATCAATAAGAGACAGCAGTGGGACATGGCGCTGGAATAAGGGACTGTCCCTCCAAATAAGGGACGCTTGACAGCTATGGCTATGTCATGATATGACATTTATGGAAAGGAGCCTTCTGGCATGATAACAACATAGGGACTACCCTGAACAAAAACTGCTGTTGTTGCCCTTCAGAAAAACACAGTTGTTGGTGGATGGTGAAAGTGAAGGAGGTGAACTTTGCTTGGATAACTTTCAGCCCGGCACTGGTTTGATGCAGTAAACTTTCTCATTGTTCTGTTTTTGAAGGTGACCCTACGATAAATACACATGATAAAATTATTGGATTCAGGCTGATATAATCCAGGGCTCGTGATAGATGGTTTTAGCTCACTTCTCTCAAAGTTTAGCAAAAAGCAATGAAAGGTAGGTTGCAGCTCTCTTTGTAAAGAATTGATTACCGAGGAATAGTCCTCCTTAATTACAAGAAGTTCCTTCATAGTTTACAGTGTTGAGATATGATGTGTCCAAGCCAATGGCATAGCATGGGTGCACAGGGGTGGTTGCTCTGGGTCCAAAATTATCAGAGATGCAAAACCCAGCACCCAGTGCTGCCTCCATACAGCTAAGTGCTTCTGTCACTGGGCTCCATTGAAAAAGGCTTCTCTGTGTGAACCAGAAAGTGACCTCTCCAGACAATGGAATGACTCTTCTTTGCTTATCTCTATGGCTGTGATCTCCTGGGCGATGCGGACACTGTCAGGCAGTTGAATGTACATGCATACGCCTTCCATTTCCCTCCCTTTCCCTGGGTGCTGGCATCCCACACAACGCCACTGATCCAAGCCCTGAAACAAATCTATGTATATGTTGTGCCCTTCAGGGTGGAGGAGGAGTAATGACAAGGTGGGTTTGTTATACTTAAAAAGACAATACAGAGTGTAGGGATCAATGAATCAGTTGACACTCTTCCCAATCTTAAGTTCAATTATCCACATTTCCACATCAGTTTGTGATTTTTTTAAAAATAAAAATAAAAAACACTTCTTATGAAAATTCATCAGTGAATTTCTCCTAATATACACATCTGTATGGACACTGTCCCCTAAAACAATGTGTTTTTTATGTTATTTTCATGAATATATGCATCTAATAAACAGTATTTTCATTGCCTGACTGGCAAACTATTTTGCAAAATTCAGAGAACTGAGAATTTTGAAGGATGGGTTTGTTTTGGTTCACGTATTGTTTCAGAAACTCTTTTTAAATGGTAACTGAAACAATTTTCTACCCATCTAGTCACCTCATACTAGCCACCTCAATATTTGTATCCACATGAAACTAGGTTCCTGTAGGGTCAAAGTAACAAAGCTCAAAGACCAGTGTTCCCAGAGATCTTTTGATGGTAGCAGTTGTGGGGAACCAACACTTTGGCTGGTTTTGTAAGCTAAATTGTGTAACTGGAAGCATAGAAGGATCATGCGTCCTACTCTGCTGGCAGGGAAGGCTAGATAGATTACATTTCAGTCACTTCAAAGTCTACAAACATAGTAGTTCAGACACAAAAACAAAAAGTTATTTCACAGAGCTGTGTCCTTGTTTTTCCCTTGCTTCCTGATAGGAGCACCTGGTGGGATTTATGCACATCAGTCATAGAATGATCAAATGATTGGCACACACATTTTTTATATTATTCAAATGCTATTCCTTGAATAAGTGGCAGGCACATCTGCCTAGGACCCATCTGTCCAATGAATTTAAAAATGAGAAAATATTGATCAATCCTATAACCTGAAAGACAGCTCAATCAGTAGAGCAAGAAACTCTTAATCTCAAGATTAAGCCCAATGTTGGGTGTAAGATTTCTGCATCACAGGGAGTTGGACTAGATGACCATCATGGTCCCTTCCAGCTCTCCAAGTCTGTGATTCTGTGAACCTAAACATTATCAGCAGCCCTTCTTGCGTGTCACTGTTTGTGCAGGGGCAACAGGGATGAATGCTTTAGCTCCAACCCCATTATCATAATGGTCATCCTCCCACTTGTGAAGGTTGCCTGTATGCCGTTGGAACCCCCTCTGTACTCATGGAGGAAACCCATATTTCCTGGAGTTCCAAAATACATGGGGAAGTACAAGAAGTTCCCCAAGGCAGATAATTGCTATCTGCCAGGCTTGAGGACTCCTCTCCCTACCCCCAATGGCACCAAGAAGCAGGGAGGAAACAAGAAAGTTCCTACATATGATTAAGTGTTGGTGTTGACCTTTAAAGCCCTAAACGGCCTTGGCCCAGTATACCTGAAGGAGTGTCTCCACCCCATCGTTCTGCCCGGATGCTGAGGTCCAGCGCAGAGGGCCTTCTGGCGGTTCCCTCGCTGCGAGAAGCAAAGCTACAGGGAACCAGGCAGAGTGCCTTCTTGGTAGTGGTGCCCACCCTGTGGAATGCCCTCCCATCAGATGCCAAAGAGATAAACAACTACCTGACATTTAAAAGACATCTGAAGGCAGCCCTGTTCAGGGAAGTTTTTAATGTGTGACATTTTAATGTATTTTTAATCTTTGTTGGAAGCTGCCCAGAGTGGCTGGGGAAACCCAGCCATATGAGTGGGGTACAAATAATAAATTATTATAATTATCATTATCATGGTGAGAAGCGAAGAATTCAAGTCATTCCTCAATGATGGAGTTGCTTGCACTGAGCTGCTCCCCCTCCCCCTCTAGCAACAACACATGCCATGTACAACTTTCTCTGTGCTCTCTGTTCTTGCACCCGTAACGAACACTGCATTTTGGGAGAAGTGGGGTCGGTTATGCTGCCCAATGATGTGTCAGCTAGTGGCTCTGCCTCCCCTCCTCCTTCTCCTAACACCCCATAACTCTGCTGTTTGCCTGCCTCTGAGCTGTTATTTTCCTCAAATCCCTGCTGTAATTCGAGACTGCCTTCCTCCTCTCTGGAAGCTATGGGAGAAGGGGAAAGAGACCTCCACCATTCCTCCTCCTCTTCATTTCATTCCCTGACACTATCCAAAATTTAGAAGGCAACCAAAATGTCTACATTTTGAGATAGAACTTGCATACTCATCTCCATTGTTCACTCCTTTTGCTTAAGTGTTGAATTCACTACTAAGAGGGCAACACTTTCTCAAGATTGACCACCAAGATTGATTGGATGCAGTGGATCTCTGCCTCAACTGGGCTTGGCTGACATTAAGTCCCCAACTGTGGCTCAGCCTGAGATATGCTGGCAGAACTTGTTTACTACCCAGCTCAGCCGGGGCTCAACCAGGTGAGCCAAAGCTGGCTGAACTGAGGCAATCATAGCTCCTTTAAATGGGGCATTTCAGAAGGATGGTAAAGACTGGACCAGACAGGCAGGAATTGGGTCACACCCTAAAGCCCATTCAGCTCAGTCACATGACCTGGCAACCACACAGATAACACTATCTTAGTTCTGTTTTCCCTATACCAGCACGCTTCCCCTGCCCTGTATAAGGTTTGGATCTTTGATACCTTGTTGTTGTTGTTTAGTCGTTTAGTCGTGTCCGACTCTTTGTGACCCCATAGACCAGAGCATGCCAGGCACTTCTGTCTTCCACTGCCTCCTGCAGTTTGGTCAAACTCATCATGGTAGCTTCAAGAACACTATCCAACCATCTCATCCTCTGTCATCCCCTTCTCCTTGTGCCCTCCATCTTTCCCAACATCAGGGTCTTTTCCAGGGAGTCTTCTCTTCTCATGAGGTGGCCAAAGTATTGGAGTCTCAGCTTCACGATCTGTCCTTCCAGTGAGCACTCAGGGCTGATTTCCGTAAGAATGGAGAGGTTTGATCTTCTTGCAGTCCATGGGACTCTCAAGAGTCTCCTCCAGCACCATAATTCAAAAGCATCAATTCTTCGGCGATCAGCCTTCTTTATGGTCCAGCTCTCACTTCCATACATCACTACTGGGAAAACCATAGCTTTAACTATACAGACCTTTGTTGGCAAGGTGATGTCTCTGCTTTTTAAGATACTGTCTAGGTTTGTCATTGCCTTTCTCCCAAGAAGCAGGCGTCTTTTAATTTCGTGGCTGCTGTCACCATCTGCAGTGATCACGTAGCCCAAGAAAGTAAAATCTCTCACTGCCTCCATTTCTTCCCCTTCTATTTGCCAGGAGGTGATGGGACCAGTGGCCACGATCTTCGTTTTTTTGATGTTGAGCTTCAGACCGTACCTTAATACCTTGATACCTTAATGCTGGCTTAATGTATACTGGCTTGCTTTGTGCCAATTTCTTGCGATAGTATTGTGCTCCCTAATGGTGACACCTGAAGAGGGCAATAGAAATGTTTCTTTCTCACTATGAAGCTGACAAACTCTTAAATAGTTGCATGAATATTTCAGCAAGTATAAAAATAGTCACCTCTTGCAGATTGTCATCCAGAAATGTAGATAATGATAGGATATATCCTTCAGACAAAAAACGGATCCCACATATGATTGTTCCTAAAGGTTCTATACAAAGAGCTTATCAATACTCCTTTGTATTACAAAACAAAACAAATTCCTTCAAGTAGCACCTTAAAGACCAACTAAGTCAGTTCTAAGAACTGACTTAGTTTGTCTTTAAGGTGCTACTGGAAGGAATTTGTTTTGTTTTGACTATGGCAGACCAACACGGCTACCTATCTGTAACTGGAACCTTTGTATTACAGTCTTTCAGAACTTATGGCCCACCAAGCCAAACATAGGAATTATCTTGGCTTGGCAGATACTTGACACTGTCCCTGTGGCTTTTCTTTTTCTTTTTTGCAGTCTCAAGCAGGGCGCAAAACCAGGAGTTATGGAATTACATGGTAGGTTATCTTTTTCTTTTCTTTTTTCTTTTTCTTTTCTTTTTTTTTACAAAAGAGCAATCTATATTTTCATTGAAAATTTACTCATATTTTACAAATAGCAGCAACAAAAGAATCATATGTGTGCATAAAACTCAGCAGGGACAATTCAAATTACACATCAGGGCCACAGAAGGGTAAAAAAAGCTTTACAAGGAAAACATGTGTCCAGAACAATTTAGGGATTTAAGTTAAAGGAACGGGTACCACCTTCCTATGAAGGTATTTGACATTCTGTCTGCATGAAACTATTGTTCACATATGCTTCTTCTGTTACCTTGCCCAGCAACTCAATTTTCTATGATTGTTGATACCTCTGGTTAACAGTGCAATCCAAACTCCAGCTGGGCTTAATGGAGCACCTAAATCTCTGGAGACTGTTATTCAAACAATCCAGGGGAGAAGGTGTGGGGAGGTAAGTCTCTGGAGCTAGCACAACTTTCAAGTTTGATACTGTCAAGCCATCACATTGGGGCCAACTTGGGATCCAGGCTAGTTTAGTCCTTTCTCACTACACCCCAGAACATCCAGTTTCAGAGTGATCAATGAACTGCCACCACCAGGATTCCACCAGAAACACTTCTGCCTAGTGGGTGGAAAAGAGTCCATACTGGTGGAGTGACACTGGCATTACTCTGGTTGGAGAGACACTTCTGACCAAAGAAAATGCCCCCCCCCAAGCTGGGCACAAAATGGGTTTAGATTGCAGCCTTGGTGTAGAAAGCCAGTCTTTATGTATTATTTTCTTTGCATCATTTCCAGGAATGTTCACTAAGGCTAATTCTGGAATCGGTTGCCACAAAAGCTCTACAAAATCTTACTGATATCTCCATGCAGTGGAAAGTGGCTACCCTCTTAACATTAGGAGGAACATCTTTATATACAGTGCTACACTCTTCCCACCTTGGAGCAAATCTATGCTTCCAGGTGTCATAAGAAAGCTGCAGAGATAGTGCAGGATACTGCACACCTCGGAAATGATCTGTTTCAGCTTCTGCCTTCTGGAAGAAGGTACAGGGTTATAAAGACTAGGACTAGCCACCTGAGAAACAGTTTTTATCCAAATGTGATTTTGGTTTTAAACGCAGTGTAAGGTAGTCTCTGTGGGAGTATATTGTATTTAATTATGGGGTATTAGAGTTTTTAGGGGGTTAACCAGGCTGGGATAGCTGAGATAGCTGGCTTGTTGGTTTCTGAATGTCTGATGTAGATTTTTTCAATTTTGTTGTTCTGTATTGGACAATGACAATAAAAATTATCGTATTGTACCTCGGTTTACGAACTTAATCCGTTCCTGAATTCCGTTCTTAAACCGATTCCATTCTTAAAATGAGACGTGCTTTCCCTAATGAGGCCTCCCACTGCTGGTGCTCTTCCACTGTTCAGTTTCTGTTTGTAGACTGAGGTAAAGTTCGCAAACCGCAACACTACTTCCGGTTTTGCGAAGTTTGTAAACCGAATCGTAGGTAAACAGGAATGTTCATAAACCGAGGTACCACTGTATTTGTTGCAGGTTTAGAGGATAGTGTAGATCTGGACTTTGAGAATGTACCAATCCAGACTGCAAGCAGGATGCATATAATACATTTCTTGAAAGACAAAAACTAGAACACCTGGTTGAAGACTATACTAACCCCTTTCCCCTATCAGTTTACTACAACGTGCAGTCATGAATTTGTTTGTTTTAGGGAACACTTCAAAACTTCACATATATCCAATTCTAATCCATTTGGAATCTTGTGTGGGGTATCAATTGCATGAACAAGGACTTCCACAGAAAGGATAGACAAATGACTGCTCAGATGTGTGCAATTGAAGTATCTTGAAAAAGAACAGTTGTTGTTGTAGGAATCATGGTGGCAACATGACCTCCTCCTCAGTTAATTCAGTCAATGTCTACATGGAATCCCAGGTGAGTTGTGAGTTCGCTGGCAGCAACACATGTTCCTCTGACTGATTATGCAAGACCCAATATGCGCCTAAACCAAAGTATACAGCTTCATGATGACAGGAAGAAATCATACTGAATGCATGTACAAGAACTTGGGGCTAGTTTTGGACCTAAAGGAATAAATGAGCAGAACAGACAGAGAACATACAAAGTCATAATGCTTGGGGATGTAAGAATAGAGTGAAACATCAACAGTATTAAAGATGGAAGGATGGTAAATTTTGGTTCTCCCATTTTCTTATTTTTCTAATCCTAAATTCAGTTCTCCACATTTTGCAGCAATCTGCTTTTTAAAAAAATCCCCTCACTAAAATTCCCCAGCATTTTAGTGTAAATTTCTCCTAATAAGCTTGCTTATATTGACTAAGGAACACATTTTTTGCAAGCAATTTTCCCTAATATAATGCATTTTTGCATGTTATTTTCAGGAATATCTTCAGTTTTATGCAGACTTTCCCCATATATATGCTTTTTTGTGAACATGTACTGAATCACAAAAATTGGATAAATGCATATTTTGAAGGATAGCTGTGTTTTGGAAAGTGCAGATTTGATAGATTTTACTTTAAGGGCTGAATCAAATTTATCCTCCATCCCTAAGAGGTACGAAAGAAAAGGACACAATTAAATAATTATCTTCATTATCGTGCCACTCTTAATCTTGCATAGCAAAAGAGCTCAAGAAGACTCTAGATATTATAATTATTTCCTGAAAAATGAGTCACTCATTTATTTATTTTTCCACTTTCTATGCTAGAGTGTGATTCAGGGTATAATTCCACTGTGAGGCAAAACACACATCACACTATGCAGTGCAAAAAGTGCAAGGGAAAGTAATTTGTTTAAATGCTCTGCATTTCAAAAGAAAAATCAATTTCTTTATTAAATTTATTTTTATGTCATCAGCATTTTCTTCCAATTATAAAGTTTCACACAAAGCCACTTCCGGCCTGCCCCAGGAGGTGGGGTTGCGGGCTTCACGCCCACCACATGTGAGCGGGGGCTGGTCCCAGCCCCCGTGAGAGCAGGGGATTCCCGATCGGGTCTGCACCCCCCCAGCCAGCCAATCAGCTGGCTGGCTGGGGGGCATGGCCTGCCCTATTTAGGGCCGGCGCGGAGGGGACTCGCCCTCTTTTCGCCGGCTCGCACCCACGTTTTCCCACCCTCCCTCCCTTTAACTAAGGTCAGGTAGGTCTCGGACTTTGCTATGGACTTCGGTCTGTCGCCGCAAGGGGCATGGTAGGAATTTTTCCCAATTGGCGATTTCTGGCCTTTTGGTTTTTCGCCTACCTCGTAGCAACTCGTCACAACTTCTCGGCATTGGCGGTAGGCATTGGTAAGAAGGGGTTAAGAGGATGTGGGGGGGAGGAACGCCATCACCTCCCCCCAGCGAGCGAAGGGTGGTCCGTTAAAGGACTCCGGGGGGCGTGGCCCTGTCCGAAGCCTATGGAGGTGAGGGCCAAAGGCACGCCCCAGAGCGGTGACCCAGGGGAACTCCTAGTCGACGTGCCTCGGCAGGAGACTCCCCCGATATAAGGTTATCCCTTCCCCGTGTCTCCAGCAAACGGGCTGGAGCCGGATAGTTGTTAGGACCAATGCCTAAGCCAATGCCTCTCATTCCTGAATTCAATAAAGTTGTGGCCTAATTCGCCCAATTAACCTTAAATTATGGTGTCTCGTGTCTTTATTTACCCTGGTGGGGGGCGGGAACTCGCCACGCAAGCTATCATTTTGTGGGGAGGAATGTGGTTCCACCTTTGGCAACAGTAGCTTTATCTCCATGGTATCATTTTCGTTCTTCTGTATTTTTTTGTTCTGAAAATGACTGAACAGTATATTTCATATTGGTATTCTCTTTTTTGGAAATGCAAGGCCCAGTGCTTATCCATGTATGTGCAAATTGCACATGCAACGTTAAAAATGGTTAGGGCTGCAACCTTTGAACATTTCATTTGTTTAATGCTTGGAATTCAGTGTTACAGAATTCTGCTTTAAATCTTGCCAGACACAACAATCTATCTCACCACAAATTATGTTCTGGGGGTTCTCCTGACTCCTCCCAGCTAAATTATCTTTTCTTGCTGGACAGCAACCAGAATAGAACTCAAGGTATAAGAAAACTGCAGAGAAAATAACACAAGAAAACTAGGGAAACCCGCTCACCTACAGGCAATATTTCCCAACCCTTACGGAAGTTCTGGGTCAGAATCATTTACTGCTCTGCATAACTAGGATAGCTTATTTTGTCGGCCACAAACTACAGCAGCAAATTTTTGTAGTTGAAGAAAAATAGACAAAGGCTATTAGACAGGACAGCAATGTCCAAGATTCAACAATTCTCAGTCTTCAAACACAAACACAACCTGAAAGAATATTCAACATAGCATATTGGAAAAAACCAAGGTTATATTTATTTAAATATAACAAATTAGAGTATCGGCAAAATAAGCCAAATCATTAAGTGTAGGCAGGTGTATGAAGGAAACATTTCTCCCCACCATGGGCATGTAAGCCACCACATAGTTGGTCCTCCAGCCAAGAATTGAGAGAGGATTCCCTTTCCTTGCTACCTGAGCTTTGGGTTGTGAACCCAACATGGCTCCAGCTTTCACTAAGGTATGAACATCAGGCCTTAAGTTGTGCCCAAGTACACAACCCCATGGGACTCAGGTAGCACTGTGGTCTAAACCTCAGATCCTAGGGCGTGCTGATCAGAAGGTTGGTGATTTGAATCCCCGCGACAGGAGGAGCTCCTGTTGTTTGGTCCCTGCTCCTGCCAACCTAGCAGTTCAAAAGCATGTCAAAGTGCAAGTGGACAAATAGGTACCACTCTGGCAGGAAGGTAAACAGCATTTCTGTGTGCTGCACTGAATCGCCAGAAGCGGCTTAGTCATGCTGGCCACATGACCCAAAATCTGTCTGCTGACAAACTCTGGCTCCCTCGGCCAATAAAGTGAGATGAGTGCTGCAACCCCAGAGTCATCTGAGACTGGACTTAACGGTCAGAGGTACCTTTACCTTTATCTTTACACAACCCCAAACCCCCAGGCTGTAGTTGGTAAGTCAAGAATGCCTCATAATACAATAGTACAACAGGTGGGCAATGACATGATATCTTCCCTTCCCTGCTTGGATTACTTTCCAAACAGATCAATTGAATCAAATCAATAGAACAGAGCCCTACAGTGTGCAGCGGGTCAAAGAAGGAAATTCCAAGTGTCTATCAGGACTCTCCAAAAATTCCTACTCAGCACCAAAGCCACATTGCAGATGGATGGAAGAAGGACAGTGCAACTTTAGAAGGAAGAGGAGGCAGAGCAGACATAAATATTGTCTAGATTGCCCCTTCCCACTGGGCATTGAACCCATGTGCTGACCCCCCTCCTCCTGGAGAGGCCAACTCAAGTCTCTTCCAAGGCCAATGGGGTTGAGGCAAACCACCCCTGATAAAAGTAGGAGCATCAATATCATCATAAAGATACACTCTATGCTGTACTGTACAGTTTCTGAATTTCAGTATTGTAGAAGCCATATGAGATGGTTAGCCAATTATTGTGCAGTCTATTGGTCAAACACTACAGTAAAGTTCTTAAGTCATTTCATATCTATGTTACAGTAATAGATGACCATTTTAGTGCCTTGCTTTGATTTACCGGTACTTCTTAAAATCCCAACTTCACAAAGCCACGTCTGAAAGAAACACTCTGTAGCCAGCAATATCTGCTCTAGCCATGCCTAATCATTATTTCAATTAAACGGCATGATTTTTAACTCTGTAAAATGGTATCCTTTGAATGGGCTGCTTAAAATAATTCATAAACAGGAAAACTGGAATGTTGTTTGGTAAATTACATAAAATAACATAAGGGCTTCCAACTGCATTGCTTTTAAGATAAAAGAGCAGCATTATTTGATATGCTTTCAAAGGAGGAAAAAACTGCATCTGAACAATTTTTCGTCTCCTTATGACTGTGTTGAGTATGCACCTGTGGTTTTCAAATCTGCTAAGGCATTCATCAGATCATCAACAGTCCTCAGCTCCAACAGAGATGTCAGCAGGAGTTATGTAAGAACAATTTATGACTTTGGCAACTGGAGAAGTAATATATTAGGATTCATGGGTGGGTGATATAAATAGCCCTGATGATGATTCATGAATGAATGAATTAACTGAATGAATACAGTATACAATATGTATCTAAATGTAACTGCAAACTCCCTAGTGGCTATTAGGATGAAGCATTCCTCCCCCAAAAAACAATAAAACTCATCCCTTCTCATCTTTTTCTTTTCAAAATCTCAGTGCTCAACTCTTTCATTCATGATTTTCTATACACCCACATGACGACCCACCTTTGGACTGACTTGTATTAAGAATCACTTACAGTAAAAAACTGGTGCTGTGTTTCAGAATACCTTGACACAGACTAGGAACCCTGGTGAAGCTCACACTAAAAAACAAAATGAACATTACAAGCTCCCACATTCTTTTCTGGTTCATAGTTTAACCAAAGCTAGAAGCAAGTCCTTATTATCTTCCAGGCTTCCACCCGTTCACAGGACTGCTGCAAAATCTATGGAGGATGTATTTGTTTATTCCTTGCTCCTTGGTGCCTAGAATGCTTGCAGCAATGACCCAGCCATTTTCCCAGGGCACCTGATGAATGCCTGATATCCAAATTAGAGATGCCTAAAATTGTTGAAATAACATGTTTATATACAGTGGAACCTCAGGTTAAGTACTTAATTCGTTCTGGAGGTCCGTTCTGGAACCTGAAACTGTTCTTATCCTGAGGTACCACTTTAGCTAATGGGGCCTCCCGCTGCCACCACGCCGCTGTTGCACGATTTCTGTTCTCATCCTGAAGCAAAGTTCTTAACCTGAGGTACTATTTCTGGGTTAGTGAAGTCTGTAACCTGAAGCGTCTGTAACCTGAAGCGTCTGTAACCTGAGGTACTACTGTATTAGGGTGTCCTGGTTTCTGAGATGCTCTGTGTATGCTGCAGTTCTGGCATAGCTACATAGTTGGGGTTACTTTGTAGTAGTAGTTTGATTTAAAGAAATAAAATGAAGCATGCATTGTCTTGGCTGTACTGCTTTGAGAATTACAGATGTTCAGCACTCATCAGCTCTAAGGTATATCAAAGTGAGGCATTTATTACATAGGACAAGCATGAAAAAAACTTCAGGAAAAACTGAAGGAAGAAAGTGTGTCTCAAAACACACAAGGGAAAAGAATTTTTCAAGAGTACTTTGGCTTTGACAGTGTTAACTTCTGGGAAGCCCAGAAACACTTCGTTCCCAGGAACCTTTACAATGTACAATTTACATGCTGCATGATAGCTGCTTTTGCATAGCTGTTTTCAGCAGTAAAAGCTTTCGTTTTGCTTTTACTTACAGAAAAAAAAGACTTGATTCTCTTTTATTTAGTCCCAATTGTCAACTGGAACCTTCTGACAAACCCCTTGAGATTATGCAGCCTAGAGTTACCTATTTTAGCAAAGCAAGGTTACACTACTATTACAGATGATATAGTAATTGTAGTTTCCAGAGATAATTGAGCAATAGCAATGAAAATATTTTTCAGCTCAGTAAAGCAAATGTGCAGATAATGGAGCCTTTTGAAGGAGGTACAATTTTTTTATTCAGTGGGCCTTAAATGGTAAAAGTATCAAACAGGGCCAACTCCTAGTTGTATAGCAGGGACACATTGCCACAATCCCTAGTGAAATATTTATTCATTTATTTAAACAATTTACACACCATTTAACTATGATAGTCTCTAAATGGTTTGCAAAGGTACAACACAAAAATAAAAATCAGTTACAACTGTACAATCAAACTACAAGTGAAAAATGCCTGATAGAGAAAAATAAGTATTCAGTAGATGCTGAAAGTTCAGTTGGGTTTGTCTGACGTTAACTGGAAGGGAATGCCATAAATTTGGGCCAAAGCAATCTAAACATGACATCTAAAGCACCACTATGATACAACTGTATCTTTACGTATGTCTAATCACAGCCAAGCATCAGAAGCTCTTACCAATGTATTTTATTCAACATTCATAGAGAGAGGCTTAGAAATGCAGCCTCTTGGACCTATGGCATTGCTCTGAGTAATCTCCAACCCCCTTCTCTCCTCAATCGTCAACAGCACCACCCTGCTTATGATGGCTGCTTAGGGCCATTTGCCTCCGAGCCTTTTGCTCTCCTACTTTCAATGCTCAACAGGTTCTGGGAGAAGGGGGGACTGGAACTCTTTCTAGTGATAACGTGTCAGCCAGCTGCTCAGGCTCTGCTTACCCCTCCTGCCATTATTTCCCAACTTTGCCCCTCATCTACCTCTGAGCCACGACCTTCCTCATACCACTGTTGTAAATCTATACTGTCTTCCTCTTCTCTGGAAGGTTGAGGAGGGGGAGGCAGTCTCCACCATTCCCCCTCTGTCCAGTCTCTGACAATCACAAGCATTAAAATGTTGAACCACCATCCCTTGAGCATTGGCCATGGTGGCTGGGGCGACAGGAATTTTAGGCCAAAATATCTAGAGGGCAGCAGGTAAGGGAAAGACTGGCTTATGAAAACACATCTTCTTGACCCATCAGTTCTACGTTTGATGATTCTTATCTTTCTTTTTTAATCCAATATCTGCACAGTGCACCATCTACAGCTAAACCTTCAACAGAAAGTAGTGTTGCTCCAACCTGGAGCAGGAGTGAGAGCATTTCATCAATATTTCCCTACATACCATTTAATATGGCCCCTGTTTTTGCTGAATTTTCATATCCATTTGGCAAAAGCATGAAATACCATTCACAGTGTTAAAGTTCCAGAGGGAACTGGCCCAATGCTCCCTCACTCCTGTTGTTGTTGTTTAGTCGTGTCCGACTCTTCGTGACCCCATGGACCAGAGCACGCCAGGCACTCCTGTCTTCCACTGCCTCCCGCAGTTTGGTCAGACTCATGTTTGTAGCTTCGAGAACACTGTCCAACCATCTCGTCCTCTGTCGTCCCCTTCTCCTTGTGCCCTCCATCTTTCCCAACATCAGGGTCTTTTCCAGGGACTCTTCTCTTCTCATGAGGTGGCCAAAGTCTTGGAGCCTCAGCTTCACGATCTGTCCTTCCAGTGAGCACTCAGGGCTGATTTCCTTAAGAATGGATAGGTTTGATCTTCTTGCAGTCCATGGGACTCTCAAGAGTCTCCTCCAGCACCATAATTCAAAAGCATCAATTCTTCGGCAATCAGCCTTCTTTATGGTCCAGCTCTCACTCCTATCCATTTATTTATTTCCACAAATGAATATACTACTTAACACTGGTGTTTCTAAGTGGTATAGAATCAGATTACCCCACCCCATAAAAAAAATTGCAGTGGATAAAATGAAATTAATCAATTTAATTAATTTAAAATTCATTTCCTTCTCCTTTCTCCAGCCCAATGATTTATTGACTTTTAACTAAACTGTCCCTCCCTGATATCACCCTATCTTGTTTCCCTCACTCATACAAGTTTATACCAAATTGAAAAATCAAGGTAGCAAAAGGGGCTGCTCCTAACTCCATTGAAGTGGTGTAAGCCCCACTGAATTCAGTGGACTTATAAGAATGTGTGAAGAGCCTGCTGGATCAGCCCAATCGCCAATCTAGTGCAACATCCTGTTCTTACAGTGGCCAACCAGATGACTAAAAGAAGCCCAAGAGCAGGACCTGAGTGCAACGGCATTATACCCATCTGTGATTCCCAGCAAGTAACTTTCAGGGACATAGCATCTCCAGCAATGGAGATAGAACATTGGCATTGTGGTTTGGTATCTGTAATGGTTCTAGGGGTTGCTTATGCGTAAGTTGCCACCACTCTTGGCTTGGTTGTCTGGTTGAACCCTTTCTGTCTGGACAGCCCTTCACTTCGTGGCTGTCTCAGTCGCTGGCAGAATCCGTCAGTGGGTGTTTTTTGAATCTCTTCCAGCAAAGAAGTTCTTTGACGCCAAGTCTCCTCCTACTCTCCCTGCGCGGAAGTCTTCTGCGCAGGTAGGGAATGGGCAGCGGAGTACCTGTGCTCTCCCCGCTGGTTTCTGGCGAAGAGTCTTGGAGCCTCCTCGCCAAATCCCCCCTCAGCCCCCCTTCTCCACTGGTGTTACACTGATGTCCTTCCCCAGCAGATGGGCTGCCTCTCTCCCTACTGGGACCCTCTCCGGCATCCCTCTGGAGCCTTCCCTCCGCCTCCAGCTCTGATGGCAGTTCCCTGACAGTATCTGTTCATAGCCTTACTGTCCATGAATTTGTCTACTCTTTGTTTTAAAGCTGTTCAGGGTAGTGGCCATCAATGCATGATGCCTTCTTTCCCTCCAACCGAATTCAGACCAAATGAGCATCCTGTTCACACAGTGGCCAACCTGGTGCCCATGGTAGGCCACGACCATAGCAGCATTCTCCTCACTTGTGATTCCAAGAAGCAGGGCCGGATTTAGGTTTGATGAGGCCCTAAGCTTCTGAAGGTAATGGGGCCCTTATATGTCCAGCTATCCTTTGTCAACAACAAATTGTCACTGTTTTTTGAGTTGAATATATGCTACATGGTGATTTATGGACCAAATAGGTATCTAAAGTCATTTGCACATAACATAACATGTATTTTATCAAAGTAATTGTTGAATGTCTCTTATATTTTGGAAATGTACAGCCAGGTTTTCTTTCTTTTAATTTTTTGGGGGCCCCCAATAGAGTGGGGCCCTAAGCTATAGCTTGTTTAGATTATACATAAATTTGGCACTGCCAAGAAGCCAGTAATCATACTGCGCTTGACAGTGGAGAATAAAGATGAAAAAGGTAACTCCAGAGATGACCCCAGAGAAAATATAAATTACTGTGTGGAAACCAACTGGTATCTACTTATCCGGTAGTTTCTCTCCAAAAGTCTTGATGGATGAGAGAGGGGATTCCTTTCTCTACTCAATTAGGTCGGAGGCTTCCATGGCAATTGTGATGGTTCTAGGGGTTGCTCATGCGTAAATCGGTGCCACGCTTGGCTGAGTTACCTGGGTGAACCCTTTCTGTCCGGACAAACACTCACCCGTGGCTGTCTCAATCGCTGGCAGAATCCGTCAGTGGGCGTTTCTTGAACTTCTTCCAGCAAAGAAGCTCTTTGACACCTAGTCTCCGCCTACTCTCCCTGCGCGGAAGCCTTCTGCGCAGGGAGGGTGTGGGCAGCGGAGGACCCGTGCTCTCCCCGCTGGTCTCCGGCGAGGAGTCATGGAGCCACCTCGCCGATTCCCCCATTTGCCCCCCTTCTCCACTAGTGTTACGCTGATTTCCTTCCCCAGAAGATGGGCTGCTTCTCTCCCTCCCGGGACACTCTCCGGAATCCCTCTGGAGCCCTCCCTCTCCCTCTGGCTCCAATGGCAGTTCTTTGACAGCAATGAAAGATAAAAAATAAGTCCACTTCAATCCTTTCCCCCCACCTTTCTCTCTAATACTGAATTTATTTGCTCTTCCTTTCACATTGTTTATTATTATTATTATTATTATTATTATTATTATTATTATTATTAGACCGTCCTATACCTGCAGGTCTCAGGACGGTTCACAGGATAAAATCAGAATTTGAAATCACAAATTAAAACAACAACAACCCAATACCCCCCCCCCCATTTTAAAAGGGCATATGACTTTAAAAGCTGTCATTTCAGCATAGATAAAACTTGCTGCTGCTTGACGAGGCATAAAATTCCCTCAAGATGAAGGCCCAAGGTCGTAAGGGTTATCTACAATAAAATGGTTTGGGATTGTCTGCCTCTGACTGGTCAAAGTGAAGTATCACCTTATTTGGAGCGGCAGCTAAGACCACCTTCAGAACATTCCTACCAGAAGACATATGCTTATTATGGATTCTGTATCTCTGCTTTTTCTTAAAAAAAATCTCTCAATCTTTCTTCTTGTGACCAGCTAATTTTGCAAATCAATTAAAATGTATGAGAAAAACTACAATGAGGTCAAAGAGTACTTTGTAAAGGGTTTTTAAAAAACAAAAAAAAAAAACAACACCAAAATTATAATTAATAATGGAAGCATCATAAGGATAAAGAATTATTATTTCAGTGTTACATTTAGTTCGCTTCCAATAAAGCTGAACACCTTATTTTTAGCTCAAATCCTTCAGAGTGATTTATTGTTTTGTTTTATGTGGTATATCATTTACTACACTCGAATGCATGCAAAAGGCTTTTTCTTATTTAATCACCAGTAACGTGAATTATTTAGTGAAGCACAAGAGACATAACAAGGATTTAGAAGGTAAAATAAAAGTGAAGAAGCGTATTCCTAAATATATTCATTATTAGTGACTATGGGATCATCTAAAAATAGAGCAGTCAGTTAAAGCTGTAGGTAGAGATGCATTACTCCGATATAAATGTTCCCAGAAATGAGTTCACAGCACAATCCTAACCATGTCTACTCAGAAGAAAGTCCCCAGTGATTCCAGTGGGTCTTGCTCCTAGGGAAGTAAATATGGGCTTGCAGTCCCAGGCCCCCAATACTGTCACAGCAATCCAAACTGTATGAAGCCAGTGTAATTTTGTTTTCTTACTATATAGCAGCCATTTTCCCTAATCTGTGCATTTATTCTAGCAATTTTCTTTAAGATAACACCTTTTTGTTTTCACTGTAAATACCATTTTTGTGCGCTTCCCCCAAATACGTTTGTTTGTTTTTTATCCAAAACATTTTTGGTTGGAAGACTGTATTGCAATACCTAAACAATTATCATTTTTGAAAGATAACTGCGTTTTGCTGCAGATATTGGTTCAGAAAGTGCAGATTAGTAGGTTCACATCAAGATGCAAACAAAAAGGATTTTTACTCCATTCCTTGCTGCTGCAGAAGTATTAGACATCCTGGGTCACCATTGTGAGAACACAATCTG
Organism: Podarcis erhardii; assembly: GCF_964252035.2. Taxonomy (NCBI): domain Eukaryota; kingdom Metazoa; phylum Chordata; class Lepidosauria; order Squamata; family Lacertidae; genus Podarcis; species Podarcis erhardii. The sequence continues at coordinate 89,416,247 of NC_138508.1, forward strand.
TAACAAAGCGTGCTTTCTGCCATCTTAGAAAAAGGAGCATAGGAATCTGTCTTCTATCAGGTTAGACCATTTGTCCATCTTGGTCTCTACTGTCAGTGCTGACTGCCATTGCCAGTGTTCCCCTGAACTAGGAATGCTTGGCTTGCAAAGCATGTTTGAGACCTCTGGACAATGTCTCCTTCTCCTGCAGCTTCTTAGAAGGTAAACAACAGTAGGAAGTGCAGCTAGGTCAGGGAGTTTTTGACCAGTCATTTTATATTGCTAGGGTTCATCTTGTTAGGTAAAGGTAAAGTGACCCCTGACCACTAGGTCCAGTCATGCCCGACTCTGGGGTTGCGGCACTCATCTCGCTTTATTGGCCGAGGTAGCCGGCGTACAGCTTCCGCGTCATGTGGCCAGCATGCCTAAGCTGCTTCTGGTGAACCAGAGCAGTGCACGGAAATTCCGTTTACCTTCCCGCCAGAGTGGTACCTTTTTATCTACTTGCACTTTGATGTGCTTTCGAACTGTTAGGCTGGCAGGAGCAGGGACCGAGCAACGGGAGCTCACCCTATCATGGGGATTTGAACTGCCGACCTTCTGATCGGCAAGTCCTAGGCTCTGCGGTTTAACCCACAGCACCACCCGCATCCCGTTCATCTTGTTACAAGGATTCTATCCTAAGGTATACCTTAGGATAAGGTACCTTAGGATAAGAGGAGCCCCACAGTTCATCTCATGTCATTGTTGAGAAATAGCATTGCATCCCAGCTCTTTGAGGTGTTCATCTTAAATTCATGTGCTCATTCCATATGGTCAGGATTAAAATTGTTATTTTCGTTTAGCACGTGATTTGGCATACACCCTGTGCAATTTTTCCTGATTTATACACCTAGCTAGGGATGGGCAAATATGTCAGTTTCAGTTTCTCCTTTTTACAAACTTGAGTTCAGTTCTTAATTTTATTTATTTTTTAAGAAAGAAGTCCTCACCAAAATTTATTGATATTTTAGTGCACATTTATCCTAATATACATATATTTGTGTGCAGTTTTGCTTAATATACACTTTTTTTTTGCATACAGCCCATTCTTGCATGTTATTTTCACCAATATATGCATGTATACAAACACTTTAGTATGTGCATTTCCCTGCACATTACCTTGCTGAAAACATGTATTGCAAAATTCAGAGAAACGTGACTTTCAAACGATGGCTCAGCTTTGGTTTGTGTATTGTTTGTGAAAGTACAAAGTAGGTAGATTCCCCTTTAAATGTGAAGTGAAGTGAATTTCTCCCCAATTCCATGTAGTATTGCAAACACTATTTTGTAAGCATCCCATTGTTTCAAAAGCATTTTTGTGTGTGTTTATGCAGTGTTTTTTTTCTGGGGGGAGGGGGACGACACAGGGGTACGCATACCTCTAAACATTTTGTGAACCTAAGTTTGGCCTCATTGAGGGGCAGTATTTCAATAAGAGCAGGAAAATGAGAGTACCCCTAAGCATTTTTAAAGAAAAAAAGCACTGTGTTTATGACTTGGGTGCTGATGTTTAAGAATTAGAACTCCAGCTTCTCTGTGGACTTATGGAACAAGTTGCATAGTTCTTTGAATCTGTGGAAGCATATCCCTTTTTTATCTTCCTACTCAGAAAAAAAATAGGGTTCTTTCTGGAAATTAGAGGTGTAGCTTCTATTCCTTGTTATTTTGGTTTCATCTCAAATAGAAAGCATGAATCATATCTTGAAAAGTGAAAATGCTTTTTTTATTTTTTTGCCTAGGGAATTGCTCTGACAGAATTATAGAGGGGTTTTTTTCCTGCCTGCTTGTGTAATTTTGAGCTGAAAAACAATATAGAAAAGAGGCAATATTACAGAAGAATGGAGTTCAGCTAGGCAGCCACTGGAGTGCCATTTTCAGAACACTATTTAAAGTAATCAAGTAATTTCACAATGTTCTTGGGAAAAGTGGAAATGTCAGATGTTTTTTTGATTTCCTTTAGTCTTTCAGAAATAATCTATCTGTGGCAACCCAGTTCTATCCTAGGACATGCCTAATTCTGCGCTGGATCAATTGGATCATCTCCAGCTAACCTTGAGCCAAAGAGTCAAGGCACCATGTTTCAAAATGGCACATTCAAAGGATTAGTTATGGGAAAGAGCTGCAAATTCAAGTGATTTCCATATTGGGTCTTGGCAGGTTATTTTGAATGGTGTAACACTGTTCTTGGCTTAGTATTGCATTTGGTGGATTACTGGAAATCCGGCGTTGTGGGTGCCTTTCGATTTCCCTCTGCTGACCTCATATTTTATTGCAGACTTTATCTTGCAACATCTCTCAATTTCAGAAGCAGTTTTCTATATGGAGTGGGAGCTTCTTTCAAGAACTCAACGTCTAGCTGTATGATAAGCATACAAATCAAAAGTGGGAAATCTCAGGATTGGGGGCCAAATACAGCTCTCCAAGGCTCTGTATCTGTCCCTCAGGGCTCTCCCCAGTCCCACTCTTTGCTCAACTACTACTGTCCCCCCAGGCTACACCCCTTACTGGTCCTACGTCTCACTCTCCTTGGGTGTTTTTTTGCATGGCAAGAATGTGTCCTTGAATTCTAATAATGCCTCTTGCTTGCCTAGATAAAGTGGGGTGTATAAGTGTGTGAAGAAACTAGAAAAGTTTAAATTCACTGCTCTGTCCACTTTTGTATCTGGTCCTGTCTACCACGGGCATGTGGCCTCTAGCAGCTTGACCATAAGCAAATGTGGCCCCAGCATGGGGAAAAAATCCCCAGCCCTAATTTAAACACACAGAGCTGCAAAGATCAACAAAACTGTACACTCCTGTATTATAGCTGTTTGACTGACTGAACTCAAAGAGTACTCATTAATGATTCTTTGTCATCCTGGAAAAGTGGCAAGTGGGGTGCAGGGAAAGCAAAATGCTTGTTTACAAAGCTATTGCTCTACCAACTTTACTGTACGCTTGTGAAATATGGACCACTTATAAACGGCATCTCCAACTCCTCGAAAGATTCCATCAATGGTGTCTCCCAAAAAATTTACACATCACTTGGGAAGATGGGCGAATTAATGCCAGTGTACTGGAAGAAACAAAGATCACCAGTGTCAAAGCAATGATTCTTCAACATCAACTTTGTTGGACTGTTCATGTTGTGCAGATGCCTGATTATTGTCTTCCAAAGCAACAACTTTATTCCAAACTTAAAAATGGAAAGCGTAATGCTGGTGGTCAGCAAAAGAGGTTTAAAGACTCTCTCAAAGCAAATCTTTTTTTAAAAAGCTGTATAAACACCAAAGGTGTCATGGACTTTGAAGACACTCGGACACATGACGAAAGGGAGAAATGTGCGAAGAGGAAGGCATGTTTGGCAAGCCCTCACCATTATCAACTCTCACTCAGAAACCTATGTCCCCAGTGTGGAAGGACGTGTGGATCCAGAATTGGCCTCCACAGTCACTTACAGACTCACTGTTAAGACCGTGTTCATGAAAGACAATCTTACTCGGCCAGGAGTGACCACCAAAGAAAGAAGCAGGGTTCTGCCCTCGGCCCATTGTTGTTCAATGTCTTTATAAATGAATTGAGGTTGTGCAAATGTGACATGAAGGCTGGAAACTTTAACCCTCCCATGTGGAAATCCCTTGCAGATAACTTCAGTGCCTGGTGATAGACAGTCAGCTCATGTATCCATATCAGTGACCAGAGGAGGAACGACCACTGGGAGGAATGCAAAGAAACACCATGATGCATCTGCAACACCACAACTGGACACCTTCATCTGCCCCAGCTGCAACAAAACATGTCTCTCCTGTGTCTGTCTCTACAGCCACAGCAGGCACTGCAACCTTCCAACTGTTTGTCTTCATATCCAAACGTGCACTCTTCCATTTTTTCCTGAGATGAATGGATGCCAACACACTAATGACCCCATTTTATGCTGGCCTCAAACCATTCAGGGATCTGTTGCTCTCTTTTGCCAAAGGACATACCTGTGTTGTAGATTATCTCCTTGATGTGCTTTCATCTTGCTTCGACACTATATCTGTGGCCGTTCAGTAGAGCTTGTTCAATGAACTCTCTGTCTTTCACTCTATATATACATGTATGGGGAGTTATACACACACACACACACAAAAAAATAGAAGCTAGGGAAGATAATGTAGATGTCAAAATAAACTAAATATATTTTAGTGCAAGTATAGGAAAGGAAATGCTAAAACACCACAAGTGAATTGCAAATAAGCTAAGAGGTTAAATGGACAATGCTGTAACTTTCTGTATCAACAAATGAGTGTTCGTGATGGCTCACCACCACCACAACTACCAAGCTGTCTTGTGGCACAACAGTACAATTATTATTTATGAGGAAGGAAAGTCCCATACTCATCATCAGGACCCCACACTGGTTGTTTCATTCATCATTGTATATTCAGATAAGAAGATCTGTCTTTTCTGTAGAGTCCTGCCAATTATTTTCAAAAGAGCCATGGAGCAATTAGAGAACTGAAAGGATGCAAATATTCCCAATTCCCTCAGCAAGATTCATTTTCCTTGAAATTCTCATAACTCCTGTTAGAATTTTAACATGTAAGGTGCTGATGAGATTTTGAGCTGAGTTGCAGCTTCATTAGCTACAAATCCCAAGATGTAATTCCATCAACAAATAACATTGCATCAACAAATAACATTGGATGAGGAACACCACCATCATGCTGTCTTGTGACATCGCACCACCCTGCCAGTGGTGGATAAAGCCAGAGGCAAAGCACTACTCTTCTGGAAATAGCCACCATTTCCTAATGTCATCTTCATACCATTAAGCAAATCTGCAATAGGACACAGAAGAGACATGGAAATCCTTAATGTGGCAACAATACTGGTTTAATATATTAAAACAATATTTTACAGCACACTCCCTCCTAGTGTATATGTCTATCTACCTATTACGTGCCTGGAGAACTGCACTGCAAGTTTTTTGCAATTTTTTTTTTTTTTTACTGAATTTTCAAAAGTTTTAGATATACACTTCAATACACAATAAATTTATCTTTTCTCAGCTTCCCACCCCATTTTCCATGGTGTTTTAATCCCCACCCCATGATGCACAATACCTTCTATTTCTTATATCCACATATCTATATTATATTGTCTAGTTCCTTCTGTTGCTCAAATGTCAAATCCTGCTTATGAGTTCATCGACTTATAATAGTTCCCTAAATAGTCTGAAAATACAAGTGCATATTTTGAAGGATGAGAGTATTTTGGTTTATATGTTGTCTTGGAAAATTTCTCCTCCATCCCTACCAAGAAGCCTTCTATATTATCACAAGACCTACCTGAGAAGAGGTCAATTTATTCAAATTGAGTCTGCAAGCTCCTTCTCACAGCCACACAATGACCCTGTTAACTGAGACATCATTCACATTTTGCTCAGCCAAAAGCCAAACATTTCTATTATCTGATCCCATATGGTTCAGCTGCTCCAGGTGATTGGTCCAATCATGTGGGCAGGGACAAATTAACAGCAGTATGTTGGCTGTAGCATTGTATTCAGAGCGGAGAAAGAAAATAAGAATAAAAAGACAGGGATAATTTCATTTAAGTGGGGAGTCATCCAGGAAAAGTGTCAGAGTTGGCTTTTTTTACAGTCCTTATGACTGATTTGGAAGGAGGAGCAAATAGGACATTTCTTAAACCTTCAAACAATATTAAATTGGGAATGTTTTTAAAATCCAGTGCAAACAAAGATCCAACAAAATTGCCAAAAGTGAGAATTATTGGCAGAAGACAAAATTGGATTTCGTTTAAGGCACCCACTACCAGTAGCTTCTCCTTGAAAATCTGCAGTGATTTGACACATGGGAAAGACTGATCATAGCCAAAACATTGTATTTACAGTCCCTGATCCCATATGTTTGGCAGGGAGAAGAATTAACTAAGAGGCAGAATTGCAACAATAGCTCTGCTGAGAACCCAGCAATGTGGGACAGGAACTGAAGAAGTGGCTCCTCATCCAACTAGAATTATATACAAAGGGCTGGTGCACTAGTGGAACATATTACGGAATCAGTGCCCTTCCCTGAATTGTTGCGCAACAGCGTCCATGGTGCAACATTGTGAAATAAAAATTGTATAGTGCCTTGTGTTAGCCGAAGTACATTTCTAGCTTTCGGTTCATTTCTCCTGCACCAGACTTTTGTGCTGTATCAAGAAAATGCGGCGGCAGCTGGAACTGATGAGGCAGCAGGCAGGTTGGCTAATGAGAGCCGGGGGGTGGGGTTGTCACTGGAAGCAGTCAATGTATTCTGGTTTCCTTCCCATCCTCCTCTCTCGCAAAAAATACAGCAGGCATTTTAGCCATTCTTTGACAAAATTGCCAGAGGAGAAAATCTGGAATTAGCATCAAATACCTAGATATACCGTACCTCAGATTTTCCAGTGTTGCTTAGACCAAGAGAGATGGACAAAAAAAGGACTCCAGTGAGTCTCTGAATGATAATGTATGAATACGACTCTGGGTGGGCACAAGACTGCTGGGCTGTGTCTTCAGATCTGGAAGTGCAGAAGGGGGTGGGGAGGTGGAGCTCTGCAGCAACCCCTCTGTCCATATAAACCAACCCGGACTCTGTAACCATCATATGAGCCCCTTCTTTGTGTGCCTCATCCACATGAAGTCTGGAGGATGGCAAAACAAGAACGGGCATTTTCTACAATGGCTCCCCATTTGTGGAATGTTCTCTTTAGGGAGGATCGTCTGGCACCTTCATTATATATATATTAGGTGCCAGACCAAAACATTCCTCTTCAACCAGGTCTTGGGCTGATTAATATTCTACATGCAGCATTTTAATGTGTTTGTGGGAGGCAGGTTACTTCTGTTGTGTCTATTTATTTCAGTTTTTATCTTGTGCTTTTATCTTGTGAATTATCCTGAGAGCTTTTTGGTAAAGACTGATGTATCTAATAAATGAATAATAAATGCACATTCTCCATGTGGTCTGGTGTATGTGCACAATGACCGGTTGTCATACACGTTAACCACTCAAGTGCATGCTCCCTAACATATCACGCACACTTCTTCTTTCTTCTTCTTTGGCGACCACTTTTAGCCGAGTACGATTGTCTTCCATAAACATGGTTTTAACAATGAGTCCGTAAGTGACTGTGGAGGCCAATTCTGGATCCACACATCCTTCCACAGTGGGGACATTGGTTTCCAGGCAGAAATTGATCACGGTGTGGATTTGCCAAGCATGCCTTCCTCTTAGCACATTTCTCCCTTGCGTCCTGAGTTTGTGAATCTTCAAAGCCCATGACACCTTTGGTAAAGGCTGTTCTCCAACTGGAGCGCTCACAGGCCAATGTTTCCCAGTTGTCAGTGTTTATACTACATTTTTTTAAGATTTGCCTTGAGACAGTCTTTAAACCTCTTTTGTTGACCACCAGCATTACTCTTTCCATTTTTAAGTGTGGATCCACCCCTTCGAGGTGACAGTGCAGGTCAACAACCACCTCTACAAGCTGGGGCCCAAGCTGGTGCACGGCATGAGCGAGCTGGCCGGTGCCGGATGGGCGGCGCTGGCGGCTGCAGACGAGGAGGATGAGGAGGATGAGGAGGATGAGGAGGATGAGGAGGATGAGAAGGCTGCGGGCTCCTCTTCCCACACCGTGGGGCTGCCACCTGACGTGCACATCCACACTCAGACTGACTACATCCACGGCCTGGTTCCCCACTTGCTGCCCTGCTACTGGCGCATGATGCACCCCTACAAAGTGGAGGCACTGCTAGACGGGAAGCCCGAGGGGACGTTCTTGCTGCGCATTCCTTTCTGTCACACACACACTAGAGAGAGAGAGAGAGAGAGAGAGAGAGAGAGAGAGAGAGAGAGAGGTACCTCGGGTTAAGAACTTAATTCGTTCTGGAGGTCCGTTCTTAACCCGAAACTGTTCTTAACCTGAGGTACCACTTTAGCTATTGGGGCCTCCCGCTGCTGCCGCACAATTTCTGTTCTCATCCTGAAGCAAAGTTCTTAACCTGAGGTACTATTTCTGGGTTAGCGGAGTCTGTAACCTGAAGTGTATGTAACCTGAAGCATATGTAAGCCGAGGTACCACTGCATGTTTTTTAACATATCATTTTCAACAATTATAAAACATACTTTTACATCTTATACAATTTTTTTTGACTTCCATCAATCACATCTGAAAATTTTCTACTTAATTTACATTTCTTTCACTATTACATTTAAATATCATAACGAATGTCTTTCTTCTTTATCTTCTTTGCAATGTTTCATATATTCCTCCTTACAAAACGTCTTGTAGTCCTACTAGCGTAATTTGTTGATTACAGTTGCTCTTCAAATAGTTCGTGTATTTCTTCTAATCTTCTGCGAATCTCTGGTCCCGCAGGTTTCGAATCCTTCCTGTCATCTTATCCAATTCTACACACACACACACACACACACACACACACACACACACACAATGTCACCATGCTGTACTTCACATGGCCACAGACAGATGCAGCTGTGAAATACAGAATGAAGAGAGGTAGTGGACAGGCAACCTTGGTAAGCCTTGGAGGGAACACACTGTGAAAGCCCCCCCCCCCAGCAGCAGACCTCCTCTGAAAGCTCTTCAGCCTGCTAGCTCCAGGGCCTCAGCCCTCAGGATCTAGGTTCCTAGACTGGTCGGCACCAATACTACTCATTGCTGATAGGAGGCACCAGCAAAAGTGTGTGCCTAAAGTGATAAAGATGAAATAACTATAATCCCCAGATTGCACACCTGATACCTTAGTGCGGTCTTCCTGAATATGGTGCCTTCCAGATTTTGGGGAATCTATCTTCCATCAGCCTCACCCAACATTGCCAATAGTCTGTTATAATGCAATTTGTAATCCCAAGTATCTGGGTTTGGGGGGGGGGGGGTTAAGTTATGAGATTGCTACTTTTGAGAAAAGTGCAATCCCCTCTCTGTGTAAAGACATAATAATAATAATAATAATAATAATAATAATAATAATAATAATTGTGATTTTGATTTCTTATCCACCCACCCTTCACCATGAAGTTCCAATGGATTCATGAAATAATTTAATAGGCAACCGGGGGGGGGGGGAGGAGGGGATTGTTGCTGAATAAATTTTTGTGTTTGCAAAGGTTTTCTTCACGCTGGATCAGAAATGTCTATATTTTACCAAACTCCAAATGAGTTATTAGTATGGGTATAAAATATATAGTTGCGTAAATAAACACCTCACTACTGAAGTGTGAAGACAACTGCAAGGGGACAGTTAATTAGATCATTTATAACTCATTAAGTAGCAAAACTGCTCTTCGCCTGTTGGTTTCTGTTAGAGGAAGGGGGCAGGAGATAAAGAAGAAGAAACATTGATTCTGACATTAAGCTGAGTTTACATGTTCTAAGCAGAGAGTGGAAGAATCCCTGTTTGTTTTAGAAACATCTCTTTCTATTGAGTTTAATTCACAGGAAATTGGAATATCTGTAAAAGTCAGTTCAGGCAGGGCACAGCGTTGTTTTGTCAGATATTACAATGTACTTCATAGGTACTTGCATGATGATTTGATAATTCTTACAGCTTTTAGCTATGTGTGTGTGCTATATCAACAATTCAATCCTATACATGTCTAGGATTGAGGTCCATGGGTCTTACTTCCAGGTCAGGACTGATGAATCTGTCCATTCTGGTTTTTCTTAGTTTCTCATTTTCCCTCCTCATGGTTTCTTATGGTGGTGTTGTTGTTGATGATGATGATGTCTATAGTTTTCAGGAGCATTTGTCAGAATTTTAGTGTGAATTTCCCCTTATATACATTTTTCTCCTAATATAATTTTTTTGCAAAGCAGTTTCCCACCCTGCTGGTCAGTGAGTCTGAAACCACAAAAGCTGTGTGATCCAAATTGCAGATATATTTGACCAACTCTGATTTCTTTGGTCATTTTTTCAGCATGGAAGCACTCTGAACTCTTCTGAAGAGCATAAAGATGTGAGCCTTAGTTCTCACTACAATGGTAACACCTAGACCAACACTTCTGAATGCAGTGAAAGCACACACAGCAGTAAGTAGCTCAGGAGGGTGGGGATTGGTGCCTTACAGGCCGTGGTTTTTGTTGAGATGGAGATGGGTTGGGACAGTGGTGAGGTTGGAGGAGCTCTGAGTTGATGACAACAGGCCATCAAGGTGCATATTCTTCTGACCTTGTTGGTGCCACTTCAGCTCAGCTCAGCTCACCCCACCCCACCCCACTCCATTACCATACCAGCTGATAGAGCCCAGACCTCAGCAGCCACTCAACTCATGTCCAAAATGAGGAACAATTCCACTATGGCCATTGTTGGGTATAAGATGAAATAATCAATTAGAGCTGAGTTGTAAATCCTGTTTGTACAAAACTGGTTCCAAACTTTCCTGCACAAGGTTTTCACAGAGTTTTCATCCTTCAAAGTGGCAGATCGGTGCTTTATTTCCTGTGAAAAATACAGTGACATTTCCACCCAAGGTGCACTGATAAAAGCTACGCTCCCATGTCCAAGAATCAAATTTATTTTGCCCTGACATAGCAAGCAGAAGATAAGGAGATGCAGGGGAAGATTTAATCCACCATGATGAGAGGATGCTCGCATCTAAAAGTCTCCCCTTGTTGAAAGTATGTGTTGCAAAGTCTTTCTAATCAGTAGTCCACTAAACAGTATTGTAAATAAGTTACAAAAGAGTTCCCTTGGGGTTCGGAGGGGATTGTTGTGCATTGATGAGAGATGTGTAGTGTTTAATACCAATGCATCTGAATTTCTACTCACTGCATAGTATCTTGCACAAATTTGCTTTCTTTCCTCCAAGAGAAGCTTCTCTCTAATTTTTTTTTTTAAAGGAATGTTTAATATGCTGTGCTAACCTTTCTCCCAAGGCCGTGCTTCTTTTGTGAAAGTTTAGCTCTTTAGATGTTGTCTTTCTAAAGGAAAGTGCTTTAGAATCTTCAAATAGCATGAACTTCCCCTTCTTACTAGTGATCTGAGTTTCTCCCTTGTTCAAACTGAAGACTGCCAAAAGAACAGAATTGGGGGAAGAAAATGGCTTATACATGGCTGGCAGGGGGAAAGTTTCATTTTATTTTTAATGCAAATTACTAAAAAAGAAAAATCATTGGGATGATTAAAGGAAATGCTTAAGAATGAGATTTTTCAATGAGACAGGTTTGATCTAAAAGTCTGTGAAGTACATTAGGTAGAGCAAGAGTTGGGTAGTTTTTTTATCATCATCCCATTTGAGAAATGGTAATATTTGTTACCAGGGTTGGTAAGTGGCTAGAATATTTTATAAGGGGGAAAGTGGATGCTGTAGAGAGGCAGATTTATATAACCAAGAGAGGATCTTATTACAATTTCACTACCATGTCCATTGGCTTACTTGAAACAAGGCTACAGTGTATTGATGTGCTTCCAAATTAGCTGACCTAGCAAGGGGCAAGCGAAATGGCAGAGAGTAACAACCTGAAATAGATCAGGTTTGTCTTAGAAGCTCTAAAGTAATGTGCTGTAGAAGTATATATAAAGCATTTTAAATAAAGATAGATATCAGAAGGATACAGAAGTTAATAAACTTAGCTTGAAGTCAGGAGATCAGTGACTCAGCTACACTGGCAAAGAAAAAGCACTATATATGTGTTGTATATGCATTCTAACACTGTGACACCAGATGGCGCTGTGGAGTTCAGTTTTTGCTAACCCGATTTCCTCACACAAAGTTTGCAACACTTTTAACAGAAGTGCTTCTTTGATGTGTCTAGATCCAGCCAGGGTTTCATAATATGAAGGGAGCACCAATGGATACAAGAGGATTCCCACTACAGGATGTCACTTACGGAAAGTAAGTGTTTCCATTGTCTTTCTTGGCAGTTTATCCTAGAATCAATAGATATTGAATGCTTGTCGGGGGGAGGGGGTTCAACCTAGTCTACACACAATCTAGACCTATTGCATATTCTTTGCCCCTGAAAAACACCTAACAAACTGGTCTCATTCCAAAAGTAAAATTCTCATTTAAATTTGATTCTTTACCCCCTTCACACACAATGTGTCCATTTGAAACCAGATGCAGCTACGTCTTGCCCTGTCAGCTGTATCCATATTTGTTTAATGATGCACACCAATATTTCTCCAATGAAAATAGGAACATCACATTCCATAATGATGATTTTACTATTTATACTCCACACATCTTTATGGGTTGCCCCAGTCACTCTGGGCAGCTTCCAACATATAGAAAAAAATAATAAAACATTAAACTTTTAAAAACAAAACAAACAAACAAACAAACAAACAAAAAACACCTTCCCTAAACAGGATTGTCTTCAGATGTCTCAGGGGTTGGGTAAATCCATACCTTCCAACATTTCTCCAATGAAAATAGGGACATCCTAAGGAAAAGTGGGACATTCCAGGATCAAACCAGAACCTGGGGTGGCTTCTCTAAATCAGGGACATCCCTGGAAAATAGGGACACTTGGAGGGTCTGATGATGTGGAGCTCAAGGAGAGGGTTTTCAAATGTGTAATCTAATTAAGGAGTAGTTTTCAGACACACCTCAAGAGACCACATCAATCCTTCTGGGAAGCAGGACCTACAATGAATCTAAATAAACAGCATGTTGTGGATGGACATGAATCCAATAGGGATGAAAACTACATTTTAGTGCTCCAAATGGATAAGTGCATACACAGCCAATGTTGTTGAGTACACCAAGGGTCAGGGATTGAACTCAAGGTGGTATGATGAAGGAAGAATGCTGGATCTCTGTCTCTCTCTGTCTCTCTCTCTCTCTCACACCCTGTTATCCTGACACTATAGAAGAAGAGGAATGCAGCATTGATTTACAGCAGGGGTTTGAGGAAGGTCACAGCTCAGAGATAGATGAATAGAAGAGTTGGGAAGTGTTAGGAGAACAGGGAGAGGAGGCAGAGGCAGAGCAGCCAGCTGACACATTGTCACTGGAGAGTATTTCTGACCCCCCTTCTCCCAGAACTCAGCATTCATTACGAGTGCAGGAACAAAAGACTCAAAGACAATTGGCCATGAACAGCCACCATAAGGAGAAATGCTGTTGCTAGGAAGGAGGGAAGAGGAGTGCAGTTGGAACAATGCCATGATCAGGACCTACTGCATTGTTTTATCTCTCGCTATTATGAATGGATAGGGACGCGGGTGGTGCTGTGGGTTAAACCACAGAGCCTAGGACTTGCCGATCAGAAGGTCAGCGGTTCGAATCCCCGCGACGGGGTGAGCTCCCGTTGCTCGGTCCCTGCTCCTGCCAACCTAGCAGTTCAAAAGCATGTCAAAGTGCAAGTAGATAAATAGGTACTGCTCTGGCGGGAAGGTAAACAGCATTTCTGTGTGCTGCTCTGGTTCACCAGAAGCGGCTTAATCATGCTGGCCACATGACCTGGAAGCTGTACGCTGGCTTCCTTGGCCAATAAAGCGAGATGAGTGCCGCAACACCAGAGTCGGCCATGACTGGACCTAATGGTCAGGGGTCCCTTTAACTTTATTATGAATGAATAAACTCAGTAAAAAGGAGAGTACCTTGTTCTCTTGTTGCCACTGGGGGAGGAATAGAATTCCCAAAGCCTTGACACCAAGGATACCATAAGCAGAGGCTTTCTTTTCTCCTTTTTCATAGGTGTCTTCTCTCAACCAAGACTGGTGATACACATCAGGGAAGCAGAACGCCTTCTAGTCCTCTCGCCAGTCTCCACATTTAATTGGCTCTTCTGTATCCAGGCTGTGCTCACCCCTCTTTCATGGAGTCCAGCTCTGTACAAAAGTTCCGATAAATGTGCTGGTGTCAGCGCCAAGGCCACAGTTACAACCATCTCTTTCTTTCCACCTTTTGTATGGCTTTTGTGTTTTGGGTGTCATCTGTTGGGTGTCAGTTTGGAGTGTCAGTTAATGGTGTTGAAAAGGGATTTCTTATTTTATGGCATAATTGCTCGCTAATGTGATCTGTGCAAAGGCTACGTTTCGCTCATAAGCAGATACGTGGCACAATAAACAACTCAAATTATTCTTTTGTAAAGGGCCAGGTTGCTATAAAAAAGGAATGAGTTAACTGAATTGTCAAGAATCTATTGACTACAGGACCTGTGTAATCTAATTAAATGCATATAAATCACTTTCCTCTGAGCCTAGGAAGGGTTTCATTGGAAGGAGTTAACTTAGTTTCCTCTTGCTTTATTGATTACTGTATTTCCCCCCCCCCCAATAAACCACAATGGGAGACTTCTGATGAAGAAAGGAAAATTACTGTGTGAATCATTGTTGTTATACCTCTGTTCACAGTGAGGATTCAAAGGTGAACAACTGCTTCTCTCCACAGTCTGGTCATGGGGCTCATTAGGACATTTCAAAGGAGTCTAGCCAGCTATATCCCTATTACAAAATTTATATATGCTGTTATCCTCGCAAGACAGCGGAGCTTTAAAATCTCCTTTTTATATCCCTTCCACTCTATGCAGCCCATTTCTCTTAAGGCTCCTAGAAGAATCCAAAGACGCTTGCAGCATATATGATAATAGTAATGCAGCTGGCATTAGTAGTGCTTTCGAGTTTGTGAATATTTACTCATCCTCCCTGCCAGATAGGGAAGAGGGCAAATGGTACTGTCAACCGAGGAAAAAGCTTGATTTAGGCACAGCTGTGAAACTATGGTCTCATGCATAACAGCCAACTCCTAGGGGCTGAGAGGTCTTCAGCCTCCCCAATAAAATGTTTGAGGGGGCCACCCACCCTTCAAAAGGTGTGTATGCACCACATAATGTGATTGATTATTCGGGGCAGGGCTTACCCGCCACCCTATTTTCTTCAAGTTGGCACCCCTGGTCTCATGAGTGGCTGTGCATCTCAAATTTGTACTTCTACCCCTTTCCTTCATGCCAGTGGAGATTGAAAGCTTTCACTTCCAACTTTAGAGCAAATGTAATGCCAACTGTCTTAAAAACTCTGTTGTTTTTTTTTAAAAAAATAGTTTGTGAGAATAAATCAAGCGATGGTTTGCTAGCAAACTGGAATTTTAATAAACAGTAGTTTCCTGAGCTCAGGCATAGTGCAGAACTCTGGCTCATTTAAACTTGGAAGCAAAATATTTAGATCTTCCCCTCTGGCATGCAAAGGAGGCAAGGAGAGGCAAGGTGCATGAGGGCAATGGAAGCCATGGTTTTTCACAACTCATCCTAGCAGCAATCATGTTTTTCTGTTATGTATGAACTAAATCAGAGTGGCAGGGTGTCTGGTTTTTAGTACACCCTCATTTTCTTTCTGTGAGTGGCTCACCATTTCCCTTCCCTCTCCTCTTCTCTCCTCACCCTGCACACACACACACGCACACACATTTGTTATGAACTTCTCCCCCAAACCCCTGGAGAAGATTTGGAGAGGGCTCAAGTGTGCATGGGGAAAGGAGCAGAAAGGAAGATGACATTTCATTGCACTAGAGGAAATGCTTCATTGGATGCCACCCAATACCTGCATTTGAGCATAGTGGAAGTGAGTCATCAGACTGCTTTGGAAATATTGAAAAAAGGCAGAGACTATGCTTTCTTTCTTAATTTGTATTATTGCGTATTGTGCTCAAATTATGGTCAGCATGATTTTGCCAAGGCACTTAAAAGTCTTAATGTTCTTACGGCTTGATCATAAAAAGACTGCTCAACCTCAGTTGCTGAAACACCAAGCAGTTCTCTTGCCTTGAATATCCAACCTCAAACTTCATACACAGCTGCTGCGGTGACTACTTCTTAAAAAACAGAACAGAAGTCTTAAATTAATAATCCCTGAGCTGTGATTTTATATGCTTTATAAAATATTGAATAATTAATTTAAAAATAAATGTTAATGACTGACTTTCACTTTATAATTAAAGGAGAGATTGTGCATGAGTTAATTTTCCTATCATATTTATGCCTATGGATATGCATTGTGTAGCGAGAAGAGCCTACAGAGATGAGAGATGGAGATTATTATTGTTAACAAAATGAATAAACCAATTGATTGTTTTAAAAAACCCAAAGCAGTTTAAAGAACAAAACATTCAAATTATTGATAAAAAGTTAAAAACAGGTATTTAGATTATTAAAATCAGTGGTAGTTAAAAATAAATAAAACACATGTAACTTTATAAAATATAAATAACATTTCACACAATAAGATTTGATGTCTTGGGGCATAAAGAAGTGAGACAGTTACTGCCGTATTTGTCTTGTCTAAGTGAGTTCCCTGTTTGTCTTTCTGCACAGCTAGAAGACAGTTTCTGTTTCTTGCAATCAAAGCTGTGCTAATGACCTTCTGGATTTCAAAAGTGAATTAGACTTGCTTCTTAGCATTGAAACAATCTGGCCCACAAAATGATGGGAATGTTCCCAG
The DNA here is from genome assembly GCF_964252035.2 of Podarcis erhardii. NCBI lineage: Eukaryota > Metazoa > Chordata > Lepidosauria > Squamata > Lacertidae > Podarcis > Podarcis erhardii. Next base: position 89,432,682 of record NC_138508.1, read on the forward strand.
AGCCAATAGCCCATTCTAATTGTGTTTGAGCCGTACCTAACTGAACTGTACCACAAAGGTAATCCTGTGTGTATGCTAATTAACTAGCTCCAGACAACAGATTCAATATAATTGCAAATTGAGCTTTTGTTCCCTGATGTCTGCCCCCACAAAATGTCTGTGTTCATTGCCTTTCTTAGAAGGGTACCATATTTTTGTTCTCTCAAAGTGATTTTATGAAAAGAGTGGTTCCACTGCATGCTACGTCCTGGCTAGCATAGTCGTAGCATGACAATGGTGGACACTTATAACACAAAGTAGTAACCTTGATTGAATTGTTAATCTCAGGAGGCTGCCTCCAAGAAAGCAAAAACGTGACTAACTTCTTTTGCATGCTTAACAGTGCATTCATATAAATGTCTCCGCAGAAAAAAGTAACTTTGAATTTAATGGGGCTTAAACCCAGTTAAGTGTGCAAATGATTGCCATCTAACATGTAAGGAAATCAGCCCTGAGTGCTCACTGGAAGGACAGATCATGAAGCTGAGGCTCCAAGACTTTGGCCACCTCATGAGAAGAGAAGACTCCCTGGAAAAGACCCTGATGTTGGGAAAGATGGAGGGCACAAGGAGAAGGGGACGACAGAGGATGAGATGGTTGGATAGTATTCTCGAAGCTACCAGCATGAGTTTGACCAAACTGCGGGAGGCAGTGGAAGACAGGAGTGCCTGGCATGCTCTGGTCCATGGGGTCATGAAGAGTCGGACACAACTAAATGACTAAACAACCACATGTTGTTGGACTAAGGGTTTTGTCAGGGATTGGCTGGATGAGGAGGAGTGATGGATGGCTCCATACCAGGAACCCTCCAGGAATGGCACAGAAGCAGAAGACTTGGACCCAGAACAGTGGTGGTGGGATTCTGGCCATACCCCAGAGGAGAGTACAAGCTGGAAGCAGGAAGCAGGAGGGACGATGAGGCTTCCAGTCTGGATGGAGGCTCCAACTGAGAAGACAGCAGAGAGCCAGAGCAGACTTCTCCTCCCCATCCTGACAGCTTTTCTGCCAGCAGCTTGCCAGGCCCACTCATGCCCAGACCGCGTGCGGAGGCTACTGCATGTTGCCTGTCAGGCAGGCAAAGAGGGAAATGTCTGCAGCTCACCATAGCAAGTGTCTACAGGAGTGGAGTCCAGGTGGAAAAGACCAGAGGACAAAGAAGGGGCTGCTCGCCAGTCGAGTAACTTCTCTCTCCAGGAGTGGATTGACAGGTGTGTGGCCTTCTGTGGCTGAGATGTACTTGTTTTAGTTATTTGTTTAAAGGGGCGGGTGGGGAACCAAGGGTATTCATGTTGGTGGTGCTGTGTGTGTGTGTGGGGGGGAATTCCACAGTTCAATAATCCCTTTAATATGACCACCACTACCCATCAAAAAAAAAAATCACATAAACTTGAAAATGTTTTCAGATTTGCCAGAATTCTTCATCTGGCAAGATGTACCCTAAAGTAGGGGATGAACGGACAAGGAAAAAATCAAACACACTCTCAAAAAAATTGGTTGGCTGTTATGGCTATGGGGTCTACTTATAGACTGAATTGCACTTGCCAGGTGCTAGATTATCAGGTTGCATGCTTTGGATCCTGGGACAAAGAAGCAATTACTTCTTCTCTCTCTGTGTGTGTTTGTGTGTTTGTGTCTAGCTTGGAACCCAGTTCAGTCCCGCACCTTAAATAAAGCATGCAGGATCCTGGGGGAAAGTAAAAGCAGTCTGTATTTTTGCAAATCCGGGGGTTATTTGGGGAATATTTTGGAATAGTGCTAGTTAAAGGGGTCAAAAAGTATAGCATTACCTAGAGCCTGAAGGGGATGTAATCCACAAACTGCAAAGTCTATCTTCAGGTGGTAAAAAAACCCTTTCCTTCTGGTTGCAGATCCCACCGTGAACAGCTAGATTCAGTATTCTAGAGTAGCTGTGTTGGTCCATATGAAGAAGTCCAATGCTAACAGAGGCTAACACTTTTTCATGGGACTAGCCAAAATATTCTTTCTTGGTATTGATTAGGTCCAACTTTCAAAACCAATCCAAGGGATTGTTGTTAGGATTGGTCAGAAATCCGAATTCTTTTGTGTGATGTCACAGTTGCATACTGCTTGCATCGTGTGCTTTAAAAAAATCATATTAAGGAATTGTTTATTGTTCTTTCTTCAAACAACTATCAATTAAGAATTTGTGAATATCTTGCAGCATTTACTTGGAATCAACAAGATACCTCCATTTCCAGAAAGACCAATGTTACCCACATGGATTGACCTAGAAGCAAGTTGGGAACATTAATGAGCAATATCACACATACCAATATATATCTTAGCCAAATTTTATATGATTTAACTCATGGCAATGTGTAGGAAGTAAATGTATCTTCACCATCTGTTTTGGTTTCCTTAGTTTTCTCTTAATAATTAGTTTGTATTAAACTTTTAATTTTGCCTGGGAATATGGGGGGGGGGGGTTGCCCCTGTTCTGAGGAGTATTGCCTAACCACAAATTTAGCTGTGATGCTAAGGGTAGCAGAGATGGGTGGAAGGAGATGAGAGATTAAGGGATAAATTATACAAACAAGAAGCTGGTATCAAGCAAGCTTGTGCAAGTTAAGCAGGTGTAAAGTTATACATGATCCAAACTCTGTTCAGTAGCAGGGCTACTGTGAGCTGAGCCACCCCAGAGCCTAGCAGAGGGAAAGCAAGCCTTTGATATGGTGTTTGCTGTTGCCGTCAAATATAAACAATAATTAAATCCCATTAAAGAATATGTGCAGATAATTCAAGATTCTGCAAAAGGCAGCGATGATCTGGCATTTTAAATTACAGATTCTGAATTCAGTGGAAGAGTGCATTTATTTAGCTCTCTTATAAATCATCTCACAAATTGTAGGATACATAAAGTGATCTGCAGTTGGTAACTATATTTCTGTGCACAGTCCCATGTAGGTTTACTATGTTTTCTCATCTCTTTATAAGTAATGCTCCCCACTGCCAACCACACAGATTTAGAAAACCTCTAGTGAAACATGGTATGTTCCCTTGGTTTTTCTTCCAATCCTTACTGATTCTCAATTTTATTCCTAAAATTATTGGCAATACTGTATTACATATCAGTACAGATTATTTCATCTAGCTAAGTAAAGGGATGTGGGTGGCACTGTGGGTTAAACCACTTGCCAATCAGAAGGTTGGCGGTTTGAATCCCTGCGACAGGGTGAGCTCCCGTTGCTCGGTCCCTACTCCTGCCAACCTAGCAGTTCGAAAGCATGTCAAAGTGCAAGTAGATAAATAGGTACCACTCTGGCGGGAAGGTAAACGGCATTTCCGGGCGCTGCTCTGGTTCACCAGAAGCGGCTTAGTCATGCTGGCCACATGACCTGGAAGCTGTGTGCCTGCTCCCTCGGCCAAAAAAGCAAGATGAGCGCCGCAACCCCAGAGTCGGCCACGACTGGACCGAATGGTCAGGGGTCCCTTTACCTTTACTTTAAGTAAGCCAATGGTTAAGTGCTTTCAAACTACTAATCCGTTCTGATTTGGCACTGGGGGTTTCTTTAGATTCTGGAGAAGAGCGCATACCCAGTACTTTTCATGGTAAGTTTGGTAGCAATGATCTTCAAATGTATTGAAAAAGGTAAGTAACAGAATGGGAAGAATCTCTCTCTTTCTCTCTTATTACTGATGACACAATCATACTTCAATGGGCCATGTGGTCCTGAGAAAACCACTTTGTAGAGACAACTTTTAAGATGGTTTTGTTCATCGTAAGGGTCCATTTTAAGCAGCTGTATTTTTGCATCCCCTTTGTTGACAACACAGCTCCTGTGGGGAGGTCAGCTATAATGATTCTTCTTAGAGAATTGTCCTGGGTATCAACCTTGTCCAATGACTGACAGAATATATAGTGACAGGAACTGTGTCTTTTGTGCTATGCACCATGACAGGTAAGATCGCTAACATTTTTAGTACAGTGCACAAATCTTCAGCGTACTGTGACATATAAGGCTAGTTGAGTTCATTTCCACTAAAATCCTGTTTGAAGGACTCTATTGTTTCACAGGTCTTGCATCTGCCTTTTACACACACACAAAAACAGAACACTGTCTTCTCTAATTTTGTGTACCACAGCCACCAACCTATTGCTTCGCGTGAAACATCCCAATTTAACAATAAAGTGATTTAATGATAAAGCAATTTAACAATGCAATGCAATAAAAGATATATAAATACAGTTTCTAGACCAATGCAGATAAAGGCTGTGATCAAAATCTACTTAAAAAGGCTTTTGGAAAGAGGAATAGACACTTCAGTAGAGCCAGTGTGGTGTAGTGGTTAAGAGCGATAGGCTTGTAATCTGGGGAACCGGGTTCGCGTCTCCGCTCCTCCACATGCAGCTGCTGGGTGACCTTGGGCCAGTCACACTTCTTTGAAGTCTCTCAGCCCCACTCACCTCACAGAGTGTTTGTTGTGGGGGATGAAGGGAAAGGAGAATGTTAGCCGCTTTGAGACTCCTTCGGGTAGTGATAAAGCGGGATATCAAATCCAAACTCTTCTTAAAAGACAGCAAAGTGTGGGATAAATCTTGGATTCTGAACTGAATTGGGTAAATCCAGGCACAGGGTCAGGATAATTTCTTCTGAGTGGATTGAAGTCCACCCAGAACAATCCAGGGCTATCAAAAGGAGGAGGATGGGGTGAGGGAAGGAGAGAATAAGGAATATGTAGGGGTAGAGACGCGGGTGGCACTGTGGTCTAAACCACAGAGCCTAGGGCTTGCCGATCAGAAGGTGGGTGGTTCGAATCCCCACCACTGAGTGAGCTCCCGTTGTTTGGTCCCAGCTCCTACCAACCTATCAGTTCAAAAGCACGTCAAAGCGCAAGTAGATAAATAGGTACCGCTCTGGCGGGAAGGTAAACAGCGTTTCTGTGTGCTGCTCTAGTTCGCCAGAAGCGGCTTAGTCATGCTGGCCACATGACCTGGAAGCTGTACGCCGGCACCCTTGGCCAGTAAAGCGAGATAAGTGCCACAACCCCAGAGTCGTCCGCGACTGGACCTAATGGTCAGGGGTCCCTTTACCTTTACCTAGGGGTAGCAGTAGGTGCTTGCAACATTGCACCACAGTCTTGTTCACATTTCTGACAAATTCTTGTCCAGTCCAGAACAACACAGAGCCCTCTGCTGAACAGTCAGGATTTTGTTTTTGTCGTCTCCTCCTTAGAGCATGTGATGTGATTCCCCCCCACACACATTCTCTCATCAGAGCACTTCCCCATGTCTTCAGAGAAGCATTCTGAAGAGGTGAATGGAAATACTTCCATGCCTTCATCTCAGAGTGTCAGATATCTGTGTGAGATGCCGCCCCTCCCACTTCAAGACAAGTTAAGATTCAGACCCGGGAGGCATTACTTTCTCTGATGCATCTCTGTGTTCAGTTCTGCAAAGAAAGAACCCCAGGAGAGAAAGCCAAAACAAAACACTTGCTGTCTGAGTCACAGATCGTCAGATATGGGAAGGTTAGGAAACCCACCCCCTTTGGGGGGCAAAAATCTAAGTCAGTTCCTTGATGGTGCTGAAACATCTAGCAATCTTACATAAATCCCATGGTATCATTTGTGGAGTGAGTTGCAGAAGCCAGTCCATATACTGCAATTCAGTGCTAGAACTTTGGCAGAATGGGATTAATAAACTCTACAAATCGTGGTCATGCAGTCAAGTAGATATGTAGAGGTGTCCTTCCAAAAACAGTGTCACAGTCACTTGCCAGGACATGACTGGGCTGGCACAAGGCTGCAGCAAGCTTCTGACAACATGAATGAAATCGTGGGACATTCACCATCAACCCAACCTTCCTCCACACCTGCTCCACCCTTATCCAGGAAAGAACTTGCCCATGTGAAGACCACCTGGTGGAAATCCTTACACATATGGTTCTTAATTGTAAAGTATATGCTGATCTCCACCAGCAATTTCTAGATCAATTCTGTATCCCCAAATGGAAACCAGAGTTGGAGGTCACACATTTTCTATTACTGGGGAATGATCAGGAGCTCACCAAGTTAGTGGCTAAATATCTCTATTTGGTTTTTTGTCGTCAAAATACACTGTAGACATCTGATCTCCCTGGAGACCAAAAGATGTGACGATAGACTGCTCTGCCTTCTTTCTTTTAGCAAATGTTTTGTGCCACTGGGGAAGTGGTAATTCTGTGTTGATTTGTTTTGGATGTTTGTATGTGATGCCAATAAAATGTTTGATGATGATGATATCCAGGAAAGCAGCAGCTGTTGCCTGTATTTGGAGGGCAACTCTGTGCTCCAAACTACCACCCACTTAAAAAAAAGAACCTTATCGTTCTTTCTTCTTCTTTCTGAATGCTAATTTCTATATGTGCTGATTTCTTGATAAAATCATAGAGCTGGAGCAGGTCTCGTAGGTATTCTAATCTGACTACCTGCTTGATAAAATATATCCATTGCTGCATGGATGCTAGGGGTATGCAGTGGTAACAAGATTCACCCTGTATTTGGTGAGATCTTGAGGGCAAGTTCTGTAGCTCAGTGATAGAACATCTGCTTATCATGAAGAAGGTCCCGGATTCAACATCCAGCATTTGCAAATAGGGCTGAGAATGTCTCCTGCCTGAAACCTTAGCAGCGGTGTCCAAATTTTTTTTAAAGAGGGCGAGATTTGATGAAATGAGGGCCGACCAAAGAGCCAACCAAAATTGTTGACCTTTTCTTAGGATTCAAGTTGTGACCCTTTTTTTTTTAGGATGGAAGTTGTTGAGATTAAACCAACCGGCAGGCTGGATTAGGCTCCCAAAACAGACTTCGGACAGGTTTGCCTTAGAGAGTCTTTGCCAGTCAGCATAGGCAATACAGTAGTACCTCGGGTTACATACGCTTCAGGTTACTCCGCTAACCCAGAAATAGTACCTCGGGTTAAGAACTTTGCTTCAGAATGAGAACAGAAATCGTGCTCCAGCAGCGCGGTGGCAGCTGGAGGCCCCAATAGCTAAAGTGGTGCTTCAGGTTAAGAACAGTTTCAGGTTAAGAACAGACCTCCGGAATGAATTAAGTACCGGTATTAAGTACAGAATTAAGTAAGTATTTTTTGCTCTATAAGACTCACCTTTTCCCTCCCAAAAAGTAAGGAGAAAAGTGTGTGCATCTTATGGAGCGAATGCAGGCTGCACAGCTATCCCAGAAGCCAAACCAGTAAGAGGGATTGCTGCTTTCACTGCGCAGCGATCCCTCTTGCTGTTCTGGCTTCTGAGATTCAGAATATTTTTTTTCTTGTTTTCCTCCTCCAAAAACTAGGTGCGTCTTGTGGTCTGGTGCATCTTATAGAGCGAAAAATACGGCACTTAACCCGAGGTACCACTGTGCTGAGCAAAATAGACCAGTGGTCTGACTCTCAGTGTAAAGCAACTTCCTATGTTCCTAATCTGACTCAGAAACAAACAAAATCTACCCCAAACCACAGCAGTCCACCTCTTTATTTGGAGTATACACTGAAACAACGCACATTTCTAGTATGTATATAAGCTTCTGAACTCAGCAATGGTTTAACCACACCACCTGCATTTGTGCAGAGCAGGTCTTAAGTAATCTATTGGAGATCTCAAGAGTGCTTTCTACTTTGGTATTTGCATATGGTTGGACTAGATGACCTTCCTTCGTTTTTATATGTTCATTTGCCCTTTGGGAGCAATAGGCATAATCCTACTTTGAATTAACATTTGAGGATTATAATACCCCAGGGCCCTATTCAATTTACATCAAGATTGCTTGTACAAGCAGTGTCATCCAGCAGCACTTCTAAGATGTCACACATAAAATTTTAACCTTTTTTAGTTTTTAGTTTTTACTATGCTCCTTGTTGTTAACTGTGTATCCACTTTAAGGTAATGCTAATTGCAGAGAAATCTCGAGTGATGGCCATTAGGTTAGAAAGATTTTTATATTTTTTGTGCAAAACTTAACTCGATGGTGCCTAATGAATCGTAAGTTTCTCCAACCCAATTAATTAGTTAAATGCCACTGTTTAATAGCTTGGGATAACATACCAGTTTGACATATTGTAATGTAAATGTGAGTTTCTCTCTCACATTATGTTAAAAGAGCTTAAAATTAGGCTTGGACTAAAATGGAAGATAATTTTAGTGAATGTTTTAATGCCCCAGAAAACCTTCCCTTTTTTCGGGGGTGAGGGGATGTCAAAAATATATGTAGGTGTTCACAAGAAGAAAGACCTACAAAATGCTGCTCCAGTTTGGTGAGACAGGGACAACACGTTGAAAATGAGGATGGTTTCTTTGTTCTCTCACATTCAGCATAAGTGTCCTGTTAAGTCTCTGCTTTCCCTCTGAGATGTTGCTATATGGCTAAATGTGATTCAGTATATGTAGCGCTGAAGCATCCTTAGAATGACTACATCATACTAGAATAGCTGCAGTAAAAAGTCTGCCGAAGAGTATCAGCAGAATAGACTGTGAATACTGATTTTTATATTTTACTTTTATTTTTACGGATGGGGGGAGAGAGAAGAATTATTTGAAAGGCGCCTTTTGAGCCTCTCTAAAGCAAATATTTCACAATGGCATTTCTCCATCCTTGTATCTGTTTCTCGAAAATGCTTGAATCAGGTTGAGGCTGAGAGTTCAGCTATTCATATTTTATGTGTTATTGGATGGCTTGTCATTAGAAATGACATCAAGAAAATGTCCTCAATCAGGCCTTCATTGACACACTTTCAGAGAGACATTGTTTTTCCCCATCCTCTGCTATTTTATAACATTTTATCTGTGCTTCCAGACCTTTCTCTTAAACGTTCAATTTTTAAAAGCTATGGTGAGCTAATAGCATCTTGATATGCACATAATAGCATCTTGAAGTTTCACATAAGAATTAAATATATATATAGGAAATGTCCTTTAAGATAATGTTACTGAACTTAATCTCCTGAAACTGCATCCTGCCAGTCTAGGCTGCTTTAAGCAGTAATATATTAAGCAAATGCCTCTTAAAAAACAGTTGTTCGTGAATGATGTAGCATACCAATTCATCATTATAGCACTTCCATTGCTTCAAATAGTATAAATGTATGTTCAAAGACCCTGTTTCTCTTCCCCAGTGTGTAAAAAAGAAGCTGGTGGGGTCATTTGAGGCCTACAAGCTGAGCTGGTAGGGATGAATTTGGGAGTTCCAGAGCTTCTGCATATCAGGCCATGTGGGATCAGGGTGTGTGAATCATGGTGGTTGATAAAAGGCCACTCCACCCTCTGGACCCGACTCCTGATGCTCTGTCACATGCCTTAGGATACTGGTTGCTTCAGGGTGAATGAAGAATGGTTTGTTCCTTTGCTCAATTGGCTCTGGCTGGTTACACACACACACACACACAGAGAGAGTGATTTTGTTCTGGTTAAATACACCAAGGCTGAATCTACACATATATATATAAAAAAATAAAATTAAATATATATGGAATTTGCCATTGGCTCACCAGAGCCATCTAGTGTCACAGTTGTATAATGCACTTAAAACACACTCAAAACGTTATATTTGCAGCTTTATAGCTGAGTCCCATGTTTTACGGGGTTGTGCAGGAAATGGGGAAGCACCATGTGAATCCTTATCTTCAGCCTGACTTTGAAGTAGATACAGAATCACTGCCTCAGTGAACACTAGGCCTAATTCGATCCAATTTTTATTTGACAGTTAATTCTCTGAATAAAATTTCTGTTTTGTGTTTACTAGATATGCCACCTTTCATTTTCAAAAAGCCATCTCCAAAATGTATTTACCTTGGTTCAGGAATTGGGTTCACAAGGTGTTTGCATTAAAAATTATGAATCTAATTACAAGGAGATGTATGGGTAGATATAATCGCAAAGCCATCTAGTAAATAAAAAGTGAAGGTTGCATGTTTTCTGCAAAACATTCTTTTCTTTCACTGAAGCCTCCAGTGAGTACAGATGATGACCCTATCCCAGAGATAACTACATGCATCATTACTTTGTTGTTGTTTAGTCATTTAGTCGTGTCCGACTCTTCGTGACCCCATGGACCAGAGCACGCCAGGCACTCCTGTCTTCCACTGCCTCCCGCAGTTTGGTCAGACTCATGCTGATAGCTTCAAGAACACTGTCCAACCATCTCATCCTCTGTCGTCCCCCTTCTCCTTGTGCCCTCAATCTTCCGCAACATCAGGGTCTTTTCCAGGGAGTCTTCTCTTCTTATGAGGTGGCCAAAGTCTTGGAGCCTCAGCTTCACGATCTGTCCTTCCAGTGAGCACTCAGGGCTTATTTCCTTAAGAATGGATGGGTTTGATCTTCCTGTAGTCCATGGGACTCTCAAGACTCCTGTAGTCCATGGGACTCTACAGCACTATAATTCAAAAATCTCCTTGTCATGGCAAAGGGGCTTGAATAACTCAGAGAAGCTATGAGCTCTGTCATGCAAGGCCACCCAAGATGGACAGGTCATAGTGAAAAGTTTTGACTAAATGTGATCCACCTGGAGCAGGAACCAGCAAGCCACTCCAGTATCCCTGCCAAGAAAACTCCATGGACAAAAACTGTTAGGAGCATCCTACTCTCATACTGAATCATTAAATAAGAATGAACATTAACATCCGCAAAGATTATTAAAACCAAGAGATCGGTTAGAAACAGTAAAAGACTAACACTGCAATCCAATTGCAAGGTGAGGCTGCAATCCTATACTCCCTTGCAAGAGTCAATGAGATTTACTGCTGAATTACTTTTTAGAGTAGCACAACAGTAGATCTAAAAGACATGTGCAGTTAGCAATGTGAGACATATGTGAGACAGGTCACCTTTTTATGATAAGGAACTGTATAGAACTGTGTGCTCGTGGGATCTGAACTGATCGTGATTGTACGAGATCTTGGGGATGTAGTGGATAATTCAATGAAGATGTCAACACGGTGTGCAGCAGCTGTGAAAAGGGTGAATTCCATGTTAGGGTTCATTAGGAAAGGGATTGAAAATGAAACGACCAATATGATAATGCCATTAGACAAATCAATGGTGAAACTGCACTTGGAATACTGTGTACAGTTCACCTTTTGTAGAGCTGGTTCAGAAAAGAGTGTGGTAAGAATTCTGAGTTGAGTGAGCTCTTTCCTATTGCAATAGCTATAATAAATGCTAGGTGCCTCCTTGGTTCTGTGGTTTATTCAAAAGGTAGTTGTTCCTCACCTGGGAAACAAACAAGGTGGTTTAGAGGTGAATTCTTACCACAAGAACATCCCAAAAGATCAATGGATTGGAGTAAGTTTCCTGTCAGTAATGGTTACAACATTTGGAGATTTCTAGTTCAGGAAAAAAAGAAGAGGAAGGGGTGAAATGGCAGAGGTGCTTAAGATTCTGCATATTACAGAGAAAGTGGATGGGGAGAGGGAAAGGCAATGGCATAGTGTAGGTTGTCAGTGCCCAGAAGCATGTGGAGGAGTTGGTGGGAGGCAGGAAAATGGATGGAGTATGCATGTGTATTCAACTGCCTAATGGCATCTGCATCACTCAGGAGATCACAGCCACAGAGATAGGAAGAGTTGTTCCGTTGTCTGGAGAGGCCACTTCCTGGTTTGCACGTAGAAGCTGTTTTCAACACAGCACAGTAAGAGAAGAGCACAGCTGTATTGAGGCAGCTCCGGGTGTTGACATTTTGTGCCCCTAACAATTTTGCACTCGAGGCAACCACCCCTGGGGGCCCCCAGCATGCTACGCCACTGGGGAGAGGATTTTGTCCTCCTCTTATAACACTAGAATTTAGGGTTGGCTAATGAATCTGAGAGAGGGACGCGGGTGGCACTGTGGGTTAAACCACAGAGCCTAGGACTCGCTGATCAGAAGGTCGGTAGTTCGAATCTCCACGATGGGGTGAGCTCCCGTTGCTCGGTCCCTACTCCTGCCAACCTAGCAGTTCGAAAGCACGTCAAAGTGCAAGTAGATAAATAGATACTGCTCCGGCGGGAAGGTAAACAGTGTTTCTGTGCGCTGCTCTGGTTCGCTAGAAGTGGCTTAGTCATGATGGCCACATAACATGGAAGCTGTACGCCGGCTCCCTCAGCCAGTAAAGCAAGATGAGCACCGCAACCCCAGAGTCGTTCACGACTGGACCTAATTGTCAGGGGTCCCTTTACCTTTATGAATCTGAATGTGGAAAGAAAGCAAATTTATGGAGGTTAAGGCTATCAATGGCTACTAGCCACAATGGTTTGGAGGCAGTATGCCTCTGAATGTGAGTTACTGAGAATCACAAGTGGAGTGTGTGCTGTTGCACTCAGTTATTGCATGTGGGCTTCCCATAGGCTGACTACTCTAAGAACAAAATGGTGGACTAGATGAGCCATTGGCCTGATCCATTGGCCTGTTCTTAAATAGTAATGGATGCTGGGAGTTGTAGTTCAACAACATCTGAGAAGCAGAGCATTCAGTTATGTAGTGCTCTTCCCCTGCAACTGAAGTGGAGCGCTCTAAAAAGGGCTGAATCGTCTAATCAGTCAGAATATATCATATTCCCTTTATTTCATTTGGGATTTTAGAGAAGATGGCGGAAATTAGATACGGCAATTGCTATTGGCACTGTATCCCTTTAGGTCTTCTTTGCTCTTAAACAAAGAATTAATATTGATAGAAGCATAAAAAGGCAAGGAAAATATCAACAGTGTAAAGAGCCAAGATAATGCCTTGCTAGCATATGGTTGATTCCTCTCTAAGGAAACTGTGTTCTCTTTCCTCTAGGCCAGCTGGGAGCCAACAATGCCCTTTTTGTTCTCGCAAGGTCATGCTGATTAACTTGAAGATGGAAGTTTTAATTTTTAAGATCTGCTTCCCATTTGATGCTGGAGCAGATTTGTGTGGTTGAAATAATAAGTTTTACTCTCCATTCCCCTCCTAGTCAGGAGAAGCTTGATTTAATTGGATCATGTCCTGACTGAGTCATAGCACCAGACTTCAAGAAGATGCATAATTAATTATTTACAGAGCATATATCTTGTTACAGTCATTTCACAGCCTTAAACATTTTGACTTCAGATGGCAACTCTTAAATATTTCAGCTCTTGATTAGGAGGAAAAGGTGATGGCATGTTCCAGCTCCCCCCTCCCCTTTTTGGAAGTCAGCTTCGATGAGAAGTCATATTTTATCATAACCGTGAAATCAATGAGTGATGGGACCAAAAGGGCATGAAACTCATGCCACATCCATCCACAAGTCACAGACTGACCTGTTCTTTGCTCCTAGTCTCAGGGCCAAATGTGAGTACCTTTGGCTCCATGGTTTCCATGCATACACTGCTCCCTGTGGCAAGTGATTCAATGCTCATTATGTGTCAATTCACACCCATACAGAAACACAGTCTCTTACAATGTGCAGCAAACATTGTAAAAATATGCTCCCTGCTCATAAAGCTATCGGAGCCCTAGATTGAGGCCACACTATGGGCAGCACGAAACTAAATAGTTACACTCGTGCAGGGGTGGTCCTTGGTAATATGGCACCCTGTGAGAGGCCAAAATTTGACACACAGAGGCAGCCCAAAGTCGCCTGCCCAAAGTGCTGGGCTTTGTGAAGAAAGCATGAAGCTTTGGCAGGGTCCTAGAGCTCTCCCACTTCCTTTCCAAAACTGGGCAGGCACTGATTAGGCTTTGGGAAGGAGGCAGGAGGACTCTCTGACCTGGTCAGAGCTTACTACTACTACTACTACTACTACTGCTACTACTACAACAACAACTTATTACTTATACCCCACACATCTGGCTGGGCCTCCCCAGCCACTCTAGGTGGCTTCCAACAGAATACAGTGGTACCTTGGGTTACAGATGCTTCAGGTTACAGACTCCACTAACCCAGACATAGTACCTCGGGTTAAGAACTTTGCTTCAGGATGAGAACAGAAATCGTGCTCTGGTAGTGTGGCGGCAGCAGGAGGCCCCATTAGCTAAAGTGGTGCTTCAGGTTAAGAACAGTTTCAGGTTAAGAACAGACCTCAGGAACGAATTAAGTACTTAACCCGAGGTACCACTGTATAAGAGAACGAGGGAGGTGTTCATAGTGTGTTCTGGCACCTCTTTTTCTAGAAAAATAGCACTGGTCCTTCCCTGGAAATGAGGAGGTTATCTGAACTTTGCCTTTTTGGAATGACTACATGGCTTTCTTAAAATTCTAACCCTTTCCCTTTAGGAGAAAGCTTAGAGACACCATTTGTCAGACATGTGTGGCTTCCAACAGTTGAAAAACAACACAGAACACCAGTTTAATATAATAGAAACCTAAACTTTCTGTGAGATTTTGTGTGTGTGTTTGTGTGTGTGTGTATTTAAACATCAAATTGATTCATGCTTCCAAACAGATTTTTCCTTTATTGGTCTCTGTTCTACATAATTAGTCAAATAGCATGGCATATTTTGAGTAGAAAAAAACTGTACCAACCATCTTGGTTTTCTTAGTGATCCAGTTATGAAGGTATTAGTTGTAGTTATGCACATGACAAGAGTCTAACAGTAAACTATTGATTACTATAGGGCAAGTACTGTTTTATTACATATTAGCGTGGCTGATCAGGCACTACACCTTTTTATGCCTCTCTTAAATGAAAACTCAATATTTCTTGCTTTGTCAAGGCTATAATTTACATTTACTGGCCTTCCACTTGAAAGAAGGCCCATGAATTTCATATCTGCAGTATGCCAGCTCTGTGAGCTACCTGGGACATTCCTCTCATGGACCTTTAAAGGAAATGATTGCAGAGAGCTGATATATTACTTTTTAGGTTCTTGTCACTGAACATTGTTCTCATGATATAGTAACTTCAAGCATTCATAAATACGGATATTTGACTTATCTATCAATGTATGGCATGCATTAGAATTCTTTCTAAAGGGGAAATTGACAGGCATTTCCTGGTATGCCTGCAAAGACTGACTGCACACCGCACCCTACAATTGCCCTGTTCCTTACTCTCTATAGCCATATCACATCAGAGTGTGCAAGCATTATTGTTCCCACCATTCTGTTTATTAAGTTTAATTTCCATTCTATCCACAGAGCTTATCTCACATCGCAGATTTTCCTTTTCACTTTTCATCAACAGCCCAACCAATAGGCCATGCTGCTGGCTTTACTGGTGAGGCAACTTGAGCAGCCACCAAGAGTGAATACAGACAATCATTGACCAAGTGAGACTTTATGTTCACAAATGACTAGGAGATGTATGTCCCTATGCTCAATCAAGTTCTGCCCTGCGCAGGTTCTCCTGGCCCACTCAATTGGAATATTGGTTGGTGGACCAGGCAAGAATTCCTTGGCCAGGCTATGCTACACCTGGCTGCAGACTGCTCAGTAGACCAAAGGGTTGCAAGACATCCTCCACCTTGTCCACCAGAGAGTGTGCCACTAAGCTCTTCTTGCTAGCAGTATAACTGGGTTGTGTGACACTTGCCCAAGAGGCAGTTATGAGCAAGAGCAGAAAAGTGCAGAGGTGGATTTGGAACAGTGAGACTGGTTCCCAAACCAGGGTGCAGGGGCCAAGATGGTGCCTTCCTGCTCCCTTTCCAAAGCCTAGTAAGAGTTTGGATTTGGGAAGGAGGTATGAAGACCTACATTGGCTCCCAGTAGATAAACAGCCTTGGCCCAGTATAACTGAAGGAGCTTCTCCACCCCCATCATTCTGCCCGGACACTGAGGTCCAGCACTGAGGGCCTTCTGGCAGTTCCCTCACTGCAAGAAGTGAGGTTACAGGGAATCAGGCAGAGGGCCTTCTCGGTAGTGGCGCCCACCCTGTGGAATGCCCTCCCAGCAGATGTCAAGGAAACAAACAACTGTCTGACTTTTAGAAGACATCTCAAGGCAGCCCTCTTTAGGGAAGTTTTTAATGTTTGATTGTATTTTTAATTCAGTGGTACCTCAGGTTAAGAACTTAATTTGTTCTGGAGGTCTGTTCTTAACCTGAAACTGTTCTTAACCTGAGACACCACTTTAGCTAATGGGGTCTCCTGCTGCCACATGATTTATATACCTGCTGGGATTAACAAGGCATCTGATCCTCACCTGACTCTCACAGCTCTCCTGTAGCTCCCTCTGATTAGTTATCATTTAACTCTTGGGGAAAATAATTAGCATCACACATCATGTGCATGGAAGTTGCCGAACGAATTAACCTACTAGAAGGATTACTGTTAATAGCACCAGTTTTCCTATAACTTGATATTGGTGGATAGTTTTGATGAACTGCAAAAGCATTTTTAGTTTGCTTTCTGTAGCCCCCCTGGAACTTTTCTTTAATAGTGCCACTTTGTTTTGTATGATTCCTTGCAAATGAAGGAAAACCATTTTTCTGATTGTATATGTTGATAATATAATTTTGGTTACTGAGGACAAACAAGATTGTACAAAAACAACATTGGGTGGAGCCCTGGCCAGGACATAGGTGTCCTGACTGTGACAAAGGTGACTTGTGAGCTTGCTTGCTTGATTAACAGCTGTTGGGAACTTCAAGGTCCCTGCTCTCCCTTCTTATGGTCTTTGTACTGGACCTGGACACTCCAATAGGGAGCATTCCATGTCAAGAAGGAGGGCAAGTGGGCACTCTATCAAATGACAGGGCAGGAGTTACATGGAGCAGGGCCTTTTCACTGGTGGTGTCCATTGTATGCCTCATTCTTCCCAGACCTCCTCTCTTTTGGCCTGCATTTTGGAGCTTTATAATTTAGGAAGACTTCAGAAGAACTGGTGGACAAGTCTTTTCAGTTGCTGACGTATGAGTGGATTTTATTTGCTGCTATTCTGTGCTTCTGGTGCACCAGGGTTTACACCAGCGTAATAGAGTTGGCCAGGATGCCAGAAGGGATACAATTTACTATCTTTCTCCATTATCTGCACAGCAAGGGGTGTTCAGTCAAAGGTACAAAGGCTGAGCTGAAGCATTCCCTGCTGGTTACCTGCTTTCAGCAATAGGGGTCACTGTTTGGTAGTACCCAATTGGTTAGCTGTCAGATTCTAGAGCTCCCTATTGGTGGCTCTTAGGTAATTCACAAAATACAGAGTCCATTCATAAAACACAGTGTTCATTCATAAAGCAGTAACATAAATCTCCATTGCTACATATTGGGTGTATATTTCAGTGGTTGAATGTACAAGTTTATGGCCATGCTGTAGTGTAGTGCTTATGCGACTGTGAATAAAAGGTGGGTTCCATAACAAGTCCTTGAGTCTGTACTCTGAATGGTGACACCAGGGACCTAGAAGGTGCAGGGCTTGTCAGTCCAACCCCTGCACAGTCTCATCAGGGCTGACCTTAAGGCAATTGGAGTAATTGGGTCAACCTGGGCCCTGTGGGCTGCTCCTAAGGGAGTCCCTGCACCAGGACAATCTAGATGAATTTTATTTATATCTATAAGATCTTGCAGACTTTGGCTGTGAACTAGGGCCCTACAAAAAAATAAATAAATTCAAGTTGCGCCCCACTACTTCAAATTGGGCCCCACTGGCTAGCCCTGAGTCTAATAGTTGCTGGGCCTGAGTTGCTCTGCCCTTGCATGAAGTCTTGGGTTTACAATTTTGGGAGAGGTGAGACTGCGGCACTGGGGAGCGGGCAGGCTGGTGAGGCCCCCTGGACTTAGAGGCCTGAGTTGCCCTGCCCTCGCATGAAGTCTTGGGTTTGCAATTATGGGAGAGGGGAGACTGCCCACTGGGGAGCGGGAGGGCTGGCAAGGCCCCCTAGATTTAGAGGCCCTAGGCTTCAGCCTACTTAGCCTATACATAATTCCAGCACTGAAAATTCTGGGATCAAAGCAGAAGCTGGGATGACTTTCATAATTGATGAACTGTCCCTGGAAAACTGGGACACTTAGAGTGTATGGTATATTTATTTTTTAGAATGTGAGACTTGAGCCCCCATCTATGTAGGCATATTTTTGGAGAGCTTTCATTGCATGATAGGGTGTTCTACAGAAATTGAGTGGGCTTCCTGATTATGTGCAGAGAGATAATACCCCTCCATGGATACAATTGTACACACCAGGGCTCTCTTTATACATTCTTATGGGCATGAGTAGACCAAGGGAGGAAACTTACGCTGCAACCCTTCCTTTATTAAGCATGTGTCTCGGTATTTTCAAGGAGAGAGTGGAAGGCTTTTGTTTCAACCGTGTTTATGGACGACAATCTTACTTGGCTACAAGTGATCGCCAAAGAAGAAGGAGAAGAAAAGTATTTATTTGTAAGTATTCAAAAAAGATATCAGGATGGCTTACACAAACAGACCCTCCCCGCCCCACCCTCCGCAAAAAAAAAATTGAAGTAATGTATGTACAATAAATGGAGCAAAACCATGACTGTTATTTTTTAAGGTTACCCTTGTGCAAATTTCCAGCTGACAGCCTGGCAACATTGCTGACCCTCAGCTAAAAGCAGGAGGACATGGCTTTGGGGAGAACCAGAGTTCATCTTAATCAGTGGAAGGCCAAAAGGCTAATTAAACTCTCTGACAATGAATTAGCATATAGCCCAAGCAGGGAAGTGTGTATAAGTTCATCACAATTCCATTTGGAGAAATACACTCCACCATCCAGACTGGAGCTCAGAGGGGCAACAGATCAAATGTATAGGGCCTCTCAGTCAGAAATAAAGTGGGGCTAAATGGCATTTCCCCTTCATGGATCACTGCCTTGCCATGGCGAAGGGGCTTGAATAACTCAGAGAAGCTATGAGCTATGCCGTCCAGGGCCACCCAAGATGGACAGGTCATAGTGGAGAGTTTTGACCAAACGTGATCCACCTGGAGCAGGAACCGGCAAGCCACTCCAGTATCCCTGCCAAGAAAACTCCATGGACAAAGACAACAGGCATATAAAAGTTATGATGCCGGAAGATGAGCCCCTCAGGTCGGAAGGCGTCCAACATGCTACTGAGGAAGAGCGGAGGACAAGTACAAGTAGATTCAGAGCTGATGAAGCAGCTGGGCCAAAACCGAAAGGACTCTCAGTTGCGGATATGCCTGGAAGCGAAAGGAAAGTCCAATGCTGTAAAGAAAAATATTGCATAGGAACCTGGAATGTAAGAACCGTGAACCTGGGTAAGTTGGATGTGGTCAAAAGTGAGATGGCAAGAATAAATATTGACATCCTGGGCATCAGTGAACTAAAATGGACGGGAATGGGCAAATTCAGTTCGGATGACCATCACATCTACTACTGTGGGCAAGAATCCTGTAAAAGAAATGGAGTGGCCCTCATAGTCAACAAAAGAGTGTCAAAAGCTGTACTGGGATGCAATCTCAAAAATGATAGAATGATCTCGATACGAATCCAAGGCAGACCTTTTAACATCACAGTAATCCAAGTTTATGCACCAACTACTGGTGCTGAAGAAACTGAAATTGACCAATTCTATGAAGACTTACAACACCTTATAGAAATGACACCAAAGAAGGATGTTCTTCTCATTATAGGGGATTGGGATGCTAAAGTAGGGAGTCAAGAGATAAAAGGAACAACTGGCAAGTTTGGCCTTGGAGTTCAAAACGAAGCAGGGCAAAGGCTAATAGAGTTCTGCCAAGAGAACAAGCTGGTCATCACAAACACTCTTTTCCAACAACACAAGAGACGACTCTAGACATGGACATCACCAGATGGGCAGCATCGAAATCAGATTGATTATATTCTCTGCAGCCAAAGATGGAGAAGCTCCATACAGTCAGCAAAAACAAGACCTGGAGCTGACTGTGGCTCAGATTATCAGCTTCTTATAGGAAAATTCAAGCTTAAACTGAAGAAAGTAGGAAAAACCACTGGGCCGGTAAGATACAATCTAAGTCAAATCCCTTATGAATACACAGTGGAAGTGAGGAACAGGTTTAAGGATTTAGACTTGGTGGACAGAGTGCCTGAAGAACTATGGATGGAGGCTCGTAACATTATACAGGAGGCAGCAACTAAAACCATCCCAATGAAAAGGAAATGCAAGAAAGCAAAGTGGCTGTCCAACAAGGCCTTACAAATAGCGGGGGAGAGAAGGCAAGCAAAATGCGAGGGAGACAGTGAAAGATACAGGAAATTGAATGCAGATTTCCAAAAAATAGCAAGGAGAGACAAGAAGGCCTTCTTAAACGAGCAATGCAAAGAATAGAGGAAAACAATAGAATGGGAAAAACCAGAGATCTGTTCAAGAAAATTGGAGATATGAAAGGAACATTTCGTACAAAGATTTCCATAATAAAAGACAAAAATGGAAAGGACCTAACAGAAGCAGAAGACATCAAGAAGAGGTGGCAAGAATACACAGAGGAACTATACCAGAAAGAAATGGATGTCTCGTATACCCCAGGTAGTGTGGTTGCTGACCTTGAGCCAGACATCCTGGAGAGTGAAGTCAAATGGGCCTTAGCACTGCTAATAACAAGGCCAGTGGAAGTGATGGTATTCCAGCTGAACTATTTAAAATTTTAAAAGATGATGCTGTTAAAGTGCTACACTCAATATGCCAGCAAATTTGGAAAACTCAGCAAAGGCCAGAGGATTGGAGAAGATCAGTCTACATCCCAATCCCAAAGAAGGGAAGTGCCAAAGAATGCTCCAACTACCGCACAATTGCACTCATTTCACACGCTAGCAAGGTTATGCTTAAAATTCTACAAGGCAGGCTTAAGCAGTATGTGGACCGAGAACTCCCAGAAGTGCAAGCTGGATTTCGAAGGGGCAGAGGAACCAGAGACCAAATTGAAAACATGCGCTGGATTATGGAGAAAGCTAGAGAGTTCCAGAAAGACATCTACTTCTGCTTCATTGACTATGCAAAAGCCTTTGACTGTGTCGACCACAGCAAAATATGGCAAGTTCTTAAAGAAATGGGAGTGCCTGATCACCTCATCTGTCTCCTGAGAAATCTCTATGTGGGACAAGAAGCTACAGTTAGAACTGGATATGGAACAACTGATTGGTTCAAAATTGGGAAAGGAGTACGGCAAGGCTGTATATTGTCTCCCTGCTTATTTAACTTATATGCAGAATTCATCATGCGGAAGGCTGGGCTGGTTGAATCCCAAGACGGAATTAAGATTGCCAGAAGAAATATCAAGAACCTCAGATATGCAGATGACACAACCTTGATGGCAGAAAGTGAGGAGGAATTAAAGAACCTTTTAATGAGGGTGAAAGAGGAGAGCGCAAAATATGGTCTGAAGCTCAGCATCAAAAAAACGAAGATCATGGCCACTGGGCCCATCACCTCCTGGCAAATAGAAGGGGAAGAAATGGAGGCAGTGAGAGATTTTACTTTCTTGGGCTCCATGATCACTGCAGATGGTGACAGCAGTCATGGAATTAAAAGACGCCTGCTCCTTGGGAGAAAGGCGATGGCAAACCTAGACAACATCTTAAAAAGCAGAGACATCACCTTGCCAACAAAGGTCCGTATAGTAAAAGCCATGGTTTTCCCAGTAGTGATGTATGGAAGTGAGAGCTGGACCATAAAGAAGGCTGATCGCCGAAGAATTGATGCTTTTGAACGGTGGTGCTGGAGGAGACTCTTGAGAGTCCCATGGACTGCAAGAAGATCAAACCTATCTATTCTTAAGGAAATCAGCCCTGAGTGCTCACTGGAAGGACAGATCGTGAAGCTGAGGCTCCAATACTTTGGCCACCTCATGAGAAGAGAAGACTCCCTGGAAAAGACCCTGATGTTGGGAAAGATTGGGGGCACAAGGAGAAGGGGACGACAGAGGACAAGATGGTTAGACAGCGTTCTCGAAGCTACAAACATGAGTCTGACCAAACTGCGGGAGGCAGTGGAAGATAGGAGTGCCTGGCGTGCTCTGGTCCATGCGGTCACGAAGAGTCAGACACGACTAAACGACTAAACAACAACAACAAATGGCATTTAAATAGTTTAATAGGGGGGAAATGCTGCTTCTGGGTTTGTGGGCACTTCCTTCCTTCCTTCCTTCCTTCCTTCCTTCCTTCCTTCCTTCCCACAATAAAGGAGGTGGCTGAAAAGATCAAACTATACAATCAAAGGCGTTTCATTACTCCGGGGCTTTGTTGAGAGTCATATGGCTGTAATGTGTGACAACCTTTCAAGAGATAATATCTGCTCATTAGCACAGCAACACCTCGGTTGTCATTTTATGTTGCTGTTATTTGCAGGAGAGATAACAAGCTAAATTCATCAGAGAGACTGCAGATGCTCACCATACAGCCTGCCATGTGTACAGATAATGGCCCGGCTTGATGTTTGTTAAGGGTTGCTTTCCTGCAAGCAAAGAATTGGATTTCCTTCTTTGTTATGCACATTTTAAAAGAGACAAGTCCCAGTTAGGTCAGTGGAATGAGCTTGAAGACACACCATGAGAATCTCTTATAAAAAAGAGGGAGGGGGTATCAGTGGAATTTTACTCCAAATTGGACAGATTTATCCAGCATATCAAATGAAAAAACTGCCATGCATTAGCAGAAGGCTATCTCCAGCAGTGGCCAGTCAGATACCTCTTGAAAGCTCACATGCAGAGTGACAGCAATTGCTCAGTGTTTGGCCCCAGCCTTTGGCAATCCAAAATAGAGTGTCTTGTAACATGAGTGTTACAATTGGCTTTCCATGGATAATATCCATGTTGTGGATGTTAGATACAGCATCAATGAATCCTACTTAAAAAAAAAAAAAAAAAAAAATCACACATCATTTCCAGATGTCCCTTGTGTGTACAACAAACTCAAATTTGGGGTTGGCAGCTGAGAAGAGGTAGTGGCATTATAGCAGCAGGCTGGACTCCTGATTTATTTGTTTATGCCCCTGTTTCAATATCATTTCTCCTCTGAGGAGCTTATGGTGCTATAAGATGCTACTGCCCCTGTACATTCAAATGGGACCAGTTTCATATACCTAAAGGGGAAACAATTTAAGTAGGAGGTAGATTTAAATTCATAAAGACAATGAAAGCACTATATATGTGTGTGTGTGTGTCTGGGGGGCATATATTTTAGAGTGCCACCCCAATTAACTTCAGCACAAACTCTACTAATCAGTCCTCTCCTACTCCAGCCATCCTAACTGTATATCAGGGTTTCTCCAGCTGTTTTGGGACTATAATTCCCATCAGCCCTGACCATTGGTCCTGCTAGCTAGGGATCATGGGAGTTGTATTCCCAAAACAGCTGGAGACCAAGTTTGGGAAACCCTGCTGTATATTTAATCAGGAGTTAGACTCTGTGCCTCTCCCCTTGCCATTAGGCCACCTCCACTATAGACACTCCAAAACTGGTCCAGGTACACCCAATCCAATGCAGAGTTATCTAGAGTTGTTTCAACCCAGTCAGGCGGAACTTTGGGTCAACCCAAACTGGACTGAGTCAGTTCAGGATCTGAGATTCAGGCAGATCTGGTTCACAGCCCTAATTATAATAAACAAAAGCATTCTTGTAGCCCCATTATTTGCTTGTTTACTTAGAAGGAAGCCTAATGAATTCAGTGGGTTTTCCTCCTTATTAAGTGTAGGCGCAATGCAATGCAGCGCAAATGTGGGACCCATCTTCTGGGTCCAAAATCCAGCACAAGTCAAGTGACCCATGCAAGACTGCAGACCCAAAAAACCTTCTTTTCAGGGCCTGAAATCCCATGAGAGCAAAGCACCCAAAATGGTCACCGGGCTCTTACAGGGAAAAAGGGATGTCCTGGTTTTTCTGGGGCAGCTGATGAGTATGCAATTGCAGCTTTATTATTTTATGTTAATTTGCCCATCCACATGGTAGTTACTAAAGCGACAAGCTTTTTGTGCCACTTCATTTGGTGCATTATAAAATATATTAAATATACACAAAGTCCCTTCCAATACACATTTAATTTTGAAGTAATTGCATATTTATGCTTTATATTGATAACCATTTATATATGGCACTATGCTTCTTTTTTAAAAAAAAAACATGTCCTACACAGAGGCAGTAGTAATGGAGAAAGGTTTCTAATTTCTACAGCAATAATAACTTCATTTAGGAAACAATAATTGCTTCCATTAAAATAACGATCTGAACTTTAACTTCTTTTGTTTTGGGTTTTTTATTTTAAAAAAGCAAAGTTTATATTGATTTGGAGTTGCGTATGATTGCTTTGGCAGAGAAGTGCAGTTGTTCAAATCCTAGCTGCATTATAATATTGATACACATTAACTGTAAGTAATGAGCATTTGCTGCCAAGTGACATTTCCACAGTGGCTTCCAAATAGTAACAACTATGTTACCATTTGTACTTTTTTGAGATGTGCAGGCAGCCATCGGATGAGCATTTAGATGCATAGATGAAATGTCCATCTATCCATACCATTTTACTTTCAATTGCATGCATATTTGGATGCACATTTGAAGATGTAGCCCATCCACATTCTGATGCAACACATACTCACAAAAAGACCTAAAGTTTCCTAACTGGAGCTGGATGAAAATGACAGGCTTTAGTTTTTCTTTCAGAAGGTCCAATTCCCTGATCCCGAGAATACCCTAATGCCAATGTGATCAGCAGCTTGATCAACAATAGCCTGATACTGAAAACCACCTATACAGTGGTACCTCAGGTTACATACGCTTCAGGTTACAGACTCCGCTAACCCAGAAATGGTCTTCAGGTTAAGAACTTTGCTTCAGGATAAGAACAGAAATCGTGCTCCAGTGGCGCAGCGGCAGCAGGAGGCCCCATTAGCTAAAGTGGTGCTTCAGGTTAAGAACAGTTTCAGGTTAAGAACTGACCTCCGGAACGAATTAAGTACTTAACCCGAGGTACCACTGTAGAAATCCCCACTGAAATCTCGGTAAATAATATTTGAAATGTGGCTATATTGGAACGCCTTACTCGTCACAGAAGGGTAATTAAAGGCACTTCAAAAATAGACACTTTTGGCAAGACCTGGCTTCCATTTTTCCCCTTTATAAATGAGACAGGAGATACTTTTATTCCACCCACAACACAAGAATCTCTGCGGAGAGGATACTTGAATTGACAATGCATAAATAAACGTATTGCTTGTTTACTGTGTACTGCATATGAAACTTAATAAGAATGTCCCACTGGACATGTTGTTCTTGTATTTACATGAAAACCAATAAAAAAAATTTGGATAAAAAAAGGATCTGACTGCTGTGGCCCTTTGTATTCCTAAATCATGCCTCTTTTTTAGCAATTGGGGCAATGATTAGGGGTGTTGGAGAATTCTGAAGAAAACAGAAATGAGAGTGGGAACTGCTAGTGTTTACTTTTTCTTCCCATCTCTGGAATGGAAATCAATCCAGAAAATACCATTTGTTTTCACTGTTGTTGATACTTTCAGTCTGCAAATGATACACAATTGATTATTTCCCCACCCACATTTACATTGTTCTTTTGCAATGAAATGAATAGAGTGGAATAATGTAATGACAATATAACTTACTTACTTAATTAATTACGTAAGTTCCTTAAGCTATGCCATTTCACCACAGCAGACAGCAAAACGAGTAGTGTAGTTTCCGGTGAAAGACGAAGAACTGCAGCAGAATGGAAATAGTTTTGCTTGCAACAAATACAGGGTGGAATGGAAAAATGATGCCTTCTTACATCCCTAGGCATGATATTTCTTACATATATTATTTAGATACATGATTGAGCCTATGAAAGCTGTTCCTTTGGGACCAATCCATTATGGTATCCTATTAATGATTTGAGAGCATCTGCTTCAGATGAGCTTAAACATCTGGCATTATATAAACCAAAGAAGCCTTTGTAACATTTATAAATTGCAATACAGATTGTTTTTCATGTTCATTAAAGAAATCCAAACGCAATAGCAGAGCAACTTTCTGTATTTGAAATACAGCCTTGCCCCAGCCTTGCCACAATTTATCAGTCTTGTAGGTCAAGCAAATCAATGTTTATTTCAGAAGTAACTGCACTTAGGAATTCTTATTTAAGAGTGCTCTCTCTAGTACTCAGACACATTTTACATTTAAACACTGTCTAGTTGCATACATTAAGGTGCAACAGTGCATCTTTTAAGAAAACATATTCACAATGGAGAAATAACTCATCTGTTTGGTGTACAATGTGGGCAGAAGAAATTACTTGACAATAGCAAGATTTGCTCCATTAGCAACCAGAAATGTATAATGAAGCAATTGTACAGCTGGGAAAAATCAACACACAAGAGTTATTAGCCCACATAATTTTGACTAACCTCCTCTGCCCTGTGTGTATAGAAAATTATAAATATACTTTTCAGCATACAACAAATGCTATCTTTTCAGGTTCTGATAAACCCCAAGTTGCAGAAAGATAAAAACCCTGGCATTTTAGTAATATAGGTGTGTGTGTGTTTTCTACATTGAAGTAACTTAAAAAGAAAAATTCTCTTTTAAAGTTAAAAAGCAGGAGAAAAAACATGTAAGAAAACCATGGCTATGTAGGAAACTTGTATTACCTACAGCCTTCCACATGATTAGTTTGTTATTTTTAATTTAATAAAAACTTAGGAGGGGGATTTTTTTGACAGTCTGTAAAATGCTGTCCTTATCCCTTTTTTCTTTCTTTTGATTCTCTGGTCCCAACGCTCACCCACTCCTAGATATCTTCCTCCAAATTCAAATCCTCACAAACCCCATCTGTGGGGTGGGAAGCCGTTGTGAGGGGTCGTAGCTGTGTTACAGTTTAGGAAGGGAAAGGATTGAGCTGTCATTTCTACCACTGTTCCTTTGCCCATAATTTCCCGAAGTGGTTTATTCTGAATAGAGGGAAGTCCCCACAGTCCTTTCTTCTTTCTGTGTTGTCACAGTACATTTGTAGCTCATAATTACCTAGTAATTGAAAAATACCCTCGCAGTCCTTTTCTTCCTTGTTTACTTCAAATTGATGGTTTGACAACAATCCTTGTTTTTATTTTTAAAGTACTATTGTGATTATCTAATTGCTTTTGGGGGGCTATTTGATCATCCAGTCTATCTCCCCCCTCAACCATATATTCATGATGGTGTCATCAGCAAGTGTCCCCACCCACTCAAATACTCTTGTTTTCATTACCTATCTGACTTGAGGAAATGAATGAAATGAGACCCAAGTCAATCTCCCTAGGAATTTCATTGGCTCCTTCCAGGTGTATCCAGTATAGAATGCCCCTTAAGGCATCTCCTGGGTCAATTTCCATCTGGCATTATTCCCCACTTGCAAGTCAGCTCTCCCTTTTCAGAGGGCTGTTTTTGGGAGGGAATCCGGGTCCTCTCAGCGATCCGGTAATGGGCAGAGGAATGCAGCCCACGTCAGTGGCATCCCCGGCTGCGTCACGCCCCCGGCCAGGCAACCAAGTTTGCTTGGGGGCATAGTGTGGCTGGGGAGGCAGTCTCCTTTGCCTCTATTTCAGGATCTCCCAGCCCATCCACCCTCTTTTCTTGCGCCTTTTGACTATGGCCGTGCTATGACTTATGTCGGTCACCTGGTTGCCTGGACTGGATTGGAATTTTTCCACTTCACAAAATTGGCACTAGCCATTTGGTTTTCGCCTACCTAGTAGCAATCGTCACAACTTTGTAAGGTTAGGCACTGGGTAAGCCTTATTATGGGAAGGGAGGCTGTTGCCTCCGCCTGCCCCTCCATGTTAAGGGTATCCCATTAAAGGGATTCTGGGGTGTGGTTCCTGTCCAAAGCCTGAGCATGGGCTAGGGCCATGCCATGACCCCAACGGTGACCCCAGGGGCTCAATTTATATACATAATAGGGCTCTCCCCTTCCGGTGGTTGACCCTTAAAGACACTTCCTGCAGACGGGCAGGAGTCAGGATATAGTCTTGCTTCACCCAATTGCCTAAGCCAAACGGCTCACATCTGTAACCAATAATGTTGTGGCCTTATTTATCCCATTAACCCAATATACTTGTGTTGGTGTATTTATTTCAGAGGGAGCTGGGGGGTCCGGGGCCTCGCCATGCCATCTGCCCTGGCAGTATCTCCAACATACTCCAACCAAGGAAGAGCTTACAAGAACTTTACTATTCCAGGCCATTGAGTGATGTGAGGGAGGATTAGTGGTAGGCAAATGGAAATACCATTGCCATGCCATGGGTTGCTTTAAATGTACTCAAATATCATGGCTGTGGTATACAAAGCAGATGCTCTATGACTGAGCTGGAGTCTGTTGTTTCCCTTGGAGGCTGAAAAGAGGCAGCAGTGGCAGAATTTCATTTTCTACCTAGATACGATTTGCATTTGTGGAAGCCTCTACATTCCATTTGCAGTGCTTAAGGTCCTGCTTTCTGCTGTTCACACTGGATTTTGATAGAAAATGTACAATGAACGCATGGTCTCAATGTGCTAGACTGACAATACAGTTTAGCAGTTTTGATCTTCATTGTGTCTGATGGGCACAAAGTGCATGCTTCATGCAAAAATTAATCTCTTCATGTAAATGCATAGTGCCTGCACTGTGTGGGTGTTCTCAGCTGAATCCAGTCAACTGGTCATGTGACTAACCTGAATGTCAGAAAACAATAATACTCTCCTTAACGATTCAACTGATTCGACCCGAAACCTTTCACTGGTGCTTTATGGTGCCTTTTTTTATTCACTCAAGAAATTCCACTCTAACTTTATGTTGCCATTGTCTTTGAGGTCATCCATTATACATTATATGTTTTAATTGCTTTGTAATTACTTTGCATTCTCCTGGGATGTGAGTGTTGCCTCCTTTCCTCTCCAAGAAAATTGGGTTGATCTCATTGCTACTAGAGAATGAAGTCCTTGAGGTTTTTGAAAGCTCCCTCCTTCCTTTCCCCCTCCCAATTTCTCTCCCCTTCACAGTATACTCCAGTGGCAAATAATTTATCATACCCAGAAAATGATCTCTAGCAGAGAAGATACCTTCAAAGAATAAGAGAAGCACATTAGCCAATGATTTGAAGCACAAGTGTGAATGTAAAGTTGGAGCATTAGCAGCCATTTACTGCTTTCCCCCTCCTTCCCCACATCTTGCTAAAGCAAAACAAGTTTGGTACTTTAAAAGAAGAGAATAATGTATCTGTTGTGGCGACATTTTAGCTCTGTAGCTAGCTAGGCCATGTGTCACAAAGATACATGAGATTTTAAATGCACAGTGATGTAATAAGTTACATGGTTCTGCTAAACTCCTAATGCAACATGTACTGCACTGATAATGTGCAGGTTGACAATAGGTAGAGATGTAATTATTTATTATTATTATTTATTATTATTTATGCCCCACCCTTCTGGCTGGGTTTCCCCAGCCACTCTGGACGGCTCCCAACAGAATATTAAAAACACAATCAAACATCAAACATTAAAAACTTCCCTAAACAGGGCTTCCTGCAGATGTTGTGATGATGCTCTATTTTCCAGGCCTGGGTGGTAGGAAAATGTTCTGAAGAGTAACCATTATCATTGGCAAGGTAACACAGCTAGCCTTAAGCTATGTTCCTATACCTACTTATGAAGGAGTGAATCCAAAGGCATTTCAAGCACTAGGCAGTGTTTCCCAAAGTGGGCGATATTACCTGCTGTGGGATGCTGGGTCGATCCGGAGGGTGGTAGTAGCCTCAGGTGAATTTGGGGATGTGTTGCATAAAAATAAGAGGACGGTGGAAGCATAAAGAAAGAAGAGAAGAGAAGAAGATTTTGAAAAACCATTCATGCATGTTTCATCATTTCATTTTCATTGTTCTGTATGGGACAATGACAATAAATATCTGTTGTGTAATGATGCTTACCACCAAGTCAGATGCTGCTGTGGGACAGCAACAATGCCTCCCCTGGATCTGGCGATCATGCTAGAGGCAAGGGTTTTTCCCAAACTTGGGAAGTGGATCACAGCTTGCCTGCCCATTTGGCCAATGGCAGGTCTGCTCCACCCCTGGAGCAGATCAGACAGAGCTTGCAGGCTTCACTCCAGTCTGCCCCTTGGGTTTTTAATCCTATTCAGTCCACCTCCTCATCCTGTTTTGAAAAACCATTCGTACGTTTCGTCTGTTGTGTAATGACACTTACCAATGTGGCATAAAGTCGTAGTGATTACTTTATTATCCAAATAAACACACAAAATGCAAGTTATTACCGATTTTATAACTTCAAGCTTCAAGGTGTCTTATTTACAACAACATCTTTCTTTACTATGTTGTAGGATGTAGGTAGAAATATAGATACATAAAATAATTCTAATTTGTCACTGAATCTTTCTGCTTGTTCGCTTAAGGAAGGTAGATTTCCAGGGGGACGCTGAGTATTTTATTTTATATTCTGAAAAGGGAACAGTAGGCCAAATAACTCTAGGAAACTATACTAGGCAAAAAACAAAACAAAACATGGCACAGCCTGATTTCTGTTCAACAGAAGAAGGCAAGTCATTCTAAATCAGTTCTGTTTCTGGCTGGAAATGCTCCACCCATACCTGACACAGCACATTGTTAACTTCTTAGTAATGAATTTGGAAGTACAGAAAGGGCAGCTGGTGAGGCAGGACTCAGGTTGCATGAGAGCAAGTGTGGCCATTGTGGCATAAAATCAGCCAGCATGAGAATGGATTTGCAGTGCAGATATTAAGTGTCCCTGCACTATTATTATTATTATTATTATTATTATTATTATTATTATTATTAACTCATCTGACTGGGTTGCCCTGGCCACTCTGGCCGGCTTCCAACATATATAAAAACATAATAAAGCGTTACACATTAGAAGGGTTCCCTATGCCGGGTTTCTTCAGATGTCTTCTAGTTACTCATCTCCTTGACATCTGACGGTAAATGGTAACAAAGACTATTCCTCAAGCTACCACTTTTTGTTGCAAGGTTATTTCTACTGAAATGCTTCTAGATAGACAGATAGATGATAGATAGATGGGTAGATAGATAGATAATAGATAGATAGATGATATAGATACATACATACATAAAGTGTTTTTTCTGGGGGGATACAGGGGGATGCATACCCCTAAAGACTTTGTGAATCTAATTTTGGCCTCATTGAGGGGCAGTATTTCAATACAGTCATACCTTGAGTTAAATATGCTTCAGGTTGCGCTCTGCGGCGGCCTGGAAGTAACAGAACACGTTACTTCCGGGTTTTGCCGCTTGTGCATGCGCAGACAGTCAAAATGATGTCATGTGCATGCATGGAAGCGGCGAAGCGTGACACGCGCATGCGCAGACGAAGGTTACGTTCGCTTCAGGATGCGAACGGATCCCGTTCGTATCCAGAGGTACCAGTGTATGAGTAACAAAATGAGAGTGCTTTTTTAGAAAAAAGCACTACATACATACAGTGGCGTAGCGTGGGTTGTCAGCACCCGGGGCAAGGCAAGTGATTTGCGCCCCCTAACCCGTGGATTTGCGCCCCCTAACCCGTGGATTTGCCCTAACCCCAGATGTTGCGCCCGGTGCGGCCGGCCCCCCCTGCACCCCCCACGCTACGCCACTGCATACATACATACACACATAGGTGGATATTCCATTTCTACCACTCCATTGTCAGCCTGTTAATAAGAAAAGAAATGACATAGTATTTAAACAGTATCAAAGAGGAGAAAACATTTTAGTGAATTTTTTGTAGGGTGTGCGAAAGGGGTTTTCTTATTGTTATTTTTCCTTTTGAGGTGGCGAAGGGGTGCTTGTGACTGTCTTTTGTACCAGTCTGCAAATCAGCTCTCTGGTGTTCTGCATTCTACCACCTTCTCAGGCGACTGCACTTCTGTTCAAACCCTAGGGAAGACATGATGGGGTGAATCCTTCCATGGGCTTTTTTCTCCCAGCTTGAAGGACGTGTGAGGAGCAGAGAAGGTTTCAGAGCACTCAGAAATGTTGAAAGGAAAGCACACACCACATTCAGTCACTTCACAAAAATAAGCTCAAAATCCTGCATGCACCCAGTGTAGTTCTAAAGAAATTCTAAAGAAATTCCTAAGTGTTCTGAGAATGAGTTAGGGAGAAAAAAATAAGCTTTTTTATTTTTTTTTTAAAAAAATATTTATTAAGGTTTTTTTTAAATATAAAATGCACACATAAAACAATCTTGCTTCTATCACAACAAATTCTTCGCTTCTTTGGACTCCCTCACGTCCCCCTCTCCCATTTACGTCGTTAAAAAAAATTTTCCAAACAAATTATCAACTTGTTTACAGTCTCATGTCCGCACATTCAAATATAATCTAGCACTTTTTCCAATAAAATTTTTATATTTTCTTTAATCTCACTTAGCATCAAATTTAAATCTAGTTTAGTGGTGGCCAATTTTTTATAATCTAGCATCCTTCTTAACATTCAAACAAATTACAATGTTTTTGTAGATACATCTTGAATTTCTCCCAGTCTTCCTCTATCTTTTCTTCTCCCAGATCTCGGATTCTGCCAGTCATCTCGGCCAGTTGCATATAGTCCATCAGTGTAGTTCTAAAGAAATTCTAAAGAAATTCCTAAGTGTTCTGAGAATGAGTTAGGGAGAAAAAAATAAGCTTTTTTTAAAACAACAACAACAACAACAGAGAAAGAACATTTTCAAGAAACTGGAGGACAAATTTTGCACAGCACTAGTTATTTCTCACTAATTATTTATATTAAGATATGTGTCCTTTGCGCTCCTCTCATTTATATATTTTCCCCTACAGCAGGGCTGAAGGGAAATTTACTTGGCTGAAGACCCCTCAAAATTCCCCAAACATCTAAATAGACTAGAGTGTGTCAACAGGTTCTTCATCTTTGGTGACAGTCAATGGTAATTATTTGGGTGGGGCTGCGGAAGGAAGGAAGGAAGGAAGGAAGGAAGGAAAATTCCCATCTGCATGCATGATATCCCAGTTCAATTTTTTATTTTTATTTTTGGTCTGGAGTTTCTTCTACCTTTTAAAGTAAGATTTTATTAAGACCTTTAATAATATATTACAATAAAAAGCAAGCTAATCTTTTTTTTTTAATAAATATTTTTATTAAGTTTTAGAGATGACAACAAGCAAAAAAAGAAAAACAGATACACAAAAATACAAAGTTATAAAATACATAAGAAAGAAAAATAGTTTCAAAAAAGAAAAGAAAAAACACATTTAAAAAGAAGAAAAAAACACAAAAATCCCTCTTTTTACTTCTCATCTTTGATTCACTTATTTTCTTGACTTCCTCACATCTCCCTTTTTTGTATCCCTGTTAAAAATTGATTCAGCAAATTCATATCCAATTAATTTGTCTAATTATCCATCCAATCTTATTTTTAGCCTCGTTGCTAGAACCCCTTCAATTCATTTCAATGCCATTAGCATTCAAAAATTTTACAATATTTCTGTAAGTAAATTTTAAAAAGCAAGCTAATCTAAACAAAAACAAAAAAGAGAGAAAAAGATCTCTCACAGGTAGATCTTGACAAACACAGAGAGAGAGATCTCTCTCACAGGTATATAGATCTTAACTCTTGTCTCACACAAGAAGAGGTGGACCCCCCCCCCAGCTCTCACTAGGCAGCTTCCTTTTCTTCCCCCATGCTCCCACCCTAGATCTTCCCTTCCCTGCTTCTCACACAGAGTCCTTCACCAACCACCTCATTGACACAGAGCAGAGGGCATAAAAACGAAACAAAACAGCAGAATCAGAAGCAAAGCAAAAACGGGAAAGAAAAGATAACAAGAAAGAAATAAGAAAATAATAAAGGAATAATAAAAAAAGAAAGGAAGATCAGGAAAAATAAATAAATAATAAATAAGCACTTCCAATTCTCCACCTGTCAGTTGTATATACAAAAAGTTATTCAAAATATTCTAAATGCTCACTCCAAGGTGGTACCCAGCTGTTTTTCCTTCTGCTAGGCATTGTTTTCCTGTCTTCAGGCTCAAGCATCAGAAATACATTTATTTTTCCTTCCACACAAAAAAAATGAGAGCTGTAACTGAAAATGTTCAACGCTCCAGTTGCAGGCTCCTTTTTGAAGAAAGGGAGATTTAACCTAAGGACTGACCCCTAGGGCTATTATGTAGTGTTTGGGCAAGATTGCAGTTCTTCCATCTCAGTCACTCACCCTGTCCAGGTCCCTTGAAAGTTTCTTGGGCCCTCAGCAAGAAAGCAGCCATTTTATCACTGTCAATCCCTGTTATCTCTGTTCCCCCAGAGATAATGTAATTATTATTATTATTATTATTATTATTATTATTATTATTATTTATACCCCGCCCATCTGGCTGAGTTTCCCCAGCCACTCTGGGTGGCTTCCAATCAAGTGTTAAAAACAATACAGCATTAAATATTAAAAACTTCCCTAAACAGGGCTGCCTTCAGATGTCTTTTAAAGAGAAGATAGCTACTTATTTCCTTCACATCTGAAGGGAGGGCGTTCCACAGGGCGGGCGCCACTACTGAAAAGGCCCTCTGTCTAGTTCTCTGTAACCTCACTTCTCACAATGAGGGAACCGCCAGAAGGCCCTCGGTGTGGATCTCAGTGTCCGGGCTGAACGATGGGGGTGGAGACGCTCCTTCAGGTATACAGGACCGAAGCCGTTTAGAGTTTTAAAGGTCAGCACCAACGCTTTGATTTGTGCTCAGAAACGTACTGGGAGCCAATGCAGATCTCTCAGGACCGGTGTTATGTGGTCCCGGAGGCCATTCCCAGTCACCAGTCTAGCTGCCACATTCTGCATTAATTGCAGTTTCCGGGTCACCTTTAAAGGTAGCCCCACGTAGAGCGCATTGCAGTAGTCCAAGCGGGAGATAACTAGAGCATGCACCACTCTGGCAAGATAGTCCACAGGCAGGTAGGGTCTCAGCCTGCGTACCAGATGGAGCTGTTAGACAGCCACCCTGGACAGAGAATTAACCTGCGCCTCCATGGACAGCTGTGAGTCCAAAATGACTCCCAGGCTGTGCACCTGGTCCTTCAGGGGAACAGTTACCCCATTCAGGACCAGGGAGTTCCCCACACCCACCCGCCCCTGTCCCCCCAAAACAGTACTTTGTCTTGTCAGCATTCAACCTCAATCTGTTGATAACCAATATTTATGGCTTGGCTATCATTAAATACCACATAATTATCTCTGTCAATGGAATATTGACAGGAGACATCTAATCTGCCATGATTTCTCCCCGGAAGTCAATATCTGATTTCACATTAATGCTCATGGTGGGGAGAACATACAAACCTGATGGTTTCTCCAGTTGATCTATCACATCTGTAAGTCAGGCCTCATGTAAAAACTGATCCTAAGATCTTTGGCATATAATTACGGAAGACCCATAGCTCACTGGTATAACACATATTTTGCATTGAAAATGGTCCAAGGTTCAACGCTGGTATCCATATGTAGAGCTGGAAAAACATGGAGAGTTGCTGCCAGGCAGTGTTGGCTAGAAGGACCAATGTGACAACTCAGTATATGTTTCTTTGAAATTCTTCTCCAGTAAAGTTTTCTCAATCCAAAGCACTGTTGCATGTTTCCTATTTTAGTGTTAATGAGGAACCTCTATGTATGCATAGAACTCTTAAAAAGTAGAGACATCACCTTGTCAACAAAGGTCCGTATAGTAAAAGCTATGGTTTTTCCCAGTATTGATGCATTGAAGTGAGAGCTGGACCATAAAGAAGGCTGATCGCAGAAGAATCAATGCTTTTGTATTATGGTGCTGGAAGAGACTCTTGAGAGTCCCATGGACTGCAAGAAGATCAAACCTATCCATCCTTAAGGAAATCAGCCCTGAGTGCTCACTGGAAGGACAGATCTGGAAGCTAAGCCTCCAATACTTTGGCCACCTCATGAGAAGAGAAGACTCCCTGGAAAAGACCCTGATGTTGAGAAAGATGGTGGGCACAAGGAGAAGGGGACGACAGAGGACAAGATGGTTGGACAGTGTTCTCGAAGCTACCAGCATGGGTTTGACCAAACTGCGGAGGCAGTGGAAGACAGGAGTGCCTGGCGTGCTCTGGTCCATGGGGTCACGCTGAGTCGGACACGACTAAATGACTAAACAACAACAACAATGTATGCATTACATATAGTCAGGAAAAAAGGGCCCCTAGAAAACTTTATACTGATTGCCTATATCATATGCATAACTACAGGTTTTAAGCACCTGCATTGTAATATTAATTCTGCATTCACCAGCCAACTTGAAAGATATGCTTTGACCACTAAATTTCATTTTTCAGGTTAGTATGCCAATGCCAAAAAAATGTTTAAAGGTCTAGCAACTTGATGGCAAATGTGTTAATGTGTCTCAAAGATTCTGATTCCAAATTTCTTCCAGCCCTGATCCTTTTTCTGAACTGTTTGGTGGCAAGACATTTGCCTAATGAAGCAATCCATGCTTTCAGTCAAATGGTTCCTCCCCTCTTCTCTCTCTCTCTCTTCCTCTTTCATCCTCTCTCTCCCTTACCTACTTTTCTTCCAAATAGTGTATTAAGCAATTCAGTTCTTATTATGGGTCACTCAAATTGGAATTGGAGAGCAATTAACTTTCAGTAGCAAAATGTCAAGCACTTCCCTTTGCCACATCAGACGGAATTTGTCAGGAAAAGACGGTGATTTCATATAAATAACAATTGCTGAAATTAATTAGTCTCTGATACAATTAGTTCCTGATCTAATTACCCCATAGTGGACAGATAACAATGAGAAAGAAAAAACACAAGAAGAGATTATCTTGTCTTTTCGCACACCCAAATTGATACGTACTTGAAATATGTTATTGATCTTAATCAGTCAAGAACATAAAAAGTGCCCTGCTGGATCCATCTAGTTCAGAAGTGGGAAATCTCTGCACTTCCAGATGCTGTTACATTAACATTCCCATCATCCCTGACAATTGCCCCAATTGGCTGGGAATTATGGGAGTTGTTTTCCAGAAACATTGAGAGGGGAGGCCATAGGTTCTCCTCACCTAATCTATTCTCAGATGGCTATTGCTCACAATGACCACCTGACTGCCTCTGGAAAGGTCACAAGCAAGACCTGAAGACAATAGTTTGTTCTCATTGGATATCTCCAGCTCAGAGGAGAACAGTCTCCAGGGTTGGAGGTGGTATGTTTCTGAATACTAGTTCATTCATTCAGCCTTTATTGGCATGGGTTCGACAATAAAATCATAAAAACATCCATAAAGCATTGGTAATCTAGACGTATTAAACACATAAAACATACAAAAGACTCAGTATCCACCATGAAACAAATTAAGTAGTTTTAAATCTGACTTTTATGTCAGCTATGTAAATATCCTGAAACATTGTCAGTAGTTTCAGGAACGTCATCCCTCAGCAGATATTGGATTACAGATTATTTGGAAGCAGATGTTTTGAGCTTCAAAGGAGGCACCAGTAGGTCTTTCCAAAGGGTGTTGAAGAGAGGACAGTCCAAAATTATTTGGTATACTGTATCTGATGTCTCAATACTAGTTGCTGAAACTATAGGAGGGAAGAGTGCTCTTGTGGTCAGATCCTGCATGTAAGCTGCTCATGGTTGGCCACTGCAAGAACAGGATTAGATGGGCCATTGGCCTGGTCCAGGAAGCTTTTCTTATGTTCCTTTTTTTATTAGGGCTCTACCCCTCCTCGCTCCACTCACTAACAGTATCAACAAGCCCTTGCGAACTCCCTACCTTTTTACATTTCACCCAAATCCCGTAGCTCCTCCCATCGCCAACTCAAGAATGGAAAGTGACACACCAGTGGACAACAAAAGAGGTTTAAACATGCTCTCAAGGCAAATCTAAAAAAAAAAAATGTAGTATAAACACTGACAACTGGGAAACACTGGTCTGGGTGCGCTCCAATTTGAGAACAGCCTTTACCAAAGGTGCCATGGGCTTTGGAGACGCTCGAACTCAGAACGAAAGGGAGAAATGTGTTAAGAGGAAGGTATGCTTAGCAAACCCTCACCATGATCAACTCCTGCTTGGAAACCTATGGCCCCACTGTGGAAGGATGTGTGGATCCGGAATTGGCCTCCACAGTCACTTATGGACACACTGTTAAAACCATGTTTATGGAAGACAATCTTACTCGGCTATGAGTGATTGCCAAAGAAGAAGAAAGAAGAACCTGGAGTCATAATAATCTCAACTGATCCTCTTCTTTGAAGCCTCAGTTTTTGGAATCTCAGTGTGAATCATGAGGCTTTCAAAACTTAGTGGAGGGTTGAAGAAAGGGGGCTGGTTGCAAGCCCTCACCCAACCTGCATTTCACAAACCCCACCT
The DNA here is from genome assembly GCF_964252035.2 of Podarcis erhardii. Classification (NCBI taxonomy): domain Eukaryota; kingdom Metazoa; phylum Chordata; class Lepidosauria; order Squamata; family Lacertidae; genus Podarcis; species Podarcis erhardii. The sequence continues at coordinate 89,470,888 of NC_138508.1, forward strand.
GAAGCAAGGTTTAACAGAACTTGGGGGGATGGCTTCACAGAGCAGCTTACTAAACTCTCTCCCTTCTCCTCACTGCAGGCAAGTTTAACAGATGTGTGTGCTTCGCCCAGTGAGTTGCTCAACTGCTGGATGAAGGGGGTCCTCACCCTTCCATTAAACCATGCTTCAGGAACACTTAGGGCACTTTGCTCCCACTCCACCCCCATTAAACAGCTTGCCTTGACTGGCTTGCTTTTGCTCATTCCACAGTTGACATGGCTGCCTAATGGCAGCCATGCTAACTGCAGAGTGTGACAACATTTCCCATTCTTATGTATATAGGAAGACTTGAAAGCTGTATAGAGCTATCATACAGCTAACCATCCTCTGTTGACGGTTCCTACAATTCTTTTTATACATTAAAGAAAACAGTGTCAGGAGACTGCCAAAGAACTAAAATGACAAGTTGTTGTTTTGTTCATCCCTGCTAAGTGTTTAACATTCAAGGAGTGAATCAAATAATGTACCCTGATTTTTTAATATGCTTTATGCTGCCAGAGCAATTTATTTATTCATATTATAAGTTTGCATAATAAATGCCCATTAAATAGTAAGCTAAGAAAATAAATGTTTTAAAAGTATGAAGGGTTTTCTTTTAAAAAAGAAAAAAACCTGTCATATTTTCTTTTCTTAACTATTTTGCAACTATGTTTTAGTTGTTTTTTGATACTTTGTACATTGCCTTGTGACATACAGTCATACCTCGGGATGAATATGCTTCAGGTTAGGCAAATTCAGGTTGCACTCTACGGCGACCCAGAAGTAACGGAGCATGTTACTTCCGGGTTTCACCGTGCGTGCATGTGCAGACCGTCAAAATGACGTCACGCGCATGCACCGAAACGCGACCCGCACATGCGCAGATGCGCCATTGCATCTTGCGTTCCATTCGGGATGTGAACGGGGCTCCGGAACGGATCCCATTCGCATCCCGAGGTACCACTGTATGTGGAAGGCAGCTACTTAATTTAAGCATGCCCAATCAAACATCTCATTTTGCAGGCAATGGTTTGACATTTTAAGAATATGGATAGGGCTGATTTTCGGAGGCACTTTAAAGGGTAATGTTCAGTATTAGCATGTTGTTGATGGCGTGCATCTCTCTGACTCTGGGAATAACGTATGGCTGGCAGAGATTGCAGATGGCTTGAAGGAATGGCTGCAGGTGTGATGGTATTGGCGGCGAGCGCGGCGCTTGTGTGGCGATTAGGCATTGGTTTAGGGGAATGCAGGGAGGGGAGGTGTGGCCATCACCTGCCCTCCATTTTGATAGGGTATTCTGTTAAAGGAATCCGGAAGTCTGGATCTTGTCTGAAGCCCCGGGAGGGGCTAGGGCCATGCCAGGACCCCTGGGAACCCCAGGGGTGAGCACCAGTCAATAAAAAAAATTCCTTCCAGCAGCACCTTAGAGACCAACTAAGTTTGTTATTGCTATGAGCTTTCGTGTGCATACACACTTCTCAGGTATTGGCACTATTACAGTGGGTGTTTCCAGTTATATGGACTCTGTTCTGAAACCATATGCTATCAGTGCTCCCAGCTATGTACGTGACACCACAGATTTTCTGAGGAAAATACAATCTTTGAATAATCTTCCTAACAATACCATACTAGCCACTATGGATGTGGAATCTCTGTGTACCAACATCCCACACAACAATGGTTTACAAGCTATAAGGAACAGCATTTCAGATAAAATCACAGCGGACTTTGCTACCAAACTCTGCCATTTTGTCCTTGTCCCACAACAAATTCAAATTGGTGATGACCTGTTCCTCCAGATCTGTGGCACAGCCATGGGCACTTGCATGGCCCCACAGTATGCCAACATCTTCATGGCAGATTTAGAACGTTTCCTAAACTCCTACCCACTCAAACCTCTCTTGTACCTGTGATACATTGATGGTATTTTTATTATCTGGACACATGGTCAACAGACCCTGGACACCTTCCACCAGACATTCAATGACTTTCACCCCACCATCAACCTAACAATGAACCAATCTATGCAAGAAATACATTTTTTGGACACTACTATTGGTCTCTAAATGCTACTGGAAGGAATTTATTTATTTTGTTTTCACTACAGTAGACCAACACAGCTACCTACCTGTCACCAGTCAATAGACATTGATGGAGTTTACCCTTTGCAAGCTCCCTGCAGGGTGGGCAGGAGCCAGTTATAATAATTGAATATCAATCCCTAAGCCAATACCAGTCACACTTGTGTATTCAATAAAGTTGTGGCCTAAATGTGCCCATTAACCTTTAAACTAAATTCTGTCTCCACTGTGTCTTTATTTCCATGGGGTGGGTTTGGAGGCTTGACGCGCAAGCACATGGCAAAGGCATTATATGACAAAATAAGCTAGTGCAGCAGCCAGCCATTTCAGCCCGTTAGAAGCTGGCAAAATAGTTTAAAGTCTGCTGCTGATAACAAGAATTCAGATACTTACAAAAACGAGGTGAGAGGAGGCCTTCTTAGCAACTCTGTGACCCAAAGAAATCAGGGCAGGGATCAGCAGCAGCTATGAATGGTGTTGCTAAGGTAGGAATATGAAGGAAATGTGTACCTTTTTGAACTAGGATTTTATTAAATTACCTGTGTGTGTGTGTGTGTGTTTTTAGGGGGGGGGGGGATGACATGCAATGATGAGCCAGGGCTTGATCCAGTCCGAGCTAAGTCAGTTTCTGCTCCATTGACCAAATAGGAAGATAATTAAACATGTGCTTTTAAAATCAATTATAATTATAAATCACCTCATGTGGCAGAATTTAAGCCTATTGAGCTGAATGTTATTATGACTATGACTTCTTCGGGTATGAATGCTTTCCCTTTCGGATTTAAATTCTGCACTGTGGGATTTGAGAAGTGGTTTCTATTTTGCAGCAAGCTAGCATGAATGAATTTTATGCATTTGCTTCTTTTTTGCAAGGATTTTTTTTTTTTAAAAAAATAATTTTTATTAATTTTCATAAACAAAAGCACACAAAAAGACATACACAAACAACACATGACTTCCCCATACCTCCCCTTCACTGCACCCTTGTTTCCAATTTTTTAGCAATCCTTCATTCCATTTTTATATTTAACTTCCCTCAGGTTTTCTTAACTTAAACATTTACAGCTGTAATTCTCTGTTTCTTACCCCTTGACATTTTATCAGTCTGAAATTTTACAACAGTTCTTAAGATATATTTTGAATTTTTTCCAGTCCTCTTCCACTGTCTCTCTCCTCTGATCACGGATTCTGCCGGTCATCTCTGCCAGTCCCATAAATTCAGTCACCTTCGTCTGCCATTCTTCCAGAGTAGGTAATTCTTGCATCTTCCAATACTTTGCCAAAAGGATTCTTGCTGCTGTAGTTGCATACATAAAAAATGTCCTATCTTTCTTTGGTACCAATTGGCCGACCATGCCCAAGAGAAAAGCCTCCGGTTTCTTTGCAAATGTCCACTTAAGGATTTTCTTAATTTCATTATAGATCATTTCCCAGTAGGCCTTAATCTTTGGGCAGGTCCACCAAAGGTGGTAGAAAGTTCCTTCACATTCGTTACATTTCCAGCATTTATTATTGGGCAAATGGTATATCTTTGCAAGCTTGACTGGGGTCCTGTACCTCCTTTTTTGCAAGGATTTTAATCCCAATCTTCCATTGCATCTGCGCCACAATGGCTCTTGAGGGAGAATGTGAAACAAACCAAAAAGACCCCACCCAACTAATTCAACTATATAATATATGCTGCTTCCAGGGATGCTAACTTGAACAGAATACTGGGGATGCCCAGATAAGTCCCTTCCCACATAATCGATCGCATCATGTGGCATGCACACACCATTTGCCCATTATTTGGGGGGGGGGCAGCCTCCTCAAATATTTAATTGGGTGGGCTAAAGTGACCATGGCCCCTGGGAGTTGGCTACTATGACTGGTTTCTTAAGCCAGAATGTAATATTATTGTCATAGTAGGGTTTCCACCACAACACCACAAAAGCATGTTTGGATGCTGTGCCAATCCCCCTGAAGGATGGTGTCATGAAGACTTCTCATATGATCTTCCTTAATGACTCCCGGAGGGTTACAGGTGTTACCACTACAGCATCATGCTGAAATGACGGGTTTTTTTCTTCCTTCCTTCCCAGTAGTGCCCACAGTGAAATGATAAATAATCTGACTTTGGTGTAGCTGACCTCTCTTATTAGCAGCCTGTGGAGAGGCACTGGAATGGTGTCAGCAGAGGCTTAAACGAAGCTCTCTGTGGAATACAGAGACAGCTCTGTTTTGCCTTGAGAGCATGTTTTGAGGGGAAGATCCAAGAAGTAAGTCTTCCAACATGAAAATTGCACTGTCTCTCATAATTATGCACATATTTTTTGTGCAGCAGGAAATAGTGTTGGTGATTTATTTCTTAATATGGATGACACGGACTTGACTTTTTTTAAAAAAAGATAGAGGTTTAATTCTGAATGTTCTGGGTTTTTTTCCTGTCAGCAGTGTCTGGCGGTGGGCTTCAGTGTGTGTGTGAGAGAGATGAGAGACCATTTTTACAAGCTATGAAGAAGCAGGGAAATATCATTTCTGAATAGGAATGCTTTGGCAGCGTTAACAAATCTGACATCGCTGGCTGATGTTTACTAAGTAGCAGGCTGGGCAGCAAACATCCAATTACTAAAATGCCAAAGTTTGATTAGAAAATGATTTGGTGGCCTTGCCATATTGGAGTTGCTAAAAGTGGGTAGAACTGGATTTAAAAACATAATAATAATAATAACAAGCTCTTTGCCAAACATCTCCGTTTCTGCTTGCATAATTTATCTCTCTATCTGCAGATGAAGGGAGGGGGGAGAATCTTCACAGAAAAAAGAATGTTTCAGTAATGCGAGGCTTCCTCTATTCTCCAGAGACATGATGAGTGGTACCAGATTTCAGGAGGATTTCAAAATGTAATGTCTTATTTTAATATTTCGCCTTATTATTTATAGGTTGTTTTCCACTCCTTGTAGTTTGAGAGTTACCCTATTCCCCCATAATGATTACAACAGGATATGGGATATCGGGTAAGCTTGGAGGTGGGCTAGGATACATTTTGCTGTTTTGATCAGGGTCATGCTAAATTTTGAAGGTATTGTTAGAAAATTCTGTTCCTCAGCTCAGGTTAACTGGTGAAGCTAGAAAATGCTGACTATTTTAATTCCTGTGCCAGAATTCAGAGTAGGGTTTCTTGAAGTATCTATTATTATTATTATTATTATTATTATTATTATTATTATTATTTTTATTTTGAGGAGAGGGTTGGTTGGTTGTATCTCCATAGGAGAAGAAGTGGAGAGGCAGAAAGAATTGGAAGGCATCAAAGGATGTCTGAACATGTCTGTTCCAGCTTTGCCATTGGATGTATTGGGAGGGAAGGGGAAGGACCAATGTCTCAATGGACAATGAGAATGGAAAGTAATTTTTCTTCCACAAAAATTAGCGGAAGGAGTTTTGAACTTTTCCCTTTTCTTGCGAGGAATCCTATTCTGAATAAGGGAATTTCCCTTTAAAAAAGGGAAACGTTGACAGCTATGATCATGACTCCTCTGCCTCTATACAAAACCTTTTCAGGGGTCAAAGACTGGATTCACCATTTTGGCAGTGTTTCTTCTACAGAATCACATGCTACAGAAATAGGCTTGGAGGGGACAGAACTATGGTATTCAACTCACCATCACATCCGATCCTATAGCAGCAGTATGTTGCCCAGACTCTACTATGGATCCATTTTCTGTATAAAGTGGTACCTCGGGTTAAGAACTTAACTCGTTCTGGAGGTCCGCTCTTAACCTGAAACTGTTCTTAACCTGAAGCACCACTTTAGCTAATGGGGCCTCCTGCTGCTGCTGTGCCTTCGCTGCGCGATTTCTGTAAGCAAAGTTCTTAACCAAGGTACTATTTCTGGGTTAGCAGAGTCTGTTACCTGAAGCATCTGTAACCCGAGGTACCACTGTAGTTCAGGAAGTTCTCAACTCCAGGCTGCAGCTGAAACAAAGTTCCTTCAAAACTTAGCCAGTTTTTATAGAGTTGAGAGATTTCTAACTCCACTCCCTTCATAGCAGTCCCTAAACTTGAGAGCAGAGTTTGAGCTCCACCCCCCCTTTTAAAAAAAGACACTGTACAGAGGGGGGAAAATGTCACGTTATTCTTGTCATTGTCCTGGCTTCTAAGCACCCAAGAAAGCTTTGGGTTTCTTTGTAGGATTGGGAGATCTAAAATAAGAGTTAAAATAGAACTATGCTGTTCTATTCTCTAGAGTAGTGCTCCATAGATCGGTGTTCTTCCACTGTAAGAGGGGAAGTTCACCCTCCTCCTGCTCAACATGAAGCCACAAAAAATAGGGGGCTAAGGCTGTGATGTTAAACAGATTTAGTTGGCCATTGTGTTGAAATCAGTGGGACTTTCCCTTCCATGTAATTGCTTTGATCCAGCTATTCTTTGCCGCCTTGGACTCTCAGGTGCATTCAGGGAATTCCCTTGTTCCATGGGCTCCCCCATTCACTTCAATGAGCTGAACTGACGTTCATAGAAAGGATGCATTAAAGAGCCACCCCTGCCATTATAGAGTTCCTAGAACAGTACAGAAATGTTGAGGACAGTGCTAATTGTCATTGCTGATTAACAGTGGTGTAATATTAACCTCTGGAGTTCAAGAGTTCATGATCATGGCCCCATAGCCATGTCCTCAAGGAGAGTCAGACAGCTGTACTGATATACATATAAATACATACACTCTCCAAATAGTAGCATTATACAGTGGTACCTCTGGTTACGTACTTAATTCATTCCGGAGGTCCGTTCTTAACCTGAAACTGTTCTTAACCTGAAACACCACTTTAGCTAATGGGGCCTCCTGCTGCCGCCGCGCTGCCACCGCACAATTTCTGTTCTCATCCTGAAGCAAAGTTCTTAACCTGAGGTACTATTTCTGGGTTAGCGGATTCTGTAACCTGAAGTGTATGTAACCTGAAGCGTATGTAACCCGAGGTACCACTGTACAGTGCAAAACCTGATTTCTTAGTATCAACTGATAATAAAACAATAGACGTTTGTAACATGTGTTTTAAAACACATTGTGGTTTTACAAAAAGTGTTTGACAGGTTGAACTGAAAATGTAGCTTTTAAAGAGAAATGAAAACAGTCCTGCAGAAAAGTGCTACCATTTAAAAACTGCTTGGACAAAGTAAGAACCCCATCAAAGAAAAGGAAGGAAGTATTTGGCCTCCTCTTGGTTATTTCCCTCATTCTCTGGCTTCTCTCTCACCAACAAATTTGAATCCTCAATATCACCTCATTCACTTGCCGAATACTTTTTCTGGCAGATGGCATTATTTCACCTGCTCAGGACGGGTGGGCGGTGGGGAGTCCTGGAGCTGTGTTCTCCGTGTCTACTGCTCTCTTGGTCAATCAACCACCCATTCACATGCCCAATTGTATGTTAGGTTATCCTACTCTAGGTATGCTCACAGAACCTTCTTGCATTTCTTAGGTGAGGCAGCAGGAAGGTCAGTGCAGTGCAAATGCGCTTGTGGATCTCATCAGCTGGTACATTTGCATTGCGTCAACCTTCTCCCCTCAGCAAAAAAAGTCACACACATTTCTGTGTGCATATTTGCAAGCAATTTCTCCTAATACAGTGCATTTTTGTACATTACTTTCAGCAATATACATTCTCTTCTTTTGCATGTTTCCCCAATACACGCTTTTTGTAAACATTTTTTAAAAAATCATTATATTTGGAGATGTGCAATTTTGCATCTATTCTTGTCCCTCTTGTCTGTCTCTATGGCTGCCTGTCTCTCTCCCCCCACCTTCTCTCTCACACTCTCTCCATTTCGCTAAGTTAAGCTTTCGTCCAGGAAGTGTTGTGCCTAAATAACTTTTGCAATTCTGTCTGTATCCATTAATCACTTTCCAACTCCATAATAAAATCAATCCTTGATTTTGCATGCTCACTGGAGTCCATGCTCTGTTATTACTCATCCCCCCACTTCCAGAATAGGTGAGGAAAACAACATCCCTGCGGTGAGCTGTAACCCTCTGCCCAAGATCTTGGAAATGACATCAGTGACATGAACAGGTGCATGGCTGTTTAAGGACATGTGTTAACAATTTCCAAAAGTGAGTTGCCTAGGCAATAATTTGTAATTCTTATTCGTATTTTTTCCCTTTCCTTTTTTATATGCAGTGGTACCTCGGGTTACATATGCTTCAGGTTACACACTCCGTTAACCCAGAAATAGTGGTTCAGGTTAAGAATTTTGCTTCAGGATAAGAACGGAAATCGGGCCCCGGCGGAGCGGCAGCAGCAGGAGGCCCCATTAGCTAAAGTGGTGCTTTGGGTTAAGAACAGTTTCAGGTTAAGAACAGACCCCCAGAACAAATTAAGTACTCAACCCGAGGTACCACTGTATTTTGGAGACTCCATAAAGTTTTGCTTTTGGTGCTCAGTGCAACTGCTTTATTATATATGACCTTAGGACTGCGCATTGTATACAATTTATTTCTGTCACAAAACTGTCACTGAACAAAGCAGATTAATTCTGTTCAGCCAAAGACAGGGTTGCTTTCGGAATCCATCATGAGCATTCTTTCATTGTTACAATTCGTTGTATTGAGTCATTACGGAAGGCTACTTAGCATTAGCAATATTTTACAAACAGAAGCAGACTACCAAGTTCCTCCCATTTGCTCGCTGACTATAAACATTGTGCAGCAAATATTACATGGAATTCTGATCTTTTCTTCAGTAGGAATTCCAAGTCTATGGTCACCAATAAAAACAGTAATGAAGGACAACCTGACCTCTGTTAGTATTTGTACTGTATTTGTGAAAAAATTTAATTTACAAAGAATAAATTGTACTGTTGAAAGGCAAACCTGTGTAGTGTGATGTAATGTAACAGCTGCAAAATCTTGTGACTCCAATTAAGGTCACAGAAACGCTGAAGCATTGCTTTGTTAATTGGTTAACTCCCTTTAAAATTAAGTGTATATGTGTGTGTGTGTAGTAATGATAGGAAGGGTGGGAGTTGAAAAGCCTGTTGATGGTCTCGTTGGAGGTTTCACTGACCTAGAACATGGGAGTGTGGAGACTTCCAAGAACACACTGCCTGGAGGAGTTGGTGAGGACAGACAAGCTATAATTTATGGAGTTGCTTCGACGGTGTTTTAGAAGCAAGAAGCTACTGATCCAAAGTGTGCTAACCCTTGTCAACACTAGCTGGTGGATTCAGCAGTCTGCTCCTCTCTGAGCCCAGTTAGGATTGTTCCACCACTAGCAATTTGCAGTAAATATATGGAGTCATATGTGAGACTTTGAAGAGAATTTGCAGTCGCTGTGATATTACACCTCATTGTGTAAATCCTCTCCACATTTCTCTCTCAGAAATAAGGCTGATGCATATTTATATGGTAAGAACCATGACGATCTCATAAAGGCAAGATAATTTAATTGTGGTCACTCGCTACAGAATCACAACTTAATTTCTTGGCTTTCGTGGATTTAATAAAATCCAACAGTCCCTCTACTATAACGGATAAGTTTTACCTTCAATATATATATATATGCACACAAAATTGCACCCCTTGGGCTGTAGAGATCTGAAGATTTAAGAAAGCAAATTCTATTCCTTTCCAGTCCTTTGGATGCTTAAGTTAGCATAGCTCCGTTCTTTTTCAAAGACATTACGGTCCTTTATACCAGCTGAGGGTATGTATGCTTAGCTGCAGGGTAACTTCATTAGATGAAAAGTGCATGAATATTGGAGCAATTCTTGGTATCAATATAAAGAATAAAATCGTTCTCGGTTACGATTTTTCAGTTCCATCAGCTGATCATTTCATACTTCCTTTAAAAATAAATAAACGATTGGCTCAACAAAGCTTAGCAAAAGCATATCTAAAAGTTGCACTTTGGGCAGCGCACTGAGAGACAATGTAAAATTGAAAGAGCAGCCTGTGGCATGTTATTGGAAGAGCTCCTTTCAGCCATGCCTTTGTATGCTTCCTGCTGAATATCACACATCCAAAAAGCCAATGACTTCAGATATGGTATGCTCTCCAAAGCTTGCTATCTGAATTATGATTTCCCATCATGGGAAACTCATAAACCCTGCAAGACAAGCCCTCTGTAAAAATCTGTATTATGGGAAGGATTCAATGATGATCAAATTTAGTCAAATGTCAGACCTGTTTTTGTTTTTTGTTTTTTAAAAAACCCAAATATTGCAAAAAAAAACCAAAATCCTCACGAAAGAAATAACATATTTCATCTCTATATAATTTCTTAATCTTGTGGTTCCAGGTGCAAAATGTTGATTATGCTTTAAGAAGTGCTATGTAATTTAGGTGTCCCTGGTTGCTATTATATTTTAGGCAGAATGTTACATTATAAGAGTGAGAATAATATACAAAGTCGAACATTGTCTTGGAATTTTGCATTCCAGTAATTAATAAACAAACTCATTTCCCCCCCATAAATTTGTTTGATGCACATTCTTCAATATGTACATTTTGTGAAACCTAGTTTAAGTGATGTTTCAACTTTCTTGGGAAGGCATCCCCTACCCTGGCCAGCATATATCTCATGCAGTGGTCCATGCAGCTGCAGTGCTGGCAAAACAATGGCGGTATTTCTAGGGCCAGAGACTATTGACATGCAAATTTTATGCATCTGCAGTTTGCTACATGTATAAGAATAAAGTTAGGTAGGTGTGAGAGAGCTCTCCCAGATTGTTGGTGAAGTGGAATATATTTGCTAATGTAAGTATGAAAAGGAAGGCTTCTTTCTTGAAAGCTTTTAAGAGGAGATGATATGGATACCAATCAGGGATTGTTTAAAACCAAGCCTGATGAGGAATGGTTGAAGAAGCTGGATATTTTTAGACTGGAAAAGAGGAGAGTGAGAGGAGTCATGATAGAAATCTTCAAATATCTCAAAGGCTTCCACATGTTTTCTTCTGCTCTGGAGGGTAGGACTCAAACCAATGATTTCAAATTACAGTGGTACCTCAGTTTACGAACTTAATCCATTCTGGAAGTCCGTTCTTAAATGGAAACCATTATTAAACTGAGGCACGCTTTCCCTAATGAGGCCTCCCATTGTTGGTGCCCTTCCACCATCCGGATTCTGTTCTTAGACTGAGGTAAAGTTCGCAAATCGGGACACTACTTCCGGTTTTGCGGAGTTCGTAAACTGAATAGGTCGTAAACAGGGCTGTTCTTAAACCGAGGTACCAGTGTACAAGAAATGAGATTCCAACTAAACATCAGGAAGAAATTTCTGACAGTAAGAGATGTTCAACAGTGGAACGGACTCCCTCAGGAAGTAGTGGACTCTCCTTCCTTGGAGGTTTTTAAGCAGAGGTTGGATGGCCGTCTGTCATGGATGCTCTAGCTGAGATTCCTGCATTGCAGGGGGTTGGAACAGATCACCCTTGGGGTGCCTTCCAACTATACAATTCCATGATTCTATTGTAGCCTTATTAGACTTTCCTGATTGGTGGGGTCTGCATTGCTCCCGGGAGGGAGGGAGGAAGTCAAATGACACCGAAGTTGATTCAGAGAAAGAGTTTATTCTGCTCTGCGGATAGCAGAAGGCACTTGTGTGGTCAGTTCACAACAAGTCCAAAGAAATGAGAAATTTCATGCAGTATATATATCCTCCAGGCACCCTCTCCCCCCTTCCCCAGGAATCCAACCACGTCAGCTTATACACGTAAGTTGACATCCATGACCATAAACAGATATGCCTGTTCCGGTATTCTTGACCATAAAAGGTTGTTCCTGTTCCTACACTTATCTTGGGGCAGGAGGTCACCAACTCTAAGAACACTCCTGGCAATGTTCCCGGACAAGGTCTGTGCGTCATTGTGGTCAGGAAGTAAGATAAGACCCAGATGTGTCATCCCTGCTCCACTTTGGAATGGACAAGGCCATTCATTAGGCATCACGGACTGATAAAGGAGAGAGCTTTGTTTATACAGCTGGGTTCTTGGCTCAAGCTTTGACCTTAGTTGCAGCTTTTCTAAGTCACACCTCTTGGCAAAGGGGTCCCAAGCCAATTTTTGACTAGGAAGAAGGCTTATGTGTGCATGAAATCACATGTATTTTGACTGGAAAAATACAAGATGACAGCATGAAAGGGTCCTTTCCCCACTATTGCTTTGATCAAATTTATAGCTCCCAGCCATTGTGTTTAATTTTTAAGGAACGGAAGGAGAAATATCGTTATCACATTTTTTGTGTCTCGTCTAATTTATCCTCAGTATACTCTGGTCTGGAGGGAATATGGGGTGGTGACTAGAGTGGCAGACTAGGACATGAGGCACCAGGTTTCAAATCCTCATTCAGCCATCAAACTCACTGGTGACCATGGGCCAATCACCACTCTTGGCCTAACCTTCATCAGAGTCTTGTTGAGAGGATCTTTGGGTGCATGTCATGCCTGAAGACGTTTCTAGATACATGTGTAACACATGGGATTTAGCACTCACTTATTTCAGATGTGTATCTAGTTTGTGCTTTCAGCCGGCAAGTCATCAATAAACTTCAAAAAGGGTATTGCCCCTTAAAAGCAAGTCTGAACTTTCTTTGGGAGAGGGCAGTCATCGCTCCCTGACTATTTCTTTTTTAAAAAGCAAACAACAGAAGGAGCAGGAACTGAGCAGATTGAGGCAGCAGCATAAATGTGGCGTGATTGATGGCTTTGGCAGAACGTATGTCCCAGACGATTATGCTAAAATTGCTGAGTCCAGAACAATGAGCTCTGTTGTGTAATGCCCATATACAAATGTTTGTTCTTATTCCGTTTTCAATACCAAAAAATCCACAGCCATTTAAACAAGATTTGATTTCCTTTATTCTTTTCCTTGCAATTAGTTTGTCTGTACGTCTTACCTCTGGGTGTCCACAATGTGTACTGCATATAATATCAGCTAGATACAAAAGGTGTTGTGTTGTTATTGTTTTTAATGGAATCACAATGTAGGATACCAGAGCTTCATTAAGGAACTAAACCTTCCAGATGCCTATTTTTATTTTTAATTTCATATTTCAAATAAATTAAATATTTCTGGGGCCACATTTGAAATCCTACATTTCAATTGTGTTTCCTCTTCCAACCAATCTTTCTCGTTGACAAGAGCTACACGCCGGAAGTTTTATTCTAACTTTTTTTTATAAATGAGGTGCTCAGAAACAATTGCAAGAATGCTATTAAAATGTCTTGTGCTGAACAAATGGGATTTATGTGGCTTTAGCTGTCACCAGTGAGACAACCAGAATCTCTATTAAATCCCAGGAGCAGCTGTCTAGAGATGAAAGAATCATTTTTCCACCACTGCAAACACCTTTGGTGTCTTCCTGCAGACTCAGCAATTATGCTAATGAACCCAGCTTTCTATAATAGGTTTATTTAATGGAAGAAACATATAGTTAATCTTTTTATTGTATGGCAATAACAACAATGCAGACATTAGGCAGGGTTTCTGTACCAAGATCAACAAAATAAATGATTTAAAGGTGGTTTGTTCTAGGGATGGAGGAGAAATTAATTCTGCCTGCATTTTAAAGCAAACTAATCTAATTCCCTGGCTCTGAACATATATGCAGATCAGAATGCAGCTATCAATCTGGGGGGGGGGGGGACTAGCACAACAATGAACATTTTGCAAAGGCGTGAAAAAGGTGCATTGAAAAACATGCAAAATGTGTATTTTAATGGAAGAATGCAGATAAGAGCATATAAAGTGTGTATAAAATGCATACAAATTAAATGCAATCTTTGTGCGTTTTGAAAATAAGCAAAAAGGAAAAGAAAAGAAGAGACATAACAATGAAAACATGCAAAACCACATTGCTCTCTGTTTCCTTCTCTTGAAAGTGCAGGGTGGATTAAAGGCTGACTTAATTTAATTTAAGGATGATTGGTGAGGGACAAGGGGCAATGAATCTGGCACTCTGAAGTGGGACAGTGACTTTCAGGACCCTCCTGTTTAATGTTTGAGTCTGCAAATTTACCTTTTTTATTTATGTAGCATGGGGTGGGGTAATGTAGAATAGTGAATCTATTTGCTCATCAGCAAGAGCTCTAGTTTGGGGTGAGTGGACAGCTGATGGTGAATTCCCTCCTATTCATTATGTGGCCCCTGACTGTATAGGATGGCCATTGTGTTTAATTCAGGAAAGAGAAAGAAGCATCTGCCAGAAAATTAAAATGGCACCAGTGCAGCAGCCACCTAGGGAAACAATGGTGTCCAATACAAAATTGGGGGTGGAGGATGCATCTAACGTGTTGATTCTGGTCCTTCTTTTCATCTGCACATTACGTAATTCTGTTATGTAGATGCTTCTGGCTGCACAGCTTCAGGATCCTGGCATTGTGTTATCAGCAAAAACTAGAGCATGCCATAAGGTTTCTGCATGAGTTCTGCTAAGATAGAAATCTCATTTCTGCAGTAGTTCTGTTCTTGTTGTTTAGTCGTTTAGTCATGTCCGACTCTTCGTGACCCCATGGACCAGAGCACGCCAGGCACTCCTGTCTTCCACTGCCTCCCACAGTTTGGCCAAACTCATGCTGGTAGCTTCGCGAACACTATCCAACCATCTCGTCCTCTGTCATCCCCTTCTCCTTGTGCCCTCCATCTTTCCCAACATCAGGGTCTTTTCCATGCAGTGGCGTAGCGTGGGGGGTGCAGGGGGGCCCGGCCGCACCGGGCGCAACATCTGGGGGTTAGGGTTAGGGATAGGGTTAGGGGGCGCAAATCCAGGCTTAGGGGGCGCAAATTACTTGCCTTGCCCCGGGTGCTGACAACCCACGCTACGCCACTGTTTCCATGGAGTCTTCTCTTCTCATGAGGTGGCCAAAGTATTGGTGTCTCAGCTTCAGGATCTGTCCTTCCAGTGAGCACTCAGGGCTGATTTCCTTCAGAATGGAGAGGTTTGATCTTCTTGCAGTTCATGAGACTCTCAAGAGTCTCCTCCAGCACCAGAATTCAAAAGCATCAATTCTTTGGTGATCAGCCTTCTTCATGGTCCAGCTTTCACTTCCATACATCACTACTGGGAAAACCATAGCTTTTACTATACGGACCTTTGTTGGCAAAAGAAGATATTCAAAAGAATGTTATAAATGTGCATATTAATCTTTGTCAGTTGATTGGTCATGTACAATGCTTTCCCACTCAGCCACAAAAGCAGAAAAGAAAAACAACCATAACGCTTTCCCTCTTCCTCGTTAGATTTCTCTTCCCCATTAGATTTTTGAACAACGGTAATGCCAGATACTGAGGTGAGCATCAGAGACAATGGCATTAAAATCAGGCAATTCACATCCAATTTGTCTGCATTCCTTTTTCATTACCTACCAGTAGGAAACATCCTGTTGCCATCATTGATTGCATATGGTGATACACTACATTGCTGGATTCAGTGCAACGGCGTCTGTCCACTGTTATTGCCATTCAACACACTCACAATGAAATCTTGAACCACTTGAAGGCTTGGCTTGCAGGCAGCACTTTTTATTAGCTGAACATTTCAATCCAGAAAAAAAAATATGGTTCTGATTATGCACAGCTAACAGTCTTTCTGTTCTCACTGTTTTCACTGGGTGAAAAGTGGAGTTCAGCAGGTGTGCATATTAGTATTATTCTTAATAATATTAAAATCCTAAAACAAGCCACAGTAACTATAACAAGAGTTGTGATATAAGCCCACTCACCTTCCTTGGTGGGCGGTGTTGCAGCCAGGCCCCAGACTATGAAAATGATCTGGCTAATAGAAGGCCTAATCACCCAGCTCCAAGACATTGACCAATGTTGGCAGTCCTTGGACAGGCGTTCCCCTGGCGGCGGGCCCAGCCAGCCAATGGGGATGCTTGGGCCCACACCCAGGGGTCTTTAAATAGTGGTCTGCCTGGCAGTCGGTCCCTCACCCTGTGCCTCTTTGAGAAAGGGTATCCTTTTAAAAGGATCTGGGAGGAGTGTCCAGGTGGGGGCATACCACTTTTCGAACAGGGACCTCAATTTGGTGTCATTCCAACCCATGGTTCTAGTTTACCCTTTGATGTGCTCCCAGCAGATGGGCTGGAGTGGAACAGCCACAGCTTCACCCAATGACTACACCAAACCATTCTCTGCAATAACCAATAAAGTTCTGGCCATATTCAAGCCCCCAACCCAACATGTTGTTGTTCTGTGTGGTTATTCATTTCCCTTAGGGAATTTTGGGGTCACAGGGTCTTGGCACGCAATACAGGCTAATGAACATTTTTTTTAACATGGTCATTCTTGGGGTGATCTGACATTCTTGAAGCCCCCATTTAAGTCAACCCACTTTGCTTCCCTGCCTGTGGATTTGAAGGATGGGAGCAAACAAACCATTCATCTGTCACGTCAGCATTGTGTATGCTGGTGAAAAGATTTTCATCCAGGGATTTTCCCCAGTTCTATCTAAGGTTGCTGGGGACTGATCCTGTTTTCCCCTGCACTGCATGTCCATCTCAACATATGGTCCCCCATCCAATTTGAAACCATACTGGAGCCTGCTGGCAGTTTTAACGCTGCACCAGTCAAACTATGTTAATACCTTCCAAAGATGTTCCCAAAGTTGAAAAGGAGTGGTTCACTTTCCAGTAAAGTGATTGGATTTTTGTATGTGTGGCACAGCAGCTAATTACTTAAATGGTTAAACATAGACTTCTTAGAACACTTTGAAAAATTAATTATCATAACAGTCTCTGTAGTGTTTACCCTGCACATTTTGCTATAAAAATGACCGAGCTTTGAAGCTCCATTAGACAAATGCAAACCACTTATTCAACATTTCCTCATACAGTAGTCTGAATACTTTAAACTGCATTAGCTTATATGGGTATGAATGCATCTGAACGAGAGCAAACATTTCTGAAAAGAAGTAGCTATTAAACAATTGAATCATTCAAGCTGACTCTCCAGTTATATGAATGAACCCATTTTCATTAAAATGTGGAGGGCTAGGTCATCACTCACCATTTATTTAAAAAAAATGTATATGCATTAAATTGTTAAATGCATGCATGTGCCTCACTGGTTGATACTGGACATAAGTTTGCACATTTGTGCACCAATATCTGCCTGAGTCCCATAGTCCATAAAAATCTAAAAAAACAAACAAACAAACCAGAAAAATGGTTGTAGGCACATATGCATATTCTCTGAATCACACATTATATTTTTCACACAATCAGTATAGCACAGGATGGTGCTGTGGTCTAAACCACAGAGCCTAGGACTTGCTGATCGGAAGGTCAGCGGTTTGAATCCCCGCGACGGGGTGAGCTCCCGTTGCTTGGTCCCTGCTCCTGCCAACCCAGCAGTTCAAAAGCACATCAAGTGCAAGTAGATAAATAGGTACCGCTCTGGCGGGAAGGTAAACGGCGTTTCTGTGTGCTGCTCTGGTTTTGCCAGAAGCGACTTAGTCAAACTGGCCACATAACCAAGAAGCTGTACGCCGGCTCCCTCATCCAGTAAAGCGAGATGAGCACTGCAACCCCAGTGTCGTCCACGACTGGACCTAACGGTCAGGGGTCCCTTCACCTTTATCTTTCATAAACACATTAAACATTACTTTCTATAAAATTTGTAGCTATTGGACTCATTTTGTTCAATACACAGAACACAAATGATAGAAAACACGGAAACATGGTATCCTACTGCCTTTATGAGGACCAAATCCAAGTCACAAAGTACTGAACTAATTTTTGAATTTGACAGACATCTTCCTCAAGATCAGTATAACAGAGGGTAACGGAATTGTGTGTATATGTGGGGTCAAAAAGAAAACAAGATATTGCTGCCAGAAAGTATTATCAAAGTCCCATCAGCAATATGCTACAGTCCTAAAATGGGAAAGTGGGAAGGTCTTTCCAGACTAATTAGTTTAGTTTGTGCCTGGTGTGAAAGGAGCAATGGACATTCTCCCTAGCACTAATTGGAAATCGCCGGCCTCTTGTAAGACAGAAAACAGAAATAAAGGAAATTGTGGTAGCTGAAAATCATATTCTCCTAAGTAGAGTTCTATCTATAAAATAGAATTTGACATAAGGCTTGGGACCAGGATAAACAAAAGATCATCTCACCCCTTCTATGCACCCCTCATTGTGCTTCACAGGTGAGGACAAACAATTTTCAGATTGAATAACTATTACCAATGGTCCTAGTCCATTGAAAACAGCAAAGTCCCTGTTTAGCTGTAGTCTCTTGAAATGTCTTTTCCATGTACCAGAACAAATATTACAACCACTAATAGTTTCATTCTCTGCCACCACACCCTGTCCAAATGCCACATTCCCTTGTGGACAGCTTTTTGGGGGACACAGCTATTGTACTAGCAACCTTACTGTATGCTTGTGAAACACGGACCACTTATAAATGCCATCTCCAACTCCTTGAAAGATCCCATCAATGGTGTCACCGAAAATTTTTACACATCACTTGGGTAGATAGGCGAACTAATGCCAGTGTACTGGAAGAAGCAAATATCACCAGTGTCAAAGCAATGATTCTTCAACATCAACTTTGTTGGACTGGTCATGTTGCGTGGATGCCTGATTATCGTCTTCCAAAGCAACTACTCTATTCCCAACTTAAAAATGAAAAGCATAATGCTGGTGGTCAACAAGAGACTCTGTCAAGGCAAATCGGGGGGGAAAGTAGTATAAACACCAACAACTGGGAAACACTGGTCTGCAAGCACTCCAGTTGGAGAACAGCCTTTAACAAAGGTGTCATGGGCTTTGAAAACGTTCAAACTCAGTATGTAAGAGAGAAATGTGTTAAGAGGAAGTCATGCTAGGCAAACCCTCTCTGTAATCAATTCCCGCCCGGAAACATATGTCCCCACTGTGGAAGGCTGTGTGGATCCAGAATTGGCCTCCACTTACGGACTCAACTTATGGACTCACTGTTAAGACCGTGTTCATGGAAGACAATCTTACTGAGCTACGAGTCATTGCCAAAGATGAAGAAGGTGTGCGGGAACAGAGGCAAATATATAAACCACAGAGACTATAATAGGAATCTTGCTCTTGTTCAATAGGCTGCACTGCAAACATTCAAAATCAGGAGCCTCTGCACTTCTCCATCCCTTTTCTAGGCAAAGAAGAAAATATCACATTTCAATGGCATATTCCAGCTGGTGGGGGGGGGCAATCAGAATGGCATGGAGTAGGGGCAGTGCATGGTATAGTCTGGGAAGTATCCTAAGGGCCATATAGAGTGGTTTAGAGATCTACATTTGGCTCCTTGTTCTGAGATTCCCCAGCTCTGTGCTACAAAATAAAGTAAGTTAACCTACAATTATTTGGAGCGTCATCCCTAATTTCAGCCCCTAAATTAGGTACCCTTAAGAGTGGAACCACATTTAACATGCTTCTGTTTGTTTACGTTGGATTGTCTCCAACATTGCTGTTCCATACACTTAGCAGACTTCCCTTCCTGCAAATAAACTTCTCCATCCCCTCCTCTGCTGTCTCCGGCACACCCTCAAAATCTGCTCTAGGGGGCTGAGGGATGCTCCAAATCAGATTTTGGGCATGCACGAGTAGAGAAAAGGAAGCAGAAATCCCATTGCATGAATGGTACTCTACAGTATTGGGTACAATCCATAGGGTATGTCTGTTGCGCTGAAATAGCTTATGACTAAGGTTGCAAAGGATCAAAATGGTAAAGTGGCTTATTGAAAATGTAGACAACTGTTTGGAAACAAAGGAGACACAGCTGAGATGAAAATAAAAAAAAAAAGTGATAGGAGTGTTAACACCTACACTTAGATTGAATGCTGGTATCCTATCAGATGGCTGCAAGGACACATAGGTGATTGATGAGATGTGAGGCAGCAATCTGAGATACACAGACATTACAGTTCTTATCTCTGATGCAGACGGTGGCCTACTGAATCTAAAGTCAAGATCAATTATAAGTAGCATCTGTTTTGACACCTATATTTATACCCAAAGATGCAGAATGTCAACAATGTAGGACATTAGACCCTGAGAGAAAGCAGGCAGGTATTTGTTTTTTATTTGAGGGAGAAATCTCTAGGACAAAGCCATTGTTTTGACTGGCAATTTATGACTACTTAAGGGTAAAAATGAACAAACAGTAAATACCAGAGTTATATGGCTGTTGTGTTGTAAAGTGTAGGTAATATTGCAATATTGCAATGATTTTCAAGAAAAGGCCAGGAACATCCAATAAATCACAGAGGCATTTGTCTCAATTAAACAATTCCACTCTGTGAGGCTGATGATTAATCTGCAGACTGACAAGTCAAATTATTATTTTTACCAAGGGGTGCTAAAGAAGGACCAAACATTTTTTATGTATGCAACAACAGCAGCAAGGATACTTGTCGCTAAGCATTGGAAAACCCAAGATCTACCCACAATGGAAGAATGGCAGATGCAACTGATAGACTACATGGAACTGGCCGAGATGACTGGCAGAATCCGAGACCTGGGAGAGGAGACGGTAGAAGAAGACTGGAAAAAATTTAAGATTTACTTGCAAAAATATTGTAAAATGTATGAATGTTAAGCAGGATGCTTGATTATAAACAACTTGGCACCATTGAAACAGATGAAGTGAACTATGAAGATAAGTCAAATTCAAGAAAAAACAAATTTTTAGATAATTATTAGGCTAAGTTTAATTTTTTAAGGAGTGAAATAAACGTATCTAAAATTTGAGATATAATATTGGAAAATTAGATAGTAAGGATGGAGATAAGGTGATAAATTGCTGGTTTAATTTTTATAATTTGGAACGCAGGAGCGGGAGATGTGAGGAAGTCCAAAGGAGATAAGAAAATATGATATGTAATATTTTTGCTTGCCTTTTTATATTGTAATCAAAAAAAAAACCTTAATAAATATTATATTAAAAAAAACAAATTATTATTTTTAATTAGTCAGCAATTGACTAAACTTTAACTCATATTAAAAGAAAAGAAGCTCAACATTCTAACATAATTGTGTACAGACAGGAGCCATTCAATATAATAATAATAAAAAAAACACTTTCCTGTTATCTGTGTAGGGAGAGGAAAATATGTTTTTGTTTTTTTTATGATGCAAACACTTTGTATTCACACTGTTTCCCCCCCAGAAAATATATTGAATGCTTCTGTGGTTCCTGTTTATCAGGGAAACTCTGTTCCTCTCACTTCTTGTTCCTGTTTTGCCTTTTGTGAAGAGGAGGGCTATAGTCTTGTTATATTCAGCCACCAATATTCCTTGGGGCTGCTTATGAAAGACCTGGGTACCCTAACAGCCAATCAGCATTTCACAGCCACTCAGCATGCTCAGTTCAATTGGGATTGTATTTTTGTGGGTGGGGGTCATCCTCTGCTACCTGCAAATCTCAGGATTTCACTAAATATGCTGATGGGTGGGACAACTTTGGCTACATACGTAAGCAATGTCACCCACAACCTTAGCTATGATACTAATGGAGGCTTAGACGCCTTGCTGTCAGTCAAAAGCATAGCTCATACTGTAAAAGAAGTCGGTTTCCTTTTGGAGGCTGCTGATAATTATATTTGTTAAATACAACATATTTTTGTTTAATAAAGACTTTTGCATCGTGCCCATATTCTGATTTGGATTGCCCAATAGGGCGGTTCATAAAAAACCTTTTTTTTAAAAAAAAAAAATGCCTACTCCAAAGGTCTTATCTTACTACACTAGGGATTATACAGCTATATCTGAAATTTCATGCATATCAGTTAATATCCTGACTCTCCTCCACAAAAATAGCTGTTTACTTGGCTGTTTCCCTATGTCATGAAGGCTGAAATTTCAATTCAGTGGAGCAGGGTCAAGATATTAACTGATATGCATGAAATTTCAGATATAGCTATATAATCCTTAGTGTAGTAAAATAAAACCTTTGGAGCAGGCATTTTCAAAAAAAAAGTTGTTTATGAACCGCCCTATTGCCCAACTCAAAGATGGCATTTCCAGGAACACTTAGCAAAAGAGTATACAGTGGTACCTTGGGTTACAAATGCTTTGGTTACAAACTCCGCTAACCCAGAAGTAGTACCTCAGATTATGAACTTTTTCCCAGGATAAGAACGGAAATCACGTGCCGACAGCGCAGCAGCAGCAGGAGGCCCCATTAGCGAAAATGCACCTCAGGTTAAGAACAGTTTTGGGTTAAGAAGGGACCTCCGGAATGAATTAAGTTCGTAACCTGAGGTACTACTGTATAGATCAATTTCCTCCTAGAGCAGGGCAAGCCAATGGTGGACCTTTCAGATGTTGTTGGATTTGAACTTCCAACATTCCCGACCATTGGCCATGCTGACCGGAGCAGATGGGAATTATAGTCAAACAAAGGCAATACCCACTGAGGCTGAAGTTCTGTTATATATTTTTGTATAAAACAAGTAGTTATCTACTAACACAGCCAGGTGGTAAAGTGTATTCAGTTAGCAAAGTGTGTCACTGAATAATTATTCAAGTGTGATATATATCCAGATATTTAAGCTTCGGGGTTGAAGAACACTTCACTGTTCTTGCTCCACTTCCCAGCAAATCCTCATTTCTTCCTTTGCAATTAGAGGTGGTTAGTTGCATGTTGGAATTGGCCTTCACAGGACCTATAGGCTACAAAGACCCAAATGAACAGCAAGTAACACTGCCTCAGTGAATTGTTATGCCTCTTATAGATTTCAGACAAGGTTTGTACTCTTCCTAGAACTTACAGCACAAGTCAATACCACAAATGCTGCTGACCCAAAGCTAATAATACAGCCTTTGAAGAATTCTGAGACCGTCTTTTAGATAGCTATTAGTTGGGTGACTTTTTCCCCTGCTTTGAAAGGTATAGAATATAACTTTTCACACACACACACACACACACACACACACACGTAAAAATAGCCTATTAAATTTTCTTCTGGACTGTTAAAACTTAGCTACATGACCCAGTTCTATCAATGGATTAATTCTCATTCATCCAAGCATGACAAAACTAGCCTGCAAACTGTTTAGCAAGATAGTGTTTGGAGGAGAAATTCACTTATTGACCGTCCCGAGGCCTTAATTTTAGCATGTGGTTACTGATTTTGCAGACCATTAGGACCTTATCTGAACTAGTCCTGTGATGAATGGAAGTCTATTTAACATTGTAATCCAAAGTGTTCTGACATAATTACAGTGTGGCTTTTACATAACTCTACCAGCAAAGATGATAATGTTGGGAAATGAATGTTGCACTGATGTCAATACTTAGGACACATGAAGAAGTTGATTGAGATGTTTGAAAATGGAACAAGATAAGGGGGTGCCATTTTCGACAGAAGCCCAATGTTATTTGCTTTACATAGTCCTGCCCTCTGCCTCACATGTTGTTATCGTCATAGGGTAGAGTTATAGCAGGCCATCGTCCTAAAGAGTTGTATGAATCCACCTTGTTCCATATGCTGGTCATGCCCTCCCCAGTGACTTTGTGTTCAGGAACAGTATGAAGGGGTGCTATTTGCATAATGATGTAGGGCTCCTCCAAATGAGGGAGAATCAAACCCCACACATTATGTCAGGAATTCAACCTACACTCGAGTAGGACCCTGGCAGAGACACATGCCCGACTGGCATGTTCTCTCCCTCCTGGTCAATCGTTTGGGAGCTTCATAAGCTTTCTTCAGCCTGAACATCACAGCGACCGATGCCAACCAACACTGGCACACTTAGGGATCCACAGAGTTTGTGCAGTTGTGTAACAGATCTCAGCAACTCAGCATTTTGGCTAATCTACTTTATTTACATATAAACACACACAGAGCACTGCAACATGCCCCCCCCTCTAGCATCAGACAGCAAAGAGAAAAAGAACAAAGGGCAATAGTCCCACTTCACAGAATAGTCCCACTTCACAGTAACACAAATATCCTGTCTCCATCACTTCCCACTCAATGGAGTCAAAACATATACCGTCATGTGATAGACAAAAATCCCATGACTGCAATCATGGAGCAGGAATTCCAGCACATTACAGAGCTCTATTTGGACATTCAGTTTCTCATGCGATTAAATTTGCACAAAGGAGAAAGTACCCAGACCCTCCAGCACATCCCCATTCTCTGATCTCACCATGTATGCTTTGGGTCAGAAGATCTGAATCACGAAGCCACCCATTATTTAGACCACACAAGGAAACCTAATGTGCACAGAGCACATTGCCTGCTTCAAACTTTATCCTCAAACACGTGGATGGATGTGAGTCTAGGTGGCAGGGATATCAAAGGAGAGACTGAAGAGAGCTCAAGTACCTGCTCCTTCTGCAATTTCATATAATAATGCAGATAGATGTACGCAGGGGAACTCACAGGAACTCACATCTCAAGTGAGTTCTGGCACCTCTCAGATAGGCGCCATTGCCATTCTAAGAGAACGAGAGTGGTGTTCATGGAGAATTCCAGAACTTCTTTTTCTAGAAAAATAGCACTGGGTATATGCAAAGATCAGAAACAACAAGTCCATAATATACTTCTGGAAACTTTGTTTGAAGGCTGTCCTGTTCTATGACAAAGCAGCATGGTGGACCTCGGATGTTGCTTCAGCACCATGCTGAGACTAAACCTACATAACAGCAGGAGTTATGTTAGCTCCACTAACCAGGGGTCCAGTCTTCTTCTAATATGATGAAGTGGGGGAATCTCTGGTCTCACTGAGTCTTCTACAGTTGAACCCTCCATTCACCACATTGCCACATCCTCAGGCCAGAGGGGGACTGACCCTGTAGGCTTATCTGCTGTGAATGCCCTTCACTTCTGGCTCAGAGTCCTCAAATTCTGTGTCCCTGACAAAGGCTATCTCTGTGCAAGGACCAGAATGATTCTACCTTTAGCAGATTAAAGAAAACAGCTCATCGTGTGCTGACAAGAGGGATGTTGAGAGCACTGAAGAGAGAACAGTTATGTTCTCTGAATCTTTACTCATTTGAGAGCAGGTCTTTTGTGTTTAGCCGAATGAGATTTATAATAAATGCTCCCTCCGTGATTCAAACAGCAGTTTCCCTTCAGCATATAAGTGATAGTTAATTTGTTAAGAGAATATCATTCTTGTTAAAGACATATATCTCAAGATCCAATCTAGGATGCAGAATAAATCATTACATGAAGGGTTCTTCTTGAAATGCAAAAGACAGTGTTTTGCATTGAAGTGATGTCTTTGTGAAAAGGCAAGTGGCAAATATAATGTGATCTTATGAAAAGAACAACTATGGCTGTCTCTGCAGCCTTTCATTAAAGGAAAAGTTACAGCATTGTTGATTACCACATTTGCAGGGGAGAAAACCCATCTCAGCTTATATTCTAGGGACAGAAGGTAAGGAACAACTGTGTGTGTTATGTGAGTTGCACACCATGTCAACCTGGCACCCTCAATACAGCAAGAACTAGCTTCAGTTTATATTATCAACAGAATCAACTTTTCATTATTTTAAAACATAGAGTTGCCATATCAAATTTTGGCTGAAGTGGATTGTGACTGTGATGCACAATGATTTGTTTTCCTTAGACATCTTTCGGCATTTCAATGGACCCACACTAATTCCAATCATATTTGGGAAAGTATATTTATTGTAGAGCAAAGCGGATTTTGATTGATCTTGAAAATTACAAAATGAATGACGAAATCTGAGGGAAGCTAAGAGAGGGGTGGCTGTATGTTTTATCCCTTTTTAAAAAATACCCTTATATAAAGAAAAATAACATATTAGACAGAATGGTTTGGCCTAGCATGGAGGGACAGGACAAAAATAAGGAAAACACTGAGCATTTGCACCATAAATATATCAAACGCAACTCCTTGTGAGGAGAAATTTTGCTGATTTATCTTGGCTTAATAACCAGGTTCTATGTGTTTCTAGTTTTGCTTGCTTGTTTGTTATAGGAACAGCCCACCACCTGCTAGTCCTATGGTGTTAGCACATGGTGCAATTAAAAACTTCACAAATACTTTACAAAAAGTCATACAAAAATACAGCCCAAATAAGACTGTCCAAGCAAGTTGGATAGCAATACTAAATGGAAAGCCACACAAAAGTCAAGCAAGGAACAGAATTTAAAACAGCAGTGATAGTTCATGAAAAGCCTGTCTAAATACAAAAACTTGGGTCATGAGATCCTCTGCATGGAACTCCATGCAAGGGATTTTCCTGCTGTCAGAAGGAGAAAGAGGCAATATTGAATTTTCTCTTTCACCCTGCCATGGTGGTGATGATCTATATCTATATCTATATCTATATCTATATCTATATCTATATCTATATCTATATCTATATCTATATCTATATCTATATCTATCTATCTATCTATCTATATCTATATCTATATCTATATCTATCTATCTATCTATCTATCTATCTATCTATCTATCTATATCTATATCTATCTATCTATCTATCTATCAGGTATAAAAAAATATCATCACAGAAAACAGGTATAAAATATTGAAGCAGAAACAACAAAGGGTGCAGAGACATCAGTAATGCATTCCAAATTTTTGGTCTATTAGAAATTATAACATGTCTATAAAAACAAAAACATGGATATCCCTTATTGTCCAGACAGATGAGCTACATTTCACACTAACCTTATCTTCTAAAGTTCTGCATGTATTGCTGTTTTATTGTTTTCTTCACAACCATTTATAGGCTGGGGAGAAAGAGAGATTTGTTATGTTCTGCATTATTAATGTAACCAGTAAGATCATGACAAACAATGACTCCCCCCTTTCTTCTTTGACCCCTAAATGTTTATATGTCATTTTTTTCTAGTAAGGCTGATTCCCATACCTTCATGTACCAGTAATAAATATCTGTTCTGGCTAGATCTCTCCAAAATTGGCTTATTGTGACTCAGTTAGCATATGGATAATCAACTCCTTATAGTGTAATAGTTGATCATTCTCATCAAAGATGTTTAGAAGAGTCAGTTTTGGGTTGGGTGTTATCTTACAATTTGTAATTGCATTAATCTCTTGAAAGACAGAAAGCCATAACGTTTGTGCTTTCCCACAATCCCACAAGCAATGTGTGTAAATACCCAACCAGCTGGCATCCCCTCCAACAATATGGTGATAGCCTAGAATTTATATAGGATAATCTGCATGGTGTTATGAACCATTTTAAGAACCATCTCTTCATGTTTTTCTCAGTATAAGTATTTTGGTATTCAATTTTGCCCAATCCAGTATTTTTGGCAAGCCAATTGCCCTAATATAATGTAATGTTTTAAAGTGTTTTCTTTAGTGTATGCATTTTATGCAGGCTTTCACATAATATACATTTCTTTTCCACATGTTTCAGTTCAGAGGCACAGAGTTGTGCCCAACATTGGGGGTGGGAGGTTGATGTCACACACACAATGCGTGTCACATGCGTGTGATGTCACATGCGTCTTGTGTCTCGTGCATGATGACTGTCACATCAAGAGAGGCTGACCAGGCCTCCTTCACAATAACCCTCAAAAACACCTTTCCAATTAAGATATCATTTTGATGAGTTATTGCAATTGTCTAATTATTAAAAATAAAAAAAGCATGGATCCTTAAAAGCAGCAGCAGGAGGAGGTTGGGCCACTCAGATAAAGATCACTGCTGTTGATCTCAGATTCTGTAGAGGAAGCAGAACTTTCACAATTCAATCATATCCACATATTTGCTGCATAATCCCCACAGAACTCAATGAGATTGGATCTGAGTAGACATGTCAGAGATTGCACATTTAACTTATTTATGTACCTAGCAAAAACAATTGACACTTTTCACGGCAATTCCCCTCCACACACACACACACACACACACACACTTGTATTTGACTTTTGTATGCAGGAGTGAACAAGGCGGGAGAGGTGGGGAATAAACGCGAAAGGAGTCGGAGGCCTCGTAGGCAGCAAAAATTCCTCCCCGCTTCTCGGTGTATTAAGGTTACACTTAAATACATTTTCACCTCAAATCCTTTCCACCCTGGAGAATGATTTCCTTTCTTGTCCATTGTCTCGTCTTATTTTTTAATGGAGGAGTAAATCAATACTCTTGTTGAGCTGTCTGAGACAGATTTCTGCATCACCTATTACAACAATAAAATTTTGTCTAAAAAGCAACAACATTGCTAACCAGCATTACTGGTAAGGGAAAAGATCATCCAGGAAAAAGCACTTTGGTGTTTTGATTTTTTCTCACCAGCTTCTCTAAAGTAAACATATGTTATCAGAACTGAAGGAAGGGGAAATATGGGGGGAAAGGTTTTTAAGGGAGGGAAGGAAATCAGTGCAACATTTTCTCCTTTTATGAAGACTAGCCTCATTTTCACATACCCTCCAAGTGTCCCTGTTTTCCAGAGATAGTCCCGGAATTACAGAAGCCGTTTGGTTTCTGATCCTCGAATGTCCCAGTATTCCTTTTCCCTCCCTTCCACTTCTTGGAGAACAATTAAAAGTGGGGTGGGTGGGTGTAGGTACAAAAACAGTGTCCTGTTTATAGTGAAAATAGAATTCCTGAACCAAATGAAGGAAATGTTGAAGCTGGCATATGAAACCCTTTCTATAATTTTGAAGTAAAATGTCTATACTCTCTCTAATTTCCCGTTACGCCATTCCTCCCACAGTAGCCATTTCATAGCACTCAATATCAGCACAATTTATTATTATTTTTGAAGAGGAATGAAGATTATTTTCCAGGGTTCCTCAGTATAGAAATTGCTCCCCTTGTTTTTCTCTGCAGCCCATTTTAATATGCTCAAGTAGACACTTGCTTAATACTCATTGGCAACACCTTGTGACAATGAGAAGAAAACAGGTCTGTTTACAAAGTGGTTCTTGGGATTCCATTTTGCTTGTACTAATGAGTGGCAGTTGCTCATACTGGTAATTTCAGTGACTCAAATGAGCATGATAACATATTATGACCCAAGCTATGAAATTTTATTTATATTAATTGATGCAATTATGTAAAGGAAGGCATATTAATCTCTTTCAACTTACAACTGGTGATGGTTACCGGTGGAGCCATTCACCACCTGTTTAGGAAACTACTTGCTGCCTCCTCCATGTAATCTTGTTATTCTGCTTTAATTTATTGACTTCCAAATGTCACCACTTGCCTTTTCATCACATGGGCACTCAAGGCAACATGCAATTGTCTGATAAATAAATAAATCACAAAATAGCAACATGAACAAATGAACAAATAAAAACCCCTCTCAAACTTCAAAATCATTAAACAGTGGACCTATAAGAGCATTGTTGTTGTTTAAAAAGTAATGATCTCCAAATGAATATGGGGGAAGGAATACTCTTAAAATGGGGAGAAGGGTGTAATTTTAAAGCAACAGCATGCCCTTCAGAAAGCCAATCAATATGTTCCAACAGAAATAGTTAAAATGGCACGTTAGATACAGTGGTGGCCACCAACCTGGGTGAATTTAAAAGAGCCTTAGACAAATTCATGGAGGTAGAGCAAGCCACAGGCCTATATTATAGAGCAGGGGTGGCCAACTCCCAAGAGACTGTGATCTATTTACAGAGTTAAAAACTGGCGGTGATCTACCCCCTTTTGGGGGGTTCAGGTCAAAGTTGTTGAGTTTTTGGGGGGAGTAGGAAGGCCCATTTTTTAGGCATTCAGATCAAAGTTGTTGTTGTATATTATAGAGCAGGGGTGGCCAACTCCCAAGAGACTGTGATCTATTTACAGAGTTAAAAACTGGCGGTGATCTACCCCCTTTTGGGGGGTTCAGGTCAAAGTTGTTGAGTTTTTGGGGGGAGTAGGAAGGCCCATTTTTTAGGCATTCAGATCAAAGTTGTTGTTGAGCTTTGAGCTTTTTGGGAGGAGAAGGAAAGCCCCATTTTTGTGGGGTGCATGACAAAAAAATGAGCTTTTTAAGGGGAGCCAAAGTTGTTGAGCTTCTTTGGGGGGAACCAGTGATCTACCAGTGATCTGCCACAGATGTCCGGATGTCCGGTGATCTACCAGTAGATCACATCACAATCTACCTGTTGGACGTACCCATCTGGCCGGGCCTCACCAGCTCCTCTGGGCAGCTCCCAACAGAATATTAAAAGCACGATCAAACATTTAAAACTTCCCTAAACAGGGCTGCCTTCAGATGTCATCTAAAAGTCAGATAGTTGTTCATTTCCTTGACATCTGATGGGAGGGCACCACTACCGAGAAGGCCCTCTGTCTGGTTCCCTGTAACCTCACTTCTCACAGTGAGGGAACTGCCAGAAGGCCCTCAGTGCTGGACCTCAGGGTCTGGGCTGAACAATATACTGAAAGAGCGAACTCATCCTGCACCCTTGGTGGTCCATGCCCACTCATGATTTCTCTGATTAGGTGAGTGGGCAGGACCAGTTGCCCAGGCAGCAAGCTCAACCCAGAAGCTTCCTTTGCTGCCTGGGAAACTATCCCTGGGACTTCCCACATTGGCTCCCTGTCTAGCATAGTATTACAATTTCTGTCCAGCAGCAATTCTTCTTTCATCAATCTCTTTTGACTAGTGAGATCTTTTTCAACTCCTGGGAGAAGAGAAGATCGAGGAAGACTGGAAGAAATTCAAGATGTATCTACAAAAACATTGTAATTTGGTTGAATGTTAAGAAGGATGCTAGATTATAAAAAATTGGCCACCACTAAATTAGATTTAAATTTGATGATAAGTGAGACTAAAGAAAATATAAATTTTTTTGGAAGAAGTGCTAGATTATATTTGAATGAGTGGACATGAGATTGTAAACAAGTTGATAATTTGTCTGGAAAAAACTTTTAACGATGTAAATGGGAGCGGGAGACGTGAGGGAGTCCAAAGAAGTGATGAAATTATGTTTGTGACAGAAGTAAGACTGTTTATTATTTGTGCATTGATATTTAAAAATTTTAATAAATATTTATAAAAAAGAGATCTTTTTCAACTCCCCCCCTAGTCCTATGCAGATTTATTTAGAATTTTTAATATGCCACTTTGAAGGATTCTGAGTATTAGTCCATTAGCATCCACAGTCGGTGAAACTGGTGCTTAGGGGAAATGGGATCCTCATTAAAGGCGGTCCTGCTTGCACCCGGGACCCTGGGGCACCTCCCACCTTACAGGGCTAGGCTTTGCCCAGTCCAATTCAGCTGGCCCTGTGGTCGCACCAGGCTTATTAACCAATCAGGTTTGAATGGCTCGATTGCAGGGTATATAAGCAGCAGCGCAACATGGCCCCAGCACTTCCTTTGCACTACCAAACACCCCCACTCTCTTTGCTTTGGTGCTCTGGCCTTGCTTAGGACTTTGGTTGGTTGCCTCTCTTGTGTCCAGGGCCTGGTAGGAATTTTCCCCATTTGACAGATTGGCACTGGTCATTGGGGTTTTCGCCTACCTCCCAGCAATAGTCACAACTTTGTGAGGTTTGGCAGTTAGGCATTGGCTTATTTTGGATGATGGAGGGGAGGGGAGGTGTGGCCATCACCTGCCTCTCAATGATAAGAGTATTCTGTTAAAGGAATCTGGGGGTCCTGGATCTTGTTTGAAGTCTGCTTCCAGGGCTAGGACCATGCCAGGACCACAGGAACCTCGGGGTGAGCTTCAGTTGATTTTCATCGATGTTGCTCCCTCGTTTGGTGTTTACCCTTCCAGACTTCCTGTTGAGAGGACAGGAGGCAGTTATAGTCTTGCCAATGCCTAAGCCAATACCACTGACATTGTGTAATCAATAAACTTGTGACCTAAATTTGCCCATCAACCTTAAACTAAAATATGTGTCTGTGTGAATTTATTTATGGGAGGGGGAGGATGTCCTGGGCTCCTCGAGGCGCAAGTGAAACAACATTTGTAATGGGCTGAAATGATTCTTTGGACGTTTCCTCGGAAGTCAATAATAGTAAAGGATAAGGGGGTCATAGTCCATGCCAGGTATCAAAAGGGTAAGTGGATATGTAACCAGAAATGGTATATATCTCTTTCTGAAGTGCAGCAGCTGAATTACTTCTAATATCTATATACTTTTGAAGGGGAAAAGCAATTATAAGAACAATGTTCTTGGGGAAAACAGGGCCCGTCATTTTAGTTAGACCAAAAATGTTGTACCGGAAGGATGCAGAAGACTGTATTTCAGAAGCAGTACTGAAAGATGCCTCAGGGCATCAGTACTTCGCTCTGCAATATGACTTCCATGTTACAATGACCAAACACAATGCATTTGTGAGATCTATGTGATACTTGATTCGCAATGCTGTTAACTTGCTACATAAAATTAGAAAGGAGAAATCTGAGTTTGAATAATAATGGCCTAAGTGAAGATGTCAAACAAATCCCCTGAATAAGCAAGCTGCAATGTACAGGTCTGGCCATTATGTTCTCAAGTAGACCAGATCTCAGATCTTTCAATAAAATGCCCATGTTGAGTTAAGATGCTCAGTCTTTTGTCTTTCTGAATGGAAGAAGGAAAACCTGCAATGTGCCACTACTAGAGAAAGGGATGAAGATCAAGCCGCAGCTCGACCCCCCCAAACTCTGACACACATACTCACTCAAACCAGTGCATGCAGCACAAAATTCTTTCTTTCTTTCCTTTGAGTTGAAGAAAACATGTATTCAAAATTAGGTCAGTTCCTTAAAATAATAATTTAGGACATCTAGTTTATATATCTTCAAGTTAATGGCCTTATTTCTTACATATATTTTGACCCAGCCCTGCAAAATAATGAAATATTTCCCCACGACATCAAGGTAAAATGAAAAGAAAAAAAATCATTAATTTCTCCCCAACCTGTGGTCTGACACTGGTATGCCAGTAGAAAAAAACCTAATTCCTTATTATTATACATTATTGATTAAAAATTCCCTTCAAAAAGTCACTGCCTGCTTTCACATGCAGAGGCTTTCCCCGCTGAAATATAATTATTGAATGTTGAATGTTATCATGCTCCAAAATGCTATTTATCACCATTCCTCAGCATGTCTGACACCCTACAGTCAGGGGAGAACAAAGGAAAGTTCCAGAACAGACTTAAGAGACTTATTATGTAAACATAAATGTATGGCGCATCCCTGAGTTTGATAGTATTTTAACTTTCAGTCTTTATCTGATGGTTACAATTGGTGGTATCAATATTTCCTTATTTTGCATCATATATGTATATGTATATATATGTGTGTGTGTTTGTGTGTATGAAAGAGGAAGAAAGAAGAATGGAATATGATGGAATGACAGACAGACAGGGAAATATATGTTAAAAACAGTTCAAAGGTTGAACATTTGGGTTTGAATCCAGATCAGAAACAAGTTGAAGATTGCTCCTATAATTCCTCTGCAAATTGCTTAGAGAACACAAAAGATATAGACAGTTGAATTTTTCTCACTTCAAGTTCAGGGTTGTTTATTATTATTATTATTGTTTTATTTTTAGGGGGTTGGGGGTTGGAATAATATAACAAATCTTATGAATTGATGACCACTTGGAAAATGTTCATGTCATGGCTTCCCTCCTTTCCGGCATTATCCACATGTCCTGTGAGATTCCATTATTCACATTTCACCAGAAATGAATGGAATCTAGCCAGAGGTGTTCAGCCATGACATGATAATTTTCTAAGTGGCCATCAATCCACATGATTCTATTATTTAAATGTTACTGAAGGGACATGGGATCCACCTCTGGGGAAGGAGAATTGTTCTCCAGTGGTATCACTGGCAATCAGACTAATGTCACACTGTTGTGAACTTGGAAGAAAAGAGATTGCAGAGCAGTGACGCTTGACAAATACAGTATTTGCCAATTCCTATACAAATATACCAGATCCACACAGAAATCAGCTATTGACTGGATTTTGCAGTAGTCTGAACATTTCAGCAGTTAGGAACATGGCAAGTATATTGAGTGGAAATACTCTTTTAAATATTATGAACATGACAACTTAAATACATATTTTGCAAGGTTTTATTTGTTATTTTTTTTTAAAAAAATTTGCAAACCCAACCAATGTAGGGGGGAATAGAATTTTATGGTTAAAACATGCTGAAGTATCATGGACCTGAAATATGACAGATTTGGCTATCTTTATTGTCAAATCTATTCCTATGTGCCTGAAACATGGGCAGCAACCCAGAGTTATTTAGGGATGACTAAGGATTTGTGTGCTTTCAGGGGGAATGTTGACATTTTCCCCTTGTATTACTAGTGCATGATACTGCAAATGCAAAGCCCTGATGGATGCATGGAATTACTGACATGGTTATCTGAATTTTAGACCCCCAAAGCTCCTCTGTGTGTGTGAGAGAGAGGGGGGGGGGAGAAGGAAGGAAGGGAGGGAGGGAGGGAGGGAGGAAGGAAGGAAGGAAGGAAGGAAGGAAGGAAGGAAGGAAAGTTTTGTGCATAGGTTGCATGCAGACATGAGAAAACATAGTGCTGGAACAGTCATTATTAGTTGCCATCTGCATAAACTACTACAGTCTTATCCTTCTGAATCAGACCACTGGTCCATTAAGCCCAGTTTGATGTATTCTGATTGGCAGTGGCTCCCCAGGTTCTCAGACAGAGTTTATTCACCGCCCTATTTTCCAAAATCATTTTAACCTGCAAGTGCCGAGACGGAACCATGAGACCTTCTGTATGCAAGTCACTCCGAGACTTCCAAATAAAGATCTGATTTTATAACGAAAGAGTGATGCTCTCTATGATTGCTGTGGCACCCTCCCCACATCAGCTATTCCTTGCAGCTATTCTTGGATTCCAGTTCCCATCCATCCCAGACAGTATGGCTGATGGTCAAGGATGCTATAGTCAAAGAACATCTGAAGGGTACCAGGTTGGAGATAAGTAAATAAATTGAAGGATTCCATTCTGGAATCAACCTTTCCCCCAAACCTCATGTACAAGGTATTGTCATTATAAGGGAGAATGTTTCAGAGGGACTTAAAGTACAGGAGACACGGAGAGCCTGTTCCACTAATACCCTTTATGGAAGCAGATTAAATCAATGATTTAGGCTTCCCCTACTTTTTGTTGCTACCTTTTTATTGCCAGAAAACTGAAGCATGCTATAGCCATAAGGTTAGAAAATCTCTTTAATGTTTCCTCTTTAGCTCTCTAGAAAGCTGGTGAGCCCATAAATCTCTGCTGGATGATTTCACAGCTCAGCATGAGTGCATCATGTGGGAAGGCAAAGCCAATGGTCCTTTTTTAAGTGCTCTAGGCACAGCTCCAGGAAAGAAAGGCATATTTAAATGATGGAGCGGAGGGAGTGATCACTGTGCAATAATTAAAATACTAAATTCCATTAAAGAGAGAGGTGGAAAGAGATACTGTGTGCCACTGATATTACGCTAGAAGAAAGTCTTCTTTTCCAAGTAAATGGGGATAACTGTAAATATATGCCGGTGCATTTTTTAAAAATTGCATCCAGTAAACTACTACGTTTGGAACAGTAACCCAGGCCCTAGGATACATTTGATGAGTTATGAAGGAGGGGTTAGCTATATTCTGCTAGGCCTATCAGAATTTCTCATGGCACTTTTATAATGAAAAGTGATGTGGACGATATTAAATGTACAATTAGAACCTACAACAGTGGCTCTATTCATTATAGAGGCATTCATAAATGGAATTCGTGGAGGGGGCATGAGGCTGCATGGTGTCCCCTCCGACCTCCCTGGATTGAATGGGAAGGTCTGAAAGGGCACTGCAAGCACATGCCACTGAATGCCCTTGTAGCCTTCCCTTTGACTGAGGTCCACCAGCCACCCTTTTCCAGGATACTCCATTCTACTCCCCACTCCCTTGGTCTTTTCTTTCCCTTCTTCAAGAATCAACATACGTTCTGTAGCCACTGAATATGCTCAGTCCTCATCGAGCTCACATACAGCCATCTTAAAAAGTGGGGAGATAACTTATTGGGACTCCTCAAAGCCTGCTATTATCTCTCTCTCTCTTGTGCCTGGATAGTACCATTTTGGCTACCCAACGATCCACATTAAGAGACATGAATTGACTTTCACTATGTACAGCACAATCTAGTCTTGCATCTTGTCACCTTATATGGATGCAGCCTTTGATGGAGCGTGGTAAGGAATTGTTTCAAGGAGGATTGGAAAATGTTTGTAGATTATTAATTTTTAAAAAAACCAAAACCAAAAAAACCAAAATAATTGTATTGTAAACATGTTAAAATGCTAGCAGGTTTGGAGTAAGGACAGGTTGAACTCCAAGGGAATGTAAATTGGAAAATGTTGGACTAATTGTAATTTTGGGAAATGCATAAATAAAAATTTAGATTATTATCATTATTTTAAAAAAAAGATTAAGAATTATTTCAAATAAACAAATAAAATAATTTTGAATCAGCTCACATGCTTTCCAGAAGTTGCATCCACTTCACTCCTGGCTCAACCGTCCTGATGCTCCTGTTTAGTAATTTATATAAAAGAATCTATCTCAACACTGCAACGGAGCAGTACACATGACGAAGTGTTAGTTGCTGGAAACAGCATTTGTCAAATTCAGAATGCCCTGACTGCACTGCTTCTGCTGCTTCTGTAAGTAGCATTGGTAATGTCTGAGCATTATCACTTGTTTCCTGGAATACCGATGAGGGTTCAGCAGTGTCCCTTTTTCTCCCTTTGACTGTCATGAACACACCAGCTCCAAGTGTAATCTCGCAGCTGGCTGCAGAATGCCAGGAACAAGGAGGCTGGGCTTTCACGCTGGCACAGGAGAGCCCACAGCTGCCAGTGTCGCCTCCCCCTGACCTTGGATGGCCAGCTGATAAGGGAGGAACGGAGAGCAGGCTCAAACACAGCCAAAGCTCCCGGAAGCCCAAACAGGTGTGGAAAGCCACAGAGACAGCTTTTTGGAACAGGAAGGGGCTGCAGCTGACCAAATAAGTCCAAGGTGTATCAGTATAGTAAGGCTGCTAGACAGGAAGCAAAATAAGAAATGTGAAGGTCGAAGGTTCAATCTCTTCTGTCAACACAGGAAGAACTCCTCAGAAGGGTCAACTGAATGATTGGGGCCAGAGGCTTGCTAGAGCCGTCTGTAGATAATTGCTTGTTGTTGTTTTTTGCAATAAATCCTCCTTTTTAATTACGTACGCTTACTGTGTTATCAAGCCAGGAACCTGGACTCCTAACACTGACATACTACACTTTCTCATGCCCCATCAGTTGTTCTTTAGGAAACCATCAAAACATGTGCTGCCAGTTAGATATGGAGATGGGAAGAATGTGATGGATCAGACCAAACAAAACTATCTGAGTGGAAGAGATTAGAGCAGGCAGGCCTTAATTAAAGTCTTCAGTGACCCTATCTAGGCCACATTGCTATGAATCCACTGTGGGTCTCATTGATGATAGGCAGAAACGGATGTACTTTCTTCTCTACTGGCTCAAGCCAAAGCATCATCCCAGAGTTTGGCTGGTGAGCAGACATTAAATGCAGTTGATTATGGAATGAAATACAATCTCTTCCCTGCTTTTCTACAGTATGGGCACAATGCCCAAATGGGGGTGCATAAGCAATGGTATTTACAAACCTCAGCATGGTGACTGATGGAGATTCAAGCCACTCTCAACTCCAGCCCCTCCCAGTCTATGACAATCACACTGTTCTACCTTGCAGGCTTCATGTAAGGATTACACAAAGGACTTGAGATAAGTAAAGTACTGGCTGAGATCAGAGACCTGCCTGAGTGTTACCCTTCCTTCTCTAGAATGCAAGAGGCCATCACTGTAAATATTTCCCCTCCTTCAAGCTACCTCTATAACGTACCCTTGCTTTGACAAATAAGAACAGGGCAGTTCTTCCTTATTTTCAGCCTTTTTTGTTAGAGAAATATATACTTTTGTATATTAATAAAGCAAGGTGGATCAGAAAGGTCAAAAATAAGGATGGATAAAAATTAATTCAATTTATTTCCCTTCTCTATATAAGTCCCACCATCCTGATCTTAAAGAGGGCAAATCTACATCTCTTCAGAGCACGAGTCACATATTTCTAAACACTTCTTGCTCTTCCCCAGCCAGTGAGAAGACCTTAGGGTTACTTGTCTGTAATGTCTCCTTCAGGAACTCAACGATGTCAACAAGATCAAGTGGGGTTAGTTGTGTATCACTCCAAGTTCTAATAAAACATATCCATGGAAACAGAGTGCTGTTTACTGTTGGCAAAACTAGCTTCATTGTTCACTGAGTTAAAAAAAATGGCTCTCTCTTGCCCTTTTTGGAGACTTTAGACCTCTTAAATAGCTAGATATGAGGTTTCATTGCATGCCATCTAAAATTATTGAACTCAATGAATTAAAATTAACCATGTATAGTGAGCTCAGTAGGTCTACTCTGAGTAAGGCTTAATTCTATACAACTCCTTGAGCTCCTGGTGAAAGCATCCGGCAAATTTTTAGTGTTATTTATTACACTGCTATCAAGAAGAGAGTATTTAAGAGGGAAATGTATAATGAGAATGAAGCAAAGTAGCTGGATAATTAATATAAAATATTGATACATATTGTGTGTGTTTGAACTTTGCAAATTAGTCCAGCACATATACAACTACAATGGTAAAACATTCCTATCTTCGCTGTAGCTATGAATTAAAATGTTTGTTCTTTAAACATCAATTAAGTTTATGCTGTATCACTGTAATTTGTTAATTGGTATATATCCCTTATGTGTTCTTCAGGGAACTCACACAAATGGCAATACGTGCAGCTGCAATTAAGTAAACAGGTACAAATTGATCCTTTGAGTACACAGTTTGTTTAGCTGGTGTAAATATAATTGCAACAATGAAGCTGCTTTATCACAAGTTGTTGTTAACTTGTGCAACAATTCAGTGAAGCTTTAAGGTCACAGTTCTGTCTATTTAACCTAAAGAGTACAACTGGGTAAATACATTCATGAAAACATTTTAATTCTAGTTTGTATTATGTTCAGAATTACTCTACTTACTATCCAAAGTAACTCTTTGTGAGCGTGCTTTCATTTCTTGTTTAGTTGCTGTTTAGGGGCAAGCACTGTAATGTGATATAAGCTCCGCAGTGAGGATTCTTAGATTTTCCATCTCTGAAGGGAGGCTCTTGAGCTTACAATGCCCCTTCCGATCTTCAGGAGGAGGGGGGGTTGTGGGATCACGACCCCGCCCACACTCGCTCTCGCGAGGCTGGCGTCAGCCTCGCGAGGGACAGGGATTCCCCCAATTAGCATACCCTGTGGCGCCAGCCAATCGGCTGGCGGCAGGGGCGGGCCTTCGTAGGGGCCACTTAAGGTCAGGGCAGCCCCTGGCTCGCCCCCTTTCTTCCCTGGAGACGACGCGGTTTCCCACCCACCCGCCCTTTAGGTTTTGCCACTGACCTTGCTATGGGCTTCGGCTGGTCGCTGCAAGGGGCCTGGTAGGAGTTTTTCCATTTGGCTAATTGGCTGGATTTGTGAGCCACTTGGTTTTTTCGCCTACCTCGTAGCAAATCGTCACAACTCCCTCGGTTTTGGCGGTAGGCATTGGCCGGGGTATTATCATGCAGATGAGGTTGGGGGGGAGGAACGCCATCACCTCCCCCAATGCTTGAAGGGTAGTTCGTTAAAGGACTCTGAGGGGCGACACCTCGTCCGAAACCTACGGAGGCTAGGGCCTAAAGCGCGCCCCCGAGCGGTAACCCCTCGGGGAGCGCCTAGGGATATGCATCTCGGGTGGCTCCCCCTGTTGGTGTTTAACCCTTCCCGGTCAGACCGGATAGTCGGTTAGGGCCAATGCCTAAAGCCAATACCCTTCTTTCCTGTAATCAATAAAGTTGTGGCCATTTTCGCCCATTAACCTAAAACTCTGTGTCCGTTGTCTTCATTTATTCCACCTGTGGGGGGGAGGGAATAGCCACACAAACGGCTCCAAACCTTCACAACTTTGCACACTCATATTGCTAACAAGGGGTCTGCTTCACATTTGAGTGCTCCTATGTAACTGCAAGATGTCTTGGGAGAGAAGTATACCTGAAGGAGCATCTCCAACACCCATCATTCAGCCCAGACACTGAGGTCTTCCTCCGAAGGTCTTCTGCTGGTTCACTCACTGTGAGAAGCAAAGTTACAGGGAACCAGGCAGAGGGCCACCTCGGTGGTGGTGCCCTCCCTGTGGAACTCCCACCCACCAGATGTCAAGGAGATAAAGAACTACATAACTTTTAGAAGACATCTGAAGGCAGCCCTGTATCGGGAAGCTTTCAGTGTTCGATGTTTTACTATGATTTTATATATGCTGTAAGCTGCCCAGAGTGGCTGGAGAAACCCAGCCAGGTGGGTGGGGTATAACAACAACAACAACAACAACAACAACTATCAGGTAGAAACACATAGCTGACCTATTCATGTGGCAATGGTATATTTTCCCCCACGCTTACAGCACCACAAACCACACCACAAAGCACACATGTGCATGCGTCTTTGAAGGGTAGCTGAAACTCTGAGGAATTTAGGAGTGGCCTCTGACACAGACAAACAAATTATTTTTGGTTGTATCCAATCCAGCATGCATGGCATTCCACACACGTAGGAAGCCCTCTCCTTCTTTCCCCTCAATAGCTCAAAATCTGCTCTGAAGGCTCCACCAACCCTCTGGAGCATGTTTTGTGATAAAGACTTAGACCAGTCCATGAGTATCCCATTCTCTCCATCCTCTCCCCACTCAAGTTCAGGGCATTTTCCTAGTCAGCTTAGTTTTGCTTTGGGGAAAAAACATATGCAGGGACTGCTTTTAAAATGCAGTTGGGGCAGGCACCTGAGTCCACAGAACAACTCAGGACTTCCAGGAGTCCCTGATCTGACTTGAGACACCTTGTTAGTAGTGCAGTCTACCTCTGGAATATGGGGGGGGGGGGGCTTGCCTGAATCATGTCTATTTGGCTACTAATTCAAGAAGTACCCAGAACTGATGCACACCCAGATCATATATTAGTGCTCTTCAGGTGTTCAGGTCTTGTGGGTACAAAACATATGATGGGGCTCTCTAGAATCCTGCCAGTCTGCCTACACACTATGTACCTAGCTGACAAATGATTGGCCTAAGTCTGAAAGGGGACTAGGTATGGAGAGATGTAGACACATACAGATTACTTTATAGAGATCACTTCTTTGATCAGGCTCGCCATTCCCTGTTTGTGTACACCCCCAAGTTCATAGTTCCCTTCAGAGTAATAACAACCTCATGTTAGTCAGAGTGTGTGGCCAACACACACTTTGGCATCTAAGAAATGGGCTAGCCAGCACTTTCTTAAAGGCTCCTTCACCCTTACAGCACTCATGGGTATTTCAGTAACTCATGGGGTACTGAATGACAATATGTTCTCATGTCATTTTCACTCAGAAGGATCAGTAATATCAACTGGTGTGGAATTATTCTCTGTCCCTAAGAGAAAAATGGTATAGAATAAATAACAATAACAATAGCAATAACAATAACAATAACAATAACAATAACAATTTATACCCCGCCCATCTGGCTGAGTTTCCCCATCCACTCTGGGAAGCTCCCAATCAAGTGTTAAAAAAAGTACAGCATTAAATATTAAAAACTTCCCTGAACAGGGATGCCTTCAGATGTCTTTTAAAGATAGGATAGCTGCTTATTTCCTTCACATCTTAAGGGAGGGTGTTCCACAGGGTGGGCGCCACTACCGAGAAGGCCCTCTGTTTGGTTCCCTGTAACCTCACTTCTCGTAATGAGGGAACCGCCAGAAGGCCCTCGGCGCTGGATCTCAGTGTCCGGGCTGAACGATAGAGGTGGAAACGCTCCTTCAGGTATACAGGACCGAGGCATTTTAGGGCTTTAATGGTCAGCACCAACACTTTGAATTGTGCTCAGAAATGTACTGGGAAACAATGCAGATCTCTCAGGACCGGTGTTATGTGGTCCCGGCAGCCACTCCCAGTCACCAGTCTAGCTGCCGCATTCTGGATTAATTGCAGTTTCCGGGTCACCTTCAAAGGTAGCCCCACGCAGAGTGCATTGCAGTAGTCCAAGCGGGAGATAACTAGAGCATGCACCACCCTGGTGAGACAGTCCACGGGCAGGTAGGGTCTTAGCCTGCGTACCAGGTGGAGCTGATAGACAGCTGCCCTGGACACAGAGTTAACCTGTGCCTCCATGGACAGCTGTGAGTCCAAAATGACTCCCAGGCTGCGCACCTGGTCCTTCAGGGGCACAGTTACCCCATTCAGAACCAGGGAATCCCCCACACCCGCCCGCTCCCTGTCCCCCCAAACAGTACTTCTGTTTTGTCAGGATTCAACCTCAATCTGTTAGCCGCCATCCATCCTCCAACCGCCTCCAGGCACTGGATGTAACTACAGTATAAGATGTAACTATAACATGCAAAAACTATTAAATCGTATTGGAGATGCTCAATCATGGAACAAACCAATGCACATATTGAATGGTTGAATAAATAAATTGTGCTTAGTTGACTATGTTTCAAACTAAATTAGATCTAACCCAAGTTAAATATCTATAATTTAAGACTTGCTGAATTTTGGAAAGGAAGCACGGATTTGATTATTATTTTCTCCTCATTGTCCAGTAAACTGGCCAATTTTCTCCATTTTGCAAGATCTAGTGCTATCTTCAAATTGGGAAATAAATAAATGTTTTTAAAAGTGGGCAGAACAAAAGTTTTGTTTTTGTTTTTTTTACTAACAATCATTTAACAAGGGAAAGGAACAATCCATGCAATTTCAAGTGCCAATAATATGTAAATAGGAAAGCATTGT
Source organism: Podarcis erhardii (assembly GCF_964252035.2). NCBI lineage: Eukaryota > Metazoa > Chordata > Lepidosauria > Squamata > Lacertidae > Podarcis > Podarcis erhardii. The sequence goes on from NC_138508.1 coordinate 89,513,740, forward strand.
TCCATCACAGAAAGTGCTTACATTTGAAGTACAGACAAAAGACAATCAATGCAATGGAATCTCTTTAGGACTGATTTACAAGACGCTGGATAATACAGCCATAACTGCGTGAGGAAAGCAATGTGAAATACCAGTGTGAGAGAGCCAGTGTGGTGTAGTGGTTAAGAGTGGTAGTCTCGTAATCTGGGGAACCAGGTTCGCGTCTCTGCTCCTCCACATGCAGCTGCAACCTTGGGCTAGTCACACTTCTTTGAAGTCTCTCAGCCCCACTCACCTCACAGAGTGTTTGTTGTGGGGGAGGAAGGGAAAGGAGAATGTTAGCTGCTTTGAGACTCCTTAAAGGGAGTGAAAGGCGGGATATCAAATCCAAACTCTTCTTCTTCTACCAGTGTCATGTGATCAAGGTGGCTGGGAAAAATGCTGCTATAATTTCAGAAATTTCCATTTGCCATATTATGCATGTTTTTCAATGCAAACATAACATATGCATGGAAATTTGTTGGCTTCAGATGAACCACAGCTAAAGTGATTATGAAGTTGTCCCTACATTCAATGCCTTCAGCTACTGCCAGCATGGAACTGATTTCAATTCTCCACAAATAAGCAATGCACACTTTCTCAGGATAATCACAACTTATACATTTTCTCACTTCCTATTATGCGTTTGACATCCAAGAGGATAAATGATGAATTCCAGATAGTGGTGCCAAAAGAAAGACATCAATGTTGTTAATCCTTAGCATGCATTTTAGAAAAGGGTTGGGGTTTTTTAGAGAGATTTTTTTCCCCTTAAGGACTTACACCTATCTGTATTTAACTATTATTACCTAATAATTCCCTTTAAAGTATATGAGTTCAAAACTGGAGGTATTGAGTTGAAGGTAGCCCCTGTCTCATTTTGCTTCACTCTGGACAATTCCTGACTCTATGATAGGGCTGCCATTTGTTCAATTCATCCGTCAGATATTGTGTCTGGGCAGAATTTCCAAAAATTGCTGAAAATGACCAGGAAAACCTGGACATATGGCAACCCATGTTGGAAGTGGTGTGTTTTTCCTAAGAAATATTCCTAAGAAATAGCTCAAAAAGAAATAACTCAAAAAGAAATAGCTCAAAAACTTCATTTGGGGGTAGATTTCACACATTCAAAAAGTTTACTTTTTGAAATATGGCAACTCTACTCTGTGAATTAACTCAGTTTGGTTCTTCTAAAGAAGAAGAGGAGGAGGAAGAGGAGGAGTTTGGACTTGATATCCTGCCTTGATATCTCAAAGCGGCTAACATGGGCTCTACGTGGGGCTACCTTTGAAGGTGACCCGGAAACTACAACTAATCCAGAATGCGGCAGCTAGACTGGTGACTGGGAGCGGCCGCCGAGACCATATAACACCGGTCTTGAAAGACCTACATTGGCTCCCAGTACGTTTCCGAGCACAATTCAAAGTGTTGGTGCTGACCTTTAAAGCCCTAAATGGCCTCGGTCCAGTATATCTGAAGGAGCGTCTCCTCCCCTATCGTTCTGCCCGGACACTGAGGTCCAGCTCCGAGGGCCTTCTGGCGGTTCCCTCACTGCGAGAGGCCAAGTTACAGGGAACCAGGCAGAGGGCCTTCTCGGTAGTGGCGCCCGCCCTGTGGAATGCCCTCCCATCAGATGTCAAAGTGATAAACAATTACCTTACATTCAGAAGACATCTGAAGGCAGCCCTGTTCAGGGAAGTTTTTAATACGTGACATTTCTAGTGTATTTTTCATCTCTGTTGGAAGCCGCCCAGAGTGGCTGGGGAAACCCAGCCAGATGGGCGGGGTACAAATAATAAATTATTATTATTATTATTATTATTATTATTATTATTATTATTATTAACAATCTCCTTTCCCTTCCTCCCCCACAACAAACACTCTGTGAGGTGAGTAAGGCTGAGAGACTTCAGAGAAGTGTGACTAGCCCAAGGTCACCCAGCAACTGATCGCTCCATAGACAAACTGATAGACAGACAGACCAGTCATATTTAGGGGAAAGCAAATGAATTTGTGTCATTGGTATGCATGCTTGCGACAATGACCCATTTAATTGTTTAAAGCAATACCCACTTGCAGCATAATCCTATGCATGTCTACTCAGAATTAGACTCCACTGAGCTGACTTGGACTTTGTCTTAGGTAAGCATGTACAGGACTGCAGCATTAGTGTCCAAATTAGTGTGCTGGCCAGAGATGACTGTGTGCATCCTCTTCACAGGGGTGAGCGGTGCATAAAGCGTGAGGGATGCAATCCTTGTGCCTTTGTGTACATTGAAACAATAATGGATGGGAGGAGAAATGGTGTTAATACCCCTCTGCCATTGACACAGGTTTTCTTTCCCTGAAGTACAGGAGTATCATATCTGCCCACTTGCTATCTCATCAAGCAGGTTTAATGAATCATGTCCTAAGAAGGCAAACAACAGAAGTTAACTGTGAATAAGATTACTACCAAAGCAGGCTTCATGGCAAAGGCTTGGAAACATCACAACTTTTTACATATGGAATTCTTTTCCTCAGGGCAGTGTTTTTTCTTTCTTTAAAAAAATGTTTAGGGGTACTCTCGTTTCCCTACTCATATTGAAATACTGCCCCTCAATGAGGGGCACTGCATAAGGCTATATTAGGATGGACAGTTCTTGACCCAAATGTGTAAGCTAGGATCACCATTACTGTCCATTACATTTGTCTGTTAATGTTGGTTGAAGCCATTAACTAAATGATAAGATCAGGGCAGTAAGATCCTTTTAGATAACAACTTTGTGTCGCTACCAATCAGAAGTAGACAAAAATTAATCAGTTCTACTTTAATTAGCCAATTATTTTACATGACACTCTAATTCTATTCTGAAATTTTTATTTTCCAGCTCTAATTAGGTTTTGTCTCATTTTAATTAAACATTTAATTAAAACATTTGCTCTTTTTTGTAGGGAAGTGATGCATGAAAGATAAATATGGAAACCAACCAAACTGGGTCTTTCTTCTTACTCTTTGTCTTGGTGTTGACTCTTTTTCTTCCGTAAATGAGATTAAGAGAGGACTTTGTTTCAATAAAAAATTAAAAAGCCTCCTTGACATTGGAATATTCATTATGCCAAATTTAAGAAATGGACGTTATGTTAGAAACTTATGGAAGTTAAGAGATGCATCACATATGTTCTGTTCTCAAGCCTTTTCTAAGATCAGTCAACCAATCTACCAACAAGGCCTCAGTCAAAAGTTGACGACAAACATAGATAAAGGAGGCTAATTTAGTACTGATTATTCATACACCATGAATAATCTATCTTCAGTATATTTTATTTTATTGCTATGGTTAGTGGCTGATGCAAATAAAGATTCTTCTCATGTGATCTCTGGACACCATGGAATTCAGAAGTTGGGCAGATCCTCTAAGTCAACGGTTCTGAGAAAAACATTTCTTCTGAATAAAAATGGGAGACTCTTACCAAAAAGTTCAAAAGCTTTTCTTTTAGAGCTCAACATTAAAGAGTTCCTATAAGAGTCACAAATGTAATGATTGAACCCGTGTTTCGTGCATGAATGTAACAGGAAGGCTCAGGTGAAACTTGGTTTTTTCTTAATGATTTGATTAGTTTCTGGATGCATATTCCCAGTGTTCCCATAGGAATTACAGTCTGAAGCTAGGGGTATGCACTGATCACAAGGTTCAGCTTGGACTCCAAATTAGTGCTTCAGTATACAGCCTGCCTTATCCAAAGCTGAGGGTCCAAGTCTGCTTCAGGGGAAAAAAAGAAAAGGTTTCACACACTTGCACCCACTGTTGGGAAATTAAATCTATTTATTTTCACAAAGCACCAACTGAAAAGTTGGGGGGAGAAATAATTTCCTCTGATAATAAGCCTGAGCTGTCAATCAAAATGGAGTCTCTTCTCCTCTTCTCCCCACACTGGAATTTGCTTTCCCTTACTCATACATATTCCCCTTTCTGCTAATTTCATTATATGGTAAGGTTAAATACATTAGTTTTGCTTTTAGCAAACGCTTGTACTGTTTTTGTCTTTGTCTGAACCACTGAGGTTTTCACGAACATTTTTACTGATTTTTGGAAATTCTGCCTGGACGCTATTTCCAAAGGATGAATTCCAGATATGTCTGCAAAATTCCAGATATATGGCGGCCCTACATGATGTGCTTTCAGGGGTCCCTACTGCAATTTAGGGTGCCTCATGGAGATCCTGCTTTACCTCAGAAAGCCCAGGGTCACTCTGAAACACACTGCTTTAGCTTGGGATTCAGGATTTGCTTGAATTTGCTGCATACCCCTGTTCTGAACACTTAAGGTACACCTTCAGCATGCAATACAATTTGATAGTGTACATTTTCCCATCCACAACCATAGATGGATCTGTCTACTCATCCCAATCTATATCATACAGTGCCACACTAGAGTTGTTAGAATACGGTGAATGGATCTCTTCACTTCCTGTAGTTGATATGCTCAGCTCTGCTTGCTGGCATTTTCATGCAAAGGTTACATTCTCACGCATACTGCAGGAAATGATGGCAAACTAAAGAAAACCAGGAGGGTAATTTCATCCTCTGGCAGCCTTAGAGTACTAGCAAGTACCTGCCAACCTAGCAGTTTGAAAGCATACCAACACGAGTAGAAAAATAGGTACCACTGCAGCGGGAAAGTAAATGGTGTTTCTGTACACTCTGGCACTCATCACTTTGTCCTTTTGCACCAGAAGCAGTTTAGTCATGCTGGCCATGACCCAGAAAACTTTCTGTGGACAAATGTCAGCCTGAAGCGAGATGAACGCCACACCCCATGGTCAAGTTTCACTGGACTTAACCATCCAGGGGTCCTTTGCCTTTTGCCTTATTAGCAAAGGTAACCTATCTTGGTGCTGTGCTAAACCTCCACTCTTTCTTCTGTTAAATGCTCCCCCATCACCACCCTCACAATACAGAGTGTATTTTTCTCCTGTTTCCTTGGGTGTATGTGAGAAGAAGAAGAAGAAGAAGAAGAAGAAGAAGAAGAAGAAGAAGGGGAGGAGTTTGGATTTGATATCCCACCTTTCACTCCCCTTCAGGAGTCTCAAAGTGGCTAACATTCTCCTTTCCCTTCCTCCCCCACAACAAACACTCTGTGAGGTGAGTGGGGCTGAGAGACTTCAAAGAAGTGTGACTAGCCCAAGATCACCCAGCAGCTGCATGTGGAGGAGCGGAGACGCGAACCCGGTTCCCCAGATTACGAGACTACCGCTCTTAACCACTACACCACACTGGCTCTCAGTGAGTGGTGGTGATGGTGGGGTTATGCTTTTATATGTGTTCAAAACCATCCAGAGTGAGGCAACCCAGTCAGATGGGAGGGCTACAAATTATTATTATTATTATTATTATTATTATTATTATTATTATTATTATTAAAATAATATTCAGGGATGAGAAATTGCCTCCCCCCCTTGTATGCTCATTGTAGTTCTTTATAAGCTAAATAAGGCTGTGGGTCTTTAACCTATATACTATCTCATGTCTTTTTTCCAGAGTGTTAGGATAATTGGTGTATCTGAGAGAAGTGCTGAAAACAAAACTGTGCATAGAAACTTACTTCTTAGTATATATTACCTTTGTTAGTTTAAAACAATTTTCATATTTTTCCTCATTTCTTAATACAATTGAGTGAAGTTTAATAATATTTCTTCAGGAAAGTTTTCCCTTTCTACGGCTGATATCTCACCAGCAGAAACTAATACTCATTATGCAGTTTTGGCTACAGCTAATTAAAGATCATTATTAAAATTCAAGATGGAAGGGCAAACTCTACCAGACGACTAATACTTGAATGTGAGAAGCCATCAGTCATTATATTGCTGGAATAGTCCTTGAAATTCCTCTAGTGTTTTGCCTGAGGAAGAACAATCCTGTGTGATTTTAGAGAACATGGCTTTCACGGGCTGATCCTTTACTCCAGTCATCACACCACCAGAACACTAAATTTTGACTGCTTTAAATTCTGCTTTTTATTGCTGTTGGTTGAATATTTTATTCTGTTTCAATATTTTCTTCCTTTTGTATGGCACATGGACATAATTTGCTATTGGCATCTAACAAGGGATGTAAGTAAATATGCAAGATTACCTTGGAACAATTCCCCTCAGCTTCTTAAAAAAAAAAATCTGTTTAAGCGACAAAATTTGACCATTTTAAACCCTTATTAGAAAGTTCTGCATTTTCTTGAAACCATGAGACTAGAAAACCTATCAGGTGTGCATTGTATTAAAGTTCTTGTTTTGCACCTAAGTAAAATGAATTATTGTTGATATGAAGTTCTAGAAATGAAGAATAAACATAATGCAGTGTTTTCCAACCTTGGGTCTCCAGCTGTTTTTGGACTACAATTCCCATCCTCCCTGACCACTGGTCTTGTTAGCTAGGGATGATGGGAGTTGTAGTCCAAAAACAGCTGGAGACCCAAGGTTAGGAAACATTGACATAATGGGTTTGTTTCTTGGAAACCTTGGCACAATCTTTTCTTCTCCTTTATTTGATTTCCCTACTCCAGTACAGTTCTGGTGAGGTCAGTTGGAATATTCTGAAAGACTGACAAGTGTTCTGAAAGAAGAATGAGCTTCTCTCATCATGAGGAAGGTGTTTTTTTCAGTATGTGTTTCTCTTTAAAAGGGGGAAAATACCTTTAAGTGATAAAATCCATCTACTTGTTAATCAAGGCTGATTGCTCTAGAAGGCAGGCAACTGTTTAAGAGATTTTTGAAAAATCATGACAAGCAGTTTGCTCCGGCTCTTATTTCGTTGAGCAATTATTATCAAAGCAAGGCAGTTTTGTGACATCTTGCAAAGAGTTCATAACAATCAAGCTGGGCACGATATGGCAGCTGTGATCTGGTCCTTCCCTTTTCTTGAAGATTATGGGATGTATGGATTTTTTTCAATCAAACCACAAAGCACACTTCACTCACTCAGATTTCCTTGTCTTCAGGTATTAATGTTAAGTCACAAAGGGCAATGTTAATGTTAAGTCTAGAAGGAACCTGTGGTTTTCATTCTATCTATCTATCTATCTATCTATCTATCTATCTATCTATCTATCTATCTATCTCTCTATCTATCATCTATCTATCCACACACACACACACACACACACACACACACACACACACGAGAGAGAGATTTGGAAGGGGTGCAAGATTAAGAAAACTTCACACACACACACACACACACCCAAGGAAAACCCTGGTCTTGAAAGCGTTCAAGAGAATATTTTATCATGGATATATTCAAGCGGTATTCATAGAATTGACCTAAAATGGATATCCAATTTTGCAGCACAATTTCAAAATGTGTGTGTGTGTGTGTGTGTGTGTGTGTGTGTGTGTGTGTGCTGGCCAAACTAATTTCCATCACTGTAGCTCCCCTGAGTGGCTGCTACCTCCAAAGCCCCCAGAATGGTACTATATAATGGAAAATCATTGCTCTTAATGGGAGCTTATGGGGAGGTGCTAACTATAAGTAGGGGGGGCACCAATTTTCTCCAAAGTCAAAGTGAACATTTGTAATCATATCTCATCATTCTGGAGGCTTGTAGGGGAGTCTAGGCTTCAAGCTGTTGGCTGCTAGATACCCTGGTGCTGCTGCTGAATTTCACCTTTCAGTTTTCATTTTGCTGCCCCCAAACCCTTGTCAAATTAATCAAATATTCTCTAATTGAAGGGGAATAGCCTAGAGCTCGCCTGTGATGCTCACTTTTTACCCGAAGCATCCTGACATATATCACATTGAACATAGAATCAGAGAATCAGAAAATGGTAGAGGTGGAAGGAACACTGAGGGTTGTCTATTCCAACCCCTTGCAATGCAGGAATCTCAACTAAAGCATCCATGGCCTATAGCCACCCAACCTCTGCTTAAAAAACCCTCTAATGAAGCTGAGTCCACAACCTCTTGTGGGAGTCTGTTTCATTGCTGAACAGCTCTTACCATCAGAAAGTTCTTCCTGATGTTTAGTCCAAATCTATTTTCTTGTAACTTGAAGCCATTGGTACAGCCATTGGAGGTCCTACCCTCCAAAACAGTAGACTACAAGCTCCATCTTCTATGTGACAGCTCTTTATATATTTGAAGCCTCCTCTTTACCAGGCTAAATATACCCAGTTCCCTCAACTGTCCCTCATAAGGCTTAGTTTCCAGACCCTTCATCATCTTGGTTGCCCTCCTCCACACACGTTCCAGCTTGCCAACATCCTTAAACTGTGGTGTCCAGAACAGGACACAGTATTCCAGAGTGGTACTATTACTTCCCTTGATCTGGGTACTACACTTCTGTAGCATTAGCTTTTCTGCTGTTGCATCACCCTGTTGACTCATGCTAAGCCTGTGGTCTACTAAGACCCCTAGATCACTTTCACACCTGTTAATCCAGGTGTTCCCCATGTTATATTTGTGCAGCTGATTCTTTCTGCCTAAGTGCAGAACCTTACATTTCCCCCATATAACTTCGTTTTGTTATTTTGGGGCGAGTTTCTCCAATCTGTTAAGGTCATCTTGAATCCCTTTTCTGGCTGTGCCTCCCAGTTTGGTGCCATCTGCACATTTGATGAGCAAATTCAACTCTAAACTTTCCATGAGTTGGTCTTCATGGCTTTGAATCTCTGTAATCTGTTCCAGCTCAACGTCTACAAGTTCTGCTTCATTTAAATACTTGGAACACCCAACGAACTTTTAATCATGCTTTAGAGCATAGGGGTTTTCTAGATATGTTGACCATAAAATGCCAGAAGACATTGGCCACATTCAATCCATGCCAAAACATCCAAAAAAGGACAATAATCAAGTAGTACAAATGTGAAAAAGCACTCCAGCTGGGATATCTGTCTTTTTCAAAGCACTTAAAAAGACAGAAGTTATCTTGGAGATGTAACATATTCACCCTTCTCCCCAGTCTCATCTGGGGAATGGTGCAGTAATGCTATTTGTGTATCATTAGACTGCTGTTGGCACTGTTTTCCATTTGTGAATATTCTTATTGCCACTATCCCTCTTCTTGCTAGGCAGTTTGTATCTTTAGTAATTGTTCAATAATGAAGAGGTGTCTGTATCCAAATCTATCTGGGACTATTTATCTTGATACCCCAGATATTGGATCTAAGAGGTGTTTCACAAAGCATTTGATCTTATCCCCTGTAACAATGATTCATTTTGTGAAGTTATATCATTTCCAATTAAGCACTTCATGTAGTGATGATGATTTGGTTCCCTGCAGCTTTGAGTTCCATTAGAGATTCAATTATTAAAAAACAGGGTGAAGCTTAATTAAATAAACTTAATTAAAAATAAATTAACCCTTATTTCATGGAACTGCGTGAAAGTTCTGTCACATCGGAAAGACAAAGGCACATACAAACTCCATAATGTTCCTCTGTGTGAAAAGTGTCTTTGAATGTCAGGTTTACTTCTGTTTTAAATTAGAGGCTTTGCCAGCCTAGAAAACAGAACAGATACTTAATAGAGGTCTGTTCAACAACTGGTTCTAGGACTATTTTGAATTATTTATAATGGTTTGTGCTTGTTGCTCTGAAACCTTTGACAGAGCTGGTGAGGTGCTATCAAACAGTCATATTACTGGAAATAAAACACTTGCAGTCCAGATTAATAAAGACACAAAAAGTAGTATTAATAACAGCAACATCAAAAACTGAAACAGTACCTCAGAGTTTGTTTATCTCAGCATTTGTAGCTGGAGTCAGTCCAACAGTGCCCTCCCCTTCCATGCCGGGTGGAAAGAAGACCAGCAAGGCAGGGAGCAGGTCTTACAGGACTCACAGCCAATTAACAATTATGGAGCCTTGGGTAGGTGAGTGTGTGACGCCTCTAAGCAAATTCACTAGTATTATATTTAAAAACCTCTTTTTGCTTCCCTCCAACCTCAGCATTTTCATCAGCAATGGAGCCAGCAGTTATGACTAATTTCTGTGATAATGATGAACAGGCAAGGTCCTTAGGCTCTCTGTTTGGAACCAGAGAGAGGAAAGTTTGCTGAACTGCATTAAGAACTAAAAAAGAAGAGTGAATTATGTTGCTTGCTTGTTTACTAACAATGTGTTACAGTGGTACCTCGGGTTACATACGCTTCAGGTTGCATACGCTTCAGGTTACATGCGCTTCAGGTTACAGACTCTGCTAACCCAGAAATAGTGCTTCAGGTTAAGAACTTTGCTTCAGGATAGAACAGAAATCGTGCTCTGGCGGTGTGGTGGCAGCAGGAGGCCCCATTAGCTAAAGTGGTGCTTCAGGTTAAGAACGGAACCCCGGAACAAATTAAGTACATAACCCGAGGTACCACTGTACTTTGCACCTTATAACGTTTATTTATCACTATTTTAAGACTGTTTCCAGAAAAGCTTTGAAACTCATTCTTCGGGGTGAAGAGCAAATTCAATTCTACTCTGCACAAGGTCCAGATCAGGGATTCCATTGTACAGACTCTAACATGCTATTGCTTTCAATGTATAGTGCATATGGGGTTTCAGTGAGACTGGTGATCTAGTGGCACAAACATTCAAACAGTCAGATGTTTGAAGGGTGGGGGAGGATGAAGAAAACTCACGCTTTTGCATCAGTTCCACTGAACACACGAAGGATGGCAGGATTCAGAATGTGCATGTATGTTTGATGAATGTTTGTGCCAAACTCCAACTCTTCCTGCTGTTCTGTGTATCTCCAGCTTCATTATTTCAAAACTATTTTTTATGTTGTAGGGCATTTCTAAGACATAATTGGTAGTGATTCAGTCATGCCTTAGATTAGATCAAAAGATTAGAAGCTGTTTTATATTCCATCCAAGTTTCCCTATAACTCCCAAGGTTATATTTAGCCTTTACAGCAATTGTAGAATGTTCTTATGGCCTGGCTTTTTTTTTTTCCTGCATAGCCATTTGTTCATCTCACAGGAAAAAGAAAATGTACCTGTATGAATTCCTCAGGATTGAAGTGTTGACTTTTGTGTGCTAAGGTTTTCTCGTGTGCATTTAAAGTGCTTGCCCAAGAAGGGCCCTTATTCACAACAGCCCTCTAGTCATTACTATTCTAACAGATTCAGCACAATGGGAAACAACAGCATAAGGTGGTTTTCAATGTGTTTTCTTACAAACATGGTACATACCAGTACAGGCATGGCTAAAAGATAACGACTGGGGTGGTGTTCCATGCCAAACAGTTCTAATTAGAGTTGCCACTGCCATTTCACCTACAATGAAATTCAAAGTGCATTTCAAAGACTTCTCCTCCAGTGAAACACTGAGGGATTTTGAAGGAAGCCAAAGGAGTTTTTAAAGACTATTGAATATTCTCAGGGTTTGTTTTCCATTGCATTCCTTATGCTAGATTTTGCCTCAAGTGAATTTTGAAAAGAATATGGATGTTCTCCCTAAGGTGAAGCATCTGAGTAATTTTGAAGAAAGTCAAGAGGCTTTTGATAACACTAGTAAAAAAAAAAGCCAATAAAGCCTTTCACACATTCCATCTTAATCCTAAGAAATTACAATTGAATGGCATGCACTTTGCTAGTCAACAAACTATGGCAGCATAAAGAATAGTTCAAGGAACTAAGAAAACTGCCTCTCTATGTATGTGGGCTTCAAAAAGAAAAAGAAAAACATTTTTATTTAATTGCTTGTGAGATGATAGATGATAGATAGATAGATAGATAGATAGATATGTTGGAAAAAGAAATAAGGATAATAATACTGTGGTTAACAATTTATGGGAAAGAGCTAATAAGTTTGAAGCAAAACCAAAATATTTTTAAAATCTTTAAAAATAATAAATTGTTTTGTATCATTTGCAAGGGAAGAATTATTTGAATCACTTTACATACAGCGCGGAGATGCCATTGGTTCAGAATGAGATCCATTTTTGTCACTGGGTTATTCTTATTTGCACGTATACCAACCGGTAAAATCTCTTCTTCGCTACTTTGCTGCTGTAAACCTATGAATAATCTGTTCTTGGCCAACGTTAATGAGCTACGTCACATAGCAAGGCATTGTTCCATGAGACCACTGTTATCATTTATCATGCATTTCTCCGTAGTATATTTATAAACGGAAAATTAAAATTTAATGTGCTGATGGGATCCATGAGCACAGAATAGATTCTAGTCGTCATCATAGTAGCAAATTATTTTTATTGATTTGTTAATCTGATACCCCTCCTTTCCATAAAAAGGTGCCTAAGGTGGATAGCACAGTAGCAAACAATAGAGTGGAGCAGTAGAGCCAATCATATGCGTTTCAATGCTGCTCCCATACTGTGTTGACATTAACTCCCCTCCTCCTCACTGACAATAACCTCCATGTTGAGAAGTCAGGTAAACAATGCACAATAAACAACACAATGCACAATAAACAACACTGGACTAGCAAAAAGTGAAAGCCAATACAATGCAACTACAGTGGAACCTCGGTTTTTGAACATCTTGGCTCCTGAACGTTTCGCAAGCCGGACGCCGAAAACCCGGAAGTGAATGCTTCCGTTTTTGAACGTGCCTCAGAAGTCAAACAGATTCCGAAGTGTGTTTCTCAATTTTCTCTGTTCACTTTGCCCTCAGCCCTTTGATTTTCGGTTTTTGAACGTTTTGGAAGTCAAACGAACTTTCAGAATGGATTACATTCAAAAACTGAGGTTCCACTGTACTGATATTAGTGGTGATATAGGACACGGGTGGCGCTGTGGTCTAAAGCACTGAGCCTCTTTGGAAATGTAAAGAGATCGAAGGCACTTTCTTTCACCTTTGGTGGACATGCCCAAAGATTAAGACCTTTTGGGAGATGATCTATAATGAAATGAAAAAGGTATTTAAATATACCTTCCAGAAGAAACCAGAGGCCTTTCTCCTGGGCATGGTCGGCCAATTGGTGCGAAAGGAGGATAGAACTTTTTTTATGTACGCCACAACAGCAGCAAGAATACTTATCGCAAAGTTTTGGAAAACACAAGATTTACCCACCCGGGAAGAATGGCAGATGAAGGTGATGGAGTACACGGAACTGGCTGAGATGATTGGCAGAATCCGGGACCAAGGAGAAGAGACGGTGGAAGAAGATTGGAAAAAAATTAAAGTTTATCTTCAAAAATATTGTAAAATTAAGGACTGTTAGAAAGATGTTGGGAAAAGAAAACTATGTGGTTTTAGTGGAAATGATATAAAGGATTAAGTAAAAATGAGTTGGTGAAAGAGAGAATGTTAAATTATAGTATATTAAGATAAATTATTAAGATAAAAATAGGGTTGGAAGGATTTGCTGAAATAACAAATTGAATTAGAATACAAAAAATGGGACGCGTGAGGAGGTCAAGGAAATAAGTAAGTGATGTTGGATTTGTTTTTTTTCTTTTCTTTTTCTTTTTCTGTGTTCTGTTTTTAGATGATGTTCTCTGCTTTTTTATATGTATTGTTTTTTCTTTTTCTGTTTTCTTTTTTTGTTTTTTCTGTAATCTTTAAAATCTTAATAAATACTTATTAAAAAAAATAAATAAAGCACTGAGCCTCTTGGTCTTGCTAATTGGAAGGTCGGTGGTTCCAATCCATGCAACGGGATGAGCTCCCGTTGCTCTGCCAACCTACTAGTTTGAAAGCATACCAGCATATGAGTAGATAAATAGGTACTGCTGCGGTGGGAAGGTAAATGGTATTTCCATGCACTCTGGCTTCTGTCACTGAGTCCCGTTGTGCCAGTAGTGGTTTAGTCATGCTGGCCACATGACCCAGGAAGCTGTCTGTGGACAAACACCAGCTCCCTCAGCCTGAAAAGCCAAATGAGTGCAGCACCCCATAGTTGCCTTTCACTGGACTTAACCGTCCAGGGTTCCTTTACCTTTTACCTATTAACAGTGATAGCAGTAGCAGTAGTGCAGGGCCAGCAATGTGCAAGATAGATAGACTCCCTGAAAACAAAGAGTGTTGGTGCTGATCTTTAAAGCCCTAAACGGCCTTGGTCCAGTATACCTGAAGGAGCGTCTCCACCTCCATCGTTCTGCCCGGACACTGAGGTCCAGCACCGAGGGCCTTCTGGTGGTTCCCTCGCTGCGAGAAGCCAAGTTACAGGGAACCAGGCAGAGGTAGTGGCACCCGCCCTGTGGAATGCCCTCCCACCAGATGTCAAAGAGAACAACTATTACCAGACTTTTAGAAGACATCTGAAGGCAGCCCTGTTTAGGGAAGCTTTTCATGTTTAATAGGTTATTGTATTTTAGGGTTTTGTTGGAAGCCGCCCAGAGTGGCTGGGAAAACCCAGCCAGATGGGCGGGGTATAAATAAATAAATTATTATTATTATTATTATTATTATTATTATTATTATTATTATTATAGCATAAACAATTTAAAACCATCAGGGAGGAAAACAACAGAATGAAGGAAGGAAAAGGTAAGGGTAGCAAGAGATATTTACTCTCCCACTCCCAAAAAAGGTGCGTGCATTTAAATCCGGTTGCAGGATACAGATGGAAGAAGCCTCTGTCAAAGAAGATAAAGAAGATTGGCAAAATAAATTATTGAACTATGCAGAACAAATTAGATAATTTGAAACCCAAGAAAGAAAGAGAACTTTGACTCCCCCCTTTTTTTAAAGGGTAGATGTATAATGCATATTTTTAAAGCTTTGTGTATAGATTTCTACATTAGTATAAGTTTTTAAAGTCCCTTGTAATAAGATGAAGAAGGTTTTAAAACTGGACTGTTAATGAATAAGCATAAAACAATGGAACCGAGAGGGGGAGTGGAGGGAAGTCAAGCAAAAAAATAAGGTTTAAAAAATTGTTTATGATGTTATTCTCTTTTTTGGTCTTTTCTTTGTTATTATAAAATCAATAAATTGCTCATAAAAATAAACAAATCTGGTTACAGCTGGGATTGAGGATTATGGGATACACCAGCAATCTCCACTGAGTCTTGGAAATTTTAAGGAAGAAGGATATGTAGCATCTCTCAGAAATATTATTATTATTATTATTATTATTATTATTATTATTATTATTATTATTTATATTCTGCCCTCCCCAGGTGAAGCAGGGCTCAGGGCAGCTAACAACAATAAAATAATACAACATTCTAAAATCATTTCATTATAAAATTAATTCAGTAACACAGCATTGGAAAACAGCTACTAAGTTAACTCTGGAGGCATAGTGGGATAGAATAAGGCATATAGCCATTCTGCATAAACTAATGAAGCACGTTAGAGTGTTCAGGAACACAAAAACAAAAGAAAATTTTGGGACTATATGGTACATGTATATTCAGTGCACCATCTCACTTCCCATGGCTCACTCTGGGACAACCTGTTAAGACAAGAGGGTAGAAAAGACCTAACCGATATAATCAGTTGTAGAGTATTTCCAAACCTAATGTTTGTCTGCATTATTTACATTGTATATGCATGGAATGTTTCATTGCAGGGGGGATATGGGGTTTGTTATATGTATTTTTAGAAACTGGGAAATAATAATAATAATAATAATAATAATAATAATAATAATAATAATATATTTTATTATTTATACCCCGCCCATCTGGCTGAGTTTCCCCAGCCACTTTGGGCGGCTCCCAATCAAGTGTTAAAAACAACACAGCATTAAATATTAAAAACTTTCCTAAACAGGGCTGCCTTCAGATGTCTTCTAAAAGTCAGATAGTTGTTTATTTCCTTCACATCTGATGGGAGGGCATTCCATCGGGCGCGTGCCACTACAAGAAGGCCCTCTGTTTGCTTCCCTGTAACCTCACAATGAGGGAACCACCAGAAGGCCCTCGGCGCTGGATCTCAGTGTCCGGGCAGAATGATGGGGGTGGAGACGGTCGTTCAGGTATACAGGACCAAGGTTGTTTAGGGCTTTAAAGGTCAGCACCAACACTTTGAATAAATAAAGTTAAGCAGAATTTAAAATGAGAAAATTTGTTTTTCTTTCCAAATTGATGGGTAACATTGAAAGTAAGAAGCATATTGGCACTTTATTAAAGATCTTTCTCAGCAAGTCTAATGGCCTTTTGATGTTATATGAATACGTTAAATTACTGTACAAAGTAACATGTGATGTAGAGTATAAATATATTGATATCTAGTATGCTGAATTATTCTACCAGTCTACATCTTTAAACTGATTCATGCTGTTCCCATCGACTACTATGTGTGCATAAAAATAATGCATTCTTTTTATGCTTGCTTTTTAGAGTGAATTTCTGAGAACTGGTTTTTGTGCCTCTATCTGGAAGCCACAGAAAATCGTTTTTATTGGCTGGTTGTTTGGATGGATGGTGTAACTGGACACCAATCATAGTGTAATAGAAAGTTTATGGTTGGAAAATGTGTTTACAATATTAAATGGGCATTGAGAGACAGTGGGTTATTGCCTCCACACCCACAATGGCAACGTGAGAGGAAATGGATTTAAGACAGCTCATCTTTTAGTGAGGTGAGGTAGAGTAGGGCTTGTCCTTCTTTTATTGTGTTATTGGATGTCCATTTTAGGAGTTTTGTATTATATGCTGTTTTTAATCTGGCATTTATTTTATTTATCTTACCTTGCTTATGAGAAGAATGGAGACTTAAAAACAGCAACTAACAAATGGAAATTACTACTATAAGTAATAATAATAATAATAATAATAATAATGCCACAACTTTATTAATTTTAAGGAATTGCAAGAATTGGAGGCTAATATCACAAGAGCATGTTGTCTTTGTCCATGGAGTTTTCTTGGCAGGAATACTGGAGTGGCTTGCCGGTTCCTCCTCCAGGTGGATCACGTTTGGTCAAAACTCTCCTCTATGACCTGTCCATCTTGGGTGCCCTGCTTGGCATAGTTCACAGCTTCTCTGAGTTATTCAAGCCCCTTCGCCACGGCAAGGCAGTGATCCATGAAGGGGTGCTGGAGGAGACTCTTGTCCTTATTGTCTTATTGGATGTTCATTTTAGGAGTTTTGTATTATATGCTATGGTGCTGGAGGAGACTCTTGAGAGTCCCATAGACTGCAAGAAGATCAAACTTATCCATTCTTAAGGAAATCAGCCCTGAGTGCTCATTGGAAGGACAGATCCTGAAGCTGAGACTCCAATACTTTGGCCACCTCATGAGAAGAGAAGACTCCCTGGAAAAGACCCTGATGTTGGGAAAGATGGAGGGCACAAGGAGAAGGGGACGACAGAGGACGGGATGGTTGGATACTGTTCTCGAAGCTACCAGCATGAGTTTGACCAAACTGCGGGAGGCAGTGGAAGACAGGAGTGCTTGGCGTGCTCTGGTCCATGGGGTCACGAGGAGTTGGACACGACTAAACAACAACATTACAAGAGCGAACAGCCTAATGGAGTCTAATATGACAAGTAGGCTAATATGACAAGAGAGGACAGCCTAATGAAATCTCCCCTCTCTTTCACAAGGACAAAACCATTCTGGCTTCAGGAGCCAGATCACCTAATAAAACCTGTCAGTAGAAGCCTTGTGAAAGGATTTCTACTTGTGCAAGGAAGCTTCCATCCCTCTTTGTCACACACCCCTAAAAAAATTGCCTTGGGTAGGGAGAACCTCTAGAACAGCACAACATGTGGTAGTATGTTGGGAATGGGTTGGTGAGAAGCTTTCTGGAGATAACTTCTGGATAAGATTAATACAATATGCCCACCATCACCACCACTTTATTTGTGTGCAGCCACTTTATAGTACTGATTTCTAGAAAACGTAACAGTGATTTTATTAAACTGTTTGACTATCTCCTCTTCAATGCAGGTTATAGAGATTTTTATGGTGGCCAACACAGTTCTCCTGCCAGCAAATGGTGTCCTAAAACTCCCATTAGAAATCTAGCGTCTGGCAAAGGAGTGAAACATTTTATTTTTATTATAGAAAAGGGACTCCATTAGAGACTAAAAGCATTAGCTTTGTGAAAAGTAAGCTAGAGGTGTTTGTAGAAGCATGGCTTCCATTTGGAAGTTATGTCCGTTGTCACAGCCACCCAGGTGGGTCCCAGCTCACGAGAGACCTTACTCCGTTGTAGTTTACTTACAGGAAAAGTTTATTGAAGATAATTGCTTCTTTCACAGTTCAGCATTGTGGCTGTACGTCTGTCACGTTAGACCGCCGAAGTCCCCCTCTGACTCCTCCCCTCCTCCACACCAACTTAATAGCCTGGCTCTAGACCACCTCTTCCTCTCCTTTCTTTTCCGCAGGGTCTTTCTGCCCCCCTGGGTTCTCTCTTTCCGGGATTCGCCTGAGGCTGAATCCTCTGCCGCCTCCTGCCCCCTCCTTCTGGCTTTGGGGCCGGGCTCCTCCTCTGAGCTTTCCCCACTTCCGCGCGCCTCTATGTTTGAACTTGGCGCGCGTACGTTGCTTTTGACCTTTCCTTCGTCCTCTATACTGCCCCCTGTTCCACTCTCTACCCTTTCCGGCTGAACACCTTGCTCCAACCCCCTCTCTCTGTTTTCTCCTGTTCCTCCTCCCTCCGAGAGGCTGACAACTCCACCCCCTTTACTCCGTTCCGGCTGAGACCCCTCTGACAGCGTCTGTGCTTCACTGGGCTTTCTCCCCTCCTTCCCTGACTTTTCACAGCTTCTCTCTTCTCCTGCTTTTCGCCTGATCATGCTAGCTCCCTTTTGGGAATCCTCTGACTCACTGCTTAGGCTCATAGATTCCCTTCGAATTCCGTCATCTTCTTCCTCGTCTCTCTCTCCCTCCTCCCACTCGCTTTCCGTCTCCTCTGCCATCTCCTCACTTCTCCCAGAAACCCTGACATCCATCCCCCCCTCGAAGCCCCCCCTTCCCCCCTCCCGGTCGCTGGGTGCAGGTTGAGGGAAATGTGGTTCTTCCTGGGTCGGTTCAGGATACCGGGTGTCCACGTCAATCTTCTCCTCTGGCAGCTCCGTATACGTGTGTTCGAACTCGGGTTCCCCCCCTGAAGGCATCACCGTCTCTTCCTCCCTCACTGCTTCTCCTGGCGCTGCCTGCCAAGGACCTATCATCCACCTCTGACTCCATACCTCCCTTGGCTGATCCACCCACCAATAAGGGTTTGTCTCTCCCCCCCCCAGGCGGGGATCCCTGGTCGGGCTTGTTTTGGGCGTAGAGCCCTCGGGCGAGGAGAAACCCCCGAACGTGCTGCCCGACAAAGTGGGCGTGAAAAGCCAATCATCAAAATACTCCTCGGGCATGGGTTTGTGCGGAAAAATTGCATGAAACTCCTCCTTCAACAGGGGTTCGTCCAAAGCGTAACCCGGCACCCAGCTATTTGCAGAGACTGGAGTGCCTTCCCTGGCGAGAAAATATTCAACTCCCTCCTCCCCCCATCGTGAATCCAGTATCTCTGTGACCTCATTAAGAGGTTCTGGTCTTGGCGACTCCCCTCTCTCAGGCGCCCTTCTACGTGGCTCTGGAGGTGCTCCTGACTCTTGAAACCTGTGTGGGGCTTTGTAGGGAGTGAGCACCGACCTATGAAAGACCGGGTGCACCCTGGAGCCCTCCGGAAGGGCTAGGCGAAAAGCCACCGGATTGATCTTAGCCTCAACTTGATATGGTCCTAGCTGCCTGTGTTCTAACTTCTTTTTGGCCAACGACCTGGCCGGCATCGCGTGGGCTGCTAACCATACCCAGTCCCCAACCTGAATGTCTTCCCCCGCCCTTCTGTGTTTGTCGGCTTGCACCTTATACGCCTGCTTTGCCAGCTCCAAATGTCTCCGCAGCTCCTCGTGCACCTCTTGCAACTCTGCTGCAAACTGGTCGGCATTTTGAGGTCCCCCCCCTTCAGGTGCTGTAAAGCTCGGGAAGGTTCTGGGATGACGTCCATAGTTCGCGAAGAAAGGCGTCACCCCGGTGGATGCGTGCTTCGTGTTGTTGTAGGCGAACTCAGCCATCGGCAGGTAGTCCACCCACGCCGCGGGTCGCTGGTTGGCGTAACACCGTAGGTACTGCTGCATGATCGCGTTGACCCTCTCCGCTTGACCGTTGGTCTGTGGATGCCTCGCCGACGTCAGGTTGATCTTGACGTGCAAGATACCCAGAAGCTTCCGCCAGAAAGTGGAAACAAATTGGCGCCCCCTGTCGGACAAGACGGACTGCGGTAGTCCATGCACTCTGAAGACGTGATCGATGAAGAGCTTTGCGGTCTGTTCTGCCGTCGCCACCTTGGCACAAGGAATGAAGTGCGCCATCTTGGTGAACAAGTCCACAACCACTAACACCGCCGTCTTACCTCTGGAGCTGGGCAGGTCTGTAACAAAGTCCAACGCTACCCTCTCCCACGGTTGCTGCGGTGTCTCCAGCGGTTCTAACAATCCCGCCTGCTTCTGATGCACTGGTTTGGACCTCTGGCAGATATCGCACCTGGCTACGTAGTCCGCCACCTCTCCTCTCATCTGGGGCCACCAAAAGTCCCTTGCCACCAACTCCATCGTCTTCTCTTTGCCGAAATGGCCCGCACTCGGGGCATCGTGCAATTGTTGCAAAACCGTGGCGCGAAGCTCGTCGGTGGGCACGTAAAGGGCGCCCTTGCGAGTCAAAAGTCCATCCTGCAACTGAAACTCATTGTTGTCAGGCGACCCTCTGCGGAGCTCCTCCATCTTGGATTGTGCAAACTGATCCTCTTGCAGCGCGCGTCGCACCGCGTCCAGGTCGACTGCGATGGTAGCGCACGTCCACGCCTGCGGTGCGAAAATGTACTTCGCTGCGATTGGAGCTACTTCCTCCAGGTATTGAGGCTTTCGGGACAGCGCGTCTGCTATAACATTGGAGTCTCCAGGGATGTATTCTATTTTGAAATCGAAATCCGCAAAGAATTCCGCCCAGCGCATGTGTCGTTGGGTTTGCAATTTAGCCGTCCGCCAATACTCCAAGTTCTTGTGATCCGTGCGGACCTGCACCGTGTGCTTGGCTCCTATCAAGAAGTGTCGCCACGCTTTGAAAGCTGCATGAATGGCCAACAACTCCCTGTCCCATATGGTGTAGTTGCGCTCCGTCTTGCTGAGCTTCCGGGAGTAGAATGCACCCGGTCTCCAGTTGCCTTGCGAATCCTCTTGCAAGAGGACGGCCCCAACTGCTCTGTCTGATGCATCTGTCTCTACCCGCATGGGCCTGCCAGGATTCACGTGCAGCAGCTGCTCCTCGGAGGCGAAAAGGCTTTTAAGCTTCCGAAAGGATCGCTCTGCTTGTTCGGTCCAGACGAACTTCTTCTTCTTGGAACTGAGGGTGTCAGTGATTGCCGCCGTCGCGTTTGCAAAACCTTTAATAAACTTGCGATAAAAATTGGCAAAGCCGATGAACCTCTGGACCTCCTTCCGATTTCGAGGGCTTTTCCAGTCCAACAGCGCTTGGACTTTAGTCTTGTCCATGGCCAGTCCCTCGTCGGACAGCTTGTAGCCAAGGAAATCTACCTCTCTCACATCAAACTGGCACTTCTCCAACTTGGCGTACAGCCTGTGTTCCTTCAGCCTCTGCAGAACTTCCTTCACGTCCTTATCGTGATCCTCTGGCGATTCCGAGAAAATCAGGATATCGTCGAGAAAACAGACACACTTCTTGTAGAGGAGACCTGCCAGGACGTGATGCATGAATGCTTGGAAAACATGGCTGCCATTTTGTAGACCGAAGGGCATAACTCTGTATTCGTACGTGCCCAAAGGAGTGAACATGGCCGTCTTCCACTCGTCGCCCTTCCTGATGCGGATGAGGTTGTAAGCTCCACGTAAATCCAGCTTGGTAAAAATCTTCCCCCTCCTGACTGTAGCCAAAAGGTCGTCAATTTTGGGCATGGGGAAGGCCTTGGGCTTAGTTAGTCTGTTTATGAACCGGTAGTCCACAATGAGCCTCTTCTGGGGCGTGTCTTTCTTTTTCACAAAGAAAACAGGACTGCCTCCCGCTGCTTTAGATTCCTGGATGAATCCGCGCTTGAGGTTGTGTTCTATGAACTCCCGAAGCTCTTGCAGCTCGTCTTCCGACATGGAGTACAGCTTGGCAGTTGGCAACTGCGCGCCTGGCACTAAGTCAATCGCGCAGTCGTAAGGTCTGTGAGGCGGCAATTTGTCAGCTTCCTTTTCGCAGAAAACCTCCAAGAACTCCGCGTACTTGTGAGGAACCGCTTGCACCATACTCAGATGCAGCTGCTGTTCGGCTTCTCCTCCTTGATCGGTTTGGATGCAATTCTGGGCGCAATACGATGAACAAAAGGTGATCTGCCTCTGGTACCAAGCAACCGCGGGACTGTGCCTGTCCAGCCAACTCATGCCCAACACGATGGGCGTGTCCGATAAGTGGGTGACATTGAAACTAATAAGCTCTCGATGGTCTCCAATTTGCATCATCATGGGAGGGGTTTGCTGCACCACTTGCCCCCCCAGCAACTTCCTGCCGTCTACCGTGACCACGTTCAGAGGCGTCGTTGCAGGCAGGAGCGCTATGTTATGCTGCTTGACGAACTGTAATCCCACGAAATCGGCGTTGCTTCCCGAATCGATGGTTGTTGGAACCTCGAGAAGTCGCCCATCAGGCAGCTGGAGTGTTGCTGTGAGTAAAACTGCTGGTTTGGGAGGTAAAGGGTCCATGCGGTGCAAGGATGCTGGGGACTTCTCTACAGATCCGCCTGGCTGAGCCCCAGTAGCTCTGCTTCCAGCCAGGCACTGCAGTTTCCCTGAAGCTGCTCCTCTGATTGCACCTCTGCTGTCACAGTTGCTAGTGCTGCAGTGTGCTTCTGGAGCCTCTGGGGGCACTCTTTCGCCATATGGTGTGCACTGTCGCAGATGTAACACTTCCTGGTCCCTCTAGGAGGCTTCGCTTTGGCTGCAGCAGGGATGGGGCTCTGGGATGGCTTTTGAGCCCTAGCACCACCAATCTCCATTGGCTCTTCGCCTTCCTTCCCCATTGGTGAGGGGTGCGCACGGCTGAAATCCCTGTGCACAAAAGGGAGAGCTTTTGCTTGCGCGCGCGCTTGGGGCCCCCCCTCCTCGTGCCACGGACGTCCCTCATGTCGAATTCCTATAGCCAAAGCCCGTTGCACCACGTCTTCCAGGGTCTGGGGTCTGTCCCCCCTTGCGATCTCATCCTTGACGGAGGGGCTCAATCCCTCCCAAAAAAGATCCCTGACCGGTAGACTGTCCTTCGGCCAATCTAAGGCGGTGAGCAATGCAAAAAATTTAGAATGATATTGGCGTACAGTGGCTCTCCCCTGCCTCAGCCCGTGCATCTGCCGGCGCGCAATGTCCTTATCCACAGAGGATTGAAAACAAGCATCCATTGCCTTGATAAACGCATCTGCATTGCGACGGGCTGGTCCATCTTCGCGCCACAGATTGCGTAGCCAAGCCCTGGCCTCCCCATGCAGGTGCGAAACAATAAATCCCACTCTCTCCTCCTCATCTCTAAAATCATGACGGAGTAAATGCAGTGCATACACGACATCTGCCCTGAAGTTGGGATAGTCTTGCAAGTTGCCATTAAAATGCGAAACTAGGGCACCCCCCCTCCTTCCAAGCGCAATGCCCTCCGCTCTGGAGCCCGGGGTCCCCGCCTTGTCCGCATTTTCCCACCTTGCTTGCAAATCCTGGCAGGCTTTCTCCAAGTCAGCATTCTTCTTCTGCGAAGCAATGACTGCCGTTGTGAGAGTGGTAATCTGATCCCGGAGTGCAGCCAGCTGTTCCTCAGCACTCATGGCTGCCCCGTTCGTGAGCTTCGCAAAAAAAAAATTTTTGCTTTCAGAGTGAGGGGGACTTTCTGTCACAGCCACCCAGGTGGGTCCCAGCTCACGAGAGACCTTACTCCGTTGTAGTTTACTTACAGGAAAAGTTTATTGAAGATAATTGCTTCTTTCACAGTTCAGCATTGTGGCTGTACGTCTGTCACGTTAGACCGCCGAAGTCCCCCTCTGACTCCTCCCCTCCTCCACACCAACTTAATAGCCTGGCTCTAGACCACCTCTTCCTCTCCTTTCTTTTCCGCAGGGTCTTTCTGCCCCCCTGGGTTCTCTCTTTCCGGGATTCGCCTGAGGCTGAATCCTCTGCCGCCTCCTGCCCCCTCCTTCTGGCTTTGGGGCCGGGCTCCTCCTCTGAGCTTTCCCCACTTCCGCGCGCCTCTATGTTTGAACTTGGCGCGCGTACGTTGCTTTTGACCTTTCCTTCGTCCTCTATACTGCCCCCTGTTCCACTCTCTACCCTTTCCGGCTGAACACCTTGCTCCAACCCCCTCTCTCTGTTTTCTCCTGTTCCTCCTCCCTCCGAGAGGCTGACAACTCCACCCCCTTTACTCCGTTCCGGCTGAGACCCCTCTGACAGCGTCTGTGCTTCACTGGGCTTTCTCCCCTCCTTCCCTGACTTTTCACAGCTTCTCTCTTCTCCTGCTTTTCGCCTGATCATGCTAGCTCCCTTTTGGGAATCCTCTGACTCACTGCTTAGGCTCATAGATTCCCTTCGAATTCCGTCATCTTCTTCCTCGTCTCTCTCTCCCTCCTCCCACTCGCTTTCCGTCTCCTCTGCCATCTCCTCACTTCTCCCAGAAACCCTGACATCCGTGATTCAGCCTTGCAAGTTGTCAACATGTCAATATAATGCTATGCGTTTTGTATTTATCAATGGGTATTTACCTATGAGATTGGATATTTCATCACTTTGGGACCAAGGGGGCTGTCCTATGGCAAGATGAGCCAGAATGAGCAGCTTAGGATGCAGCAGAGCTCCAGCTTGGCACGCCAATTCCTGGTTCAGGGAATGTCAAGTTGCCAACAATGGCTCAGCAAATATATGACAGCATAATTTTATTATCCTGGCTCAACCATTTGAGCTGAAGCTGGTTGAACCAAGGCCAGTGTAAGTCCACAAAAAGGGCCGTTCCATGTTGCAGATATTAAATATCGTGCAGTTTGAAGCAACTAGAAGCATAAGAACTGACTCCTTTGGAAATGAAACATTGTCCAGGCCCATAAAAATATTTTTTCAACTTTTACTGGCTGAACGTTATTTAAAGCAGAATTAAAACATCAAAAATATCCATACACTATCAGGTGCTGTCCAGCACAGACTCAGTATCTTGTTGTTGTTTAGTTGTTTAGTCGTGTCCAACTCTTCGTGACCCCATGGACCAGAGCAAGCCAGGCACTCCTGTCTTCCACTGCCTCCTGCAGTTTGGTCAAACTCATGCTGGTAGCTTCGAGAACACTATCCAACCATCTCGTCCTCTGTCATCCCCTTCTCCTTGTGCCCTCCATCTTTCCCAACATCAGGGTCTTTTCCAGGGAGTCTTCTCTTCTCATGAGGTGGCCAAAGTATTGGAGCCTCAGCTTCAGGATCTGTCCTTCCAGTGAGCACTCAGGGCTGATTTCCGTAAGAATGGACATGTTTGATCTTCTTGCAGTCCATGGGACTCTCAAGAGTCTCCTCCAGCACCAGAATTCAAAAGCATCAATTCTTTGGCGATCAGCCTTCTTTATGGTCCAGCTGTCACTTCCATACATCACTACTGGGAAAACCATAGCTTTAACTATACGGACCTTTGTCGGCAAGGTGATGTCTCTTACAAAATATCAAATAATTCAACTGAACCTATAAACAAAGGTCACTCATCTCTCTCTCTCTCTCTCTCTCTCTCTCTCTCTCTCTCTCTCTCTCTCCAACCTGCTTTCCAACCTCCAGGCTGTTTGCTCTCCCTTTAGGAAAGCTATTTTCACAATCTGTACTTTGTTCTCTGCCAAGTTCAGAGAAAGAGTAACAGCCAAGATGGCGAATTTTCATCACATGATCAAAGGAACAGAAAAACAACCAACAGGTAATAATTAACTAGTTACAGCTCAGAGTCCTTTAGAAAAACTCTTGTAGAAATAAATCCAGTGTTAGCAACCCTTCAGCAACACACTTTTAGCCATTTTCCATTTTTAACCTTCATTACTGCACATATATTTTTCATTTCTGTGTGAATTAAAGCATTATACTTAACATCCAGGGGCAAGGCAGGGGTTTGACCAAAGTGGGGAGGACTTAGGCTAGATCCTAAACTCATTCAGCTTGGTCACATGACCTGACAACTTTGTCACATGACCTGACAACCTGGCTTCCTTTCCATCTGCTAGCAGCAGTTCCACCACTGAACAAGGTTTGGATCTGGTGAAATTTCATGGTGGTTGAGTTCCACTGGCTTGCTTTATGTCAGCTTCTTCTGCATAGGATTGATCCCTTTCGTAGTGAAATTACTGATTCAGGACACTGTTTTCTTCTCGTTTCTTTTTATAGACCTTATGGTGTTTCCGCATTTTCATGTTTATGTCTATAAAAACTGCTTATAGGATAATTGCAATGTGTCGTGTGTATTTTTTTTTTAATCGATAAAGTAGGAGGAAAGGGGAATAAACAATTTTGCTGGTAAATATATGGACTGTTTCAAAAATGTTATGGGTGAGACATCAGAAGACTTTAATTGGACCACTTGTTGCTGAATGGTTAAGTAAACTTTGGAACATGGTTGAAATGACATAAATATAATGTCCATATATACAACAGACCTCCATGGTCAGGTGGGATTCATTCATCAATTGTGGCAAGATTAATATGGTGAAGAAATGCCATATCGCAATGTGTTTCTTTAAGAACCTCCAAAACTGTAATCATTTCAGCTGAAATGAATGAAGTATTGCACACGTCCCTTCGGTTTGTAGTGCACTCAAGGAGCACAAATACAGGCTAATTTATGAAAAGGTTCAGAGTTGTATCAGTTGAGGCAATTGCACTGTGCTAATCTCATCATTCTTTACTCTTCTCCCTCCCAGTAGGCAGCAATGACTCATCTGCCAGGAGGTGAAGCATGTGGCCTTCTCCACCACATATTATTATTAAGACTCTCCTTCTTCCGGAGGGGAGGGATTGTGAGCGGGAGACAATTCCTGCGTCACGCAGGGGGCGTCCTGCCCCCTGCCCTGTCATCATCACTGGCGCGCCACACCTCCCAGTTGGGCACCCAGTTGGGTGCCACCACGGGGGGCATGGTTTAGCTGCTCAAATGCGGCTGCGCCAGCTCTCCGCGCCATTGCGCTCCTTTTATTTTTTCCATGAGTCACCCATCCACCACTCCCTTTAGGGTGTAGCTTCTCGCTTGACCTTGCTATGGACCCATGGTTGGTCACCCTGGTTGCCTAGGGGGACAGGTAGGAGTTTTTTCCAATTGGCAAATTGGTTTTTTTCGCCTACCTTGTAGCAATCGTCACAACTTTACCGGTATTTGGCAGTTAGGTATTGGAATGTATTGTTGGTGTATGGAAGGGGGCAAGGTGTGGCCATCACCTACCCCTTCACTTATGGGTATTCCGTTAAAGGAATCCGGCGGTCGTGAATCCTGTCCGATGCCCTGTGGGCGGGGGGCCATGACACGACCCTCGGTGACATCGGGGGAGAGCTTATAGTTGTATTTGCATCAACAGGCTCCCCCTACTCATCAGTTAACCCCTCATCAGACTCACCCCTCTCAGAGTGGGTGGAGTCAAATTTCCTGTGGTCCAATGCCTAAGTCAATACCTTCTCACATGCTTTTTCTTGCCCATTAACCTAATATACTGTGTCCACATGTCTTTATTCCCCAAGCGGGGATCGGGTCCTCGAATCACTATTATTATTATTATTATTATTATTATTATTATTATTATTATCTTCACTTGCATGTTGATATTTTCCCTTAAGTTGCAAGGTTCAAGTTCACAATGTTCTCCAGAATTCTTAACTATGTCAATGGAGTCACATGCATTATGTAAAACGTGAACCAATTCCAAAGCACATGCGCTCATGGGTGTTTTTTGATGTATAATTAAAGCGACACTGTTACCATTAATTTTATATTTCTTTCATTTTTTCCCCAGCTAAAGATTTAGCAAAAGCCACTCTCAGAACTTAAACCAAAGCTGTGCAGTTCCTATATTTAGAATAAAAACACATGACATCTTAAAAGAATGGGAGATTTTCTCTTACAGCAATGAGTGAGGCAAGATAATATAACTGACAGGCTTGTGTTAGATAATCTCTTAAGGGTATTTTGCCTGAATGTGTGGTAGTGGCGAGGATGTTTAGATATGTGCGCCTTTCTCCAAAACATAATTGAAAAGTCTATTGTGAATTTATTCTCCTTCCTATTAGGCATTTTAAAGGAATTTGATCTTTGTAAATTCTGATATAAACTGACCTGATCCACACACGTCATACAAAAGTGCACATCCAAACAGAGCTACCCATTTGACTTTCCATTTCTTCAAATACTGTGACACAGCTCTCTGCTCAAAAAAAATAACCAAAAAGTTAATGTGCATTTCTAAAGAAAATTCGTCTAGAAAATTGTATTTTTTGAGAGGCAGTAAAAACACATATTTAAATGTGGTGCTCCCCGCACAACATACTGCAGTTATTAATTGCTACAAACTGGAAATCTGCCAAGCCTTTACTAAGTCTGCAATAGAATAAGCATATCTGGGAGACAGCTCACTCACCTGCACACCCCTGTTTACTAAGCTTACTTACTATAAAGGGTATAAAGAAGGATGTGCATTGACTAAAACGATCAAGAAACATAGTTTATTGCAGAAACAGATTGGGATCATTGGAATACAAAAACCCTCTTGGTGTTTTGGTTTCTGCAGTATTCAGTTATGGATGCATGTATATATTACAATTTTCAAGAATGTTTTAAAGTGTGCATTTTTCACATTATAACTCCCACACACTTTCTCTCTGCTGATCTCTTCACGCACATCACATGCCATAATCTTCAAAAGGAACAGACACACATTTAAAAATACTTTGATGTGTACATGCATGATATAGGTCGTAGCCTACTGGTATGGTGAAAAGAGGAATATAAATTTGAGCATACAGTGAGTCGTATCTAATGCTCACAAAAAAGGAAATCTGCTTGTGCAATAGAACCTCTCCTTGAAGTCCACCGTGTGCTTTCAAAAGCATTTTTAAGAAACTGGGAGAAACTATGGAGCAAGGGTGCCGACTTGAATAAAATATTGGGGGTACCCAGGTAAGCCCCATCCTGCATAATCGACCATAAGATGTGGTGCACACACAGCATTTGAATGGCAATGCCCATCAACTTGGGGGAGGGCAGGCCCCTCAAATATTTTATGGGGTGGTCAAGGAGACCTCAGCCCCTAGGAGGTGGCTCCTATAGTATATGGCAGATTTTGGGATCATGCAGGGAGAGAAGAGGAAGGAGAAGTCCCATGGTATGAAAGGAACACTGCTCAAGCAGCTCTGGGTTCAAGCCAATCAAAGTACCTATAAGAGTTGAATGAAGGAATGACTCGATTTATTATGGTCACAGACCAGAAATACAGACGTATACAGCAATAGAGAACATGTAAATATACATTAAACGCTGTAAGCTAGAGCACAGTAAATGATACAGATATAAAACAATTAAGATATGTAGGGTAAGTTACAGATAGGTAGCCGTGTTGGTCTGCCATAGTCAAAACAAAACAAATTCCTTCCAGTAGCACCTTAAAGACCAACTAAGTCAGTTCTTGGTATGAGCTTTCGTGTGCATGCACACTTCTTCAGATACCAAAGAATCTGAAGAAGTGTGCATGCACACGAAAGCTCATACCAAGAACTGACTTAGTTGGTCTTTAAGGTGCTACTGGAAGGAATTTGTTTTGTTTTGACTATGTAGGGTAAGACCTTAACCGCCAATTTAAAACATACAGGTTAAGACATTGGCCATTAGATTCATTCAGAGCATGTCTCCTTAGTTTTATAGCAGCAGCACAGAATTTGGCTGTTTTGGTAATTTTGGTAATTTCTGGGACGCGGGTGGCACTGTGGGTTAAACCACAGAGCCTAGGGCTTGCCAATCAAAAGGTCGGTGGTTTGAATCCCTGCAAGGGGATGAGCTCCCGTTGCTCGGTCCCTGCTCCTGTCAACCTAGCAGTTCAAAAGCATGTCAAAGTGCAAGTAGATAAATAGGTGTCGCTCTGTTTGGAAGGTAAACGGCATTTCTGTGTGCTGCTCTGGTTCGCCAGAAGCGGCTTAGTCATGCTGGCCACATGACAAGGAAGCTGTACGCTGGCTCCCTCGGCCAATAAAGCAAGATGAGTGCCGCAACCCCAGAGTCAGCCACGACTGGACCTAATGGTCAGGGGTCCCTTTACCTTTACCTTTAAGGTAATTTCTGGTTCCCTGTAGTGGTCATCAGATCTGCTTGGGGTTTGTTGCATGTTTGGAGTGATAAATATTGAACATATGTGCCTATTGTAATGACAATATGATAGGACATGAATAACAGTTTGAACTTCCTTCAAACCACATAGATATATTCGCTCTGAATACAGTTTACCTTCAAATCTGCCCTGAAGTAATGCAGATAGTAGGACGATGAATCTGGCAAGGGTAAACTATCTTCTAAATACAGGTATTTCTAGCTTGGATAAATACCTTGCAGAAGTAAACCCCCTCCCAGTATCTTTGATTTCTGGGTACCTGGTCATTTAACTCACATGGCATTGCAATTCAACATCCCAAATAGGTTGCTTAATTGTGGATTTGGTTCTCTAATATCCACAGGTCATCAGAGCTTGAGGTGTGAACTATAAGAGTTAACAATAAAGTCTTAGCAAATTGAAAAGCAATAGGGAGGGTGAGAGTGGGAAGAACAGAGAGGAAAACTGTTAACCTCAGCACAGATTGTTGTCCTATCTCATCTAATGCCTGAAAATTGAACTGAATTATTAATATTCCATTACCACACATTATCCATTGTTAACTAAACAATGTTGTGCTTGCACTGTAAAACAAACCTTTAAACAATTAAAAATTTGGGCATGATTGACTAGGAGTCTGACTTGGGCATCAACTGGATATCATGTAAGTAGCAAAGAGCTCCAATGTGATATTTTGTCAGACACAAGGAAACCTCATCGCAATTGTACCGAACAAGGGGATTTATGGGGAGGCGTGACCTGCCAGAGGAAATATCACACAGTTGCCAAAGTACTAAATGCCTGATTGGGCTGCCTGTCTGAGTGAGCAAATATCCCATCTGCCTTCTCTGGAGGTTAAACAATGTGGGGAGATTGAAGGTATCCAGCAAAACCATCCTTTAACGTCGGAATTCATGATAGATGATGGAACACTCCACAACGAGGCGTCAGTATTCATTATAATGTTTCATTCTGAACTTGGCAGTCCTGCTTCTCTTATCTCTCTCTTTATGCACATAAGCTATAATGATGAAGAGAGCTTGTAAGACCGTACATCAGTCCGACCTGTTCTTTTATCTCACTCTCCCTTCCGTGTTGTTTGACGCTAATTAAAAATGGTTGGGCCACGTTCTAATAAATATGAACTGTAATTATGCTGACAAGAGGAAATATGGTATCAGTGGCGCTCTGTGCCAAAGCCTCAGACCTGACACAAGTCCTATTGTGTGATCAAAATATTTGAAAAATCCACTGCTCTCCATTCTCTAGGCTGACACATTGAGTCTGATTTCTAAGGCTGAACTTCCTGTCAACAGAGTTTCCAATCTGGGACTATATTAAACTAAATGGATTAGTATCTGATAGCTAAGACAATTTACTTGAGAAAGGTGTGATCAGATTTCATGTTTCTTTTTTGCATGTTTATTAAATAGCTTGGCTAGGCAGACGCACAGGGAAATGGGGCTTAAGCCTTTCCCTCTGTCATGGTCCCAACAAAAATTACTGCACACCCTCATGATCTTTCCCTGCTATAGAATGTACTTTCCCTCCATAGTTCACTAGGGACAGGAGCATAATTAGACTCAGTTCACATTTCAAAGCTAATGCACCAAATTTGTGCTTTCCAGAGCAACATGTGAACGGATACACAGCCATTCTTTGAAAATGCTCACTTCTTCGAATTTTGCAATGCAGTTTCCAAGCAAAGTAATGTGGAGAAAAATGCATAAAAGTGCCCATAAAAACACACCAATTAGTGAATATGACATACAAAATACACTGCATTAGAGAGTATTGTAAAGAAATAAGTAAATACATACATACATACATACACTCACATATTAGGAGAAATTTACACTATTGGCAACAATAGAATGCTTCTTCCAAGCCTAATTTCAGTGAGACAAAGGTTCAGAGGACTGTGGGCACAGGTTCACTCATGGTCACCACATTGGAGACTCCTGACAGATCTTCTAGTTTGGCCCTAGTCTTGGTCTCAGCATTAAATTTGGGAGAAATAGAAAGCAACAAGAAGTAAAGAGTGTTTAGTTGCAACTAACATCTGCAAGATGATGTCCTGCTTCTGTTTTAGGAAGAAATCTGAGAAGCAGCCATTTGGTTTGGTCTTACATGTGTACTGTGGTTTAGTACATATTATCTGTAGTTTGATTTGTTGGTTACTATGGGCCAGGAATCAGCTTCACATGCTGAACAGCAGCCTGAATGGAGAGAAGGCAGAGTGACTCTACCTGCAGCTGGTCAGCCTTCAAGGACACAGTGGAGAAGGCAATGATGAGAACCAGCTGGCTTCAGCCTTCTCAAGCAGATCTTCCAGCTGCAGTCAGATGCTGGAAACAATGCTTGCTGATTCCTGCTCGTCTTGGCCCTTGACCCCATGATCATCAGATTCCCTGACCCCTGGACTGTCTGACCACATGGGATTGCTGTTTTCTTGATCCTAGGACTGTACCTGACTTTGGATGCTGACTCTGCTTCCAGGCAAGTATAGCCCCAAAATACTTCTGGTTGGCTGGTCTCCCACTCCACTGAGTTGCATGTTTTTTCTCAGCAATGAGACTATGGCAGTTGTATTCTTTCATGATTTTGAATGTTAGATTGGCTTAACGCCAAATCGGTATTATGTATGTTACTACTATGGCAATTTCATTGTTGGTGTTTAATAGGTATTGTATGCAAAAGCTCTCAGGTTCAATCCCCAGCAACTCCAGGTAGACCTTGTAAAGACTCCGGTCCGAACCCTGGGAAGCCACTCGCTGTTAATGTATACTACAATACAAAACTAGGTGGGACAGCAGTACAGATTTAATGTAAGGCAGCATCTGAGGTTCCTATGTACAGGAAGTGAGACGTATTGATGTGTAAATGTGTTGATAATTGTGGCATAAATATGCAGCCCACAAGCTAATTCCCTGTTTAACAGAAGGCACAGATAAATATAGGCCTTGAGAGTGGGTTGAAAGCTTCGCTGTTGTGCAGCCCTTAACTTTTTTTGCTTACAAGATATCATGCTCGCTTGAAAACCCATGCCATGTATGCTGTGTGTATCTGAAATGTTTAGTACCAAAACAGAGCCAAATGTGACATCTTAAGGAATGGACAATTTTGCGTGCCCCTCCAAGCGTTCAGTGATTGATAAATTATAATAATCACTCTTGGACAGTGCACTGCAACAGCTTGGTAGCAGCAGGTTCAATTGAATTAATAAATTGAAGCTGGCAGCCCTACCATGTAAGTACACAGCCGAGCACATATTGTATGCAATCAGAACAAGACACGTGCAAAAGTCTGGCCTCTGGACTGCTATCGAAATATATAAATATATTTATCTGAGCACTTCTTCAAGTTGGAAATCGATGGGAACAGAACACAGAATACATCCGTGGGTTTGTTGTTGTTTTCAAGCATTTGTGGTAACTCTGATTTTATGGTTTCAGAACAATCCCTCCCACTCAATTTCGCAAACACATTCTCTGCCTTCCATCTATTTTATCCAACCACTCTTATCAGCTCAATAGGTCACTGAAGGTATAGTGAAGTTCTGACATTTCCAGTAGTGGATAGTGTGACTGGGCACTACTACTCACTAGACCTCTGGCCAGTCATGCCAGTAAGCTGGCTGATGCTTACTGAGAGGGAGAGAGACAGAGGCATGGTCGTGGTGAGGTTGGCACCATGCAAACACACTGTGAGGAGCACCAATTTGCTCTGCCAATGCATTTGCATCACACTGACCTAGCTACTGTCCTCTGTCTCCACCTCTTGGAAAGCAGCAGTGATGCTATTGATTGGTCAAATGAGTGGCACATCTGACCATTTTATCTGATACTGAAGCCTCTGTTGTTGTTTAGGATATTGCTGCTTTAGCTACTGTGGCACAAATAGCCACACAAATGTCTTGCCACACAACACATATCATGATTGCCAGCCATTTAGCTGTGCCCAGTTTGTCATAGTGAAAATGTTCCTTGTTAAGAGCAGATTCTGTGTATGTTGTACAGTGACTCCAATGCCACCTCAGTTTCGATCATATGTTTATTCTGACCCTGCTGTTCCATATTTCCATAGAATATTTTTTATAGTGCAAGGTGGGGGGGGGGGGAACCAGCTCCCTTTCTTAGCATTTTTCCCACAAATGTTTGCTTATACATGTACATTGCCTGCATTCTCAGTTGTCCTCATGGCAACATAATGCAGCCTGGCCCAACTGGATACATAGCACTGTGGCATCATTCCTGTCATTGTACATCCCTGATGATCCAGGTGACATGTACATAAAACATGAAGCAGCATTGAACAAGGGCTGGAAGAAAATGTGTAGGGAGAAAAGTTATGATGAGAGTGAGCAATGGTGGAAAACCGCTAGAAAAAAGTGAGCCAGTGTTTTAGGAAGCACATTTCCACCTCGGTTAAAAGGCTAGTTCTACACAAAGCTCAAAACTTGAGAATATTTAGTGCATCTTCAATAACGAACTGAACCAGAGCCCAGGGGGAATTAAACACCTGAAAACAAAGAAAGTGCAAAGATAAACATATGCTACCCTGAGCTCCTCAGGAAGGGTGGGGTATAAATTTAATAAATAAATGAATTTGATTTGTGCTGGCTAGTACCAGTTATGAATTATGATGCTGGAGTGCTGGAGGAGACTCTTGAGAGTCCCATGGACTGCAAGAAGATCAAACGTATCCATTCTTAAGGAAATCAGCCCTGAGTGCTCACTGGAAGGACAGATCCTGAAGCTGAGGCTCCAATACTTTGGCCACCTCATGAGAAGAGAAGACTCCCTGGAAAACACCCTGATGTTGGGAAAGATGGAGGGCACAAGGAGAAGGGGACGACAGAGGACGAGATGGTTGGACAGTGTTCTCGAAGCTACAAACATGAGTCTGACCAAACTGCGGGAGGCAGTGGAAGACAGGAGTGCCTGGCGTGCTCTGGTCCATGGGGTCACGAAGAGTCGGACATGACTAAACAACTAAACAACAACAGTACCAGTTATTCCACTTACCAAAATTTGTTATTCAGTTTGCAGAATTCTGGATCTTCTCCCCAGAATTTCAGATTCACAATCTAGGCTACCTTCAGTGGGCTCAGGTCTGATTCATACGGTGCCTGCTGAAATGTGAGTATAGTCCAAAAGCCTACTTGGTTGGCTTGCCACCCATTTTGCAACAGTAATTTATGCAGATGTTGCCCATTTGATCGTCTAGATTTCTCGCTCTGCAGCTCCAATGGAGCGTCAGGCTAACATGGCAGGTAGGCAACATCCATACCATACATTTAAAGAACCTTTATGCAGCTTTAACAGTCATGACTTCCCCGCTATGAATTCTGGGAGCTGTAGTTGTTGTTGTTTTTTTTTTTTAAGGATGCTGGGAGTTGGTAGGAAATCCCTCACAGAGCAATAATTCTTAGCATCCTTAACAAACTACAGAGTGGCATATGAGTGCTTTAAATGTATGTTGTGAATATGACCTCTGAAACAGTACACAAGTGGAAGGATAAGTCTGTGTCACATAGCAAGTAACATGAGTTGGTACCATGCAACAGTTAGAAACCTAGGTGAATAAAGAAAGCTGCCTTATATAGAATCAGAACATTCATCCATGCAATATTGTCCACACTGAATGATAGTGGCTTTCCATGGTCCTGAAAATTCCTGATGCTCTACTACTAAGCTATGGCTGTTGCCCAGTTGAAATTAAAGAACACCACTTTTTCTGAGTTGTAGCTTGTAGCTCATGACATGTTTATAGCAAGCGCCAGGGTACCACATTTATCCACACACCAAAATTAGATGCATCAATAATCCAACCTCTGACTTAGATTTAGTGATGCTAAAATTAACATGCAGAAGAGAAGGCAATATGAAATTGAATGTCCATGGCTTCCGGCGCCTACATCAGATTTCAGTAATGTTGCTATGGAGCTAGAAACACATCCAAAAGTTGGGACTAATTGTTGCAGCAAGTTGTCCATCACACTTCAGCATTTAGCAGATGCTGTGCTAATTTGCTATGATCAAATAAACATGGTAATTCTGAAGCTGCAGTACCTGAAGAAGTGTTAATGTAGAATGAAAATAGAAAGAAAGAAGTGGGACCTGTAATAAAATGTGGCAGCATGGGATGTTGATGTTTAAGATTCCAGGAACTCAACTCCATTCCAGCAACTCGACTCCATTACGCTTCCTCCAACAGTATGTATGCCTTTAATGGTCAGTGATCACTGTTGGGATGGGTTTGTCGTGCCCCTTTTGTCCTTCAAAGTATTTTGTACTTATGCAGGGTTGCCATACGTCTTGAATTTTCCAGACATAACCGGAATACCACAGTTGAAAGCAGTGTCTGGGCAGAAATCAGCAAAATGTCTGGGAAAATCTGGATGTATGGCAAGCCATGTCAGCAGTGTCGCTTTTGCCGATTTTCCTTAAAATGAGCTCAAAAGTGTCAATGACTTTGCTGTCTGGATTTTCACAGTTTGGAATATGGCAACCCCAACTTATGGAACTTTGGTGGTCCCTGGGTATAGGGGAGAAAATCAATTCCATTTGCATTTAGCATATTGCAGATAAGTGAAATGAAAGATAGTCACCCTTTGAAATTTGCACCTCTCCAAATTTTGCTGTGCAGTCTTCTGACAGGTAATGTGTCCACACATGTTGATGCTAAACAGTGCATATATCAGTGAAAATAGCATACAAATGCAATATATTTGGGGAAACCTTTTCTTTTTTAAAAAAGTGTATTAGGCAAAATTGCATAGAAGAAATTTGCACACAAGTGTTGATAAATCTTTCTGAGGACTTAAAAACCCTCAGAGAGCTAAGGTTACAAATGGGGGAAAGAAAATCTGGAAGACACTGAAACTGAGAGTCACCTATCCCTAACATTCCCCCACACCTCCTGTGTGTGGATGGTGCAATTTGCCTACATAAGCAAAAAAGGGAGGGGGAGGGGAGGGACTATGCCTATTCGAAATACTTTTCAACTTGGTTAATTACCAAACAGCCTAGTGGAACTTAGCCTGCAAAATGGGAATCCCCGCAAATTCTTCTTGAGTGGAGTGTTGACACCAAACTACATACATTAAGCATAATAGAAACACCGCTACCCCACCCCACCCCCATCCATCTCCCCTCCTTCCACCCTCCTTTCTTCTTCTTTTTTTTTTTTCTTCTCCCCCTAATGCCTCAACAAATGAAATGGATTTGTAAAAATGTTATACGGGGGGAAAAAAATACACGAGGCATTACACTTACACTGTAAAACAAGAAAACCCTTAATAAAATATATTAAAAAAAAAGAAAAGAATATGAAATAATTTATACCACTGTAGAAGAAGAAGAAGAAGAGTTTGGATTTGATATCCCGCTTTATCACTACCCAAAGGAGTCTCAAAGCGGCTAACATTCTCCTTTCCCTTCCTCCCCCACAACAAACACTCTGTGAGGTGAGTGGGGCTGAGAGACTTCAGAGAAGTGTGACTAGCCCAAGGTCACCCAGCAGCTGCATGTGGAGGAGCGGAGACGCGAACCCGGTTCCCCAGATTACGAGTCCACCGCCCCTAACCACTACACCACACTGGCATAAATTATGCTAGTTTTCTATAGTAAGGATTGTTTTGTAGGTGTTTCATAGGTGCAGTTGGAAAAGAAAAATAGAAAAGGGGAGGGGGAGTGGAATTTCCTGCTTGGAGAGAATAGCTGGTTGGACCCCTAAGTAGGTATAGTCCTGCTACAATGGAAATTAAATTTCAACACTTAGTTGCAGGTCACATTTGTACCAAAGGTTCAGTATGCAGCAGCTATAATTTTGTGACTTGGAATTGAGCAAGCTTCTGGAAAACTTCCTCACAGTGGCACGATAAAAGGTTGAATGACTAACACAGGTATCCAGTGCTTCTTTTAACAACACAACTCAGCGAGATGGTTTTACAATGTACAAATAGCCTTAGTGACAAGGCAGCAGTTGGGGCCTGTCTGAATTAAAGTTACAGCACAGGGCAATCTTATTGTGGAGTGGTGTCAGTGGGTCTGTCATTTGGCTTCTGCTATAATTTGTCAGAAAGAGTTATTTGCAGGGGTTAATAATAACTTGACCATATGAAATTGCATCAGGTGAAACTTGGTCCACAGACCATCAGCCAAGACACTTATTTCTTGTTACATGAAGGTTTTAAATTGAGAGGGCAAGTCTTTTTAGCATGTCAGGTGGAGGCATGAGTGATACTTGACCATTTCCTTTTGAATTAGCTGTGACTATGTCTTCTTTAAATTGAATCTGGTTAATATCTGTGGCTTCTTTTGTACATAACTTACAGTAGTGTTTCAATAAGGACTCAGTCCATTAAAGTGCTCAGGATCATTTTAGGGGCTAGATTGCTAACACTTTTATTGACTTCGATGCTGTCCAAAGGTTCCTGAATACCTTGTCAATAGCTTAGAATTTTGCTACATAAAGCCACAAAACATTTTTTTTTTGAGCTTCTTTATAACATCCAAGTATTTTTTATGCTTGGAAACTAAGTTGTGTTTTTTTAATGCATTGCAATCAAGCTTTACATATTTTGCGAGACCAGGCAGAGTGAGCCTGTAATTGCAGAAGGGGGTGATGGCATGAGAATAAGAACAACATATTGGGATCAAATAGGCCACAACTTTATTGATTACAGATTTCAGTAGCTTTTGGTGTAGGCATTGGGTGTTGTACCATTCAACATATCTGATTGCTAATTGATTATTTAGCAGGGTTAATCCTGTGTTACAGATCATCCTATGATGTACATAAAATTCGGGCACTCCCTTCAAGATTGCCACTTGGGGGGGTGCTATGGCCCATAGTCCTCCATCTGGCCATTTGGACAGGAGCGCCTCCCCCAGACCCTTTTATTTTTATTTTTTTAATAATATTTATTAAAAATTTTCAAATATAACAGAAAAGAAAAACATCCAAATTTAAGGCCTTATTTTCAATGTCATCTTTCCAGGACTTCCCCTCCCCTCCCCCTCTTGTATTCCAGTTCTTTCAAATAGATTCAGCAAATTCTTACCCCAAATTTTAAAGTTATTATCATTAACCCAATTTAAAAAATATTTTCCCATCCCCTAAAATCGACCTGTTCCCTTCCACGAGTTCCCCTCTTTAGTATACAATACAGATTAACATAAAAAAAAATAGAAAAAAGAATAAAATGTAATTTAACACCCTTTGGATTCCAAATTTCCCTCCCCCCTTTCCCGGTTGCGTTCCCAATGTCCGTCAATGTCTACTGTCGTCCTGGAGCTCCCACATCTAAGCCATAGTCCTTCACCAGTCCGCTTTGCCGTCTTTTTAATAGTCTTTGCCGTCTTTTGGTCATCTTTGATTTCGAATGTCCAATCTTGGAAGGGGTCTATCTTCCAACTTTGTCCAGTTCTTGTTATTCTTGTTGTTCTTGTTGTTCTCTCTTCTCCTCTTTTTTTTTTTCCCCCTGCTCTCCTGCACAGATGTTCTAATTCCAAAAAGCTTGTAATTCCTCTACAGAGGCTTTGTTATTCAGGAACAAAACATTACATCAAGTCCCTTCCATTCTTCAATAGATAAATCTATTGTCTCCTTTAGTGTGTAGACCCCTGTAGACAAAATAGTGTTCCATTTCTGCAGTTTCCCAGGAGATAAAAAGTCCGATTCAAATTCCATGCCAGCAATACTTGTAATGACCCACAGCTCCTCTAGAGGGATTATAATAACTCCGTTTCCTTCCCGATCACACCCACCAGTCAAAGTAACTTATTATTCCTTGTTTTAAATAGTTTATATCCAATTTATAACAAATGTAACCAGCAAAGTCCTCGTAACAAAGTTCTCTTTTTGTTCTTCAGTTTTGGCAGCTCCTTTGACAGCTGTCAAAACCTCTATTTCTCCTCTCCCGGCGCTCTCACGGATCGCTCCCGGGGTTTTTCGGGGGGGGGGGTTGTATTTTAATTCACATTCCACTTTTCTCCTCCAGCCCAGCTTATAATTTTCCATCGCGAAATTAATAACTTTATCAAAAAAAAAAAAAAAAAAAAAAGGTTGCACTCAATCTTAGTTGTCAGGTCCTTTGCTTTAGCTCCTCTACAACAGGGGGGAGGCTGACTTCCTTTTTGCACCTCCCCCGCTCGCTCCGAATTTAAGAAAAAAATTGTTCCCCTTTTTAATCCAAGTTCCAATTACTCACGGGTTATTCTTTTAAGTCCAGATTTTCAATGGAAGAAGTCAGCACTCTCCGCCAAATGGCATGCGGCTTCACTCGGCAGGGGAAGCGGAGGACTCACAGCACCACCACCCCTGTCACCCGCTCCGTAGCCTTTAAAAAGGCTCCTTCGCGTGGTCGGGGGGGCGCAAACGGTGCCCGCCGAGTCACCATGCCCATGGGTTTCAGCGCCCATGGTTTTTGAGGGTCCCCGCGTCGCCAGCGCGGTAGAACCCAGCCCCTGCCGAGCAGGCTCCCTCCAGAGCTCGGAGGGAGTCCGCCATTCGGCGATGGCGCCAACCCGGAAGTGTCCCCCAGACCCTTTTAATGGGGTACCCCAATTCCTTGAAGCAGCTGGTGGGAGTCCCAACATCCCCCCTGCCTAGACTAAGGATCCAACCCAATGCTTTGTCCACTAACAAGTTGCGACAATTGCTACGAGGTAGTCAAAACCCCAAGACAGGTCCAATGTGTCTGCAAGCGAATTCCTTTCTGGTCCCGAATACAGCAATCAAATACTCCCATAGCAAGGTTGCAGGCATGCACTCCTGCTCACCTTTGGGCCAAGTCAAACATGCTGTATAAGGTGGGAAATCCAGCAACAACTGATCTGGAAAATCTGGACGCAGCCCACTTAAATGCTTGAGGGGCAGATCAGAGTGAAGCCAAGGGGACGAAGTCTTCACTGCAGTTCACCCTGCAAGCCATCTCCACACTCGCGGTAACTTCAGGCTTGGGAGAAAAGTGGAACTTCCTTGGATCCAGGTTTTACTAACTTATTTGTTTAATAGATATTTCATAAATGCAACACATTTACTTCTCCTCCCCCCACACTCTACCTTTCTGTGCATCCTATTTGCATAGATGCTCTTAAAGTCATTTTCTTCCTTCCCCATTTCTTCCTTTTTAATGGAAAGGGAAAAAAAAGTGTTTAGATTAAACTAAGGCACATCATATATGGGACTCCAGAGGCTGCTCTGCAAAACTCTTCATGTTTTTTTATGCACGGTAATGTGGTTAATATCAAGTTTCAAGCTCGTGGGAAGAGCTCAGGTAGTAATTTGTTCCAACAAATTGCTAAAAGGAAGACAAAAAGCCATGCATAACTTATCTAAAGCAGTATGGGTAGGGAGGTTTTATTTACATGAAGTTCACTCTAATTTTTATTTACACAAAGTTCACTTTTATCTAATGAAAGTCTCTAAACTTCAGACAGTTACGATGACAACAACTCTATAAACTTAGGAAGATGGGGGAAACGAGCCAGGGCTCCTTATACGCTGGAGTCATTAATAATATTTCATCATGAGTCTTTTATTGAATGGTGACAGTTCATCAGGAACAGTGGCATTAGGTAGTCCATTAAAGGGATTGCTCTGGGTGGTTGTCACAAAGCATATCATGTACCTTCATTTGCTTCTATCCACACAGATAAAGTGCTAAACACACTTTCAACAAATAGGAAACCCATGGTAGACCGGCAAGCAATAGCAACAAGCAATATGACCAACCCCCTACTGTGCCTGGATATGTTGTTTAGTCGTTTAGTCGTGTCCGACTCTTCGTGACCCCATGGACCAGAGCACGCCAGGCACTTCTGTCTTCCACTGCCTCCCGCAGTTTGGTCAAACTCATGCTGGTAGCTTCGAGAACACTATCCAACCATCTCGTCCTCTGTCGTCCCCTTCTCCTTGTGCCCTCCATCTTTCCCAACATCAGGGTCTTTTCCAGGGAGCCTTCTCTTCTCATGAGGTGGCCAAAGTATTGGAGCTTCAGCTTCACGATCTGTCCTTCCAGTGAGCACTCAGGGCTGATTTCCTTCAGAATGGATAGGTTTGATCTTCTTGCAGTCCATGGGACTCTCAAGAGTCTCCTCCAACACCATAATTCAAAAGCATCAATTCTTCGGCAATCAGCCTTCTTTATGGTCCAGCTCTCACTTCCATACTGGATATAGGGCACCCCAAAAGAGAATCTTATTGCCATGTCCTCTCTCATACCAGACCTCAGCTGGGCATGACAGCTACTATTTTGATGAAACTGCCATGCGCATTCACAAATAAGATGTGGGTTGTATCCAGCTAAGAGCAGATGCACTGACATCAAGAGACATCACATGACTGACTTAAGTCAGTTGATTTCAATGGATCTAGCCTGAGTATGACATAGGCCACATTGGCACCATTTATTTTAAACACTAGGATACCACTTTAAATAGTCATGGCTTCCCCCAATGAACTCTGAGAGCTGTTGTTTGTAAATGCTGGCGAGAGTTATTAGAAGATTCCTATGCTTCTCCCTAAGCTACAATTCCCAGGGTTCCCTGTAAAGAGAGATTTGGTTTTTAAACCAATTTGGAAATTGTAGCTCTGTGAGGGGAATAGCCATCTCCTAACAAGTCTCAGTATCCTTAACAAATGACAGCCCCCAGAATTCTTTGCAGTAAGCCATGACTGTTTAAGTTGTTGTGATAGTGCTCTAAATGCATGGTGTGACTGTAACCTTAGTCAGATGCAACCACGTCCCTCATTGACATATCACCCTGTTCTTCTCCAGTTTCATAGCATGCGGGCCATTTCTGCCTCTGCTGATGGTAATGACCAGTGGGACTGTTAAACACCTGCCAGAGCAGCAGCACTCCCTCTTCCCTAGTGAAGCAAGTTCAGGAGTTGAAAAAGAATTCATTGGAGATCTCCGCTCTGAACACAGAACTGCATGATGGAATGTGATTGTGCACAAAGCCAAAGGATACAGAAGAATGGTCAATTAGATTTTAGAATAATCAAAGCAGAATAGACAAAAAAGGAGGAAATAAACTGCATATTTACTGGATGTTTTCATTATTCATACCTATAATTTGTACCTTTTAACATTTTCCCCAGGTGCCCATTATTAAAAAATACATTAATGAGCATAGCTGTGTAGGCACTGTTAGAAGTTGACCTGAGTGCTGGCAGTATTAATGAAGACCAAAGTATTGATCTTCATCTGTGTAGGGGAGTGTGTGTATGTTCTGTGCCTTTTGACATCAGTGGTCTCCATCATAAAAAACATTGATGAATGCTGAAACAGCAAAGACACACTCTCTCTCTCTCTCTCTCTCTCTCTCTCTCTCTCTCTCTCACACACACACACACACACACACACACACACACACACACACATGGGGGGGAGAGGGAGGGAGGGAGGGAGAATGCTGGAAACATTAGACAAAAGGCTCTTTTTAGAAATAAGATCTTGTTTGTGTAATTATTTCCCAAGGAAGATACAACATTTGGAACCTATTGGCCCTTGCTGACAGGCTGCGATACAATTCCTTTTCCACCAGGCTTTGCAGGTGGAGTCTCTTGGAAGTCAAATCTGCTGGTTAACAGTACAGTGGTACCTCAGGTTACAGACGCTTCAGGTTACAGACGCTTCAGGTTACATACGCTTCAGGTTACAGACTCCGCTAACCCAGAAATAGTACCTTGGGTTAAGAACTTTGCTTCAGGATGAGAACAGAAATCATGCTCTGGCGGCGCGGCAGCAGCGGGAGGCCCCATTAGCTAAAGTGGTGCTTCAGGTTAAGAATAGTTTCAGGTTAAGAACGGATCTCCAGAACGAATTAACTTCTTAACCCGATGTACCACTGTATCTCCATTAAATAAAAAAATAAACAATGTGCTGCGCTGTGCTCTATTGGTTTTAATCATCCCTCCATTTCCAATGTTCAGGGAGCAACAT
Source organism: Podarcis erhardii (assembly GCF_964252035.2). Classification (NCBI taxonomy): domain Eukaryota; kingdom Metazoa; phylum Chordata; class Lepidosauria; order Squamata; family Lacertidae; genus Podarcis; species Podarcis erhardii. The sequence goes on from NC_138508.1 coordinate 89,557,915, forward strand.
AACAGTACAGTAAAGGTAAAGGTACCCCTGCCCGTATGGGCCAGTCATGTCCGACTCTAGGGTTGTGCGCCCATCTTACTTAAGAGGCCGGGAGCCAGCGCTGTCCAGAGACACTTCCGGGTCATGTGGCCAGCGTGACGAAGCTGCTCTGGCGAGCCAGCACCAGCACAGAACACGGAAACGCCGTTTACCTTCCTGCTATAAAGCGGTACCTATTTATCTACTTGCACTTAGGAGTGCTTTCGAACTGCTAGGTGGGCAGGAGCTGGGACCGAAAGACGGGAGCTCACTCTGCCACGGGGATTCGAACCACCGACCATACGATTGGCAAGTCCTAGGTGCTGAAGTTTTACCCACAGCGCCACCCACGTCCCCCCAAACATTACAGTACCCACGCACAAAACAGAGGTGCCAGCAGGCTTGGGGGAACTCTGAGGTTGTCGGAGGAGGAGGGATTCCTGAATATGCAGTCCCATGACCCCTGGGAGGGCAATGAGAAGCCATCTGGATTGGCTTTCCATGGTCTGAATAATCCAAAGACAACAAAGGCTGACTCAAAAATGCACAGTTATATAAAAAAAGTCACTTTCCCTTGTCTGCTGCTAAATTTCATTACAGGAGTGGAAATGCAAACCTTGCATGCTTTTGATTATTGACTCATGTCTTCACTTTATTTATTGCCTGAGTATGGCCATTCCAATTTACTTTTATAAATGATAGAAGTGCAGTCTCTTGAAGGTGTGAATATGCTGCCACATATTTCAATGAGCAATTTGTTTATGTGATTCCTGACACACAATAGTATATATTATTTTCTCTATCATTATACCATTTTCTTTTCTCGGTTATTTAGGTAGGCAGAGCGAAAGCATAATACTATCTTCCCAAATGACAGTCATATTTGATCTAAAATCGTGCTCTTCTTGTTAGGAGTTGGGTCACACAATCTTGTTTTCCTTCGCTGCAAATATGATACAGCATTTTAAAGAAAAAGGTCATACACTCGGTAGTCATTATAATAGCAAATATTTAGTCTGAATTTATGACTGCAAACCTGCAATGAAATTATCCACCCATTTCCTTTCAGGATTTATATCTGTATAACAGGACCTGCATTTTCTGTGTTGTCACACTGAGAGTTGACCTTGTGGAGGAGTCGTGATAGGATGGGAGGAAAATCCTGGCGGTATCATATAGTGTAAAGCCATCCTCTCTCTCTCTCTCTCTCTCTCTCTCTCTCTCTCTCTCTCTCACACACACACACACACACACACACACACACACACATTCCTTATTTCAACCTGAGATCATCACAGGGAAAGAAGGGGAAAGGGTTAATTTCACATACCTGAAGTTAATGCTTAACTGGCCAAATGGAACTTGGATCCAGTTATTGCAATTTGTAAACCTATGGTAAAACCAGAAGCTTGTGTGAACAGGGAAGAAAATTAGCAGATGATGAAGGTAGCTTTGGTACCTGATTCTAAGCCATCTCTTTCTTGAGACAACTCTGCATGATCATTTAGGGATTGGTTCTAGAGAGATGCCCAATAGCCAGCTGTCGTAAGGTAGAGTATTTAATTCCTAAGGAGCAAAGGAAATAGTTTGGTGCTGGGACTGTTGTGCATGCATGTCTTCTATGAAAGATCACCCATATCGCTCCTCCTCTCTCTCCTATATTATTGCTGCAAAAATGAGTGACACTATTTTTTCTCATTATTGAGTGTTCGCTGCCTCTTCTCAGCTTCACAAGCTGCATTTGCAAGGGTAGAAAAACCTGCAGTGCTACAAATAGCATTGCATTTTATGATCGCAAATGATACTAGGGCTCAAAGAAAGAGGCGGAGATGCTGAGATGCTGACAAGGAACTGTATCTAAAGGGCTTTTTTGCAGCACACTTGTGGATCATCAGTGTACATGTTGCCTGAGTTACAGCCTAGGTGGCCAGCCAGCCAGCTGATGACAGTGTTTCTATTTCTTGGGCTCTGCTTTCATCATTTGCCATAAAAGCCAGTATGGTGGTGAGTATAGTAAGGACTTTAAAATATTAAAGGGTAACATACGGTAGATCCCCCTTAGAGATCACTGTAAGTTCTCCATTTCCCCCTTTAGTCATAAGCGCCCAATCCCACTCTACTCATCATCATAATTGCAGAATAAACAAACTGTTACTTCCCAACACTGGCAAACAAACATGGTAGCCAAGTACAGTGGTACCTCAGGTTAAGTACTTAATTCGTTCCGGAGGTCCATTCTTAACCTGAAACTGTTCTTAACCTGAAGCACCACTTTAGCTAATGGGGCCTCCTGCTGCCACCGCACCGCTGGAGCCCGATTTCTGTTCTTATCCTGAAGCAAACTTCTTAACCTGAAGCACTATTTCTGGGTTAGCAGAGTGTGTAACCTGAAACGTATGTAACCCGAAGTACCACTGTAGAGAACACAACTGAAACTGAAAGTCAGAGCAAAGGAAAGCCCAAGGGGTGGAGCTAAACTCTAGCCCATGATAAGTTTCAATATTTAACTATTTAAAGGTCAAGTTACAGTACATCCTTTTTCTTTCTTTTTTAAAGGATCACTTAGGTATACGTGAGAACCCCAACCTCAGCCACACTTGGCTGAGGAGACTTTTGCAGTTGAGGTATTTCTTGTGCACTCACCCTGCCTTATTTACTGATTTTATTCAGAGGACCCTATTACATTGGTACCTTGGTTTATGAACTTAATTCATTACAGAAGTCCGTTCTTAAACCAAAACCATTCTTAAGCCGAGGTGTACTTTCCCTAATGAGGCCTCCCGCCGCTGGTACCCTTCCACCATTCAGATTCCATTCTTAGACCGAGGTAAAGTTCTCAAACCAAGACACTATTTCCGGTTTTGCAGAGTTTGTAAACCAAATCATTCTTAAACCAGACTGTTCTTAAACCGAGGTACCACTGTATTTAATTGTTCCTGTTCTTAAAACAAGCAGTCATTCTTAAATGGGGGCTGTCATTGTCTGTCATGTCACAAATTAAAAATACAATTTTCCAAAAATAAAAATCATCCCTTACCCTGGCTACAGGGCAGTCCTAGTCTCCTTCATGTGGACAGAATCTTTGGTGCTGTCTACATATTTGAATTAGCAGAAAGGGCATAGAAAGACTGGAAGGGAGAAGATTTGATGGAAATACTGGCAACCCTTTGCAGCGCCATAGACAGCTATTTTTATTCATTCACTCACTCACTCATTTCTACACTAAACACTCATAAATTTATAATATAAATATATGTTGCCTAATCAACATGTAGTCCCAAAGTGGCATGCAAAGCAAACATTAACATTTGCAAACCCAATAATCCTCATAAAGCCAGAATTTAACAGCAAGTAGCAAAATTATATGAGGAACAGTAGTAACCAGAACGTTGCAATCAATTTACAAATGTGCGTGTCTGACTACATGTCTGCTCTAAAGTTTAGCATATGCCTAAATCTTTCCTGTATTATATAGTGCAACACAACATCAGTTTAGCCTAGGCCTCCCATGTTCTCCTTGGACACATTGGGTATTTCCTATATTTCTTTTTGTATAACCACTGATATTACATCTCTTGTGCTATCTGGATACTGGAGTTCTACAGTACAGATAATTCTGACTGGGAAAAGTGATGCTCAAAATGTACATATATTATTAGCTGTTAGGCAACGTCTGTACTGAATTGTACACACATGCACATAAAATCAAGATACTGAGTTGGATCCAGACTTAGTCATGCTTAGAATAGACCTATTTTTAAAATAAATAGGAGTTATATGTGGGTCTTCTCTAAGTATGATGAGCAGAGGACTCCAGACAAAGGGGATGTGCCAGGAGGTGTGGCTGCCAACACAAAAACAGGTGCATCAAAACTCCAATGGCTAGGGGAAATCTTACAAGCTCAACCAGTTTGAAGACTCAACAGTCATGTCCACCTAAAACATGGTCAGTCAATCACCAACACACATGCACAACTCATACCTCCTTGGGCAACACTATAAACAAACACGTGGGCACAACTGCACAGCAGTTGGAGCCCCACCACACCACAACCTCACACCATCACACTTCAACCTCACACCTCTTCTCCTTGAACCCACACATCATGTATCCCAAAGAAGCACCCAATCACATATGGACAAAGTCTTTAGTGAATGCATGCAAAGCCCAGACATGCACAGCAATAGCAGAGAGCACACACACTCTTCACAAACTCCACTGGATAGATCAATGTCCAGTATATCAGGTACATATATATCAATATTGTGTACCACCACCAAAGTCAGCAGGCTGCTCTGCTTTCCTTGCAGCAGAAGCAGAGAAGAAATTGGAATTAAATACATGATAGATATTGCCTACTTTATTATTTATCAAAAGGGGAGAGATATCAGGCCTGCATAACTTCTGAGCCACAAGTCTGCCCACAGCCAACAATCTATGTGTAGAGGTGCAGCAGGATTGATAAACGTTCCTTTCAATTTTTTGCTGCCTGCTCAATACTGCTTTATCTATAGATATTTATTTTCTGGACTAGGTTTCTCTATCCCCCCCCCTTTTTTTTTGGCTCTGAAGAAGAGCCAAAGTTTCATTTATTGGCTGACTGCAGTAATCAGCTTGGAAGGATATACATTTACAGAAGCAGAGTTGCAAGCTGGCTATTGATTACTCTTTTTATGAAACATGTTAACTTCTTTCCACATAGTCATGAATCTGCAAACTGCATGGGGAAGGCTGCACTATCAGTAGGAAGAGAATAGTAAAACAATTAGCAAATGATTTCGAATTTTTATCCCTCTGTAAACATGAAGGTAACTGAATTCAGTGACGCAAATACCTGCCTAATAGAATTACAGCATAAAAGCAATGAGGAAATAACATGGAGAAATTCCCAACAGAAACTCATCTGAGAAAGCTCGTAGGCATTTGATAATTTAGTTGATCCCCCCCCCCCTGCTGTCTTCAGATGTCAAGGGCAGAAGAAAATAAAAATGTGTTTTCTTCTTTCATTCTCTGTCTTCAAGCTATGGATTGCATCTCACTTATTCTGTGTCAGTGAGTCCAGCAAGCAAGGTATACTTTATCAATTAGGATATTTTTGCCGTTAGGTTTAGAAGGCAGAATGAAGTGCAAGTGTCTATTAAGCTCTTTGCATTAAAGCAGGCTGACAGTTTTATATATAAAACATTATCTTAATAGAAGAGGATAACAATTTTCCTATTATACTTTGATCCTCTAAAGTACTTGTCCAAAACTTGGTTATTGTTCATAGCAGATGTGGTGGAATTTAGCAGCCCTGAGGGCCACATTATTATTATTGTTGTTGTTGTTGTTGTTAAATTAATAATGTATTATTTATACCCCACCCATCTGGCTGGGTTTCCCCAGCCACTCTAGGCGTCTCCCAACAGAATATTAAAAATACAATAAAACATCAAACATTAAAAACTTTCCTAAACTGGGCTACCTTCAGATGTCTTCTAAAAGTCAAATAGTTGTTTATTTCCTTGACATCTGATAGGAAGGCGTTCCACAGGGCAGGCATCACTACCGAGTAGGCCCTCTGCCTGGTTCCCTCATAGGCAAACTTCTGAGGGCTACACACCAGTAATGGGTGATAAGTAAAGGTAAAGGTACCCCTGCCCGTACGGGCCAGTCTTGACAGACTCTAGGATTGTGCGCTCATCTCACTCTAGAGGCCGGGAGCCAGCGCTGTCCGCAGACACTTCCGGGTCACGTGGCTAGTGTGACGAAGCTGCTCTGGCGAACCAGCACCAGAGCAGCACATGGAACCCCGTTTACCTTCCCACTATAAAGCAGTACCTGTTTATCTACTTGCACTTAAGGGTGCTTTCGAACTGCTAGGTGGGCAGGAGCTGGGACCGAACGACGGGAGCTCACCCCCCCGTGGGGATTCGAACCGCCGACCATGCGATCGGCAAGTCCTAGGCACTGAAGTTTTACCCACAGCGCCACCCGCGTCCCTAGTAATGGGTGATACAAGAGGCAAAATGTGGATAGAGTAATGAATGTGACTCTTTCTTTACCTAGCCTTCAGACCCTCCAAGTGTCCCTATTTTCCAGGGACAGTTCCGGATTTAGAGTCTATCCCAGTTTCTGATTTGATCCCGGAATGTCCCACTTTTCTGTAGGACGTTCATATTTTCATCAGAGAAACGGTGGAGGTTTTGGCAGGACATCCCTATTTTCATTGGGAAAATGTTGGAGGCTATGCCAACCACTCAAAAAACAGAGGTTTCTTCATACACAGTTCCATACAGACTGCACCTAGGCAAGCAAAGGTCATTATAACAGATCAAGGACAAATTCTAACCAGGCAAAAGCACCCAGAGATGGTACAGAGCAGGGCTGGTAGGAAGCATAGCATAAGAAGGGGTGATGTGGCTTATGGAGATGCCTGGAGGCAGGCATGAGAGATCTCAAGGGCTCCATTTAGTCCCTGAAGTTCTCAAGCCACTGTTTATAGAACAATAAAAATGCAGGACAATTACATACTCTCTAACATTTCTCCAATGAAAATAGGGATACCCTATTCCACAACAACATCTTCCAACATCAACCGCTATTATTGCTTTATTTATACCCCACCCCATACACTCTGGATAGCTTCCAACATATATAAAAACATGAAGAAGAAGAAGAGTTTGGATTTGATATCCCGCTTTATCACTACCCTAAGGAGTCTCAAAGCGGCTAACAATCTCCTTTCCCTTCCTCCCCCACAACAAACACTCTGTGAGGTGAGTGAGGCTGAGAGACTTCAGAGAAGTGTGACTGGCCCAAGGTCACCCAGCAGCTGCATGTGGAGGAGCGGAGATGCGAACCCGGTTCCCCAGATTACGAGACTACCGCTCTTAACCACTACACCACACTGGCTCCCATGATAAAACATTAAACATTTGAAAAACTTCCCTATACACGGCTGCCTTCAGATGTCTTCTAAAAGAAGTACAGTTACTTAGCTCCTTGACTCACATAACTCCGTACCCTCCAACATTAATCCAATGAAAATAGGGATGTCCTGAGGAAAAGTGGGACATTCCAGGATCAAATTAGAAACTGGGATGTCTTCTGTAAATCCAGGACTGTCCCTGGAAAATGGGGGCACTTGGAGAGTCTGCAATTAACAGTATATATTGAGCTAATAAAATGACCAGCTGTAGTGTAAAAGCATCAGAAGAACTGAGGAGAAAGAGTTTCCTGTTGCCTACGCCCTACAGGGACTCAAAGGACCTCCTAAAAAAACAAGGTCTTAGCGGCTCTTTAAAAATCATGAGAGAACCAGGCACACATGGGTCCCTGGAGAACAGTTTCCACAAGTGCAGTGGTCTGAAGTCTAACTCCAAATCAGCGGAAACATATTGAGGTCCTCCTCAGAAGATCCTAAGAGGATATTGTCTGAGCTATATCTTTATATACAGAACTCTGAACTCATGCCATTTAGACTGCTGAGAGCTAAAACAGACACCTTGATCTGGGTTTAGAAGTGAAATGGCAAAGAGTGCAGTTCTTCCTAGAGAAGGGTAATATCACATGCAAAATTCTGGCTACTGCCAGAATCTGGAAAAGGCTACTCATTTTTATGGAACAGCTTGTTTACATCAAACATTGTTTCACTTTATAATCTCAGTTCTGAATTTTCCAGGCATAAACATACAGATGCAAGCAGGCATATGACAGAACTGCTGATACAATCTATACAGGAAGCGATTATGGGTGATCCATTTATGGAAATACAAAAAGTGTGTTAAATATTAAATGGAGCCATCTCAGATTAAAATGTAAATAAATAGAAAGCAGTTCATTTGTATACCACCTTTGGAACTGTCGCACTACAGCGCTTTCATGAAATGCATTTCTTCTGCAAACCTATTTCCTTTGCCTTTTATTGCTTTCTGCTCGTCCAGTTGATTGGAAGACATTTCAGAACAGTTTCAAAACATCAGTTTCTTCGTGAGCAGGGAGATTTTTGCTTTTGTAATGCCAGTGCATTTACCACATATGTATGCTGAGCTGGTGGGAAGCAAGCAGTCATACAAGCAAGCAGTTTACATACTAAATTCAGCCCATTATCCCAAAATCTCCCCTCCCCCCCAATTAAGCAATTATCCAGAAATCTCTCAGCAGTTTTCCAAGCTACCTCTATACTATGTTCAAATTCAAAATTGCAAAGATGTGGCTTCAATCCACAATTGGCTTTACATTTAAAAAGCAGCAGCAACAACAACAGCAACAGCAACAACAACAACAACAAAAACCCTAACCTGGTGAGACACTAATAGGGATGCCATACTTCAAAAAGTAAAAACCAGGACACCCCAAAAGTTGTTGAGCCAAAAAAATAATAATTAAAAATTGCAAGACAAAGCACCACGTTTCAAAAATTCAAGCCCTACATTAGTAGCCATAAAGGGAACAAGTATTGTTCACCTACAGCTTTACAGGTTGTCAAGAAGAAATGGTGTGTTTTTCTCTGGAAGAGGGGAATAATATACCCCCTTACAGTATTCTCAAATTGACCAATTAATAATGTTTCTTCACACGATATATTTTTCAATGGTCAGGGACAATGGGAGTTATAGTCTAACACCATCTAGAGCAGAGATAGGGATTTTGCTGGGCTACAACTCCCATAATTCCTGACCATTGGCCATTCTGATGGCAGTTAGAGCACAACAACATTTGGAAATTCACAGGATCAAAGAGCCACATGACCCTTCATCTAAAGGATTGCCACATTGGCTATCCCTGAATTAGAATTAGAGAGTGATTGATTCAAGCTTACTCAATGAGCTTTGTGGCTGAGTGGGGATTTGAACTTGGCCTTCCTGGATCCATACAAACCCATTGAAATCAGTAGGGCTTATAAATGCTCAACTTTGGCTCAAATCCAAACCATTTCATAAGAACTGGTATAACTTACTGCTGACGCAATCCCTTTGTTCAGCCTTCCAATTCAGTTCAGAATTGGACACATGAAGCTGCCTGACAATAGAATATTGGTCCATCTAGTCTAGTATTATCTACAATGTGATTTCCCTTATTTTCTGTGCTGCTAAAGAATTAGGTTACATAGATTTCTTTGAACAGTTGTCTTGAAGGAAAGGGCATAGGAGAAAGCTCTGTTAAAAAAAGGCCATGTTTCACAATGTTTATGATATTACAGAGATCATCAAGGCTGACTTTGGATGTGACAGAGAGAACTGATGTGCTGGTGACTCCCGTATCTGCTTTTAGCACTTTTGGACAAAGGTGGAACTTTGCTGTGAGATGTGTGAGATGGGCCTACATCTGTTATTTATGTATCCTTTGGGGGAATGTCATTTCCCTCTTCAAAGAATTGCACTGAATGTGCAATTTATTCTTGCATTCTCTCTTACTGCTCCTTCAGAACACCCAAAAGCCAACTTATGTTTCATGTCTTAATGGCGATGCATGACTGACTATGAATCACCTAGTGAACCCTCAGGAATGATATTACAATGCAGCATTTGTGAATCCAATCAAAAACGCAGCACTGAGAATGTGCTGAAAAATCAGGATGTCCAGAACTTACCAAAAGAAATACCACCAGTCTTATCAAAAACTCTTGACCCCCTTTGAAATCTTCTGAAATCCCTTGAGGCCAGGGATGGTGAACATGTGGCCCTCCAGAAATCGTTGGACTACAATTCCTATCAGTCCCGTGGCAAATGGAAAAGTCCAGGGATGATGGGAGTTGGAGCCCAACAGCATCTGGGTTCAACATTCCTGCATCAGACTCCTGATGTTGCTGGAATCCAGTAGCAACCTTGGTTTAAACAGAACTGTACTAGTCTTGCCAAAACATATTCAGATTGCCTCTACATTTCTTAGATTGTATATTTCTTCTGCAGAGGAAAGCCGTCCTCCACAAGATGTCCAGAGGGTGGCAACACGAGAACCAGTCTTTTCTGCGGTGGCTCCCCATTTGCTTTCCCCTGGGAAGCTCGTTTGACACCTTCATTATATATATTTAGGTGCCAAGTGAAAACATTTCTTTATAACTAGGCCTTTGGCTGATTAACAATCTATGGTCTTCAAAATGTGTTTATGGGAGCTAGGGTTGTTGATTTTATTATTATTATTATTATTATTATTATTATTATTATTATTATTATATATTTTGTGTCCTCACTTTGTTTATATTTGTATTTTTATATTATATTTTTATACGAAGTACTCTGTGGTCTTCAGAAAAAGGGTGATATACAAAGTTATTTAATTAAAACAATAATAATAACAACAACAACAACACATGGAATTTGGTGGTCTGACCCAATTAAGTTTTGTTCACGTTGGGCTATTCTCATATCAGGTACCCACAACTGCCCAAGCTGTTCATGCATTGTCTAAAAAAAATGTAAAAGAAGCCTGACTAATTATATGAAAATTACATGCAAAAATATACATATTTGTATAGTATGTATAAGAGTTGAGCCTATGTTTTTCTGTATTTCTGTGGCACAACTTTATAAGCACATTAATACATATGTATATTTAAACACCTAGATCAATTGTTGTATATATCTGTGTGGTGGTTACTTTAGAAAACCTAGATTGTATGTACACACAATATGCATATAATATTCTATATATAATAATGCATAGTGTTTGTATATTAAACAGAACCAATAAATGGACTTTATTCCAGCTGAGATTACAAAGCAAGATGGCAATGGGACAGGGGAATTTTGGTGCACAGTAAGTTGACAATAAGATTTTCAGAAAATCCCATCCCTCATGAGAACGGCTTACGCTTGGGTGAGAGACAGAGATTCCACACGTCTTGCGTTCAAGGCTGCAAGGCCTTATCAGACTGGCAACCATCAGCTGCCTTGCAAGTAGGAAAGAGAGACTGAAGAGACTATCGTGATGCAAGCAATGCTATGTTAGGCAATATAATCTTAGCACAACAAAGCATAATGAAGGTCTCATGTTGCCCCAGAGAGTTCCCGACCAGTAAAGAGGGGCCTGTCTGTTGTAAATGCCATCTGCTCCTCTGGCTGACAGATCCATGGTTGTGGCCCAAATCCAAGCCCTCGGCTGGGCTTCCAGGAACTGGGAGAAAACGCTGCCTTTTCAAGCCTGACATGATCCTCATGAAAAGCAACCCTGGACAGAAGAAGTTGCAATTTCCTAGGTAATATAGCTGTGTTTTCTTCCTGAGTTAATCGAAGGACTCGCCATGAAGCAGATGCCATTGTTCAAGATGGTATTGTGGCTGTTTTCATAAAGTATTCCAAGGACTCTTCTGGCTTTTCGCTTGCTCTGTGTGTCAACATCCATGTGTTTGGAGGGAGCAGATGGTAAGCTTAAACTGTGAAATGAAAAGTGTGCAATGGCGAGAGTGCTCTCCGTAGGAAGGGAGCGTCCGTCACATTATTTTACACTAGATTCCCTCAGTGTTTGGAGACAGGGCTTAACAAATGACACTTTCTCTTTTGTTAATTGCTGAAAAGTCAGAGGGTAATGAGACTCTTTCTTATCATTCCTAGCAGGCACTGAGCACCAGGAAAGGGGTTGTAGGGCTGGTGAATTATTGGGGCACCGCCTTAAGACTCTTAACACTTCATCACAACACCTGCTGGCCCCTTTTCTCTTGAGGTGTCTATATATTGCCTTAAACAAAAGCCTGTTAACTCATTCAGGAAAATAGAAAAAAGCTGAACTGATGCAGACATGAGGCATACTGAATTTTAGATTGAATAATAATAATAATAATAATAATAATAATAATAATAATGTAACAGTAAAAGGGTAAACGGACCCCTGACCATTAGGTCCAGTCGTGACCGACCCTGGGGTTGTGGTGCTCATCTCGCTTTATTGGCCGAGGGAGCCGGTGTTTGTCCACAGACAGCTTCCGGGTCATGTGGCTAGCATGACTAAGTCACTTCTGGCAAACCAGAGCAGCCCACGGAACCGCCATTTACCTTTCCGCCAGAGTGGTACCTATTTATCTACTTGCACTTTGACGTGCTTTTGAACTGCTAGGTTGGCAGGAGCAGGGACCGAGCAATGGGAGCTCACCCCATCGCGGGGATTCAAACCGCCAACCTTCTGATTGGCAAGTCCTAGGCTCTGTGGTTTAACCCACAACGCCACCCGCGTCCCTAATGTAACAGTAATAATAATAGTTAGAGATGTCATGTAGAGGTTTTGGTGGGGGCTAAGTAAATCCTGAATTATGATGATGATGATGATGTCTGTCCATTGCTAATATGAGGATAATAATATTAGCTTACTTTGTTGGTCTGTTGAAAGTATTATAGAGCTAATGTATATGAAGCACATGGCTCACTGTAGACACAGCTTGCATGTGATAATACATTTTCCTCAAGTGCATGGACATAGTATAAAGGCAATTCTGTGATATATTGCTGACTGAGCCAAGCCGGACAGAACTTACCTCATTGTAAGCTCTGAAAAATGTGCCTTCTGGAGGTGTGGCAGGACTGAGTAGGGGGGAATAACACTGGATCCTAACTGCACACAACTTGTTCATATAACCAGGCAACCTGGCAGAATTTACGCTGGCAAAAAGGATGATACTAATCAACGGAAGGCTTGCTTACTATCTGCCAGATGTAGAGTGAGTCAGCCGACATTAGCCATTCTGCTGAACAGAGTTTGGATCTAGCTTACTTTATGTTGGCTTAATTTACACTGGCTTGCTTTATGCTGGCTTTCCATACTTAGGACTGCTCTGTAATTTCTCCCCCATACATAGCTCTCACTTCTAGAAGCTCACAGGGGGAGGCACAATGTTTCAGTAAAATTACTGGATCCCATTTCCTTCAATGTGCAATATTTTCCCATGGCATGCACTATAATGAACTGCATTTTTTTTTGTTTATTTTACAGTAATAATTCACTGCTCATTACAAATCTTTCAACATGTGTATGCAACATGAGTTCCTAATATGTGGCTCTTGATCTAAATTCACACAGGTGGCAAACAAAGGGAAGAAAGCGTGTTCTCCCTAACAGAGAGCACGTGTTGCGGTTGGGAACAGGCCACCCTCCAGTGACTAGGCAAATTTAGTTGAACCCGACCATTAAATGGTTAAACCGTGTTGCTGGGGTGTTTTGATTGTTGCCAATTCGGAGGAGGGGTCAGAGTCTATATATACAGGGGCCAGACGTTGGCACGGCCTCTTGGCCGTTTTGCATCGGATCACCCGCCCTCCCTCCCTTTTTATAGGGTGGTTCTTGGGTTCATTTGACCTTGCTATGCCTGTCATGGGGTCGTTCGCCTTGGTGCGGGGGCCTGGTAGGAATTTTGCCATCTGGCTGATTGGCTGGTGCCATTTGGTTTTTGCCTACTGCGTAGCAAATCGTCACAACTTGTAAGGTTGGCGGTTAGGCATTGGTTAAATTGGTGCTTGGAGGGGTAAGGGCCTACCCCTCCAAATGATGCGAATGGGAATTCCGTTAAAGGAATCCAGGGGCTTGCCATTCTTTCGTCCTTGTCCCCGGAGTCGGACTTGGGCCGTGCAAGCCCCACAGGAACATGAGGGTGAGAAGTGATGGTCTGATGCCCAGCTTCATTTCTCACCCAATACTTGTTTCCCACGCTGGCTTCCGCTGGTGTCCGGAAGGCCAGCTGGCTTCCGCTGGTGTCCGGAAGGCCAGCTCTGTCCCTGAGGGCAAGGACAGATAGTCATAACCAATGCCTAAGCAACCACTCACATTTTTGTATTGAATAAAGTTGTGGCCAAAATTATGCCAAAAACCTTAAACAAAAATTGATGTGTGAAGTGTGAATTATTGGGGGGCTACTGTGACTCAACACGCAAATAGGGGAAAGGGAAGAAGTTGAAAGAGGAAGATGGAGAAAAAAGAAAGAAGGAAATGAGGGAAAATACAGTATCCTCATCTACCTCTGATATAGCTCAACCCACATTTGGCTGTAAACTTGCCCATAGCTGCTGGTTGCTGGTATATCAAATAGATTAATAGATTAATCCTAAGGGACAATCATCATTGTTGCCCATTTTCATAATCAACATTAACTTGTTTTAATAAACCCTCAGGAGGGTTTATTTTATTTAAAATAAAATATTTTATTTTAGTAAATATAATCTATGCATCACAATAACCACAAAGACCACCCTCCAAGTGTCCATATTTTCCAGGAACAGTCCCGGATTTAGAGAAGCCAGGATTTATTGGTTTCTGCTTTGATCCTGGAATATCCAGCTTTTCCTTAAAAGTAAAGGTAAAGGCACCCCTGACCATTAGGTCCAGCTGCGGACGACTCTGGGGTTGCTCTATAGGCCAATGGAGCTGGCGTTTGTCTGCAGACAGCTTCTGGGTCATATGGCCAGCATGACTAAGCCGCTTCTGGCGAACCAGAGCAGTGCACAGAAACACCGTTTACCTTCCCGCCGGAGCAGTACCTATTTATCTACTTGCACTTTGACGTGCTTTCAAACTGCTAGGTTGGCAGGAGCAGGGACCGAGCAACGGGAGCTCACCCCGTCATGGGGATTTGAACTGCTGACCTTCTGATTGGCAAGCCCTAGGTTCCCACGTCCCTTTTCCTTAGGACATCCCTATTTCCATCAGACAAATGTTGGAGGGTATGGAGTTATGCTAACCCTGAGCCAAGGAGATAAGTAATTATACAACCTTTAAAAGACATCTGAAAGCAGCCCTGTATAGGGAAGTTCTTTTAAATGTTTAATGTTTTATTATGTTTTTTATATATGATGGAAGCAGCCCAGAGTGGCTGAGGCAACCCAGTCAGATGGGTGGGGTATCAATATTAAAGTTATTATTATTACGGAAAAGGACATCCCTATTTTCATCAGAGGATTGTTGGAAGGTATGGACTTTTGTTCTGCTGGCCCCTAAACTGCAAGCTATGCTAGTCAGAAGCACATTTCCCCTCCCCATAGTTTCTTGGTTACTAAGATTTCTACACCCAGGGAGCTATTAGAGTTACAGCTCTGATTGTTATAATGACAGTGTTTGGCTCTACATCTAAATATTTATCTAGAACTGTTTCTATCTATAGATACACCAGTGTATTCTGCACCAGTAAATTGCAGAGTAGAAACAATTAGGTAATATATATATGCAAGTAAATATTTGAAGAGCAAGTGACTTAGTATCAGAGCAGGTGCCTTCTGTTCCTCCAAAGCCCTGGCAGTCTGTCAAAAGTCAGAGTCTTTGCCAGCTTCATTGTGCGACTTGGCACTCTGGATGCTAATAAAAATGCAAATCTTCTCTAGAAATCTAGAGCGGCTGGCACATAGCAGTTGATGCGGTAGTCTCACGCTTGCTGTCTCACACTTGCGCCACTTGACCTACAGTTATGGATTTCCAGACCCCCCAAAAATGTATAAAGCACATTGATAATGGGGTGTAAATTTGTTAACTCTGTGCCACAGGAGGACAGAATCTGTGACACCAGAAGCGAATGAGTATAATGATGTAGAGTTTTCTACAAGGCCAAAGACCCCAGGTGCAAATTAAGTGACTGTGGTATTTCTACATATTCCCTGCTCTGGCAATGCCAGTTCCCCTCACAGGGAGTCAATGTTGCAGGCAGATCATGAGCCCGACCCGTGCACATGAGGCTTAGGTAGCTCCGCGCCACAGGTAGTCCCTGGCTGTGTCATTTCAGTCCAATTGGGCGAAGGGGGTGTGGCTTATCCCATTTAAACAAGCAGCGGCCAGGCTCACACCCTCTTTTACCTCCCTCCCGCTTGCGTAGTTCTCCCTTCCTCCCTAAGGTTAGGTCTTCCTAAGGCTATGGACTTTGGTCCGTCACCTTGGTTGTCCAGGCGGCCTGGTAGGATTTTTTTCCACTTGGCAAATTGGCACCAGCCACTTGGTTTTCCGCCTACCTCATAGCAAATTGTCACAACTTTGTAAGGTTCGGTGGTTAGGCATTGGAGTATTCGGTTGGAGGTGAGGGGAGGTGGCGGCCATCACCTACCCCTCCTATTTCAAGGGTATTCCGTTAAAGAAATCCGGGGGGGGGTGTCCTCTGTTCGAAGCCCAGACGGGGGCCAGGGCCATAGCACGACCCCCAACAGTGACCCTGGGGGAATTCCTAGTTGATGTGCATCAACAGGGCTCCCCCTATCAGTGGTTAACCCTTACTAGACTCCCAGCAGGCAGGCAGGAGTCAGATATAGTCATTGGTTCCAGTGCCTAAGCCAATACCACTCACATTCTGTAATCAATAATGTTGTGGCCTTTTTCAGCCCATTAACCTAAATTCTGGTATCAAGTGTCTTTATTCTACAATGGGGGAGGGTTCAGGACCTTGCCATGAAATTTGGATGGCATTCCCCCACTACGGACATCTTCTGTGAGATCCGCACAGTAAGAAAATAACCTCAGTTGGGGGTGAGAATTCAGCAACCTAGTCTCAGTCACTGATTCTGAGCTATAAATTTATCCACCCATACCTTGCTATTTCAAAGGTTCAAAAACAACTTTTCTTAGCATTTTCCAAAAAAGCAAACACCTTGTATAAATAAACACCACAAAATAGAAACAGAAAACTGTCCTGTGCCCGTGCCATGACTCATAAAGAAGTAATCATGCATCATCCACTCTTAACTTCTAAAAGAATTCACACCAAGAATTGTAAATACTTTAAATAATTCTTTCCCTCCAAGTGTAATAGTTAAGATTATTGCCAAATGCTCCACAACTGAGTATCCGTACATATTGTAAATGTTAATAATTATAATTATAATAATTTATTATTTATACCCTGCCCATCTGGCTGGGTTTCCCCAGCAACTCTGGGCGGCTTCCAACAAAACACTAAAATACAATAACCTATTAAACATTAAAAGCTTCCCTAAACAGGGCTGCCTTTAGATGTCTTCTAAAAGTTTGGTAGTTATTTTTCTCTTTGACATCTGGTGGGAGGGTGTTCCACAGGGCGGGTGCCACTACCGAGAAGGCCCTCTGCCTGGTGCCCTGTAACTTGGCTTCTCACAGCGAGGGAACCACCAGAAGGCCCTCAGCGCTGGACCTCAGCGGCCGGGCAGAACGATGGGGGTGGAGATGCTCCTTCAGGTATACTGGACCGAGGCCGTTTAGGGCTTTGAATTGTGCTCGGAAACGTACTGGGAGCCAGCGTAGGTCTTTCAAGACTGGTGTTATATGGTCTCGGCAGCCGCTCCCAGTCACCAGTCTAGCTGCCGCATTGCGTGGCGATTCCCGCCCCCTCCCACAGATGGAATAAATCAAGACACCGGACACCAGAATTTAGGTTAATGGGTGAAAAATGGCCACAACTTTATTGATTACAGGTAAGAGCGGTATTGGCTTTAGGCATTGGCCCTATCAGACTAACCGGCATAGAACCGGGGAGGGTTAAGCACCACCAGGGGGAGCCCCTGAGATGCATATCCCTGGGCGCTCCCCGAGGGGTTACCGCTCAGGAGCGTGCTTTAGGCCCTAGCCTCCATAGGTTTCGGACGAGGCAACGCCCCCAGAGTCCTTTATCGGACTACCCTTCAGCATTTGGGGGAGGTGATGGCGTTCCTCCCCCCAACTCATTTGCATAATAATACCCCTGCCAATGCCTAACCGCCCAAACCAAAGGTGTTGTGACGTTTTGCTACGAGGTAGGCGAAAAAACCAAGTGGCTTCCAAAATACAGCCAATTAGCCAAATGGAAAAACTCCTACCAGGCCCCTTGCGGCGACCAGCCGAAGCCCATAGCAAAGTCCAAATGACAAACTAGAGGGTGGGTGGGAAGCTGCAGCTGGCTGAAAGAAAAGAAAGGGATGAGCATGGGCTGCCCTGACCTTAAAGGAACTCTCCTAAGCCTGCCCCCGTCGCCAGCCTGGCATGGTGAATGATGACTCCCGGGATACCCAAGTCCCACGGGGCTGAGCTAGCCCCGTGAGGATGTAGGTGGGTCCATGAGCCCGCAACTCCCCCTTCCTTATGTCGGGAGTGGCTTTCTGGATCAGTTGTAGTTTCCGGGTCACCTGGAAAGGTAGCCCCACTACCTTTCTTTGTTTGTTGTGGTTCTGCATTCAAGTGCTTACATTATTGTTTGTCATGGTACAAAAGGATCATATATATGCCTAAGCCAACCATAGAGGATGTATATAACCAGGACTGGTGTAGTTCATCAACATCTGGAGTACACCAACACACTCCTGATGTATGCCATATATATGCTTGTGACAGCAAAGACCCCATTAAGTCCTTGGTCATGATCATAACTTTGCATGTACACTGTTCACCATAGTTTTTTATACATTGTCTGGCTTCTGAAAACCAAGGTGTGTGGAACCCTTTGGTTTATAGTAGAAAGTTCACTGAAAACATTCCTTCAGTGTGCAGTAAAACAGAACAGATTATAGATTAGTGTTAGGAATAATTAGGCAAGGGACTGATAATAATAATGGCAAGTATCTTCGCACTGTTATATAAATTAACGCTGCCACTGTTTTTGAGACACTTTGTACGAAACATTGTAAGAGATAACTAAGAAGCAGCCGTACTAATTTGCAAAGGTCTGCAATGGGTGAAAACCTGTTTGCAACAGGCTAAGAAAGTCTCAGGTGAGTGCTAGGAAACTATTTCTTCTGCTGTCAGTCTGAAATGGGAGACTTCAGCCTAGCTTTGAGAGCCAGACCAGCCTGTTGACCAGGCTGGGTTTGGCTTCACCTGCTCACATTCTGAGAATGCACCTGATTGTTCCATGGTTGAGCAGCTTTGACTGCCTAAAAGCAAAGGTACCTGTGGCTGTTCAGTCAGAAAAGTGTCCTTTACTATAAAGTCTCAAGGTGATCACCAGGAAAACGTCTTCTGAGCTTTCTCCCTACCTGCACTCAGCCTGCCACGAGAAAGAGCCAGGCACGCTTTGTTCCATTAGATTTGATCATCATTCAATTTTCCGTCCAGAGTCTGTGTATTAACAAAAAAGAGAGTAGTGGTTCAGCTTAGTGGACTGCTTCCATAACAGGTGATGGAGTGGGTAGATATAAATAGTACACACACACACACAATATACTGCCACTTGAGGTTGTCCATATAGAATTGACGTGTGGTAGGTTCAGGAATGTCAAAATGAATAACTTCCTTTCACAAAAGCCCTCTTTGTATGCAGAGGCGTAAGAAGGTCAGGTGGTACGCGGTGCGGAAAATTTCTTGTCAACCACCCCCTCCCCCTTGATTTTTTTTTGCCTGCAAAAATGGTTTTACGTTATTTCATATTTTCTTACAAAGGAGTGTGGATTCTGGGCCTCTGATAACAAGTAGGCGACTATGGACAGATACTTAAATCTACAGGATGGATTGTGTTTTGGCTTATGTTATGTTATTTATATTTATTGTTTATTTATTTAATAAAATTTATTTTTAAAAAACCTGCAAAGTGGTTTACCAAAACAAAAAAACACCACAGCAGTAAAATCAAGAAAAAAATAACAATCCTATTTTAAAGCATACGAATGCTAAAATATTAAGATTAAAATTACTTCAACTTCCTAAGCATCTAGTTATGCTTGCCTAAAGAAGAATGCTAGCAAAGTCACCTGCTTTGTTGCAATAGGCAGAGGGTTCCAAAGTGCAGGTACTGTCACAGTAAACAATGCAGTACAGATATTATGTGGAACCTGTAGTAGTAGCCAACCTAGTTTCTGATTTGATCCTGGAATGTCCCACTTTTCCATAGGATGTCCTTATTTTCATTGGAGAAATGTTGAAGGGTATGGAGTTATCTGATCCTCAAGCCATCTGAAAGGAAGCTTTTTTAAAAAATAAAAAGTTTAATGTTCTATTATGTTTTTCTAGATGTTGGAAGCTGCCCAGAGTGCCTGGGCAACCGCATAAGATGTGTGGGGTATAAATAGTAAGATTATCGTTATGGAATGGAATGTCCCTGTTTTCATCAGAAAAAAATGTTGGAGGGTATGAAATGGAACCTATATGTTTTCCATGGATGTTTCTGCCTTAAAATCATCATACTTCTGCAGACAGAGCCTGACAAGCTTTGTACAATAGGTTCTGAGATTGAATTTTCCCTTGCATAATGATAATGAATAATTCACTTATCCTTTGCCTTCTCAAAGGTAGTTTCTGAATAAATAATTTGCTTGCAAGGATGCCTTTAGGTTATCCATGTAGCTATTGCAACAGTATATTGTCAGGTTTAACAAGTGAACAGGGGATGGAGAATGATCTTAAGAACATGAGAATTGCCTTGCTGAATCAGACCAAGGCTCATCTGGTCCTGAACTTCGTTTCCACAGCAGCCAGCCATCTGCCTCTGGAAGCTCAAAGGAAGACTGTCAGCATCTGGAACACTCTGTTGTATAGGGTCTCTCAGCACGGAGATTACATTTTGTCCACATGGCTAATAGCCAGGGCTTTTTTTTTCAGCTGGAAATCTCTGGAACCCAGTTCTGTCACCTCTCAGATGGGTGCCATTGCCTTTCTAAGAGAACTAGGGAGGCGTTCATTGTGAGTTCTGGCACATCCTTTTCTAGAAAAATAGCACTGCTAACAGCGAAATCTAATACCCCTACTATCCATTAATTTATATATATTTTTAAAGGCTATCTGAATGACCACCATTACATTCTAGGGCAGTTAAACCCCTAAATCAGGAGTAGCCAGCATGGCACCCTCCATTTAGCTGAAATCTGCTTCCTTCTTATTTTCACCCATTGGTTCAGATCCTGCCTCCCCTGGATCAACAGAGAACAAGTCTCTTTTGTTTTTATTATTATTTATATTTTATTGAAGTGATTTCAATTGAAAGATATAAAAGCGATACAGGAAAAAAAAGAAGGAAAAGTAAGGGGGAAAGAATAACAAATATAAATATAAAAAGAATATATATATATATACATATATGCAAAAATGCAACCTACAATAGTCCCATACATTTATATAATTGATATTGTTATTATCCTAACACTTTGTAGCTTCATTTTGTATAAAGTCCTTCCAGATATTACCAAATTTATCCAGGCAAAGTCTGTACCTGTAAGCAGTCCGTTCATAGGTTGCGAGTGATGTCATATTGTCAATGCATTGATTAAAGGGTATCATATCCCTATTTTTCAATAACAGTCTCTTGGCCACCATTAGGGCACACAAAATCCATTTCTGTTGCCTCGCTGATAATTTCCATACTTCAGGTATATAGTTCAATAGAATATTCTCCCCTGAAAGATTTAACTTTTTCTGCACAGTCATAGTTACACAGTCCAGCACTTTCTCCTAGAATTAGTCAGTATAGAATACTGTACAAACATATGTTTGAGGGAGAACAAGTCTTCTACAACTTCTGCATGACAGACTATTGCTACGCCTTTTCTTAACTAGGCTTGCCATACTTCAAAAAGTGAAAATCCTGACACAAAAGTTGTTGGCAAAGTTGTTGAACCATAGGACCTTCAACTGTTCCTCATAAGGCTTTGTTTTGAGGCTTCTTGCCAAATAGGCGGGCCTTCTCTGACCAGTGAAGGCTAGAGGGGATCTATAACTTCCTGTGGTCTGGATGCTATGCTTCTGTTAATGGGGCAAAAGATTTTGTTAGCTTTGTTAAGCAGCTGCCTCACACTGCTGACATGCTGTGATGGCCCGGGAATCTGATTCAGAGGCTGAACCTGAGGATTCCCAGCCTGCACAGGAGTCCCCGCCTCCAAAACCAGCTGAGCCGGGGCTGGGGCTTGAATCTGAAGGGTCCTCACCTGTGCTGGATCCTCAGGAGCAGACACGAGCTGAATCCGCTCTGGCTCCAGAGGTGATCGAGGACCCATTGCCTGCAGGTGCTCCTCTCTCAGCCCTGTCAGGGGAAGCTGAGGTTGCCTCTGGGTCCAGTAACCCTCCAGCCTCTCCTGAGCTGCAGAGGCTCAGGGTAGAGAGGCGGAGGGAACTAAGTTCTCACAGGAGGAGTGCTCGCCACCAGGCCAGGAGAGGCGAGTCACCTGTGGACGGGGCCGCGCTATGCCTCAGAGGAGATAAAGGCCAGTCAGCCCAGTCCCAGGTTGCGGGAGCAATATTGTTGCAAACCTGTTCCTGCCAGCACCCTGACCTGCTCTTCCGGAGTTCCTGACCACGCCCAGCCCCTTGCCTTGGACCCTGCTTCGCCCTCAATGGACAGCCTCCAGACCCTTGACCCAGGACCGTACTCAGACCATGCCGCACGGTAATTCCCCCCCCCCCCCGGGACCAGCACACATGCTCAGTTTATCAATGAAGACATTTAATTCCTTTTCACATGTACTGATCTACTATATCTATACACCCAAGTTCACAAAGAACCCAGACAAATGCAGGCAGAACCTGACTCAGTTCAGCCATCCAGATTAGGGATTTATGTCACTCAAAGTCCTGTTGCTGAACATGAAAAATGGCCGACGGGGGAGATATGGGGAGATTAAAAACATGGGGAAACTATTGCTCCTTTCCACAAGAATCAGAGGCGTAAAAATAAATAAATCCTGTGGAGACAAGTGACTTCCCATTCTCTCCAAAGATTGTTGTTCTAGTTTAAGAGGTACTTAAAACGAGAGGGGAAGTAATCCAACATTTTTCAAATACTACATTCCATGCCTTTACAAGTACAGTACAGTGGTACCTTGGTTCTCAAACGCCTTGGTTCCCAAACACCGAAAACCCAGAAGTAAGTGTTCCGGTTTTCAAAAGTTTTTCAGAAGCCGGACATCCAATGCGGCTGTTGGCTATTGTTTCTGGAGTGCATGCACCAATCAGAAGCTGTGCCTTGGTTTTTGAACATTTCGGAAGTCAAACCGACTTCCAGAATGGATTAAGTTCGAGAACCAAGGTACCACTGTATTTGGCGCTTTTGGTTTTGCTATTTATTTTGTATTTTTGAGGCTTTTTCAGTTAATTTGTTTTTGTGAATGTGTGGAACCCAGTTCAGCTGATTGATTGTGTGACTGCAGAAATGGATAAAAAATCCCCCTCCAAACAATGACTATCATCAGAGCAAGTAAGAAAAAAAAAATTTAATTTTCATAATCTACAATACTGTCTTATTTATTTTATATTTTATAGTACAGTACATTTTTGCCTGGTGCCTAAAGGTGTATAATGAAGGCATCAGCTGAACTTCCCTGGAAACAGCATTCCACAGATGGGGAGCCACTGCAGGAAAGACCCATTTTCGTGTTGCCACCCTCTGGACGAGGAGGAGGCAGAACACAAAGAACGGCCTCAGAAGATGATCTCAGGGTGCAGGTAGGTTCATATGAAAAGAGGCGGTCCTTGGGGTATCGTGGTCCTGAGCCATAATAAGCCGTAACTCTATAAGAAAGTTGTTTTACCACAACAGAACAAGTTCTTTCTGCAGTTTGGGAATGCAGAGTGTGTTTTGTTGGCCTGTTCTCATAGATCTTTGGTCTTAGGGAAGTCTTCCCTTGCCTTCAGTTTGGCTCTGCTTGTATTCTTAAGAATAAAGCAAATATTGTCATTGCACCACAAAGGAAATCAAAACACCACTTTTCTTCCAACTTGCTACAGTGCAGGGAAGTGGCGCCAAGTTCATAACAATATATGATACTTGTGTACGGAGAGTGAGAGAGAAATAGAGAGATAACTGCCAGTTCCTATTCTTTCTCCCAAGAAAGATACTGTGTAGGAAATAGCATGATTAGATTGCTGGATTTTGTAAAATCCCCTTGATGATCTGGCACTGAACCATTTTAATACAAATATTCCCATCTGATGTCCTGCCTGTTCACACATCTGGCCTGTGCCAGAAACAGGTGTTGTTCCTTTTAGCTTGCCTTAGAGCTTAATAGCTGTGCTGTTTTCCTCCTATAAATGTTTATTCTGTCTCTTAGAGAACTTGTTAGCCATCATCTATCAGGTGCTCCAGAGATTATACCCAAGCACTGGAAAGACCTCAGCCCTTGATAGTTTAACAGTTGGCTAAACAACGTTCAGCACTGGAAAAGTTAGACACAAAAAGAAAAAGGAAGCAAAAATAAAAATGTGCTGGAAAGTTCACTAGGCAGGCGCACAGACGTCAACACTTCACAAACATTCATGTTCTCGGGTTGCATACCACAGGGTAGCAGAGATGAACTTGTGGACCACTTACTATCAAAATGGCATGGTTAAGGGGCCCTGACTTGGTCAACAGGCAGGAGAGAGCGAGACTGTAGGGAAATCCTGCACTTCATAGTTCTGTCTAGCACAACTGATGGTAATAATCTCTCCAGGCATCCAAAGGAGAATCTGCCTTCTGCTGTTTCAATGGCTATGTTAGCAGAAACTAGAGCTGTGCTAAAATCGGCCTTCCAACTTCTCCGCACAATTTCTTAATTGTTATTTTGCCTCCAAGGCTGCATTTTGTGATTGGTGTCTTTCGCATGCCTGTCTGAGAAGAAGCATGAGAACTGGATAGAGTCCTATATGTATGTACTTTGTAAGGTACTTCCACTTTTGCCTGCCTGTTCTCTCTCGGAGCTGCATGAGAGAGAGCGTCATGATTCTGTGTCTGTATATAGCGTAAATAAATACATAGTTTAGATCTACGGATGGTTCATTCTTCTTGCTGTGCTATGCCAGAAGATTAGTGTGCATCTTTCATCTGGGAGATGTCGCTGAAGGGCACACTGGAATGAAGGGACATGCCATTCCAGAGTTGTGCTTACTGAGAGGATGATCGGAGAGGTCAGGGAGACTGAGGGGGCCTCCGGGCAACCCCAGAGCGTCAAAAATCACAACAGTTTAACTATCCTGTGTGGTTTATTATTCTTATTATTATTTGTAGTAGTAGTACAGTTTCCAGTTCAATATGATAAGCAACTATGTGATCTAATAGTTAAGTGATGGGCATCTGCCTTGAAGGTCACTGGGTGACCTTGCATCAGTCACCATGCTTTAGCTTACCATATCTGAGACTAAATGGGTGATGGGTTGTGTGTAAAAGGTAAAGGGACCCCTGACCATTAGGTCCAGTCATGGCCGACTCTGGGGTTGCGGCGCTCATCTCGCTTTACTGGCCGAGGGAGCTGGCTTATCATATATGTCATTGTGAGCATCTCGGAGCAAAGTCAAAATACAATGTAATACCTTAAACAACCACATATTTTCCATCACATTGTATTTAGGTACAGTGGTACCTCAGGTTACAGATGCTTCAGGTTACAGACTCCACTAACCCAGAAATAGTACCTCGGGTTAAGAACTTTGCTTTAGGATGAGAACAGAAATCGTGCGGCGGCGGCGCACTTGCAGCAGGAGGCCCCATTAGCTAAAGTGGTACCTCAGGTTAAGAACAGTTTCAGGTTAAGAACAGACCTCCAGAATGAATTACGTTCTTAACCCGAGGTACCACTGACTTCATAAATGTACTTCCTGGAATTATTCACGTACCACCGTGGCTTTCAATGCCACACTGCTCTTAATTTTGAACAAAAGTATGGGAGCAGCCCAGCTTCCAGAAATTTAACAGATCAGATATAAAGTAAACTAATATCAGAAAGGCTACAGCACATTGATGAATAACGTTTTTAATTCTTTCTTGTCAGGCCAATGTGATTGCTTCCTTTGATAGCTTACCGTCTGAAATGTCATACATGAACCTGTAGGCAGCTTAATGAATCCAGTAGTATGCATGTATTTATTTAGATGAATTTTCCATTTCTTTATTTTCTAACATTTCTTTATCCCTTCAGGCTTTCATAAAAGCCATTTATTTGCCCAATGATCTGTTAAGATGACGTAAGACATGGGACAGGCACAGAGGAGGAGATTTCAATCGATATTGTACAGACCCTGCAGCATAGCCAGCCTTCTTTAAGTTACAGAAGCTGAAGATTATGAACATCCATCTTTTTGAGACTCCTTCTCGGAACCTGCGTGTCAGAAATACCCTTTTACCTTTTATGATAGATTTTGACTCATTCATATATATGTGTGTGTGTGTGTGTGTGTGTGTGTGTGTATTTCCAATCATACTTTCAGAATGTTTTTGGGGGGGAAGAGGTGGGGTTGATAGAAAGGTACAATATTCTGCTACATTTATGTCCAGAATGAACTGTTTTGATTGACATAGCATTACACACGTATGTTACATGACACCTTTTACAATTACTTATAGACATTCACAAGTGGTATCTTCAACAAAATGTTTCAGTATGGAACAACTCCTATTCAGAACACCAACCAGTTTCTCTCTCCCACCTAGATTTCTGTCCCAACTTCAACTGTCAGCATTCCATCCTCACAGACTTCATACAGTTCCACCTTTTTCCCTAGTCCTAAATTCATTTCTCCATAGTCCCACTCCCATTTGCTATTTTTCTATTTTTGAAAAAGTCCTCATGAAAATTCACCAGTGTTTCAAGGCAGATTTATCCTAATGTACACTTCCTTGTATGAATTTTTGCCTAATATACATATTTTTGCAAATCAATTCCCCATAATACAATGCATTTTTGCTTGCTTTTTTCATTAATATATTGTGGGTTGTTATTGTTTTTGCACACTTTGTCCAATAACATGCATTTCTGCACCTATTACTTGGTTGGAAAACTGCATTGTAAATCCAAAGAATGTGAATTTTCAAGGCTTGCTGTGTTTCAATTCACATATTGTTGTGGAAAGTACAAATTAGTTACTTAAATGCAAACTGGATGTAATTTCTCTCCCATCCCTAGTCCTCATTGACCTATTTTTCCAATTCCATGAGAAAGCTTATGGCTTATGCTTTCTTCCTAAAAATATCTTGACTTCTGCAAAGCTTGAGGTTTCCCCAAGCCTACTGATACTTTCCACTTGTGTTGGAGATAAACAGCATCACTGAAAACAGTGGGAATGAACATTGGAAACAGTGGGGATGATCCGACACTCTTCAGACCTATCCAGAAAAAAACATTTGTTGAGATTAGGTTTAATCCCTTTAGGCTGTGGTCTAAACATTGATGGCAACCGCTAAGAACAAACTCAGGTTGCTTGAAAGCTGAGAAACTCAGCTTTCTCACTGTTTCAGTGCAATTCTTGACTCATAATTGTTGTAAATGCAGTTTGAGAGAGGAGATTGCCCAGAAGTGAATATGGTCCTTGAACTGAAAACCAAAACCAAAGCTCATCTACACATTTGATTATATGCATCACAAATTAATGTAAAATGAATTTGTAAATTGAGTTTGCAAGCCAGCCCACAACACTAGTACATTGATGAGAACCAATTTCTTTTTGAAGGGGGAGAGAAATGGAACCCTAATTTTTACTGGCCACACAAGGCAGTGCTAGATGAGAAAGAGAATGAGAAACATTCTCGCCAGCCACTCCCAGTCCTGAGTACATGGATTAAGCAGAGTGTCAGTGGATGGAGCCAATGGACAAGGAGAAATGCAATAGCAGGACTGAGAACCCAACTAGTCTTGCAACTGACCAGAATTAAGATTGCCAGTGTAATGTGGTATCTTTCAAGAGCTGGTATTGGGGAATCATAGAATTGTAAAGTTGGAGAATGTTATGTTTCACAATCTGCCCAGACAACTATTGTTATGGTTCAGGTATATAAATGCATCTAATAAATAAAACAAAGCCCAAACCCTACAACAACCTCTTAACTTGAGTCACTAGGCTGACAGATAATATCTCACCTAAGGCTGTTCACAAAGTTCATATTGACCTCGTTCCTCCCTGGGGTCTTTCACAGGACCATTACAGCTCTGACTGCCTTGACTTTTTGGGTTTACGGTATATAAGTAGCAAAGGGTCTGTGTTTCTGAACAGATGTAAAAACAAAGAAAAGATGCTCAGGGCAAGATGACAAATAGCAATGCAAGGTTTACTTCAGCAAGCACATGTTGGGAGGAGAGAGAAACAGCCTCTGATTCCCTACCAATGTAAATAATCCCAATACAAGAAAGCTGAACTACGAAATTAAACAGCTGGATGAATATCCCTGAGCATGTAAATATGCCCCAAGAACTGGCACTCAAGCAACAGCAAAAATAATGCCTTGTAGATTCTCAGTTCCCTACTGTTCTGTGCACATTAGGCCAATAGCAAAATGCTTGTCTACCACATTTCCCTGAAAACTCTCCATGCAAATCTCTCCTTAGTTGTTTTTGGAAGTCCGGTAAGGGGAAAAAAATGTGTGTTTTAATGTCCATTCTACACCCTCCCCCAATTCTACCTTTGGGTTCTGTATCAGAGGGACTCATCTCAGCCTGAAATCAGAACACCTCAGGCATGGAGGGTTTCTATTTTATTTTTTGTAAAGATATATTGAGGAGGGAAACTAACCTTTTAGAATTAACTTTTAGTACATATCGATTTCATGTCAAGGGTTTGTGTTCTAATGCTGCGTTTTCCATCACAAGTGTTAATAAGTAGGAGAGCTCTGTGGGGATGGAGCAAAAGAAACAGACCAAGAAGGCGGAAAAAGGAGAGGCTTCTGAAATGTCCAGGCAGGGGACATGAGCTACGCTTCCTATATTCTCCCACAATTTTTAATAGTGAATCAGGTGTTTTCTTGAAGCTTCTCACTCAGCATCTTAATGCATCACCCCTGCTTTTGCTGTATGTTATCTGCTAATTTTCCTTTCTACTTAACAGAAGCAAAAGGCTATTGAGGTAATTATTGTTTATCTCTCTTCAAAGTACTTTCAGGCAAGTGGTTTTTAAAGCGGTTCGGCTTGGGCCACTACAATTCAGGCTGTGGCTTGACTCATTGAGCCCAGAGGAGCCATTTACACTGTGCTCCCCTAGCCCCTCTCAGTAGTGCTATGCTATCAATTATAGCCTCTGCTGGCAAGAGGCTTTTTCCAATTCAGTCTGGAGGCAATGAAACCTCACCCCTGTTGCCTATTTAACAGGTCTAGAAAGGACCTGGGCCACAGATAATAATACTTTAGCATTTAAACAGCACGTTTCACATTTTTGCAAAGCACATCACATATAGTCACTCGATAACTCCTTCTGAACTTTCTTCTTTGTGGGGAGTTTGATTTCATCTGGGAAGATGGGGAGGAAATAAGCCCCTGTTTTAAATACCCAAAGTCCTTTAACAGTTAGGGTTGCTGCAAATGAAGTCGTTCTGTTTGTTCAAGGACTTGGCGGCAGGACAGGGGGCACACAGGGAAGCAGGAGAGCCAGCTTGGTCCCATGACGGTGGGTGCCCGGGGCCATGGGTCCCATGCAGCGTGCATGGTATTGGCACCAAAATTTGTGAGTGCCCAGCCCCTTCAAGGGAAATTTTGTGGCTGCTTGGGTACCCAGGGCCCTGGGGAGCTGGCACCTATGTAGGGAAGCATGAGAGAGAGAGAGAGAGACCCCCCTTATGTAGGCCTTTCAATAGGGCAGTTTAGTTGGCTGCGACCTTTAGTGAGCATCACCTTAAACTCCTTTATCCCACAACCTTATCTGTGATATTCTAAGGACTACAAGTGTTCCATTTCTCTCTCCCCATCCCCTTCATTACAGTGGTACCTCAGGTTACAGACGCTTCAGGTTACAGATGCTTCAGGTTACAGACTCTGCTAACCCAGAAATAGTACCTCAGGTTAAGAACTTTGCTTCAGGATGAGAACAGAAATCACATGGCAGCAGCGCAGCGGCAGTGGGAGACCCCATTAGCCAAAGTGATACCTCAGGTTAAGAACGGTTTCAAGTTAAGAACAGATCTCCGGAATGAATTAAGTTCTTAACCCGAGGTACCACTGTACTGATCTGGCCGCACTATTGTGTGCGCTTCCATTTTGTTGCCTCTCTGTTTTTATTTCGAAATAAAATACCTTTAAAACAAAAGAGGCTACGAAACAAACTGTTGACTCACTGCAGGCTGCACTGTGTGAAAATGAGACCTTGGAGAAAGAGGGAACTGTGCTACAAAAAGGAAGATGGGAGGATGCTGAAATGGAGAACTTCAGTTGAACTAGGGTCTTGGGAAGGCCAATTCACAGTGTTGGTTGCTGCTTAATGATGCTCTAGCTAACCAACAGGTGGAACCATGTTTGGAGGCTCTGTGCCAAAGGCCTTTTCAGTTGCAGCTGCGCATTCTGGAACTTGACCAGTTATGGAACGTCCTAGAGGAGTTTAGTCTGCCTCCTTATTCACTGTATTTTACGTGGGCAATAAAAACATTTTTATTCCACCACACTTTTGATTTATTTCAGTCGGAAGCAGCTTCCCATGTTGGGTGGAGCTGTTAGGCCAGCTTCTGAGCAGGTGAGTCACGGTTGCTCACTAGGAGAGACAGGCAGGTGGGCAAGATAGTGGTAAGGTCAGCACAGTGCAAATGTGCTGGCAGGAGTGCTGGATGGTGTCAGCACTGCGCCAACTCCCCCTCCCAGTAAACAATATCAACCCATCTGGCAGGAAGCTGGTGAGCTGCTTCTAATTTTATTTTTGCTGGCGATGGACTATTTTTAAAAAGAATTGTTTTTTTTTTCATGCTCCCTCATTTTAATAGTGTTGAGATTTATTTTAATGTTGAAAAGTATGGGGGGAGGTTAATGGACCCAAAGTGTACAGATGTATTTATAAAAGAACATAACCAGCAACACCTAACCAGCAATCCTGATTGATAACATACCCAGTCATTGCATAGGCAAAACATTACTTACTGATAGACACAATGAATAAAACTCACAGTCTTCTTTGGTTTTGGAAATGACCTCATAAACTAATGGAACTGTCACAAGAGAGTGCGAAATAAAACACCTAAGGTTTTTTTTTTAATCATAAGTGGAAATGTTTCTCTCAGCAAGTCATTATGTTCTGTGTTTCCATTAAATAATAATAATAAAAATCTGTTGACATGTAACTTGACTGACTCTGCAGCAAATTCTTTGCAGTCGTAGCCTGAAGTAATATATGATAATGAACTTGAAGGGATCCAGCAAATGATATCACCAGCAATGTAGTGGTTAGATCAGGGCTGTTTTTCAGCTGGAACTCTCTGGAACTCAATTCTGGCACCTCTCAGGTGGGTGCCATTGCCATTCTAAGAGAATGAGGGAGGTGTTCATGGTGAGTTCCGGCACCTCTTTTTCTCAAAAAATATCACTGGTATTGACAAATAAATGAGGAGAGCTAGCTCCATATCTCTACCAGGCCATGGACACACTATTTACCTCTCAAGGTTGTTGTGAAGATAAATGGATGGAGGAAAAATCATGCATTAAGCTCCAGCAGGATATCATGAAATGGAGAAGTTAGGAGTTAACTATTCAGTGCATCCATCTGAATGGCCTCATGTTGCCCACCCCTATTCCAGACCATCTTGGGAACTGCTGTTCTGGGGAGGTGGAGGAGTGGGTGTCCATTCTTCTCCATCACACAACCATGGTTTGTAAGATTTGTTAATTTGTTCACCATAATTTTCAGGACTCAGTTTTGAGTATAAATAGTTGGTTAAACTACTGACCATAAAGCTGGCATAAGCTTGAAATGATAACTGTTAATTTAGTGGCACACTTCTCAAGCTGACTTCCTACGCTGTTGCTGTAGAACTCGAAGTTTTGCCTTGTGTTGAAGTTTTAGGAATGCTGTTATTGTTTATTGCTGCTGTTGAACTACACACACACAAACACCCTTAAAAAAGTGTTCAGGTAGCAGATTATTTGTAGTCTTCTGTATGACACTAGGCAAATAGTCTGACCAGGTATGAGCAAGCTCCCCATGTTTCCTCTGATAGTTCTCCCTCACACTTCTCCATTATTATTTTTTTTGAAATGTATGATGAAATTGTGGGTGGGCAAGATCTTTTGTTCCTTGCATTCTTTTTTGTGAGGGGTGGGGCTGACAGTGACTCCTGCAGAAGTCAGTCTTTTGAACACTATAATGCATGAATAAACCCTGAAAGAATTATTATTGTTTCTCAATGTGCATTTGGTTCTTCATGGTTCAAAGAGCTAACATGGAAAGTGCAAATAAGAAAATTAGTTCATACATGATCACTGAATAGTGCAATTAAAAACAATAACTAACTATGTCAAGGCAATGAAACAGCTGTACATTCTGAGAAATTAACAGACTCTGCTTTCTTTGCAGTCTGCATTAATGAGTATACAAAAAAGTGGATTTATTTAAAAAATTACAACATATCCCTCTAGAGTTTAGGTTAATATTGAGCTGTGAGATTATCCACAGAGACAAACTTTTAAGAATTTCCCTTGGAGGCTGAAAAGCAGGAAGTTAATCAATTGTTTAAGATAAATGTGATTTTTAGAAGGGACACAAATTGCAGTAAACAGAAAAGAGTCCTATTGAGTCCATGTATGATAGCTATTTTTCCTTTCCTTTTTTTCCATTGCAGCTTTCTTTAAATAATTAATATGAACATAATTCAGCTGTAATGTCATAGCAGGGAATTGAGCTCTCTTTTCAGGGCAATGGCATCCCTTTGGAAAAATGTTCCCCATTAACTTGAGCCAAAAAGTCATTTTGCATGCCTGTAAAAGCTGTAGCTGGATTTGCATTTTTAATTCACCTACGTTAATGATAGAGTTGCGTATTCCCTTAATTGTGAGCAAAAGAGTTGCACATAAGGATGCAATTTTCTTAATGTTGGACAAGCTTCCAGTGCATTCCAATAACACTTGATGCAACAAGATTAATAAGCCTAGTTCTCTTGTGTGTGTTCTCCCTTAAAGACGAACTTTAGAAAGATATAAACCAGGTCTAAAGAGAACCAGACTAGCAAAGCAATCCTAACTATAGAAAGTCAGCACGGTACCCCATGCCAAACTCCATTCAGGAGGAAATTGGGAGTTGGGGATAGATTTACATCTTCATTTTTGATGGCTAAATTATGCTGGGTTGATAGGTCACATGATCAAGCTGATGAGGGTTCGGAATAAGTGTAAGTATTTCCTTGCCCATCCCCCCTTTTTGCATTTACACTGTTCTCTAAGATGGTAAATGTTGATGCTTTAGTTTTTTCTAAATGAAGACACACTGTAATATGCTATTTATGTTTTGATGTTTGGCTCTAAAGTATTGTTACAAAGCAAAATGACCAGTGATCTTAAAAAAACAAAACAAAAAAACTTTTGCCAACACTCCCAAGAAGACTCGAGACAAGAAAGATGGGTAAACAGGCTATATTTATTAAAATCTAACAAGTAATGAGTCAACCAAATTAACTAGAACCAACAACGTCTGAGCAGTGAAGTGGAGAGATGGTGGGAGGATTTCGATTTTCCCGTTCCCCCCCCCCCCTTACTACAGGCTTCTTGCATATGTGAACCTGACATGCACACTGTGGCCATAGCTGTCAACTTGCAGATTTGAAAATAAGGGACCAGCAGCCTCGAAAATAAGGCATGATCAGCCAAACTAAGGGATCTGCAGCCTCATCTGTCCCAGGCACTCCTGTCTTCCTGTCCTCCCGCAGTTTGGTCAAGAACACTGTCCAACTTCAAGAACACTGTCCAAGCATCTCGTCCTCCGTCATCCCCTTCTCCTTGTGCCCTCCATCTTTCCCAACATCAGGGTCTTTTCCAGGGAGTCTTCTCTTCTCATGAGGTGGCCAAAGTATTGGAGCCTCAGCTTCAGGATCTGTCCTTCCAGTGAGCAATCAGGGCTGATTTCCTTCAGAATGGATAGGTTTGATCTTCTTGCAGTCCATGGTACTCTCAAGAGTCTCCTCCAGCACCATAATTCAAAAGCATCAATTCTTTGGCGATCAGCCTTCTTTATGGTCCAGCTCTCACTTCCATACACTACTGGGAAAACCACAGCTTCAACTATATGGACCTTTGTTGACAAGGTGATGTCTCTGCTTTTTAAGATGCTGTCTAGGTTTGTCATTTCTTTTCTCACTGCCTTGCCGTGGCAAAGGGGCTTGAATAACTCAGAGAAGCTATGAACTATGACGTGCAGGCCAATTAGTGGCACCCCCCAAATTCCAACTCAGTCCCCTCAAAGAAGGCAACTAGCAGAGCCTACTTCGGAAAGGGGTGGGATCATGGGTGTCTCAGTGAGAAGAGGGAAGAGGGTGGGGTGGGCTTAAATGTCCTGATCTCCCTATAGCAAGTGTGCCGCCTTGCCCCTACAATTGAGGGGGGCAGGGACACCAGAACACTGCATGCACACTGCGAGGTGTGTGCGTGTGACATCAGCACACTCCACAGTGTGCATGCATGATGTAAGCACACCCGCTGAGGAATTTTGAGGGGGCCTGGCCTATTCCTTGAAAATGTTTTCCCAGCCCCCCAGTCCCCAGTCCCCTCTAGATGGAGCTACTGTCCTATAGGACAAAGCTCCCCATGTGGTTGTCTACATTACACCTGTGGGTGAGCCCATCTCTCCTCTTATTGCAAGGGAGAAGAGCGTGGCAAATGTGTCCCTTTGCATAGGGGCAAGGAATGGAATTTCCAGGCTTCACAAGAAGGACTGCGTTAAAACAGCTTGCCTAATTTCATGTTGATTTTCATGATTGCCAGAAAGATCTCCCTCATGTTGCTTCCTCGTTCTTTTGCTTGCATGCATATTGCTTCTTTTCTGTACCGTTTTTCTCAGCATCAGTGTTCTCGGCTCTGCCAGCCTTCTCTGCCATTAACCTGATTGGTTGTTGTGACCTGTGTGATTTAGCTAATGCGTCATGTGGCCACATGTCACATGATAACATCATACATGCTCTGAAAGAAAATCGCTATCAGATTAAGCAGTAGTGAACGTAAAGAATGTGAAAAGTGCCAGCAGTAAGCAGTGGTTGGGGGGAATAAAATGGTTTAGAATAGCTTCAAAATTGCCTGAATTTTATTCCGAACTTTGAAGTGAAATACTGACATTGGAGAATATTTAATGAACCCCTAGATTTCATCTCTTGGTTTACCCTTGACTTAGAAGTCAAGCCGTTTGGGTCCCCTGTGCTGCATTGCCCTAAATCTGACAACATAGTGTTTCACTGCTATGAAGTTTGTGTGGCTTTTTAGTGTACCGCATCCTGTAATCTGGGAAACACTTCATCAGTGTGTAATTAAAAGACAGAGGTATAGAAAGCATATCATGCACAAATACCTCTTTAGCTGAGCTGATGGGGGAGAGGGCGGTATTTAATTTTTGGTGGAATTTACTTAGAAGAAAAAAATCTGCCAATGCTTTTATTTCCTCTTTCCCACCCCAGCCATATTATTATCACCAAGAGAAGACATTGTAACTCAGAAAGATTGGCAAGTCTTTAAGTATCTGGGAATGTTATCAAAACAGACAAATATGAAATGTCCTTTGGTATTTGAAAAAGGTATCATAGTCTAGTAATTTGGCATGCCCAAGGCAGCTGGGATTGGGGATTGACATCATAGCACAACCATTTGGCATCTACATACGTAAAAAGATCCCAGAAAAAGGAATGGATACTTTTCTACTCAGTTTATCTCTAGCAGTACATCCAACAGTATCTTTAAATAATAATAATAATAATAATAACATAACACCTCATTATAGGCTTTCATTAAAATAATAAAATCAGGTCAGAACACCAACAGCCAGCTAAATGCTTTCATCTCCCATATCTTGCATATAGCAAATTCAACATTTTTGCTTTTAAAATATTGTTCTTGCACAGCTGGAGAAGGCACAACAGCATTATAATAATATCCCCATTTTAAGAGCTACTGCATTTACATGACAAACCCCCTCGCATATAGAAAACACAGATGGGAGTTGTGGGGTCATGGCAGCACCATCCCCACTGATGATGTGTTTGCTATTTATGCCCCCTGCCAGCTGTTTATTTGTTTCAGTGAACCATTCAGAATTCCAACCAGAGAGCCAGTGTGGTGTAGTGGTTAAGAGCAGTAGTCTCGTAATCTGGGGAACCGGGTTCGCGTCTCCGCTCCTCCACATGCAGCTGCTGGGTGACTTTGGGCCAGTCACACTTCTTTGAGGTCTCTCAGCCCCACTCACCTCACAGAGTGTTTGTTGTGGGGGAGGAAGGGAAAGGAGAATGTTAGCCGCTTTGAGACTCCTTAAAGGGAGTGAAAGGCGGGATATCAAATCCAAACTCTTCTTCTTCTTCTCTTCTTACTCAGTCAGGATTTCACCCACATGCAGGAGCCTTCTGTACATACTGTAGGTGTTTGTCAAAATGTGTGCCCCACAGGGAACATGGTCAGCAGGAACGCCAGAAACTTGGGGCAGGGTTCCCCCCCCCTCTTATGTATGCTTCAGCTTTGGGGAGGGAGGTTGTCTGAACACTCCTTTGGTTACTGGTGGAACTCATCAGTACCTGGGGAGGGATGGTAGTAACTGTTTGAAGACAGGAATGGAGCCAGAGAAAGAGAGAAAGTTGCATGGAAAGGGGGGGGGGTGAATTAATAAAGTAGTAGTGCTCATGATGGCTACAGCACACCTGAATATGCACTGGAATAAGCAGATCCTGCCCAGGAGGGAAGACTAATTTAAATGTAGAAATGAAACCTATTTTGTAAGACCACAATATGTGTAAAACCAGACTGCTGACATCTTCACATGCTCCAGAAATTTGGGGTCCAGGATTAATGTTGGTGGACTAATCCTAATTGCCAAAGGCAGTGTGCAAATGGCTTCTCAAAATTATATACACTACTTGTGGGAAGAAGAAAAATTGATGTAAATTTTATTGAATTCTTCCAGAAGAAGAACAAGCTCCCAGATGGGTAGGTATTACCATCGGCAGCAATGATAGCACAGCTCCTTTCTTCCTTTTTCAACACCAACAACAAAAACTGTGCTGACAATCTGGCAGCCATTTTGCGTCTTCCACAATGTCCATATTTATAATTCCTGAGCACTGTGTATGTGTTGTGGCTGTTACACACACACACACACACACACACTGCAGAAGATATGGAGAACATTCAGTTCTAGGAGACTGAGGAACATAAAAACCTTGGTAAATATCTTAGACATTTCATGTAGGCTCAGAGCCACAGATTTGGTCCATGGCAAACTTCTAACAAATTGTTGTTCCACGTTGAGGGCTTTGATATACTGTACAGTGGTACCTCGCAAGACGAATGCCTTGTAAGACGAAAAACTCGCAAGACGAAAGAGTTTTTCGTTTTCTGAGTTGCTTTGCAAGACGAATTTCCCTATAGGCTTGCTTCGCAAGGCGAAAACGTCTTGCAAGTTTGTTTCCTTTGTCTTGCAAGTTTGTTTCCTTTGTCTTGCAAGTTTGTTTCCTTTTTCTTAAAACCGTGCATTCAGGGGGTGCAGTTGTGACTTGACTTCGAGGAGCAACTCATAGCACGTGGTGTGGTAGCCTTTTTTGAGGTTTTTGAAGACTTTGGTGATTTTTGAAGCTTTTCCAAAACCCGTGCTTCACAAGACGAAAAAATCGCAAGACGAAAAAACTCGCAGAACAAATTAATTTCGTCTTGCGAGGTACCACTGTATTAATCTTCTATAAACTAGCAGCACAGATATAAGAAGAGTACAGGAGTGTGCAGTGGGGAAGAGCAGAGCAGTGTGGATTTGAGAATTGTCAGTATTTGTAGCAGAGGAAAGTATGTGGTGTTTTCTATGGATGAGGAGATTAGATGGCTGGGATCTGTAGACAGTGCAAGCAATAGTATATGAATAGAGGGCTGAGGTGATGCATAGATGTCAGCTGCAAGTTTGTTGTTGTTGTTGTTGTTGCTGCTGCTGCTGCTGCTGCATTTATGGACAAAAACACAGATTTCAGTGAAGGTATCAAAGTCATCCCTGGAGTAACATAGACTTCAATTATTATTTTTTAATGTACGACTGGGTTGGTCAATAAGCAATAGTGGACAATATGGTGGAACACAACCATGTACAGTACCTCATCTCCAACACTGCTGCTACTTAGTGGGAGGTTGTCAGGGACTGGGCATAGGAGGAATGGTAAAGACCCCAGCCTGACCTTTCCAGAGAAGAGGAAGACAGCTTAGTTTTACAACAGGGGTTTGAGGGTGCTCACAGCTCAGAGGCAGAGGAGGGAGAAAGTTTGGAAATAATGGGAGAGGAGGAGGAGGAAGAGGAAGCACCAGGGGGTGACAGCTGATGGACACAGTGTCTTTAGAAAGCGTTCCAGACCTCCCTCTCCCAGAACCCTGTGAGCCTTGAAAGTAGGAGAGAAAAGAGCTCTAAGACAGGGGGCACTTGTCAGCACCTGTAGAAGAGACGATGAGATTGACGAATGAGGAAGTGGAAGAGATGGGAGGTGTGGAGATTCACTTGAGACAATGCCATTATCCAAGAGGCTGGGTTCTATAGCGTCTCTCTGTAAATACTGAATAAAAAGTGGGCGGTCAGTAAGAAACATTTCCTTGCCTTTGTACGTTCCTGGACAACTAGCCATGGGAGTCACTGGTAGCAGCCTGACATAGATGGATTTAAAGGGTGGTTTGGTCCACATTGTGCTCCACTGGTTTATTTTGTAGCCTATATCATGTTCCCATCATTTTTAAATTGTGTCAAGTGAGATTGCAGGGCTGTGGAATAGTATATTGTATATTGTGGAGTCACTGGCAGCAGCCTGACAGAGGTTGAGAGGGAGGGAAGAGGCAGCAAGGAGGTTGGCATGGTGCAAATGCACCAACAGGAGCACCGGCTTGGCTCTGCCAGTGTGTTTACACCATGTCAACTTGGTTGCCACCTCGAACCTCCCCCTCTAGGACCCAGAAAGCAGGTGCAATGCTCTTGATGTAAGGTCAGGAGAATGGTAATGCCCCACCATGCCATCTACTAATGACCGTAGACTCCCCAAAAAGTCTGGGCATTTTTAGTAGGAAATTTGAGATGTGGTTCTGGGCTTTACACAGCACAACTGTATGTGATGCTATTAGGCTAGAGAGAGAGAGAAATGCAGTAAAATCCTGGTTCAAAGAAGGCTATAATAATAATAATAATAATAATAAATTTTATTTATATCCCGCCCTCCCCAGCCGAAGCCGGGCTCAGGGCGGCTAACAACACTAAAACAGTACAACATTATAAAACATTATAAAAATGGATTAAAATGAATTAAAATCAAAATTGATGGCAACCATAAACTAAAGTTTTGTAAAGATTGCCAGAGGAGGGAGTCAGGCTGCGCCCTGACCAAAGGCCAGGTGGAACAGCTCTGTCTTGCAGGCCTATAGTAATTATATTCTTTAAGTAGTGCCTATTCCATCTCATACTCTTCATAACACTTTCTTTCAGATAATCCTACTGTGGCATAGTCATAAAAAACTGCTTCCTGGTATGGACATCCCCCTTAGGACTAGCTTCCTGTACTGTGGTTAATCTTTTTCTTCTTTTTTCCATTGACAACATAAAAAATTCTCTTGAATACTTCAGAGCAAAGCAATTTTATTTTAATGTATTTCTGCTTCATTTGTATAACAGAATCTATCCCGGTTTTATATCTTTGGCAGAAAGATGAAATATCAGGTCTAATCTTTTCTGTAATTTAATGGGGATCCAATACAATCCAAGGACAGTGAATAATGTAAAATCCTATATTTTACTCCAGTAGTAATATTTAGCTCTAGCTGGAGCTTCCTCAGCTCATTCATATTGAAAGAGAGATGTAAGCAAGATTGGGAAAGCCATGTAAGTAATCAAATGCTTAGCTCTGATATATGGTAAGCTGTTGAAGAGTAGTTACTGTAATTATAATTTCTTTTTATGTCCAAGAAAGTTGGCAACAGTAGATTTGTACTTTCATGTTTCATCTGTAGGTATCAGACAGATAGATATATTGGATTTATTTTAATTACTTTTCAAATGAGCATCTAAGGCTATGCTTAACCGTATTGTAAATGATCAACAGACACATCAGCCTTTTTGGGTGACGTGAGTTATATTTTGAACATGGGTAAAAAAAAAATGCTCAAAGTGAATGAAGAAGTACATTATCATAATTCTGAAGCCTTTAACAATTCCATAGATGTCTAAAGAATGGTTTGAGACAAGTAAGAGAATTGCACAATATATTTACTTACGGAGAATAGTATAGCTACCTTCAGGACAGACGATTGGATTCAGAAGAATTTCTTCTGAGGAGGATCTTATTTTAACAGAGGGACAGTGCTTCTTATTGGGTAGAAACAGCTTACACCAATGAAGAAACCTCCTGGATCCAACCCAGGTTGTTCACAAGTCTTCGTTTCCGTTACAAGGTTAACATCATTAAAATATTGCTTTCATGGCCCATGCCTAGTAGGCTACAATGTGGTCATGGAAATTGTACAACACTTCTGGTGGCATTTTATAAGCACGATGGCACACTGGAAGAATGCAGTTGGAAATCTGCACATAATTACACTGGTCTCGGGGCAGCCATTTCCTTTTCAGTGTTTTTGGAAAGGAAATGGAAATGATTATCATTTCTGTTCCCAAAGTAAGATACTGAGCTTGCTGGTGCGATACTGATAGCTCAGCTGTTGATCTATAGCAAACATTCTTAACCTGTGGGTCCCTAGATGTTATTGGACCACAACTCCCATCATCCCTGAGCTCTGGCCTTGCTAGCTAGGGGTGATAGGAGTTGTAGTTCAACAACATCTGGGAACCCATAGGTTGAGAAAGGCTGATCTATAGGAAGGGAGGGAGGTGCGTGGGTGAGCAGCCACTTTGTCCCATCTGATTTGCCCATTGTGGAAAGCTTCGCAGGCAACCTCTGAAATACCTGGCTGATAGGAAAGAGGATAGCTGTCATCTCTAGTGCCTCTGAAGGCCTTAGTACCACCATCACATTGGTTCCTATGGTGCAGTTTACATGAGATTCTGGAAGCATAAGCAGTTCATACTGCCTCTGATCTGCTCATAACTTGCATCAAATGGGAGGCACTGGTTATCTGCAGTGGGCCCCTTAACTGAGTAGGTGTTAAATCTTACTGACATCTGTCCATGGCCATAGGTAGAAAATAATATTAGCCTAAAATAATAAGTAAGTAAATATAAAGAGCAGAACTTTGGTTGCAAGACCTTTCATTCTTCCACTTATTTATTTAAATAGAATGATACGCACACATTTGTCCAGAGTGAGCGAACTGAATCTATCCTTCTACCCAGAGCCCTGCTCCCATGTAAATTCTAATCCCCATAGCAAATGGGCTTTATAATGGAAATGTTAAAACAACCTACCTTAATTATCTTAGCACGAAGGGCCTGGTATGCTTTAATATCCTAATTAACATGTCACTTTCAGCTAATACTGTAATGATTAGCTCTGAATTATAAGGTCACAAAAGGTGAGATATGTCATTGTTCCGAACCATTTTCAATTACTTCATTCCACTTCCTTTGAAACT
Source organism: Podarcis erhardii (assembly GCF_964252035.2). Lineage (NCBI taxonomy): Eukaryota > Metazoa > Chordata > Lepidosauria > Squamata > Lacertidae > Podarcis > Podarcis erhardii. Next base: position 89,599,162 of record NC_138508.1, read on the forward strand.
TTTCTTATTATTGATGTACCCCAGGACTGGCTCAGTAACGGCTTTGCTCCTATTCCAAGAACTTTCAGATTGGCTATTTTGGTCTGTCTTATTTATCATCCTTATTTTTTTAAAAAATGAGCATGGAATAGACTGCACTTTTTGGCTGCTAAAAGCAAAGAGGAGTCGAAGCAGCCTTGTTCTAAATTTCCAAATATGCATCTACGCTTAGTTGCTGAACAGTTGTTATGCAGGTCATTTTCTTGGCAAATGAAAAAATAAATAAATTCTGATAAATGGCCCACCTATTTTCAAAGACCTTCTTTCTGCAATGTATTGTTTCTCCCTTGTTTCTCTCTCTCCTTCCTCTGCTTTGACAGGAAAAAAAAATAGGATGCATTGCTAATTCACTTTCACGTCATGTAAATCTCTGCAACATTCTTTGATCTTGCATTTCCTATGCCTTTATTCTTACATTCCACAAGCTGGATCAATTATTTTGATGAAAATCTCTCTCCTGATTGTCTCTCAAGAGCAGAGCTGTCTTTACCACAAAGAAACATCAACCAAGCTACATAGTTTATCAGCCAGAAGTTAGGGTTTTCAGGTCCAGATTTTCACTGGGCTGTTTTATATATAGTTGTATAGAGAGGCGTATTCCATAAGGGGCAGTTCACTACAGTGCCTTGATGAGAAAAGGCATGGTTGATGCTATTGCCTCACCTAGGTAGCAAATAAAGGTTAGGGATGCACGAACCTGTCAATTTTGATTTCCTTCCATTTCTAATTTGCCCAAACTTAGGTCTAGTTCACAAAATTTATGCATCACTTTCTTTTAAAAAAAGAAGCAATACAAAAGCTCTGCACATTTCTTAGTGTGTGTCTCATAATATACTCATTTTTGTATGAAATCTCCTTAATATAAAGCATACGGCATGTTATTTTCATGAATACATGCCTTTGTGTACACATGTACGTAGTGTTTTTGTGTGTGTGCACCCTTTCCCTAATACACACCTTTTTGTACATTCATCCTCCCACGGTGAACTGCACAAAATTCAGAGAAATGCAGAGTCAAAGGATATATAAGTTTTGGTTTCTGTATTTGTTTGGGAAGTGCAATTTAGTTGGGGCAGCACAAATTTCTCTCTCAGCCCTAGGAAAAGTTCACCAAAGTTTTCTCAGAAAGCAGCTAATACTATATATGTTTTTCATTGGAGGCAATCCATGGCACTGTAGGAAATATAAATGAACCTCACCCTTATCAGAGCTCCTAAGCTGTTATTGTCTACCACAAGTTAATCTTCCCAGAGCTCATAGTGGTCTACTGAAGTAGGGTGTAACCCACCCAGATGGGACTATTCTGATGGCTCCTTCAAACCTGGAGTCAACACTATCACATGGACTTGTCTGGTCAGGATATATGAAGTCACTAGCTGTTCTTGCCAGTTAATTAATTAACTCATTGCTATTGGCCAAACCATGCCAGAGCTGAAGGGTGACTTTGAATAGCATAGCATCATGTTCTATAACAATATAATCATTTGACATTGCTCTGTATTGTGAATATAATGCAAGATAGCTGACATTGGATTTATTTTCAGGTTTTATTATCTCCATAGTTTCTAATTAAGTTGAAACTTGGAACACCACTATACAATTACCAAGAGCAGAGAGACAGCATGGATTTCATCTTAATGTAATATTTATTGTGTGCCACTGTATTCTCACAAACGCCTGAGATCAAGCCGGCCACATCGGGTTTGCAACAGTCTGAAGATTTTCACTGTTCCATTGAAGTGAGAGTTCATCACTGTTACAACCAACACCAGAGGTGTGTGAAGATGGGTTACTTACCTATGTTCTTTCTTGTAACAGATGCCCAACTACATATTTCAGAATAAGTTAAAGCTGCTGCTTGTTCTGGTATCCTTTATGGATTACAAGGGAAATCATTGATGACATTTCTCCACGGGATTTTCCAGAAGTGAATATGATGAGTTTGGAGGATATTGGCAAGGTGAAATCCATGTAGATATATTTCGGAAATTGAAAATGTTCAGTAAGACTGCTAAATATCTTATGTTAAATCTAGTTGCAAGACATTCCAAGCATCAGTATGTGTGCTGGTCCCGGGGGAAGGTACCGTGGGTGTAAGCAGAGTCCACACGAAGAGGGGCGAGGTCCAAGACGGGGAGCTGGGCGGGGAACAGGTACGCTGGAACAGGAGGCCGAGCTGGGAACTGGAACACCGGATAGTCAGGAACAGGAGGCCAAGCAGGGATCAGGAACACAGGAAGGTCCAAAGCCAACAACGACGTTGCTCCCGCAACCTGGGGCCAGGCTGACTGGGCTTTTATCCTCTTCTAAGGCCGGGGGCGGTCCCGACCCCCAGGAGCCCCGCCTCCTCTGGCCTTAAGGCGAGCACTCCTCCTGGGGGCAACCAGTTCCCTTTGCCTCTCTGCCCTAAGCCTCTGCAGATCAGGAGAGGCCGAAGGGTTACTGGGCCCTGGAGGAGGCTCACCTGTGGCCACTGAGTCGTCAAGCCCCTCTGGGGCCAGAAGGGCTTCACCTGGGGCCAGCTCCTGATGCTCTGTCACAGGTGCAGGCTCTTCAGCATCTAGGCCTTGCCCCAGTTCAGCCGGCCCTGGAGGCGGGGACTCCTGTGCAGGCTGGGATTCCTCTGGTTCATCCTCTGAATCGGAATCCCAGGCCATCACACCATCCCCCCTCCCAGGCCCCCCCCTCAACCGAGGGTCCGGACCCGGCTTGCCGGGGTACGTCGCATGGAACTCTCGGAGGCAGGCAGGTGCGTGGACGTTGGCCGCTGGTTCCCAGGAACGGTCCTCCGGTCCATACCCCTTCCAGTCAATGAGATACTGCAGCTTTCCCCTGCGGTATCGGGAGTCCAGGATGCATTCCACCTCATACTCAGGCTCTCCCTGAACCAACACTGGCTGCGGACGGGGACGGTTCGGGTGGAACTCGTCGGGTGGGGCCACCGGACTCAGCAGGGACCTGTGGAAGACCGGGTGAACCTTCAGGGTTGCGGGTAACCGGAGACGGAATGCTACAGGAGAGACTTGGTCCACGATAGGGAACGGGCCGGTGAAGCGGGCGTCCAACTTCCGCGAAGGTCGAGAGGGGTGGAGGTGGCGAGTGGAGAGCCAAACCAGGTCACCGACGCGAAGTTCCGGCCCCACCTGGCGGTGGCGGTCGGCCTGGGCTTTGTACGCTTCCTTGGCCTGGTGCAGTTGCTCCACCAAAAGCTGTTGCTGGGACTGGAGCTCTTGAAGCCACTCCGTCACCGCCGGGACCGCGGATGCCGGCAGCACATCTGGAAACAGCCGTGGATGATAACCGTAACTGGCCTGGAACGGGGTCTGCTGGGTGGACGCATTCACCGCGTTGTTGTAGGCGAACTCCGCCAATGCCAGGTGGTCGACCTAGTCATCCTGCTGGTAGCTGCAGTAACACCGGAGGTACTGCTCCAGCACCGCGTTCGCCCGTTCCGTCTGGCCATCGGTCTGTGGGTGGTAGGCTGACGAGAGGCAGACCTCTGTCCCGAGGGTCTGGTGTAATGCTCGCCAGAACCGGGATGTGAACTGAACGCCCCGGTCGGACACCACGCGCTCTGGTAGGCCATGCAGGCGGAAGACATGCTGAAGGTACAGCTGAGCGGTTTCCTTGGCTGTGGGTACAGATGGGCAGGGGGTGCAGTGCACCATCTTGGTGAAATGGTCGGAGAACACTAGAAGGCAGGTACAGCCACGAGACGGGGGTAAGTCCACTACAAAGTCCAACGAAACCGTGTGCCAAGGGCGCGGTGGAACTGGCAATGGCTGAAGTAGGCCGGGGGGTCGCCCGGTAGGACCCTTGGCGCGCCGGCAGACATCACAACCAGCAACGTAGCGAGCCACGTCGGCCTTCAGGCGGGGCCACCAAAACTCACGACTGACCAGATGGGTGGTCCGATACCGTCCAAAGTGCCCCGCTGCTGGGGCATCATGGGCCATCCGGAGAACCTCCAGCCGCAGTGGCCCTGGTGGGATGTACAGACGGCCGTGGTGCAGCAGAAGGCCCTGATGCAGGACCAGCCCCGGATACTGTGGGCTGGACCCTTCAGCCAGCTCCCGGAGTCGTTCCTGGGCCCAAGCGTCGACCCGCTGCTGTTCCCGCACCCGAGCCTGCAGTGGTTCCGCCTCCTGGGTGGCCAGGAACGCAGCTGGAGGTAGGATCGTGGTGGGTTCTGCTTGCTGTACCGTGTCTGCGTTGTCTTCAGGTTTCCGGGACAGGGCATCTGCCTTCTGGTTCTGAGAGCTAGGGATATAGCGGATCCGGAACTGGAACCGGGAAAAGAACAACGCCCACCTGATCTGTCTTTGGTTCAGCTTGCGGGTGGTCTGGAGGTACTCCAGATTCCGGTGGTCGGTTCTCACCTCCACCGGATGTCGTGCCCCCTCAAGATGGTGGCGCCAGACCTCAAAGGCCACCTTGATGGCCAGTAGTTCCCGCTCCCACACAGTATAGTTACGCTCCGCTGGTAGGAGCTGGCGGGAATAGAAGGCACAGGGCAAGAGTGGCGCTTCAGGTCCATTCTGTTGAGACAAGACGGCACCGAGAGCCGTACTGGAGGCGTCGGTCTCCACCACAAAGGGTCGAGAGGGGTCAGGATGTTGTAAGATCGGCGCCCTCTGGAAACAGGCCTTCAACCCCTGGAACGCCTCCTCTGCCTCCTCGTCCCAGGAAAACGGCGTCTTTGGGCGCAGTAGCCGGGTCAACGGGGTGGTGCGATGAGCATAATCTGCGATGAAGGTCCGGTAGTAGTTGGCGAACCCCAGGAAACGCTGTAGGTCCTTGCGGTTCCGGGGTGCCGCCCATTCTCGAACCGCTGCCACCTTCCCAGGGTCCATCTGCACCCCATCTGGAGAGAGCCGGTGACCAAGGAAGTCCACAGTCCGCTGATGGAACTCGCACTTGCTGAGCTTTGCGTACAAACGGTGCTCACGCAAGCGCTGCAGCACGGTCCGGACATGTCCCTCATGGCGAGCCGGGTCACGGGAGTAAACCAGTATGTCATCCAAGTACACCACCACGTACTTGTCTAACAAGTCCTGGAACACGTGGTTGATGTAGCGTTGGAACACAGCAGGCGCGTTGCATAAACCAAAAGGCATAACCAAGTATTCGAACTGCCCGTACCGGGTCCCAAACGCTGTCTTCCACTCATCCCCGGCTCGGATCCGAATCAAGTTGTAGGCCCCCCGGAGGTCCAGCTTGGTGAACACCTGTGCCCCTTGCACCCGCTCCAGCAACTCCGAAATAAGGGGCAAGGGGTACCGGTCTGGGATGGTGATTTTGTTCAGGGCTCGGTAATCATGGCAAGGACGGAGTTCCCCACATTTCTTCTTAACAAAGAGCACTGGTGCCGCAGTAGGCGAGGTGGAAGGCCTAATGAACCCACGCTCCAGGTTCTTGCGCAAGAAGTCCTGCAAAGCCTCGCGCTCTGGCTCTGTTAGAGAGTATAAGCGACTCACCGGTAGGGGCGCTCCGGGCTGGAGGTCTATGCCGCAGTCAAAAGACCGATGCGGCAGCAGCTGGTCTGCCCCCCGTTCCTCGAACACGTCTTGGTAGTCCCGGTACACGGCTGGGAGCGTGGGTGCTGCCTCCTCCGTGGGTGCGGCCGCTAGCATCTGCGACTGAGCATGGGAACATGGATCTGGGAAGTGTACGGTCCGTTTGACCCAGTCAATCTGAACGTTGTGAGCCTCTAGCCAGTCCATTCCGAGCACCAGGGGGAACCGGGGCATGGAGGCAATGTCCAAGGTTCGCACCTCCCGGTGCTGCTGGAGACACAGGACCAAGGGCTGGGTCTCCCGAGTGACGGCACCCGAACGCAGGAGCCGTCCGTCAATTGCCTCCACCTGTACCGGTTCTGGTTTGTTCTGAAGTGGCACCTGATGATGCGCGGCAAAGGCAGCGTCCATATAGGAGCGGGTTGCCCCCGAATCTACCAAAGCGTGGGTAAGAATCCAGGGCCCACCTGGAGGGTAGAGACGCACCGGTACCATGAGATGTCGCAATTCTACTGGTGAGGGCCCTTCTTGCATGGTTTGGGACCCCACGTTGCTAGGGCCTTCGGCTACCGAGGTTGGCGGTTTCCCTGCGACTGGTAGCTTCTCGGGACAGGAACGGGCGTAATGTCCACCCCCACCGCAGTAAAGGCACAGGTTCCCCTCCCGACGCCGCGACTTCTCCGAGGGGGAGAGCCGAGGTCGCGCAGCCCCGAGCGGCGTTGGCTCGACTGGCAACTCGGCTGTGGGCGTGGACCTGCTGGGAAGGACTGGCGCCAGGAGTCGGGAGTGCTGGCGGTCCCGGGTCTGGCGACGGTCCTCCAACCGATCGTCTATCTGCAGGCTCCGCTGAATGAGGGTATCCAGTGTGGTGGGACGATCCATCATGGCCAACTGGTCCAGTATCTCGTCCGACAGTCCCTCAAGATACTGGTCCCGTAGTGCAGAGTCATTCCAAGACAAGTCTTGTGCCAACAGCCGAAATTCTGTGGCGTAGGCGGCGGCTGTGGACTTGTCCTGTCTCAACCGACGAATCACCCGATTGGCTTGGCTCTCCTTCAGTGGGTTACCAAACGCAGTCTCTAAGTGGTTACAAAACCCCACATAGTCCGTTAGCAAAGGAGAGTCTTGCCGGAGCAGTGGCAAAGCCCACTTGGCCGCCTGGTCCTTTAACAAACTGATTAAAAAATGCACCTTGGTGCGGTCGTCAGGGAAGTTCCGGGCTCGCCCCTGAATGTACAACTTGGCCTGGGCGAGGAACATGGGAAAACTGGCCTGGGTCCCATCAAATTTCTCTGGCAAGGCCACTGGGTACTTGCCTGGAGCTAGGGCGTCGGCCCCAGGATCTGGAAAGGCTTCCAACCGCTGCTGAAGCGCCGCAACCACATCGCTTAGCTGCTGAACGGTGTGGGTCAAGGCCTGGTTTTCCTGGGCCAATGCCACCAGCGCAGCCGCCTGGTCAGCCATGGCCTCTGGCTCTTCCCGAACGCACCCCAACGAAGGGGGAGTGCGGGTGTGGCGGGAGCAAACTGTGCTGGTCCCGGGGGAAGGTACCGTGGGTGTAAGCAGAGTCCACACGAAGAGGGGCGAGGTCCAAGACGGGGAGCCGGGCGGGGAACAGGTACGCTGGAACAGGAGGCCGAGCTGGGAACTGGAACACCGGATAGTCAGGAACAGGAGGCCAAGCAGGGATCAGGAACACAGGAAGGTCCAAAGCCAACAACGACGTTGCTCCCGCAACCTGGGGCCAGGCTGACTGGGCTTTTATCCTCTTCTAAGGCCGGGGGCGGTCCCGACCCCCAGGAGCCCCGCCTCCTCTGGCCTTAAGGCGAGCACTCCTCCTGGGGGCAACCAGTTCCCTTCGCCTCTCTGCCCTAAGCCTCTGCAGATCAGGAGAGGCCGAAGGGTTACTGGGCCCTGGAGGAGGCTCACCTGTGGCCACTGAGTCGTCAAGCCCCTCTGGGGCCAGAAGGGCTTCACCTGGGGCCAGCTCCTGATGCTCTGTCACAGGTGCAGGCTCTTCAGCATCTAGGCCTTGCCCCAGTTCAGCCGGCCCTGGAGGCGGGGACTCCTGTGCAGGCTGGGATTCCTCTGGTTCATCCTCTGAATCGGAATCCCAGGCCATCACAGTATGTTTCTTTTTGGACACCGCATTAATCAAATTATCACCACCACCACCATCTTGTTATTACAAATACTTTTCCCAGAGGGATGCACATCAAAGTGTAGATCCCATCCACATTCTGCTCCAAATAATCATCCATAAACGTGTAAGCACCAGAGCACTTGGTCTGCTCTTGGACTCGTTGACTAAATTCCATTCAGGAACTTTATCCAGGCATTCCATTCACATTTAACACAAATATGTAAATGGTAAGTGGGGCAGGAATTCCGCCCCCATCTATCCAGCTTCTTACTATGATGTTGCTGCCAGATCCTAAGAAGCTCTGGGTGAAGTGCCTTTGGGCACCCCTTGGTGGGCAGCTGGAACCTCAGCTGGGCACAGTGAGTTGTTGACTGCCACCATGGCTCTATCATCTATCCCTCACTGTCTAGCATTGATTTGGGATCCCTGGGCTGTTGCACTTGGAGTTCTGTCCCAATGGTCAACCCTTATGTTTTGCTTTGAGAGACCAATTAACTATTTTAATGCATAGCTTCCATGTACCTTTTTTAAAAAATCTGATCGAGGAGATGAAAAATGGGCATACATGGGTTTGATGACAACAATTCACACATGTTTGAAAATTAGATCTGATGCTCTGGGTGTGTGAACAGCAGCCATGCAGTGTTGCTGATACGCTGATACTATGTGTTGCATAGATGGCCCATTATAGAATCTCCTCAAACAGGTGCCTCTAGCTTACAGCCTATGTAATGCTTGTACATACGCAGTACAATCACATTTCATACATGTTTAAGTTGTGTGATTTCAATCATACATAGCTCTTTAAATAGAAATCAAAACAAATGCAAACAATACAAATTAAATCATAATAAATCAAAATTTGTGTGTACATGTAAAGTGGAGGAGGGGCAGCTGACGGCCGAGACCAAACCAGTTTTCAGACATTCAAATGAATAGATCTGTATAAGGAATCCATATATCAGGGAACTCACCCTCTTTATGTTTATGGAAGATGACCTTCTCATACACGGTCAGTTGAGTTATGTCCTCTGTCCACTGTATAATTGGAGAGCGGTTAGACTTTTCCTTCCAGTAATGAAGAATTCTGTGTTTTGGCACCACTAATGCCCTTAAAGTCTCCCTCTGTCAGGTTCATGATTCAATTAAATCTCAAATGGCTGTCCAAAATCATAGTCTACGCATGGGGGGGGGGGGGAAACATATTTGTGGAAATGAAATGTAAGTTGGTAGTGCAGCTTGCCAATTATTTATTAAGCATCATTGAATTTTTAAAACTATTAGTTCAAACATTGTCTTGTCAGTGTAAACTATCCTGAAAAAGCATACATGCTCAAAACTGTCATCCTTTGGATTTCTAAGCAAGTTCTAAGATATTTCATTATATATGTTTCCTATTCCTTGCTTCCTTCCCTGGGAAAGAGCATATATGTGTGGCAGGAGTGGTAGATTGCAAATAAGGGCAGCTCTGTGATTTATGTTCCCAACGAAATAGAGATAAAATTATATGCTCAACCTTAACTTCATGTTTCATGATTTCCTCACTGTATAATTTTGCAACCTTAATGTCACATTAATGTGGTTTATTACATTTAATATATTCTATTATAGGTGTCTTGTATATGTTTAGTGAAGTGAAAGCCTAGTTATTTATAGATTCAATAAGCAGTAAACTCACCTCTTGACCTGCATTCCTTCAGGCATTCTGATTAAAGACGGCTGTTGGAACGCTTCCAGCTTTATTACTGGTGAGTGCTGGTCCTTTTTGCAGTTGGCCAGTTTACTGATTTCTCTAGATGGTAAAGCTCACAAAATGGATGGCTGGAAAAACCATTAATAAAACCTCTCACTACAATTCTCTTTCAGCTTCTCACATCAAGGTGATTACAGGGCAAGTTAATTCTCTCTCTCTCTCTCTCTCTCTCTCTCTCTCTCTCTCTCTCTCACACACACACACACACACACACACACACACATTTTCCCTTCAGCATCATCAGTTAATATTTTATTTCAAAAATTAAGCCTCCGTTCTTGGAACAATTTAAAGCAGAAAAACAACAAAGTCAATACGAAGTGGCACCTAATAAATAATCTAGTAGGGTTTATTTAGGTTTGATCTGAAATTTTTACTGCCCCATTCACAGATGGTGAAAATTGGATATTTTGGTTACTTCTGGGTGGGGTGCAAAATGAGGTAAAGGGGTAAAAATAGCAGGGCTTTCTAGGGTTGATGGCAGTCTTTTCCAGCGACAGACACAATTTTTCATTCTATAATACTGAAGGAGATGTGTTATGTTACATTATCATGTAGTTTTGCTCCCAAATATTTATTTATTTTAGAGGGGGGTGGATAACGATTTCTTTAGCTTGTGGCTATGAAGAGGAATACCACCATAACTTTGATGGTTGCAGTAAACAAAATAAAAGAGAAGCTAGTTTCTGCTTTCAAACTCTGCTCCTCTCTAAAGAAACAAAAATATACATTAGCCTGTCTCTACAGTAATATCTTCAACAGGGACTCTTTTTGGGCTCTCTGAAAGATGGTGTATACACCTTCAGAAATAATATCAGGAAAATTTTTTTTGTTGCAGTGGAGGGCTTCCAGTTGTTGTTCCATGGCCTTTGTGGTGGTGGTGCCCCTTCTGTGGAATGCTTTCTCCTTGGAGACTAATGGGGCACCTCCTTTAATATCATTTCAGCAAGAGGCAGCAATTTCCCCCAGGCTGTCTAATCTGATCTGTTTGGGAATGCAGAGCACTTTAATGCTGCTACATATTAGTTTTGCCTCTTCTGGTTGCTTTTATGCTGTCATTTCAAGTTGTGTTACCTTTAATAATAATAATAATAATAATAATTTATTATTTGTAGTTACAGATAGGTAGCCGTGTTGGTCTGCCAAAGACAAAGACATTGGATTCTTATCTCATTATACATGACAAAGCCATTTTTCACCTTCTCACCCCTTGCTTTTTCCTGTCAGACCTATTGCAGTCGTTAAGAGTCGTCAACAGGCTCATCGCAGCTATCTGCCAATCACCCATTCCCACCACCCTTCTGAGTAATACCCCTCCCCACCTTCTCACTATATAGAAAGGTCCGTGACTTCTGTTTCAGTGTATCTGAAGAAGTGTGCATGCACACGAAAGCTCATACCTAGAACTAACTCAGTTGGTCTTTAAGGTGCTACTGGAAGGATTTTTTTTATTTTGTTTTATTATTTGTACCCCGCCCATCTGGCTGGGTTTCCCCAGCCACTCTGGGCGGCTTCCATAGAAACCAAAAATACACTAAAATATCACAGATTAAAAACTTCCCTGAACAGGGCTGCCTTAAGATGTCTTCTGAATGTCAGGTAGTTATTTATCGCTTTGACATCTGATGGGAGGGCGTTCCACAGGGCGGGCACCACTACCGAGAAGGCCCTCTGCCTGGTTCCCTGTATCTTTGCTTTTCGCAATGAGGGAACCGCCAGAAGGCCCTCGACGCTGGACCTCAGCGTCCGGGCAGAACGATGGGGGTGGAGACGCTCATTCAGGTATACTGGGCCGAGGCCGTTTAGGGCTTTAAAGGTCAACACCAGCACTTTGAATTGTGCTCGGAAACGTACTGGGAGCCAATGTAGGTCTTTCAAGACCGGTGTTATGTGGTCTCGGCGGCTGCCCCCAGTCACCAGTCTAGCTGCCGTATTCTGGATTAGTTGTAGTTTCCGAGTCACCTTCAAAGGTAGCCCCACGTAGAGCGCATTGCAGTAGTCCAAGCGGGAGATAACTAGAGCATGCACCACTCTGGCGAGACAGTCCGCGGGCAGGTAGGGTCTCAGCCTGCGTACCAGGTGGAGTTGGTAGACAGCTGCCCTGGATACAGAACTGACCTGCGCCTCCATGGACAGCTGTGAGTCCAAAATGACTCCCAGGATGCGCACCTGGTCCTTCAGGGGCACAGTTACCCTATTCAGGACCAGGGAGTCCTCCACACCAGCCCGCCCCCTGTCCCCCAAAAACAGTACTTCTGTCTTGTCAGGATTCAACCTCAATCCATTAGCCGCCATCCATCCTCCAACCACCTCCAGGCACTCACACAGGACCTTCACCGCCTTCACTGGTTCTGATTTGAAAGAGAGGTAGAGCTGGGTATCATCTGCATATTGATGGACTCCCAATCCAAACCCCCTGATGAGCTCTCCCAGCGGCTTCATATAGATGTTAAAAAGCATGGGGGAGAGGACAGAACCCTGAGGCACCCCACAAGTGAGGGCCCAGGGGTCTGAACACTCATCCCCACCACCATTTTCTGAACACAGCCCAGGAGGAAGGAGCGAAACCACTGTTTAACAGTACCCCCAGCTCCCAGCCCCTCTAGACGGTCCAGAAGGATGTTATGGTTGATTGTATCAAAGGCCGCTGAGAGATCCAGCAGAACTAGGAAACAACTCTCACCTTTGTCCCTAGCTCACCGGAGATCATCAACCAGCGCGACCAAGGCAGTTTCAGTCCCATGATGAGGCCTGAATCCCGATTGGAAGGGATCCAAATGGTCCGCATCCTCCAGGCATGCCTGGAGTTGTTCAGCAACCATGCGCTCAATCACCTTGCCCAAGAATGGAAGATTTGAGACTGGGCGATCTTTAATGTTTCTGTCTTTGAATTTTTATTTGATTTGATTTGATGAGGGACAGGATATAGATTCCCAAAATAAATACACCTAATTATTGTGACCTTCTACTGAATACACAGAAGAAAGGACCCCTGTTTCTTGACAGCTGAAGGCTTGCAGGGGAAGTACATTGCAGAGTCAAGACAGGTCAAGACAGAGAACAGACAAGGACAGGACCTTCGAGAGCTCCAAGGGACTGCTGCTGGCTGAACTTGTTTTCCTCTTAATAGGCAAACTTTGGCCCTCCAGATTTTTGGCCTACAACTCCCATGATCCCTAGCTAACGGGACCAGTGGTCAGGGATGATGGGAATTGTAGTCCAAAACATCTGGAGGGCCAAAGTTTGCCTATGCCTGCTCTTAAGGTTCCTACAGGAAGATGCTGACAACTGGAGTTTTATATAGGCTGAGAAGACCTAGAGTGTAGTAGCAAGGAGGAACTGATAGGGTCGTTAAAGGGCTTTTGCCTTATTTTGCAATCTTTGTCTTCTGAGAGACTAGGGTACTGCAAGAGGCATGGCACCTAGAACAAGATAACTTAAGGAAGAGTGTGGTTCTGATAATGCCAAGGTTGCAGCTTCAATACCCATATGGGACAGCTGCATATTTCTCCATTGCAGGGCGTTGGACTATATGAACCTCAGGGTTCCTTCTAAGTACAAATTCAGGGAATGATAATTCCCTACCCTTTCCTCTCTGCTGCAGCCCACTGCCTGCTTAAAAAGTGAATCCAGGGTATCACAGGGCCTCCCAAACCATGGGGAGGGAGCTGAGATGAAGGAAGGAAATGGAGCATTTCCTTCCATTAACTTCCTTAAGTTAAAGTTACCTTAGGATCCCATACCAGTTTTGAATGATTCCTCCATTAGCAGCCCCTGCACACCACCCTGTTTTATTCAGGGAGGCTGCAGTTTTTTGGGGAGCTGCAGATAGCTACAGAAATTAGGAAGGGATGGGAGACTTTCCTTCAGCGAACATCCTTAAACTAACTTAGGATCCAAACAAATGTTTCACAATGTACCTGGGCTACCTGCTGCATCCTTGTCATTAGAGTGAGGGGAGCAATACTTTCCTGAAGAAGTGAATAGAATTCCTCCCAGAGAATGGGTTTTGAGCAAAAAGGGGAAATGTGATAATGGTGTGTGGAACCCTGGGACTCTCTCTTAATTTCACTGCATAGGTGCAAGTTAGCTAGTGATCGATGTGGCAACATTGTGAAAGAATACTCTAGTCTACTGCACTAAAATTACTCATGATGATATTCCTGTTCACATCAATAGAAATCTTACTTCACCTATAGCTTCTCTGGATGCAAAAGCTGAAATTATTGGAAGAATTTCAAGATCAACACCAAAGGAGTGTGAAATGTTTGTAGTTTTTACTATCACTATCAAGCCTTTGGAACAATATTTGCTAAGGGAGAGGGGGGAAATCATTTAAAGTGCAAACTGGAAGGCGTTTAATGTCTGGTAAAGAATAGGTATTTTGGCAAGCAACTTGAGGCTTTTAATGCCTGCTGTTACAAATTTTTTTTGCAGAGGATTCACATATTATTTATTCCTTTTTCCATTTGGTGGAAGTGAGAGGGACCTCTCCTGTGACTGCTGCTTTTTAGTCTCCAGTCATAATTAATACCTTTTAGCTTTGTTGTACCTGCCAGTAGTTTCGAAATGTTGCTCTGGCATTTTTTCTTATTTTTTCTTGGCAATGGCATCTCAGTGAAACACTCAATACTGCTCATAAATTCTCTCTTTTTCTGTGTGCGAATTTTAAGTGTGTGTGTGATCCATGATCATATGAATGGTCACAGTGCAGTGGTACCTCTGGTTAAGTACTTAATTCGTTCCAGAGGTCCGTTCTTAACCTGAAACTGTTCTTAACCTGCAGCAGCACTTTAGCTAATGGGGCCTCCTGCTGCTGCTGCTGCCGCGCCCCAGAGCATGATTTCTGTTCTCATCCTGAAGCAAAGCTCTTAACCCGAGGTAATATTTATGGGTTAGTGGAGTCTGTAACCTGAAGCGTATGTAACCTGAGGTACCACTGTAATTGAATTGTAAGGGTCTTGTAAATGATCACCTTGATTGATAAGTTCAACAAGGGAGACCTTAGAAGCTGTCCCTTTAGAGCACCCCCCCCCAAAGGATGATGATGGCAGGAGCTTTTTGGCAGTGGCACCCACTTCCTATAGAGAACCTTGCCAGATGAAATCTGTTGTCGTATTTAGATGACTGGCATTGACCTTCTTTTCTATACGAAATTCTATAGTCTATTTGTATGTTGTTTCCCAAACTGTTGCAGGTTTTTAAATGAGAATGATTTATTTGGCTGGATCTAAATGTTGCCATTTCTTGTTTTATTATAGTTGTAAGCCACCCTATGGACATACTGGTTCATAAAGGTTGCATTAAATTTAATCAACCATCATTGATTGATTTCGGCCAAGGCTTACTGGTGCTCAAATGTATCACTTGTTTCCATCCTTGGGGGAAAAATTAAATGAAGCTTTGGTGACAGTGCTCCTGAGCAGGTATAGAGTACATTTCCTTAAATATTATTAAGATAATGATGTCAGTATTATTTACGGGTGTCTACTGGCCATAAGAGAAAAGAAAATTATAGCTGTCAGCAGCAGTGAAGCTGGTATTTTTGAACAGCACTGTTTCCCTTGCTTTCTACCCTGCAGGGCTTTTTTCAGCCAGAACTCACCAGAACTCAGTCCCAGCGCCTCTCAGGTCAGCAACATTGCCTTTATAAGACAACAAGAAAGGCGTTCATGCTGAGTTCTGGCACCTCTTTTTCTATAAAAATACCATCAAAACCTCACCATGCTTTCCGCAGCTGGTTGCCAGAACAGCAAGAGACAAAGATGCTTTGTCTTTGTGTTTGCTGTGGTTGAAAGCTTTTTAAACGTTTGATTAAGGCACACAATAAATTGGCAACTTCTGGATCCTGTGAGATGCTGTTATCAGAGATGCTTACCCTAGCATCACCTCTGTGTTTGTGTAACATTGCTTCTTCTTGACACAAGCTCACCATAGCCTAGGACCCTCATACCTACGGGACCGCTTCTCCCGGTATGCCCCACGGAGAGCCTCAAGGTCCATAAATAGCAACACCCTAGTGGTTCCGGGCCCTAAGGAAGTTAGATTAGCTTCAACCCGAGCCAGGGCCTTTTCAACACGGGCTCCGACCTGCTGGAATGCTCTGCCTCATGAGACCAGGGCCCTGCAGGATCTGATTTCTTTCTGCAGGGCCTGTAAGACAGAGTTGTTCCGCCTGGCCTTTGGCTTGGAGCCAATTTGATTTCCTCCCCCTCTTTCTTTTTTTCTTTTTCCTTTCTCCTCCTGTGATGAGGCTGCATTTTAATATTTTAATGTTTCAATATTTTAATGTTGTATTTTAATCTTGTTTTTAAGTTGTATTCATTCAACTTGTTTTTATTATTGTTTGTTAGCTGCCCTGAGCCCGGCCTTGGCTGGGGAGGGCGGGGTATAAATAATAATAATAATAATAATAATAATAATAATAATAATAATAATTAGTTTGTTTGTTATGGTGGGAGAATAAAACTAGTAGGCATCTTTCTTACCAATTTCATCTTAGGTTTGTGGCCAAGTGACCAGGTGACCAGGAAGCCCAAACACGGAGGTCAGTATTATCTATCCTGACTGGTAGAGGCTCGCCAGGGTTTCATATAGGAGAAATCTGCAGTGCTATATGGTGATGCTTGGGTTGAAACTGGGACCAATGGTAGCATTGGTGTGTAATGCCAGGGGACTTGAACCACATTCTCCATCCAAGATTGCTGAGTGTTGACACCAGCAAATATTTGATCCGGGGGGGAAATAATCAGAAGTTCACCCTGCAATGGTAAGTGCATATGGACTGAGCAGAAGATTCATAATTTGCAGCTTTTATTTTTTCCTTTCTGAGGACGAGTCATGGGAAAGGGGGAGGAATATCAGAAATGTGTGCTACAGTATAAATAAAATTGTTAACAACTCTCTTTTCAGTGGCAGTATGCCTTTTCTATTTAAATCTGTCTTAGCACACATTTAGTACAACCAGATGATGGTAATTGCTAATCCTGTCTTCTGTAGGGTGTAGGGTCCTTTGAGTATCTGCAGATTTTCACGCTTAATACCCTTTAGAGCTCAGGAGGTGAGCACATAACATTGCTTAGCATTATGTTAACATTTCTCTGGCATTTATGAGTGCTGGGCTGGAAGGACACATTCAAATGACGATGGGTTTTTTTGGGGGGGGAGTGTTAATAGCTGGACGTTAACATTTTTACTGCATCATACAAATGTTTAATAATTACTATTCAGCCCTTGAGTGGGCTTGAAGCCATATGATCCCCCCCCCCCCAGTTGTGGGTGCTTTTCCTCTTTTTTTGCATAACATTGTAGAGCTTTCTGAGTTACAAACTGAGATATGTTTACAGCCCAGTGTTGGGACAGTGCCCAGTAAATGTTCTGTTGCTTTTGTTGCTGTGTTATATTTATTAAATTTATTAGACACTTTTTTAGCAACTCAAAGTGTAACCGTATGATGGTGATCATGTGAGCATGGGGATGGTATCAGAATCAACAGGTTTTTAAAGGTGCTCATGTGTTTATTCAGCCTTTGCTTTAGGGCTGGATTATTTGCAATGTTGCAAAGAAAGGGATTGCTGCTATTACATGTTCACACCTTGGAGCCTAGACACATGTTTGTTTGTGTGCTATGAAAAGAAATACAGTGGTACCTCGGGTTACAGGCGCTTCAGGTTACAGACTCCGCTAACCCAGAAATAGTACCTCGGGTTAAGAACTTTGCTTCAGGATGAGAACAGAAATCACATGGCTGCGGTGCAACAACAGTGGGAGTCCCCATTAATTAAAGTGGTACTTCAGGTTAAGAACAGTTTCAGGTTAAGGACGGACCTCCAGAACGAATTAAGTTCTTAACCAGAGGTACCACTGTATTCTAACTTCTATGAAAAGCAATATTCCTAGGATTCCAATGAGCTTCACAGAATTGCAAAGAGGTGACTTCTGACTCATCGGCAGATTAATATTAATTAATATTAAGACATCCATTGCAACTCCCCTCCTCCCCTGCCAGTTTGGTATTATCAAAAGAAAGTTATATGATGCCTGGCGGGTAGGGATAGAAGTAACTATATATTGGCAGTTACAATAAAGATGTACCGTATTTTTTGCACCATAACACTCACTTTTTTCCTCCTAGAAAGTAAGGGGAAATGTCTGTGCGTGTTATGGAGGGAATGCCTAAGGGTGGCATGCCTACGGATTTTCCTCCTCTAAAAACTATGTGCGTGTTATGGTTGGGTGCGTGTTATAGAGCGAAAAATACGGTAAGTTGCCTGGTGGGAATGAGCAAGGCAAATGGAAACAGATGATGGTTTGAGTCCCATTTGCAGCGTCATTTACAAGACAATGGCAACCTTTTCCTAGATACAGTCCTGGGTATTTTCACCCCAAAGTACTGCAGGCAGCAGAGGGCAGACTCCTGGATGGCTGCTGCCAGCCAGAATATATCATATCAATATGGTTGGACCAACAGTCTGATTCAAAGTTATCTTTATATGTTAAGGGATCTCATGGCTCACATTAGACACTTCATAGTATCTCTTCAGAAGTACTGTTTTGAGGGACAGGGAGCAGACGGGTGTGGAGGACTCCCTGGTCTTGAATGGGGTAACTGTGCCTCTGACGCCTGAAGTCATTTTGGACTCACAACTGTCCATGGAGGCGCAGGTCAATTCTGTGTCCAGGGCAGATGTCTACCAGCTCCATCTGGTATGCAGGCTGAGACTCTACCTGCCTGCGGACTGTTTCGCCAGAGTGGTGCATGCTCTGGTTATCTCCTGCTTGGACTACTGCAGTGCGCTTTACGTGGGGCTACCTTTGAAGGTGACCCAGAAATTGCAACTAAGCCAGAATGCAGCAGCTAGACTGGTGACTGGGGGCGGCCGCTGGGACCATATAACACTGGTCCTGAAAGACCTATATTGGCTCCCAGTATGTTTCCGAGCACAATTCAAAGTGTTAGTGCTGACCTTCAAAGCCCTAAATGGCCTCGGCCCAGTATACCTGAAGGAGCGTCTCCACCCCCATTGTTTTGCCCAGACATTGAGGTTCAGCTCCGAGGGCCTTCTGGCAGTTTCCTCACTGCAAGAATCGAAGTTACAGGGAACCAAGCAGAGGGCCTTCTTGGTAGTGGTGTTTGCCCTGTGGAACGCCCTCCCATTAGATGTCAAGGAAATAAACAACTATCTGACTTTTAGAAGACATCTGAAGTTTAGAGTAAGGTTACCAGATTTTTTTCAATGAATCCAGGGACACTTTTCAACTTCCTACTAAATGGATGGATTTTGTCAGGGGACTGATTTGTAAATCAGGGACTGTCCCCGGGAAACGGGGACGTCTGGTAACCTTAGTTTAGAGAAGCTTTTAATGTTTGATGTTTTATTGTGCTTTTAATTCTGTTGGGAGCTGCCCAGAGTGGCTGGGGAAACCCAGCCCAGATGGGTGAGGTATAAATAATAAATTATTATTATTATTATTATTATTATTATTATTATTATTATTATTATTATTATTATTATACAGAGGTATTTTAAACAGCATCAGCCTGATTTATATGCTACTTATTATGTATGTTTTTTATATATGCTGCTTCTAGCATTTTATATATGCTACTTCTTAACAAACAGGTAACAAAACCTAATAATTCAATGGTAATTTCAAACATTATGCAGAGACAAACTCAGAGTGCACAGTTATGGCTCAATTAGTAAACCAGTATGATACACATGTACGCTTGAAGCATCTTAGATGAAGTTCACCTAAAAATGTAATATGTAAAATGACCTACATACGGCTCCCAGTAATAATGTACTACTTATTGCAAACACACACTTTAAAAAATGTAATGAAGCAGTTGCCCTTTTCATCTTCAAAATCCTTGAAATGGTTCCTTGTGGGGTTGAATGCTTATTCTCTCAGAAAAATGCATACAGTCTCCGTCCCTCCTCCACCTAAAAATAAAAAAGTAAGATGAATTCTAGTGTCTACAATGTCTTGAAGAGGAGGAATGGCAAATATTTAACATTTTGATGAGAACTTTGTGTTACTTTTAGCACATCTTATTATTGATGCTTTCAGGCATATATTCTGAAGGAGCTGCTTCAGTTTATCTGGCTGAAGCAGAAATTTCCTTTAAAGAAAAGGCTAGGCACACAGTCTTTAATGGCCGTGTCTTGCTAAAATTAATAGCTTCCTAATTACATGTTTGTCTGATCAGCTCTCTGTTGTGGAAACATTGTAAAAGCAGTCTGATTATATGCATTTTGTTCATTGTGAACTATTACAAATTCCTTGGCAAAATGCTTAACTTTTGAGTTTTTAGATTATTTCTTTTATTAATATGCCGAACATGCAGCTGCTCTGTTGGTTGTGTTTTTCAGAGCAATAAATATAAAGGAAATTGGAGGATAGTCTTTTGTTTGTAATAATATAGTCAAAGCTCCAAAGGGGACATCAGTCACAAATGTTTAGTTATATTGACTCCTTTGAAACCATAATATTAGATTATGGTTGCACCTTTTGCCTGGCAAATTGTGGAAAATTCAAACATTTACCATATCCCTGTAGCAAAGTAAACAGAACATGCTATGGACACTGTATTTTCATGTCTACCAAATTGTACCATTTTAACTGGTTAAGTGCAGCAATACATTTGGGATACATTAGTAGTAGTAGTACCCGTCCTATCTGACAGGGTTATTACCCCAGCCACTCTGAGTGGCTTCCAGCATATACAGAAACATAAAATATCAAACATATTTTTTTTTCATAGACATGGCTATCTTTAGAGGTCTTCTGAATGTAGAGTTACTTATCTCTTTGACATCTATGGGAGGGCATTCCACAGGGTGGGCACCACTACTGAGAAGACCCTCTGTTAATTTTCCTGCTTGCATTCTGCCTCCCTCTTTGCAAAATGATAGATGTCCCTTCAATATTCAGATATCAGAATAAAAGTTAGTACCTTTATTTATGAAATACTTTTATGTTACAAAAGTATTAAATTTAACCTATTTATTCATTAATAGCCATACCTTGGTTTTCAAATGCCTTGGGAGTTGAACGTTTTGGCTCCCAATCGATTGAAAACCGGAAGTGATTGCTTCAGTTTTTGAACATTCTTTGGAACCCGAACGTCCGACGTGACTTCTGCAGTTTCTGATTGGCTGCAGGAGGTTGCTTGGTTCCCAAACATTTTGGAAGTTGAATGGACTTCCGGAACAGATCCTGTTCACCTTCCAAGGTACCACTGTACATTATTTTTCCTGACCCTCCTCCACCGAGAATTGTATTGTTCTCCTAAATAGTGTTCAGTGAGGTGGATTAGATTTGGAGAAATACTGACTTTCCCAAGATCACCCAGTAAACTTCATGGCTGAGTGGAGATTTGAAGCTACCCTTTATCTGGCAATCCAACCACTATATCATAGCTTGATCCACACCCATTTCCAAAGGGACTAGGAAAGAAGGTAACCACCAACTGCGTCAACAAACCAGAATGCAGAGGAAAACTCATTGGCATTGTGCTGTACTGGTTATTCTTCCTATAAGTGAGCTTGGGTTGCATAACAGCTAAGAATGTAGAAGTCTATATTCCATGTTTCCACAGAGTTCCAGCTGACTGAGATCCAATCACCCACTATCAGCAATGACTAGGCACATTTGCCTGCATCACATTGTTTTCTTTTAGTGCAGCATTTTCCTTGTCCCCTAGGAACTTTAGTTACATGGGGGAAAGTAAAGTATTACTCACTGAGGCAACACTTTCACCTCTGGTGATCTTCACTTACTAAGAATCCACCCCCTTCCTGTCTGCATATCCCTGTCAGTGGTTCCAATATATATGAATAGTTCAAAGGTAGATGAGAATCTCTCCATCCTAAGCCTTCACTGGTAGGGATGCATAAAAAAATACTCCAAATAGATAAATCTAGTAATCTGTCAATTTGTAAAGAAACCATTTTGGATCACACAGAACCTCAACATCTGGTGAATGGACAGAGCCATTGTAGCAAACTTCTCAATGAATTGTCATTAAAAGTATTAAAATAGCATAACCACCACCACCCAAAGATTGATTGTGCATGTGTGCATGCCCCCTTGCATTTTAAGGAAGTTTGTCTATAAAAATGTAACTGCTGAGTTGCATCTATTGAGTACAGTGGACATCTATTGTGTATTGTCAAATGTAAGTTGAAAAATTGCATTAAAATAATTTTTTTGCCTTTGTTCTCCTTGGTCTCATTTAATAGAAGATGAACATACATGATCTGGATGTCGAGATTTAGCCCAGAGCAAAATTGCATGGCTAAATTGTATAATTAAATGCACATGGACACCCCCCCCCCCAATGGATTGATAGCAAAACACTGCTCACTTACAGCAGAGATTTACCACTTCAGAGGAAAAGAAATACCCTAAAAGCAAACTCATTTAAAAGTGCCAGGACAGATTACTATGGACCCAAATGCATCCTTTGTGCAATTATGTGCACTTTAAAGCGATCTCCTTAATCGTGATAATTTGGAACAAATTAGAGAGTCTCACAGCGAGCTGCAGACTAGTGACTTGCTGGGCTCTTAAAATGCCAAATCAAAAAATGCAATCTGAAACCTGCTGAGTTTAGCTTCCTGTAATCTATCATGCCACTGAACTATTTGAGCAATGCTGGGCCTGGAAGCAGCATCTTTAACCCCACAGGAAACCAGCAAAGCCTCCCATTGACCCCGTCCAATCTGGTTCCACTGGACAACACAAGGCATCAGACTTTGAAAAGTGAATGATGCGATGTGGTGCCAAGTTAGCAATGGCTACACATATATTCTGTAGCAGTTAAGAAGATTAATGCCTTTTCACCTTAATGAACTTCATTGCTGAACAGGCTTGGTCTCATGCAAATTTCAGCTTCATCACTTACTTAGACCTGAAAGGGTGGGAAGTGAAAGGAAAAAAAGGGAGCAAACACTTAACATATACAACATCTCACTCTAAAACCTTGGGCCTGGGTTTTATTAGCACATAATGTAGGTGTGAGAATGGAGAGCACTTTGACCAAATAGGCACAAGTTATTTAAGAAAATGGTGAAGCGTGAAGAGTTCCTAATAAGCTATCAACACCTCATGCTCTTGTGGAACTGGAGGAAATGTGGGTCAGAGAATACGTTAAGTCAGACTGCACTGAGGTAACTAAAATGGCATCTTCTGGGACATGGTTATAATAAAGAAGGAAATATGAAAAACAGGGCAGGAGGTGATTCCTAGGTTTTAAGATCTAGCACAGGGGTGGTTAATATTTTGGGGTCTGAAGGGCTCCATTCACCCTTGGCCATTCCTCTGGTGCCACAATGGGCCACCACATACTCTTTCACACACACTGCAGTTTGTACACGCACAACATACACAGAAAGATGTTCAGAACATATACCTGAAGGAGCATCTCCACCCCCATAATTCAGCTCTGACACTGAGGTCTACCTCCAAGGGTCTTCCAATGGTACCCTAACTGCGAGAAGTGAAGTTACAGGGAAGCAGGCAGAGGGCCTTCTCGGCGGTTGCGCCCTCCCTGTGGAACGCCCTCACATCAGATGTCAAGGAGATAAAGAACTACACAATTTTTAGAAGACATCTGAAGTCAGCCCTGTATCGGGCAGTTTTTAATGTTTGATGTTTTATGGAAACTGCCCAAAGTGGCTAGGGAAACCCAGCCAGATGGGCAGGATATTTATTATTATTATTATTATTATTATTATTATTATTATTATTATTAGAAAAGAGAGATGGGAAAGGGGGCACAAAAACACATGCATATACGCACAAATACAGCCATTCCTCTCCTTGATCAGTTGATAAGAACTTTGAGAATAGGAATATAATTTTATTATTTATATGCCGCCCATCTTACTGGGTTGTCTTTATTGTGTTGTTAAATATTTTGCGGGGGGCTGCCCCAAATGACTTGGGCAAGCCAGTCAGATGGGTGGAATAATAATAATAATAATAATAATAATAATAATAATAATAACCGCTCCCCACTTAAAACGGGGGGCGCCTTTTGCGTGGACGCGTGCAGCCCTGGATCTGGAGTGGCCCCATCAGCATAGGCTTTGCCTTCCCTCAGGTGGGATACCTGGAGGTCCCCGCCTACCCCAGCGAGTTGTCCAATCCCACCTGGGGGAAGTGTTGCCAGGGAAACCAGGCCAGGTAAGGGGAGGGATTACCTGCCCACACAATAGAGGGTGGATCTTAATTGTTAATCCTCACTTGGCTCCAGAGCTTCTCCCACCCTACCCACCCTCAGTTAATGTCTTCTTTTGCAGGTTAACTTTTCTTCATAGGTTTTGCAGGTTAACCTGTCTCCACAGGTATGCGGGTGCTGCTACGATAAGCTCGCTGTTAAAGGGCCGGAAAGGAATTTCCCTGCATTGGCAGGTTTCGCCTTTCCCGTAGCAAAACGTCACAACTTTGGCGGTATCAGGCCTTGGGCGGAATCCTTTAGTCCATCTTCCTCTTTGTGGCGGCGATACCAGGGTTCCCCGTTAAAGGGGTTTTTGAAGGGAGGCTTTGGCCGTACGCCGAAAGGTCATCATTGCTCTCCCCTGCGGCGGCGTAACGGGGGCGGCTATCTCTGCTTGAACATATGTTCTCCAGAGCCGGCCCATCCCCCCCACACACACTGGATAACCCTGATGCTCCCTAGGTCCCTGGCTGGGGACTAGGGAGGGAGAACGCCCAATGCCTGAGCCAAGGTCTACCCACATTTGAAATTTAATAAAGTTGTGGCCAATTTAATCCCATAGCACGTTGTCTAGAGTCGTTATTCCACATGACGGGGGGACCACTCGGGATCTGGGGACTCCGCCTGTCCACGCAATAATAATTTCATATTCTCATAGGTCTTTAAAGAATGCATTTTTTCTGGTTCAAGCAATAAGACTATTCTTGCTCTGCTTCCTGTATACCTCAAACGCTGCACAGAAGGGTTCCTGAGATTGAACATTTTCTCATAAAGATGCAAAACGAGTGTGAATATAAGAGGGGAAATCTCTGAAAGTAACTATCCATCGATCTTCAAACCATATCTTTTGTTGGCAGGGGGATGATGGACAGTAAGAGAGAGTGTAAATGTAAAGTATTTTTCGCTCTATAAGACGCACTTTTCCCCCTTCAAAAATTAAGGGGAAATGTGTGTGCGTCTCATGGAGCGAATGCAGGTTCCTTGGCTTCAGCGATAGCAACGTGAAGCCTCCGAAGTGCAGAGGGAGAGTTCCTCCTGTGCTCCGGAGGCTTCGCGTTGCTTTCGCTGAAGCTGCCTGAAGCCCCCAGAGTGCAGTGGGAACTCCCGCTGTGCTTCGGAGGCTTCAGGCAGCTATCTGAAAGCCAGAGAGGGAGAGCTGCTCAGTGCCCCTTCAGTGAAGCAGGAGGAGAAATGGAAGGGGCTCCGTTTCTCCTGCCACTTCGCTGAAGGGGCGCTGAGCAGAGAGGGGCAGAATTTTTTTCCCCTGTTCTCCCCCTCCTATGGTCCGGTGCGTCCTATAGAGCGGAAAATATGGTAACTGTTTAGATGTCTTCATTTTCATGTGACTCTTGAGTTGACTGGGTTGCTGCACTCTTTGGTGCGCAGGGAGAAGGAACAATAGTTGTCCAGGGAGAAACTATCCCCCATACCGTGATTTGCAAAGATAGCACCCTCCATGTGGTACATCTCTGTCTGCCAAATCTTTGATAATCTATTACTATATATTTTCTTTCTCCAAAGCAGCTACAGATAGAGCTGAAGAAAATGTGCAATACATAAATTCCACTGTTTGAATAATGAATAGACTTCTTTTATTATTACTTCTCAGAAAGCTTTCTACCCAAAGCCACATTATAATCCTGTTGAGCTTAATCTTCTCTCTTACGCTCTCTCTTCACAGTCTGGCTGAACACAGCTTAAATTCTTTAAGGCACTTTTCATGCACTATCTGCCCCTGTGAGAGGACCTCCATATGCTGGCTGTTTAAAATAAACAGTGCCACATCATCAAAGTGTACTATAGATCATGCATAGGCGTTCTCCAGAAGTGCCTGAATCCATTGCATGGACTAATGTGTGCGAGAGAGTGTAGATCTGCTCTTTGTTGAAGGATGTGGCGGCCTGCTTTTTTAAAACAAGAATTATTTTTTAGGAAAGGGGCCACACCCAGGGTTTGTTTGTATTTCTTTTCAGCCGGAACTTGCCAGGACTCAGTTCCGGCCCCTCTCAGGTGGGCACCATTGCCATTCTAAGAGAACAAGGAAGGTGTTCATGGTGAGTTCTGGGACCTCTTTTTCTAGAAAAATAGCACTGGCCACGGCTGTAGCATGTGGCCATGTGTCCTACTTGGCAGAGGACAGCCCTCAGTTTTGAAGGTTCTTCAGTTCTTCATAAAACGGAAGAGCAGGAGCCATGAAGTTGTCTGTCAACAAGGAGGAACATTTGGTTATCAGATTGAGGAGGCACATGAAGTCCCCTAGTTTCTTCCCCACACTGCTGAGATGTGTTGTATTTCTTTTTAAATTATAGTAATTATTTCTACTTGAGAGACCCATGGACTGCAAGAAGAACAAACCTATCCATTCTTAAGGAAATCAGCCCTGAGAGCTCACTGGAAGGACAGATCCTGAAGCTGAGGCTCCAATACTTTGGCCACCTCATGAGAAGAGAAAATTCCCTGGAAAAGACCCTGATGCTGGGAAAGATGGAGGGCACAAAGAGAAGGGGACAGAGGACGAGATGGTTGGATAGTGTTCTCGAAGCTACCAGCATGAGTTTGACCAAACTGCGGGAGGCAGTGGAAGACAGAAGTGCCTGGCGTGCTCTGGTCCATGGGGTCACGAAGAATCGGAAACGACTAAATGACTAAACAACAACAACAACAACAATTATTTCTAAAACTGCATCTATATATATAAATCACCACATGCAGTCTTTATGCAAACTGGTAACCTCTTTTTCGGCAGCGGATAGCTAACCGTCCAAGATGTTCCCAGTTTCTTCAGGTAGGGTTGTTCTTCAAGTAGGGCTGGGAAAGGGATGTGTTTGAAACCCTGGAGAGATGTTGCCAGTCAGTGTAGGTTTTGCTTTGGGTCCACAGACCTATCCAGATCCACATCTCCATAACTCAGAAAGGGGCCAATTTTAAAACCCTCTTTCAATGCCTTATAAATTTAGTTTAACATATAAGTTAGGATAGGGCAAAGGTTGGAGATGTGGGTTAAATAAAGCAGATCACATACATATTTTTTTGGAATCGTTCTAAAATAGAAATATTTTGGAAATCCATTCAGGCCAGTATCCCTGATATATTATACCCTTGGAACCTATGTTTGGTTATCAAAAAGATGTTGTTCCTGAAAATGATGAAGAAATCATATTCAACCTTACAACAGCTGCTAGGATTATAATAGCTACAAATTGGTGGGGGGGATATCTCCTCTTATAGCTCAGTAGACTGAGAAAATTATGTACATAGCAACTAAGATTAAGCACAATTATTACAAAATGATACATATCAGGAATGCCAGCTTGAACCCGTGACTATAGTGACTGGGGCTGTGGGTGCCATGCAGTGTGTATGGCCCTGGCACTGAAATTTGTGAGTGCCCAGCCCCTTCATGGGGAATTTTGTGTGATACCCAGGGCCCTAGGGAGTTGGCACTTATGATATATATATAAACTAGCCTGACAGGTTTATGGGGAAATGGGTATTCTTTGGAAAGTTTTGGAGCAACAAGTTAAATGATAATGTCCAACATTATTCAGCTTCCAACCTGGTGTAATAGCATTAATTTATGCTCTTTGGGTTTTTTGTGTGGGTGTGTATATGACTTTTTAAGGCAATTCATTTTCTCCAATCGCCATGCTAATATTCCCACACTGAAACTTTTTTTGCCATATGATACATTTTCACTTATGGATTATTGCAGATTTCTTTGATGTATGTTCCCCCTATAGAGTTCTGTCATTATCTCACGCAAAATATGTTGATGCAATGTAGTCATCATCCTTCTAAAATTTGCAGTACATAAGAATGTTAATATCTGTTGTGAAGAAAGACACCTACACAGAAAATATATTAAAGAATGCTCTATCAGTTAAGAATCTCTGAATGCTGAATAACAAATCTTCCATTGTAAACCTTTGTTATATAGCCTCAACACAACTTGTGATAAACTAAAAGGCTTATTAATTAATAAATAGGTAAAGTAGTGGAACAGTTGTGCATAGAGCCATATAAATTGTGCCATATGTGAGATAGCTTAGATGCAATTGTGTGTGTGTGTGTGTGTGTGTGTGTGTGTACACACATACAATTGCATCTAAGTTATGAGAGAGAGAGAGAGAGAGAGAGAGAGAGAGAGAGAGAGAGAGATATGTTTTACAACATCCGGTCTCCAGGATATTCAGAACTAAATAAAGTAAATAAAGTAAATAAGCAAATGCCTTGTTGTTGTTGTTTAGTCATTTAGTCGTGTCCGACTCTTCGTGACCCCATGGACCAGAGCATGCCAGGCACTCCTGTCTTCCACTGCCCCCCGCTGTTTGGTCAACCTCATGCTGGTAGCTTCAAGAACACTATCCAACCATCTCGTCCTCTGTCGTCCCCTTCTCCTTGTGCCCTCCATCTTTCCCAACATCAGGGTCTTTTCCAGGGAGTCTTCTCTTCTCATGAGGTGGCCAAAGTATTGGAGCCTCAGCTTTATGATCTGTCCTTCCAGTGAGCACTCAGGGCTGATTTCCTTCAGAATGGGTAGGTTTGATCTTCTTGCAGTCCATGGGACTCTCAAGAGTCTCCTCCAGCACCATAATTCAAATGCATCAATTCTTCGGCGATCAGCCTTTTCTATGGTCCAGCTTTCACTTCCATACATCACTACTGGGAAAACCATAGCTTTTACTATACGGACTTTAAAAAGTAAAGGCATCACCTTGCCAACAAAGGTCCGTATAGCAAATGCCTTATTTGAAATTTAAGAGCCAATACCTGGAAACATAGATACATACGAAAAAGGAAGGTTCTAATATCCATGTTAAAGGTCCTCTTTTTACTTAATTATTTTTAGGACACATCCTAACTATTTTGTATTATTTCTTTTACAAAATTTATACCCTGGTTACTTGACAGAAAGCCCCTAAGTGGTTTCCATGGAAAAACTAATGTGACATAGCCTGTCACAAGACAGCAACCACACAAGATTTTCCCTGAAGATGGTTCCTTTCAAATGTATCTAAGATTTGACACCCATTCATATCTTTCTATGGCTGCCCACACTTCACGGGAAGATTCCTTATCCTCAGTCACACCATTGGTCCATCAAACTGAGTATTGTCCACGTTGAATGGCAGTGGCCACCCAGGGTTTCAGGCAGGAGCCATACCTGGAGATGCCAAGAACTGAACCAGGGACCCTCTGTATAGAAAGCAGATACTCTACCAATGAGCTACGGTCCTGTTATAGGCAGAAGGCACACTCTGTTCCTGTGTATACATGCGGACTGATGCAGGGCAGAATGCAACACAACCTGCTGTTGTCTGAGAGCACATGATGTAGTCTCCTTGCCGAAGCTACAAGTCTAGCAAGTCTAATTTTAGTTAGTATCTGGAGGAAAATATAAATTCCAGTCTCTGCAGGAAAATTCAAGTTTGCTTCAATCCCATCCAACCCAGCCTGATCTCAGATTCTCCTCTACAGAAGTGCCAACTTGGCTCTGCTTCCCTTTAGCCACTCAGCTGGTTTTCATTCCTGGCAATTTCCCCCCCTGCAAGTGACAAGAAGGGGGACTTGGGCTGTTTCTCCCTGCATATTTTATGAATAATGGTAGAAATTGATTGTCCAGCTGTGTCACCCTGTCCAGCTGTATCACCATTTCTGTGCACTAAATCAGCTAAAGCAGGCATTTCTGTCCCCCACCCCCTTCACTATTAAAAAAAGAAAATAAAAAAAAGGTTTTGTTCCGGTTTCTGTTAAAAGCTGTCTGACACACAACACATATACTCAGAGCTGGGTACTGAGCTAGTATAAATGGCTCATCTCTTCTCACTTTCATTGCTTATGTGGAGCAGAATTGTGGCAACAATCCAATCGGAGGAAGTCAATTGCACAGAGGCAAGGAGATGCTACTGCAGCATAGATTCTGCGGTTGGTTGATAAACTACCCAGGAAGGGACTGTTCTATCAATTATTCAGGTGTGGCTTCCATTGATGGGACTGTTTTCTGCTACTTCCACAAAACCTGGTTTTATTTCTGGGGTTCTTCCATTGTAACAGTGCATTCTGGCCTGATAAAATGGGCATTCTGGTAACCTCACTGTTTAGATATTCTATGTATGCTAGTCCACTACAGGGGTGCACAGTAGTGCTTGCTAAGCATGTGAGGGGTGAGTGTGTGCATGCAGGGCTGAGTCATCTAGTTGTACCCCAACCCTGATCACCATCCATGTCACTCTCCAGCTTGACTGATTAACTCTATTCTACTTTTGAAAGCACCCTGAACAGGCATCCCCAACCTTCGGCCCTCCAGATGTTTTGGACTACAATTCCCAGCATCCCTGACCACTGGTCCTGTTAGCTAGGGATCATGGGAGTTGTAGGCCAAAACATCTGGAGGGCTGCAAGTTGGGATGCCTGGTTTAGAACCCTGATTTTTCATGCTTCTAAGCAGGCGGGAATGTGGGGACCTCCAGCCTATGAACACTGTCCTGCCAGACATCCCTGTTTGGCCCATGAGTCCATTTTGGAGAAGTCTCAGCCATCTCCCCTTCACTTGACATCACATCAGATGAGAAGGAAGATTAGGGCAGGACTTTGCTTAGGAACTGAAAGTGAGCTCTTGATTGCTCCTTAGCTCTGGAACAGGGTATGGTCCCCACTGCCCATCAGCTGCCGGGTGATGCTTTGCTTAAAGAGGGGGATGTTATTTGATGGAACAACTTTTCCCTCTCAGCTCACTTACCCCAGCAGCAACAGCGGCAACAGCAATAGGGGAGGACAAAGGAAAGAAATAATTATTTATCTTCTCTAACACCACCCCCCCTTCTTCTGCCACCAGCACTGTGGCAAGAAACATGCCACCAGCACTGTGGCATTTTAAATACCAGGCTTTCCTCTGTCACCCAGCCCAGCCCAATGTAGACATTTACCGTATTTTTTGCTCTATAAGACTCACTTTTTCCCTCCTAAAAAGTAAGGGGAAATGTGTGTGCATCTTATGGAGCGAATGCAGGCTGCACAGCTATCCCAGAAGCCAGAACAACAAGAGGGATTGCTGCTTTCACTGTGCAGCGATCCCTCTTGCTGTTCTGGCTTCTGAGATTCAGAATATTTTTTTCCCTCCTTGTTTTCCTCCTCCAAAAACTAGGTGCGTCTTGTGGTCTGGTGCATCTTATAGAGCGAAAAATATGGTACTTGCAGAATCTTGTTAATGTCTAAATCAGTACAGCACCACAAAACACTCGGGGCAAATGTGTCACTGCTTCGATTCAGACAAGCCCAGAAACACCCCACTTCATCTTGATATTTGGAATGCGGCTGGATCCATTGCACACCCCAAATGAAAACACAATACTAAAAATATTTTCCCCCGATTGTTGTCAGGGGAAAACCATGCCGTTGCAATGCTGCAGCTGCGGGCTGTACTATTGCACATCCTCCTGGGGACAAAATGGAGGGGAAGATCTTTGTTTCCTATGCAATAAAAGCAGAATAGGTTGGTGAGGGAGGGAGTGCTGTCATATTGTGGGGCAGACCATAGCTTGGTGGTAGACTATGCAGCATTTCCCAGTTTGAATTCCTGGCACCTCAAGTTCAAAGGATCAGGTGGCCACTGATGGGAAAGACCTCTGCCTGTGACCCTGGAGGGTGACTGCAGGCTGAAGTAGACAACAGTGGGCTGGAATTATGATGAATCTGGCCTGGTCAGCTAAAATGTGGCTTCCTGTGTGGTATTTCCACAACCACCCACAGCAAGCCCAGAAGTTGTGTTTGCTAGCCTCACACAGCAATTTAAGTTAGCAAGGAAATCAGTGACTTGCTAGTAGGGCTGGGGGAATCTGCCCATGTCGTTTTCTCTCAGTTTCTCATCCCCGCCCCCCAGTCTTTTGTTTAGTTCTCTGCATTTGTACTTCAACTTGCAAGGTCCCCATTCAAAAAAGTCTGCGTGCAAATTCACCAGCACTGCAGTATGAATTTCTGATAGCTGCACTTTTGTATGCAGTTTTGCCCATTTCTCAAAGTAATTCCCCCCAATATAATCCATGTTTATGTATGTTATTTTTGCTAATATTTGCACATATTATGTACATTTCTTAGCGAGATGGCTGCGTTGCAAAATTCAGAGAAGTGCAATTTCTTTTAAGGATGGCTGTGTTTTGGTCTGTGTATTGTTCCGAAAAGTACAAATTTAGGTAGGTTCACTTTTGAATGCAAAATGGATTAAATTTCTCTCACATCCCTACATGCCGCTGATGGTAGTTCTTCCATGTGGGCAGAAGAACAATAGATTAACAAAAGCTAACACCCTGTACACCCTGTGCAAAACAATAGCTATTGCCTGTTTTTTCACCTTCTTTTTCTTTCTGCACCTTTTCCCTTCTCTCAATAAAAGAGGGTTGTCATTGCTGCTGGTGCAACCTACCATAGGTCAGGCCAGAACTCAGTGTGCATATGTAATGATGACTCACCAGTCAAAGACCAGCAAGTCAGTGGGAGAGATCAAGATCTCTTTCACATGTTTGTATATAGCTGGCTGCTATAAAAGATCTACAAACTTACTTTTTCGTTGCATGCCTATAACTGAAGGCTCTGTGACATTGCCGAGGTGCTGACTGAATACTTTATAGTTCCAGGCTGGCAGTAAGAGGCAGTAAATACAATAGAGTGGAAAGGCACTGACCATAATATTCCTGGCAGCACCTGGCCAGTGTGGGAGATGGAAAAATGCAGACATTAACCTTGTTAAATGGACTGTGTTATGAGACTTTTGGTATCAGCCTCCTTTGTGTGCTCAGGAGTGAACCGAACATGGCTGTGGCTAAGGCAAAGGACACTGGGAAACGTCTCCCTTACTTGATATTCATAATATTGTCATTGGTTTCTCTGTGCTTGACCATCTTGCCAGCAAGGTCATGAAGATCCAGAAGGTTGCAAGAGATTTATGTCCTGCTCCTCATTGCAAGTGATCCTAAGGTGGATCAAAACAAGGTAACAACTATGCAAAGTACAACATATCACTGGCATACAATTAAAAGCCTAACACTGCAGCCATCACAGGGAGTTATGTAACTGGGTCAATTGATTTGGAAGCGACTGTTGAAGAATTACCAATGGGTGCTGATGATTTTAATTGTGCCCCAATCTTTTCTTATGTATTGAGATTGTATGCTACCTTATAGTTCAAGAAATGTCCGAGTGATTCACATAATCTTTTTTTAATTGTTTAAGAATGAGAATTGCATTGTTAGAGTGCTTTCTTTTATTTTGAGTTTCCTTTTCCCTCATTGGATGGAATGGGACATGTTTTTATTTTGCTAGTTTGTTTGTTTTAATTTGAAGATTTGTGAGCTTGTTAATAATATATAGAACTGAATTAAATTAAAGTAAGCTAGATGACTCTGTTCTAAAGTTTTCAGTAATGGCAGCTTGAAACCAGATGACTAAGATTTTTTCCTAATCCCCTCCCCCCCCCCTTTTCAGATTCTCTGGGAATGGATTATTTTTCTCTTCAGCTGCTTTGAATCTGAGCTTTACTTTTCTTTTGCTGGTTTCCTTTATGATCACTGTGTAACCCATGCAGGATGCAAATCTTGGAATTAGTAGAAAATTATAGCAGGAGCAGGGGGGGGCTATACTTCAATCTTTTAAACTATCTTCTTATAAAATAGAAATATTTAAGGTTCACATGTAGAGTAAATCTGCTTTGCAGACATTTGATAAGATATAGTTTAGACTGAACTACAATAGGGAAATGTTTAGGTATTGTGGAATTAGTGTGGTGTCATCTTAAAGTGCCAAACTAGAACTGGGCCCGATCAGGTTAAGTGCTGGTGCCTCATATCTACACTGGCTGGCAATGGCTTCCATGGTTTCATAATGAAACCGTTCCAGCTCAACCTGAAAATGCCAGGATCTGAACATCCAGGTTTGATAAACAAGCCATGTACCTCCAACACTGAGCTATATCATACTCAAAATATGATGAAAGGCATTCACCAGTCAGGATTCAAACCTGGGTTATGAGATTGTCAAGTTCACATGATGCCTGTATACCACTAAGGTAACCAGTCCTGTAGACATTTTCTTGTAAAGGAATGTTGAGGTACAGTTTGAGGATAGAAGGAAGCTATCAATCTTGCAGTGTTTTTATGGAAATTATATTTTTTAAAAACACATGATCAAGTCAAAAGGAGTCTTCATAGCCTGATTGCTGCAAAGCAGCGGATTGCATTGGGGATTTCATCTCATGGAAATGAGATTCCACCCCCTTCTTCCTTGGATTGATTCCCAACATTTCTGCAAAGAACACCAGAGACCTGCCCTAAGGTGCAATGTCTTGGAAGTTGCAGCATGTGGCATGAAAAGCACATATCACTGCTGTCAAGCAAGATCTCAGTGACAGTGTTAGGGAGTCGAGGGGGACAGCATAAATTGACAGAAGGATGAAAACAACAACAAAGAATGTGCTCAACTCGATATGAAAAATTGTCTGCAAGTTTCTTTGCTGATAATGAGCAGAGTTGGACTCCTGCTAATCATGGCTGACAGGATTCAGGCTGTGAATGAGACTCCTCTGAAGCAAGTTGCTGGAGGATTGGAACCTTAATTGTAACAGAATATGGCATGGGAAAGTTTGCAACTTAGTGAAGTGGTAACTGGATTGGAAGAGCCTTATTTGGATGATGATGTTGATTGCTGTTAATTTCATTTATGAACAATCTCAAAGCAAATTGACAATGTAATTTCATCCAGTAGGTAATGGCTCATCTTTTGGTACAATCAACCTTACCATGACATGTGAATTTCACTGGGGTTTTGTAGACCAAGGTTTTGTAGACTACTAAGTATTACTGGGGGTGCATTCACACAGCAAACGCTTAATTCAATATTCCCAACATTTCCTTACCTTCAGATTTCCTTCAGTCTTTCATACTATGCAAAAGCCACTTATAGAAAACTGGCAGAATCTAGCAGACATTTAGGGCTTATTTCTGTGTTATTTGCTTTCAGGGGGAGGGGAAAATCACAACCACGTTAACCCAGAAAATCACATGTGTATTGTTCAATGAAAAGCTGAGGAAACCTCCTAGGAAATGTTGCATATCTAGCCACCCTAAAGTGTCATGTGGTTTTCCCCCTGGTTTGTTGATGAGAGATCCCCACTGTACAGGAGACATTTAAAAGCCAGCAAGGACACACTTTTGTTATTGGTCAAAACATAAATAATTTAAACCAATCAGCAGCTATGAAAGATTTACCCAAGGATTTATATATTCCTCATGGGGTTGTGAATATAGTCTAGGACACAGTTCTGGTCAATATCCTAACTGGGGCCCCTTTGGATCTGTTTAACTATGGAAAATTCAAAATTATCTGGAGAAGATGTAGGGATTCTCCAGCCAAAATATGCATGCAAGAACATGAATCATAAGGGATATGTATTCAGGGGGAAATGTTAAGTGAATGTTGGTTCAACAAAATCCCCTTCCACATTTGGGCCTCATACCACCTTATATTTGGGCCCACCAACCAACCCTGTGAAATAGTCCCCTGCATATCAGTGTGGGTTCACTGTCCCATCATTTTTGCATTTGTTTCTTTCTGAGAAGAAGATAGCATTGGAATGTATTTGTCTTTTCCCAGTGACAACTGAGATGACAGTTGAGCCCAGGCTATGTGAATTGATGTCATGATTAGCCTTGGCTGTCAGTATGAGACTGAATTGCTCTTCCTAGTTGGTGATTTTTGATTGCAAGCTTTATTAAAGATTTTGGTAGTTTGCTTTTCAAGCTTTGAAATGTGTCAGCTCTGAGTAATGAAGTAGTATAGTGTTCAGCTTGTTGGGGCAGGACTTGGGAGAAGCAGGGTCAGATCTCTATTAAGGCAGGAAGTTGCCCAGGTTACCTTGGGGCAGTCACACTTTCAGCGTAATCTAGACCTGGGGCTCTTGACAGATTAATATGGATGGGGAGAGACTGACAGATGGCAAGGGGCCCATTTTGTAAATGTGGAATGGTGTTTGTCTGGAACTGCTTTGGCTGCTGATTTGAATTGCATGACTCATGGTTGATTAAGATGTTGTGCAAATGTGTGCAGCTTGAGAAAGTAGAGTGGAAAGTAGCATAGGAAAGTGTGTCAACCCACCCATCTTGACTGAAGCCTTTGCCAGCTATAATCTCATCTCCATAGCCTGTACCTTGTTGACCTTGAGAAGGGACAGAATGGTCACCAAAGGAAATGGTATTTGCACCCTCTGAGCATGATGAAACTCAACAATCAGGGAGCCCACAAAGTTTTTCTAAGCTTTCAGATTTAATGCTGGAGGGGCACAAAGGTTTTCTGGAATGAGCACAAAGCTCATCGCCCATCTCCAGTCCCATGCCATTGTTCTCTTACGACCAGAATCGCCGCTGAAAGGCAATTGCAAAAGGAGACATATGGTGATTTGAAAAGCAGTGATTTATCCTAAAATGTGTTCTTTGAAGTGGATCAATCAAATAATTATTATAAAAGATCACAGGATGTGGAATAGTAGTATATTGATTCTGCTACTTTACATTAGAAATAACTGCATGGATGTCAGTTAGTGTGAAACTGTGAGTTACAGGACTGGACATTTCTGGGAAAACAAAGCAACTGCATATAGCTGTATCTATATCTAATAATTTAGGTACATAATCTGGAGGGAATTATGCAGTACATGGTCTTCTGTGCTTGGCCTTCCTAGGCAGAGTCCTGTTGAATTTACAGCGCACAACGTGGAAGCAACTCATTTTACATCAGACTTTAGTTTATGTGTTGCAATTCAGCAAATGGATATTTGGCCTGAATCCAATACTGTACCGTAGCCAAAAATACAATAGTGGCAAGAAAAGAGGCACGTCTAAATAAGGAATATAGAAATAATTAAAGCATGCAGGATTATGGCCAATCTTAGAGTGTATTGCCTTTATGTGTCTCCAAGGGGATGGGTCATGTGACTCTGTTGCTGTGTTGAGATGATGGTCTGAGCAAATCAATGGTGAATTTGGCTTAGGCAGACTCTCAGTACAGAGGAAGAAATCACCCAGGAGCAATGTGCATGTCGTGTGAGAAAACTATTGCAGCAAGGGATATGCAGAACCCCATGAGAAATTCTGCTAGTCTTATTGGGTGGTTGTTGTTATTTTCATTTGCTTCCTCAGAATTCTGCTAATATTTCTCCAGTGGGACCATCTAAATTTGTGTCAACATTCTGCTTCCAGTGAAATTCTCAGGAAACGGTCATTCCTGGTTTTAAAAAGCTTTGCATATTGTGTGGAGAGATTCTTCAGAAGCTGTGCTTTCAAAGCCAATATAGGAGCTTGCTAGATTAAATTTATGCTAGATTAAATTATGTGTCCATCTGGCCCAGGGTAGAGAACCAATTTCAGCTCAAGGGCTGCATTCCCTTCTGGGTGATCTTCTAGGGGCTACCTGACATTAGTGGGCAGGGGCAAAATGGGCAGGGCAGCAAATGTGAATTTTATCTTTGTATAGTAAGCTAGTTTCAACACATACATCCCTACTCTCTACCCTCCATCCAGATAAGCAAGCAGCATTATCTGAGTTCATGGACACATTCCAACCAGGCAAACCGTACTCAAAGAGGGCACAAAGGAGGAACATTGAGGCATGAAGCATGTGGGACTCCCAGGCAGGGCTTATTTCAGCCAAAACTCACTGGAACTCAGTTGTCATGAACTGGCAGGACAACGGGGAGGAGAAAGAGGTCCCTGTGAGGGTGTAGCTGGGGCTGGAATACACCTGAGCATGGGGAAGGAGAGGTTGGTTTAGGAAGTACTCACAGCGTGATAGAAGATGACGAGGGGATGGAGGTGAGTGCACAGGAACCAGAGCAGCAGGCCCCATCACCAAAGCCCAGAGGGGCCTCTGTCACCATGAGCTCTGAGGCATAGGGAGCTGTGGATAGAGTGCCCAGGAGGCTGAGGCAGATAAGGGCCCACAGCCCAGCTTCCTAGCTGGCCAGGTGGGGCTCGCTAGTTCTGGGAAGTGGTGGGTGATTCCTCATCTGGAGTAGGCTTGGAACCTTGGAACCACCCTTGGAGGTGAGGGTCACATGCTTCACCCAGCCCAGATGCTGCAATCAGCAAGCAAAGTATAAAAGGGCAGCAGAGCTGAAGTTCTGTATCTGCTCAACAGTCCATGCTGATGAACCTCAGCTTGGATGCTCCAGAATATCTGCAGGACTTGGGACACTGGACACATGATCTGATCCTGGACTGATCCTGGACTGGGGACTTGCTACCAAGTAGGCCAGGGGTTCAGGACATCCGATCCAGAACCTCTCAGGTGGGCACCACTGCCATTAAAAGAGAACAAGGGAGGTGTTCATGGTGAGTTCTAGCACCTCTTTTTCTAGAAAAAATAGTGTTTTCCCCAGGACTTTTGTTAGGCCCACCAAACAGTTACAGTATTGCCTAGAACTGGCCTATTTCCCACTCAGTTCCTGTAAACACTAAAAAGTGCTTAAATGAAAGAATGCAAAAGTTAATTAATAAAAAACAGATTACAACAGGAAAAGGGCATCAGGAGTATGAAGGTTTCAACATCAAAACAACATTGACCAGTGTGAGTTTTCCCTGCTTTAATAGCCATGCCAGAAATGAAATTGGATGTTGGCATAACAGGGGTTAGAAAACTTACCGCGCCTCGGGCCGGTGTCTCCAGCGCCGATCGTGCGACGGGCCAGAGGGCGGGGGAGCATGTGCCCATATGCATGTGCACACGTTATTTCCAGTGCACTTCCGGGTCAGAGGTGCACCGGAAATAGCTTGTGCGCATGTGCACGAGCCTCCTCTAACCCGGATGTGCACTGGAAATAATGCTTGCACATGTGCAAATAATGCTTGCGCAAGCTATTTTCGGTGCTCCATGCAGCGCAGCACAGGTAAGAGTGGGCGGCGGCAGCGGGTTGTGGGGGTTGCTGCGGGCTGGATAAATGAGTCCTTCAGGCCTTATCTGGCCCGCGGGCCTTAGTTTGGGGACCTCTGGCATAGTAAGTTACACTCATATTTTGAGTTGAGAAAGTAGCCTCTATGCACCTATAAAAAATAAAATAAAAGTTTAAGCCTAAGATTGAAAGTTTATTGCTGAAGCTCCTTAAATTTTGAAATGCAAACACTGAGCAGTACTGTGGATTTATTCCTCTTTTACCTCACAGCATCAGCAACCTGGGGAAAATAAAGATTTCTGATGACGCTTTGCATCACACCAATAAATAAATAAAAGATGAATAATGTCAACCACTCACACTAGTAAATTGGCCAGAGGAAGACAAATGTTTCCAGACAGTCTGCATTACTCACTTAAGGCATGTTGCCATGTGGAAATCGGCATCTCAAGCAGTATTAGTGATTAAACAATGGAGCACCTGTGTACAGTAATAATAATAATAATAATAATAATAATAATAATAATAATTTATTATTTATACCCCACCCATCTGGCTGGGCCTCCCCAGCCACTCTGGGTGGCTTCCAAAGAAACCAAAAATACAGTAAAATCACACATTAAAAACTTCCCTGAACAGGGCTGCCTTAAAGATGTCTTCTGAATGTCAGGTAGTTGTTTATCGCTTTGACATCTGCTGGAAGGGCGTTCCACAGGGCGGGTGCCACTACCGAGAAGGCCCTCTGCCTGGTTCCCTGTAGCTCTGCTTCTCACAATGAGGGAACCGCCAGAAGGCCCTCGGCACTGGACCTCAGCGTCCGGGCAGAATGATGGGGGTGGAGACGCTCCTTCAGGTATACTGGACCGAGGCCGTTTAGGGCTTTAAAGGTCAGCACCAACACTTTGAATTGTGCTCGGAAATGTACTGGGAGCCAATGTAGGTCTTTCACTGGCTGCCCCCAGTCACCAGTCTAGCTGCCGCATTCTGGATTAGTTGTAGTTTCCGAGTCACCTTCAAAGGTAGCCCCACGTAGAGTGCATTGCAGTAGTCCAAGCGGGACACATTACACTTGTCTCATGGCTTCAGTTATATAGCCTTTGTTTATATGATTGCACAGTGAAATCATTGGGTTAGATATGGCTATGACTGCAATTCTGGGTACCGTTACTTAAAAGTAAGTGCATGGCATCCTTGAGCAACTATCTTCCTGGGTCCCTCTTTAAACAATTTTTTTGTGCAGCAATGTCTGGGTCTTTTTCATTTTCTGCAGTGTCCTGGAATAATGCCAGTGCTTTTTAAAAAAATATTTAGGGGTACAGTGGTACCTCTAGTTATGGACTCGATCTGTTCCGGGGTGCCATTCACATCCTGAAAAGTCTGCAACTAGAGAGCCACTTCTGCACATGCATGCAGCACAATAAAGCGCTTCTGCACATGTGTGCACAGCAAAACCCAGAAGTATACACTTCCGGGTTTGCCGCATTCGGATCCTGGAAAAACGCAACTGGAGACTGATGTAACAAGAGGTACGACTGTACTCGCATTTTGACTCAAGAAAATCACCATTTTATAGTTCAAATCAGGAAAAATAAATACAATAAATGCACAAAAGTATAAAGATTCACAAAATGTTTAGGGGTATGCATACCCCTGCGTCCCCCCCACAAAAAAGCACTGAATAATGCTATGTCATGGATATTATGAGGAGTTAACATGGAGGCTCTATGAAAGCACTGCTGATGTGAGAGGGGGCACCAGCAACAAACTGTTTTTCAAGGACCCTCTGAAACCTGGTCCTGACAGTGGAATGTGCCTCTAGGTATACAAATTTAATAAATAATATCAATAATTATGCATAGGCTAAAAGTTTTTTGTTTTGTTTTTTTAAGCAGTGGAATGTTCTGTCCCAGCTCCTACTAACCTAGCAGCTTGAAAGCATACCAATGCCAGGAGATAAATAAGTACTGCTATGGTGGGAAGGTAAATGGCATTTCCGTGTGGTCTGGCACTCATCATGGTGTCTTGTTTCAACAGAAGTGGTTTAGTTATGCTGACCACATGACCGAGACAGCTGTCTGTGGACAAATGCCAGCTCCTTCAGCCTGAAGCAAGATGAATGCCACATCCAATAGTCACGTTTCCTTAGCTTATAAAGTTGAAAATGTTGAGAAGGTAGGGTGGTTGCTGAGATTTCTCTCTCTCTCTCTCTCTCTCTCTCTCTCTCACACACACACACACACACACACACACACACACACAATCAGATCACTGGAGACTCACCAAAACACCAAGGCGTAGCCCTACAAGTTTATTCTGAGCTTATGGGCTCATGGTTAAATGTTCATGAGTTGGTGGGATTTCAGTGCAATGGAATTTTAGCCTTTTCTGCTGTGAATGCTTTAGTTGATTTCCTTTGAGAAAGGGGCACAATTAATATTTTGACTTTTCCTTAGCAACTTTTCTTCTGTTTTCTTGGACAGCTGATGCACATGGAAATCTTGAGGAGCATGTGAAATGATTATCAGAATGCTGTAACACTTGCTGGGACTGTGACCCATCATGTGCTGAAAAACCTTTGAAAAGTAGGTCGAAAGATGATATTGTGAGTCACGATCTTGAGAAGAAGACTCAACAGGGACTGTTTCTTAAGAAAGAAGGCAGAACAATCTTCTTGAAAGCAGAGCAGAGGACTCTGGGGTATTCCCTCTGGGGTTTCATTGATCATTAAAATCCCTATGAAGAGTTTTGGGGTATGTATTATCTGTGTAGAACAGTGTGTGAAAAGTTCTGCAGTACAGTCCTTCATCCTTAATAACATACGTCGTTGATACTGAGGTTCAAATCCTAAATATACTTAATTGGAAACATGCCCCACTGATGGCAATAGGGCCTACTTCCAAGTAAATTTCCACAGGATTGGACTATTAATGCCATTTCCTAAACTGGCTAGAAAAGGGAAGAAAAAGAAAGAAGATTCAGCACATTGCTAGAGGTCACATACTGTATAGTGCTGTGCAATAAGTAATGCTTAGAATGAAAAATTCTTTAATGTTTGTACTAAGCCTGCAAACTTCTTTAAGGGGAAAATCCTATGCCAAGATGACGGTGATGGTGATGTTGATGATTAATATAACAGCAGGTATATAAGATCCACTGGAATGAGAGGTTTAGGCTGTAGTGGATTAGCTGGGTGAATCCAAAAGCAGCCAAACTCAGCCAGTGTTAATTCCCCAACCACAGCTCAGCCAAAGATGCACAGACATAACTTGGTCAAAGCTGACTGACCCAATGCTGGTGTCAGTCCCCCCAAATGGGTGTTTGGGGTGGGTGGATAGGTGGGATGAGGACCAGCGAGGAGGGTGGATTTGGGTTGTATCCTAATCCCATCCAATTTTGTTGCAAGACCTGGTTATCTGGCGCAGAACACTATTTTAAAAGCTTGTTTTCCTTCTGATGCTGAATGGGTTTGGTGTAACTATATGCTTAATTTACGTTGGCTTGCTTCATGCCAGTTTCTTGTACATAGGAATGCTCCCTAAATCATTAAATTAGTTCAACTAAAGCTTTAATGGTAGAATTAGTGGAGATCAGTTTTAATCAGGAAGGACATTTTTTTAATTGGTAAGGCTGCACATTTGTTTGCTTTTGGAGGCTGTTTTGGTTCTTGTGTGATGCTGCAAAGGTGGATGAGCAGTGAATGTAGCTTCTGTTTCTTTAAGCAGCCTTCAGTACATCAAAGATGCATATTGCAAAATTTTAGTATCGGTCAACTGCATTTTAGTTTAATTAAGCAATAGTTTAACTGGGGATACCTGAACC
Organism: Podarcis erhardii; assembly: GCF_964252035.2. NCBI lineage: Eukaryota > Metazoa > Chordata > Lepidosauria > Squamata > Lacertidae > Podarcis > Podarcis erhardii. The sequence continues at coordinate 89,641,591 of NC_138508.1, forward strand.
TTTACTAACAAATTTTGCTGGGTTTTGGCTTTCATCAGAATCCCTCAGATGTTCTGCCTGTTCAGGGATGGCAAAATTTGCCTTGGGATTCTAGTTGAAGGCAAAAGGAAAATAAAAATCCCCAAAACACCAAACTCCACACCCCTCTACAATTGATAGACAAGCCTGATTTTCCCTCCTACCTCATTTTGTGTACTCCAAGGACATAAGAGCTCTCCCACCTCTATAAACTCAGTAATGGTGTACAGGCTCCATGTGATTCACAATTACCTAGCACAGTAAGTACGGTTATAACCATTCTGCATTGCAAAGGCAAATTGCGTGGGATCAATGAATGGGGCTCAGTTGCTGCTGCCTAATCCTGGCTCTGTTGTCTAATGGAGAAAGATGTCTCCTCACAACATCCCTACGGCTTTTGTTTCTTGGTCTTATCTCTGTCTGACAAGATGCTATCGATTCGTCAGTTCTTCATGATGAACTGCTATTGAGCAGTAGTGCAGACAGAGTCACTTTCCCCACCCACCTCTTTGAGAGGAAGGAGCCCTATAGCTGAGCAAAACAGACTGGGAAAAGAATGGAGCTTCTGTCTGGTGTGAAGGCTTTCTCCTTAACTCTGTGCTTCAAAAAAGAAAAGAAAAATAAATCCTTCTGTTCAGCATTGCACTGTTTCTGTTTCAAATATTGAGCAATTTTAGAGCAGATATTTGCAAAATAGTAGGACTTGTGGTCTAAAGCTTACTTTCTATATATATGTTTGCTGTTGTTTAGTCGTTTAGTCGTATCCGACTCTTCATGACCCCATAGACCAGAGCACGCCAGGCACTTCTGTCTTCCACTGCCTCCCGCAGCTTGGTCAAACTCATGCTGGTAGCTTCGAGAACACTGTCCAAACATCTCGTCCTCTGTCGTCCCCTTCTCCTTGTGCCCTCAATCTTTCCCAGCATCAGGGTCTTTTCCAGGGAGTCTTCTCTTCTCATGAGGTGGCCAAAGTCTTGGAGCCTCAGCTTTATGATCTGTCCTTCCAGTGAGCACTCAGGGCTGATTTCCTTAAGAATGGATAGGTTTGATCTTCTTGCAGTCCTTGGGACTCTCAAGAGTCTCCTCCAGCACCATAATTCAAAAGCATCAATTCTTCAGCGATCAGCCTTCTTTATCTTCCAGCTCTGACTTCCATACATCACTACTGGGAAAACCATAGCTTTAACTATATAGACAATTGGTTCCCCGCCCCCCCTGCTAAGGGTAGGAATAAATCATTAAATATTCTTAAACTTCATTAATCATCTGTTTTTTCAAGTTAATATGTTAAATATAAGCAATTGGAGGGCCATTATTTTAAGATGGGAAACTCCTGTACCCATGGAAGATCTTCACCCTGTTTAAAACCCTGAAAAGTCAAGGTTCAAAAACATGCAGGGAGTATCCACAAGTATAGGAGAATTTCCCAAGTTTGTAAATTCTGTGTTGGGACTGAAGAAGATGATATTTCCAAGATTTTCTTTTGGAGAAAAGATGGATTCCTGAAACCTGAAGAAGAGATATATGCCATTCACTGTCTTTACCATAAAAGGAGAGGAGACTGCACTTTTCACTCATCGGGAAATAGTTCTTTAATGCAACAGTGCTCAATGACTCCCAGCGTATTTTGAGCCGAAATAATGCTTCGCTGGAGAAACATTGCAAAGGAAAATCTGCCTATACATCTTCCCCAAAGAGCCATATTTCAACATATCTAATGGAAAAACATGTATACAGTTCATTAATTCACAATAATGTTCCCCGACGGAGAGCTATTTTAACTTGGAGTGCATTGGGACCACTAAATAATGTTGTATTAAAATTTTAATACATATTATTTATTAAGGTTTTCGTAGCACCCTTTGCCACAACAGTCAGGGTGGTGTACAGCAAAAGGAAATGTGAAACGTAATAAAATAATTAACAATGATTCACATAAAATGCCTACCAATATTTAACATTTCTTGCACCTATTAGGGCCTCTCTCCCCCCCCCCCCCCACACACAAAGGATGACTCCCAGGGGTAGGAAGGGAAAGTGAACACTCCCCCAAGTTATATACCACTAAACCATTTGTTCTCATAATTTCAGAAGACAGAAAAAATTGTACTTCAGATGTACACTGAGGTCCAGTGCCGAGGACCCTCTGGTGGTTCCCTCACTGCAAGAAGCAAAGTTACAGGGAACCAGGCAGAGGGCCTTCTCGGTAGTGGCTCCCTCCCTGTGGAATGCCCTCCCATCAGATGTCAAAGGAATAAACAACTATCAGACTTTTATAAGACATCTGAAGGCAGCCTTGTTTAGGGAAGTTTTTTAATGACTGATGTTTTAATGCATTTTTAATCTCCTGTTGGAAGCCGCCCAGAGTGGCTGGGGAGAACCAGCCAGATGGGCCAGGTATAAGTAATAATTTATTTATTTATTTAATTATTATTATTATTATTATTATTATTATTATTATTATTATTATAGCAAAAGCAGTGGTGAACTTTGGGCTCTCAAATTTCAGCAGTACCCTGTGTGATGCTAAAATTCAGTGCCCCTGCCTTTCGAGCTGCATTCTACAGCATGGTTGTTGTGCCTCCTAAAGCATGTTACCCAGTGTGGCCAAACTGGTCACACTGCCCTATAACAATCTCTGGCAAAACCCTTGTTCCTCTACCTCATTAGTAAACCCTTTGGGTCCCCTAATTACTTTTTTCCTGCTCCCCTCCATTTCTCTCGTTTTGAAACAAAGTAGAAGCACAATGTTACGTTTGAACCGGAATAATATACATCGATGCTCAATTGAGTGGGGGGGGGGAGTGGCCTGGTCACCTGAGCATTTCTGACTGCCCATTTATCTTCCAGTTTTGAGGACTTTAGAGGCAGTCATGGCTGCATATCCTCCAACATTTCTCCAATGAAAATAGGGACATCCTATTCAATAATAATAATAGCTTTATCATTAATATCCTGTGCATCTGATTCTTTCAGATATATGACACCATCTCTTAATAGTAGATCATGGAACAATTGTATTCAGGAGAGGAACTGCTTCGTTTCTGGTATATGCATTTGGATTTTTTAAAAAATTCATTTCCAAAGGTTTTCTGTTGTAACACTTTATTCACCCTTTTCTCAAAGTAGTACATTTTCATGCATATGGCTATAATTAGTTGCTTATAATTGAACAATTTGTTTTGGATTCTTCATTTGTAGCATGCTATTGTTTTGCATGCTGTAAAATAGTATAAATGAAAACACAAGCACTCTTAGCCGGCAAAGAATGAGCTTTTTCTTTTCACTCCTTTGCTGTATGCAAGTGCAAACAAGTCCACAGATTATATTTTTGCAGGATTCACAGTACATCATTTCATGCTGAAATGCCACAGGACATGAAGTCTTTTAGTAAACACTTTAAGGCAAAATTCAAGCATTTAAGTATTTGGTAGCTCTCATACAGCCTGATTTGTCCATCCTTCTAGTTTGCCATGAATTCTTTCCATCTGCCCTAAAATGACATTTGAAAAAAGGTACTTGTTAATTTTGAATGTCAGTTGAAAAATGACAGACCTCTCTGGTGGAACAGAAGTGCTTTGAACCTAAAAGGTTCACAAAGTACTGGAAAAGTCAAATATTCAGTCAAATAGGATAGTTAAATGGAGCCTCTATGGTACAGAAATGAATTAAGTGTTTTGCTTTTCAAATGGGTGAAAGAAAACATTTCTTAAAATGTGCAAGCACTGAAAGGAACCCTGAATGGGATGCAGTTAGGATTGCCATATCCCACATCCCCATATCTGGTCAGTCTAATCAGCATATTATGTAAATCATCTGCTAATTATTCATATCATCCGGAGCATTGAGAAATTAAGTATAGTAAGAAGTCTACAGCTGAAAACCTGTGCACATTTTACTAAGAGTAAGTCCAACTGAACTCAAAAAGACCTAAGAGTAAGTCCAACTGAACTCAAAAAGACCTAGTTCAAAGTAGATATGTAAGGCATTGTGTGGTTGGTCCAGTAAAGTAACCAGCTCATTTATTCTAACTCACAAATATTGCAATATCTTTCATAATCTGTCCTTGCTTTTCTTAGGCATGAGAATCCTTTTCTAATATTGGTCAATGCTGGTTTTTTTGCCAGTGTTTAGCACTCTGTTGTTATGTTTATATCTCATATCTCCCCCTCCCAAACTTTATGCATACTGTTTTAAACCTATTATTATTATTATTATTATTATTAAGGACAAATTTAGAAGAGGGAATTTAGGAGGGCACAAAAACCATTTGGTACCATGGCACCACAGTGGATATTCCATAGAACAGCCAGAAATTGTGTGTGTGTCTTTTTTTTAATGGGAGGACACATATGACTTGCATGTTAGTCACCTCTGCCATAGGATTAAGGATTAACTTGTTATGCTTATTCTTACATGCAGGACCAGCCCACCCATGAGGCAAGGTGAGGCAACAGCCTCAGGTGGCAGGATCCACGGGACAGCAGATCCGGCCTCCAAGTAATGCAGCACTCACTGCGGTGGCTGCTGCAATGATGGCATCAGCAGCTGTGGTGTGCATCATGGAGGCCAGATCTGCCTCTTTCTCAGCAGTCTCCCCACTGCCTCTACAGTGGTATCTTGATGAATAGGCGGTGCTACTGGTCTCCTCCCATTCCTTGAGATGAAATCCCAGGGGCTGCCTTCCGAGGTCTCCTGGGGTCTGCACTTACCAATCGTGATTCAGAGTGGTCCCTCCCGCCATGACAGCCTGTGAGTCTTAGTTCAACCATCAGGTAAGCTTGATTTGATTCCCCTCCTTGTTCCCATTGTAGATCTTTATTTCCCCCTTGTTTGTGGTGTTGATCTTCACTCACTAACTCTTCCCTAGCTGGGAAGGAGCACCATCTTGTGATTTGCTTCAGGCGTCAAAATGTATTGGACGGGCCCTGCTTATATGATGTCTTGCTGGGGAAAAGGCAAGGTGTATGTGACTTCATGCAGGTCAGTAGAGAATGGGGTTTCTGCATGCAACCGACAATGGATTTGGGCTGGGAGGGAGTTTGCTGGTGTGGTCCCTTCCCCATGGCTGTGCCAAAGGTATGTCAGGAGTGCAGGTTCATCCACAGAGCAGGAAGAGAACTCCAGAAACAAAGTGCAATCAGCTTTTATTCAAAAAGATAAAAACACAACAGAGTTCAGATAGGCTAATCTGCCCTAGTTGAAGTCATTGCTGGAACTGGTGTCTAGCCCCCTTTTCCTTTGAACTGCTCCCAAACAGCCATAAACTCCGACAAGGGGTAAGGATTCCCCTCTGGGCCTGTATGGGCCATTGCTCAGCAATGTGCAAGGCTGTTCAGGATCTGGGTGTCAGCAAAGGAGGAAAGGTAGCTGAAGAGGGGCCGTCCCGCTTCAGGACAACTGAAGTAGAGTCTGGCTCCTTTCTGTCAGGATCTGCACTTACACTGCAACCCTCAGCACCCAGCCCTGTCTTGGAACGACTTTCTTCTTCTGACCCCCGTGTTCACTCAGACCTCCTGCTTCTACCACCTCCCAGCTTGTCCCTTTTGCAGACCTGCCCTCAGTGTTCCACTACCACTATCCTGGATCTAAGTCTTCTTCCTTTGTGTCATCCCTGGGGAGTTACTGGGCTGGTGTCTCTGAACACTCTTCGTCTTCCAGCCAGTCCCTGTCAAGCTGCTGTTTACATTTTTTAAAACATGCATGTTCATTGCATTCTCACAATTGGTCACATGTCTAATTAGGCTCTGGATTGCTGATACGTACCCTATTTTGAACCTCATGTAGCTGAAATCTACACATTTGCTAAGACCAGATGCCTGTTAGAATTCCTGCTCCGTGATTGCAGTCATGGAATTGTTGTATATCGCATGAAGCTGTATGTTTTGACTCCACAGAGTGGGAATAATAATAATAATAATAATAATAATAATAATAATAATAATAATAATTTATTATTTATACCCCGCCCATCTGGCTGGGATTCCCCAGCCACTCTGGGCGGCATCCAACTGAATATTAAAAACAGTCAGCGACGGAGACAGGATGTTTGTGTTACTGTGTTCCGTGAAGTGGGACTATTGTCCTTTGTTCTTTTTCTTTCTGCTGTCTGATGCTGGGGGGGGGGGCATGTTGCAGTACTCCATGTGTGTTTATATGTAAATAAAATAAGGGTAAAGGGACCCCTGACCATTAGGTCCAGTTGTGACCAACTCTGGGGTTGCGGCACTCATCTCGCTTTATTGGCCAAGGGAGCCGGCGTACAGCTTCCGGGTCATGTGGCCAGCATGACTAAGCCGCTTCTGGCGAACCAGAGCAGCGCACAGAAACGCCGTTTACCTTCCTGCTGGAGTGGTACCTATTTATCTACTTGCACTTTGATGTGCTTTCGAACTGCTAGGTTGGCAGGAGCAGGGACCAAGCAACGGGAGCTCACCCTGTCGTGGGGATTTGAACCACCGACCTTCTGATCAGCAAGTCCTAGGCTCTGTGGTTTAACCCACAGCGCCACCCGCATCCCTTTTGTAAATAAAGTAGATTAGCCAAAATGCTGAGTTGCTGAGGTCTGTTACGCAAGCTGTGAAGACTGCAGATCCCTAAGTGTGCCGATGTCTGTTGGCATTGGTCGCTGTGATGTTCGGGGAGAAGAAAGCCTTTGAAGCTCCTGAACGATTAAGCAGGAGGGAGAGAACATGCCAGTCAGGCATGTGTCTCTGCCAGGGTCCTACTCAAGTGTAGGATGAGCTCCTGACAATTCCTTGGGATGTTTTCTGGAAGAAAAATTTGTGCATTATCCTGTTTGTGTGTTTTATTGTCTGGTGTTCTTCTTTCCATAAATATATTTGCTGCTGAATTGTCTGTTTAAATTTTTCAGCTATTGAGCCTCCTTTAAAATTGCTTCACTGTTCATGGAAATACTGCTTTAAGTAGCTCAGTTACATAACAGAAAGGAAAATAAAGGTCTAAGCACAGAAACACAACATGGGCTATTTGAATATATATGTATTCCCTGGAATATTGTAAAATACAGATAGCTGGTATGGAACAGTCCCACCTTGCATGCACATGCATGCGTATGCACACACCCACACCAAAAAATGCTTCTTATTATGGCACAGCTAAATTACATTGTGATGTTGTGATGTTGTTTTTGCAAAATATTAAAGAGAAAGGAGAAATGAATAGAAAACTAATATTGTGGCACAGGGAATTTATTATCACTTTTTCTTCTTTGCAGAAGATCAATATTATCTGGAGAGAGATAATGGAGGAAATTTTGCATTCCATTTGGATAGTAAAGGATATGGCCTTTTAGAGGGAGAAAAAATGTGCCAAATGATAAAGATAGTTACAGTAGAAGAGAAATAATCTTCTACATGTAGTGGGGAAAAGACAGTAGCTAAACCTTACATACTAAGCCTTGGCAACAGAGAGAGAAGAAAATATTCTCCCTGGGATGAAGAACAATGGATCTCCTTCTAGTCACTGTCATTTCTGCCCATAATAGTCCAAATATAGCATTGCTGCAGGGGATTCTGGGGAGAAAAGTGGTCAGCGTCATCTTCATCACTGCCACAAGGGTCTCACAGACCCACACATAAACACATTCTTTCAAGAATTTATCATTCCAAGGTAAATAACTGAAATCCCCTCTCCATATCTGTGGTCTGTTTACGGGGTGGTGTCTTGTTTACTTCTGAGTAAACATGGATATGATCAGGGCTCCCCCCCCCCCCCAGCTGGAACTTGCCAGAACAGAGTTCTGGCACCTCTCAGGTGGGCACCAGTGCAATTATAGGAGAACAAGGGAGGGTATCATGGTGAGTTCCAGTACCTCTTTTTCTAGAAAAATCGCACTATCTATGATAACACAGGAAGTTATTGTAATTCTGAGTCAGCCCATTAGTCTGTCTAGCTCACTTCTGTCAACACTTGAGTGTTCTCCAAGATTTTCAGGAAGGGAATAGCCCCCCGGACCTACCCAGAGATTCTGGGATTGTACCTGAGACCTTTGCATGAAAAGCAGATGTCCTTTCCCATTTTATTATTATTTCTCCCTTCCAAAAAATCTGGAAGTCAGTTTCAGCTGCGAGGAATGAATGTGACTATGTGAAAATTGCACTGCAGAACTGGCAACCACCAGACAGCACCCTTCTCACCCACTTAAAAATTGCCCCTTCCCCAATGCCCCCATGTCACGGCATTTGTGTCATATGGTTTGGAGAAGATAATATGTTGTCAATACAAATGTATCCCCTGTACGGAGGAGTCAATTTGCCAGTGATTGTCCTAGCCCAAGTGGCTTGCATCTGGCTCAAGCTAATAGATGTTGGTCTCACGAAGGTCCTCAATTTTATATGATTTCTTGTCAGAGAGAAGCCACACTATTCCGTTTTCAGCATTGGTCAAAGTATGCTTAACATTCTCCGCTCGGAGATATATTTTCTCTTGTGTGTCTAATTAGTTGGCTTTGTATGCTTTCCCTCTGACCTTGCTATTGTTTCTTTTCCCACATAATCCTCTTCAGCAACTCCCATATCCAGAGGCATGTCCCCTGGCATTTATTTGCTTTTTGAAGTTGTTTACTTGGTTTATCATTAAGACACTGTGTCTAAAAAAGGAGGCAAACGGCATAATATCATATGTGACCCTGTGCTAGACCTTGTGATTCAGTGGCCGTTCAAAGTGTGTGGTTTTTATTTCAGCCACCTGAACAGAGTGAAAACTCATTTTTTAAAAAACAAAAAGCCTTTGTAGTATTTTTATAGTGGAAATTGGAGGAATATTTTGGAAACTGCTGCTAAGATGCAAAGCTTGGTGTTTCTTAAGATGCCCACGTAGTCCAAAGAATACTTTCCCCATAGAAAATGCACTTGGATGACATTACACTAACATTACAGATAGAGGAGAATATTTTTTTTAGTCCACATTTTAAATAAATTGAACTAATTAGTACCTCTGACTTTAAAAGAACTTAATTATCCTTCAGTGTTTACAGTTCTCTGACTCTTGGGGTGCTGTTCTCATTTCAAAAACAAATGAACGCGCATCTTAGAAAAGCACCTTTTTAAAAATAGGTAAAATACCTCAAAGGGATTTTACAGTAAAAATATCAACAATTAAAAACAAGTTCATATGTAGAAACTTAAAAAAAAAAAAATTGCATGTATAAAAGCAATTCAATCCAAAAGAAACAAATGAAAACGTCTGTATCCACTGCAGATACAGATTGGAATAAAATATCTGCTTGCATGTCAGAAAGGCACACATACATGTTTTATTTGAAAGATTTATGTCTTGCTTTTCCACCTCCACAAATGAGTTGTTCAAAGCAGATTACAAATAAAGATGAAATGTAGAATCAGCAATAGCCCAATCATTAAAATAGCAGCCAAAATACAAAAAGCAGCACTAAGAATAAATGCCAAAGTTTCCTTAGGGCTCATGTACAGTTCCACTTGAGCCGTGTCTAAAAAGTTTGGGTCTGAGCAGTTGACCCATGTTTTCTAGGTATGGGTCCAAATGGTTTTCTCCTTGCTCCACTTCTTTTCAAGGGAAAAACTGCTCTTTAGCAATAGATCAGAACAAATTTTAATCTGGGGAAAAGCCAAGTTGCTGTTTGCTCTGAATGTGCACTAAGGAGTGGGTTTCCCTGGGGGAAAGCAATGGGACAAGAGGAATTATTTATTTTATTTTATTTTATTTTATTTTATTTTATTTTATTTTATTTTATTTTATTTTATTTTATATGCCGCTTATCTGACTAGGTTGCCTTCAGGTGTCTTTTAAAAATCACATAGCTGTTTATCTGTTTCACATCTGTGGAAAGGAAGTATGGATGAGTCATAAGTAGAAACAGATTCAAAAGCTTTCTTTTAAAAGGGGAATGTTCATTTGCTGGTGGAACCCAGTCAAAGAGACTTGCCTCTTCTGGCAGGGAGCTCCATGCACAGAGAAAGCTCACTCCAAACAGTGAGGTGCAATGTTTCCATTTCATTGGCATAGACCTGAGACTGAGAGATGGTAACTTCTTCAAATGCACTCAGCAAGGTAGCTGTTGAAATCAGGAATGAGGCTAGAAACCAGGACTTTTGAGTTAAGGCTAACCTATGAAGCAGTGGGGGATGCGGGTGGCACTGTGGGTTAAACCACAGAGCCTAGGGCTTGCCGGTCAGAAGGTCGGTGGTTCGAGTCCCCACAACGGGGTGAGCTCTCGTTGCTCGAACTCTACTCCTGCCAACCTAGCAGTTCGAAAGCACGTCAAAGTGCAAGTAGATAAATAGTTACCGCTCCGGCGGGAAGGTAAACGGCGTTTCTGTGCGCCGCTCTGGTTCACCAGAAGCGGCTTAGTCATGCTGGCCACATGACCCAGAAGCTGTATGCCGGATCCCTCGGCCAATAAAGCGAGATGAGCGCCGCAACCCCAGAGTCATCCACGCCTGGACCTAATGGTCAGGGGTCCCTTTACCTTTACTTTTATGAAGCAGTGGCAACTGAAAAGTGTACATTTCATTTCACAAACCTGGAAGGGACCCAGGGTAATCTAGTCCAACTCCCACCAATGAAGGAATCATGGCTAAAATGACAGATGACCAACCCACCTCTGCTTAGAAAACCTCCAAGGAAGGAGAATCGACCACCTCTCATGGGAGTGTGTTCCACTGCCGAACAGCTCTCACTGTCAGAAAGTTTTTTCCAAATGTTTAGTCGGAATCTTATTTCTTGTAACTTGAAGCCATTGGTTTGAGTCCTACCCTCCAGAGCTGGAGAAAACAAGCAATTGCCCTCTCCCACCGCTTTTCTATATTACCATACACAAGGCAGTTTACAACAACAAAATATGCAACAAAGAACACACACACCTTATAATAATCTGATCCAATACAAAAAGTCATAATCAATCATGACTTTAAAATGGAACGACTTATATTGAATAAAGTAATAATAATATTTTAGAAATAATAGTACACAATAAAATTCACTCGCAACACACCAGAAAATAATAATTAAACAGAGATTCACTCTTAACAATTACAATAAGTACAGTGGACGCTCGGGTTGCGAACGTGATCAGTGTGGGATGCATGTTTGCAACCCGAAGCATTTGCAATCCGCAGCTGCGTAATTACTAATCATGAATCAGCAGTGTGAACTTAGTAGTGGTCAAAATGGCACAATGCACAAGAAATTCCTCCAGGTTAAGAGCAGTATCATCACAGGTCACCTCAGGTTTAGTCTTACAGCCTGTCCCTTATTCTATGGAATGGTTCCTTCTTCGTTAATGCTATATGCTAACTCCGAATAAGGACCAAATAAGCAACAGATGGAATCCTATGCTGCCATAATTACCATATTTTTCTGTCTGTAAGACGCCCCCATGTATAAAGACTTATATCTTTGGGGACTCCAATATAAGAAAATGGGGGGAGATGGCCGTCGTGTATAAGAAGCCCCCAAATTTTGGACATCATTTTTTAGGGGGGGTTGACCTAGTCTTATACACGGAAAAATACGGTATGCCGGAAAAACGATTGTTCCCAATGAAGCAGAAGCAGGAACAAGTTATAGACCAGGGGGAAGAGACACTCGCCATGGACGGAAGAAAGCTATCAACGTTTTCCTGAATGAAATGTGCTTGGGTTGAAAGGTGGGAAGCAAAGGAAGCTGAAATGATAAGGGCAGCTGAAGCTTTCGATAGAGGTTGCTGCTTTGTGGCCATGCTAAAAATAAGCAAGTGCCAAATGTGACTGCTGGTTAATTATGGCATATCTGAAAGCCAGCTAGAGGTTGCTGGCATTGTGGGAATTGCAGGATGTGGCAAAGGGCCAGTGCAGCCATTTCTGGCTGCTAAAAGCCATTTAGGAACTCTGGAAGCTGCCAGCACAAGAGATTATGTAAAGACAGCTGTGGCCATGATTCCTGCAAATATCTACTTCAGTTCCCGATGCCACTCAGGTCAGTTGGAGAGACTATTCTGGGATGCAGCAGCTCTGCTTAGGAAAAACACATTTAATGCCAAATAATGTACAGTGAATTCAAGCATTTGTGATTATGGGCTTGTTTCAATCAGGACTGTTGGGCTTAATTTCCCCAAATACTGCAACATTTAGATGTGGCTTGAAGGGTCATGCATGCTAAGTTGAGGAACCGACTGAATCTTTGATTTAAAAATGATTTAGCTTAAATGTGTTCATGGGAAGGAGCCAGAGCAAATGGCTCAGCTTTGATGATGCTGTAGATTGCAGGCATATTACATTTTCTGGAAGAACCATTTTTGCTCAAATTAGGGACTCTATTTAGTGAGGGCTATATGTGATTGTAATGGCAGGGCATTATTATTATTATTATTATTATTATTATTATTATTATTATTATTATTATATTTCTTACTCACTCTACATCATAGGGTTAGAACAATATATATATACATATGTACAAGACTTTTTTAAAGCCGAAACTTACTGGAACTCAGTTCCGGTACTTCTCTGGTAGACACCATTGCCATTATAAGAGAACAAGGGAGTTCATGGTGAATTCCAGCACCTCTTTTTCTATTTAAAAAATAGCACTGCATATGTAAAGTGCAGTGCTTTACTCTGCATTAGGTAAAGGTAAAGGGACCCCTGACCATTAGGTCCAGTCGTGGCCGACTCTGGGGTTGCGGCACTCATCTCGCTTTATTGGCCGAGGGAGCCGGTGTACAGCTTCCCGCCAGAGTGGTACCTATTTATCTACTTACACTTTGACGTGCTTTCGAACTGCTAGGTTGGCAGGAGCAGGGACCGAGCAACGGGAGCTCACCCCATCGCGGGGATTTGAACCGCCGACCTTCTGATCGGCAAGTCCTAGGCTCTGTGGTTTAACCCACAGTGCCACCTGCGTCCCTTCATATGTACATTATAATTGGTTAAAACAATTTACCACCAGCATGGTGTCAAAAGTACATTTCTGGCATATGGCAGAAGCTATACAATGCTGCTGCTGGCTGCACCTCTGTAGGGATGACATTCCATGATTTTTAGGAGACGAATTAGCTCTTTTCAGCTTACCTAGATATCAAATCATTTTTTACTTTTATTTTGCTTTGAATCAGGGGCTCCTTTTAGCGAGGGCCACACACAATTATACTGGCCAGCTCGCAGCTCCTATGCAGTGATTGATTCACTGCCCTCAGCTTGCCTAGGGATCCATTCATTCTCCCAAGCTTTACTGGGGGGGGGGGGGGGACAACCTTTTAAGAAACAAAACCTTAGGTCCTCCCTCTCTACACACCCGCTGCAACCTCAAACCTTTTAATGAGAAGCTGTGAAAAAGCCTCAAGTTACTGTATCTCCCTGCTTGCCAGCTCTATTATCACATTCTCAGTCAAAACAAACAAACAAACAAAACTACTGTCAGGAAAGAGGAGGCGGTAACTGCCACCAGGTTCATACTAGAGACAGAAAGAGGCTTGCTGGAAATGGTGCTCCTAATTATGCTCAGGGGCAAACATTCCTGCTGGGGAGGATCTTGAACTGAATGAGGAGGTAGTGGAAGCAATAAACTCAAGGCTTCCCAGCAAGCAACAATGCTCCTTGAAGTGTTGAGAAGTTCATCTCCATTTAAAGACTAGGCTCCTCTCGTTCTCTTCCCAGTAAGCCTTGCGTATTTCTGAATTTCCCTTCTCCTTTTCATGTGTGTGAAGATAAGTTCATGTGAAGTGGAAGAGCAGAGGTTACTGGATAGTGTGAGCCCCACTTTGAGTGGGACCCAAGCTTGAAGACTCTTACCGAGGCAAAATCTTCTGTCCTGGGGGAGCTTGTATTCCTATGATGGATTCATGATATCAGAAGTTCTATATACCAACTATTATGCTAAAACAGAGGGGGAAGGACTTACCTATACTATGCATCTGTGCAAGGGGGAAATGAAATTGTTTGGTCTGTGCTGATAAGATTCAGACCATCAAGCCACCAAGTTTATTTAGTTTTGCTTGCTAGACACCTCATATAAAGGTAAAGGTAATTATTATTATTATTATTATTATTATTATTATTATTATTATTATTTATACCCCACCCTCCCCAGCCAAGGCCAGGCTCAGGGTGGCTAACAAGCAATAATAAAAACAAGTTGAATGAATACAACTTAAAAACAAGATTAAAATACAACATTAAAATATCAAAACATTAAATATTAAAATGCAGCCTCATCACAGGAGGTTGATGGTAAAGGTAAAGGACCCCTGGGTGGTTAAGTCCAGTCAAAGGTGACTATGGGGTTGTGGCACTCATCTCACTTTCAGGCCGAGAGAGCCGGTGTTTGTCCACAGACAGCTTTCTGGGTCATGTGGCCAGCGTGACTAAACCACTTCTTGTGCAACGGGACACCGTGAGGGAAACCAGAGCACATGGAAATGCCGTTTACCTTCCTGCCACAGTAGCACCTATTTATCTACTTGCACTGGCATGTTTTCAAACTGCTAGGTTGGCAGGAGCTGGGACAGAGCAACAGGAGCTCACCCCATCGCGGGGATTTGAACCGCCGACCTTCTGATCGGCAAGCCCATGAGGCTCAGTGGTTTAGATCACAGCACCACCTGCATACCTCATATACAAGTTCTTTAGACACTATACAAATGAATTAAAACATAACAATAGTATATAAAAAAATCACAATGATGATAAAAAAATCCAACCCAGCATAAGGCCAAATGCAAAAGGCCAATTCTCTCTCTCTCTCTCTCTCTCTCTCTCTCTCTCACACACACACACACACACACACACACAACAACAACAACAACAACCAATGCAAATCACAGGAGAGAAAAATAAACACAAACCATCACCATTGGAACTAAAATGGCTTCAGGAAACAGAAAAGTTAGCATTACATTTAAAGCACAACACAGCGTGGGTGCCAGGAAGGGGCATGTTCTAGGAAGGGCAAAGCCCCCCCCCCATTTCTAAGGAGGGGACCGGCCCCCCTCAATATTCTGTGGCCTGCAGGGCCCTACCAGGCCTTCCCGCGGCTAGTGGAAGGCTGCACCAGCAGTGTTGGGAGACATAGCAGAGACTGGAGCGCCTGGAGCAGGGGTCTGCAACCCATGGCTCCGGAGCCGCATGTGGCTCTTTTACACCTTTGCCGCGGCTCCAGGGCGGATACTAGCGAGGGGAGGAGGCGCATTGTGCGCCCCGACACTCCCCACTGTGGCGGGCACTGTACTGGCTGTGACGTCGCATGGGGGCGGTGTGTGCGTTAGTCACGCACCGTCCCGACGTCACCTTCCCGCCCGCCCGCTACATTGTAAGGGGCATGTACGCTGGTCACTACATTGAAGGGGAGTGAAGAACACACACACACACAAAGGTAACTTGTTAATTTAATGTTTATTTCTATGAGGAGGAGTAATTCTGAGGGGTCAAACAAAGAAATAATAAAAAAGTGACGAGTTTTGCAGCTCCCAGATTTTTTTTCTTCGGAAACGGGTCTAAGTGGCTCTTTTTGTCTTAAAGGTTGCAGACCCCTGGCCTGGAGTGAAATCTTACTGGCCTGCACAGTGTCTTCCAATGCTGCAAGGATTGGCATGGCCTAGCAGAAGGCTGCACTGTGGTGCCAAGGAAACTTTTCTGAATAGGTCATTTCATAGTCACTGGGCCACCACAAAAAGGGTCATCTCATGGCCTCTTCCTCAACTTTGGATTGAGAGGGCTGTGGGAGAAGGATAACTTACAGGTCTAATTCAGTCCTGTGCCATCTGCCCTTAATGGTCCTTCCTTCCTTCCTTCCTTCCCTCCTTCCTTCCTTCCTTCCTTCCTTCCTTCCTTCCTTCCTTCCTCCTTCCTTCCTTCCTTCCCTCCTTTTTTATTTTGACAAAGTAATAATCATAAATAAATAAGAATAAAAATGCACACCCCACCACTGAGACCATTCCATTTCAACTATCCAACCTCCCAAAATTTCAACACCTCTTTCAATGCTTTGACCCCTCTCCATTTTAACAGTACAAACACCCTCCATATCTCCTCAAAATCATTTCTCCAGCATATTCCCTGTCTTACCTTAATGGCACATTTTAATTTGTCATTAATAGCTATATCCCACACCTCTTTATACCATTCTTCCGTTTTATATTCTGCTTGCCCCTTCCACTTCTTAGCTATAATAATTCGTGCAGCTGTCAATAAATTTGTGAGCAAGTCCTTCATAGCCTATGGGCCTTTCCAACCCTGCTGAGATGCCAGTGATTGAACCAGGACTCTTGTGCATGTACAAAGCATGCATTCTTCTACCACTGAGCTATGTAGAGTTGACCATTGTAATTAAGAGATACAAAAAGGGAGGCAAGAGTGCTCTGAACATACATAACACACACAAACCCCAATTTCATATTAAATCTGTTGAAGAGCAGCCAAAGTGAGGCTTGTGGGAATTGCACACTAGTGAAATCCCTTGCCTTTCCCCCATGAGTATACCTCATGCAGGGAGGAAATGACCCTGAGGTTTTAGGAATATGCCCTTAGCTTCAGCACAGCATGTTGTAAATTCAAGCAGCACTGGCTGAGTTTCATGTGCAGTATTTTTGTTTAATCAAGGCCCTGTCTTACAATGAAATATGAGCCACTGTTGCCTGATAAGCTAACAGGGAGGTGGCGCAAGGCCATAGTGCCGAGAAATGCTCAGACCTCTGGCACAAAGATTCAAAGCTTACTCACATTAACAACTTCCCTGTTTCCAAGAACTGAAAAGTAGCTTTTTAACTTAACAGGAAACTGACGGCACACATCTTTAGTGTCAGAAACCTGTGAATTAGCGTGCCAGGTCAAACAATGGTGCTGGAACACCTCAACATCTGGCAATTCAGAACTTTATACCACAAAATAATAGACGATGGCCTCCTTCAAATTCACACAGATTTATGTGTGATTGGTAGTTCTGAGTGAACGTTACAACCACCACATTCTGAAAACAACAGCAACTGTGTTTTCACAACACAACAATCCTGTATTCAGGGGTCAGCAAACTTTTTCAGCAGGGGGCTGGTTCACTGTCCCTCAGACCTTGTGGGGGGCCGAAATATATTTTTTGGGGGAAAGGAAGGAATTTCTATGCCCCAAAAATAACCCAGAGATGCATGTTAAATAAAAGCACACATTCTACTCATATAAAAACACCAGGCAGGCCCCACAAATAACCCAGAGATTCATTTTAAATAAAAGGGCACATTCTACTCATGTAAAAACACGCTGGACTATCCATGGGCTGAATTTAGGTGGTGATTGGGACAGATCCGGCCCCCGGGCCTTAGTTTGCCTACCCATGCTGTATATGAAGTAGACCAGACCCTGCAAGTGTCCCTATTTTCCAAGGGACAGTCCCAAATTTACAGAAGCCATCCCAGTTTCTGATCTGATCCCAGTATGTCTTGTTTTTCCTTAGGATGTCCCTATTTTCATCAGAGAAATGTAGGAAGGGATGGAGTTATGCAACCCCTGAGCCAAGGAGATAAGTAGCTATACAACCTTTAGAAGACATCTGAAGGCAGCACTGTATAGGGAAGGTTTTTATTTTACTGTTTACAGTTTTATTATTTTTTATATATGTTGGAAGCCTCCCAGAGTGGCTGGGGCAACCCATGGGCAGGGTATAAAAAGTGAAATTGTTGTTGTTGTTATTGTTTTGTTACTATGGAATAGGAAATCCCTATTTTCATTGGAGAAATGTTGGAGGGTATGGTAAACTAGGTTGAGGAGCACCAGCCCAAAGCTACCCAGTGAATGAAGATTTGTACCTGGGTCTCCCCAGTCTAAACACTAACACCACACTCACTTTGGCTGTGTACACATACTGATTGGATGCATATCAGGTATGAATGATGTTCACATGATGTTATCCTCATCCAAGTTGCAGTCTGTCCCAGTTTAACTCACATTTTCCAGACTCATGGATAATATGATAAGGGGGTGGATCCAGTGAAAAATTGTGTGTTGCCCCACTGTGAACGTAGTGAAGCACATTGTGTTGGGGGGCAGCTTAACCTGTGTGAAGTTTTGCTGGATACCATCTTACACCTTGCCCCTTACTTCCTACAGTGAGGTCCCCCCCCCCCCAGTGGGCTGCTGTTGGTGTCTGGCACAAACAATGGAAATATAACAAAACAAAACAAAAAACCTGCTGCTTTTCTGGTATATTGTGGTGGTGGGGAAGATGATGTGCCTCCCCGCTTACATTCTGGTTAGCAATGGGGATGTAAATATTACTAGATCAGGACATATATTTCCAGATTTGACTTACCAAAAACCTCTTCAACTATTAATAAATGTTGAATGAAAAGAAAAGTGTTTGTTTCATTCCTGTTAGTGTTTTAAAAAATGCATCCTATACTGTACTGACAGCCAACTTGTTGACTCATGATTACAATCAACCACACTTACTTCCACATTTTCTAGCCTTGTATTCTCAGCACAGTGTTCTCTTCTGATAACATTTCCTTTATCGTATCCAGAAAGCAACTTACATTATCTTTGTATTGGTATAATCAACTAACTTACACGTCTGTTCCTTAAGGCAATCTGAAGACCATACTAAATAATTATGTGTAGTACATATATCCAGTGAGGGCAAGCAAAGTAATTTTCTTGTTATCCTGTTGGAAACATGAATAGTAACAAGTAAGTCCAATGTTGCCCTTCTTATCTCTGTCTAAGAGCTATAATAAGCAAGTAGAGCTGTACATTTGTATTTTTGTTTGGTTTTTTGTTCTATAGATTGAATTGGCCTTTACATTTCCAGAGAACCACCGACTTAAACTATATGGATATTGATTTTACATATAAGGAGTAAGGTTTGAGTACAGTTGCAGAAGCAATATCAATTGACTTCATTTTGAACCGTTTGAGTAACTAAAGTCTGCTAGTAATTTTGTTTCACACCATATCAAACTAACTTACTTTCTTCCTCTTTCAACAAATATCTGGCACAACTCTCTTCATTTACCACCACCCTTTGCATAATTCAGTTAAATCATCACCTTGCAGACTTGTCCCTGGTGGAAAGTGGATTTTTGGCAGATCCCTTCTCTTTGCTTACAGACAGAAATTGTCCAAAATAAGGCTTAGTCATGATGGGCATATGACCCATAAAAAGTGTCTGTGGACAAATGCTGGCTCCCTTGGCCTGTAAAGCGAGATGAGCACTGCAACCCCAGAGTCGTTTGTGAATGGTCTTAAACTGTCAGGGGTCCTTTACCTTTTTAAACTTGGAAACCAGCTATTTTGAGGGGAAAAATGATTAACAGAATACATTTCCCCCTCCTCCATGACGTCACCATATAATTAAATCTCATTCACTCTCTGAAGATTTGGATAACATTTTGTTTTTGCTCTTTACAAAACTTTGGGCTGAAATATTCTCTGTCTCTTCTCTCTCTCCCTCTCCCTCCCTCCCTCTCCCACATACAGAGGGAGTTAGGATTGTCTTCTAATTCTGCCATCCCATAACATACTGCAATCACCAAGATAATATCACCAAGACAACTATCTGTAACTGAACAATAAACGTCCATAGAAATGGTAAAAGTAGTTTCTTTCCAAAATTCAACATTAGAGTTTGCAGGATTCATGTAATTACATTTAGCTGTGTTTGTGGACTTTCTGTCACTATTTCTTTAAATTTGTGAGCCCCACCCATGTTTCCTAAGGTGGTTTAACAAACTGAATGACATCATCCTCTTTCTATCCTCCTCCCGGTGGAAACATGCAGATGAGGATGGGTAAATTTCTATCAAGGTTTTTTGTATTAGTGGGACTGGAGGTATTAACTATGTATGTGCAAATAGACTAGTTATTGTCTCACCTTTATTCTTGTAGATACACCCCTGCTTTATGTCATTTACATACTGTCTTCTCTAGTATATTATTTACTACAAAGGTATGTCTTTATTGTGCATTCTCAACGTATTTTTAATTTTACTTTTCCTTATTCTACTTGTTAATTTAGTGCAATTCTGTTCCAGTTGATTCTGACAGCTCGATGACTAAGCTCTTTAGTGATGAAACATCTGATTACCGGAATGACGTCCGAGCAGTGAACCACTGGTATATCACAAGTGGGCTCTTTGTTACTGTGTTTGCAATTGTTCAAGATAAAATTTATTTTGGAAAGAGAAGAAGTGAGCGCTGAACCACTGATATATTACAAGTGGACTCTTTATTTACTGTGTTAGCAATTATTTAAGATAAAACATATTTTGGAAAGAAACTACTTTTGCCATTTTTATGGATGCTTATTGTTCATTTACCAATAGTTGCCTTAATGGTTTTATCTTGTGTCAATTGCAGTAGTCATTGTATCACCACCCTGTTCATTGTTTTATGGTTATCCCATAACATAGGAAACTGCAAAACCTCAATAAAAGTGTCAGTATGTGGTGGATTGAATTCACCTTCCAAGGTTTCCTAGCGTTTGAAGTTAACCATGGCTATCTCCTCACATCATAAGTATGGATGAAGGATAGTCATGCTCTCCTAAAACAAATACTTAATTTAACTTAAATTTATGTTGTGCCTTGTCGTCCACTGAGCTATTGCATTAGGTCTTGAGAGTATTGATCCCCTCTGCCAGCCGGCTTATGCAGGGTACTGCTGTTCTTTTGGGGCTTCAGAAACATTTCTGAGTAGATGAAATCTGATGAGCAAGTCTGGAGAATATAAAGGGGAGTCCCAGTTCTGTCATTCATATGCTTTTATTGGTTTGATGGTCCTTTGCTCATACACTTGAGAAAAAATGAGCTAATGCCTATCACTAAAAAAAAGAAAAAAATCACCTTCATATCATCTTAACAATACTTTATCCAAATGCAGTGTCTTCATCCCACAACAGCTATATAATCTTTGATTCAAGCCTCTATCAGAGCAGCTATTTACTATTGTAATATATGGCTGATGATCATTTCCTTTTTATCAGCCATTCCAAGACTTCAGGCTATACAGAAATGCTGCTGTTTGAAATTAGACTAGCACACGATTAAATCAGAGCAAGATTAAATCTCAGTGGTATGGCTTTCTGTGATCTCCATGACTACCTATCAAATGATGTACTGACATTAAACTTTTCCTGCAGATCTGTGAAGCTCTCTGGGAACTCTGCTTTCAATATCACGGTGGACAAAAATAAGGTGTCAATGCAGACTCAGTTGTCACACTTCCAAGTTCATGCCATCTCGATTTAATGAGAATATTTCTTTCTATGGTCTCTAACCTAAAGAAGCCACTAATTGTTCCACCATACTCTGACACCCTGCATTCAATCCATTTTAGGTGTACTTTTCTTTCCCTTTATAACATACAGTAAATGGATGATTTATGTCATAAACACAGTGCAAATCCATCAGCAAACCTTTGAAAGAATGGAACGTCATGAATAGTATCATGCACTTTTTATTAAATATTTTAATGAGGACATCTATGTATTACTGAAGTGATACTGCTACATATCATGCACATGTCACCGGTAGTCATTCTTTGCAGAAATGTTAAGCAGAGTTGTCACCAAATTTTACCTAGTGTGAAATTCTGAGTCAAATTTGGAGGTTTTCCTCAGGTGAAGCAAGCAAGGCATTTTGAGAGAAGCAAAAGCGGTTTTGATGAGACAACAGAAATTTCTCAAGTATATGGGGGTCTGTGAAGAGCAAAATTTCAATGTATACTTGGGGGTGCCAGCTTGGATCAAATACCCATGGGATTTCCCAGAAAACAAGAAAGAATAATGCTAAGATCTTGCTGAAATGGCTAAATTGACATTAAAACTAAGAAGAAGAGATGACAACAAAGTTAAAGAAGAATGGAAGGACTTTATTGCCTATACAGTGGTACCTCAGGTTACATACGCTTCAGGTTACATACGCTTCAGGTTACAGACTCCGCTAACCCAGAAATAGTGTTTCAGGTTAAGAACTTTGCTTCAGGATGAGAACAGAAATCGTGTTCCAGTGGCGCGGTGGCAACAGGAGGCCCCATTAGCTAAAGTGGTGCTTCAGGTTAAGAACAGTTTCAGGTTAAGAACGGACCTCCGGAACGAATTAAGTACTTAACCTGAGGTATTACTGTATACAAAAACATTGTACAAAGGTCAATACATTGACATGATTTTGAAGTATTTGTAATATGATTATGAATAAGATAATAAGTAAAAAAATAATTACTTTCAGACTACAGAGAACATGCGGTGTGAAGAAACACAATGTAACCAAGGAAGGGTTTATGGCAGTGATGGCCAAACTTGGCCCTCCAGCTGTTTTTGGACTACAACTCCCACCATCCCTAGCTAACAGGACCAGTGGTCAGGGATGATGGGAATTGTAGTCCCAAAACAGCTGGAGGGCCAAGTTTGGCCATCGCTAGTTTAGGGGGAAGTCAATTTTTTAAATATTTGGACATGAATATATATTGTTACTGTATAAGTTTGTTATTTCTGGAAAATTAATGAAATATTATTTTTTTAAAATGCTGCTAAGGTCTGAGAAATACCTCCCAGATCAGAGCTTATATTTGAAATATTGGACCAGATCCCCCAAGTGTACCTATTTTCCATGGACAGTCCCAACTTTACAGAAGCCGCCCTGGTTTTTTATTTCATCCTAGAATGTCCTACTTTTCCTTAGGATGTCCCTATTTTCTCAGGAGAAATGTTGGAGGGTATGGAATAGGATGTCCATATTTTCATTGGAGAAATGTTGGAGGGTATGATAATTATGCACCATTTGTGATCCTGATCTGCATATGCAGATTGCATCTGAGACATTTCTATATGTGACACTTGTAGATGTGCATACATCAAAGGACTAAGGCCAGCAGTGTGCAGGATCCTGGACATGAGGCAAGCAATATGGCTGTGTTTTCCTTTCTTGTATGGAATAGGTAGGCCATGTCTTTAGAAGGGTAGTGTTTCTGTTGAATAACAAGTGAAGCCAGATTGAGGAAGATCCAACAATTAGTGGTTTATTTACAGGAAATATGGGAAGGTGAGGTGAGAGAATAACAGGCGACTATAAACAATAATCTCATCCTGGTTATCCCCCCGACTCCCATGTGTAAGAGGTTTCACCTCCCTTCAAAATTCCAGGTGGGTACATCAGCATTGCAATGTGGATTCACTCTGAAGTATCTTAAAGTCATATTGCCTCATCCTACAATAGCTGCATTATGTTTTCTGCAAGGTCAAAAATGAGAGAATTTCAATTAGATGTGACTATGGTGAAATGTACCTTTTTATCTGAAGTTGAGATTTCAAAGGAGAGAAGTGATCTCTCAAGCATCAAGACCAATCCTGTGGGGATGATTTGAAATGCAAGATGAAAGAAGGCCATAGTTTTCTGCTGCTGTCAGTGGGAAGGCAATGAGAAGAAAATGTATCTGTGGCCCTTGAAGTTGGTTAATTCACTTCTTTCTAATACACTAGAGTTGGGGACTCAAACCAGTCCTTTCTTTCCTTCTGCTTCTGTTCTCTGAAGTGTATGTGTTTAATGGAGATTTTTCAGCAACTCAATGTAGTTCCTTTTCTGTTTGTTCCATGAATACTATAGCTCATTGTAACTGATCATCCAGCTCTCTTTGCTGCACAATGTGCCTTAATTTCTCTAATTCCTAATTCCTTATAAGCACTGACATAGCTCAGGTTAACAGCTAACCAGACCACACAATTAGGAATAGGAATCCAGACCACAAATGAGAAAAGGTAAAACTCAGATTTATTCAACAAAAGAATTGTATCGTACTATATTGTACTTTGACACCAAGATTCCATTATAATGCATCTGCTCACAAGGTTCCAACCACTATGGGATTATGTTTAGAATGTAAGAGACACCTTAAATCACCCTAAATCCCTTCTTCCCATGTTGTGTCTTGTTCTTCTTCACATGGGCTGTGTCTTTGAGCCCTTGTCTTAATGCTCTTGTCTGTGACCCCCTGCTAATGTCATTAGTGGTTATATAAATGCACACACACACACACACAATTTGTCATATGACATCAGCAAATGTTCAGTCCTGTGGAAGTCCTGATCCTCTTAGGAAGACCTTTTGCCACATTAGGTGCACGGAAAACATTTGATAGTCTATTCACCTCTCATAACCAGACTTATCAGACAGACCCAAATTTCTAGGAGACCTAGACCACTCTTCCCATAAAAGGCTCACAAACCTGTTTTTGTTTGTTTTGTTTGTTTGTTTGTTTTTCCTCTGTCCTAAAGTTTTGGCACCTAGGAGGTTCATGAACATTCCCTGTCACCACAGCAATTCAACCAGTATTTGGCTAGTGGACTCATTTCACTAATGTTCAGAAACCAATACTTCAGCTCTTTATAGTGTGAGTGAGCATTACTGTCTTGGAAAATATTCAATATGGTCAGTTCTGGGGTGGGTTCCAATACCTGTTCAGTTATTTTACATATTTCTTGTAGGACTGCTGTCCAAAAGGTTTGGATTCAGGGACAATCCCACCACATATGGAGATAACACTCCAGCAACCACGAAAATCTTTAATAAAAATTATTATTATTATTTTAAAAAAACAATGTTTCAGGAGATCTCTAAGATGGAACCTGTATTTAACTAATATTTAGTACTCCGGGTGGGATGACAACTTATTTTACATTTGTATGCATATTACTTATCTGTTCTATACGTGTGTGCTTTTATTTGTTAATTTCACCCGACATAGTGTCTCCATTACAACAATAACTGCCTATAGATTGAATCTCTTATCACATAGGGCAGAGAAAGAAGAGACAAGAACAGTAGCTGTTTTGGCTGCTGGAAGGCTTATAGCACTGTAATATGTGGCAGAAATAAGTTGCCTTGTTGTACCATTTCTGCATCAATAATTTGGTGGGGAAATTCACAGTGAAACACAGACGGGTCATTCCCCTTTTGCTCCAGCAAGCATGAATAGCACCGCCACACAAAGCTGTGATTTTAAATGTCTAGATATACCATGTGGCAGGAGCATCTGCATGTTTCCATGCATATGTGTCAAATCTGCCTGAGGCAGCATGCCCATGGGGATGGCAATGAACTGGAATATCTTTCTGAAGTGCTGAAAAGACTTTACTTTCTTTCCCTTTGATTTCTGTGTCCAAGATTAAGGCCAGTTTAAGTTTTTGCAAGGTTTACATGTCTACAAATGGGACCTTACATTTATTACATTTGCATCCCAGCTTTCCTCCAAGGTTATCAAGATGGTGCACACAATTCTCTCCTCCTTTGTTTAATCCTCACAACAACCCTGTGAGGTTGGCTAGGCTGAGAGTCAATGATTTGTCCAAGGTCACCTAGTGAGCTTCGTAGAACACAGTGCAGAATGCTCTGTATTTATTTCCATTCCATTGGGCTGTTTGTGGAGGTGTTCTGCCCATATAGTGTGTGTGTGTGTGTGTGTGTGTGTGTGTGTGTGTGATCCTGATGTCTGCTCCCTACCCTGGAAGCCCACTGATGTCCCCCTCTTATAGCTAAGTGGTGCCATTCTGCCAAAAATTAATGACCACCTTCCCTCTGAAGACTGGAATAGCTATATATGATTTCTTTTCTTTTTCTTCTCTTTTCGAGGGATGTTCTCAAAACATAGGCCTAAAGTGTGCATTCTCTACTTGTGGGTCAGATGCAATAGAACGCAAGCATGCATTAGCTTCAAGCATAAATTAGTTTGAAGCCTAGTCTCAAACTTTCAGTAGCTCAGTTTTAAGGACGGGCACTTTGTGGTTCTTCAGATGCTGCTGGACTCCAACTCCTGAGGCTGATGGACGATGGAGTCTAGAAACATTGATTTGCCAGCCCTCCACTACTCCATCCTTCTTTTTTTGGTCTTGCTCCTAATTTCTCTTCCATATAATTTATGCTTTGAAGTGAATCCCAAGAAGACTGTGTGTTGCACAATCAATACTTTCATAATAATAAACTCAAACCTTGCCAGCCCTTTTATTCAGTTCCAGTAAATGGCACCTCATTTATAGCCTCCAGGGATGGTGTTTTACAGCCTAATCCACTGCAGTGTTAAGTCAAAATAATATATTTTAAGCTGATTTTGATCACCAACTGTGCACATTTTGTGATGGAAAAGGTAAGCAAAATGATCAAACAGTTGGAGTACCTTCCCTACAAGGAAAGTCTTAAGCATTGGATTTTTATTTTATCTTCCGTGTGGGTAACTAAAGGGACATGTGATAGAAAGTTCGTTAAATTATAACTGGTGTGGAGACAATGAATCTATTCTTTTCCTCCCTCCTGCGCAGCACTGTATCAACAATCAGCTGTCAAATTATATTGACTAGTCGTAGCTTCAGGATAGATAAAATAAAGTACATCCTAATGCATTGTATAATTAACTTACATAATTCACTCCCACAAGATGTGATTTGATGCCCAGTTACATGGAAAGGAGATAAACTTTGTATTTGCCACCAATGGATGGCAGGGCCCACCTCCCTTGCCCCATCCTACTGGTCCCCGAGGATTCATATGACAACTTCTGCCAGCAAAACCCATGGAGTAGAAGGCTATTAATTGTACTAACCATGCAAACTATGTTCTACCTCCATTGAGAGAGGCAGTATGTCTGTGGATGCCAGCTGGTGGGAATCACAAGTGGGAAGAGTGCTATTGCGCTCAGGTCCTTTCTGGGGGGCTTCCCATAGACATGTGTTGGACCACTGCAAGAACAGGATATTTCACTAGAACAGGATATTTCACTAGAACATGATATTGCACAAGATGCCAATGGCTTCCCATAGACATCTGGTTGACCACTCTGAGAAAAGGATGCTGGACAGAGCTGGCTAGTATCAGTACACTGAAGTCATCCTTCCTCAAATCCCCATATGACTTCTCTCTCAATGGGTTTATATAGATGTTGAATGACGTTTGGGACAAAATGGTTCCCTGATGTTCTTGAGATGGCCCTCATAGATAGGAGTGGAACATATGTAACACAATGACTCTGATTCTCAGCCAACAGAGATGTTCCGGGATGATACCATTTTTGATGGTATCAAGCGCCACTGGGAAACTAAGCAGAGTGATCAAGGCTGATTCTGTGCCCAAACTGGATGTGAATCCAGACTGAAATAGATCTAGATAATCAGTATCCTCCACGAGAGTCTGATGCTGAAGTGCAGCCACCTTCTTTAGCACCTTGTCCCTTTGGATTGGCTGGATACATGAAGGTATTACAGACAGTTCTAAGTGGGACATTCACACCACAGTTCCTGGCCTTGCAAGTCAACCTGTTAAAAACTTTCCAGACCTTCTGACTTCACTCAGCCTGAGCATTTTATCACTGATAGAGACTGCTTTGCAACTAGACCTTCAGCCTGCCAAATTTGGATTTCTGCCTGCTTGTTTATTGAACTCCTGCCCCCAAATACTTGCCCGTCCTCTGTCCTGAGCACCTGAATTATCCCTAGAGCATTGCATTTTTTTATATGCAGTATTCATGGGGACTGATTTATTGACTGGAACTTTTGGAAGTAAAAGCTTCTCATAACCTGCCTTCTTCTTAAAAGCATTCAAATTACATGAGATGCTATTTTCTACATCTCCTGGGCCTTTGTCGTTGGTGTTTCCAGCAAAAGGCAATGAATTACCTAACAGAGAATTCACCTGTGCTGTCAAACCTTCTGCAGGAGATAAAAGAATTACATGCTTCCAATTTTTTATGCAGCTCATAACAATTGCTGACAGGTGACCTTCTGCGGCTGACTCTGGGCAGCACCTTTTTATTTTATCAGAGGACATGAAGGAGCTCGCCAGCCCATCCAAAGATTTTCAGTGAACCACAAAACCTCTAGGTCACTCCATTTATGACTGCCTCAAAGAGATACATACAAGATGTAAGGAGAATTGCTTTGAAATGTGCATGCAGGGTTGAAAGAGTTTTAGGGAGGGAACACAAATGGGAGGGGGGAACTGAGGGCAGATGTACCACACACACAAAAAGTTACTGGCAAATGATGTTCCGCAACATTAAGAAGCTGAGATCATAAAAAGGGTCTGTCAATTGGGCTATAAGAGAGAAAGAAGGAATGTGTGCCTGGAGTTTCTAGCAGTCTTTTTAGAACACCTTGACTTGTGAACAGAGAGTGTTGCTGCTATAAAATGGGCACTTCAAAAGGCATCTCTCAGCCTATTAGTGCCCATGAGAACTCTTAGAAGACCAGCTTCAGCAAAAATCTTGTACATCAAATGGACCAGAGCTTTAAACAAGGGTGATATCCTTGCAGAATTGGATGTAATATGCCATGCTCTGTGGTTGTCTGCAGCTCATTTGTCTGAAACCTTTGCTTCTTCCTAATTGTTTGCATATGTTAATTTATGTACACTGTTATTAGCAAGGTGAGTAATGCAGATGTTGAGGTACACACAAACACAAAAAAGAGGCCACTGTTGTGACCCTATTTCTCCAAACCTGGTTCCAGCCAGGTTCCATTTAGGAAACTGCCCTACGCCAGACATGCTCAGCATTGGGGAAGGTCCAAGTTGGGTGCAATGGTGGACACAAAGTGAGGTAGCATGACTCACTTGCCTCCCCCATAGAAACATTGTCCTGTGTTTTAGTAGAAGAGTGTACGCCATCCCAGATTAAACAAATCCTTAAGACTGTTTCTGGTCCTGTTTCTAAGGAAAAGTTGTATAGTGGGAGTCTTTGCACCTATATACCAGCTCTTTTAAAAGAAAGAGTAGGACTGATGGAGGAAATCACTTGGCATGAAGTTCACCCTCAGATGATTGGGGACTGGAAGGTTCCCTTTTTGACACCTGACGGCTTAATTAGATATCTACCTGCAGCTGCTAAATTAAGTATTGTTCAGTGTTGAAAATCACCTACAGTGCCAACATCAACCCACTGGCTATATAGATTTTGGTATTTTGCAATCACAGGCAAGTTAATAGAACAAACTTGGCTGGCTGAAGAATGAAAAAAAGAGAGAGAGAGGATAAAATGCTCTTGAAGCTTGGCTCTTATTCATTTCATATTTGATGCTCACACTCTCACACAAACTGTTCTAAAGCCAGTAAATAAAAGCATTTATTTACTGTGATCAACTGCATATGCTTATATTAAATTCACTTTACAACTGTGCTGGTTGAGTGGGATGTTAGCTTAAAGGGGAAGGTGGGTGGGAAGTCAAAATGGTTCTGATAGCAGTACTATGTATAAGCTTTATTGGCTTTTCTTATTGTTGTGCTGAAAAAGATTTTATCTTCTCATTCTATTGTCTTGTGGTTATATCTGCTGTTTTGAACCTGGCTTTCCCTCCCCAATAATATTCAAATTAAAAGGTGGCGGGGGAGGTTGAATTACTATTGAGCAGTAAAGGATGACCTTGTAGCAGCAGGGCACATGTTTCCTTCACAGAAAAATCTGGGTTTAATCCTTGATGTTTCCAGCTAAAGGGGAAAAGGCCTCTTCCCGGGACTCTGCTAGTCAGAAAAATATCACTGGACTTGTTATGTACTGAAGTTCTCACCCTGGGCCAGCAGGGGCATACTGTAGATAGTTATGCAAATGAAGGATCGAAAGTGACGTTCAGTGATTGGGTAGTTTGTATGCAAATGAAGGATCGAAAGTGACGTTCAGTGATTGGATAGTTTCTGGAGCTCTATATAAGCAGGCTCACTGAGCTCTTCAGTTCAGTTCTGTTCTGGCCTGTGAATAAACAAGAGCTGTTTGAAGAATCGCTGTGTCGTCTGATATGTTCACCCACAACTTAACAGGACTAATGTCATGAAGCATCTTAACCCCAGTCTTCTGCTGAAAGGCTACTAGAGTGGCTTAGTTATAATAAATAAAAACAAGGCAGTCCCTAGCTACTATCTTAAAAAAAGGATAATGATAACACAAAAGGAAAAGGGGATAGCAGAGAAAGGAAAACCAGCATTTTTAACAATACATAGCAGTTCCACTTGCATGCCTTCTAGAATGGAAAGAGTTCAGAGGGGGGAGGAGCCAAATGCGGCTATTGTATCAGCAGAGCCAATGGTGTGTCTGTGATTTGCTCCTCTTACAGTACTGCACTACAGCCAGATGAAATGGCTGGGAGACAGTTGTCAGAGGAACTTGTTGGTTCAGGAAAGGCCCTGCTTCCCATCTCTTCCTTTGCTGCCACCTGATGGAGTGGCTGCTTCCAGGGGACACATGAGAGAGAAGATCCCCCATAATTCTTTAAAGGCAAATCAAGCAGTAGCCCAAGTTAATGTTTAACGTAATCCAGCAAAATCATCAAAGGGCAATTTTGTGCACAGGTGATCCCAAGTTCAGCCCTAGAACTTCCAGGTAAACCTGGGGGAAACTGGAGGCCTGCTGCCTTTTCCTGTAGATCCAGGGTTGGCAACATGGTGCCCTTCAGAGGATGTGGACTACAAGTCCCTTGCCAACAAGATCAGCGATATGGGTGATGGATGCTTTAGTCTACAGCCTCTGGAGAGCACCACATTGGTGACCCCTTGAGTAGACCATACTGAGCTAAATGGGCCACTGGTCTGATTGTGTATAAAAGCAGCTTTATATAATTCCTGGAAGGGACAGGAACACAGCTGATCCCTTCCCCAAAGTCTCCCCCACTTACTTCAATAGCTCTGCAAGTGCAAAGGGACATTCATAGGGAGATTTCCCCTCCACTGAAGTGACTGGAGAAGCTCATTCATTCAAGAATTCTGGCCCTAGTGTGATACTTCTTGGGTTCAGTCAAATGAAATGCATTCAAATCAGCCCGACAGTGTGTTAAATT
The DNA here is from genome assembly GCF_964252035.2 of Podarcis erhardii. Classification (NCBI taxonomy): domain Eukaryota; kingdom Metazoa; phylum Chordata; class Lepidosauria; order Squamata; family Lacertidae; genus Podarcis; species Podarcis erhardii. Next base: position 89,672,368 of record NC_138508.1, read on the forward strand.
GACCAAATTGCCTTTGATGCAGTAAGCAGCTGAGTAGCTGTGGTTTATATGATTCTCTCCCCACCCCAATAACTGGCTAATAAACAGAGTGGAAGGAGATATATCAGAAGATGAATCCTATATTTTATGTTTTTTCTCGCCTTCTTGTAGCAAACTTATTTCAGGACCATGTAACCAAAATCATGCATTGAACAATTACTCATGTCAGTGGTCATTATCTGCCAAGTGGAACTGATGAGGGCAGCCTGGAAAGAGAATTATTTCTGTGCCTTCAAAACTAATTATTTCATATTAGGAGTGCTTCCTAGAAATGGTTATAAAACACAGTAGGGAAAGGTAATCAAACATATTGATAATACAGTGTCACAGTCCTTTCATGCCAAAGGGCAACAATGACCGCTCCCCACATTAACTGGGGGGCGGCTTTTACATGGTCGTGTTCAGCCCCCCAGGAATATGAGACTCCCAACAAATTAGCTGGCTTTGCCCCCCTCCCCCAAGCTGGATATCTGGAGGTTCCCGCCTAGCCTCCACAATTAGCCAATCCCAGCTGGGAGGGGGGGCGTTGCCAAGGGGGTTGGCCAGGTAGAGTTAGGACCACCCCACACTCATAATAGAGGGTGTAACTTACCTGTTAGTCCTCAGTTGGCTCCAGAACTTCCCCCACCCTGCCCTCCCTCAGTTTATGGATTCCTTTTGCAGTTTAACCTTCTTCTTTACAGCTCTGTGGGCACTGCTGAGGTCTTTGATGGATGCCATTGAAGGACCAGGAAGAAATTTCCCTGCATTGGCAGGTTTCGCCTTCCCCGTAGCAAAACATCACAACTTTGGCAGTTTTTAGGCCTTGGGCAGAATCCTTTAGTCTATCTTCCCTCAATGGGGGGGGGGTGAAGCAGTGACCCACGACCCCCCTGTGACGGCAATCCCAGGGTTCCCCATTAAAGGGGTATTTTGAGGGGAGGCATTGGCCATATGCCAATGGGTTGTCAGTGTTCTCCCCTATGATGCGGCGAAATGGGGCACGGTCTCTCTACTTGAACAGATGTTCTCCAGAGTCAGCCCAATCCCCACACACTTTGGATAACCCTGATGTTCCCCAGATCCCCGGCCGGGGACTGGGACGGATAAACGCCCAATGCCTGAGCCAAGGTCTTCCTACATCTGAAAGTTTAATAAAGTTGTGGCCAATTTTAATCCCATAACACGTTGTCAGGTGTCATTATTCCACCCGGGGGGTGCCTGGGTTTGGGGGGGGGGTCTCCGCCTGTCCACACAAATGTGAAAGGCTACACAACATTGTGTGTTGTTTGAGTGGTTGAATCATAGTGCATAATCATGAGAACAAACACAATTCACTTCAAGAACCATTTAGAACCCCACTGTATTCATATCTGAGAGGTGGATTTCACAGTGATGTGTGAAAGGTGCATAAAATATCTCAGGCAGAAATGATCCTCAATTTCAGTTCCAAGAGCTGGTCTACTCATGCAGACGAATTAGATGGTGGACTGAGCCTGCAGACCTGGACTATTGGGACTTAGCTTCTGGTTAGACATGTGTAGAACTGAATTATGAGCTGGTAGAATTTTGGCCTGTGCCACTTCAGCGGAAGGCTGTCTTAGGTGAAAAAGTCTGCTGTGCTCTCACAATTCAGGACGCCACCACCTCATTCAAGTCCCAAACAGGGATAGGGGAGAAATTCAGTTCAGTTCACATTTAAAGCTGGACATAGCAATTTCAGACAAACAATATGAGAACTGAAACATGGCCAGCCTTTGAAATTCATATATACCCGGATTTGGTGGTGCAGTTTTGCAAGTAACCAATGTTAAAAGTGTGTGTAAAAATGAATATATTAGTGAAAATGGCCTGCAGAAATGCATTAGGAAAAATTGCTTGCAAAAAAATGTGAATACTAGTCAAAACTGCCTAGAAAAAAATGTTCGTTGTGAGAAATTTGCAAAAATCTTGCTGAAGAATTTTCATGGGGATTTTTTTTTTTTTTTAAGAACTGAATTTAATACTGGAAAACTGAAAGACTGAAAGAAGGGAAACTGACAGATCTTTTCCATCCCTAGAACCAATATCATATCTCCTTCATTTGATATAGTTAAGGAGTCTTGCTGTTCAGAGCATACCATTAGCTTTTGCCTGACTCAGTCACCAACACTGAGTGACAAGTAATGGGTGATTAAGGCAGATCACCTTAGCAATTTAGATAGCTGACTCATAGCCTAATACAGAAGGAGAGGAGGCTGGCAAGTGGCAAATGTTGAGTTTGGCAACAATAGACTTATAACAATAGTCTGCACAATAAATAAAGAGACCCAAATTATATCCAAATATTTATTTTTTTGTTAGTTAAATTAAGTCCTGTCTGTTCACCCTAAAGAGTTCTCAGGCCAGTACCTGCATTGCATGGATAAGTTTTCAGCCATGTACAAAAATGTACATAGTAAATGTTACAGCTCACCAATAAACATCAGATTCAACTGCTGTTTTCAGATTCTTATAGGCCAACAATCAATTCTAAGGCCTTTAGGGGAAAACTTTCTTATCAGCTTCAACAATGAAGTGCACTAGCCTTTCTGAATTTTTCCACGTTAGACATAAGACTTCCAACTTGATGCATCTTCTTTTAGAGGAAAATTACTTCCTACAAGATATACATAATTCTCTGCATCATCCTGTACTGTGTGACATGAAAAGACATCAAAACAAAATTATTCACACTTACTGGGTCCCAAATGTGCTTCAGTAAACAAAGCAAGCTGTCTAAAGTACTATTGTAACTCTCCTAGCCCAAGGAAAGAAATCGCACACAACAGTTCTTCTCTGGACCCTTTTTATTGTGCGTTCATAATGATCTGCATGCATGATTGTATCTGGGAAGTTATAGGCAATCTCCACTTTCAATATTTTTCACACCTACAAAGGTTTCAGGGCAGACATAATGCTTTCTTTGCTATCAATGCATGTCTCCTAGCTTCCTGGTGAAATTGTCACACTTTTTACGCCACAAACATTTCAGTTTTACCCAACTTACGGTATGTTGCACTATAGTATAAGGGCTTATCCACACTTATCCTTCACTCTTTCCAGGCACAGCCTGCACTTTAAATGTCCAAGCACCTGTTTTTGTTTTATTGTTTTTTTTTGGTTCCCCACAAAAACCTGCTCTTTAAAGCTAAATTGCAGTAATGAGCAATTTACATTGTGGGTGCCCTTTGCGGGATCGCGTGCAGTGCTACAGTTCCCAGGGAACTTAATGGCAAACAGGGACTGGCCTGCCTCTCAGTGATATTATTTGGAGGTTCACACCCATTTCATTGCTGGGAGGTAGGGCCAGTCCCAATGATATATAGGGGGTGCAGCCGAAAGTCACCAGTTTATGGCCTTGGGTGGAATCCTTTAGTCTTTTCTTCCTTATAATGGAGGGGGGGGGGACTGAAGTGGTGACTCACCCCTCCCCCATGTTGTCGATTCCAGTGTGCTGTAATGGTTAAGAGCGGCAGACTCGTAATCTGGTGAACTGGGTTCGCTTCCCCACTCCTCCACATGCAGCTGCTGGGTGACCTTGGGCTAGTCACACTGCTCTGAAGTAGTCTCTCAGCCCCACTCATGTCACAGATTATTTGTTGTGGGGGAGGAAGGGAAAGGAGATTGTTAGCCGCTTTGAGATTCCTTAGGGTAGTGATAAAGCAGGATATCAAATCCAAACTCTTCTTCTTCTTCCAGGGTCCCCTCCTAAAAGGGGTTATATATATGGGTGTCACTGGCCATACACGAAAAGGCTGTCAGTGAACTACCCTGCGTGTGGGGATATGGCTGGGCTGCGTGCTATACACACGTCTCGCAGTGCACCCCCATATCCCATTTAACCTGATGTTCCCCAGTTCCCCCAGCTGGGGGGCTGGCAGGGGTACATGCCCAAGGCCTAAGCCAAGGTCTTCCTGCATTCAGAAGTTTAATAAAGTTGTGGCCTAATTTAATTCCATAACATGTTGTCAGAGTCTTTATTCCTTTCTTATGATCCCTGGGGGCTGGGGCTGTCATGGCCTGGCCACACAGACGGCAATCCACAAAAAACCCAAATTGTCATTTGCTCCAAGTGACCACTAAAGCGCAGACTTTTGTGGAGAAAGCTCTGCGGCAAGCACACACACACACGCTTGGACACAGAACTTTTAAATGTGGAAGTGTGCCTGCAAAGAGCGGTGCAAAAGCTAAGTTTGGATAAGCCCCAAGGATGTCCTTCCAGACAGAAATAATGTGGTAACACTGGAGACACATCACCGAGCAACTGATAAAGTGGTGTGGTGTGTGGACCATTTAATATAAATTCATCAATAATGAACCGTGGGGTGTGTGTGTGCCATTTTGGATTCAAACGTATATCCAAAGTGGAAGCAGGCATTATAAAATTAACTTTATGTCAGAAATACTGTGAAATTCATTTGACCATTAGGGGTAACTATGTAAATCCCATATGATTCTCACCCAGATAGTAAACAGGTTTGTGTGTGGATAAAATGGAGAGGGGTGAAACCATATATGCCACCCTTGAGCTCCTTGGATGAAAGATGGGATGTAAAAGAGATGGATGGATGGATGGATGGATGGATGGATGGATGGATGGATGGCTCTTGTCCCTTCTGTGTTGAGATATGAACTTGCTCAACTGCAGCATCTTAAAATCCTCAGCTGTATGATTGTTCTCCAATAAACATGGAACTAATGGAGCTTCAAGTGTCCCAATTGTCATCTTACACTTATGTTCACTAAGGTATAATTTTTGAGTTATTATTGCTTGTGCCACATAGATATATTCACAATGACATACAGTCGCAAAAATAACTTTTGTGGGCTGACTTAGTGAAGTCCCTTAAAACAAAAACTTCACTACCTTTAGGATTAATCAATTGTTGGTCAGCTTGTATGGCACAAATGTGACCATTTCCCTTCAAGACAGTGGCTGAAGGTTGGTGAAAGAACAGTGGCTACCATTCTGTAAATGTGTCACAAAGGGTCATGAATTTAATGAAATTAAAGCTGTAGTCTTTAGCACACTTTACCAGGAAATATGAGTCCAAATTAAGTGCAGTGCGACCTATAAAAAGATTAGGCTGTAAGTAGAAATATGTCTCTCCTATACTGTTAAAGTATAATATGTGGATTGATGTTTCAGGTTAAAAAAATATACTTATGGCAATATTTACTAGACATTTTAATAACTTTACATTTATAACAGGTTTAGGAACCCTGTGGCTCTTCAGGTTTTGTTGGAATCCAGCTCCCAATGGCCCCAGCCAGCATGACCAGTGGTCAGTGGTGAACAACATCACTATTCAACAAATTCAGGGCCATAGCTTCCCAAACCCATTGTATTTTATTTTTTTAATATGCTTTAGTTGTGTGTTAACATATAAGCTTTGAGGTTTTTTTAAGTATTTATCTGAATGTTTATCAATGTGACATAGAGGCACAGCTAGCTGAACAGCTATGCAAAATATCAAAGGTACTAGCTTCATGACTGCCCAAAATGAAGCTCCTTAGCTGATACACCACTAACTCTTACATGAGGCAGTGAATGGTTTAAAAGTTGTTGCCAATCATAAGAGTCAACTCCAAGGGGCTGGAGTACTTTTGTCTGTTCCCCATTAAATATCTGAGGGAGCTGGGCCCCACAAAGTCAATGGGCATTGCCATTCACACAGGGTGTGTGTGCTGTGTCTTGTGATCGATGATGCTGAGTGCGCTTACCTGGGCCCCCACAATATTTTATTCAAGTTGGCACCCCTGTTACCAATCATATCATTAGAAAGTCTACCTCCATCCCACACATAAATGCTCCACTATCTGGTCAAGGAATGCCCAACAACAGGGGGAAATTTAGTGTATGTACCAGTGAAATGATCTAGAGTTGTTCAGGGTTGCAGCGGAGGAGTGCAGAAGGGATATGAAAGAGGGTCGAGAGTGCTTGAAGTAATGGTAGTAAGGTAGAGTACTGAGGATCTGTCTGGGACTGCCTGGCACATGAGAAAAATGAGTTCATACATGGGTGAGAAATCAATGGCCCTCCAGATGTTGGTGGACCATAAATGCCATTATACTGCACCATTGTCCACAAGGACTACAGCTGAGTCCAACAACATATGGAAAACCACAGGTTATATACCAGTGCTTTAATATAAATTCACTAGTCCTCCTGCCCCTCTCTCCATCACTTGTTAATGATGTCTGAAAAGAAAGAGGCACCCCCCGCCTATAACTCTAAATAAGTATGGATGTATTTATACTAACTTTGATTAAGGATCATTTTAATTGCATTGCTTGAGGGGGAAAAAATGAAGTCAAACATAATTTATTAGCCAGCAGTCTGCAGACAATTAGCCGTGCAAGGTGTGTTAAGTTGTGAGAGATTTTAATAAGCATTGATATCTCAAAATTAAATAATTTAGCACCTTTAATGGCACGAAGTAAAAATATTCTGTACAGTTTTTGTAGATGTGGAGCTATATTTTAGCAGGCAACTTTGGTAGTAACACTAATGTGCAGTAGAGTTGCGAAATCTTGGCTTTCTCTCACACAGCTAAAGTGCATACCTATGCACTTATCCCAAATGTAGGTAGAAAATTCAAGCACACCTCCTTTGACCTACTGGAACTGATGGGATTTATTTCCAAGTTGATATGGTTACATTGCGTGCATTTTTTTGCATTGTTTATTCTGATTTGGATAGTGTGTGTTCCCTGTGTCCCACGCCGACATAGCTGTATTATAGGAAAACACTATTCCTACACGGACACTGCTTTGATGGCTGTAATGTCTAATAGGAACTGTGAATTAGCTATCACAAAGCACACACAAAATGTGTTATAACAATTGTATGCTTTTGGGATGGAAACGTGACTTATAAGAGCTGACATAAAAAAATATGAATAAATTAGTAGACCTGGCTTAGAGGGTGTTGCTGGGCTACAGTTAAGTCAATGATATACATTTTTGTTCAGATGTAATATTATATATCATAGTATATATCTGATGTTTTGCATACTTAGTTTAGAAACTACTGGCTTCCTCTTTGTAAATCCAAAAGTACTGTGAGTTAATCTGGATTCATTTCCCTTTGACAAATATACAAGAGCAGATTAACGAACCCTGAAAATTGGCTATCCTTTGTCAATCATGTTATTAATCAGTCTATGGTTTTCCCAGTAGTAATGTATGGAAGTCAGAGCTGGAACATGAAGAAGGCTGATCGCTGAAGAATTGATGCATTTGAATTATGGTGCTGGATGAGACTCTTGAGAGTCCCATGGACTGCAAGAAGACCAAACCTCTCCATTCTGAAGGAAATCAGCCCTGAGTGCTCACTGGAAGGACAGATCCTGAAGCTGAGGCTCCAATACTTTGGCCACCTCGTGAGAAGAGAAGACTCCTTGCAAAAGACCCTGATGTTGGGGAAGATGGAGGGCACAAGGAGAAGGGGACGACAGAGGACGAGATGGTTGGACAATGTTCTCGAAGCTACTAACATGAGTTTGACCAAACTGCGGGAGGCAGTAGAAGACAGGAGTGCCTGGCATGCCCTGGTCCATGGGGTCATGGGGTCGGACATGACTAAACAACTAAACAACAACAACATGTTTATCCATGAGTGACTGGTTCCATGCAGCCCAATGCTATGCCTGTTTTCTTAGACAGACATAGTGTCCACTGAGCTCAATGGGGCTTACTCCATAATAAGATTTAGTAGGATTGAACCTTGGTTTATTTAATTTATTTGGGGGATGGAGTGAAGGTGGGAGAAAGTAAAGCAAGGCAACAGTTTGCCTTAATTTTCCAGTTTGTTCATTACTTTCTTCACATACCTTGAAGTCAGCACCGTCTTTGTTTTCCTTAAAATTAGACATTTCATGATAATTAAATTATACTTTTCCTGTACATTCTCATCCTTTTGCAGTCATGTTAGTAATGCAACACTCTATTTAATTTGACATAAGAGCACAGATCCTGTATTTTTTTATTTTCAGTTGTACCTGAAGAATTTAGTAATACAGAAATAACTTTTCCTTCTTCAAAATGAATTCACCTGCTACTAGTATTACAGCTACTATGACTAATATTAATAATCATTATTTTGTTTTATTTTATCTTGCTTTTATACTAACTTGCAAGCAAAATATTTACAATTATACTTGCAGTTATGGCACATCATAATGGTGTTCTCTTTTTCTTCACTAGTGGCCACTTAATATCATTGTGATACTGGGCAAAATGAAACATACTTCTTCCATCTTAATAAAGCTAAGATGATCCAAAATGATATTTATGAATATTCTATTTTTTAATATAAAAAAAACTTGTTGTCCTTCCCCCTCATTAAGGCATTTCTGTGATTGCCAAATGGAATGTTGCTTCTGAAAATTATTGAGATAGCTCTCTAATTCTCATCCTCTTTATTTTAAGTGTATACTTGATATTCAAATAAAATCAGAAAATGACATTTAGATATTTTCATAATGAAATCACAAATGGATCTTTTCTCCGTTTGTATATGGTTTACAGGTTTCACTTGAGCCAGAGTTCACTCATTAGGAGTCATAGTACCGTCTTATGCATTTTTACTCAGAAGTAAGTCCAATTATCTTCACTATGGCTTATGCCCTGGTAAATGTATTTAGGATGGCAACCCTAACCTTGGAACTTCTATTTAATGTCAGGACTTAGTTCAAGAATACTAGAAATAAATAGTATCATGTCAGGGTTGTGGCCTGTAGAGAGGAGTGGAAAAAGTGAAAGGGTGTGGCCTAGGAGAGCCCTGAGGCTAGACAGAGAGGTCCAGAGACCAAGCCCCTGGTTGTGAGGTTCCCTAGCCCTGGTATATGTGGTATATATGTTCTTCATGAAAAAGATGCATTTTCCCACTTAGTTATGGGTCTTTACCATCACACTTACTATTTTAGGAGACACCAGGGCCCTTTTTTCAGCCGGAAGTCAGTTCCGGCACCTCTTAGGTAGGCACCATTGCCATTAGAAGAGAACAAAGGAGGTCTTCATGGTGAGTTCCGGCACTTCTTTTTCCAGAAAAAAAGACACTATATATTGAAGCCCGGGGAAAGGAAGTGCCTGTTTATTTGTCTGTCTTTTCAAATACCTCAGGCCCTTACCCAAATCCTCAGACATATGCATGATTTATTTTACCTTAAAACTTGGTGGATCTCCTTGTTATTCCATTCAACATCTGCTGTACTTTGCCCTTCTACAGTCAAGGAATAACTACCCCTTACACATTGACCCAAGCCCTACACACACTCAGGCAATTTGAAGCAATGGTGGCACATTTCCCTACCACACATAATAATTTGGATTATCTTTTTTGATTCATATCAATGTTTGGAACGTCATACATCTCTAAGATGTTAAGCTCTGTAAATATCATTGCATAGAGCTGCTCTGACAGGTTTAGAACAGGTTGTAGAAGAGCAAATTAATTAAAGAGTATATGTGATGAATGAAACAGTGGATGTATATGGCAAAAAGGCAAAGTCACTCTTTCATTTACCTTCCAAAGCCAAATTAAACAACATTAAGGTAGACTTTCTGCTCCTGTTCTATTCTCTGCTCCTATTTTCTGTTATATTTTCTGATCCTGTTCTGTTTCTGTTCCTTCGTTTCCCCATTGCTAATATGGCCATTGAAAATATAGTTTTTCTAACATCGAGATGTCGCTATGCATTGCAACCTCCTCTCATCTTATGTTATTGGCACACTCAGAAAACCACTTTTCCCATGTGCGATTTTCCAGCCACTTTGTTATAAGACACACAGGGAACAAAGTATCCTGATCTGTTGTGTGATGGACTCTGACCCAATCACACTAACAGCATGATTATGAAACCACAAAATACCGTATTTTTTGCACCATAACACTCACTTTTTTCCTCCTAGAAAGTAAGGGGAAATGTCTGTGTGTGTTATGGAGGGAATGCCTACGGGTGGCATGCCTACGGATTTTCCTCCTCTAAAAACTACGTGCGTGTTATAGAGCGAAAAATACGGTATATGGTAGCGCAAAAAATGTACTGCTTCAAATAACTTCGCTTCCTATGAGTTCCACTACATTAAACAATGCCCCATTTACACACAAGCTTCCACCAGAGCTTGGCATGTCTTTTCCTGCATGTAATCTCACATCACAGATCTGGATAGAGTCACACACTATCTGCTGCCCTCTCCTCTGTTTTATTGCGCTGTATTTTAGAATCTAATAGGGTGAAATCCAATGTTAGTCATACTCAGAACAGACCCATTGAAATAATTAAATTTAAGCAAGTTGAGCCTATTACTTTCAGTGGGTGGTATCCAAAAAGCACCTCCTATCAGTGCAAGAATTCCCATTTGCACAACCGGACTGTCCAGTTTTGGCACCCGCAGCAGACACCCTGCAGCCTCCCCAAACCTGCATCTCGTTCCTTTGCTGCTACTGCAGCAGTGGCAGCAGAGAGTTTATATTTTGTTCGGTAAGACTTCACTGAAATATGGAAAACTCACATCTCTTCACTCTGAATCGCTTCTAAAAACCACTCATTTTGGTAGGCCTGCTGCTTTGGTGAAGTATTAGAATGCCAGCAAATGTTATGACATTCAGGACGCAATCCAAACCCAGAATCTGCTGAGATGAACAGACTATGGAATGGGCAGATCTCTAGTTGAGTCAGCTGAGCCTGGATTCATGGAGCTTATACCTCATCCTGGCTCAGCCAGAGATGTTCTGGCATAAGCCCTCCACTGCAGCTCAGCCAGACCTAAGCCAGCTGAGCCAAGGCCAGCCTAAGTCCCACCCCCTAAAAAAAATAAGAAGTGGAAAGGGTGGGGACAGGGCAGTAGGAGGCGTATCCTACTCAAAGTTCCATGCAGCTTCATCATGCGACCTAGCAACTAAGAGGAATTGCACTGGATAAAAGAGTGGTTTAAGTCAAACCTTATCTTAGCTAGTTCCCCCATCCACTGGGCTCTGTCCAGCTCAGCAAGCAGCTGCCCTAATCCTGAACAGAGCTTGGCATAAAGGTAAGTTACACTGAAATAATTTAAACCAGCTCCCTGTAGTTTGGATCGCTATGCCTGACAGGAAACAGCAATGGTCCAAGCAGCAGACGTCATGATGTATTGGGAGTGAAAATTGAAATGAAGGCAATTAAAATTGAGGGATCATGAAACCCAAGGCAAAATTCTACATATATGCCCTCAAAGCAAAAATGCAATGCAGCACTTGACATTTGCATCGCTCTAATATGAAGCACAATGAAATATATGGTACAGAAGTCCACAGAAGAACACCTACTCTCATTGAACTGCAGTGATGTGTCCTAGATAAGTATCAGATGTATTAAGGTGATGCTGAAGTTCTGGTGGGAGCCATGATACCCAGGGCTGCTGGATTTTTCTCTACACGTGACTCCATGCATCTGTCCATTCTCTGTTTCTTTCATTCAGTTTAGTCACTTCTATTCCTAGCAGGGCGCTTCAGCATTGTTAGTAGACCACCAATAATGACATTATAATTAGCATTTTTAATTGAAAAGATTGCGCCACTGACACGCAGTGTCCTGTGATCTTCCCGACACCTAGTCACTGCAGCACTGAAGTTGCTCTCTTCAATTGACTTATGGTAGACCGTCACGCCTGCCTGCACTCTGCTAATAGGAATTTGTGGCGCATGGAGGTCATAAGCCGTAGTGTCAACTCGTGGTATTGCTCTTTATGCACCGCTTGCTCGAGAGCAAGATAAATGAGCACTCGCATCATAATCTCTCCTCGCTGTCAAGGCTGTTCCTGGTCTGAGGGTCCAGGAAGTTGCTAGTTGGAGGGATATCATTGGTGCTGCTTGCTTGATGGCAATCAAGTGGTTCTGCTTGTGGATGTTTCAGCTGAGACCCTTTCCTCAATGCCATAGTTCCTATAGCTGTAGTCATTCATTCACAATAACTCTATAAGCATTTCCTTTTTTAAAAAAAAAAAAATATTTTTTATTAATTTTTGCACAAATTTCCCAACATATCAACTCCAAAACAACATGACAAATCTTTGGCTATCACAGCCAACGACTTCCTTCAACCCCTTCTAATGGTTTACCAAATTTCTTTCTAGTTTTGCTTTTTATTACTATGCTTATTGTTATAAGTCCAATCCTTCATCAACTAATCTCGTTCCTTTTCACAATGATTTATAAAATCTTTCTTACAAAACTTCTTGTAACCCTACAAACGATGTTAAATAAACTCTATAAGCATTTCCACCCCTTTCAGAAGTAGCAGCAACAAACAAATAGATCTGAATCAAAACCACATTGATTTAGCAAGCCATCTAAACTACATAATGAACAGGAAAAACCTTCTCCTTCCAAAAATGTTGAAAACAAACCACAAACCACCCCCTATTGCAATATAGCTCCATCCTATTCATTCTCCTGAGCTAAACATTATCCCGTGTAGCTATGTGTCCATTTCTGCACAGCACACATTTTTCTTGTTCAATGATTTGCATTTTAGCTTTTTTCTTATGTACCTTTGTTTTCCCATGTTCATGGCTGAATATTCATAATACACAAAGGGATTCTTCCAGGTCTGGTGTGTGTGTGTTAGGAATCCTACAATGCTTTGTATTTGTATGGGAGGTGGAGTGTTTATATTGCAACTGGGAATAGATTCTGAATTGATAGGATTTTGGTGTAATACTGTATATGGCCCTGTGAGCTTTGTAGCAATTCAATGCAAGCTGTTTATAAGCAACTGAATCCACTCTTCACTGAAAGAGAGTCTGATGGGGTAATTTGAAATACTGGAAGCTAACTGTATATTGCTACAAATGTAGTTTTAATGCAGATTATCAGGTCATTTAAATATAATATCTATGGAAAGTTGGTGTGTTATTGCCATTGATGTTCAACAATGCAACCTTAATGCTCTTCTCGCTGGTACCTTTTCCCTTTGTGCATCATATCTCTTAGCAACTATTTAAACGTTTATGGTGTACTTTGGAAGAGAAACAGTTACTATCTGTTAGTCTATCTATCATCTATCTATCATCTATCTATCTATCTATCTATCTATCTATCTATCATCTATCTATCTATCTATCTATCTATCTATCTATCTCCCCATCTGTAATTATAATACTAGCTTACCTTGAAGGGAGAATACCCAGCTTATGTGATATTACTCTGTAATATGTGTCAAGTGCTTTGGGTGCTTAGAAAAGTAATATAAATATTGTCATTTTTATATTCCTCCTGTTATGATGATGGAATCGAAAGGCCACTTCAGAAGAAAGAAAAGCCTCATGCTTTTCATACAGTTAGGGGGAAAAAAACCAACAGACATTTTAAATCATATTAAATGTTTGACACGTTTGTGGAGTTCCTGAGCTGCTGCTCCAAAGTTTCATTGAACGCCATCCCACCAATCTTCTGTAATGTGATAAGAACTACGCATCAAACACCCAGGAACAATTTGCTTCCTACATTTGGGTCATGTACCGTTATTATGTCTTTTAATAATAATAATAATAATAATAATAATAATAATAATAATAATGGAGAGCAAACTGTCATGGTTTCCATAGCAACCACAACACTGGAGTATACATGAAGTTTGAGGACATGTGAAGAAAATGGCTGAATGGTCTTTGCACCATTGTGTTTCAACTTGGGTTACAAATACGAAAACAAAGCATTTGGGGAACTATTGAAACACTATACAGAAGTTCATTGAAATCCTAGTCATGGGAGAGGAATGTTTTGGGAGGAAAATTTATACAAAAGGCTCTGAAGCTATGCAGTATTTCTGGTACTTTGTATGAAAAGTATGAACCTGCTGCTATGATAACCACATTTACTAGAGAGTAGGAGCTACTAAAACTAAAGAGACTTATTTCCAAATAGACACAGATACTGGATTGCACTGCTCCTATTTGAGCCTGAGAACTCCAGACTGCATTTTAGGAATAGATCTGAGAAGAGAGTTCAGGAGCTAATCAAGAAGATGGTAAACAAACTGAGGCTTTCTTGCTGAACCTGTAAAGGAGGAGAAAAATTAAAATTCTCTGCAGTTCTATTTTTCAAGAAAAAGAGGGGCCAGAACTCACAATAAATGCCTCCCTCATTCTCTTAGAATGGCAATGGTGCCCATCTGAGAGTTATCAGAACACACCCAAGAAGTGCCAGAATTGAGTTCTGGTGAGTTCCGGCTAAAAGCCCCCCTGATTATATGGACTATTATTTGGCTCAATGACAGTTGCACTACTAGGCCCTTTAAAGTTAAAGGGACCCCTGACCATTAGGCCCAGTTGTGACTGACTCTGGGGTTGTGGCGCTCATCTTGCTTTATTGGCCGAGGGAGCCGGCGTTTGTCCGCAGACAGCTTCCGGGTCATGTGGCCAGCATGACTAAGCCACTTCTGGTGAATCAGAGCAGCGCACGGAAATGCCGTTTACCTTCTCACTGGAGTGGTACCTATTTATCTACTTGCACTTTGATGTGCTTTCAAACTGCTAGGTTGGCAGGAGCTGGGACAGAGCAATGAGAGCTCACCCCGTTGCGGGGATTCGAACCGCCGACCTTCTGATCAGCAACTCCTAGGCTCTGTGGTTTAACCCACAGAGCCACCCGCGTCCCATACTAGGCCCTTTACACTATTAATAATTTCTGCCTTTATTCTTTGAGTCTAAAATTACAGTGGTACCTCGTGTTATGTACTTAATTTGTTCCAGAGGTCTGTTCATAACAGGAAACTGCTCGTAACATGAGGCGCGTTTTCTCTAATGGTGCCTCCCGCTGCTGCCGGAGTGCAACTTCCACTTGCATCCCGGGGCAACAAGGGGCTTCTACTTCCGGGTTAGCGGAGCGCATAACCCATAACATTCGTAAGGGGGACAGTACGTAACACAAGGTATCACTGTACCTGCAACAGTGTTTCTGTTGCACACATTTCCTTTTCCAGCAAGCAATCACAAAATGTAATTTTTCATCTCTTGCCTGCTCAAATTTTGCTGCCTAGCACACAGCTGAATGTGTGAACTGACCCTATTGCAAAGTGTTGTCTTTGCAAGCCAAAAGTTCTGCATTTTGTGTTTGACTAATGATAGCTAATTCACAGTCCCTACTTGTTGATGTTGTTTGATGTTGCAGCCATCAAAGTAGAGTCTCTCTCTCTCTCTCTCTCTCTCTCTCTCTCTCTCTCTCTCTCTCTCTTTCTCTCTCTCTCTTGTGTGTGTGTGTGTGTGTGTGTGTGTGTGTGTGTGTGGACCAGCCTCAGCTCTCAGAAAAAGAAGGGCCAGTTCATTTTAGGGATGTTTGAGATATACTGTTTATTTGTTTGTTTTGTGAATTCTGATGTGAGCTGATGTAATCTACACTTCCTGGATTCATGTGTTGATTGGAACATGGCTTTCCTTCAGATTTCACTCTTCTCTGAATTTCACCATACAGTCTTCGGGGGGGGGGGGGTGTGCTTTATGCGACCCATGAGAGCAGCGAAATAACCAGACTGTACAATGGCGACAGGATAAAATCGGGCCAAATCTTTATTGATAGCAGCAGGCAGGGCAGGGGCTGGTATGGCATTAGGTCCCAGGATCAGTTCATCATTCCCCAAACCCCATGTTGATGGAATGGATCTGATGGGTTTGGATCACTCCAAACCTGTTCAGTGGGAATCAGCCTGTGTTGAACCTTGCCATGGTGCAAGCAAAGTCTCACTGGGGGACCAGGGTGCAGATTCCAACCAGGCAGATACCGAACCCACACTTGGGTTTGCCGTGGTCAATCCTCCCCTCAGCCCCTTATGTGGGGTCCCCTATACTATGTTGATCCTGACCAATGTGCTCTACATGGCGCTATCTTTGAAGGTGACCCGGAAACTACAACTAATCCAGAATGCAGCAGCTAGACTGGTGACTGGGGGCGGCCGTCAAGACCACATAACACCTGTCTTGAAAGACCTACATTGGCTCCCAGTACGTTTCCGAGCACAATTCAAAGTGTTGGTGTTGACCTTTAAAGCTTTAAACGGACTCGGCCCAGTATACCTGAAGGAGCGTCTCCACACCCATTGTTCTGCACGGACACTGAGGTCCAGCGCCAAGGGCCTTCTGGTGGTTCCCTCACTGCGAGTAGCAAAGCTACATGAAACCAGGCAGAGGGCCTTCTCGGTAGTGGCATCCGCCCTGTGGAATGCCCTCCCATCAAAGAGATAAACAACTACCAACCTTTTAGAAGACATCTTAAGGCAGCCCTGCTCAGGGAAGTTTTTAATGTGTGACATTTTAATGTATTTTTAATCTTTGTTGGAAGCTGCCCAGAGTGGCTGGGGAAACCCAGCCAGATGAGCAGGGTACAAATAAATTATTATTATTATTATTATTATTATTATTATTATTATTATTATTATTATTTCCACGCTCATACAAACAAAGGAAAGCCATAATTTGACTGGGGGAAAGGCAGAAGAAGGAGAAAAAACCAACCAAGTGCCAATCAGGTTTTTTTTTTGGGGGGGGGGAGATTCATTTCCGGCCCTGTCAACCAATGACCCAAAATTGCTTAGTGAAGGCTCTAACCCAAGGGTGGGAGGGCAGGAAGCTCTCAAAGCAAAATGGTTGTGAGTTCCAGGGGAAGCAGCCTTATCTAGGCTTTCACTCCTCTCTGCAGCAAGGGCTCATATGACAGCTTTTTCCATGAGCCCATCACACAGAGAAGATACTGGGCAAAACCTTGCCCAGTATTTTGCTGCAATCTATGGGATACAGCGCTGCCGGGCAAAGGCACCCCGTGCTTATTGGGCATGGAACAGGGCTTATAAAATGGAATACATTTTGAAATGTGTACATTATGATAAAATACATAAATACATATACAATTGCATTTATGCTATTAGATACAAAGTTTATACAGGCTTTAAAAATAAAAAAAGTGAATGCAGAAATACGACAAAAAATATGAATGAATATCCATGAGAAGCACAAAAAAATAGTCCACTCTTATTTCTCATATACCTGTGGATTGCTCAATTTTTAATCAAATGGTTATGCAGTGCTTGATGAGGTGTTGGATCCACTGGAAATACATTGAGTTTGACATTGAAGGTGCTTACTTTTTGAAGGAAGAAATGGATTACATCACCACATGGCTTACAAGAACCACTCCCTTTTCTTTTCACTAGTTCTTGATTCAGGCCAGCAACAACAGATTATTTTTTTAAATGCCATACATGTTCCACCCATATGGCTGAATTTTTGAAAATATTTTTTACCCAACATTTGCCCCTAATATGAGATAGTCCACCCCAACTACTTCTGAAGTGTGTTATTCGATTGAAGCAAAAACAAGTCTGTGGCAAAAGAAAAGGAAAAGAAAAGAATCTTGTGGTAGCTTACAGACTAGCCAATTTATTATGACATGTACTTTTGTGGGCTAGAGTCTGCTTCATCACGGGAATATATAAACTGTCCTGGACTCATCATCTGAGGCCCTTCTTTGTGTGCCCTACTCCACATAAAATCTCGAGGGTGGCGACAAGAGAACGGGCCTTCTCTGTAGTGGCCCCCCTTTGTGAAATGCTCTTCCCAGGGAGGATTGCCTGGTGCCTTCATTATATATCTTCATTATATAATAGGAATCTATTATTTATTTAGTGGACGGTTTGAGGTTTATTTAGTGGATGGTCTGAGGTTTCTTTCATCGAATTTCTTTTTCAATTTGCAGTTGGTAAGATGGATAAAAATCTTGTTGAATTTGAGCCACAGTTGTGGGGCTGTTCCTTGCTATATTCATATCACAGTTCTTTACACTACTATTTCAACAGCCTGTGAGAGCATTTCGGTATGCTGCTTAGGGCAATGACTACTTCATTTAGCGGGCTGCTGTTTCCCGTGCCAAAAAAGAAGAAAGAAAACACCCATCTGCTTTTAGATGAGGGCCGATATGTACTGATAAGACGAAGAGACAGAGGCATTATGCTAGGCGATGGTGTGTGGAAAACGCAGGCTTACCCTGCGTCCTATTTTATAATAATAAATTGCTTTCAACTAACAATAGCTAATGTGTTAGAAACATGATTCTAAATGAAGTCATAATTAGTTTCTTTAAAAAGTAATAACAAAGCCCTGAAGGTATTCCAGGGATAACAGATGTGTAATGCTCTCAGAAATGAAGAAGCCTTTTGAGTAGGTCATTCAGACACAATGAATCTTCTGTAATTCTTGATTGAGGATAGTTAACACAGCAATCCAAGCGGGGGCAGGGCGTGGGGAGAGGTAGTTGTACTGCCAGGTTATATGTGAGGGCAGACCAGCACTGTTCTTTCCAGACTGTTTTATTTTTGGTTAAGGGGGTGAATGTCAGACTCTTATGTATAGGCCAGCTCACGACTGCTGTATGTTTCCACCTGTTTGGGGGACATCTCAGGAAATAGGCATGTCCCTGTTTTGGCTGTACCAACATCAGAGCTCCAACATTGCTAAAGCAGCAGAGAGGACTGCTCACCTTTTCCAGTGGGTGGCATTGTGGCTGGGCATCTGGGACCCAATAGTGCTCCAGTGCAGGGGCAGAGATCTACACCTCCATAGCATGTATCCCCGGCCGTGTCACCAGCGCTGGGTGGGGCCACGCCTTGCATGGTCCCATCGGCCAATCAGCACTGGTAATGGGCAAGGCTGCAGGAGATTTAACCATGGAACAGCCAGGGCGCTGTTACGGCTTGGTCTCTCTCACAAACGCGAGACCATAGCTGTCAAGTGTCCCTTATTTGAAGGGACAGTCCCTTATTCCAGCGCCATGTCCCGCTGCTGTCCCTTATTGATGGATGTCCCTTAAATGTCCCTAAATGATGTCCCTTAAATTTCAAAGGAAGCAGCTCCTCTCCCTCCCTCCCTGCCGGCCAACTGTGTTGCTTGGCTGCGTTGCTCACCCAATAAGAAGTCTAAGAATGACTGGGAGGTGGAGCTTGCATGCCTTGTGCTGATCAAATCATCTGCGTTGCCTGGAGACTCGCCTTTGCTCAGCGCTTCCCAGCAGAGAGGTGACGGTGGTTTTCCTTGAGGCTTCGTTTGGCTGCTGGCTGGGCTTTCTGCCTTTGGCTCAGAGGGGCTCAGAAGTTGAACATACCTGTGCTGAGTGCTCGGATCAGAATCAGATGGATACGTCATCAACGGCCCACTCACCCTTGCCGGCGAAAAGGTCTGTCTGGAGCGGGGGCACATGGTGGGGGAAAAGGAAAGGAGATCTCGTGGGGGGGGGCTTTTGAATTTGTTTTGGAGGCTCCTTTGATTGACGTATGGGGGAAAAGAAAGGAGCTGGTTGACTAACATGGTGGGTGACTGGCGATCTCGTGGTGAGAGGGGGAGGCTGTGTGTGTGGCTAGTTAATGCAAGCTGAGGGGTTTTTTGAATGCTGGACGCCATTTTGTTGCACGTGCTACTGCAAACTTTGCAGTGCAAAGCCAGGCTAGGGAGTCATCTTAAGTTGAGGCTGCATAGGCCTTGTGGTGCATGCGATTCAGATTCTATTCAGTTGAACCTCTGGTTACAAAGTTGGTTGGACAGTGTTCTCGAAGCTACCAGCATGAGTTTGACCAGACTGCAGGAGGACAGGAAGACTGGAGTGCCTGGAACAGGTGAGGCTGCAGGTCCCTTATTTTGGCTGCTGATTCCTTATTTTCAAGGCTGCTGGTCCCTTATTTTCAAATCTGTAAGTTGACAGCTATGCGCAAGACGACTCTGGCTGTTAATTATTTCAGATTTATTTCTAAAACAACAAACTAAGACGGAGCTCCTCTACTCATCGTCCTCTCCAGAAGATTGAGTTGTCTGGACTGAGCTCCTCCCCCTTCCCCAGCACGGAAGCCCCCACCTTCTCTTCCGGTATCTTTTCCGCGTCTCTGCCACTTTTGAAATCCTACAAGATTTAACAGAAAGTGTTTCCTGCATTCCAACGTCTTGCCCACTATCGGAGTTCTCACACATCCGTCTGTCCCTTTGGTCAGAGCTCAGATTACAGCTGCTCTCCCCTCCTCTCTGCTTTCTGCTGTTAACTGTCCTCTCCCTGTGTGTGCTTCTCCTCCTCCTGTCAGCATCTGAGCTTCGCTGGTGGGTGCCTTCCTCTCTTGCTCCTTTGCCGCACCTCCCTACCCACCCACCCTCTTTTTATGTGTTGTTCGTTTATGACCTTGCTATGGACAACTGTTGGCTGCCGTATTGTTGGGGTCGGTTAGGATTTTTTTCCACTTGGCAAATTGGCACCAGTGGTTTTCGCCTGTCTTGTAGCAATCATCACAACTTTGTAAGGTTAGGCATTGGGTAAGCCTTTGATAAAACAGCAGAGAGTGGCCTTGTAGGGTTGGAGATCCTGCTCAGAGGACCTCTCTCTCTGCACTGTCTGAAAGATGGACATGAAACATCCTTTGGATCCTGGGGTGACCTCCTAGGCAACCAAGGGATTGCAGCCCAAGTTTTGTGTTTCACAAGGCAAACACTGATGCCATGAAAAATTATGCTTCTTGGCAGCCATTAGAGCTACGTTAAACTGCCAAACAAACAAACAAACAAACAAACATACCATGTATTTTCCAGTGGCAGCTGTGTAAGTTTCAAAACATAAACCTGATAAACAATGTTGTCAATTTGGAACACGGTTATTCTTTGGATTTCACACTTCTATGAATTTTGTGGTGCAGTTCTTGGCTCAAAAATTGTATCCAAATGTGTATTTTAGAATACCTTATAAATGCGACTTTGTAAGGAAATATGTTTAATAATAGGTATTTTTTGAGAAAATAAGTAGATTCCTAAATACTATTTTTCAAGATTTTATAGAAGATAGGTTGATATCAGTAGACCAATAGATCAATCAAGGGAGCAATCATATATACAAATAACTGGCATAAAGCAAGCTGATATAAATTAAGCCAGTGTAAAGTTATACCAGATCCAAACTCAGTTCAGCAGTGGAGCAACGACTGCTGAGAAAGTCCTAAGCTTAGCAGAGGTAAAATAAGCCGTTAAAATAATGTTTGAGTTATATCAACCTTTTTGCCAGCTTACCTTACACTGGGCTGCCAGGTCATGTGATAGAGCTGAAGAGGCTTAGGAACCCATCTAAGTTCCTCCTCTGTGGCCTGGCCCCCACCACAACCCTCTTTCAGAGCTTACACTGACTTAATATCTGCCAAGCTACGCTCAGTCAGCTGGGTGAAGGGGGAGATACACTAGCATATCTTCAGTTGAGCTAAGGATGAGGAATTAAGCCAGCATAGTCCAGGTCAACTGGAGATCTGCTGGATCCTAACTTTGCTCACCCTGGGAGTTCTTCCTATAGGATTTCTCTCTAAACCAGGTGGGACAGAACAGACTTATGAACGAGCATACTGGAAATTGGCACAGACCAGAAAGAGACTGATTTGTCCATCTGTACTACTGATAATCTTTTTATCTTTGAGCCTTTCAGAAATCTATTGAGGCATCAAGTCCAACCATTCCCTAACCCTTCCCAGCTAAGCAGCTTGTAGCTAAACATGTTTCTAATGCACTGGAGGCATCATTTAGGGGAGAGAAAGGGGAACAGCAAAAGTATGAGCTGCAGAGTCTTAAAACGTTTCCTGTGCTTTGACTGCAAAGAAAAGAAGGTAGCCTGCCATTTCATCCTCTCATTCCAAGTATCATGAAAAGCTAGCACTTCAGGAGATCTTTGAGTTGGAAGCAATGGCAGTGCTGGTAGCGATGATCAGGTTTCTCTAGGAACTGCTTCTATGCAGGTGATTTGAATAGCAGCACAGAAGATTTGATTATCTAATCTGTCTGTAAATGTACAGATATACGATCATTTATATCCTGTAATATCAGGGTGTTTTACAGCAATGAAACATCATTAAACAAACAAACAAAACAAAAACAAACAAACAAAAACCTTACAAAGATGTACAAGTAGCACAAAGATGGTATTGCTTCTAGGGATAGATGAACTCTCATTGGCTTTCTTTGACATTGCATATGACATTTATTCCAATCAATCAATCAATCAATCAATCAATCAGAAAACAATGCTTCTTTTCTGAACTCTTGCTGTGAGACTCCTGTTTATGTCATTGGGAGGGCAATGGAGTATAAAACACATGCCCCAAATCTGCCCCTTTCCTCTCTCAAAACTTAACCAGGACGGACAGCAATAGAAAGGACTTTGTGTGAGTCCTCCATTCTTTTTGCTCTCCCTGGACCCTAAAATGATGCAAAGGCAACATCCCTGGCAGCAGGGAGCCAGGGAAATGTAGTTCTTCTGGACACCTGAACCCCTACTGTGGACATCAGGTGACCACATCAGGTGACCTGGAAACCACACTTCTCAGGCCTTCTTGTGCCACAGATACAGCTGGGACGTGAAGTATCTGGAAGGTGGAAGACAAAATATTGCTTTGTTCTCATTGCTGATTATAATTTTGGCTTTTTAACTGTTGAGGAGACACCACTAGTCTGAGAAGCAGTATGCTGTGTCTGGTTCTGTGCTTGGTTAAGCTCTGAATTTATGCTCCCTTCTCATGGCTATCCTTCTTCTTCACAAATTATGTGGTAATGGTAGCTAACAGTAACAATGATCAATAGGCCAGATCATTTTCAAGCTCCATGATTGCCTCAGGCTCTGAAACACTGCAGTTAGCCATTTCATAAAAAGGAAGTAGTCTCCCTTAAGTCATTATTAAATGATGAATTATTAATCTTTGTTATTCAGGCATTGATCTTAAGTATACATGGTACATGCTCATCTACTTTGGCAGCAAGTAGTCTTAGTGGTGGGGGAATTCTGATGGATTCATGATGTATGCATATAGCTAGGTCTTTCTTCCCTTTGCAGTTCCCCTTTCCAACCTCTGTTATTGTGTGTCAGTATGATTAGATGCAATTTGCACCAAAACATACCATTGCAAGAAAGAATAAAGAGCTCGAGAGGAAAACGGCATAGACTAATCTTGTGCAGCTTTACAAATCAAATGACCTTCAGATCACTCCATTAGTGATGGAATGATCATAAAATTAAAAGGTGTCTACATTTAAGGAAAACGTATCCCTAACTTTAAAGAAATTATTCTTTATGATTTGGTTTAATGCCCTTTTTTAATGATGCAAGTAAAATAGCTAACAATGGGCTGCAGGTTCTCCCTTTGTTCACTGGAGAAAAAGGTTTAGAGGTGAAATGTTGGTTTACATGAAAATGCCTACAGCGACACTGCTGAAACCTTTGCTGTGATCATTTGCAATCAAACTTGGTTAGCTATAATTGGCTTATGAGCATGCTGCTTTCACCCTGAAGTGGAGGTGAATTTGCCACACCTAAACTGCCCTGGGAAGAATACTCATATAATGTTGAATTATATTGGAAACAGGGGAGGAAACAATTTAGGTAGCAATCCTACAGGAAGATGCATTGGGATACTGTGGATTTCCAGCTCAGCTGGCTGACTCCTGGTTTAGTACACAACAAAGGAATACAGAGAATAGAACCTCATCAAACACAAATCTGTATGCAAGATAGAAGTATGTTGTGCACAGTTTACTAGGAGCTCAGAGCCTATGTGAGACAGGTAATGATCCTATTATGAGCACTAAATCACCTGTTTACCATTGTATTACTATACCTGGACTGACCTGAAGAAGGGACACAAAACTGAGACTTATCCAGTTGTCTCATCATAAGTCCTATCTACATGATTTACTACAAGATTCAGCAAAGAGGATTGACACTCTGGTTTTCATTACACCACAATTGAACTTTTGAACTCTTGAACTTGGTGCATTGCACAGCAAAGTATAAGACTGTATAGTTCTTTTTTAAGATCCTTGAGACTATATGTATATGCCTGGAATTTGTATTATTTTGAGTCACAATACGTATTCCATTGAGAGATTTAGTGCACATGATTCCTGGTTTAGCCAGATTCAGCCAGTGTTAAGTTCCCAAAGCTAGCTCAGGTGAAGATATATCATTCAGCCTGGACACTGAGATCCAGTTCCGAGCGCCTTCTGGTGGTTCCCTCGCTGCAAGAAGTGACGTTACAGGGAACCTGGCAGAGGGCCTTCTCGGTAGTGGCACCCACCATGTGGAACGCCCTCCTCTTTAGAGGACATCTGAAGGCATCCTTGTATTGGGAAGTTTTAAATGTTTAATGTTTTATTATGTTTTTGTATATGCAGGAAGCCACCCAGAGTGGCTGGGGCAACCCAGTCAGATGGGCAGAGTACAAATAATGAAATCATCATCATCATCATGCTGGCATAACTCAGTCATCTGGGGCTTAGCACTCAGTCAAAATGGGGACTTCCAGGGTGTGGCATGTCAGGACTAAAGAGGGAAGACTTAGGCTGTATGTTAATTCCATTCATTTTGGTCACTTGACCCAGCAATCTGGGAGAGAGCTGTTGGAAATGTTTTCCCTGTGCCATGCTTAGCCAGAGCAGCAGTCTCTCTTACAAACAAGGTTTGGATCTGGGTTAACTTTATGCCAGCTTAATTTACACCAGCTTGCTTCTTCTGGTGGTTCCCTTATTGCGAGAAGTGACGTTACAGGGAACCAGACAGACGGCCTTCTCGGTAGTGGCAGCCACCCTGTGGAACACCCTCCCTTCAGATGTGAAGGGTATAAGCAGCTATCCTATCTTTAAAAGACATCTGAAGGCAGCCCTGTTTAGGGAAGTTTTTAATATTTAATGCTGTACTGTTTTTAACACTTGATTGGAAGCCGCCCAGAGTGGCTGGGGAAACTCAGCCAAATGGGCGGGGTATAAATAATAAATTATTATTATTATTATTATTATTATTATTATTATTATTATTATTATTGCCAACTACTTTTGTATAGGATTTCTCCCTTAATTATGTTTCTCAGTGATTGATGAGATCCATCCCTCCTCCTGCCCAGGAGGTTATTCTTTGCACTGGTGCATTCAACACATCACTTTGCTTGTGATAAAGAATGCTGCCTCATGAAGGTGTTAATGAGGTGTGTCATATCTAAAAATATAAAGCTAATGAAAATATTCCCACATACATAATAACTCTTTTCCTACCAAATCTTTTCAATACACTTATGCAGCCGCCCACACAAAGTTGTAGTCATTTTATTTACCATGGCAACGTGATACACTGCTATAGAGCAGTGGTTCCCAAATGCAGCTACTCGAAAGTACGCTTGAAATATTCAAGCCCTCATTGGACAAAGACTCTAAAGCAATACATCTCATATTACATATTCACTTCATATTTTTAGAGGGCAATCCTATGAGAACATCCACCAGGATGAGCCGTTTAGGATGCAGCATTTTCCTAGCCAGTGTGGTGTAGTGGTTAAGAGCGGTAGTCTCGTAATCTGGGGAACCGGGTTCGATTCCCCGCTCCTCCACATGCGGCTACTGGGTGACCTTGGGCCAGTCACACTTCTTTGAAGTCTCTCAGCCCCACTCACCTCACCGAGTGTTTGTTGTGGGGGAGGAAGCGAAAGGAGAATGCTAGCCACTTTGAGTTTCCTTAGGGTAGTGATAAAACGGGATATCAAATCCAAAGTCCTCTTCTTCGGCTTCTAGCTCATCTGCCTGATTTCCAGCTCAGCTGGCCTCAGATAGCATTAAGCTCCCAACCTCAGTTCAGCCAAAGATATGCTGGCTTAACTTCCTCAACCCAGCTTAACTGAGGCTCAGCCACCACTGGCAATTTTTTGACCCTGCCTTTTACCCAAGTGAGCCTGAAATGTTCTCAGTTATGCTAATATTTGGGGGGAATCTCTACATCACTGTGTGTGTTGTGGTTTTCAGTCATTGCAGGTAAATAATAAATTTGTAATGTTTTGACCATTCTTAATTCCCTGTTTTGAAATGAAACATTTTGTGGGGTTAGATAGATTCTCATGTTGACTGACATAATTTCAGAGACTATCCATTTGGCCTGTGCTATTTCTGGACACTGCAATCCAAGCCCTCGGCTGAGGAGCTTCTGGGCTTAACAGAGTGGTCGGGCTACCTGCAGTTACCAAGAATGGAGGGCTGAAAGAGCAAGGTGTGGGGATCTTCATGACAGAGCAAATCTAAAGTTCCTGCTGCCATGCTTGCACTCCGCTGATCTCCCTGTGCCACATTGCCCTGCTCTCAGCATTGATACTCATCATTTGGAAGCCAGGCATGCAAGCCCATACTAACTTTGCCTCCCTGCCATGGGTGAGGCCAGAAAAGGCACTGAGTAAGATCAGGGGCAATATAGTTAAGGCTATGGTTTTCCCAGTAGTGATGTATGGAAGTGAGAGCTGGACCATAAAGAAGGCTATTTGCCGAAGAATTGATGCTTTTGAATGGTGCTGGAGGAGACTCTTGAGAGTCCCATGGACTGCAAGAAGATCAAACCTATCCATTCTTAAGGAAATCAGTCCTGAGTGCTCAGTGGAAGGACAGATCCTGAAGCTGAGACTCCAATACTTCGGTCACCTCATGAGAAGAGAAGATTCCCTGGAAAAGACCCTGAAGCTGGGAAAGATGGAGGGCACCAGGAGAAGAGGACGACAGAGGGTGAAATGGTTGGATAGTGTTCTCGAAGCTACCAGCATGAGTTTGACCAAACTGCAGGAGGCAGTGGAAGACAGGAGTGCCTGGCGTGCTCTGATCCATGGGGTCACAAAGAGTCAGACACGACTAAACAACAACAAGATCAGGGGCACTTCACACTCTGTCTCTCCCAGGCCCTTCCCTCCTCTGCTACTCCTATGATTATTGGGCTATTATGCTTTCTCCTAAGCTTAATAGAGGTAAGAGGGTGGGTTCCATCAGCATTGTGGAAAGGGGCGGGAAAGTGTAAACTGTCCCTCTCTCTTAAGTCTCCTTTGTGCTGCTCAGCTGACTGGAACAGTTAAGAGTGGTTAAAAGGGAACTGGATTGCAAAAAGGGGGTTCATTTAAAAGAAGTGAAGGATATAAATTTAATTTAATATATTAGTTAATGTTCAATTACTTAATATGCCCCCCATACCTCCTTCCTTCCTTCCTTCCTTCCTTCCTTCCTTCCTTTCTGGGAGGATATGTTTTGGGCCATGTAAACTGAGGAATTAGGACAAAAGCATTCTGAGAAGAGATGATTGCACACTTCTCAACAAGAAATAGAAAAAGGGGTGTGTTTCTTCAATACATCTACCACTTTTTTCCTCCTGCAGTTGTTGTGGGTTTTTTTTTTTTTTTTTGAAATCTTTATCTAAACTTGTGACTTTGAAGTATTTATAATTTCAAATAGATTTATTTTTAAAAGAGAATAAAAAAATGCAAGGATGAAACGCAGTTGTTCGACAGTGTCATTATACAGAATAAATAAGACTGATTCTGAGCTTTAAAAATAAAATAAAAATTATAATAATCTGGGCAGGAGCTAGTCAAATTTGAACACTTGAAAGTGTTATTGATTTCAATGGAACAAATTTAACCAAGTGCTTTCCTACTGAATCAATGGGACTTCAGAGCAGTTGGCTGAGACATATTATATTCTTTGTATTTCCTAAAGAGTACAAAATCATTCTTCTTGATGATATCTTATTATTATTTCTTTGGAATGGACGAGTTCAGCAATCATACAGGTGCACAAGGTAAAATAATAGCAGTGTATCCTTCAATTGCAGTCCTTTTTTCCTGTCCTACATATACAATTATATGTTGTTGTTGTACTGTACTGTATTGTATTCTATAATAATGATATCTGTTAAATAACACTTCATCCTTGAAGTAATGGATTGCATCAATCAACCATAGCTACACAGCCAAATACTATAAAATCACTCACATTTACTTGAAAGTAATATCCATTGGGGCAACCAAAATAGTAAGAATCAGACAGAAAAAAACAGAAATACTTGGCTTTATCAGCACTCAGATATTTGCCTATAGGTGTTTCATGACCCTGAGCCAAAAACATTTAAGACCGAGCTCTCCAACTGCAGCAGCTAAGAGGAGGAGTCAAGCACACTCACCAGTCCTTCCCAGATAGGTTTAGCCACCTTTGATCCTGTATTCCATCCATTAAAATCCAGAGAAATAACACTGACATTTGACAGAGTGATCAGGAAATCTCCTGGGGCATGTTTCTCAACCAGATCACTGCAACAGCCTTTACCTCTGAGAGACAGCTTGGTAACTGCCAAACAAGTTGCAAGTCCTTCAATATAGCTAGATTCAGTACGCAGGGATAGAGCTTCCAGAAGGACTCTTCTGGCTAGGCTATCAAACCTTAGCAACTGTGAGTTGGTGCAAAGGCAACTGGTATTTTAACTTAGTTCCAGGATTGCTAAAAAGGAACACGGGTGGCGCTGTGGTCCAAACCACTGAGCCTTGGGCTTGCCGATCAAAAGGTCAGCGGTTTGAATCCCCGTAATGGGGTGAGCTCCCGTTGCTCAGTCCAAGCTCCTGCCAACCTAGCAGTTCAAAAGCATGCCAAAAGTGCAAGTAGATTAATAGGTACCACTCTGGTGGGAAGGTAAATGGAATTTCCATGTGCTGCTCTGGTGTCAGTGTTCCGTTGCGCCAGAAGTGGCTTAGTCATGCTGACCACATGACCTGGAAAAACTGTCTGCGGAGTGGACAAATGCCGGCTCCCTCGGCCTGTAAAGTGAGATGAGCACCGCAACCCCAGAGTCCTTCATGACTGGACTTAACTGTCAGGGGTCCCTTTACCTTTACCAGGATTGCTAGCCATAGTCCCAAACATGTGCCAATGATTTCTTGACCAGTACCTTCAGTACTGTCCAGGGTCCTGAACCTCCCCTGCTCCATGTTAGCTTCTGCTAACTGCCATACTTCCCATCTGTACTACTACTTTAAACAGTCGTGACTTCCCTCAAAAAATACTGGGAGCTGTAGTTTGTTAAAGGTGCTAAGAGTTGTTAGGGGACTCCTATTCCCCTGACACAGCTGCAATTCTCAGAGTTCCCCAGGAAGAGGGAATGACTTTAAAGCAGGCATGGCCAAACTTGGCCCTCCAGATGTCTTGGGACTACAACTCCCATCATCCCTAGCTAACAGGACCAGTAGTAAGGGATGATGGGAATTGTAGTCCCAAAACATCTGCAGGGCCAAGTTTGGCCATGCCTGCTTTAAACCATTCTGGCAAGTGTAGCTCTTTAAGGGGAATGGGGCCTCTAAACAACTCCTTTATCAAACCACAGGTCCCAGGATTATTTGGAGGAAATCACTGTTCAAAGTGGTTTGATACTGTATTAAAGTGCAGATGGCGACCAAGACAGGATGGTATGTAGAAATAGGAAGAAAGCAGCTTCATTATTCTCACAGTAGCATTCTAGTTGGCATGTTTGTATCATATTTATGTAATTACATAATTCTTCCCCAAACAGATTGCAAATATTTATGCAAGAACACTTTTAATTTGATAATGACATCGCCTCAAAACCTCAAATGACTTACTCCAGAGGACATTCTCTGGAATCAACTCGGCAGGTAAGTATTTTAATTTTTTGCATCTTGCTCCAGACTACAATCATGCACTTACAGAGGACAAAGGCACTTAGCATATTGATTGCTTTTCCTTCCTTCCAATAACAGTAAAACTTACCAGCCTCTTTTAGAACACTTCTAGGAGTTTTGGAGTGAATCATTAAGCATATTTTATGTGAATGTCAAAAAGCATAAGAAGTATACAAAAGTAATAAAGAGAATAGCCCTGTACTATTGCAATCTGGGGATACCCTCTTTGGCGTAACGGGTCAGTTTGTCTGGCTGTTAACCAGAAGGTTGGTGGTTCAAGCCCACCCAGGAATGGCTGTGGGCAGGATTCCTGCATTGCAAGTATTTGGACTAGATGACTCTCAGGGTCCTCTACAACTCTATGTTTCTATTACGTGTTTATTTCCCCATTTAACATCTTGATTTGTCTCCCTTGGTTGTCTTTTATCATCTAACCTAATTTCCAAGCTCTGATAACGCTCTGACAAAAAGTGCAAATTACATCTTTGCACTTGTCATTTGGAAAGTATCATAGATTTGGATTCAGTTTCGTGGACAAATTCCACACCTTAAGAGCAGGTGAGAGAGAGAATGTTTGGTTGTTCTGCTTAGTGGTGTAACAATTGGGGTGGGTCAGCCCTCCTATAACGCTGCTGCAATTTTGATGTAATGTATGTTGTGTACTATAGTCATAGTGGAAATCAATGGCCTACTCTGAGTGCAACTTAGTTGAATATCACCCTGGCACAGCTGTTCATACACTGCATCCATGCCTAACTACTTATTTCCTAGTATGGCATGACTTAGGGAGCAATCCCACGGCAATATTTGCCTGGATGAGAAGGTGGGGATCCAGCAGATCTCCATATGAGCTGGGAGACTCCCACTGCAGCCAGGCTATGCTAGCTGAACTCTCTGAACATGTGTTAGGTTGTTCTGTTAGTGTGGGATCTTATGATATGACTATTTAATTTCAAAAATTGCCGGATGAGAATGGAATCTGGCAATATATTATAAAGGAAATGCGTAACAAATATAAAATATGAGGATTGTGGGAGGAGCTGGTGGAAGTCAAAAATTTGTAAATTGGTGAATATGGCTATGTTTGAATAATTTGTAAAAGAAAAATTTGTAAAAAATGTAATAATAAAAAAAGAGAATGGAATCTGGCCAAAAAATATACATATCAATATGCCCCCAGTTTACTATTTTTTAATGAAAAGGTAAAGAGGATTTACTGTGTGAAGGGAATACCTGAAGTGTGAGCAGACAGAAGCATTTATCTCTCTGTTGATGACCCTCATGAAACAGCATCAGGGTAATTTAATGCATTGATCTGTGTGATAAGTTATCCTGTGATGCAATATTGTTACAGTCCATTTTTATGAGCATGATTTATGTGAAAAACAATGAAACTTTCACTTACTCTTCTAACATTTGGAAGAAAAAGATCACATCCTATATTTCTTTTTAATGTTAATTCTCTGTTCTCCATATTTTATCCGTTGGTTATTTATTCAGTCTCTTGGTATAGATCCCCGCCCCCTGCATTTTTTTCCTATTTTTTGAAAATGTGTTTTTCTTAATAGCAAGTTTTGCCCAGATACACCTATGAGCAAAGGTCTATATTTTATGTCTCAGCATATATATTTTTTAAAAAATAATCATATAGTTTGGTGCTTCTGTATTAATCATAGCACTTATAGTAATGTTTAATGAGGAGAATGTCCATAAGAATCGAATTCCACTTGAAACGGAGAAGAAATTAGAATTGGAATCACTTAATTGGGTTGCTAAAAGTTTCATTGGAAATGTATACTTGATTTACATGGCATTTAGATTTAGGATTCTGACCTTGGGGTCCTCACCAACTCTACAATTCTATGGTTCTATAGTCAGAGGCCCCAATCAAGCTCAAGGTAGCCATCTGCTAAGGATGCACCAGATCTCTGGACCAGCTGTTGTTAAATCCTCAGCCTCATGAAAGAAAATAAAGATTATTACCGTTTGGAATTCCCCAGAGACCCTCTCCTCAAGGAGAGAGGGAAGAAACTACAAAAGAAACCAACAAGGGACAGGGAAGGGTGCAAGTATAAACAGGAACAAGAAAATCTGCAGAGGGGGCGTAGAAGAGACCTGAGAGCCTCGGACATTAGAACACCAGATTGATGGACTGGATGTAATGGTTAGAATGGACTGACATAACCCGAAACCAGGAAGAAGGGACGTTGGATTTAATTAGAAGAGAATTTCTTTTTATATATTTTCTTTTTGGAATTAGTGTGATATTAATGAAATACCAGAATATGTTGGAAAGGAATTAATTGGCTTTAGTAGAAAGGTTTGAAGGAGGTATGCATAAATGTGGTTTACATTTTGAAATTTTATGGTTCTTAAGGTAAGACAAGGTTAAAGAAATCAACAGTAAATTGAATAACAGAATATAGCAAAAGTTGGAAAGGATATGTTGAGTTAACGGGGGGGAGAGAGAGACACAGATTGTTAAGACAAATTATTTAAATAAAAATTGTGAAGTATGGGAAGAATTTGCTGAAATAATGAATTAAGATAGAATACAAAAAGGGAGGTGTGAGGAGGTCCAAGAAATAAGTAAATGAAAGGATGTAATTTGTATTTGTATTTTTTTTATTCTTTTTTCTGTTTTTTGTTGTTTTGTTGTTGTATTTTTGTTTTTTCTTGTATTTTTTTTCTCTTGTATTTCTCTTGTATTTTTCTCAGCTCAACCAAATACAGTGGTACCTCGGGTTAAGAACTTAATTCGTTCTGGAGGTCTGTTCTTAACCTGAAACTGTTCTTAACCTGAAGCACCACTTTAGCTAATGGGGCCTCCTGGTGCTGCCGCTGGAGCACGATTTCTGTTCTCATCCTGAAGCAAAGTTCTTAACCCAAGGTACTATTTCTGGGTTAGCGGAGTCTGTAACCTGAAGCGTCTGTAACCTGAGGTAACACTGTATATGTCATTGTAACTTGCTCATCCCTGCTTAGCTGAGGCTCAGTGTGCTGAGTCAAGATTGGGGCATTCTGGAAGCATAGTGAGACCAGTGTCAGGGTGGGGTGGGACTTAGGTTGGATTCAAAGCCCATTCAGCTTGGTCATGTGACCTAGCAAGCCAACATAATACTGGCTTGTTTTCCCTCTGCCAGGCTTTGTCAGAACAGCAGCAGCTGCCCCTCTGCTGAACAGAGTTTGAATCTGGTACAAATTTGCACTGGCTTAACTTACACTGACTTGCTTCATGCCAGCTTCTTGTGCCTAAGATTGCTCACACAGGATTGCTCACCCACACTTCCCCTTGTCTTGTGCCTAGAGAGCACTGACCCAAGAGGTTTTCCGCTTGTCCTGTGGTTTATAGACAAAGGTCAGAGCAATTTCCATTTGGTCCACCACTTTCCCCAGGGAAAACTCGCTGTTTACCACTGAATCAGAGCAAACAATCTGCAGGAATTTGCATTTCTTCTGATTCAGCAAGAGGACATGTGGACAGCCCACAGCTATGGTCATGAATTTCAATGTATCTGCTGGGATAGCTATGTTGGGAGTGGTCGTAGGTTCGAGCCCCACGTAGGGCAAAAGATTCCTGCATTGCAGGGGGTTGGTTTAGATGACCCTATTGGTCCCTTCCAACTCTGTAAATCTATGATTCTGCGCTTGAATGCAACCCCAGACCTTGAGTGTGGGAGCACCTTTGCTACGAAACTCCTTCATATTACATAACAGCAGTGCTTTTTTTCAAGGGGACCTCGCAGGAACTCAGAAATATAGCACTATATACCAGGCAAGTGCCACTCCTATTGTCTTTTCAGCATTGTTGAAGAACTTCTTTTTCCAAAAAGCCTTTTAAGCGGTGATCTTTAATTTAGCCTATATGTATATCTGGATCAGATTCAAAATTGTTTTTTAGATATGAGATTATTTTTGATTGTGCTTATATGTGGAATTGCTTTCTCATGTTTGGTGCATGAAATTGTACTTTGTTGTATTTTTTATCATGGATGTTTTTTCACAGTGAAATCACTTGAAGGTACGTGATAGGAAGCAATTTATGAATGGGACACACACACACACACACACACCCCAAGCAAGAATTGCTTGGCATTTGTCCAGGACTTACCAATTCAAGAAGCTACGATTCTCTAATTAGCCCTTTGTCCCTTCCATTTGTCACAATAATCAAAAAGGCAAGATAAGTCTTGGCAGCCTGCTGTGCTGACAAACAGCCGACTTGAATTCAAAAGGCTTGGTGAGGCTGCAGTGGCTTCCCAGCAGCCGTCATGGTGCATCAGAAAGTTGAAGCGGTAAGTGAAAATGATGTCTTGGGGAATGTTAAAGGGAAAGCCAGGAAGGGAGTAACAGGCTGCTTCTCGGTGAAAGAAGTGTTTTGTCCAGCATGCTAAAATGAGCTACTTGTTGGTGAGAAAGCATTGCTGGAACAAGGCCAGGCTTTTCAGGCTGCACAGTTTTCTGAACACCTCTGCTGATGCTGCATATATACTTTGGTGGTTCTGTGTGGTCATCTTGCACCATATTATTATGAAGAGAATTATTCATTTTATTATGAAGAGAGGATGACATTTTACGCATCTTATTATTGCACTCTGTTGGGTTGAAATAAACGACAGACGAATGACAAGTGTCATATGGGAGGCATCTCTCGAGCATGTCTCAGAGAGTCCCTTTTATTGAATATTACAGCATTGCCACATACGTGCTTGTTGCTGATTGGTTAAAACGAATACAATGCAAGGGTTGCATATAGGCATTAATTATCAATAGATTAAAGGTTGGGAAAGGGAACACAGAATTGGACAGGTATGAAAACCTCCTTATTAAACTATTACTAATGATTGATATAGCAAAACTTAAAAGAACATAACTGTCACATTCCGTAGATGTGGTTAACCATGCATTGAGAACAGGTCAGGATACAATGTTTCATGAACTCAATGTGAACTAAACATTCTAGGGTGGGTGAGGAAGGAACACTTCAGCTTAGAGCGGTTTGCCAAAGTCATGTGCAGAAGCAAAACTTCCCATCAGCACTCCTCCATGCTTTGTATAGTCTTTAGGCCTGATCTGTAGTGGTCAACTACTTCTTGCCTGTATAGTTATTTTATTTTTAAAAACCCAATATTTTAGACTAATTAATGGATGATATGACTATTGATAGCTATTCTCCATGACACTGACATGAAACGTCCACTTCCAGAGGCAGCCTACCCCCGAATGCCAGAATATGAGGGCATATAGCAGGAAAGAGCTGTTGCATGTATCTATCATACTTGGCTCTTGGGATTCCTGATGGGTTTGCTGATTTAAAATAGTTCCTATTTTTTCATGCTTTTTTTTTTCAGAGTTAAAACTTGTATTAGATCTCCTCTCTTCCTCCTGTAGTCATTCCCCAAACCTCCAATACAATACAAAGAAGTAGACTGTGATCTTTGGACAGCATTCCTGGTAGTTTCGTTACTGCAAAAATCTCATGACATTCAAGAGATTGTTGAAGAATAGAATGCCATAAAGCTCAGAAACAAACAGTAGTGTGGCAATGCAAGGTATACCCACTATTTATAGATAACAGTGGCTTGGCTCTATTTGGTCATCACTGGTTTATAGGAAGTGAATCAGGTTCACTACCCTTATTTACTATTAAACATTTTGTGTTTAATAGTAGTTTAATTTGGCAGTCGCTGACATGATTCCCGAGAGATGGGAGAAATTGCTTTCCCTTGATTTTTGCTCTTCCCCTTATATTAGTTATAGCACAATGCAATGCACATTTCATTCTCAAGCAGGCAGGCATGAGATCATAGCCTTAGATTGTGAGTCCATTTTGGAATAAAAACCTATCTGTGACTTTGCAAATCCACATGGTGGACTTTCACATCATTACTGATTGTTGAAGAGGGAAAAACACTAGTGTTTGAGTATACCCACTGTGATCAATGGACTTAAATCCAGTGGTTTGAATTGGCCTTGTTGTTGTTTAGTCGTTTAGTCATGTCCGACTCTTCGTGACCCCATGGACCAGAGCTATAACTAAAGTGGCCTATAATATTTATCAGGCTTTTTAACAGTGATGACTGTTTTTGGATCCTGTTACGTTCTGCTATGTGGCTGTTACTGAACTGTGGCACATTTCATAGTAGTTTCTGCTACTGATTCTTTAATAGGCTCAATGGACTCTCAGTTCTGAATGTTCAGAGTGTTATATTTTAAAAGCAGGACCTGCTTTTAAAATTTCAGGCTTGTATTTAATGTAGCACTATGCAAGCAATCTACTTACATAAGGATTTCTGCTTTTGCAACAAAATGTGTTCCTCCTCTTCTCCCCCTGTGCACCCTCTAGATCTGTTCTAGAAGTCCCCACCCTCCAGAGAAAATTGTGAGGAGGGTATGGTATAGAGGAGGATGAGGCGAAAGTCCCATTGCACAAGCAGAAAGACTTGCATTGATGTGACATGGTAGATTAATATTGCCCTGTGCCACTCCATTCCATTCCCTCCCTCTAGTTTCCCTTCCCCATCCCCACCAATCAGCCGGCCTTCTGTAGCTACTGAGCAGACTCAATCTCCATTGTACTAGCCTCCCTCACCATTTATTGAAGGTCATTTCTGTTGGTTCAAAGAAAAAATGGGTATATAGAAACAAGATCCAAGTTTGGGGCAAGAACTATTTGGCGTGAGAACCCCAGCAGAGATTTCAAATCACAAAATATGCAGGAAACTAAAAGCATGAAAATATAGACTGCTGTAAATTTAAAAACTGCCCTTCTAAGTTCCCTCTAAAGTTACCCAATTCCCCTAGCATAAAAAGACCACACATTTAGTAAGTTAAAAATTGTTTACTTACAAACATTCCAAAGGTCAGATTCATGTGCTTTTCCATACAACATTTTGAAAAAGTTGCACAGGCAGTAAAACTTTGCTTAGTTACAGTGGTGAAAGTTCTTAAATTATTGGTAGAGGAACTCAAGAATGGCTTGTGAGAACCATGCAGCTAAACTGGAGCAACCAGCTTAACCTCTTCACATGCTGAAGACTGGGGGAAAACACTAGGCTTAGTTACCCATTTCCTCCCAAGTTAAGGTAAGTGGACATAGCTAAGCCTGACAGGACAGCTTCCTCTATTATATTTACACCTCTGTGCTTTAATTAGACTTAGACATGTTGGTCATATGTGGCTGGTTATCCCGTGATTTCCCCTAGAGATCATTTTCCTTCCCATGCCTGTTGATAACTCCATCTTGTGAGTGGATAGTTCTGTGTTGGCTACATTAAGACTGGCATTCTCCCCTTGATGACTAGAATGTGTGATTGTTATTGTTTGTTTTAAGCTGCCTCAAAGTTTGCAAAGTGGCAGAATGTAGGTCTGTTAAATCTGCCATTCTGTATTGAAATCAGATGGTTGTGACTTACTCTGAATTGTGAGGATAAGATGGGCCAGGCATGAGAATAAGCAATGATCAGCTTGGGTCTTCTGTTCTTCAGTATATGTTTTATATTGTTGTACAAGGGAGAAAGAAGTTTTCTTTGTTGTAGAAAATCACTTCCCTACTAGTCCCTCAAAGGTGTATCAATGGGCTTCTTTATCAAATAAATATAGTACAAACTTCTCTAGAAATACAATATTTAATAATGTAGATAATTGTACTGGAAATATATAAAGCACATGGGAAATTTAAAAGGCTAGTTCTATTTCTATTAAACAATTAGAATAGGAGGAGGGCTGCCTTCATTGTTTTTATGGAGAAAAATGAATGTTTCTCTTGGGAGAAATATTTCATGTCTTATCCCACGCCTCTCTTCTCTGAAGAGTAATCTTTACTTTAGTGTGAAGATCATTTATCTAGAGAGATTCCTTAAAAGAGAACAGATCAAAAATTAGGAGTTATTTGCCAACACAATTTATCTATTTATGGAGCGAACTGTTTGGAAGCAAGATTGCATTTTGTCAGTGCTTTATCTAATTGATTGAAACCTGGTTGGATTAGAAGAAATGTGCATTTATTTATAGGCGCCTTCATGAGACACTCTTGGTTTAAAAGATAGAAGTTGCTGATGGTAAGTGAGAAATAGGGTTGCAGCCTGGAGATTCCACCAACATTTTAAATATACACCACTCAATTGAAAGGAACAGCACCAATCTTTCATTGCTGAGTGGCTGGCTGCAGCAACCAGCGCGATATTTCTGGGATTAGAAACAACAATTTCCAGGTCATGTGAAATATGTCAGAGCCAAAACACCCCTCCTCCTAAAAACTGAAGCACTTTATCATATGCAGTGATTTCTGTGCCATGACTGAAGCAGGTTGTGATCTAACTAAGGTCAGGTGGGCATTCAACCTGTGCAGATCAAGTTAGATTTGGTTCCAGCACTGAACCACATGAAGAATGGCCACAGTGACCATGCCAGTAGATTAGAGTCTACTGAAACCTATAAAAGGCTTTCTTGCTGTTCTGAGACAAATGGAATATAGAACCAGTGAATCAAAGCCTTTGTTTCATTTTGGGTTAGGAATGGAAAACCAATCATTTTATTTCAGCACAGTTTTCCATGCTCCTACCCGATGTTCTTGGTTTTCATAGAAAGTTTACATAAACTAAAGTAATCTGAAGTGTTGGCCTATGCATGTTGGCATTTTATATGTGCAATGGGTCCAGTAATTTGAGCCTTGTTTGACCTTTTCAGTCGTAATTGTATGTAATTTAGCTGAAGGATGATGTAGTGATGGCCTTCCAGATGTTGCACTCTAGCTCCCAACAGCCCCAACCAGCATGGACAATGACCTGGGATGATGAGTGTTGCAGTCCAATGCTGGAGGGGCAAAGCTCCCCTGTCCTTTCAAAAAATGCTGCAGAACAATAGTGAACTTGTGCATGTTGGGTTCTTGTGCATGTTGGGTGCATGAGCCACTGTGGTGTAGTGGTTAAGAGCGGTGGACTCGTAATCTGGGGAACCGGGTTCGCGTCTCCGCTCCTCCACATGCAGCTGCTGGGTGACCTTGGGCTAGTCACACTTCTCTGAAGTCTCTCAGCCCCACTCACCTCACAGAGTGTTTGTTGTGGGGGAGGAAGGGAAAGGAGAATGTTAGCCGCTTTGAGACTTCTTCGGGCAGTGATAAAGCGGAATATCAAATCCAAATTCCTCCTCCTCCTCCTCCTCCTCCTCCTCCTCCTCCTCCTCCTCCTCCTCCTCTTCTTCTTCTTCTTCTTCTTCTTCTTCTTCTTCTTCTTCTTCGCTTGTATCCAACGCAGTGCTGTCCCACTACCACAAGGATTTATGCTCGTACAATGGGATTCCCTCCCCCTTCTCAGCCATGTGCCCCCAAATCTATTCTCAGATTCCCCCTAACCCTCTGGAACAGAAGTCTCTTTGTGCAAACATTAATCGTTACACTGTTGGAATGGTTACCTACCAGTATATTGGATGCAAGCATTTTATTGCAGATTGCTACTGCTGCTAATGGTAATACCTGATTTATAGACCACCTTTTGCGTCAATTGCCCTCTCAAGGCGGTGTTCAAATTTCATAAAAGCAATCACACTAAAACATTTTGAACAAAAATACCCCACATTCTAACCAGCTTTTGGCGCAAGGAGAACAAAACCACAACATTGTGGCAAAATGGGGGAAATTGTGTGCGGTGAACATCTTGATGGACTACTAGGATTTCCTAGAATCATAGAATTGTATAGTTGGAAGGGATACCAAGGGCCACCTAGCCCATCCATCTTCTGTTTAAAGACCTCCAGTGAAGCAGAGCCCACCCACCACACTCTGAGGATTTAGTCTGCCTCAAGTCAAAAGGGCATTAAATAAAACCTGGATTCTTTATGAATCACAATTCAAATGCAAACTTTTGTAAAGATTAGTTTAGATTGAGAAGAAAAAAGGGGGAAAGAGTAGAAAAAAACATGTGAGAATGGCTCCTATAGATTCCATGCATCTATCACTGAAGTATAGTTCCTACTTTTCTGAGCTGAGCTTCTTCCCAATGCCAAAATGCATAAAACCAACTTCATTTGCCACTGTTCCAGTGAGAGCTCCAAATTGTATAAGTGCCACAGTAATGCTTAATCTCCCGCTAATATCCCTAAGTTAGTAAGGACGAAGACGCTGGATATAGATCATCACTTATGCTGGCAAAGTCTGGGGTGTTGCCAGTTGTTCACAGACCCATGTTTATGTTGGTACTCTTTCTGATTAAATTGTGCACGCAGGTTAGCTAATAAGTCTTTTGCTGTGAAATATCTCGGTCTGGCTTGGATCCAGAACACAAATATATATATATATGCAAAATGGCTTCCTCTATAACCTGAGCAAAATTGGCTGTTAAAGTTGAATAATAAGAAGAAAAAGGAGAAGGGGGGGGGCTATATTTCTTTTGCTGCTCCACAACAGCAGGTCTCACTCCATTGGCGGTTGTAGAAAGTACACACAATGAAAATCTCTTGAAATACAAATCTGTACATTATTAACTTGTTCAGCGACTAACAAAACATCCAAACTATGACATATAGTATAGCAAAAATCCAAGAAAAAGTAGTGATGTAATGCTTTGTGTTCCTGACTTCCTCAAGTTGGAAGAAATTCAAGGAGCATCTCAAGGCTTCTGTTTCCTTTGGGGTGGGCATTAATGCAGAAGGAGCAGGAGGGGATGAATTTGGTGGGCAAGAAGAGTGCTTAGCTGTTTTCTAACCTGCAATCTTTCTACTGCAAATGTTCCCTCCATTCTCCCACCAATGGAGGTCAATTCCCCACATTCTGAGTCAGTTTTGGAGCAAAACTGGAGACATACAACAAGCTAAAAGGGCTTGTGCTGATTGTGTTTGCTTGCTTGTCGGTTGGTTGTTTTGTGTGTGTGTATCTTCTTATATAAAAAAATCATGTTGCAGTTTGCATGGCTACCAACAGGTGGCTGTATTGGAGTCTCAGCTTCAGGATCTGTCCTTCCAGTGAGCACTCAGGGCTGATTTCCTTCAGAATGGATAGGTTTGGTCTTCTTGCAGTCCATGGGATTCTCAAGAGTCTCCTCCAGCACCATAATACAAAAGCATTGATTCTTCTGCGATCAGCCTTCTTTATGGTCCAGCTTTCACTTCCATACATCACTACTGGGAAAAACATAGCTTTTACTATATGGACCTTTGTTGGCAAGGTGATGTCTCTACTTTTTAAGATGCTGTTTAGGTTTGTCATATTTGCATTATTGAGAGCTTATTATTAAGTGTGAAAGCCATTGGGTAACTAAGTTCCATTCTGCACAGTTGCCTAAGAGTACATGGTTCATATCAGTGTTTGCAAAGATTGGATTTCTTAACAATCCCTGTATAGAGTTCTTTAGTCTGATTTTTAACCAACTAAAAGGCCAGCCCTTGTCATTTCCAAGCATGCAGCATGTGGGCTTGCAATGGAAAAGTCATTGGCAACTTGCATCCTAGATTAACAAATCAATCAGGTTTTTTTTGTGTTTTTTTTTTTGTAATTCCTTCCACTGGGTTCCAAAATCCTTTTTCCTTCCTCAGGCTGCAGCATGATGTTTGTGACTTTAGTGAGGACATCAAAGCCCCATCAGTAATTGAAGAAGAAAGATGGACAGCTTTTGCTTTGGCACTGAGGGCAGCAGTATTGAAGGAATGTTAAGCAATTATCGTTTGGGAAGCAGACCTGGTCTCCCTTGAAAAGATTCCCAGTGCTTTCCTTTTAAAAACAAAATAAAGGCTGTTTTGCCTAATCGTGAATTAATGTTGAGTCATCGGTCCAATGTCAGTTAGACATCAGACTAACACACCTTAGTGAGATAGTCATACAACTTCCTTCTTTAATTTCTATAAGCGGGAATATTGTGAATCACTGGCTTTCTGTGCTTGCAGTGGCACATTGAAACTAGATAAAGTTGTGAAATGCCATTGGGTCAGGTGCACAGATCACAGAAGTTGTGGTTCGAGGACCCGATTCCTGCTTTGTGGAATGAAGACACACGGACACAGTGTATAAGGTTAATGGGCAAAAAAAGGCCACAACTTTATAGATTACAGCAAGTGAGAAGGTATTAGCTTAGGCATTGGACCTCGACAGATTGACTCCACCAACTCGAAGATGGGTGAGCCTAAAGGGGGGTTTATTCACCGGTAGGTGGAGCCTGTTGATGCTAATACAACTATAAGCTCTCCCCTGATGTCACCGAGGGTCATGCCATGCCCCCCCCCCCGCCACACAGGCATCGGACAGGATCCACGACCACCGGATTCCTTTAACGGAATACCCAAATTTGAAGGGGTAGGCGATGGCCACACCTAGCCCCCTTCGACACACCAACAACACATTCCAATGCCTAACTGCCAAATATGAAAAAGTTCTAACGATTGCTACGAGGTAGGCGAAAAAACCAAAAGGCCTAATGCCGATTGGAAAAATTCCTACCAGGCCCCCTGGGCAACCTGGGCAACCAACCAAAGGTCCATAGCAAGGTCAAGAGAAAAGCTAAGCCCTAAGCCCTAAGGGAGTGGTGGGTGTGTGACTCGCGGCGAGAAGGTGAAAAGTGAGGCGGAATGGCTGGCGCAGCAGTATCTTAAATTGCAAACCACACCCCCTCCAAGCTGCCCGGTTGGGTGCTTACCTGTGGGCGTGGTGCGCCAGCCAGGTGAGTGGGGCAGGGGGCATAACGCCCCCTGCGTGACTCAGAAATTGCGTCCCACCCACAACACCTCCCCTCTGGGAGGAGGAGAGGCTTTGCAGAAATGGAAATAGCCACCAGGGCATGGGGTGGGACTGACCTAGGTCAAGCCTGTACATCCTATTGACCTTGGCATCTCAGAGGTTGTAGCATATTGCTGACTTCACTCCAGTGGCAGAGATTATGTTCGCCCATGGAGGCATCATTGTTGCCACCAAAGAAAATTATAGCAAGCAACATACATTGTACTGCATTTCTGGAACCTGAGCAGTTGCAGAATTCTCCAGCACCAAGTCTCCTACGATCCTTAAATAGGCAGTTCATGGATTGGTCTGGCCATTTCTTTGAAGTGTCTTTCTTTGAAGTATCTTCTACATCTTATCTCAATTTGCCTGCAATAATGTATTTCAAAGAAACAACTTTTATAATGAACACCCTCATCCCATTTAAAAGTTCTTACTTTGAAATGCATCATTGAAGGCCCATACGGGTAAGGTGTTTAAGATTTGTGATTAAAAATATTGCCTCTTCAAAATTCTTTTAAAAGAATCAATAAGGGGTCCTCTTGAACTGTACCAGGACCACATTGTCCCCTGTGCTCTTTTCCTGATGTAAATCCCTCAACTGATTTTACTTACTAGGCAAATCAAAGCTTCATAGAGGACAAGGGTCTACACTGGGAGTTCAGCAGGAGGGAAAGGATTACATGCCCTCCAACACTAGGATTTTGATCCAACTGGTTGTTCTAAGAAGTCCATAAATTTAAGAGCTGGTGTCTGAGTTTGAACAGACTAAATCTGGAATTTAGGTCCACCCATCTACTCCTAATTGACATTCAAATTGAATGCAACCATGAAGCCCAAGAACAAAGCCAACATTGGATACCACATCCATATTTCCTAAATATAATGTCTGTTGTGGGTGTAGCATATCTCAACATTTTTGAGTTTTAACATGGAAAGCAATGTTAAACAAAGTTGCTGTTGCTGCTGCTGCTAATTGAATACCTATACTCGTTTTATAACACTTTAATTGTAAAATGTTTTACAGCATGTCCCTTCATGTCTACGTTGAGAAATGTAATTTGGTAAAGGATTGCAAATTCTCTACCAAAAATCTCTATAAAGTAGTCCCTCCTCCTGTTTGCAGAACTATAATGCCTTGGGAAGGTGGGAATGATACCACACAGGATACATCTCATCTTCCAGGCAAGAAGCTCTATGTCTTAGCACATTTTCCTGACTCACAAACATATCTGGCTGTGGTAGTGGTGGTTGTTCTGACTGTTACTTTACTATACATTTATATTATTTGCATTACTTCCTGTATTTGGCATCTCAGTTGGTGTTTACCTCAAACACAGTAATTAGTTTCTGTCTAAATTTCCTCCCTTCCTCTTTCTCCCTTTCTTTCTTGGGATTATCCTCTATACTTTGGATTTTCTTCAGCCTTATCTCACTTTCTCAACACTTCATAATTCAGAAAAAAGCCTTCATTTAGGTCACCCACAATGTATAAACTTAACTTGTTTGCCTCATATCATTCCTGAAATATATTCTCTCTACTCTGTCTGCTGCCTTAGTGCAATACAGCTCTTTTTTGTTTATTAAATGAAAAATAAAGAAAAGAAAGAATAGTGAGTGACTGAAAGGAACAAAGAATTCCTATTCCAAATTAGAGGTAAAACACAGGCAATTTCTTTTTAAGTATAGTATTTCTTTTAATTTGTATTATCTCACTCTGTCTATACAGCCTATGAACCTCTTTGCTGTTTCTTAACTACAGCAATATACTGGATTAATGGTTTCAATAATTTTTGAAAACAACTCCTCAATGCATTTGCTTCCTGGAAGAGTATACTGCATAGAATTTTATATGTACCGGTATGTTATCTTCTTTTCCCTTGTCCCAAATTTAATTTCCCTATTTTACCGTGTGCAGCATTTATTTGAACAAGCATACACCAAATCAGCATTGAGGCTAAGGATATTTCCAGACTGTGACCATTTTCAGGTGGGATCCAGTCTCGTATCAGCCACTGCAAGTTGTGCAGTTAGAGTTGATTTGGTGGTCTTGCATAAAAACCTATTCTGTCAAAACCAAACTGGATTCTTTTTATTTTTGCAGTAAGGAAAGAGATGGGGAAACACACTGGAAAGTGTGAGATAATGACTGCTCAATAAAAAGCTGACTTTTTTTTACCTCCCTACAAACAAATCTGGATAAATGGTCAATAAGCAGGTTGTCTAGAAGTGACCTGAGA
The DNA here is from genome assembly GCF_964252035.2 of Podarcis erhardii. NCBI lineage: Eukaryota > Metazoa > Chordata > Lepidosauria > Squamata > Lacertidae > Podarcis > Podarcis erhardii. The sequence continues at coordinate 89,716,851 of NC_138508.1, forward strand.
TATTTATTCTGCAGTTTGGCAAGACATAGCATGTGACATCCACATTGTGGGTAACCAGCCTATTCTTCTTTCCTTCTCCAGTGTGTTCAGTAAGCATTGCCAACTTGTCCAAAAGTTTCAAGCAAGAGTAATAAGCAATAAGACTGTCCAAATGAGCACTCTCACATGCATGTGGGGTCAACCATTAGATGTCCCCAGCAACGTTGGGTACAATCTGAAACCTGCATAGGTACCCCTCCCACACACATCTCACTGGCTTTCCTCAGCCACTCTGCCACATTTAACATTCCATCTTTTTTGAGATTGGGTGCCATCTCCATGGTTTCATAACCAGCCATATTATTTTCTTCTTCTGCTAGAATGGCATACTAAAGATGAAGAGGTAGAATCAGTAATGATTCAATGGGCCAGGGATTTTAGGTATAATATACAATTTGATGAGTGGAATAAATTATGGAATGAAAGGATAAAATTTACAGCCTGTACTGCACTGAAAGAAAATGTGATGAAGATGGTTTATAGATGGTATATCACTCCAGTAAAACTAGCAAAAATGTATAAAATAAGTAATAAATGTTGGAAATGTAAAGAAAAAGAAGGAATATTTTACCATATGTGGTGGGAGTGTAACAAGGTTAAAGTATTCTGGGAACAGATATATAATGAGTTGAAAAAGATGTTGAAATATACATTTACAGTGGTGCCTCGCAAGACGAAAAGAATCCGTTCCGCGATTCTCTTCGTCTAGCGGTTTTTTCGTCTTGCGAAGCAAGCCCATTGACAGCTTAGCGGATTAGCGCTATTAGCGGTCTAGCGGCTTTTAGCGATCAGCTGTTAAGCGGCTTATCAGCGGAACAGCTGATAAGCGGCTTAGCGGCTTAGGAAAGGGGGGGAGCAAAAAAAACCCGTGGGAACTCGCAAGATATTTTTGTCTTGCGAAGCAACCCCATAGAGAAATTTGTTTAGCGAAGCGCATCCAAAATGGAAAACCCTTTCGTCTAGCGGGTTTTCTGTCTTGCGAGGCGTTCGTCTTGCGGGGCACCACTGTACTAAAAAACCAGAAGCTTTTTTGTTAGGAATGGTTCAAAATGAAATAAATAGAAAAGATTAGAAATTATTTCTATATGCAGTGACGGCAGCAAGGATACTACTGGCCCAAAAATGGAAACAGGAGGAACTACCATCTATAGAAGAGGGGAGAATGAAATTAACAGACTACGCAGAACTAGATAAATTAACAGGGAGAGTCCGAAACCAATGAGATCACAAGTTCACTGAGGACTGGAGTAAATTTCTGGATTATATGAAAAGCATATGTGATGAACAAATAACGTTTGTGGGTTTACAGGAAGCTTTGTGAAGAAATATGTATAGAAACATTGTAAAAAAGGGAAGGGGGGAGTAGGTGGATTTTAAGATAAAAGACAATGACAAATTTTTAACTTGCAGTATAAAGATGAGAACACGGAGGATTCACGGATAAACTGATGGAAGTAAAAAATATGTATTTGTGATTGTATTGAAAATGTATGTCTAAAATTCTTTTTTATTGGAAATTAATAAAAAATAATTCAAAAATAAATAAATATTATTTTCTTCTTCACCTGCTCAGCACGTTGACTTGCAAAATTTCATGTAAGCATCTCCATTTACCTACAGTAATGTTGAGCAAGGCAGAGAGCTTAAAAGCTTGTTGTGCACTGCCTAACCCCAAGCAGCTGTCTTGCAAAATGAGATTTAAGCTCTCTACTTCCCTTGTATTTAACTTGCAGCATTTCAACCAGCCTGCCTTCAATTGCTTATGGTTGAAATTATGCAAGTTAAATGTATGTAAGACCCGATTGTATTGTATGTCGCTGTTTTAAATGTTTTTAGGCGTTCTTGAATTTTTTTTTTAAAAAAATGTTTTTCTATGTTGTTGTTTTTTAAAAAGAAAAATTTAATATTATTGTTTTAACATTTTGGTGTTTGTTAGCCTGGGCTCCATTTGGAGGAAGACTGGGACAGAAATTTAAGTGATGATGGTGATGATGTAATTATTTAAAAGCTGGTGAATGGTTGAATTTATAGGAAGGTACTGTGCATGCTCATGAAAAATTTACAAAGCGGAGAGTTTCACACACCTCTTCTTTGCTTTTGTTTTTTTCCTGATAATTCATTCCCTGATCTCTGTCTGCCCCATCACTGCAACTTCTAGTAGTTACTTATTTCAAGAGAGATTTTCTCTGAACTACCATAACTCCTTTAAATTACAACTGTCTTTTCTTAGCTCCCTTCCACTCCCTAGAAACTCTTCTAAAAAAATAAGATATATATTTTTATTTTTATTTTTAGTCACAGCTTCACTTTCTGTGCTATTTTTGTTTTGTCACCTCCCTCCCCCGAAAAAAAATAATTTCCAGACAAATTTTATTCACATCCTTTGACCTTTGAAGCCGTTCTCCTGCTGTGCTTTTCCTGACACATTTTAAAAAATGTATATTTCCATACTTCAATATTGATTGAAAAAGTTCTTATACAAACAACCTAATAGCATTTTCATAATGTGCTTTAATATAAGGGCTATGAGCTTCAGGAAGTAATTATGCTCCTCTAAGGAGGTGAATGATGGGATGTCATGAACATTCATCTCCACAGGTGAAAAAGGAGGTTTTTATGGAAAGGACTCCCTGATCTAGTGGTGGAAAGCTCTGCCACTGAAGCTCTGCTACTGGTAGTAAGGTAAAGGACCTTGGACAGTTAAGTCCAGTCAAAGGCGACTATGGGGTTGTGGCGCTCATCTTGGTTTCAGCCTGAGGGAGCTGGCGTTTTTCCATAGCTTTCCAGTTCATGTGGCCAGCTTGACTAAACCTCTTCTGGTGCATGGAGGACTGCGATGTGTGCCAAAGCACACAGAAATCCCGTTTACCTTCCCGCCATAGGGGTACCTGTTGATCTACTCACACTGGTGTGCTTTCAAACTGCTAGGTTGAAAGAAGCTGGGACAGAGCAACGGGACCTCACCCTGTCGCACAGATTTGAGCTGCTGACCTTCCGATCAGCAAGACCAAGAAGCTCAGTGGTCTAGACCGCAGATCCCAGAAACATCCCCAACATACCCCTCTTTTGTCCCTATTGTTCCTTGGGTCAGGGCATTGGAGCCTTCAGCAACAAAAGGAAAGAGCAACCCTGCATCTGATCTCTCTTGTCAGTGTTGGAGCTGTCCCAGGGGCCATGGGATCACACCCTTAATTAATTAAGTGATTAATCATATTTTTTAATTATCAACATTTCTGTTGGTTTGTCAGTGGAGCCAAGTTTAATTGAGAAACATTGCTTATGTTTGTTTAGTGTATTTTGCTTCTGTTGGCACTTTAGCAAGGAATGGAAATGATAATACTGGTGATGCCTTTCTTTCAAAACTGTTGATGATACCACGTGTTTATTAATTTAGAAAGTACATTTCTTCATATATATATATATATATATATATATATATATATATATATACATACATACACATACACTGAGGATTTTATAATGTGCAAATATATTTAAATTTAATCAATTGCATTCCAGTCAGATGGTTCAAAGACAGATGGTGAGCAGCTACCAGTTCTTAAAGTGGCTGACAGCTGCTGTTATCAAGCATCCTTCATTTTGTCTGATAATAACCAACCCATGCTGAAAATGATAGGAAAACTGAGTTTAACCACACATAACAATGGACCGTAAATATGTTCTTTCATTATTATTTTCTACGTTATTCTGCTTTGTTTCCAGATTATTCTACATGCCATAATCTAGGATTACCAGACGTCCCCAGTTCCCTGGGACAGTCCCCATTTTTGCAAATCTGTCCCTGGACAAATTCTGTCTCTGGAATGTCCCCAGATTTGCAAATCTGTCCCTGGGAAACGTGGCAGCGGCAGCTTCAGCAGCCCGGAGCCAGCCTGGTAGCACAGTTGGCTCTGGCTTGCTTCAGGAGCTACTTGCTGCCGTGGAGCCCACCATTTTTCCTTGGCGGAAGTCCCCATATGATGTGGCCGCTGCCACCACTACTTCCGAAGGGGAACCAGGGATGTCCCCTTCACCTTTTGTTTTGACTGATTGGGGGAGGCTTGGGGGTCGCGGGCGGCCAGCCGTTGCCCAGTTTTTTAAAAAACCTCTGTGCATTTATGTTTCACAAGGTGCGAAAGAAGGGCTTTGCACCTTGCCTGGCAGAGAAACCATGTGGCTTGAGCCCCTTTTGGGCAATGGCAGCCCACCCATGACTCCTGGGCCTCCCCCAATCTGTCAAAACAAAGGGGGAAGGGGGCAGGAGATTGGGGAAGGCTCAGGAGTCATGGGCGCACGGCGCGCTGTTGCCCAGTTTTTTAAAATCTCTGTGCATTTATGTTTCACAGGGTGCGAAAGAAGGGCTTTGCACCTTTATACAATATGCATATGTTCTTGGACCCAAGGTCTTTTGCCTAACCATCCCAACTACTGACTCCTTGTTGCTACGCAGCTTTAAAAAAAAAAAGTGTCTGTGGATTAATTGAAAAAAATCTGGTAACAATGTAGGCTTTTTACAGCCTCATTTCAGCTGTTCTGATGGGCTGTTCACTACACATCAGATCATAGTTTGAGGATGTTGGTGTTGAAGCCCAGGTCTTGTCCATACAGCAGGAACTTCTGTAGACATCGTTGTACAAGAGCTTATCTCCCTTTGTACATGCCTATCACACAAATGTCTGTCTCTGCTTGTGGGCCATGTTCCTATACCGGGGATACTAGCAATCTTTTCACAACTTTTTACAAGAAAGGGAAGGGTGGAGTAACATTTATGGGCTTGCTTCTTCAGCACAGCCATTTTGTATATTGTTAGGAAGTAGAAATACACTGCAGATGGTATTCAACTACATTTTACTCAGAGTTGATCTACTGGACCCAGTTTTATGGAACCAAAATCATTTAGCTGAAACCAGATATTTTATGGTTTTCTCTAGCTCTTTTTGTATCCTCCTTGATTAAGCAGCATCTCCCTCCAAATGAACTTCTGCACAATGGAATATTTTGCCAGTCATTAATCAATATACTGAAAGGGCATCATATGCAGTCACATTCCGTTTTCCATCTGCTTTCTAAACAACATTACACTGCAAAAGAATGAAGAATGCCTATCTAATTTACACTTTTTGCAGTGTTATTTTCTGTTTGCAACTGGACCATTACCCCTTTTCATCGTTTCGTGTAATGCAACTGCTCCACTGGAAAATATTACTTCATTGCGAGGAAAAATATTAATTTGTATTGGTATTTTAGAATAATAGATATCCTTTTGCATGCCTGTTATTTGGGCAAGCATGCCAGGTTGGAGGACAGTAATAGGCAGTGTATTAATCTGCACCATGAACATTTATTGAAAAGTTAGTTAATAATCTGCGCAGCAAATTTGTGAAACTGACTTTGATCAATGGTGAATTTCAGTTCACATTGTCCACTCAGACTTACCCAGATCGGCAAGTCAACAGATTTAGTGCTCTGCAGAAGCTACCTCAATAGGCCCTAAAGCGTGAAATACCACTTCCTTATGCTTGCTAACTTGCTTCATTTATGAGGCACAAATTAAGGGTACTGATTGCCAAGAAAAGAAAATGGCTCCATCCAATAACGTTTTGTGTTTATGACAGACCTCCTTGCATCTGATATTAACAGTCTGCAAACAGAGTGCCTCTATTTTAGGAATTCAATTTCATTGAAGCTTGTCTCTTCAGAATGCAGGACCTTTCCAGAATGATGGATCTTCTACAGGGTAGGCGCTGTCAAATCTGTAGCCATGCCTGAATACACTTTGGTAATTTATTTCCTGCTTTCTTTCTTTCCAGTGCTAATGTAATGAGCTACATCATAGCTGAGGCTCAGGAAGATGTAGAAGCTGTCGTTCTTATCAGCATGGTACATATCAGCGTAACAAAAAATAAACCAAGTCTAAGCTCTCTCTCTTTTTTAAGTCTTTTGAGAAAAGCCCAAAGGTTCTAATCATACAGTTTGTTATATTTAACAAAACATAAAACTGGGTAAAAAAAAAAGAAACTATTTATGCAAATCTGTGTATACCACACTGGCTGTTTTTTCCCTTGCTAATGAGCCACAGTTTTTGCTGATTTGGTTGAAAGCCCAATAGATATTGTGGCAATTTTTTCTTTCTTTTTGTGGAAAACAAACATGCATTTAGTGGCTAGCTTTTGGGGAATGCTATTCTGCTTATCTGATTTGAGGATTTGAGGTATTCTCTCTCTCTCTCTCTCTCTCTCTCTCTCTCTCTCTCTCTCTCCATTTTCATAGCATTACATTTCACATTTAAGAAATTCGTAGCATTCAAAGAGCTATAGCTGTCATGCCACAGCTTGACCTTCTGTGTTGTGGACAAAGGACAATGGGATTAAATGGTTTGTTAGGAAATGCTGTATGATTTCATTTTCATGCAGATTTGGTAGGCACACTTTTGGGGTTTGGTAAACATGGCTGATCTGATAAACTGGCAAAATGTGATTTGCCAACAACATATGTTTTAAGATGCTTTCCTTCTTATCTCCCAAAGTTCTGCTTGGGCATGGTGAGGATTACCAGCACTGTCACACACAGCTCCATGTGCACTGTGATCAATAGTGTTGAAATGTACAAAAGTGGACGGTAGCTAGTTAACAAGACAGTGAAGTGTGTCATGTCATATCTTTCTTGCCCTGATCTGTCCACAGTGATCCATGTGATGGTTACCTCCAGGCTTGATTATTGTAACTCGCTCTACCCGGGGCAGCCCTTGAAGTTGATCCAGAAACTCCAGTGGGTGCAGAATGCGAGGCTCCTTACGGGGTCCTTGCTGCAGGATCACATTCAGGTTTCACACAGGGTCAGATTTAAGGTGCTGATTTTGACCTTTAAAGCCCTATGCAGCCTAGGACCCACGTACCTACGGGACCGCCTCTCCTGGTATGCCCCCCAGAGGACCTTAAGGTCCACAAATGACAACATTTTGGAGGTCCCAGGTCACAAAGGGGTTAGATTGGTCTCAACTAGGGCCAGGGCCTTTTCGGTACTGGTCCCGATTTGGTGGAACGCTCTGTCACAAGAGACTAGGGCCCTGCGGGACTTGACATCTGTTCTGCCTGGCCTTTGGTTTGGACTCAGTCTGACCCTTATGTTTCCCTCCCCTTATGGTCTTGATTTATCGGCTACTTTTAAAATGAGGCTGCATTTTAAATTGCATTTTAACCTGTATTTTAATCCCCTCCCCCAATTATGTTTTTACTGTATTTTATTGGTGTTAGCTGCCCTGAGCCCGGCTCTGGGAGGGCGGGGTATAAATTTATTTATTTGTTTGTTTATTTATTTGTTTATTTATTTTATTATTATTATTATTTTGTGATCAGTTGATGGTATGTGTGAGGGATGGCAGGGCAGGCAGCTCAGGGAGCATTTGATGACTAAGGCTGAAGAAGAACCAAGCCCTCATATTTTGCTGAAGAACTTTCCTCTTTGTGGGACATATCACATTTTAGTGATTTTGCTTGGAAAAGAAATTGTGCAAGGGAGGTCACTCCGTGCTGTGGTCCTACTCTGATTTTAGACCCCTGGTAAGCTGTTATATCCCTCAGTGTTGTGGAATTACTCCAATTTACACACCCACCCGTGTGCACATGTGGCAGCTATGTTTTAAAAACTGGTCGGGAGAAGATCCTAATCATGAATCTCCCACATTACATCTCACTGCTTCTTTGGTTTAAAGGTCCTTCTGTCCATAAGCATTTTCAAAACATCCCCCCTCCCATCCACACACATATCTAGGATGTTAGGGTGTAGCCAGAGTTTTCAAAACCATTATGGATATGAATGATCTTGGTGTCTTGGGGTTATGAAATCAGTCCAAAGCTGCACCGTCCAAACTCTGCTTAATGGTGTGGTCTCCAAATATAATCACAGATAATTTGTTAATTAGGGGCAAACCTCACCCACCTGATCTCAGTTTGGAAATAGATTTGGCATATCAATTTTACAAGCATCCAGTGCCCATTCACACCCACCAAAACAAAGAAAGAAAGAAAGAAAGAAAGAAAGAAAGAAAGAAAGAAAGAAAGAAATTCTTTTATTTAATAATAGTAATAATAATAATAATAATAATAATAATAATAATAATAATAATAATTTTATTTATACCCTGCCCATCCCGGTTCAGAAGACCAGGCTAACAACAAATTTAAAACACTTACTTGTAATACAACATAGAAGCAGCATAAAATACAGTATAAAAACATGAATAACAATAAAATTCAAAGTTCAAAAATCAATTTTGGGGAAATACATCCAATAAGCATTAGATAATCCCCAGGGCTAGCTGGCTGAATTGGTCCTACTTGGGCCAGCGAGGAGGCCAGGGGAGAATAAGCTGTGGGGTCTCAGAGCAGGTAATCTTCATAAAAGGGGAGGGGGAGTGAAGAGAAGAGAAGAGAAGGGAAGGGAAATAAAAGATCAGGCTGAATTCAAATTAAAGGCCAGGCGGAAGGCGGTTAAATACTGAAGGGCCCTAGTCTCATGGGACAGAGCATCCCACCAGGTTAGAGCCATCACTGAAAAGGCCCTGGCCCTGGTAGAGGATAATCTGACTTCCTTAGGGCCCAGGACCTCTAAACTATGGTTATTTATGGACCTTAAGGTTTAACATGGCATCGATGCAAAAACATGAACATGGACAACCTTGGGCAACTACATTTTCCAAACTTCCTAGTGCCTGGGACACTTCTGTAGAAATTTTCTGAGTTCAAGAGATGGAGGCTTCATTTGAGCCTCCTCTACTCATGCCTCATGTCCTTACACCTCCATCACCAGCGCAGGTACAGGAAGAGGCATGAGCAGTCTTTCATCATCAAAACTAACCTTAAGTTGAAATGAACTCAATGGCTTCAGCAATTGCCTTGTATCAAAGGTGAACATTATAGGTCACTGTGCATGATGTTATAAGTCTGGAAATTGTGAAGGTGTTACATCAGAAATGAGAACTATCAGTAAGGTGTTTTTTCTTTCTTTCAAGAAATGCATCTTGACTTCAAATAGGGCAAATTGCTAAAGCATCCATATATGATGATGGGCAGCAAGAACTCAAGAGAGGTTGTTGCCATCATATTGGTTAAATCTTTGAATCTTCGGATACAGAAAATTAAATATGACCCAGAGGTTAGCTATGTATCTTTAACTGGAATGTTGGGTAATTGGCCAATACATTGGGGCCTATTTTCTTTCATAGCTAAAACATTTAGATTGTTATTTAGATTGACACAACTGCAGGAGAATTTAGCTCAATTTGTGTGGGGGGGACTAGTTTGGTGGGGGGAATCAATTTGTTCTCATAGAAGCTATGGTAATAAAAATGTTGCTTCCTTATTAAATATATATAATTTGCTTGATGCATGGAGGGAGTTGAAACAGAGAACCAGAGATCATACCTGGGAGGGGGTAATTAAAAACACACACAGCTATGTTCTAAGTTTGATAATGTGCTGATATCTGAGTCCCTGGTCCCAGAGCTGATATTGACACCCATTCATCAACACACAGTAGCCAATCATTCAATGGTGGAAAATTCTTTAAGGGTGCAGGACCCTTGAGACTCCCATGGACTGCAAGAAGATCAAACCTATCCATTCTTAAGGAAATCAGCCCTGAGTGATCACCGGAAGGACAGATCGTGAAGCTGAGACTCCAATACTTTGGCCACCTCATGAGAAGAGAAGACTCCCTGGAAAAGACCCTGATGTTGGGAAAGATGGAGGGCACAAGGAGAAGGGGACGACAGAGGACAAGATGTGTTCTCGAAGCTACCAGCATGAGTTTGACCAAACTGCGGGAGGCAGTGGAAGACAGGAGTGCCTGGCGTGCTCTGGTCCATGGGGTCATGAAGAGTCGGACACGACTAAGCGACTAAACAACAACAAAGTACAAGATATTGAAAAACTGGAGGCTAAACGCAAATTGACTGGATCTAATAGTGCCTACTCTGAATTAATCAAGAAAATGAAAAACAAATTGGAAACATTGGGAGGAATTCAGTGTAGTACTATCATGTCCATTCTGTTTGTGCAAAAATTTCTTTTTGCCAAACTAAATTATATCCCCTCTCCTCCTGGCATGTGATGCTGTGGGGGTTCTCTTGACCTCCACAAAGCCAATTTGTGGGGCATAGAGGGGGAGAAGAGGGAATGAAAGTAACATTATTCTAGAAGGGCTTAATTTCAGTCATTTTCTTAAGCAAGTTAAATGGGAGAAGTGCCATTGCACCAAGGAGTCCTTATCATATGACAGCTAACAGGGCACCAATATACAGAAGTGCTGTGCTAGAGGCACTTATTATCAGCTTTGGTGGAAGTGTCTTCCAGTAAAACAGTTCCAGGAGAAGATGTTGAAGGAAATCAGTAATATTACTCAAGAACCTCTACGGTGTACTCCATACCTTAAAAAAAGGGGGGGGGATCAAATCTCTATTTGAACAGAAAACACATCAGTTAAATCTAAGGACCTTGCAATATTTTTACTGGTTGCTGTGAGAAAGACTATTGCCCAAAATGGGAAAAATTGCATAGGCTGAAATTTGTAACTTGGTGGAATATTGACATTTTATGAGAGAACACACTCAGAATTTGCAATCTCTACAAGGAATTGATACTTTGGATGTTTTTTGAATTTTCTTACATATTCAGCCAGGCAAACCTTCTCCAACGGTTGCTTGCAGTATCCTTGGAAATTTGAAATCCATAACTAAAATGCAATATAGATTACTTCTGATTATGTATCCATGGGATAGAATTGTATACATATATTTGGTGTATGTCCCACTCTGTCTTTTTGTGGTTTTGCTGTAGTATATTTCCTTTGTTTTGTTTCCTTATGCATAAACACATGATAAAAATATTTATTAGGAGGGGAGGAAACACTATTAGTTGCAAATAGGGGTCAGATTCAGTTTGGACCTCAATGTGATGTTTTATAAAACAGCACAAATCAGCTGGGGTGTTGTGTCAGAAATTGCTTGATTTGCCTCATGGGTGGCAAATCACCTCATTCCCCCAAGCTCATTCACTATTGGGAAATCAACAATGACTTCCCCCCTTTTGACAGAAGTGGATGAAATTTGCATGCATAGTAGAGCCTTCAGGGTGGATTAAACCTGTCAAATTACAGGCATATAAATCATTGACCTATCGTGCAGTCTAGCTATTTGGCTAGTCATTTCTGAAATTTTACTTTTATTTTTAATGGAACAATTACAGACAAATAGAGCTTTATGACTTTCATTTTTTTAACTAGGCACTTACAAGCTTAAATTTGTTGTTTTAATTTATTAACCATCCTAAGCTGGTTGTAGCAATTACAATACCTTGTAAGAAACAGTTTAACACAGTCCAAACATAACTCTCCCGTCACTATTCTAGCATCCCCTTTAAGTGTAGTAGAGGCTAGTGTCTCATTCTTGCAAAACTGCTTCCTCCCTCAAAACACTGGAACTGAAAAACACTGGTAACGCATTTCGCCTGATTAAAAGCTAGACCTGCCAGTCACAAAGGAGCTCCCCCTTCTCTCCCATTCCTGGCATTTTCCTTAAGCCAATGAGCTAAATTTGTATTTTGCAAGGCTGCTTCCTCTCCCTAATCTCCCCACATTGCAAAGACACCATGAGATGGTTCAGGAGTCTCTGCTTTGATTCATGTAGCCTCACACAGATCCCCCTTTCACCTTGGATGAGACCAAAACCCCTTTGAGGTACATGTCACTTCTGCACTTGGGACTTCTCTTGAATCCAGTGCAACCCCCCTCCCAACATATCACAATGAAGCAAAGCTGTCATATAGCATTGCCATGGCAACTATCTCAAACTTAATTAGTACAATGCTGTATAATAATGTGCAGTGCTTAATATATAGTGGCATAGATGTGTACTGGCACATGAAGCACCTAATCTTTAAAGTGGAAATTTAGGAGTTGAACCAGGTCTTCAGGTTTCCCCCAGTGCTTTTATTTGATGAATCCAGGATGCTGTGATTTGTTTGTTTATTTGAAAAACTTTTGCTTATGGAGCAGCATAAAACCAGGCAGAGACTGAAAGGGTTCTTACCCAAAGGATAAACCTTCTAAGAGAAGGAGGAAATGATGTTAAGAACAAAGGACAAGAGCGAAAACATAGACATGGTGTCACGTTTAAGAAAGTCATTGTCAGAAGCCATTTGTCATCCACTGAGAATGTGAATCTGAATACATCATTGGCGTGACTCAGCGGGGGACCTTCATATAGTGGAAGTTTGAAACGTTCATGACAAATGGTGGTATTTTAATGGCAGCTCCAATGACAGGGATATCAAGCAGGAAAGAAGCTTTTTATGATAACTTCAACAAATATGTTCTCTAAATAAGAAGCAACAATGATGAAAGTTGTTTCTATAACAACAGACAGAGCCTCAGCTATGTTTGGATCTAAGGCATCCTGGCTCATCATCGTCAACAAGTGAAGTAAGGGAAAGTGATAGACGTGACACATGTTAAAAGGTGGGTGGTGAAGACTGTTGACTCCATTCAAGTCATAAAGCTTCAGCATCAACTTTCCTAAATGCCTCACATGAACCAGAGGCAGCCTGCGCAGAGAGGTGTTTCTCGATTTGCAGTAAGACAATATGTTTAAAGAAAAACAGAGGTGTTCATAGTGTCACTAGTTAGGTTCCTTTAGACTCCAGATGATGGCCTTACTGGGGGGCAGGGGGCAGAATATTTCAATGGTTCTGTGCCCTGGTTCACTTCCTCCAAAATGTAGTATAGTCACACGTCAGTTCCCAAAAGCCTCCATTTTGGAACGCTTCAGATCCCAAACGCTGAAAACCTGGAAGTAACTGTTCTGGTTTTTGAACGATTTTTGGAAGCCAAATGTGCTACATGGCCTTCATTTTGAATTTCCCTATTGTATTGAGGCTTCCACTTTCAGTTTTCAGTTATTGAACGTTTCGGAAGTTGAATGGTCTTCTGGAACAGATTACGTTTGACAACCGAGGTTTGACTGTAATCCATCCCTGTTGTGTTTGGGTGTGCCCCTGCTGATTCTGCTGGATACAACCCTGGACTTGTCCCGAAGAGGTCCTGAGTATCCAGCAGAAAGTAATTTATCGTTATGGTTGAATTTATGATTTTTTATTATTATTTGAAAAAACACACACCTTCTGTTGAAATGGTGTTCTAGATTTTAGTATCGCAGAAGAACGATGTCAATCAACATTTGATGATCTCCTTCTACCGGTCAACAATAGAAAGTGTCCTTTCATACTGCATCACTGTGTGGTACGCTGGTTTGACATCATCTGATAGGAAGTTCCTACAGAGGGTGGTGAATACAGCACAAGATATTATGGGCTGTCCCGTGAATCTGCTGTATGACATCATGGAAGAACGTTGCCTCAGGAGAGTAAGGAAAATTCTCAGGGATGATTCACACCCTGGCCGGCACTTTCTTGATCTCCTGCCCTCAGGCAGAAGATATAGAAGCATGATTAGTTGCACCAACAGGGTAAAGTATCCATGGGCTGTCAGGCTGCTGAATGAAAAGACAACAACAGGGCAACTGACTTTCGGGTTTGGTGGGTGTGCATCAGTAAACGAGGGGAATTAAGACTAAGAGAGCTGAGTGGGGGGGGGTGCTCGTGTTATCTCACTGTATACAAGTTAAAACAAAATAAAAAAATTCCTTCCAGTAGCACCTTAAAGACCAACTAAGTTAGTTCTTGGTATGAGCTTTCGTGTGCATGCACACTTCTTCAGATACACATACCAAAGCTCATACCAAGAACTAACTTAGTTGGTCTTTAAGGTGCTACTGGAAGGAATTTTTTTATTTTGTTTTGACTATGGCAGACCAACACGGCTACCTATCTGTAACTGTATACAAGTTGTACAAGTGACAATAAAGTATTTCAATTTCAATTTCAATAGATGGACTGAGAATCACAAGTTGAGAACGTGTTGCTGTGCTCAGCTCCTGCGTTTTGCGTTTGGGCTTCGCATATGGTGAGAGCAGGATGCTGGCTAGAAGTATCACTCCTCTGATTCAACAGGATCTTCCTATGTTCTTATGAGATCAAGAAATTAAAAATGTGACAGCTATATGTTTTCTTGTCCTTTTTTATTTTTTACCAGCTACTGTAACTCATTTCATGTTCTGGCCCCATCTTTCTGTGATAGTGGTAGGAGATAAGCACAATCAGGAATTGAAGGAAGGGGGAAATAGCATTACATACATGATAAGTATGATGACTCCACTCCAGGTGATTGCCATTCGCTTTGTCTAGCCTGATTGCACAACACAGTAGAATGTAACTGTGACCTTGGAGCCCCAGGAAGGAAGTGGAATAAAACAGCAGGTGGAGTTAATCATCTAGAAGATGATTTAAATATTGATTTCTAGTCTACAATACATTCCATTGGAGTCTTCCTCTTGCCCCCATACACACAATTGCCATTGTGGATAGGGGAAAGAGGAGGCAAGATCCCTTCCTTCCATCATTGTCAATGCTCCCCCATCACTCCACATGTTAGGGACTGATCTTTGCATGTTTGAGAGCCCTGGGAAAATCTGTATTTGAAATTGCACATGGAGTTGAAAGGATTCCCCACTGCAAAAATTTAGTCAACAACATGTGGAAGGCTATGGAAAGTGGCAATAGTTACTGCAGGGGTCAGCAAACTTTTTCAACAGGGGGTCGGTCCACTGTCCCTTGGTCCTTGCGGGGGGCTGGACTATATTTTGGAAAAAATAATAATGAACAAATTCCTATGCCCCACAAATAACCCAGAGATGCATTTTAAAGAAAAGGATGCAATCTACACCTGTGAAAACACTCTGATTCCCGGACCATCCACGGGCCAGATTTAGAAGGCGATTGGGCTGAAACCTGCCCCTGGGCCTTAGTTTGCCTACCCATGGGTTACTGTGATGGAGGAGGCAAGGCCAGGAAACATACTTCTGCTCTTCCTCCTTTTATTTATCATGCCTGAAGAGGGAAATTTTGAGGGCTTCTGAGTCTAGAAATATTTAGAACTCTAAATAAATAAGATGCATGTACACCACTTGATGCCTAACCATTTGATTACATTTCTTTCATTGTTATTCCTACGCCACCAGTGTGGTGTA
The DNA here is from genome assembly GCF_964252035.2 of Podarcis erhardii. Classification (NCBI taxonomy): domain Eukaryota; kingdom Metazoa; phylum Chordata; class Lepidosauria; order Squamata; family Lacertidae; genus Podarcis; species Podarcis erhardii. Next base: position 89,732,029 of record NC_138508.1, read on the forward strand.
GTGGTTAAGAGTGGTAGACTCGTAATCTGGGGAACCGGGTTCGCATCTCCGCTCCTCCACGTGCAGCTGCTGGGTGACCTTGGTCTAGTCACACTTCTTTGAAGTCTCTCAGCCCCACTTACCTCACAGAGTGTTTGCTGTGGGGGAGGAAGGGAAAGGAGAATTTTAGCCGCTTTGAGACTCCTTTGGGTAGTGATAAAGTGGGGTATCAAATCCAAACTCTTCTTCTTGTTGTTGTTTTAGCTGAGCGTAGCAAACATGGTTCTCTGTTATGTACTAAGCTTGGATCCCAGAACAATAGGCAAGTAGGATTGTAGAATGCAACAACTGATTGGCCTGCAGGAAGAGACCAATCAGGCTCCAGGAAGGAAGCAGAATCAGCCAATCAGATGGGACTCATTGTGTAAATGATGTATATAAAAGCCTGAGGTTTGGGGGGGAAATTCAACCACTGTTTTACAAGGTGCAATAAAGAGCATGAAATCACTACAGGACTCTGAGTATATTTCATTCTCACTATCTTTATTTTATGTTCAGAATAATCTTGCGCAACAGGTTAGTCTGAGAAGGAACCCCATGTCACCTAGCAAGCTTCATAGGTTAGTGAACATTTGATCTCTGATTTACTTCTAACATGATTTCTACAACATCTGGCTTGTTTAACGACTGGCTTGTTTGATGACTAATAACGGATTATTAAAACTGTCTCCAAAGGAAATTATGTCAAACTGATGTGTAACCTCAGGCTATGCTGTTTGATCTGCAATTGCTTTTTTAAACAGGTGCAAGTAATCATTTTGGGCAATGGGTAACATTAAAACAGGGTTTAGTTTTGTGTATGCAAACCAGCACGATACATAGTGTGGTTATGAGTAGATTGGAAGATTTCACTACTATTTTTAAACTAACCAGAGTTTCTTGTTACATAAAAACTGTTTTTTATAGGTGTTTCTATGTTCTTTTTCTTTAGATTAGTTTGGCTTTTAGTGTATGCTATGTTGAAAACTTTTAATAAAAATATTTGCACACACATAGACACACACACAAAGGTAAAGGATCCTGGATGGTTAAGTCCAGTCAAAGGTGACTATGGAGTTGCAGTGCTCATCTCGGTTTCAGGCCAAGGGAGCTGGCGTTTGTTGACAGACAGCTTTCCGAGTCATGTGGCCAGCATGACTAAACTGCTTGTGGCGCAACGGGACACCATGATGGAAACCAGAGCGCATGGAAATGTCATTTACTTTCCTGCTGCGGCGGTACCTATTATCTACTTGCACTGATATGCTTTCAAACTTCAAGGTTGGCAGAAGCTGGAACAGAGCAACAGGAGCTCCCGTTGTGTGGGATTTGAACCACCGACCTTCTGATCAGCAAGCCCAAGAGGCTCAGTGGTTTAGACCACAGCGCCACCGGCAGTCAACAAGTCCTGGAAAGCTGTCTGTGGACAAACGCCGGCTCCCTGAAAAGCAAGATGAACGCATCTACCCCATAGTCACCTTTGACTGGACTTAGCTGTCCAGGGGTCCTTTACCTTTTACCTTTTGACCATGCAGAAGGTCCAAAGTTCAATCCCTGCCATCTCCATGTAGAACTTAGAAAGATTCCTGCCTGAAAACCTAGAGAGGAAATACTAGTCAGTGTGGACAGTACTGACATAGAAGGCTCACCTTCAGGAGCACCCCAGAAAGTTGCTCAAAAGGAATTCGTCCCTTGGACTGAAAATGGTGCCCTGATGTACATGGTCGTTTGTATTTGTCCTGTGTGACCACACCTCTCTCTCATACTAGGAGCAATACAGATACACGCATCCATGCAGACATAAAATACACACATAAAGACACTTCTAAAGGATTTATTGCCCTCGAATGGTTGGAGAACTCTTCATGAAAAGCCCTTTGGTGCTTTGCATATCAAATTACATGTCATATTGCAAAGCTCAAACATTTTTACAAAGGAATAAAATATGACCCAATAGGAAGTATTGACTTACCTCTATTTTTCCTCCAGTTCAAAACATAATTAATATACTCACTGAAGTCTAATTTATTTTAATGGCTGGCTTCTTCAGTTGCAGTAAGTGATCAGAGCAGATTGACTTCAAATAATCTTAGTTCTTATCCAACTAATGTTGTGTGATAGTTTTATATTGCCTCAGAGTTATTCATTTGTTTAGATTTAAGTTGGTTGCCATGGTTATATTCCAGGAGGAAGAACAAAGTGTTCCCCCCAGTTCTGTTTGATGAACATGGCCAAGTATTTTAAACAATTAACTTAAATTCTAATATTTCAGTCCCTCGGTTAGCCATATTGCTCACCCCACCAATAATGTGAATTGGTTTTAGTCAAAAATTACAGGCAAACTCATCAAACTGCAGAGTCTGAAATAAGAGAGTACAATAGGTATTGGAATGCCTCTCCCCATACCAACCAGCCCACATACTGAGGTTTGTGGGTGCTTCCAGTACCACCAATGGCCTTAAGTTGCTGAGTGGTCATCCGGAGTAGATCCTTATCTGTAGTGGCACAACAATTATGGAACCCTCTCACCTTAGAGACATAGATGACCACAACACCAATGGGATTCAATCACAATGTGAAGAACCACAGAGGCCTGTCCATCTCTCTCTCTCTCTCTCTCTCTCTCTCTCTCTCTCTCTCTCTCTCTCTCTCTCGGCTTTAATAGGGAGTGGGGAAAAGAAAAGCTGCCATTCTACATCATTTTGACACATTCATTTTTTTATTTTTTTAAAGGCAGTAAGCCAAATCCTACCTTTCTCTTTGCCAAAAAGCTGAGCTTGGCAGAAGTAAATTATGCAGAGGGAGTAGAAAGTCAAATAATGAAGATGGCAAGGAAGAGGAAGACAACTGGAAAATGGGAAGGTGAAGAATAAGAAGTTCTTTTCAGGTTTATAGAAAAGTTTACAAAATAAAAGAAGATTCTGGACCACACCTCTTGCATTGCACCGTATTTCACTGGTATGCCTAAAAATATTACCAACGAAGCAAATAGCTAGATTTATTATATGATCAAGTTGGCCTCCATTTCCATCTCTCATCTGCTCCAAATCCAGAAATATTTGCTCAGCATTGATTATTAGGCAAACATTTGATGTTCTTCTCTGACTCAGATTTTAATATGCAATGGATAAGAACCCAATCTTTGACCCTCTTCCTTATCAACCACAACTTTCCAATATCCACCCACATTCTCTTCTGTTTGGCTTATCGGCCAAACAAACCAGGATACACAATGACGAGAACACTGTATAGCTCCAATATAAAAAAGGGAGAGCTTTGTCAGAGTCTCTGGTATTGTTACAAATATGGGGTTAAAGAGCCTTTTGCTCATGACTCAGATTTGTGGAGTGAATCATAGATAGATTTTTAACTTGTTGACATCTTGAGAGACAATGGGTGAGTGCTCCTTCTGGAGTGAAGTAAACTGCTGGAGAGGGCCTTCTGTGTCTTTGGAAGAGGCATGGAAGAGGCATGTTTTGTTGCAGCTGGGGCAGTTGAAGGTGTCTGGTTGTGCTGTTGCAGGTATACCACTCTATTTCTTCTTTCTGTGCTCCTTTCTTCAAATATATTCTCAAGACAGTTCAGAAAAAGTATAAAACAATTTAAATGTAAATGTGGTTGGTTTCTACAATGAACTTTAAGGAGTGATCCACACAATAGTCACCTCCAGGCTTGATTATTGTAACTCACTCTACGCGGGCTGCCCCTGAAACTGACCCAGAAACCCCAGCAGGTGCAGAATGCCGCGGCAAGACTCCTTACGGGGTCCTCGCTGTGGGATCACATTCACCCTGTGCTATACCAGCTGCACTGGCTCCCGGTGGAGTACAGGGTCAGGTTGAAGGTTCTGGTTTGAACCTTTAAAGTCCTATACAGCCTAGGATCCTCATACCTATGGGACCGTCTCTCCTGGTATGTCCCACAGAGGACCTTACGGTCTTCAAATAAAAACATCTTGGAGATCCCAGGCCACAGGGAGGTTAGGCTGGCCTCAACCAGAGCCAGGGCTTTTTCAGCCGTGGCCCTGATCTGGTGGAACGCTCTGTAACAAGTGACTAGGGCCCTGCGGGACTTAACATTTTTCCGCAGGGCCTGCAAGACAGAGTTGTTCCACCAGGCCTTTGGCCAGGGCACAGTCTGACCACCCCCCTCTCCTTCTGTAATCTTCATAGAACTCTATCCCAATGGTTGCCATTAATTTGATTCTGAACTGATTTTAGAATGTATTTCAATTAATTGACTGATTTTATGTAAACTGTGCTATTTTTACTGTAGTTAGCTGCTCTGAGCCTGGCTTTAGCTGGGGAGGGCGGGATATAAATAAATTATTATTATTATTATTATTATTATTATTGATTCTAATTAACTGACACTCAAAGGAAACACACGGAAATCAATGGACTTGACTTAAGTTCATTGGTTTCAGTGGGTATACTCTAAGTATGAGAGTAGTAATCCCTATGAAAAACTAGATACTGGACTGAAATCCTAAAGAAGAAGGCAGTTTTCAAAAAATGTGGCATAAAAACAGAAACAAAATAACAATGAGATGGTGTCTTCTTTGTTTAAGTCCTGTACTACCACACAAAGGCAGTGTATAGTACTAGGCTTTAAATGAATCTACCACCAAAGCATTTGTCCACAGTCTTTGACAGCCAAAGAACATTGAAACAAGAGCAGGGAAGATGAATGGTTAGAATAACCCAGCTGCCCTTTGTTTGACAGTAAACATCATTTCCATTAAAAATCAAAGCCTCCAAAGGAAATGGAATACAATTCCCGCTGCAGAGAATTTCTGAAAAGCGAGGGTGTTGTCAGGAAACTGCCTAGACATAAAGAACATCTTACTCATAATTTCTGATCCCCATGGCTGAAATCTTCGATCAGTTGATGTCTCAAACATGTGATTTATTTCAGTGAATGAAATCACTGATTTCATTCTTCCTGTTCCTAGTCTCTCTCTCTCTCTCTCTCTCTCTCTCTCTCTCTCTCTCTCATCTATCTGTCTATCATCTATCTATCTCTATCATCTATCTATCCAGCAAATTCTCAGGTAAAATGTTTAAAGTATTAATGCAAATAGGTTTTCAAGCTGGGTTCAGCTATATTTCATAAACCCTTTGTTTCTTTTATTTAGTATTACACTTATATCCCATCTTTCTTCCAAAGAACTCAAGGTGGTGTGCATGATTCTCCACATCTTCATTTTATCCTTTAAAAAACTGAGTAAGGTAAGGTCATCCAGTAAGCTTCATGGCTGAGTAGGGATTTGAACTCCAATCTCCCAGGGTGTTTTTTTTTTAGTAGTCTTTATGAAAACTACAGATTTCAGTTGCTTTATATCATGGACCACTTCTCTGTGAGATACTTTGGTTTCAGGAACAGTATGAAATATGTGATTGATTGATTGATTGATTAATTTTAGAACATTGGGCATGTTTGCTGGAATTCAAATATACAGAAATGGATGTCACATAGAGGATGGAGAAAGGTTGTTTTCTGCTGCTCCAGAGAAGCGGACACGGAGCAATGGTTCCAAACTACAAGAAAAAAGATTCCACCTAAACATTAGGAAGAACTTCCTGACAGTAAGAGCTGTTCGACAGTGGAATTTGCTGCCAAGGAGTGTGGTGGAGTCTCCTTCTTTGGAGGTCTTTAAGCAGAGGCTTGACAACCATATGTCAGGAGTGCTCTGATGGTGTTTCCTGCTTGGCAGGGGGTTGGACTTGTGGTCTCTTCCAACTCTATGATTCTATGATTCTAAGAAATGGGCTGAAATAGAATTGACAAAAAGGGAAAAGGGAATGTGATGTATTGCACAAATGAAAGATTCCAAGGTTGATTTGAATGAGATTAGCAAGAGTTTTGTTGTTGTTGTTGTTGTTGTTGTTGTTGTTGTTGTTGTTGTTTGTTGTTTTACTGGCAGTTTAAAAGTAAGCAACAACTAACAGGCACCTTTTTTTGCAAGGGGAAGGGGGGTCTAAATTAAGTTACTGAAACTAAGCTTTAGTAGGGGGGTTGAACTGAGTTTTTGTGTGCTGGAACTGTGAGTTCTGTTCTGGTACTGGAAGCAAATCCCTGGCTTGACCGCATGCTCAAAGCCACCCTCCCTTAATTCTAATTCTCATGATCAATTGTTTTGCAGCCAGCTCTGGTTGCTGGAGCTCTAACCTGTTGCAAAAAAACAAAGAAAACAAACCCCCTGAAACAAAGTACCGCATTTTTTGCTCTATAAGACTCACTTTTTCCCTCCTAAAAAGTAAGGGGAAATGTGTGTGCATCTTATGGAGTGAATGCAGGCTGCGCAGCTATCCCAGAAGCCAGAACAGCAAGAGGGATTGCTGCTTTCACTGCGCAGTGATCCCTCTTGCTGTTCTGGCTTCTGAGATTCAGAATATTTTTTTTCTTGTTTTCCTCCTCCAAAAAATAGGTGCGTCTTGTGATCTGGTGTGTCTTACAGAGTGAAAAATACAGTATATTCCGTCAGCCTGAATTCTGCATGGTTCTAGACTGGAACAACTCCAAGTACTTTGGAAATCTAAAATGCAGGGGCTTATTTTGAAAGATAGACTTTTGGGAAGTGCATCGTCTCAATCTAATGATTGCAGTCTATTTTCAGTATACCTCTGAATACTACATAGGTGCTGGGAACTAAAAATGGAGAAGGGGTATTATTTTCAGTTATGAGTTTCGAGTGGTGTCTTACTACCTGCTGTTGGAAACAAAATGCTCAGTTAGATGCACCTTGGGCTGATTCAGCAGAGCAATTATTATGTTCTTACACAGAGCTGTTGGCTCTCAAAACAGTGCTTCCCAGGCCAGCAGATTTTCCCTCCACACAACTAAGTTGATGACATTGAATGTGGCTGCATATGGGGAACCCATGAGGGCTGGAGGGTAAATCCACTGGATTATAAGGGCAAGGTTGCCCAAAATGTATGGTCATATTAACCATGTTTTAGTCAGAGTAGATCCACTAAAATTAATAACCATGACTAAGTTAGAGCCTTAATTTCAATAGGTTTTAGTGTGAGTAAAACTTAGTTGAATACCACCCATAGCTTCACTTCTTCTTGCTTGCTTGATTATTGGTATTTTGTATTTCACATTGCATTTTGCTGTTAGCCACCTTGAAACCATTTGGTGGAGAGGTAAACATTTAATATACAATAACTTATTGCCATGTGCCATGATTTTTCTTATGGAGTCTCACCAACCACAATAGAGCCACACCAATCAAGAGACAATGGAGTGCTCCTCGAGGGGTGAAGTCAAGCTACTGTGTTAGCAGCACCAAAGTGACCTCTCTGGGGTGCAAGCCTTCTGGGGTGCAAGCCTGGGCTGTGTGTATGGAGGTCCTGGGCTTCCCAGATGACAAGTCTTGTCCTCACTGATGTTGTCCAAAGGAGAGTATTATATAATACTAGATATTATATTGGAAAATAGGGACATGGGTGGCGCTGTGGTCTAAACCACTGAGCCTCTTGGGCTTGCTGATTGGAAGGCTGGTGGTTCGAATCCCCGTGATGGGATGAGCTCCCATTGCATGGTCCCAGCTCCTGCCAACCTAGCAGTTTGAAAGCATTCCAGTGCATGTAGATAAATAGGTGGCAGGAGGTTAATGGTGTTTCTGTGCACTCTGGTTTTTGTCATAGTGTCCTGTTGCACCAGAAGCAGTTTATTCATGTACTGGAAAGCTGACTGTGGACAAACACCGGCTCCCTTGGCCTGAAAGCAAGATGAGCGCCACAACCCCATAGTTGCCTTTGACTGGACTTAACTGTCCAGGATTCCTTTACCTTTTACCTTTACTATATTGGAAAGTATTATGTAATACTATATTGAGAAATTAGAGGTTGACTAATAAATAATCATACGCGTGTGTAGATCTGACCTTTTGCTACATTGAGACCTCAGTTCCCCTCCGGCCTTTTTGTCTCCCACCTTGAGTGTGAACTGAACATGTTGACCTTTGCTTCCTTCCACATAATATCCTGTGTCAATATTACAGTCAAACACTTTTTCTTTCACAGGCTCTTATGTCAATTTCACAGGCACGTTCCTCAAAGTAGAGAACTAACTACAACCTTTCCTTGAGCTTCTCAACCAAGCTACAGAATAGGTATGTGTTTACCCTCTGTGGAGTTGGGTGAGCAGTGACTTGTAACTATGGTAAGTATCCTTCCTCCAAGTTGCTTAGTACTCATACTATATCTTTTACTTAAACACTTGACAATCTTAGCATTGTGATGCAAAATTAGACAGAGCTGCTTAATGTTGGGGTGGGAAAGCTGTGGACTTCAAGTTGTTCTTAGACTCCAACTCCCAGCAGCGTGACCAATGGTAAAGGATTATGGCAGTTGTGGTCAAGCAACATTTGGCTTAAAGCATATGCATGTTTTTGCTAGTTGGCACTGTACTATAAATTCCTTAAATTAGTAGTCCTCACCCTCCACTTCTCTCCTTTAGGATAGACCTGCTGCCAGGAATTCAATTACCACTCACTTCTCTAAGGACATGAGGACATGCACAGTCATCTTTCCAAAGGCTTACACATAGCTCCGTCAGCAGAAAACAATAATTGTCACCCAGGTCAACCTTCTGTCAATACTAGTTCCAACAGCACTGTTATGTGTTTGTGTATATCACCAGATTTCTCCATGTTTAGAACTGAAAAAGTAACAGAATATGATAAAGGGGTAGGAACATAATCTATACGAAGTTAAGCTAAAGTAGGAGGGTAGGGTATGTGGCCCTCCATAAGTTTCTGAACTACAACTCCCATCATCCTTGACCACTGGCTATACTAGTTGGGATTGATGAAAGATGTAGTTCAGCAAAATCTAGGGGGGCACAGGTTCTCCATCCTTGGGTGTAGTATTTGGGGCCTTTGCAGTTTGGGAAGAAAAATGACTGCTGGGACACATGAATCAGACTTATAAAATTATGGGTATCATGTAGAGAGTGGAGGAATAATGTTATTTGACTCTATTTTTGCCTCTTCTGAACCTGTGGCCAATTAATTTTGTTAACTGACTGAACAGTGTTATGAAAAAGTGCTTCTTTATAGAAACTGTAATTAACTTACGGAATGCAATAAAAATAACACCTTTTTATTTATTTCAGTAGCCCTTCCCCTAATCACTGTGATTGGAGTGCCCTGAGAAAATAATTCACTGCGATTAAGATATATATCTGTTGATCATAAATGAAAGATTCCTTCTACCTCTCCAGCCCCTCCCTTCACCCCCCTCCGCCTCCACTTGAGTTCAGGACATTTCCCTAATCAGCTTGGTTTCATATATACATATACATATACATATACATATACACACACACACACACACACACACACATATATATATATATATATATATATATATATATATATATATATATGCAATCACTCTGTTTTAATGGCAAAATGCACTTGAGTGCACAGAAAGAGGGCTTATCCACTTTCCCATTTCATGCTGCAATTTCTAGGCAAAAGTCCATGATTTATAGGCATATTTTTTTGTTTGCTTTTGCCTTGCTGCTTTCCCCAGGAAAACCCACAGTTTTCCATTGAATTGGAACAGATGCCAGTCAGGTTTTCACTGGATTGATGTTTGCTCCATTTCAGAGTCTTCCCAGGGGAAGGGATGGGGCATAAACCATTCAGACCCATGCCTATAAATCACAGACCTATGCCTAGAAATGGATCACAAATTGGAGCACAAATGGAAGTGTGGATGAGCCCAAACCCAAGTCTTTAATGTCCCTGATCCAACTTCAGGTGCCCCACTGATGACACAGTCTGACCCAAGTATGTTAAAATAGCATCTCTTAACCACATAATTTAGGCTGCACTTAGAGGTTCTACGCTTCTTCCCTAATTGAACATAAGAAGAACACTGATGGATCAACCCAAAGACCTATCTAGGACTCCATCCTGTTTCTCATTGGCCAATCTGATGTTTATGGGAAGTATCCACACAGGATACAGAGTGTGTGTAACAACACTCTCCCACTATCACTGCCCAGCAAGGGCTACTCAGAGGCAGACTTCTGCAGTATTCAGTGAGTATAACCAGGAGCCAACAATCATTGTTGTGATATGATTTTATTTTAATTTATATCCTCTTTAAAAAACACATTTAAATCAAAATAAATCAGCAATAAAACAAAACAAAACGACCTAAACAAGGGAAAACACAATGAAAAAGCAGAGTATAGCAAGCCTATTAATCTAGTAAATAGTCCATTTTGAGGGGTGCTCAACCTACAGCCCCAGGGCTTAATGCAGTGCTCAGCTGAATGTTATGCAGCCCATGGACTGATTTCAAAAACTATGCGCTAGTGATCAGTTCAGACCTCCAGCAAGAGCACTCTGTGCCTTTCCCATCACCCAGTTAGGGAGAAAGAGGGAGGGAGAGACAAAAAGTAAGAAACTTGGGTGGCAGAAAAAGAGACGTGGACCTACTTTTGCCTCTGCCCCTCCCAGTCACTGGCTTCAGTCACACCTACATCTGGCATGTGGTGGCTGGATAAGTTTACCTTCAAGGAAATGTGGTTATCAAGAGCAATAGAGTTGCTCATGAAATTGGCCAAAGCTTAAAATAGGGTTTACCAAACTTGGATCTCCAGTTGTTTTGGACTACAACTCCCATCATCACTAGCTAGAAGAACCAGTGGTCAGGGACGATGGGAATTGTACTCCAAAACAGCTGGAGACCCAAGTTTGGGAAACTCTGGCTTAAAAGATGGAGCACAATAGGCCTCTGTAGAGAAGCCTTTATTGCTCAAAGCCATCACCCAAACTTCAGATGGCCCTCCATATATTAACTAAACATACGGGCAGGTTCATGTAGGACAGGGGAGGAGAACTTCAGGCCTAGGAGGCTGAATATGTAGATTTGGAAATAAATATGCCCTCTGCTAAGAAATAAAACCTGACTGTTTTGTTTTGATTTTGGAAGTCTTCTTTTAACTCCCCCCAATGCCTCAAAAAAGCACTCCGAGTTTTTTTCTGCATTTTAAAAGAACCAGTGGTTTCAAGCAAAGTGTTTCTTTTTGAATCACAGAGTGTTTGAGCTACATTTAGTTTACTGAAGTACAAATTGATTCCTGCATTTTGATGCTTTTTCTTATAAAAAGAAGGGGGGGGAACCTTGTGAAACATAGAGAACACAAAGGAAAAGAAGAAAGCAAAAGTCCACCACCTTGGATTCTGCCTCCAGGAACAAGGAAATTACCTGTAGACTGCAAACCAAACCTCCATCACTGAAAAGACATATAATATATATATATACATGCTATAGATTTGTTTGTGTACCTAGTTCATAATATTTGGTTAACAATTTAAGCATTGACACTCTTTAATTTACAATCAACCCAAGGCTAATGTCACAATAAATGAGGAATACTCATAAATTATTATTATTAATATTATTATTAGTATTAATCCATCAAGAATCCATCCTCTTCCATTAATTATTTTTTCCTTGTGCATTGAGTCCCTGACAGTAGCAATTAGAAATGCTACTGTAAGATCTAGGGTAATATCTGGGACTGTGCATAGGGGAACATGCCGGCAATGTGGTTATTTTTTATGACTAATCCTGAAATAGCATCAACAGAGATTTCGTCTGACTGAAAAATACAGTGAAATGTCAGAATATAAAATTAATGCTCTGGAATCAGAATGGATGACTCTGCAATTCAGTAGTAAGTAAATGACCACTGAACAGTTGAGTCTAGTCAAAAGCGACTATGAGGTGCGGAACTCATCTTGCTTTCAGGCTGAAGGAGCCAGCATTTGTCCACAGAAAGCCTTCCAAGTCATGTGGCCAGCATGACTAAATTGCTTCTGGCACAACGGAACACCATGACGGAAGCCAGAGTGCACAGAAACACTGTTTACTGTCCCACTGCAGTGGTACCTGTTTATCTACTTGCACTAGTGTGCTTTCGAACTGCTAGGTTGGCAGAAGCTGGGACAGAGCAACAGGAGCTCACCCCGTCGCATGGATTCAAACTGCCAACCTTTCAATCTGCAATCCCAAGAGGAGCTGTGGTTTAGACCACAGTGCCACCCACCTCCTTGGATGACACTGAATATATCAAGAAGATGCATAGACAGACATATAGAGGCAATGCTATGGAAAGATCCACCAGGACAAGCAACTCACCACAACCAAATATATGCCATCAAAACTTGCTTACCCCACCTCAACCAGGGCTGAGCCAGCTTAGCTGAGACTAGTGTAAGTTCAAAAAAGGGGTATTCCGGGTGTGCGGTAGAGGCATGACCAAAGTGGGGAGGCATGGGGTTAGCCTGGATCCTAGGTCAGCTCAGTCAAATGATTTGGAAACCCAGGATAGAATGCTATTTTAAATATGAATATTCAGGGGGGAAATTGAGTGTATATTGGGAAATATTTTCAGTAAAATACTGATAGGATTTTTTATGAGGACTTTGTGGTAAAGTGGAGAACTGACCTGGAAAATATTGAACAAAATGATAAAGTGAGAAAAACCAAAATTGACAGATTGGCCCATCCCCAATAGAGATGTAAGTGTTGTGTCATATGCAGTTATAACAGGTGAGGTTGCAATGCTCACCTCCTTTCTCCCAATACCTACAAATAAAGCATTTACTATGTTACTCCAGAGAGATATCCTATTAAGGGGGGAAAAAGAGTTAATAAGGGAAAACCATAATGAAACAAAATGGTTGCTGAGTTCGATTTGTAATATTTGATTGTCTCCACAAATGACAGATCCTCTGGGATATAGAAAAGAAAAATGGGAGAGAGATCTGCAGTCAACAATTATATACAATCAGTAGGAATTTAGCTCCAGTAATGGAACTAAATATGCTACTCTGTGCAGAGTGAAATTGAATTGATATGGAGTTATTTTAAAATAGTTTTCAGTCTCATAAAGATGAAATATCACATCTGGGGGAGGGACCATGATGTTGGAAATGTGGAGCTATTAGTGCAAAACATTACTACTATGGTTGCAAGATCCAGTGTGGAAATGAAGATTAAATATGACTTAATATGGTATGCCTATGAATCAATTAATACTATTACTGAGATTATTTAAAACCCACCTTGAGAGCTATGCTCTGCCTGCACATTTGGAGGCAGTATATTTCTGAATTCAAGCTTAACATGAGTGAACAGTGTGATACAGCTGCAAAAAAGTGAATGCTATTCTATGCTGCATCTACAGAAGTATAGTGTTCCAATCAAGGGACATAATAGTACCACTCTATTCTACATTGGTCAGACCACATCTCAGATACTGTTTCCAGTTCTGGAACCACAATTTAAGAAGAATATTAACAAGGTGGTACATGTGTAGAGGAGTGCAACAAGATGATCATGGGTCAGGAAACCAGGCCTTATGAGGAACAGTTGAAGGAGTGGGGTATGTTTAGCATGGATAAGAGAAGACTGAAAGGAAATATGATAGCCATCTTCAAATATCCCAAGGGCCGCCACGTGGAAGATGGAGCAAGATTGTTTTTTCCCTGCTCTGGAAGGTAGAAAACAAACCAATAGCTTCAAGTTACAAGAAAGGAGATTCCAACTAAACATCAGGAAGAAAAGAACAACCGTTACAGTTTTGTGGTGTGTGAAAAATGAATCACCTAATCTTCACAATGTATGGTGCATAATTGGTCTGAAAAACTGTGGGCAAAAGATGACACAAGATGGGCTGATCCAGCAAGCTCTTCTTCTCCTTCAAACATACACTGGAGGTAGATGCAGTTTGCTCTGCATGTTTGTTTGTTTAATGCATGGGAATGCTGCCTTCGGTCAATGCACCCCAAATTGCTGTTTGTTCACATTCAGCAGTAAAACATAGGCTCTTTTCCTGCTGGAACAACAACAGCAACACTGCTTGCCCATGGTGGTTCAAAGTGTAGCCCTGCGCCAAGAAACATGGCACAAAAGGAAGCGTGGATGAGCCCATATATATGGGATGAGCCCATATATTGCATCTTACCTATTTGTGGCTGGAAAGAAGCTAGATACATTACATCCAGGGTTGGGAGTTGTGGAGGCTATTCAAGTTCCTCTTCATTGCTTATCCTGAAAACCGGCAGTCTCAGGGCCAGGAGGGTGAAAAGAAATCAAACTCCATTGGAACAAGTACCGAGCTCTCAGTGACCTGTCTATGGTCCTGAAATACCTGAACCTGCCTGCCTGTGGTCTCCAGAAACAGGATTTTGTCTTCATTCTTTCTGCCTGTTTGCTTCTAGCCCTGCACCCTCACTCTTGAATCTTGACTGTGGATTGGATTCTTTCTTCCCATCTGCTTCTTACTCTCAGTCAGTTACTGGTTTACTTCCTTGTTGCCCATCCATGGACACAGCTTCCTCTGGATTTGACACAAATCAATCATTCAAAGAGCATCCAGCCATACAACCCCTTACCTACTGTCTTCAGTGATGCAGGCCAAAGTACTGGTGAGAATCAGACCCGATTTCCTTTTGTTCAAATTCCTAGGATTACAAGAGGTTGTTTCTTTTCCCTATGCAGAATAGAGCTCACCATGTTTTCTGGATCCCTGAATTGAGGTTTGTTGCTGTCAATTGCAATGTGATGGTTTCACATAATTTATATACTGTACCAAACTGTTGTAGTTAGTTGTCCTCTGTTGTGACTATGCAAATGTTATTCAAATAAGCAGTGAACCTTTGATTTACTAAAAAGGTAGACTTTTTGTGGTGCAATGTATTGAGTTCTCCAGCTTTTGATCTTTTGAATAACCTATAACAATAAAACATGATGTTCATTTTATGTGCAGGTACTTAGGACTGGAAGGATCTGTGTAGCTGCCTTTTACTTGCATCCTGTGCTCCTTCATTTATAGCTCCACAAGTCATCCAGCAACCTTGGAAGCGGACCAAATAATGCCAAAAGCAAATGCTGAAATGAAAATGTAAATATATGGAGCTGATGTGAGATGAATCATTCTCTTCTTCTATGGCAGTTGAAACCTGAAGATGCAGTTTTTTATATCTACATATATTACATCATACCTTTATGTCTCCACACATGCAAATTCTGCTAGCTGCTGAATTGTGACAGCCCAAGAGGATTAGGACAATTGTGATAATAAACAGCATGGATCTGGCAATCACATATTTCTCTCTGGCAACTGCATTCTCAAAGAAAGCCTTAGGAGCCTATGCATTTGATCTTTAGTGTCCACATGATAAAATGACATTGAGGGTCTGATGTGAGAGGGAGGGATTACACACACACACACACACACACACACACACACACCATACTTTTTCTAAGCACCCAGTCCCAATCCACATCTTCCAAGAGCGTAGGCTAAATACACATGTGGGACAGGGAGACTTGGGGGCAAACCCCAACGCCAACCAATGCACATTCAATATGGGATGAAAATTCACCCAGTGTACACTGCATGTGCATATCCTCTCTCCACATAAGAAGAGACCCTTCTTCTTCTTTTGTACGAAGGATTTTAACACACAAACAATATAAATACACTTTCAGTTTATATACTTGGAGGGTATGTTCACATCTGAGCACTTTGAACACGTGAAGAAGACTTCAGCCACCCAAAATCATTCTGAAAAGATTCCAGAATTAAATAAGGGGGATATGGATTTGATTCCCTGATCAGTCATGAATCTCACTGGCTTACATTTGACCAGTCACTTTCTCTTAACCTACTTTGTAGGTTCCTTCTAATGAGTGTGTTCTTTTTCATTTGAGTCCCCAAAGCATTGTCAGATACTAATAGTGAACTCATTTTCTAAATATGGATCCTTATGGATGGGTGGCACAATCAGCAAGTTTGAGGAACTCCCAAGTTTTGCAGAAGGGGAAAACAAAAACCAGAGGGAGGAGGAGCTATAAGGAGGGTGGAATCCATCAAAACCCACACAATGGGGGCTGGGTCATCCCATAATTCTGGATGATTATACCCTCTCTGGGAGTTCACACTGATGTGATTGAAATCAAGGTCCAACGTCACATGGGGAGCCTACAAAACTAGAGACAGCTCTTTGCTTCATATGTTCCAGAGTGGTCTGGGCAATGCAACAGTAATTGTAATCTCATTAGAGTGAACACCCAAGTAGGGCTAATTAGATGGGCATGGAATGAAAAACCAGTGAGAGGGGTAATGGAACAGTATCCTGGGAAAGGAAAATGACTGGCTAGGTACACTATAACACTTTGCTGAATTTTTCAGTTGCACCACTGAAGAGTGAAATTGAATGTAAAGAGGGTCCTACCATGCCTGGAGTACTCTTTCAAAAGAGGTCCTCTTGGCCCCATTTCTAGAGTCTTTCAGTAAGCAGCTAAAACGTTTCTTTGTTTCTCTTTGGTGAAAACTAGGACTACTGCAGCCATTTTATTCTTATTTGTTAACTGATATTATTGGTTGCATTTTAGAATAATTTAATAGTGAGCTTCTTGCTTTACTCCACTTTCACTGATTTATTGTTGCATACCTAAGATACCTAAAAGAACAATAATGGTAATGATAACAACAGCAACATATGAAAATTTGTTCAATGATCTCACGAGTGCTTCATGCACAAGTTCCAGTTTAATCTAATTCCATGTGATCAAATATTTCCCCAGCCTTGAAAGAAGTGAGCTATTGAAAACCTGTCAAGTAATACATATTAAAAAATGATTCCACAATAGCTAAAAATATGTTGACCTAATTGACATTTTAGAAACACCTTCTATTAGTTCCATCATTTTGGAAAGGCAAATAAGGTTTGCTATATTGGATGAGCAGTGGATCTTCTTCCATTAATCTTGCAGCTGATAATTTAAAATTGCCCATTAGACACCATGCAGCTGTCTTCTATTGATTGTGGGTTGCTTCTAGAAATGAGTTACATTTTTTTAAAAAAATTAACAAATAAAAGGTAATCACTACCCCACCCTTTAATAAAAGCTGATCAACCTAACCAGAATATATAAGACAGTATTTATTATGTTTTGGTAATCTGGTAAGTCTAATGGGCATTGTCTACTTTGAGTGGTAGAAACTTTCCAAAGTCTCCTGCAGAGGTCTTTCCTATGACCTGCTATTCAAATTCCTATTAAGTGGAGAAAGCAGGAATTCAAGCTGGGACCATTCATAAGAAAACCATGCACTCCAGAGCTACAGACATATTAGAAGTCAAGCTGCAAAATGCCCTGAATTCTCAGCGCACTCACTGCTGTTGTCTATAAGTATTGTTATTACCATGGTCTCTAAATACAATCTACGAAGCATATGTGTGGATTAAAACAGGATATGTAATGGGCATCTTGTGGTTATTTCTGAACCTTTAATTAATGGAATACAAACAAAACTGGAATGCTTTCCAGCTTATACAAAGTGTCAGGGATGATTACGGTGCTTGTAATTCAACAACATGCAGAGTGCAACTGCTCTCCATCCCTGAAATACATAAAAAAAGACATGCCATGAGCATTATGTTCCTGAGAACCCAAGCGTACCTAAAATCAACAAGTCTTGCCCACTTCCTTACAACTGCACAGAGAAGGGTTATTTCTGTCTGTCTGCAGTGCCTCTTATTTCATGACCTACAGTAGCTTAAATATACACTACTGGACCTTAAGATGTCAGCATTATTGTTAACACCTGCATTCTGTTGTTCTGCTTACACAACCATATCCGTTTGTGTTTTGTGCTGTGAAGTATGTCATTCTGTCTCACCTTGTTCATATGCCCTTCTCCTCTCCACCTCCCATGTGCTCATTCTCGATAGTGCCCCACTTATGGGTTGAGTGCTGCTATTATTAAGCACAGCCAAATTAAATTTCAATTAAGCTGTGCCCCATTAAACTTAGGAAATTTAAACAAGTCAGATGAAATTAATTAAACGAAGCCAAATGAACGGGACTCCAAATAGAGCAGAAACACCTTGCAAAGCATTCAGAAACTGAAAATCTGGCTATATATGACGGGATGTTGGATATAATTTGGAAAATGATAAACCCTTTAATTGGCCAGTTCTAGTTGCTAGGCTGCTTCATCGCCCCAATCCTTAGATCTAATATGCGGATTTTAAGGAGCTGGCCCTGTCTCCCATCCCCCCATTGTTAATATTCCCATGAGACCTAAGCTAGTCCTCAGTGGGTCAATAAAATTGTGTCTGAGCTGTACCACTTCAGGCTGCAGCTGACAATTCAAATGATGCATGTTCCTCTAAACTAAAGCAAAATCCCTGCACATAGATGCTGTACAGAAAACTAGCAAGAACACAAATGCTACAATTAATTATAGAGGCCCAGCCCTCCTAATATTCTGAATCCTTGAGACGATAGACAGGGCATCCTGTATGTGAAATTCCTTCCTAAGGGAGGGTTACCTGGCACCATATAGGACGTCCTTTTTGCACCAGGATGAGATCATTTTATTTGCCCAGGTCTTCCAGGAAGGCATCTGTTGATACCTATTCCCATTGCTCTTATGGCTTTTACTGATTCTTTTGCTTTGATCTCTTTCTTTATTGGGTTGGTTTAATTTTCAGCATTAGCACCTACATGTGTTATCTGGGTAATGGGAGTTCACTCTGCGTATGGAAATTGTGTCAGACCCTACTCTGGTTGTAAAGCGACTCCCTGTCTCCTGATTGCAGTAAAGAGATATATTGGGCTTGACAAAACAGGACTGCTGTGAGGTCACCTAAGTCAAAACAGGAACTCTTCAGCACTTTGTGGTGCCTTGGTGATGCAAACATTCTTTAAAGAA
The DNA here is from genome assembly GCF_964252035.2 of Podarcis erhardii. Lineage (NCBI taxonomy): Eukaryota > Metazoa > Chordata > Lepidosauria > Squamata > Lacertidae > Podarcis > Podarcis erhardii. The sequence continues at coordinate 89,750,812 of NC_138508.1, forward strand.
ATAATCCTGTGGACAAACATCTGGTGTTTTAAAAAATAATGTTTTTAGGGACATCATAATTCTATAAAACTAGGGTAGAATGCTGGGAGGGAGAGCAAATAGCAAAACATTGAGAGGGTGTGGAGAAAGAACTGTGTTGTGATTGAGAGGGCAATCGTGCAATCAGAGGGGCAAATTTGGTAGTGCTTGCCAGTTCTAGTGCTTATGGGGAGAAAGCAGCTTTGTGAGAACAAAACTGTTGTTCTGTATTTAAGAAAGGCATCCAGATGGAGAGGAGAAAGAGAGAGCCCCTTTCTGGTTGGCAGGGTGGCGCTGTGGTCTAAACCACTGAGCCTCTTGGGCTTGCCAATCAGGAGGTCAACAGTTCGAATCTGCACAATGGATGAGCTCCTGTTGCTCTGTCCCAGCTTCTGTCAACCTAGCAGTTTGAAAACTCACTAGTGCAAGTAGATAAACAGGTACCACTGTGGTGGGAAGGTAAACAGTGTTTCTGTGCACTCTGGCTTCCATCATGGTGTTCCGTTGTGCCAGAAGCGGTTTAGTCATGCTGGCCACATGACCCAGAAAGCTGTCTAAGGACAAACGCCGGCTCCCTCGGCCTGAAGCAAGATGAGTGCTGCACCCCATAGTCACCTTTGACTGGACTTAACCCTCCAGGGTCCTTTACCTAGCTTGTAAGCAGAGGGGATTATTTTATGTGATAAATAAATTCCTTTTAGTTCTTCCCCTTCCCAAAACAACTTTAAAGCCTCAAGATCTATTTGTCTGCAATTTCTCAGCTTTCTTACCAAGGGAAACGTCCTTGTGTCCACAATTTTTCAGACCAATTGCCCACAAAGCACTAGGGAGATTAAGTGATTCATTTTTCACACACCACAAAACTGTAATGGCTGTGCTTGTAGGATAACCATTGCAGCTCTCCTTCTCAAATTTGGTAGTGTTCATGACTTCAGAAGGGGCAGCCTTCCCTGAAAATTTCCACCCCTTTCCTGTAAAAATCAGATGAAATGATGTAATAGGGCCTACTTCATACACTCACACCAGCACAGCATGGTGAATGCCCATTTCTTTGTGTGTGCTTTGAGGGACACAAATGTATGAATGATCCAGGGTATTCTGAACATTTTAATTCGTAGGCGTATATCAATGATGACACATTTATATATGGAAATCATGTCTGCATGGAAGGCACTGCATGATACTGTTGTGGTCATCTAGTGATGAAGATACATCAACTGTTAATGTCAAGTAAATTTATTTATCACTAAGGATTTCTTCTTAAAGAGTCAGATAATGTTGATGAATAATGTTGATGAATAAGCCTTAAATATGAGGTTGTGCTTATATATCTTATTAGTTTGCATTTGGGCAAGCATTTCTGTATGCATATCATATCCAGGGGCCTTTTCTTTTCTTTTTGAAAAGGAGAATAGTCCTGGAATTAAACAAACCACTCTAAATATGACTTCATGTATTAGGTCTTATAGCGCTGCTGGTAGCTCACACACTAATTGTGTGCAGGGGCTGAATCGGTGCCAGTTCTGGTTGCAGTCTCATTAGCATATTCATAAGTCACGGCCTCATGCAGGTGCCAGAATGCTGAGAAATGTTTTGTGACTACTCAACTCCGCTATAGAAGAAACTCCTAAATAACCCTTTGCTTTTTTAAAAAAAGCCATTATGCACCATAAAACAAAACTGTTTAATGCTGTAAAGTGGACGTCAGGCTTTTTAGCAATTATACCGCAAAGGAATGAAGCAATTTCAGCCTATCCACACGCCCCGCCACCACCCCACTCCTGCACATACTTCACAGGGGCAAGGAGACAGAATATTCAAATTCTAGCCAGGATCAATGAACTGTTCCTTGTTATCAAGCCTATTCCAATTCAGCCTCTGGTGTGTGTGTGTGTGTGTGTGTGTGTGTGTGTGCATTTTGCTAAGGGGATGATGCTGATGGGCTGCATGTGAGGATGATTGCCTGATTGTTACCGGATTAGGCAAATGCGGATTGGAATCCATGGAAAACAACAGGCAGAGAGGGGGAATGAATCTCCCTTAAATAACTCCAAATAAACAAATGTCCTTAGTGACTCTAATAAATGCAAAACAAATGCATGTGCTCAGCAGCCTCTGCCAGTAGGAGTGCCAGGATCTGTCTGGAACAATCTAGCCTTTTGGTGGAGATGCGAGAATGAGGGGGCCTCTAGAAGAAGAAAGAGAAAGTGCATTGCAATACAAAGGGAAGTGAGTCAAATAATGTGAAAGTGATGCTCCCCACTTCTCTTTTTGGATACAGACAGGTAGATAATGTCCTCCCTAACAAGTGCCTTGTCAATCAAAGAGCATGATTTTATCACCAAATATACTGCAATTAAAAGGAAATTTGTTCAAATAATGCTAAGGAGATTTCCCTCATATATATATTTAACAGAGAAAGAAGCATTGAGTAGGATTCAGCTAAGTTTTACTCAAATTAGAGCCCCTGAAATTAATATATACAACTAAAGACTCAGCCACACTTCCCTTTGTCCCATATTTTTTTTCATTTGTCCCTTGATTTCTAGGAACACATCTTTCTTTTGCCCTTCCTCTTTCCCCAGGAAAACCTGTGGCTTACTGCTGAATCAGAATAAATGTCAATCTGTAGAAAACCCTCGTGACGTTTGTTCCAATTAAGCAGGAAACCATCATTTTTTTCCCGGGGAAAGTGACAGGACAAAAGAAAAACATCTCAGATCCATTAGAAATCACAAGACAAAGGGAAGTTTAGATTAGCCCCAAATTAGTATCACTAATTTTAATAGGTCTACTAAGAGGTAAAATGTAAATATCACCCATTATTCTAGCAGTTGCTGCTTTGCCAAAAAAATGCAGACCTTCCAAGTGTCCCTGTTTTCCAGGGACAGCCCTGGATGTATAGAAGCCATCCTGGTTTCTGATTTGATCCTTGAATATCACAATTTTCCATAGGACATCCCTATTTTCATTGGAGAAATGTTGGAGGGTATGGAGCTATCTGACCCCCGAGCCTTCTGAAGACAGCCCTATATAGGGAAATTTTAAAATCTTTAATGTGTTATTATGTTTTTTAAAGATGTTGGAAGCCACCCACAGTGGCTGGACTATCAATATAGAAATAATAATAATAATAATAGAATAGGACATCACAGTTTTCATTGGAGAAATGTTGGAGTGTATGAAGAATGGCAGGATTTTAATGCCAAAGCCTTCAAAAGGAAAGGACCATAGTTCACAGGAATAGACCATGTTTCTTGCATGCAGAAGGTCCTTGATTCAATTGCAAGCATCTCCAAATAGGTCTGAAAAAGACTTCTGTCTGAAACCCTTGAGAGCCAACACCAATCAGTGTTGATAATGCTATTTCTATTGCTACATATTTATGGAGTTATAGATTACTAAACACCACTGAAAGCAACAAGGCACAAGTTAACCACAACTATTTTTTTCCTTTGGTTTTAACACAAATATTATGTGCATCATTCAAGTCCAATACGCTTGTAAAGGGAAATTGCATCAATTTCTACTGTGCAACCTCATCCTATGTAGGTTTCCTTAGAAATAAATCCCAGTGAAATCAAGGAAGTGTGCCTAGGATTTCAACCTTAATCCATTTAAACAAGAATGGAGTGTATATATATAGATAACATGTAGCATATTTAAAAATTGTCAGTAGGATCTATTTGGAATGAAAAGGTAAAGTTAGCTAATGGGTAAATTTGCAAGCTGGTTGCGCAACATATTTAGACAATACGGATTAATCCTTGCATGAATACTCAGGAGTAACCCTCCCTGGGTTCAATGACACTTAGTCCCAATGAAATGTAAGAATAAGAATAAGAATAAGAATAAGAATAAGAATAAGAATAAGAATAAGAATAAGAATAAGAATAATTTATTATTTATACCCCGCCCATCTAGCTGAGTTTCCCCAGCCACTCTGGGCAGCTCCCAATCAAGTGTTAAAAACAATACAGCATTAAATATTAAATATCATTCATTCAGGGCTGCCTTCAGATGTCTTTTTAAGGCTTATTTCCTTCACATCTGAAGGGGGGGCCTTCCACAGGGCGGGCGCCACTACCGAGAAGGCCCTCTGTCTGGTTCCCTGTAACTTCACTTCTCGCAATGAGGGAACAGCAAGAAGGCCCTCGGCGCTGGATCTCAGTGTCCGGGCTAAACAATGCGGGTGGAGACACTACTTCAGGTATATAGGACCGAGGCCATTTAGGGCTTTAAATGTCAGCACCAACACTTTGAACTGTGCTCGGAAACGTACTGGGAGCCAATGCAGATCTCTCAGGACCAGTGCTATGTGGTCCCAGCGGCCACTCCCAGTCACCAGTCTAGCTGCTGCATTCTGGATTAATTGCAGTTTCTAGATCACCTTCAAAGGTAGCCCCACATAGAGTGCATTGCAGTAGTCCAAGCGCGAGATAACTAGAGCATGCACCACTCTGGCGAGTGTACTTAGTATTGTAGCCTTTGTTGAAACTTAACGAAGCACATTCCTTGTTTGCATTTATAATCATTTGCCCAAGTACAAAGGGGTCATTCGTTCCTTGTGCGAGTACACTTGGAGAGCAATTCAAAGAGTGGCATTTGGGGAGAAGGAGTTCCCAACGCATGCAGAAATGGTAACCCTGGAAAATTCAAAGGGACACACACACACGATAACACTGAGAACAAATTGCACCTGGGCAGTCTTCTTTGCTAATGTGTATGAAATATATGCAGCACTCAAGGTCACATTGACTATATCTGCACTGGGATGAGTAGAGGATGAACAGCTCTTTGAAAATGTCATCAATGTATTATGTATAAAATGGATCTGTATTTCATTTCAATGTCAGCCATGCATGTCTCTTTTGTTCCTTTACTTTCCTTTATCAACAAAGCATATGCATTCTGTTTTTCGCTGGGCATGGAAATTCGATTTCTGTTTTCCCCAAGTTTTTTTCCTTTTTTTAACTGTGTGTGTATTTTGTTTGAGGGGTGGGGATTTTCTGTCAGAAGGGCACAGTCCTGTGTTCTTTGGTCCTTTAGAAATGCACACTTGTACTTGTTCTGCATAGGAACACCCCGGGTAAGAGGATGGGCAAGCAATATTGTGTTGTGAAGGATGAGACTCAAGCCCTTGCTCGTCCATTCCAGCCTTCAAGTTACCTCACGACATTGTTGCACTCATAATAGAAAGGTAAGAAAGTGCAAGAAAATACTGCAGTGCGAAAGGTTGTTGTTCAGGGTCCCAGGCCTTTGCCATACTTTGTCTTTGCTTTAAACATGTCCTAGTAATATAAGGACTGCCCTCAAGTAGTTGCCCTACAGAGATTTCCCTCTCCTGTGCTTTAATGTCACCATAAGGTAAAGGTAAAGGACCCTTGGAGTTTTAAATCCAGTCGAACTTGACTACGGGGTGTGGCTCTCATCTTGCTTCAGGCCAAGGGAGCCAGCGTTTGTCCACAGACAGCTTTCCAGGTTAAGTGACCAGCATGACTAAACCGCTTCTGGTGCAATGGAACACTGCGATGAGTGCCAGAGCACATGGTAACGCTGTTTACCTTTTCTCCACAGTGGTACCTATTTATCTACTTGCAATGGTATGCTTTCAAACTGCTAGGTTGGCAGGAGCTGGAACAGAGCAATGGGAGCTCACCCCAGCACACGAACTCAAACTGCTGACCTTGTGATTGGCAACCCCAAGAGGCTCAGTGGTTTAGACCACAGCGTCACCCACTCCCAAATGTCATCTTATAGGATATTCCCAACATGAAATATGTAAAGGGCAGATAGAAGTAAAACAAGTTAAGTGCCATTGGCATTAGTTTCACAGGATGAGTAAAATACATATGAATAAAATTCATTACAAGTAAACGAGTTAATACATTTTGTTTTTTTGTTTTTTCCCTTTTTTAAAAATCATGTTTATTAGAATTTCCAGAAAAATCCAAAATATAAAAGAAAAAAGAAAAAAGAAAGAAAGAAAGAAAGAAAGAAAGAAACATTTACATTTAAGCCTTACTTTCATTAACATCTTTCCAGGACTTCCCCACCCTGCCCCCTCTTGTATTCCATTTCCATTAAATTAGTTCCACAAGTTCTTACCCCAAATTTTAAGCTTATTATAATTGGCCCAATATTCAATTTTTTTTTTAATAAATGTTTATTAAAGTTTTTAAATGTAAATGCACAAATAATAAACAATCTTACTTCTGTCACAAACATAGTTTCATCACTTCTTTGGACTCCCTCGCGTCTCCCGCTCCCATTTACATCGTTAAAAGTTTTTTCCAAACAAATTATCAACTTGTTTACAATCTCATGTCCACTCATTCAAATATAATCTAGCAATTCTTCCAAAAAAATTTATATTTTCTTTAGTCTCACTTATCATCAAATTTAAATCTAATTTAGTGGTGGCTAATTTTTTATAATCTAGCATCCTTCTTAACATTCAACCAAATTACAATGTTTTTGTAGATACATCTTAAATTTCTTCCAGTCTTCCTCCATCTTCTCTTCTCCCAGATCACGGATTCTGCCAGTCATCTCGGCCAGTTGCATATAGTCCATCAGCTGCATCTGCCACTCTTCCAGTGTGGGTAGATCTTGAGTTTTCCAGTTTTTTGCGATGAGTATCCTTGCTGCCGTTGTTGCATACATAAAGAATGTTCGGTCCTTCTTTAGCACCTTCTGGCCGACAATACCCAGAAGGAAGGCCTCTGGTTTCTTAGTGAAGGTATACTTAAATACCTTTTTCAGCTCATTATATATCATTTCCCAGAAGACCTTCACCTTAGGGCATGTCCACCAGAGGTGAAAGAATGTTCCTTCATTTTCTTTACATTTCCAACATTTATTATCAGACGAATGGTATATTTTGGCAAGTTTAACTGGAGTCATGTACCATCTATATATCATTTTCATTACATTTTCCTTCAGAGCATTACATGCGGTGAAGTTCAGCCCAGTGGTCGGCCCAATATTCAATTTAATTCATCTTATATGACCACTTTCCCTTTAAATTCCACCGTCCTTCAACTTAAAATCCCCCCCCAACATCAACCCCTGTTCCCTTCCACGGACTCCCCTCTTTAATACACAGAACCGAACGAAATAAAAAATAAAGAAAACATAGTTCAGAATATAGTTTTACACCCTTTGGATTCCGAATTTCCCTCCCCCCTTTCCCGGTTTCGATCCCCAATGTCCATCAATCTATCTACTGTCATCCTGGAGACCCCACATCCATGTCCAGATCTCTCTCAGCTCCACTTTGCCGTCTTTTTAGTAGTCTTTGCCATCTTTTTATTAGTCTTTAATTTCGAACACCCAATCTTGGAAAAGCTTTATCTCAAGAAGGTCCATTTTTCTTCCATCCAGATCTCTGTATTCAAAAGTAAAACTCAAATTTTGTTTCTTAATCCTTTTAAGTCTGGATGTCCCAAATGCTCCCACTTCCAGCTTAGTCCAATTCTTGTTGTTCTCTTTCCTCACTTTCCTCAGGTTTCTTTTCCTGTTCCGCTGCAAATACATTCTAATTCCAAAAGCTTCTAGTTCCTCTACAGAGGCTTTATTTATTTATTCAGGAACAAAAACTTGCGTCAAGTCCCTTCCGTTCTTCAATAGATATATCTATTGTCTCCTTTAGTGTAGAGACCTCTGTAGACAAAATAGTGTTTCGTTTTTGCAGCTTTCCCAGGAGATAAAAAGTCCTGTTCAATTCCATGAGTATTTTTCCACTTACAACGATTCTTGTAGTGTCCCAAAGCTCCCTCTAGAGGGATTACAGTAACTTAGTTTCCTTCCAGATCACACCCAAAAGTCAAACTAACTTGTTATTCCTTGTTTTCAACAATTTATATCCAAATTGTAACGAATCTAACTGGCAAAGTCATCGTAACAAAGTTCTCCTTTTATTCTCCAACTTTGACAGCTGCTTTGACAGCTGTCAAAATCTCTATATCTCCTCTCCAGGCTCTCTCACGGATCACTCCCGGTTCCCGGGGGGTTGCACTTTAGCTCATACGATCCACTTTTCTCCTCCAGCACAATCTTGTAGTTTCCCATCGTGAAATTAATAGCTTTTATCAATAAAAAACAGACCCTTCTCTCGATCTTAGTTGTCAGATCCTTGCTTTAAATCATCTACAACAGGGGGGAGACGGACTTCCTTTTTGCACCTCCCCCGCTCGTTCCGAATTAAAAAAAAAAAATATTTCCTTTTAGATAAGGTAAAGGTAAAGGTACCCCTGCCCGTACGGGCCAGTCTTGACAGACTCTGGGGTTGTGCGCCCATCTCACTTAAGAGGCCAGGGGCCAGCGCTGTCCGGAGACACTTCCGGGTCACGTGGCCAGCGTGACATTGCTGCTCTGGCCAGAGCCAGAGCCAGAGCCGCACACGGAAACGCCGTTTACCTTCCCGCTAGTAAGCGGTCCCTATTTATCTACTTGCACCCGGAGGTGCTTTCGAACTGCTAGGTTGGCAGGCGCTGGGACCGAGCAGCGGGAGCGCACCCCGCCGCAGGGATTCGAACCGCCGACTTTTCGATCGGCAAGTCCTAGGCGCTGAGGCTTTAACCCACAGCGCCACCTGCGTCCCGATTTCCCAATTACTCACGGGTTGTTATTTTTAGTCCAAATTTTCAATGGAAGAAGTCAGCGCTCTCCGTCAAATGGCATGCGGCTTCGCTCGGCAGGGGAAGCGGAGGACTCATAGCACCACACCACCCCCCGTCCCCCGCTCCGTAGCCTTTAAAAAGGCTCCTTCGCGGGTCGGGGGGCACAAACAGTGCCCGCCGAGTCACCAGGTCCATGGGCTTCTGCGCCCATGGTTTTTGAGGGTCCCCGCGTCGCCGGCGCGGCGGGACCCAACCCCTGCTGAGCAGACTCCCTCCGGAGCTCGGAGGGAGTCCGCCATTTGGCGATGGTGCCAACCCGGAAGTCCGAGTTAATACATTTTCAAAAGTGAAGTTCAGAGTGTTAAAATCGAGATATGGAAATATGGAAACAATGATGAGAGATAGGATTGAGATTTGGAGATATGCTTCAAGGTCCAGACTATGGGAAGTCCCAAAAATTAATAATTACAATTTGGAAGATAATTTGACCTTTTTATTTTAGTTTTTTTTTAATTTTTATTGGATTATGATTTGATATGTTAATTGAATGTTTTTATTGGAAAATTAATAGAAATGATTTAACAACAAAAAAATACATTTTGAGAAGTAAGACAAATAAAGAATGAAATGTAAAATCATATAATCCAGCCCATGTAAAAAAATTGTCCATTCTAGCTGAAGTGGGAAAAACATATATTTTAATACTCCTCCCAAACTAAACAGGCAACTCATGAAAAGTTGCACATAAGGGGTGAGGGGTAGGGACTGGAATACAATTGTTTTATCTGAAATAGTAGCCTTCTTTTTTCCCTTTTATATTGTGCAATTTTGAGATATATGTCTTCCCCAAGTAGTGTTAAGAGATGAATTCCACTTGGCTGCACCACCCAATTCTACTGATAATGGATCCTGGGTATAAGTAGAATGTGCCCGTTCTACCATATACTGAATGCTATGACGTCAGGCATATTGTGTGGAGCCAACGTACCTGTGCCTGTCATTTCTAAAAATATAAAATTTTCAGTGAGTTGCTTTGTGTTTGTGGTATTCCTTCTCTCAAACACTTTGCAAGCTGACTTGGGTACCAGTGGATAGGCATCCGATCAAACAAGCCAATTAATCATCATCATCATCTTCATCAAACCTTTATTAGCATCACAAGCCAATTAATGTCCCTGCTCTTTTTGCATGGTGCATTTAATATGGGACTCACCTTGTTTACATCTCAATTAATGCATTGTGTGTCTTCATAATGGTAGGTTTTCACAGAAACATAGAAATGGCCATTATGGTTGCTTGCCAGAAAGGTGGTGTTTCAAGTTAGCCATTCCCACAAATGTGGCATATGTCCAGGCTTCTATGTACTTAATTGCTTTCAAGCAAACAATAGCTATAACGTCAGAGAATCATTCTATTAGAATATGTGTGGCTTAAAACTGTCATTCGGTTTCTTCAGGGAATGCCAGAAGAAAAGATGCTTTTCACTGGCTTTTTTAACTGAAGTGTAATTGGGTGCTCTATGTGTATACTGAATTGCATTGCAGCCTGCCTTTGTGATAAGGTGGGCTATAAATGAGAGGCAGAAAAGTGCCAGGAAAAATAAATGGCTTAAGTTATCCCCCCCCCCACAAGCACACAAACCTAGTGTTCTCTGGCATACCTAAATTACAATTAGAATGAGCTTGGGGGGTTGGGGGTTGGTGCGGTGGGGGGCAGGACTAAAAGGCAAGAGAAGGAGAATGAACTGCCTTTTTACTCTTGAGAAATGATATTGCCATATTAAGGGTGAAAGCTCTGCATTTTCCTGGTCTAGTAATCACCTTTCGTGGGCACAGACCATGCAATAAAAACTGCTTTAAGAGAGCAAATATTGAATTTTCCTGGGGATTTTATAGAATTGTGCCATGACACCCACACAGTTCACACAGGAGGGTGGTGTCGATGGGAGAGGGAGCTGAATTCCCCCAAGCTATGCTTCATCTCCCCTGTCCTCTAACTGGTGCTGCTGCTGAAAATACTGAAAATTTCTCTAGCAACCTGACCTGCTCCAATCACTGTATTTCATGAACAGATAGGAGGCAGAAATAATCATGAAGGTAAGCCAGTTCATAAAGTCTGTGTTGTTTACCCATAATGTTCCAAATGACATAACCTTTGGAAGATCTGCCCCCTGACTCTGCCCTTTGACTACATACCCTTTGGAGATGAGGTAGAAATTGAGCAAAACCCATTATCAGTAAGGCCAGTGTCATTACAGAGGAGTGTGGCCTGACCGCAAAACTGATAAGAAGCAGTTTAGGAGGAACCTAATGCCAAATACGTAGGGACGCGGGTGGCATTGTGGGTTAAACCACAGGGCCTAGGACTTACCGATCAGAAGGTCAGCAGTTCAAATCCACGTGACGGGTTGAGCTCCCGTTGTTCGGTCCCTGCTCCTGCCAACCTAGCAGTTCGAAAGCACGTCAAAGTGCAAGTAGATAAATAGGTACCACTCCAGCAGGAAGGTAAACGGCATTTCCGTGTGTTGTTCTGGTTCGCCACAAGCATCTTAGTCATGCTGGCCACATGAACCGGAAGCCTTGGCCAGTAAAGGGAGATGAGCGCCGCAACCTCAGAGTCGGTCATGACTGGACCTAATGGTCAGGGGTCCCTTTACCTTTAATGCCGAATACTAGATAAGGTGCAGGGAAGGCTCTGCACCTACTGCAAAAAAAAAAAAAAACTTGGGGAAAATAAGTGTTTTCAAGGATTGTGGTTGTATGAAGAGGTGGTGAGATGCTCAGCGGGCAGAAGATGGCAGAAGGGGGATGGTTGGAGAATAAACAGCCAAGATGCTTTGTATTGTCTTCATGAAGTGTATGCTAATGTATATTCTCTCACAGACTCTTTTGGACTCGGTCCAGTAATGTATTACTGAATAAAGTGGGACTAATGGGGAATTTGGTGTGAACCTTCATACTGAACCCTCAAAGAGATTTCTCCCACAATGTTTCTAGCTTTCCTGAAGATGGGCTATAGCAGGCTTCCTCAACCTCGGCCCTCCAGATGTTTTTGGCCTACAACTCCCATGATCCCCTAGCTAGCAGGACCAGTGGTCAGGGATGATGGGAATTGTAGTCTCAAAACATCTGGAGGGCTGAGGTTGAGGAAGCCTGGGCTATAGGCTAGCAAACTACCAGTAGTTGAGTAAAACAACTAATAACTCAATGATCAAATAAACATCCTGATTGAAGGTAAATGTTACAAAGTTACCTCAAGTTGGCCCAAGCTACAGAAGCCTGGGGAACAGGAAGCTAAGGACTCAGCTATACATCTGCAAGATCCAAAACACCCACCCACCCCACTCACACATGAAAACAAAGACCACCACAGCCAACTACAAATGAACAACCACACCCTAGGCCAACCCCAACCTCTCTCACCACCAAAGGAACACAGGCAATCAACAAAGAACCTACACAAGCAACTGTAATGGTTCTAGGGGTTGCTCATGCGTAAGTTGTCGCCACACCTGGCTGGGTTACCTGGGTGAACCCTTTCTGTCCAGACAGCCACCCATCCATGGCTGTCTCAATCGCTGGCAGAATCCGTAAGTGGGCGTTTCTTGAACTTCTTCCAGCAAAGAAGTTCTTTGATGCCCAGTCTCCTCCTACTCTCCCTGTGTGGAAGTCTTCTGCGCAGGGAGGGAGTGGGCAGCGGAGGACCCGTGCTCTCCCCGCTGGTCTCCGGCGAGGAGTCCTGGAGCCTTCTCTCAGATTCCCCCATCTGCCACCCCTTCTCCACTGGTGCTACACTGATTTCCTTCCCCAGCAGATGGGCTGCCTCTCTCCCTACTGGGACCCTCTCCAGCATCCCTCTGGAGCCTTCCCTCCGCCTCTGGCTCCGATGGCAGTTCCCTGACAGCAACGCTGACACCAAACCCTACATATAGTAAGTAAAATAGAAACATCATCACCTGACCCCACCCCCACCCATCTCCCCCCCTTCACCTCTTTCCCCCTTTCCCCCCTAATGTCTCAACAAATGAAACTGATTTGTAAAATGTTACATGGAAAAAAATAATACAAGAGAGACATTGCAAACACTTTTGTAAATCAAGAAAATCTTTAATAAAAAAACCAAAAAAACTATATATCTGCAAATATAGCATTTTAAGTTATACAAATGTGACACTAAATGGTGATGGTGAGCTAATGGCAAATTCAATATATATATATTTAAAATGTGTTGGTTTTTTTTTTTTTTTAAAAAAATCATTTTCACAGTTTTTTTAAATATGTGTCTCAATTCCAAGTATGCTTCATGCCCTAACTTGTGTGCCGCGTGATCAGCAATCATGTGCAATGACACAAACTGCGGATATAACTTACTGTTGATACACCCATACTTTCCTTTCACCTTTTAGTTCCAAATTCAGATGAGGAAAATGGAATGTCTTGGAACAGCAAGTTGCCACATGTTTTCATTGTCCTGTGTTGCCTTATGAAGGACCTGAGCCTTACTCAGGGGGAATCCTCTTATGAGCTGACCCATATCTGGGTGTAGCTTACACCAGTAATTGGCAGGACGGGTTACAAAGAGGGAGTGGACCCTTCATTGTTCTTATGTTTGCTACAGAGGAGGTTTTGTGGTTGCTACAGCAATACTGAATGACAGGATTTGGAATTAAACTTGGAGAATAAGAGGGGGGGAAATTATTCACTACCCTGTCAAAATTTCCACCAGTAGGTACATTCCAAAACACTGAGCTACTCTGGAACCTGAGATACTGGGTGAGGATAAAATGATCTGGGTGGTCTGGCATTGTGGCTTCCTGGGAAATATAGAACCCCACATAAACTTGATTCCAAATCATGCAGGGGACCGCACCAGTCTCTCTTGGACTACTGCAATGCACGCTACGTGGGACTACCTTTGAAGGTGACCTGGAAACTACAACTAATCCAGAATGCGGCAGCTAGACTGGTGACTGGGAGTGGCCACCAAGACCATATAACACCGGTCCTGAAAGACCTACATTGGCTCCCAGTGTGTTTTTGAGCACAATTCAAAGTGTTGGTGCTGACATTTGAAGCCCTAAATGGCCTCGGCCCAGTATACCTGAAGGAGCATCTCCACCCCCATCGCTCAGCCCAGACACCAAGGTCCAGCTCCGAGGGTCTTCTGGTGGTTCCCTCACTGTGAGAAGGGAAGCTGCAGGGTACCAGGCAGAGGGCCTTCTCGGTAGTGGCACCTGCCCTGTGGAAAGCCCTCCCATCGGATGTCAAGGAAATAAACATCTACCTGACTTTCCGAAGACATCTGAAGTTTAGGGAAGTTTTTAATGTTTGATGTTTTATCGCATTATCATCATCATCATCATCATCATCATTATTATTATTTAGAGTTTACACCCAAACTGGATGTCTGAATAGGGTTTTAAGATGCCCTCCAGTGCTCCACTGTATCCTCTTCTCCAGCACATGCTATTCCCATATGCAGGATTCCCTTCTGACAAACTCTCATCCTCGTCTGTCCCCGTTTGTGGTAAACTAGGCATGTGGGAGGGTTGTGTGGCAACAGCAAAGGACACAGACTGGTGCATGCCCCTGGCCTGAAATCAGTTTGTCCCTCTTTCCCCCTCCCGGACCTACTAGAAGAAGGGTTGGCTAACGAGTGGCTCTCCAGATATTGCCTGTTTCTAATGGAGATGTGAATCCTCCTTCTGGATACATTGCTTGCAGACCACAAAACATGCTTCATGTTGGCTCAGGGCATTTCCGTGCAAAGAGCTACAACACTGGAGTGTGTGTGTGTGTGAGAGAGAGAGAGAGAGAGAAGATGATAATACAGAAAGGGACAGCTACATTTTCTAATGAATTTCTCTCTCTCTCCCTTTTCCCAATCCAAAACCTTTCCCAGTTATCTCTTCTGCAGAGTACTGCACTGTAAAATTCAAATTTCCATGGATTGCACAGATGTATGAAATTGCTCTCAGCTCCTGTCTGACAGCTAGAGCCTGCCTCTGGCCAGTTTTCATCTTCCCTTTCCTCAGGAGGAAGACTTTATTCTGGGAGGAAGGCTGAGAATGCATTCCTCATTGGATCTTTGGGCACAATAACGCTAGAACTACTACATACTTACATTTCTTTTATTTATTTATTAGCAATTCCCTTCTATTACTAACTTCTATTAATTGACAGCCATGTGATGATGATGATGATGATGATGATGATGATGATTTATTATTTATTATTTATACCCCGCCTATCCGGCTAGGCTTCCCCAGCCACCCTGGGCGGCTTCCAAAAAATAATAATTAAAATACTGTAATACATCAAACATTAAAAGCTTCCCTAAACAGGGCTGCCTTCAGATGTCTTCTAAAAGTCTGGTAGTTGTTGTTCTTTTGACATCTGGTGGGAGGGCATTCCACAGGGAGGGCGCCACTACCGAGAAGGCCCTCTGCCTGGTTCCCTGTAACTTGGCTTCTCGCAGTGAGGGAACCACCAGAAGACCCTCAGTGCTGGACCTCGGTGTCTGGGTAGAACGATGGGGGTAGAGACACTCCTTCAGATATACTGGGCCGAGGCCGTTTAGGGCTTTAAAGGTCAGCACCAACACTTTGAATTGTGCTCAGAAATGTACTAGGAGCAAATGTAGGTCTTTCAAGACCGGTGTTATATGGTCTCGGCGGCCGCTCCCAGTCACCAGTCTAGCTGCTGCATTCTGGATTAGTTGTAGTTTCCAGGTCACCTTCAAAGGTAGCCCCACGTAGAGCACATTGCAGTAGTCCAAGTGGGAGATAACCAGAGCATGCACCACTCTGGTGAGTGTGAAATTCAGACCCACCCACACAATATTTCCTTGGCCTTCCTGGCCTCACTTACTTGACCCTTCCCAATATCAAACACCCAAGGCAGGTTGTGATAGCATCACCTCCGTGTGTTGTCAACTTCCTCACTGGCCTTTTCATACACCAAGGGTGAGAATCCCCAGGCTCAGTGGACCGAATGTGGCCCTCTGGTAGGGTTGCCATATTTCAAAAAGTTAAAATCCAGACGCAAATGTGGGTTTTTAGTTGTTGAGCTTTATATGCAAAATTTTTTAAAAAGGGTTGTTGTTTTTTAGCTATTTTAAAGGAAATTCACAAAAATTTACACTTCTGAGATGGGCTGCCATATATCCAGATTTCCCCAGACATTTTAGTGATTTTCCCAGCAACCCTACCCTCCGGGCATTTCTATATACCTCCATCCCCATTGTTCAGCCCAGACACCAAGATCCAGCACTGGGACCCTTCTGACAATTCCCTCACTGTGAGAAGTGAAGATACAGGGAACCAAGCAGAGGGCCTTCTTGGTTGTGATGCCCACCCTGTGGAATGCCCTCCCGTCAGAAGTTAACTATACAGTGGTACCTTAGGTTACATACGCTTCAGGTTACATACGCTTCAGGTTACAGACTTCGCTAACCCAGAAATAGTGCTTCAGGTTAAGACCTTTGCTTCAGGGTGAGAACAGAAATCATACTCCGGCAGCGTGGCAGCAGCAGGAGACCCCATTAGCTAAAGTGGTGCTTCAGGTTAAGAACAGTTTCAGGTTAAAGTACGGACCTCCGGAACGAATTAAGTACTTAACCCGAGGTACCACTGTATAAAAGACATCTGAAGACCTTTAAAAGACATCTGAAGGCAGCCCTATGCTTTTATATACGTTGGAAGCTGCCTAGAGTGGCTGGGGTAACCCAGCCAGATGGATGGAGTACTACTACTACTACTACTATTTCTAACTGGCCCTTGTGTCTCTTCTCATGCCACGTCCATTCGCCAGAAACACGTCCCTCAGTTGCCCTGCTCAAATGCTACTGACCACATTGAAAGTGTTGTTGAACTGTGACCACGCCCCTCGCTTGCCAGATGGAGAGCTGGGGTGCCTGTGTACAAACCTCTGACTTTGGCATGCCTGCATTGTCCTGCTCACTTTTGTCCCTGATTCAACCACCACTGGCATGTGGAAGCTGCACTATCTGTAAGTTTATGTAGCTTACCCCCAGGCTGGTTAGGCTGGCACCTTTAGGTACCAGGCAAAAATGTTCCTCTTTAACCAGGCTTTGGACCAATTGACATCCATTGCCCTTTTAAAATGTGTTGGGGAGGGGGGAAATTATTGGGTTGTTCTTGTTTTTACTACAGTGGTACCTCGGGTTACATACGCTTCAGGTTACATACGCTTCAGGCTACACACTCCACTAACCCAGAAATAGTGCTTCAGGTTAAGAACTTTGCTTCAGGAAAAGAACAGAAATTGTGCTCCAGAGGCGCAACGGCAGCATGAGGCCCCATTAGCTAAAGTGGTGCTTCAGGTTAAGAACAGTTTCAGGTTAAGTGCAGACCTCTGGAACGAATTAAGTACTTAACCCAAGGTACCACTGTATTTTGTGTTTTTATATTGTGATTTTATGTTATGCATCACCCTGAGACCTGTGGGTATAGGGTGGTATGCAAATGTTAATAGTAGTAGTAGTAATAACAGCATTAGCAGCAGCAGAAGCTAACCATTCCTGAATCCACTGTGAATATTCTGTGAAATCACAAGACCTCACAAGAGCTGGAGTGTTGGCTTGCTGGCAAGAGGCCAAATCTAGTTTCTTAACCTACAATATTAATTGCCTGATATTTTATATTGGACGAATTTGAAGAATTGGCATGGACATGCTCAGATTTGGCTTACATAGATCATGATCGTTTCATGCATTTTGGGGATTCCTTCTTCATCACGGCTACAAGAAGGGCCCAGGAGCTCTTCTCCTTTCTGAGGTTTCTCAGGCGGTGTTGTGAATTTCCATTCAGATCTGTGTGGATTTCACAGGGACTTGCTAATAATGGCAATATTGATTACTTTCAAAATGCTGAACTCTCTGAAAATAAATGAGGCAGACAAGTATTCACAGATGCACGGATGCAAGTCAGAAATAATGAAGCTCTAGCTAAACAACAACAACAGCAACAAAAACCCACTCCTGGAACATGAGCACATTAACTGGAAGTTTCCCTGTCCAAAAAAGAGCAGTGGAAGATGGCACACCTTAACTAGAGATCTGTGTGGGGAGACAAGCTTCCACTAATTCAGTGGGTGTCAACACAATTGGCACATTGAGCAGGCACATTCGAGCCCCACTGAATCAGCTGCAAGTACATATATCAGGTACATATCACCATCTAGCAGGGACGCTGACTTGGTCCCAGACTATGGGTATCCAGTGGCACCTGGGAGTCCCAGAAGTCCTGTCTGAGGCCTCGTGAAGGCTTGGACACACCTCCAAGGCCCCACGAGACCTCAGACATGACTTGCGGAAGTCTGGAAGGACCCGAAAGTTGTGTTGGAGGCACCAAGGTTTGGGTGCCAAGTACCTACAATTACCCACACCCCCCCAGGGCTCCTTGTAGTTGGCACCAGTGTCATGTAGAGACATACATTGTTGTATTGAGGTTAAGCTGGGTCCACATTGCCTGCTTCTTTGGGGGAGGCTTTTAGAATGGTGTTAGCCACCCTAAAAGGACGCGGGTGGCTCTGTGGGTTAAACCACAGAGCCTAGGACTTGCTTATCAGAAGGTCGGCAGTTCTAATCCCCGCGACGGGGTGAGCTCCCGTTGTTTGGTCCCTGCTCCTGACAACCAGGCAGTTCGAAAGCACATCAAAGTGCAAGTAGATAAATAGGTACCGCTCTGGCGGGAAGGTAAACGACATTTCCTTGCGCTGCTCTGGTTCGCCAGAAGCACTTAGTCATGCTGACCACATGACCTGGAAGCTGTACGCTGGCTCCCTCAGCCAATAAAGCGAGATGAGCGCCACAACCCCAGAGTCGGCCACGACTGGACCTAATGGTCAGGGCTCCCTTTACCTTTACCTTTAGCCACCCTAAAAAGGTAAAGGAACCCTGGATGGTTAAGTCCAGTCAAAGGCGACTATTGGGTTGTGGCGCTCATCTCGCTTTCAGGCTGAAGGATCCAGCATTTGTCCACAGACAGCTTTCTGGGTCATGTGATCAGCATGGCTAAACCGCCTCTGGTGCAACGGAACACCATGATAGAAGCCAGAGTGCACGGAAATGCCGTTTAGCTTCCCACCACAGTGGTGCCTATTTATCTACTTGCACAGGCATGGTTTCACTCAGCTAGGTTGGCAGGAGCTGGGACAGAGAAACAAGAGCTCACCCCAGTGCGGGAATTCAAACTGCCAACCTTCTGATTGGCAAGCCCAAGGGGCTGAGTGGTTTTGACCACAGCGCCACCCTAAATCTAGCTTTGCAGAAATCTTTTGCACATGTATTCTTAACCAGATTAGGAATGATGTGTGCAAATGGATGATCCACATGACAGCTTTTCTCAAAAAGCAATAGTCGTGCCTGTTTGTTTGGCAGGGATAAGAATAGGAAGATGACTTCCCTCTCTCAACTCTTCCCTCTCTCAACTCTTCCAGCTGCACCTGGAATACGACTCTATGCACGTAGCTCTGATTGTTCTGAAGTATATGAAGAGCAGAACATGGATCAGTGACCCTAATATCTTTCCCAGGCACAGGATGTTGGCATGAATTCATTTGTGTTGAATGATATCAATGAACTTTTTAAAAATGAGTTTCTAATGATAAATACCAACCAAAGAGTACATAGCTGAATATTCTAGAAAATGTCAACCACTCAGATTCAAAATGGTTGTTTTCCTTCCTTGCAAAACTGATTTTGATCTTAATACACTGGCACAATGGAAACTCTGAAAGCAAAATAATTCAAACCAAAAGCACACCATATATTTGAAGCACTGTGATATCACTTTAAACCGTTGTGGCTTCCTCCCAAGTATTCTGGCATCTGTGGTTCATTAAGGGTGCTGAGAGTTGTTAGGAAACCTGACAGAGGTACAATTCTCAGAGTGGTTTAACAGTCATCCCCTCTTCACAGGGAACTCTGGCAATGCTAGGTTTCTGAAGGGAATAAAGGTCTTCTAACAACTCTCTGCACCCTCAACAAACAAAAGCTCCCAGAACTATTTGGGGGAAGCCACAACTGTTTAACATGATATCACAGTGTTTCAAATATGGTATGAATGTGGCCTAAGAAACAGACAGACAGAACAGTACCATACCCTCCAACATTTCTCGGATGAAAATAGGGACGTCCTATTTCATAATAATCAGTTGCTCCTGCTACTCTAGGCAGCTTCCAACACATATAAAACATAATAAAACATTAACATTTAAAAACTTCCCTATACCGGCTTTCAGATTTCTTCTAATGGTGCTATAGTTACTTATCTCCTTGATTTGGGGGTCACATAACTCCATACCCTCCGATGAAAATTGGGACACCCTCCAATATTTTTCTGATGAAAATAGGGACATCATAAGGAAAAGCGGGACATTCTGGAATGGCAGAAACCAGAACGGCTTCTGTAAATCCGGGACTGTCCCTGGAAAAGGACACTTGGAGGGTCTGCGGTACTGACTGTACATGTTTTGGTGCTAAAATTCCTGATCCTGGACACATTGTATCCAGCACTATTAATCATCTGTTTGGAAGGGAGATCTAAATTCACCCCTCTGCTCTCCTCCCCTTGTTCCCTCCAAAGAGATGACTGAAAACATTGTATTGCATTCAATCGGGGCTGTGCAGTACTTTGCCAGATGAATGCATCTTTCTAACAGCGCAACCCTAGACTTGCCAGGTTGTTGAACTTGAATATTAAAGTGATAAATGCCGAGGAAATTGTTACCAGCAGCGAGGCAGATTTGTGTGTGTGCTCTCGTATTACGGTTCGTCAGATGTCAGACGTAGATAGAAAGTGGGAGGCTTGTAATGCCGCCTGAGGCACTTGAGCACCCAATTCTTATTAAAGTTAACTAGAACTAACTACCCAATGCTGCTTCGTTGCTTAGGAATGAGTTCAAAAAACCACAGTGGGAATGAAAGCATTTTGGGTGGGTGGAAAGCATGCAACAAAACAGTGAAGGAGGCATAAATGGATTAAAAACCCAAGACACCCCTATCCCTAGCTACATTAGCTTCAAAGTAACTTCCAGTTACTTCCCAGAATGCTTGTGATTATCAGAAAACAACAATGGTAAACTTTTAGCTCCTGTAATGGCATCATCCCTTTGCATATGAAGCAGCTGCTTCTCTTCACTCTGGATCTAGCCACACATTAAATTCCTCATAGTGTTGTTCCTCCAG
Source organism: Podarcis erhardii (assembly GCF_964252035.2). Taxonomy (NCBI): domain Eukaryota; kingdom Metazoa; phylum Chordata; class Lepidosauria; order Squamata; family Lacertidae; genus Podarcis; species Podarcis erhardii. The sequence goes on from NC_138508.1 coordinate 89,771,664, forward strand.
CTGTTCCTCGGGGACCAATATCTCCCTGCCCTGCTGCCACTTAGCTAGACTCAATCTCCTTGGGAACATCTTTGGCTGGTCCTTATCATGTATATGGGTCCAGCTTACCAAGAAGCAAGGGGTGGTTCCTTTGAGGCTGGGAGACTTCTTTGGTTTGAATGCAGGCCAGCAGGCATAGGATGGAGTGGCGAGGGATCCCCTTGGTTCCAATTCTGTGTGGGCCAGCGATGAAAGACATAGATGCATATGAAGCCTTTAAGCCAAGGTGAGCAACTATTGGAAGCTGCAGCCCCTATTTTCATCCTGCTTATTATTCCCACAGGTTTAGGGTTATGTTATGAGCTGTTCCATTGCAGATCCTTGATGATAGATAAATAAAAGTGGTGACACAGTTGAGGAATTGGTGAGTCAGGTGTCTTCATTATGGCCTGTGAAGGCAATGTATCTGATATAGCTTCTCTCTGGAGCACTGAGAAGAATGAAAAGGGCGGCTACACCCAACCAACCACCTCTACTTGGAGTGTTCTCACCATGATCATGCAAGCCCACCAGTCAAGGAAAGGGCCCAGGGGATATTATGGAGCAGGCCCTGCTTAGTTCAATATATCTACAATGTTTTCAGTCTTTATTCTGATGTTGTTGTCAGAATGCAGCAAAAAAAATTTTCAGCTGGACCTCACCGGAACTCAGTTCCAGCTCTTCTCAGGTGGGTGCCATTGCTATTCCAAGAGAATGAGGAACGTGTTCATGGTAAGTTCTGGCACCTCTTTTTTCTAGAAAAATAGCACTGGTTATTGCCAATCAATTCAACATCAAAAATGGAGCATTGTCTGTGTGCCTGGGCAAGCCAGTTTATCATTTGCCCACACATTTTTGGAACCAAGGGGATCCCTCGCCACTCCATCCTATGCCTGCTGGCCTGCATTCAAACCAAAGAAGTCTCCCAGCCCCAAAGGAACCACCCCTTGCTTCTACCTTTCTGTATGTGCCATATACTGTACAAACACATGCATATGACTAATGAGGATTCTCACATCAGAAGTCAATTATTGCAAACTGGTAGGTGTATACCTAAATGCCACCTGGAGTGTCAGTTTGCAGGATGTCAGCTCACGATTAACTGTGAAATAGGTCACCCATTTTGACATCAGTCTAATATGCATACATTTACAGAGGAGCATGACAAATGCTAAAAGAGCTAGCAGATAAGGGCAGATGTCAAAGTATCAAGAGTCTGATGATACACAATAAATTATAAATTCCAGATTATCTGCAATAAAACTCTCTCTAGTTATCCAAACTTCATTGTTACCGGAATTTACAGTATATATTTCCTACACAGTTCAGTGCTAACTTTACCTTATTTATAGGGAGAGAGCAAGAGAATTTACAAGTATTTTAACAATTTGCCTCTGATCAAACACATTTGTACCCTGAATCTTTTTTCATTGGAAGAAGTAGGATATAACACACTAGACAACACTAGAATGTTTGTGCTTTTGATGTTTTAATGTTTGATGTTTTGGTGTGTTCCTTTATTAGCATCTCCTGTGATCCCAGGAGTTGGGATAGCTCAGTCGGTAGAGCATGGTTCAAGCCTGATGTTGGTCAAAAGATTTCTGCATTGCAGGAGATTGACCTAAATGAGCACTGGGGTCCGTTCCAACTCTATGATTCTATACTTTGTTGGATGGGTGTGGGGCAATAAATGATGATGATAGTAATAATAATATAACACATTTTAGACAAGACTAGATTAGATTAACTAAAATCACTTCCAGATGACCTGTTTATTGAGCACTCATCCTGATTTATTTCCACAAAGTTCATGGGGAGGTTAGACAATGTCAGCTGCTTCTTGAGCATTCATTCCGTTCCATTTAGAGGCAGGCTAGTTTGCCTTGCAGCAAGCAAACACTGCCCCATACTTTCAACTGCTTTCTCTTATCATTTTCTCGTTTGGGGGGCAAACGCATTTGAGACTGTCAAATCAGCTTTTATTACACTGCTTGAATCTGCCAATATGCTTGAATCTGCTTGAATCTGCCAATATGTGATGGAATCCCACCTGAAAATAGAGACATTTCATTGCGAGACTGGAAGTAAATAGGCAACACATAACTTTGGGATTTAACTAGGGCCACTTTATTAACTGCAGCTTGAGAAATTATGAACTGCATAAGGGAAAGGAGACCATGTATGGGGAACACTAAATCCTCTAACAGGCTCCTAAACCTGATGTGAATGGGTGAGCCTATTCTGCAAGGGTAAAAGGTAACATGAATGCCACCTCTTTCCCTCTGCCACACCCATTCAGGTAAGGAGGTAGGTCTTCCTGACTCACGCCACCTTGGAGCTTCACAAATCCAAAGGAGTGTCATCACTTCCCAGATATTTGATGATACTGTTCTTAGTTAAATCTCTTGTTCTTTTAAACTTTTATGGTGTTTTATTCCCCTGGACACGTGTTGTAAGAACATTCAGTTAGTATATTGATTGTTAAATGCTGTATCTACCTTTTTTATAGCTTACGTAGAGAATTATGCAGAAATTCTGGTTTAATATGCTGACTATTTGCTGTAATAAACATTGGTTGATGGAATGAGTGTCATGGGTTAACCTCAAAAGTGACCCATACCTTGCACCACGGGCCTCCCAGTTCTGTGAGCAACTCTGTGGAATCACTAATTATTTAGCTCCCACCACTAATTGCTGCTACCCAACTCTATAGTATGAGCTGGGTGATTTGTTTTGTTTTGTTCTGATAGCCAATTGAAGAAGAGGACAAAAGAATTCTACTTGGCCCTATCTATGATGTGCAGCTAATATCACACTGTATACCAGGAGAGTGTGTGTGTGAGTGATGTCTACAGAGAAGGAAGAGTTGGACAGGAAGGCCTTATGTATCCTCTCTCTCTCTCTCTCTCTCTCTCTCTCTCTCTCTCTCTCTCACACACACACACACACACACACACACACACACACTCCTCAGAGAAATGTGCTCCTACCCAGACTCCTTTTTTGAGCTGAGCAACAGAGGCAGTAGTCTTGAAGCACCCTATGTTGCCATACTATTCTTACTTTTTTATACGTTGTTGTTGTTTGTTGTTAAAAGTTCTAAAGCAAAACAGCTTGTCAAGCAAAACTAGCTCTTGCCTAGCTTTATCCAACAGTAGGTAGAGTCAGACAGATATTGTTATCTTAATGAAAGCCAATCTTTCTTGTCCTTTTTTCACTATGTACACTGAAAATCAAGAGCTAGGTGTCGCTTCTGATGAACTGGGAGAGGTGCCAGTATTTCCATGGGTGTAGATGCTCATCTTTTCCATTGTGTAGATTATGCTATTCATAAACTGGGTGTTCCATGTGAGTTCTTGCCCATTTGAAGGTCCCCAATATCACCACTTTTAAAAGGGAATAGAGATTGCATTGGCTGGCTGCTTTCCTCTTGATTGGGTGTTGAATCATCTTCCACTTATGTCCCAAGGCCATGTGTGAAATATAACAGAAACAGTTGGGAAATGGTTAAAAATAGCAGAAGAGGAATTTAAAAACAATACAAAATCAACAACAATGGCAGACACCTATTGATCTATTGGCATGGAACATCCTATCAATCCGTATAATAGATGCACCTTTTTGCTGCATTAAGAAGACCACTTTAATCTGGGCCTAGTTGAAGGGGTCCATCACAACCAGGCAATTGGAGCTTATCAAACAAACATTGGTCTATGACACCTCCTCCACTTCTGAAACAAACTTGTTCCACCTTCTGGGAGCTGTAAGAATTGGCTGACTGCGAGAAAACTGAAGGCAGGAAAACAATGTTATTATAAAAGAATAATAGCGATGGAGAAAAATAATCCTTTAGGAATGATGTTGTCAGGGTTTTAGGGAGAGAGGAGACAGAGAGCGAGGGTGAGGAAAGGTCGCCGGACTCCAACTCGCCCAGGGGATCGTGTTCGGGGGTGGACACAGAACCCTCTTATTGGTGGGACGAGCAACCAGAGGAGGACTGGCGCAGGAAATGGCTGACGGGACCTTGGCAGGCAGCACCGGACCAGGTACCAATGGAGGAGGGAGAAGAGAACACCTTGGGTCAAGAACCCGAATTCGAACACTCGTACAACGAACTGCAAACAGAGGAGATGGAGGTGCAGAATCTGTATCCTGCGTCCGCCTCCGAAGAGCGGCAGCTTCCACAACCTGCACCCGATGAGCGGAAGGGGGGAAGGGGGGGCTTCGAGGGGGGGATGGATGTCAGGGTTTTAGGGAGAGAGGAGACAGAGAGCGAGGGCGAGGAGGAAGAGGACGACAACGAGCCGAGGTTGTCCCAAAGTCCGTCTAGCGAATCAGAGGATTCCCAGAAGGGAGCCCCCCTGGTCAGGCCAAGGGGCAATAGAGAGGGAATCAGTCAGAGAGAGGGGAACGAAGAGGGAATCCCCAGTGGGAGTGGCAAAGCGGGACCAGCTCCCCCGTCGGAACGGAGTAGAGGGGGGGGAGTTGCCAGTGTGTCAGAAAGAGCAGGACAGGAAGGAGGAAGGGGGAGGAGTTCGGAGCAAGACGTCCTGCCTGAAAGGGAGGAGTGTAGTACCGAGAGCAGCGTAACTGTAGAAAGGAAGGTCAGAGGCAACGTACGCGCGCCAAGTTCAAATATAGAGGCGCGCGGAAATGAGGAGAGCTCTGAGGAGGAGCCTGGTGCCAAAGCACGAAGGAGGGGGGAGCAGGCGGGAGAAGACTCAGCCTCTGGGGAGTCCCGGAAAGAGGGAAGACAGGGGGGCAGGAAGACCCTGCGGAAAAGGAAAGAGAGGAAAAGGTGGAGCAGTACAAGCCTCTTAAATTGGTGCAGGGGAGGGACGGACTCAGAGGGGACTTCTAACATCTAAGGGTAACAGATGCGGAGCCACGGAGTTTGGATGTAATGACGACAATGATCTTCAATAAAACCTTTTGTATATAGCTTGGACTGGACTTTGGTCTCTTGTGAGCTGGGACCCAGGGTGGCTCTGACAGATGTCCTTGAATCTTTTTCCTGAATAATTTTCATGTATTCAAACCCTGACAAATCTACAGCTTTGTGTTTCTCTTCAGCACCTGGCAAATTATCATTCCTATGTTTTGCATACTTGCCACAAATGATTTAGTGGTGGAGTTGTGTAACATAATCAGGTTGGTCTATTAAAATTCACCTTTTGACGGTTCTCAGCTTCTTTATTTAGTTCTGTGGAGACATTTTGTTAGATAAATATGGGACTACTTCTGGATTTCCCACAGGCCACTGTGAGAACAGGATGCTGGACTAGTTGGGCCATTGGCCTGATCCAGTAGCTTCTTCTTATGCTCCTAAACTTTCCCCCATACCTTTTGTGTAGGGAGATACAAGCTCTCCTTTGCTAACTTCAGCTAAGCCCTTCTGGCAGCATCTTTGTAGGACATATGAGGATATGAATTGTGAATTTTCATACAGAGAAAGACCTAGATCAGCTGACCCCAACCTGGTGTTTTCCAGATGTTTTGTATTGTGCAGGCTTTGGATTGATGGGAGCTGCAGCTGGAACATCTGGAGGGCACCTGGATAGAGAAGGCAGACCGAGAATAAATGAGGGGATTTGATTAGGGACTTATATTCATGTTTATGGCATCTTGTTTTTGTTTCCGTGTCCCTTCGTCTCTCCATTCACTTTTCCCATTTTAGACTGTGAGCCTCCAGGACAGGGAGCTGTCTGTTTTTATTTCACATAGAAATAGCTGTTTCTTATAGATAATGACGAGAAGGGAGAAGATATGCCTACATTCTAACCATCATCTGCAACAAACTAGAAGAAAATTGCTACATTTCTAGGTCACCTACAGGTAGCGATGGAGGAAATCACAAGCTCCTTTTTTCCTATTCATTCTCATTCGTAGGAGCCTTTACAGATTTCAGAATTCTGGGCATGAGCCAATCGAGAGAGAAACATATTTAAATGTCATTGATTTCAGTGAGAGAGCCTGAATTTGCAGGAGGTTGCAAACCTATGCACACCTAGTTGGTGGCAAGCCAAACTGTCAGACATAGGCTTTATACATATTATTGGCTTAAAATGCAGTTAGGTCATTCTTTTTCTCAATTCAGGTCGAGATTGGGGAAATCACATCAAAATGCATCATTTCCCAAGAAATTAAGGATAGTTAAAGGAATGATACAGATTGTGACTAATGTCCTGTGCACACCGCTTTCCAAATGCAGAGTGTGTACGCAGCTTTGCTGGTGAGGAAATATACACAAGAGTTAGGCTGCACATTTCTCACACTGAAATTAATCAATTTTAGGTATGGCTCATTACTTTTTGCAAAATAAAATTGCATCAATTTCAATGGAAACAGTTAGTCAGAATAGCAGCCAAACTGCTTTTTGACATGCAGATCTACACGGAAGTAATATTCACTGAATTCAATGGGGCTTACTTCCAGGTGGGTGTGCATAGGATTCCAGCATCTGTTATTCCATCCACCCCACATAAAACATCACACGTGTATATCACATGTTAGCTTCAATAATTGCATTATTAGGGAGTTTCCCACATGCATGTATACCACTTGATTTCTCATTACCTAAATATTTAATGCATGATGTCATGCAGCTGAGTATTCGAACTGACTCCGAAGATCGATCTGTGGTGGCTCATTCACACATGCAAGTCACAAACCTTTGATGCTGCAATCATCAAGTGATGAATATGCATGAGCGAATTATCTCATAGAGTTGTTTGCATCCTCTGTGCAAACAGTATCTTGTTGATTGGGAGGAAAACTTCCCTGTGATAACCTTACTGATAAATTAAACAGGATTGAATTGGCAGACTGGGAGCTGAAACGTAACAGGTGTGATGGTGGTTGTGGAAGCACAAAAATGGCCATGAATAATAATGTATCCCATTTTTTATTTAATTGCTGGTTTATTAATTGCATAACCCACCTTTCTTCCCAAAGGAGCCTGGAGCTTCAAGGAGCCCACGTCCATTTACATCAGGGGGACGAGGGAGTCTCAGTTCCAGCGGGCAAATGAGGCCCTCCAAGATTCTCCATCTGACCCTCAGATCTTTTCCCAGGACACACCAATCACTACCCTTGTACCCCAAGTGTTTTGTCTGGACAGAATCTGTCCTTGAACTCTGATACAGTGATACCTTGGTTCCCGAATGGCTTAGTTGCCGAACAAATCTGCTCCCAGATGCTGCAAACCCTGAAGTGAGTGTTCTGGTTTGCAAACATTTTTTGGAAGCCAAACATCTGACACAGCTTCTGCTTGAGTGCAGGAAGCTCCTGCAGCCAATCAGAAGCCACACCTTGGTTTTCAAACAGTTTCGGGAGTCGAAACTGTTCCAGAACAGATTAAGTTTGAGAACTAAGGTACCACTGTATTGCCTATTGGTTGTTAGGAGTAAGTGTATCTAAGAACTGGCCTACTGTCCAAAATAAGAATATAAATTATCATTGGTGTGTGGTCTGTGGACCAGTGGGACTAGCCTAGACCCCTAAATGTTCCAGGCAGGACCTTTCCATTCACTTGCTTAGCCAATGTCTACAGGCTCTATGTATGTTTGTGCCTCTCTCTCTCTCTCTCCTCTCTTCCTCTGTGTTTATCTGATTATGTCTTTAAAGACTGCAAAACCGTATGACCCTGCAGAGCAATACACATGCACGAACAGGAAGCAGCTTCTTGAAGCCCCAATTCTCCCTTCTTTTTTAAGAAAGAGCGATGAAGAAAGCTTGAAGTGCCTATGGGCTAGGGGTGGGAGACAAGAATTCTCCACTAATGCTGTCATATCTGTCAGCTTGAAATCTCATGCAATTTAGGCTTAAGACATATTCTTGGCAATACATACTATCTCCTTTGGTGTTGCGACTGTTCTGTGCATGCTTAAGGTCCTGAATGGCTCTCTTCTTCCAGAAAGAAGTGTGGGCACCATTCGTGCTTGTCTGAATGTGAGTAGGATTGTGGTCTTCTCCCATTGAGCTCACAATCCTGTACAAAACAAGGTGTGTTTTAAACCATTATTGCAATCTTCAGCTTGTATATGGGTTTGTGAGGCTACTCAGCTTCATAGCGCTTTTGAAATGCAAGTTCAAATGATAAAAGATTGGGACATACAGTCTTGTCAAAGGAGCATTTTTGAGTCACACTGATTCAATGTGTTCAGTTTGAGCACATACTTGATTTGCTCTCCCCTCAAAAGCAGTGTGACTTAAAATGTGTCTGTAGCTGGCTGCACCTGGAATGGTGGTTGTTTTTCTTCTGTCCTTTAAACAGAAAGTACAGTGAAACAAACAACAACAAAGCCACCAAACACCAGGCTAAAGTAGCTACTAACATACCATCATAAATGGCATTCCTAGAGTGTTCCTAATTATATGTTACCAACATCTTTTCTAATTCACAATTATAATGATAAACATGTTTCCATCTAGCATGCCTTTGATAAAGCAGGGCTAATTGACAGTCTGAAAACAGTGAGATAAAATCCATACTTTTTTTCCTGAAGTGCTGCAAATGTAATTTCCTTGCCAGCACTATTCATACAGAGCTGTATAGACAAGAACCACTGTGATCCACCAGCCTCTTAAGATGGGATGCTGGTATTCAACCTCAGCTAGCCTATTAATAATGAGATGAAGAGACAGTGCATCCCATAAACCATAAAAGTGCTAAGATAAGATGGAATAAGATAGACCTTCAAAGACCCTAGTCTCCAGCAATGATGTAAGGATTCATGATATATCTGTATCCTGAAACCCAAGCTTAAGTCTACCTCACCATATGGCGCTTGCCCTTTCATGTTGCTGAAGCATAGATCCAAACACTTGATAATATCTGCACCTGGAAGATGGTGAAGTTTTCGTTCCTATTTTTGAAGGGCAATATCCCCAAAAGTGAGTAGTTTTATAATCTGAGGATAGTCTGGTCACCTGCACGGATTAGATAAAAAGTATTATTCAAGGTGTTTCTGGACACAGCTTTATACCTGGATGCTCAGGTAGTGGCTGTACTCATGAGTCCCTTTGCTTTGCTGAGGTTGCTCTGCACCAACTTCATCTGTTTCTGACAATGACAGGCCTTGCCAAAGTGACAGATGCCTTAGTTCCATCTAGATCAGGTGTCAGCAAGGCTTACCGGGCATGGGCCAGATCACTCTTGCGGAGATCCACCATGGGCCAGACTGGCATAGCGTGACGCTGTAAATCACATCTGTGCATGTCCACAGTGCAGGAAATCGCTTCTGCACATGCCCAGACTCTGTAAATCACGCCTGTGCAGAAGTGATTTTCACCATCTGGGCATGCACAGAAGCAATTTCCGGTGCCGCGGACATGCGCAGACCCAATTTCTGGAGTCTGGATATGTGCAGAAGCGGTTTCAGGAGCCACATAAGAGAGTCCTTGTGCTGTGCTGTGCCGGTTTAACACAGCGTGGAGGGATTCACCGAGCGGGCGGCTCGGTTGGGGGGCAGCTCATGGGCTGGTTAAGCGAGACTCATGGGCCACTTCCAGCACATGGGTCTTAGGTTGCCGACCTCTGATCTAGATTGAATTATTGCAATATGCTCAATATGGGGCTATCTTGAAAAATATCTGGAAACATTAGTTGTGCCCAGAATGCAAGGATGGGTGGTGGTTGCTGTTCACATGCAGGAGCATATTATACCTGTCCTTCAAGGATTACACTGGCACCAGTTTGTTTCTAGGCAGAATGTTGGTGATTACCTTTAAAGCTCTAAATGGTTTAGGCCCAGGAGATTTTAGGGACCACCTTATCCATATCAGCCTACCTGTGCCCTGCATTCTGACACATAGACCCTTACAATCATAGAACTGTAGAGCTGGAATGGACCACAAGGGTCATCTAGTCCAACCCGCTGTCCAATGTGGGGCTCAAACCCACAACCGTGAGATTATGAGTCTCATTCTCTACCATCTGAGCTAAGCTAGTTTCTTTTTTGCTTTCTCCGGGCATGATCTGTTCTACATGTCCAAACACCCTTCCTTTTTTGGCTCAGAGCTTTCCCGATGAAAACACACCCTTTAAAGCTCAATCCAATTTGACATTTGCTCCAAGTGAGGTTTTGCTGGAAAACCCCACACATATGGAGCTTTTAAGCACAGGCCTGTGCCTAGAAAGAGTGGGGCAAAAGATGGGTAAGCACTACATCTCAGCTATGGCAGAGGCTTGGCTGATGGGAAACAGAGAAAGGGCATTATTTTGGGACACTTTGCCCCAGAAAGCTCAGTTGCCTGCTTATGATTGCCATTCTAAATGCACTTACTAGAGAGTGAACCCCATTTAGAGTTGCAAGACTTGCATCTTGGTTAAGTTGCAAAGGGCCAACATAGCTTTTTGTCTGAAGTTGTTTATTTATTTGTTGCTGCTGCTACCACTACAGTATTGTTCCACTGCATTAAAATTTCCAGTTCTCGTTTATTTGTATATGATCCAGTGCAATTCCCTAAAAAATAAGTCCATATTTAAATAAGTGCTGTGCATCAGATTCCATTGAGCCACTCTCATGTAGATGGGACCACTGCCTATATGATCCTACCTATATTTTAGCAGCTATCAGTTAATTTATTAGAAACTGTGTGTTACTCTGAAGGCATGCTTGCTTGTTTCACAATGAGGTGGGTGTGCCCAAAATGAGGTTTAGCTAGATGTCTCGGCCATGCCTGTTAATGATGGGCTCCTCTTCCTTTTGCAGTGGTGGAAACATTTACATGCAGATATACACATTTCTGTATGCAGTTTTGACTAACGGACACAATTTTGCAAGCACCATTGACTTCCGTGTGATTTACTTCTGAATAAATATGCTCAGGATTCCATTGCAATGTCTCAATTCCCACAGTAATATCTGAGCCTAGTAAAGCACCCCAAGATAGTATTTCCCTGTTATTTCTGCATGCTAGACATCTTCTGAATGCACTCCCATGTGGTTAGATCTGACTGAGATTTGCAACATTTGCATCTTGGAGGCCAATCGTTGCTTCGGGTCAAACTACAGTAAGAAATGCAAGGGTCTGTGTGTTGAATAATGAGAACTTGTTTATCTGGGTCATTGCAATGCTCTGGAAAGCTCTACAGGTCAGCTCTAAAGGGCTTAAAGTTTTATTAGGCCATCAAGACTGCAATCTTCAGCACAATTACTTGGAAGTGCTTTCTACTGAAACCAATGAAACAGATGGCTGTTTCACATATGCATGATCATCACTTGATTTCACTACACTAAATCGCTATGTGTAATGACTGGCAACTGAATGTGTGAACTGATTCCACTGCAAAATGCTGTATGGGAAGGGATGTGGCAGTCCTCTCCATGGTGTTATACGGTGGATGATTTTTCCACACGTGCAAGAAATCACAGGGTGCAGCGGTCATCATGGACTGGTACAAACTTACAAGATAACACCTGGCTGTGGAGCAGGGCCATGCATGTCCACCTGTCCAATATCTAGATGTACATGTGTGGGCATCCCATCTGCATAACACACACACAGTAAGTTCAATGTCTGTTGTATAGAGCAGCACATTCCATATACAACATAAAACCTGGGAATCAGTGTGCAAATGAGACACCCACTCGACTACATCTGGTGGGCCCATAGGCTGGCAGACAGGCATTGCCAGTGGCAGGAAGTGCTTAAGCAGAATTCTGAAATCATCCAAAGAACCCCTGGGCAGATCCAAATGATAGGAAGCCAGTGTAACTTATACAGGGGTAGATTATGATGGTGTAGCTATCCCTGATTCCAGACTTGGTTCAGGAGTGGGGCTACTGCTAACTAAGCTGGCCTGAGCAGGGCAGAGGGAAAATAAGCCCTTAAAATAAGAACACCCTTTTTGCCACTGTAACTCCTGCTGGGCTATGAGGTCATGTGACCAAGCTGAATGGAGTTTGAAATGGGGTAGGTCTCCTCCTGCCTCATCCCTTTGTGAGGGACTTATTTCAGCCTAAGATGAGTTAGAGGACTTAAGCTGGTATGAGCTGGAATGAAGGACTTCAGCCAGCATAGCCCTGACTGAACCCAGGCTTAGCTGGCTCAACCAGAGATCCGCCTATTTCAAACTCCACTCGTCCCAGTAACTCTTTGGTTTGGGTTGGTCCCTAAGTAATGAATGCTTGTGGGTGAACCCAGGACACATATACAACAATCAAGTGCAGACCGTGAAGGGCATGTATGTAGGAATGAACAGAGCTTTCCTTTCAAGTAAATACAGTGAGGTTTACGAAGCATTTAAATGAAGCATCCATTCAGCATGATAAGGGAAGATCAGCCCCTGGTCCCAAATATAACATTTCCTGTTTACATCTCTGCATTTCATTCTGGCATTGCCAAATTGATCTTCATCTCCCTTTTTGCTCCACTCCCCATGTGTGTCTGATCTTTTTACTTGGCTAGTGTCAGGTTTTGGCTTCATCAGGCTCCTGCCATGCCCCATTGCTGTCCACCATAGACCCTGGAGTCTTATTTGCTGTTGCTGCCTGTTGACTTGCCCTCTCTAAACCAGTGAGCACCAAAAGAAGGTGTATTAGCCTCACTTGCCTGCCTTTCTCCCCAGTGGCGTAGCGTGGGGGGTGCAGGGGGGGCCGGCCGCACCGGGCGCAACATCTGGGGGTTAGGGTTAGGGATAGGGTTAGGGGGCGCAAATCCAGGGTTAGGGGACGCAAATTACTTGCTTTGCCCCGGGTGCTGACAACCCACGCTACGCCACTGTTTCTCCCTCTTAGTGAATAGTGTTGTTAACTGGGTAAAGTTTTGGCCACTGAAGCATCACCAAAACAGAGAAAATGCATCACCCAAAAAAGGACACAAGAGAGGGTATAGATTTGCATATGCTAATTTGATTGAAAGGTGTACCTTTATAAATAATGATTTAAATTACAATGCAGTATGTCTTGCCCTAGTGGGGAAGACTGCAACCAAGAGACCTGTTTTCAGTCTTCTCTGTCGAGGTACTGCTAACTGTTGATGGGCAACTTCAAGGTCCCTCTGCTCCCATCTTAAGTTCCTTTCTCTGCAGTGGGACTTAGACCAGACAACCTTTCAAACAGATGGCTGTCTTCTGTAAAATGGGACATATGGCTTCTCCAAGCAAACAGACAACAGCAAGGGCAATGTGGATGAGAGAACTCGCTGAGGACATCTTGGCCACGGTATTCCTTATTAGTTTGTAAGCCTGAGGAATTGCACTGTCACTCACCCATACCTCATTATTCTAACACCTTCCTTGGTCTATGCCCCATTCTCTGAAGCCAGCACAGTATTCACCTGTCTGTGCCAAGTAAACACTTACAGAGACCTCACTGGTTCTCACTAATTTGCAACAAGAGCTTACTACGTGTGTGATTCCAAACTTGAGACAAGTCCACCATCAATGTCAATAATTCAACATGCTGTCTTGGAGCAGAGCAGCAATGTGACATGTTTTGTACATGTTATGCTCATGCTACATAATTATGTCCCTGGTGGCTAATCAAAGTGGGTTGTCAAAGTAACCTGTACATAAAATACAATATTTTTAGATATAATATATGTATATTTGGCATCAGGTATAAAAGGGAAGGGAAAGTGCTCTTCAGCTCAATGTCTAAATCCTGAGCTTGTCTCTCAACGCAGCACGTCTCATCCCAGATGGATGAGATGCAAATGTAACATGTTGCAGAATGTCAAAAGACACCTGTACAGAAATAACAGAAATATGTTGTGGCCTAATCCCTTCTTGCCTCAGTGACTCACATTTGGAAAACAGCCACGATAATATCCCTCTCCTGTCTGCAAGACACATTTCTATTTCAGTCACAGTCTTTCTTTTCTCCTTAGTGCAGGTTCACGACCTTGTAGCCTTATGCATTTTCTAAGCAATGTACCATTTAAAATCCTTGACATTAAAAAAGTACTTATTTTAGAAAGACTATGTGTATGTGCTTAGAAATATAAAGTGCACGAACTAGTTATTCAGTGTTGGGTTTACGGAGGAGGATAAAGTAGAAACAGGGGTGCACAGATTCAGGGCAGAAAGAGGAATTCTGAGCTCATTTGTCCCTCATGGAAGCACATCTCATGGCAACAGCAAAAGCAATGGTAGTGGAATTCTCAGAAAGTCATCCTTACAGCAAAAGCTTTTCAAGGTATATGGTACTGCCAAAATGAGCATGGGTGTCGGTTTGTATGACCACCAGTAGCAAATCTTCATAGACTAGGCACACGTGGCTGATTTCTTAAACAAATGAGTCTCTTCCTGATCTACACAGAAGACAGTAGCAAATCATGAGTTGGAGCAGAGACATGACCTCCTGGCAGGTGGGCCACTGCCGCTTACCAGGATAAGGAAGGGCAAGGGTGGTGCAGACTCTGCGGGTGCTTTTGCACCATGCCTCCCTGTTGCCTCTCCTCTCTCCTTCCTGGTAAGGAGCAGTGACTCACCTGCCAGGTCAGACAAGTGCCTCCACCTCATACCACCATCTGCTATTGGCAAAAGATTTATAAGCAGCCCGCTCATTATATGGGATGTAACAGTGGCCATACCCCAGGAATAGCTTTGACTGGCCAGCTGAAACAGGTGAGGGTAGCTGATGTGTCTTAAGCCATTTGTGAGTTAGGGTCTTCTCCTGCGTGTGAAGAAAGGCTCCAGCAGATTGAGCAGATGAGGCCAATAGTGGGTCAAGAAGGCAGTTTCTGCACATGCTGTACAGCAGCGGTTTTCAACCTGTGGGTCCCCAGATATTGTTGGACTACAACACCCGTCATCCCTGAGCTCTGGCCTTGCTAGCTAGAGGTGATGGGAGTTGTAGTTCAACAATATCTGGGGACCCACAGATTGAGAAAGGCTGCTGTAGAGGGAAGTGAGGGGCAGGTGGAACTTGTCAACCTGGGAACAAAATGGCCAAGATTGACACTTAAATGGTAAACGATTAACTATGGTTTTGCCATGCTGTGTGGATGTGGCCAGCGTCACTCGTCATGCTCATTAGTTTACCACTGCTTAAACTGATAGAGCCTATTCTCCCTTTTGAAATGTATTCTACTAACATGTGCATATGCATAGCACATGCAAGGTAGGATTTTTGTACCCACTGCAGGTTGAAGCAGGAAAACCTAATTTTCAACACCATCTGAATGCAATTAGCTGGGGAAGATGAAATGTTGGCTAATATTGGAGCATTTCCAGGTGGAGCCAAACAGAATCCTGCCACTTGAGAGACCCTTTGGGCTTCCCTTCCCCTGAATGCTTCCCCCGCTCTAGGCAACCAACATTCTACATCCTTCCCTCTCTATAAACATACCCAGCTGGCTTCTGGCACCGAACCACGTCTTCCCTTTGAAGGAGTTCTCCATTCATCCCTCCTTCTCAGAGACAAAATCTGAAGTCTTTAATCAAACAAAAGTGTCATTGAAATCAGCTGGAGGTTTGCTCAGTCAAGCAGTGCATTACTTGCTAACGAAGTTCTGAAGTTCAGAAAAGATGACGTCTGCATTTGCTCAGCTCTGGTGCATCAGACTCACAGAGTTAGATTTGACTTTCTGATGGCTCATGCTAGAAGTAGAGGCTGTGCTAGTGGCACTAGAAGAATAAAGGAAACTTGTAAAGAAAGGAAAAACCTAAGCCCACAAATATGTTTTCAAATAGCTTTAGACAACCACAGTAGGATGCCCCTAGATCATGATTCCCAAGATGATGGAGAGGAGGGTAGGGGAAGGCGGATTTGAAGGCATTTGGAATCAGATGGAAATATGGTTGTATGGACCTATGCCTTCACATGAATGTAGATATATGGCTGCTGTGATTTGCATTACCGCTACATCTTGAAATATACTCTGTTTAGGAAAGCAAGAAGCTCTCTTCCACTTTGTCAAACCATTGATCCATCTAGCTCTGTATAGTCTGTGATGACTGGCAGTGGCTCTTCAGGATTCCAGACAGAGGTCTCTCCTAGATCTACCTGGAGATGTCAGGTATTAAATCTAGGACCTTCTGCATGCAAAGCAGGTGGCCTGAAACCAAGGTATGGCCTATCACATACAAATTGTGTATACTTGCAGTAGCTGTGTGTGACACACACAGAGACAGAAATAATAGTTCTGCACAATCCCAGGTTGGTCATGATCTAGAAACATCCCATGGAAGGCACCAGCTGTATGAACTGGCCAATGCTTTCCTTGGCGTTCTGAGAATTGCTACATTCCAAATTATGATCTCTCTTCCGCTCTGCAATATACATCTTAAAATCGGATTCAGTATGAAATGGCTTAGCTTGTTCTGTTAGCTACATCCTGAATGTTGCCAGCATAGGGGATAAGATTTGGGACACATTTTAGGACATATTTCAGTAGTCTGATATTTCCACTGTGTTTTGAAACACGGAGGACTATGATTCTCATTCTAGTGGAATCCACTTCTTTGTAACTGACAGGAGGGATCAATACATCCAGTCACTCAAATTCACAAGGTCTCTGAACAGCAAACCCTGTTTGGACATTTCTTCTTGTTGTTGCTAAAGCAGGAAAAATGTGTTTACATCCATTGAATACATATCTATACACAGAGATATACACTACAGTCACAAAACCAAAACCTTATTTGCTTTCATGAGACAGTGGTGGGGGATTACTACTGGGATAAATTTCCATTTCCATCTTCCCCTTCCCCTTCCCCTGGTCAAAAACAGAGAAATAACTCATGTCCTTTTACTGGTGAGTGGGCTAGAAAGAAGTCAGAAGATTTCAGAGAGGCTGAAAGACTCGCCAGCCACTGATCATGCCTCACATTGCTTTTCTTTTTTAAAATGCATAAAAAGAAAAGAGAAAACTCTACCCTCGGCCACCACATCTATAAGTACAGTAAGCCAACCCTCATATCCTGAAATCCTCAGAAATTTCTACTGGCCTATGCCATTCTTTGCCACATTTTTTTCCCCCTTTCCTCCCAGCGTATGGTCAGTGCTCAGTGAAATATCAGCCCGGCTTTTTGTTTTGATTTCCCACTAAATGCATATAATCAGGATATAAGTGTTGGAGAACATTTCAACTAAACAGCACCAAGTTAGAAAGATTTTATTCTGGAAGGCAGCCAGAATAACCCTCTCCTTGTTCCTGTGAAGTATTTTATTTTTTCCCCCTCATCTCCACTGCCTCCTTCTGGTGCATATCTCCTCTCACTCTCTCTTCCCCCCTATTACCAGACAACTGCTGCCTGGATAAACCCCAGAAAGTTCTCTAGCATACTATAAAATGGATAATTTTCACGATAAAATGGTGGAAGTGGAATATAACTCAGGCATAATCCACTGCTTTACGGAAATTGGTTCCTTCTTTCTAAGACATAAATTCCCGAACAGATACCCCATTTAGGGTCAAACTACATATTCATAAGAAGCACAGGGGTACCATTGATATGAATGTTGCCATGTCACATTCTCCTCCTACAGTGGAACGTGCCTTACTATATACTCAGTGTCTTTATATTATTATGAGAATTCCACACACACACAAACAAAATACATCAGCATTAGCTAGTAATATGAAATGGGGATGGGGAGGAATGAAAAGTGTACTAATGTCAGAATACAATTTTAATATCAAATAACAACTTAGTGTGATTACTATTCAAATCCAGGACATCTGGAAGATTGCTTCTTCCTATACATTCTACCCTTTCCCTAAGATCAGAAGCACAAAAGTCTTCTCTGTCCCATCTAGTACGGAGGCATGGTTGACGGCAGCAAGAGATAGGGTCTTCTCAGTAGCTGCACCAGTATTTTGGACCAACTTGCTCAGTGAACTGTGGCCAGTCCCATCTGGATCTCTTGTACTATTTTTATTCCAGCAGGCTGCTATGTGCGATGTAAAGGTCACATTTCATTTACAATCTCTGCTTTTGTTTTATTTTATTCCATGGTATTGTCAGGCACTCAATGGGCAGATACAAATTTCTATATAGATATGGAAAGTAAATATGAAGTTGCACTCCATCTTATGGAGGTGGAGGGGAGCCTTAATAGCAGCCTGTCTTCTTTGGAAGAAGCCCTGTGTTCCATTAGGACATGTATTCAGTCCTCAGTCTCTACAACCTATGAATGCAGACACCCCAATCTACAGAAGTGTCAGGGTAGAATATCTCTGTGCCACTTGCTGATGAACAGACATAAAACTTCTCCTCTTAGCAGATGGATGGCTATGATTGTCAATGGGTGACAGAGCTGACCATGTGTTTAGCAATGTGTGAATGTTGCAAAAGTGCCATATGTGCAGTCCTAGAGGCGGGATATGAATGATTCCCCTGCCATGTAAGCAAGAGCCTTCTGTGCTTGTATTATGTAGAATTTGTGTTTGGAAAGCTGTTGCTGCGCATTATTGTCTTCCATTATTAGGCTGGGGCCAGATAATCCACTATTTCATGGAATTGTGGAGTTGGAAGGGACCCCAAGGGTCATCTAGTCCAACCCTCTGCAATGCAGGAATCTCAGCTAAAGCATCCATGACAGTTAACCATCCAACCTCTGCTTAAAAACCTCCAAGGAAGGAGAGTCCACAACCTCCCAAGGAAAACCATTCCACTGTCGAACAGCTCTTACTGTCAGAAAGGTTTTCTGTATGTTTAGTCAGAATCTCCTTTCTTGTAACTTGAAACCATTGGTTTGAGTCCAGAGCAGGAGAAAACAAGCTTGTTCCCTCTTCAATGTGACAGCCCTTGAGATTTTTCTTTTCACTGTTATGATTTCCTTCTGAAGTCTTCTCCATGACTTTGACTCAGTACTTCACAGTGACCCTGAAAATAAGACCTTTTTTATTATTCCCCTTCAATTGAGTCCTTCATTCAAGGAACCAAGAGTCATCTATTGTTCTTCTGTAAAGGCTGACCAATACAGAAGCTATTATTTTGTCTGCAGAAGAGGAACTGTTATACATCTCATGGTTTCTGTGCTTTCAAGCAAACAGAGCTTTCTTAACAATTGTCCTCATCCAGCTGTTCCTTATATACTATATAGTATACCATTCCAGTGACGTAGCGTGGGGGGTGCAGGGGGGGCCGGCCACACCGGGCGCAACATCTGAGGGTTAGGGTTAGGGGGCGCAAATCCACGGGTTAGGGGGCGCAAATTACTTGCCTTGCCCCGGGTGCTGACAACCCACGCTACGCCACTGTACCATTCATAGAAGAGAAGAGAAGAGCTTGGATTTGATATCCCGCCTTTCACTCCCCTTAAGGAGTCTCAAAGTGGCTAACAATCTCCTTTTCCCTTCCTCCCCCACAACAAACACTCTGTGAGGTGAGTAAGGCTGAGATACTTCAGAGAAGTGTGACTAGCCCAAGGTCACCCAGCAGCTGCATGTGGAGGAGCGGGGACGCGAACCCGGTTCACCAGATTACGAGTCTACCGCTCTTAACCACTACACCACACTGGCTCTCATACTATAACTTTCACTTTAATGCAGGGGTGGATAACCTGTGGCCCTCCAGAAGTTGATGAACTGCAGTTCACATAATCCCTTACCATTGGCTCGGGGCTAATGGGAGTTGGTAGTTAGCAGGCTTATGTCCTCCTCCCCTTCCCTCCTCTTTTGTAGACAACTCCTTTCCATTTTGGATCTCAATGTGGTTTATTTAGTTAGCATCATTTTTATCCTGCCTTTCTGCTTCTATTATGTTAAAAACAGAGTGCTAAAGGTGGCTAGGAACATTTTTTAAAAAACAAATCAAATGCAAAACTGTAATATAAAGACACAAAAATGCATAAAAGAGACAGGGGAATAGGTTTTTTTTTTTTTTAACAGAGTCAGCGTAAACAGTTGGTGTTGTGTGTGTGCCAGCTTTTCTGCCATCTGCAATTAGCACTTTATCACAGTTTGCAAATACAGTTAGAAGCTGGTTTGCAGTGATGGTTAGAGCAAACTATGGTTTGCACAAACCCTGATTGTACATGGAACGCTTGTTATCTCTGAAAAGGAATAATGTCTATACAAGATTCAAAGAGCCTGTGGGACACTTGAAATTGCCCATTAATGAATGATTCAGTAACCAAGCACGATGTAGCTAATTCACTCATATATATATTAGAGTGAATTGGCCACATCCTGCTTGGTCACTGATATATATATATATATATATATATATATATATATATATATATATGAAATTCTGATCTTGCAGATATTTCATATGCACATCAGAACATTTATGAGGCTCAAGAAAGACAGTACCAAATGGGTACTTTGATCATCAAATCAATAGCTTTTTCTCCATAAACTTCAATGGGATAAGAATTGGAGACATGGAGTGCTTTAAATTAGAATCTGAAAAGAAGGTCTGGTATTTAATAAGCAGGTAGTTTTGAAAAGAAAGGGAATGGGCAGAATTCCACTGCTCCCCTTGAGAGAAACAGAAAGGTGTATATAAAGGCATCTGAAGTTAGATTCTGCACCAGCTAGGTCTGGAAATTAGTTTCAGAAGTTCATATTTTCCATTTACTCTAATCCCCTTATCCCTTCA
The DNA here is from genome assembly GCF_964252035.2 of Podarcis erhardii. Classification (NCBI taxonomy): domain Eukaryota; kingdom Metazoa; phylum Chordata; class Lepidosauria; order Squamata; family Lacertidae; genus Podarcis; species Podarcis erhardii. The sequence goes on from NC_138508.1 coordinate 89,792,185, forward strand.
ACTAAAGTCACTGGGTTTTTTTATTATTAAAAAAAGTATAATTGAAACTTTTGAAAAAAATATAGCAATTCTGCATATACTAGAAACTTGGCATTCATGGAGCATTCCCAAAATGTAGTGATTTTCTTTATTTCATTAGAACTTTAAAAAAGTAATTAACATACCTACTGAGGAACAAGAACAACCCCAAAAAGATTTTCTAGAGTAATAGCATTCATATTTCAATAGTCTGAAAGAGATGGTTAAGGAAGGCTGAGGCTATTACATATTTAAGAGCTTTGAGACAAAAGACCTTGTTTTCTCATCAGTTATGAGCGCATAATTAAAACAAAGAACTATGTTAATTTCATTCATTATTTAACCCACATACTTTGCCAACCTGCCTTTTTAAACTGCCCGGTGGAGGTGGTGAGGATATTACTGAGGTCTTTAGAAAGGTTTCCTGCCTATTGTTCCAAAAGAAACTACAACGCCATAGACCTGTAGTAAACCCCCGTCGGTCTCCAGTTTATCATATCAGCATGAAAGCCTTCTGAAATGCACTAGTTCACTGCTATACCCTGATTTTGGTTGACTCAGAAAAAAGAACAACAGCTGTTGACATTTGATTTCATTAATTACTGATCTTCTGAGAAGGGCCAGATGGCAGACTCTGAACATGTAGGGCTATCGCAGAATCTGGTTGGGACAAGGGTGAAGCCAGGGAGAACTTGATAGTTTGTGGATGGAAAGTGGTGGCATGAGGTTGGTCATGGACAGAGCCTGGAAGAAACTGGAGTCTACTGAGGTTTCACACTCCAGTAGTGGTTTACCTGACAGAAAACAGAGCAGTGTTTGAATTTTGGGCATATCGGGGAGCATGGCATCTTTAGCAACTGATTTGCTCTAGAGAATTTGCTCTAGAGATAATTAGGCTCCACTCCTATACTTTCTGCCAGGAGCAAAACCCATTTTGGAACTTAGTTTTGAGTAGACATGCTGAGGATTCCACTGTAAATAACAAAACCAGAAAAGGTTACCATCTCTCACCTCTCTGCTCCCCATAGTTTGAATCACATGCAACTCTAGGGAATCTGGTGAACTCAGTTTCTGAAGGGGAATCACCTGATCCAACCCACCCAGACAAATGTGCAGATCAGATCAGCAGTCTGCTCCAGTATCTGCAAGTTGCCACATTTCCTAGTAAGCATGTTGTTGTTGTTTAGTCATTTAGTTGTGTCCGACTCTTCATGACCCCATGGACCAGAGCACGCCAGGCACCCCTGTCCTCCACCGCCTCCTGCAGCTTGGTCAAACTCATGCTGGTAGCCTCGAGAACACCATCCAACCATCTCGTCCTCTGTCGTCCCCTTCTCCTTGTGCCCTCCATCTTCCCCAACATCAGGGTCTTTTCCAGGGAGTCTGGCATGAGTTTGACCAAACTGCAGGAGGCAGTGGAAGACAGGAGTGCCTGGCGTGCTCTGGTCTATTGGGTCATGAAGAGTCGGACACGACTATACGACTAAACAACAACAAATATATCCAAAGAGTTCAGATAATGGATGCTCACTCTTGCCAAGTGGGTGGTAGTTGCTGCCCCTTGCCCTCCGCCACCATCCCATGTTTTTTGGATGTTTGGGAATTCCCCAATTGGAGCAATCTCAGGGTGGGACTTCCCATCTGAACCCAATTTCAAATGGGACAATCTAAGACCCTACTGGATTTGCAGTGGTCTGCTGGCTGGAAAGGGCATTGGCTGCTTCCATACCCATGCCAGGCAGCAATGCTTTAATTCCCTCCACTGCTCTGAAGCACCGTAAACCTGAGCACCTTTTTTGGGAAAACTTTGAGGACTTAATTCCTCCCAGTCCCAAAGCTAAACTTGTTTTGGATACAAGATAGTGGCTGAAACCTTTCAAATATTCATTTCAGCATTTCCCCAATACATACATTACAGAGATGTTAAGAAGTGACAGGTTATTTTTTTCTCTCAATTACACTTGGGTTATTCTGTAATTAAATACAAACGAATGGGGTGATAATTGCCCACAACAGTATTAGACTCAATAACAAAGGGTAGCTTGATCCACAGCAATTGGCAATGAAACATCAAGGTGCCTGCCAGCTGTGACAGGATTCCTTCCGCAGTTCAGCTGGTAATTTGGCACCCCCAGTTTATAGGATCAGCTTTCAGTTTGAAAGAGAAAAGTGCAGCATTCAACCAGCAAAGGAAAATGTTGTAGAAGCAGATATTTCTAGCTTGCTAAACTGCAGTGTGTCCTCATGACAGCTCTGTGTGGGAGTAATTTCTCCCTAGACACTCACCAGTTGGTGATGCATGTTGTAAACAGGTTACCTGGGTACCTTGAAACCATGTGCAACTTGCCCGGAGATCACCAAGCAGCAACTCACTGTATCAAAGTGGGCTTTGTTTCAACTGGTATTCAAAACTCCACACACATATATTAGTATTTCTGAAGTATGCATATAATGGTGGAGCAGCTGCTAAACCTAAAAGACAAGGCATCTACAAGAAACCTGACAACCACAACAAGGCACCATGCTTTACTACAGGAGTAGCCAACATGAAGCTCTCCAGTTATTGCTAGACTACAACTCCCATCATACCTGGCCATTGGTCATGCTGAGTGGGGCCTGACAGGAGTCTGGCAATGTCTGGAATGCACCATGTTGGCTTCCTCTGGTTTTACAGTGTAACAACAAGGTAGCAAGTCCCTCACCTGATACACTTACAATCTAAAATTCAACTCAGGAGGCACAACAGAATGAGGGGAGGAACACAGAGGCGAAGATAAACCACACAGCTCATTCCATCAATCTTCAGCTACTTCCATCAATCTATTAATCCCCAAGATACTACTGTACTCTTTTCGGTGTATTTGCTTAAATTGGTCCATATTGCCACGTTGCCTATCTTTATACAGTGTCCAGTGTTGGCAAACTTTATATATATATATATATATATATATATATATATATATATATATATATATATATTTGCTTTCGTAGATTTTCACGGGTACAGGAATGCAGGTTTTGGTGTCCTCGGGTGTCTTCCCGTGTAAAAGTTGGGGTGTCTAGGCGACGTTTCGACGAGGTCTCACTCGTCATCTTCAGGCTGGTGCTTTCGGCTTCTTGTTACTGGAACAGAGCAGGATCTCAGTGTTTGAGTTCCTATAAATACTGTAGAGGGGGTGTGGTGTATAGCCTCCAATGTTCTGGGCAGAGAGGAAGTTCCCAGGCTAGTGTGCCTTTTCTTCTTTTGTTCCTTAATTACTTGAGAGATATCTTGAGTGATTTCTTGAGTGATATCCTGAGTACCACTTAGGTGGGTCATTAGGTGTGGATTAGTTGTTAAAGTCTTTGTGTCTTGACCTCTTGAACTTTGTGAAGAGTTTTCCTGAGAAGATGGCTGTACTGTACTTAGTTGTGCTCTGGCTTGGCTTCGTGTATAGGGGCGAGCTGTGGTTTTGTGGCTTGTGTCAGCCAGATCTGTGTAGGGATTGCAGGGGGGTGCAGCATCCGGAGGTGCCACCATGGATTGGCTACTGGATGGTGTCTGTAATTCATCTGTGGAGAGGGTCTGGGTTTGGGTCTGGTGTGGTTGATTGGTGTTGGCGTTCTGTGTGCCTCTGGATCTGGTGTCAGTTTTTGTGGGGAGGGCTAATTTCCAGATGTCTGGCAAGCGGGATGTGTCGTCACGCTTGTTCATGTTGTGAGGGTGTTTCTCTATCTCGATGGCTTCCATGATTATTCTCTTGTGGTGATGTTCCGTGTTAAAGAGCAATTTGGAATCTGCAAAATTAATTTCGTGTCCTGTTTCTTTCATGTGTTGGAAAAGAGAGGAAGTTTTTTCTTCTTTTTTGACGGCATTCTTGTGTTCTGCGATACGTGCATTTATTCGTCTGTTTGTTTGTCCAATGTACGTGGCTGGGCAGACTTTGCAGGGTATTTCATAGATCCCTTGGTTTTCCAACTGGATTTTATCCTTGGGGTTTCTGAGGATATTGGCTATTTTTTGGTTGGTGCAAAAGGCTGTTTTGATATTGTGTTTATGGAGGATTTTGCTAATTTTATCTGTAGTGCCCTTGATATAAGGAAGGAGGGCCATGCCAGAGATAGAGAAACACCCTCACAACATGAACAAGCGTGACGACACATCCCGCTTGCCAGACATCTGGAAATTAGCCCTCCCCACAAAAACTGACACCAGATCCAGAGGCACACAGAACGCCAACACCAATCAACCACACCAGACCCAAACCAAGACCCTCTCCACAGATAAATTACAGACACCATCCAGTAGCCAATCCATGGTGGCACCTCCGGATGCTGCACCCCCCTGCAATCCCTACACAGATCTGGCTGACACAAGCCACAAAACCACAGCTCGCCCCTATACACGAAGCCAAGCCAGAGCACAACTAAGTACAGTACAGCCATCTTCTCAGGAAAACTCTTCACAAAGTTCAAGAGGTCAAGACACAAAGACTTTAACAACTAATCCACACCTAATGACCCACCTAAGTGGTACTCAGGATATCACTCAAGAAATCACTCAAGATATCTCTCAAGTAATTAAGGAACAAAAGAAGAAAAGGCACACTAGCCTGGGAACTTCCTCTCTGCCCAGAACATTGGAGGCTATACACCACACCCCCTCTACAGTATTTATAGGAACTCAAACACTGAGATCCTGCTCTGTTCCAGTAACAAGAAGCCGAAAGCACCAGCCTGAAGATGACGAGTGAGACCTCGTCGAAACGTCGCCTAGACACCCCAACTTTTACACGGGAAGACACCCGAGGACACCAAAACCTGCATATATATATATATATATATATATATATATATATATATATATATATTTATATGTATGTTATGGGGAAAGAGTTAAAAATTCAAGAAGATAACAATATCTTAAATTATATAACCTAATCAAAGTTGTGAAATTTTGGGCTCACACAAGGTGCTGCTGAACTTTGAAAGACTGAAGTCTTCCCTGGTTTGGGTACTGTCAAGCACAGTTCATCTGACACCAGAGGCACAAAGATCATCTGGGATCTACATTAACACCCCCCCCCCCCCGCATTGGAAATCTCACTGGGGGAAGCCAACATGCTGTACTCCAGATGTCAGACTCCCCCCAAAAATGATCCCCTCCCCAACACTGGATAAAGGATAAGAGAGGAAGAATGAGAAACTAAAATTGACAGATTTGTTCATCCTGAATCACAGCTTAGGCTAAGAATTTTTATTTCTCCTCCCTGTCTGAGGCAATACTGAGCTATATAGCCCAAATGTCAAGCCCAGAAAAAGGCAGTTTTCTATATACCATGCCAATCATCTTCACTTTTTGGTCTTTTTCCACTTAATTTGCTCCAGATTTTTGTACACTTAAATGTTTCTGTCTCTTGGAAAAAATAAAGTAATAATAATTACTATGATTGATATAAGTATGGCATTGAAGTTGAGCAAGTTTAGTGAACTCATGCTTGAAACTTCTTACACATACATTCATCTGTACTGTCTTACATTATGATGTATGCTTCTGTTAAATAGTTTTCTCAACATGGTGGGGAAGAGGACATCCTCCGCTTCATAGTTTCCAGAAACCTATCTCCATAATGTAATTTATTTTCTGCGTGTCCATTTAACAAGTCAGAGAAATTGCTAAAAAAATATATATCATATTGGTTCAGAGATTTTTTTCCCCAACCGGGTTTATGCAATCATTGACAAATGGCTTGTTCCGCAAATTATACAATACAGCTCAAGCTTGCAAACTCTGCTTGCTGCTGGTTGGCAAACTCAGAGGGAAGTTAATGAACTGAAACTATTTTACCATTTGGGAGAATAACTCCATGAGAATGTTAATAAATGTACAGAAACTTACGAGCACAATTGCATGATGACGAAAATGATATTCAAGCAGAGTGGCTGACTCATAGCATTAAAAAACAAAAGAAAAGAAAAAACAAAAAAAAAACAGTGGAAAGTAATTAAAACTCGCTATTTGTGAAGGAATGAGATCCATTTGGAATGGAAATTTGAATTATTTTTGTTCATGGCAAATCAACACTCTTCATAGAACATAATGAAAAGGGAAGTCTGGAATTCCCTGTGGGATTTAATCAAATGTAAAGCACAAATGTGATTTCAATTTCATTCATGTAAATTCTAGAGATTGATTTAAATGGGATATGTAAACACCACAGCTGTATTCACTGAGAGTCTTCCTCTGTTTGTTCGGAACTGTAAGAAAAGGCTGTCCATTCACCATTATTCAGAAGTTAGTTGAGACAGGAGAGGCTTTAGAATCTCAACAAGTATCACTTTCAAAGCATCAACTTTTTAAAAACAGCAATTTCTTGGCTATTTGGGTAATTAAATGTTGCCTTTGCCTAGTCAGGGAGTAACAGCTGGTCTCTGAGTCAGGAAGCAAATATTTCCTCTCCAGATTTTTGGTCTACAGCTTCTATCATCCTCACAGGTTCCCACCTCACCATTTTTGCCACCACTGGAGAAGGAACACAAAGCTAGCTACTGGTTTCCCCTGCCACTAGGGAGGAAGGAGACCAGCAGCAAAGCCTTGTGGAACACCTTTCTCTCTCGCCTAAATTTGGTGAGGGGGGTCATTCAGAAAACTCTTGAGGAGTTTGCCCACCCCCTGCAAAGTGACAAGGCTTTGCAAGGATTCATGCTGCCTCCCCCTAGCACAAGGGGGGGGGGGCAGTGGGGCACTTTGTCCCAGGTGCCAAAATGTATTGGGCCATCCCTGTCCCCTGTCTTCCCTCTCCACTATGCCACTGTTAAGAGGCAGTGGGTTGTATCCAATGTTAGTCATAAAGCAAATCCACTAAAATGAATGGACATGATTGATTTGGGACCATTAATTAGAGTGGGTCTGCTGATAAGGGAGGGGATGAAATTTGATTCAGCTCACACTTCAATCACTGAACCTGCCTAATTCACATTCTACTAAACAATATGTGAACTGAAACACAACCATCCTTTGAAATTTGCACTTTTCTTGGCAGATGAAGATGATAGACTACACGGGACTGGCAGAGATGACTGGCAGAATCCAGGACCGGGGGAAAGAGACGGTGGAGGAAGATTGGAAGAAAGTCAAGGACTATCTTAGGAAACACTGTAAAATTAACGAATGTTAGAATGACATGGGTTTAGAAGTTAAGTGGTTTTCAGCGGTAATGATTAAATAAAAAGAAAAGAAAGGCTAAAAATTAAATCAAGAATAAAGGAAAGGATTTGCTGATTTGATAAATAGAAATTGGAATACAGAATGGGGAGGTATGAGGAGGTCGGGAAAGTAAGTCACAAGAAAAAAAGAGATTGAAATTATACTTGTTTTTGTTTGTGTTTGTATTGTTGTTTTGTTTATGTGTAAAATTTAAAAATTTAATAAATATTATTTTTTTTTAAAAAATTGCACTTTTCTGACGTGCACACACAGCAATTGAAATTTGCACTAAAATAACGGTGAATTTTCATCTAGACTTCCTTTTTTTTCAGTTGCAAACTGTTACGGAAATGTAGAAAATGTGTAATTGGGGATGGGTAAATAGAGAAACTGGAATCCACAAATTTGCCCATCCCTAAGTAGAATTTGTTTGAAATAAAAAAGAAAGAAAATGTATAATGTAGAAAATGTATAATTGGGGATGGGTAAATAGAGAAACTGGAATCCACAAATTTGCCCATCCCTAAGTAGAATTTGTTTGAAATAAAAAAGAAAGAAAAAGAAATTTTGGTCCTGAAAAGCAGGTGCTAAGGGCAATGAGGAGTCCAGCTTGCGAGCATCCCAGCAATTTCTAGCTAGACACTGTGGAATACTGGGCTAGATGCAGCATTGGTCCATTCAGATGGACTCTTATATTCCTACTAAATATTATCAGGATCCTTACCAATACTTTCTGCTTTAGCCCCTCCAAATTTCAATGCCACTTTTCACATCTTCAGAAATTGACTGTTGAAGATGTTGGCATATCATCTTTTTCCTCTCTGTATGGCTGGCCAATGTGTAATAAGAGGTCTGTTCTACAATTCTGACAAGCTGCTACAACGTTAATACAGCCGAAATGGAAACCGAATCCTTTTCATTATCGGCTATCATCACAAATTCCTTGCTGTTGACACAACATTTCCACATATCCAAATTCTTACTGAAAGCAGCAAAATTATGTGCCTGAAGTTACAGCTTTCGTATATGAGTTGTTCACACATAGATTCTGGATTTTTCATCTCAGTGATGGAAGCATTTTTTAAATTGTAAAAAGTAGGAGGGTTCCTCGAACAAGAGCTGAATCAAAGCTACACAATAAGATAATAATCAACACACGGGATGAAATCTAATTCACTGTCTTGGTGCAATGCAGTGAGTGAGCATATGAAGTTGCCTTGTATATTTATTCAGACCATTGGTCCACTGAGCAGGTTAATAAATGATAACTGGCACCACCAGTGATTCTTCAGTGCCCCAAACAAAGATCTTTCTCAGCACAGTTACTAGACACCATTTCTCTGGAGAAGCCAAATACCTAACCTAGAATCTTATCAAAACAACTACATGAAATCCTTCCCAAAACCCAGTCCATAGATGGCCGGGTGCAAGGAAGCTACACATAGTGGCTATGTCTTCCCCACTTAGATGGTCCTGTAGGCCACATATGCTCATGTGATTGCCAACCCTCTTCTGCTATACCTACAAGCATCCAACAATCTGTTTATCCCCAGCCCCCTGTGTATAGGTCTGCTCTGATCCAACAAGACTGGGGAGGGCTAGTCACTGGGCTCTTGGTCACTAGTTAGGTTCAGGACTGATTAATTTTTGTGGACTTCCATGCCCAGCAGGGAACTCTGTCCTATGAAACTCCCAATTTACTCAGAGACAAGTGAGATCAAGTCTTTTCTTGTCCTGCGGCTATGGACACAATGATGCCTAAAATCTCCCCCACACCCCGGTGCATTTTTCATATTTATAATTTGACTGAAAATCTTAAAGTGGCTAGAATGAACATTTCCTTTTTATTATTTCCAAGTGACTCCCTTCTGCTCACTCAGCTGCATTAAAAGCATTCAGAAGTAATGCATCTCATACCAAAAATATCCATCCTTAGCATCATTTATGAAAACAGGCTCTGATTTAGATCTATGGGACTGCCTTATGAGACCATTTCACATATTACAAAGCAGCACATTTTCTCACGTTACTCTCAGCATGAATCCTTTCTCCTTCCACAGTTTATCCAGAGCAAATCAAATCTCTGGTGGCTTCCCCCCTGCTGGGATCCAGAAGGTTCATTTACTAACCTTATTTGCATCTCCTCCCTTTCTCACAGTGAGCTGGCTTCAGCTAAAAGGCAATGACTGAACCCAGTGATCCTCAACAATGAGCTTGCATTTGAACACCAGGTCTCCCTAGGTCAGGCTCTTTAAATGTGGCTCTTTAAATGTAGTTGGACTCCCATTTCCATCAACCCAAGCTCCACCCAGCATGGCCAATGGCCATCAATGATGGAAGTTGTAGTCCAACAAATTTTGGAAGGTCAAAGGTTTCCTCTTCCTGACCTAGGCAACTCTACCCATTACAACACATTGATGCTGCACATAGCAGTGTGCTGTTAGTGCATAATAGCATACAATGGCAGGAGAAAAATAATGGTTAGACTCAGCCCGCAAGCCAGAATATTGTCCAGCATTTATCACTGATTCATCGGATTCAAATCCAGTTCCATAACAACCACAATGACCCTGCCCATGGTATGTCAGAAGTGGAACACCAATGCTCCAAGTTACCCACCTTGGTATATAAACAAAATGCTTCAAAACCCAGAGAGCACCCAATGCTTTCTATCAAGCTAACCAGGACATTGGGGCATGAATCCTGGCACTCCATATATCAAATGTCAAAGGCAACTTTATAGTAAACCCCTATACACATCCTATTGATTTCAGTGAGACTGAATGAATGCAGAATCCAACGAACTGCTTCCACTAGTGAATTTTGGCTGTGCAACAGAACTACCACTCCCTTCTCTCACACAGACCGTGTGCACAGCCTAAATCTGCTCTTCAGTTTTTCCCGACCCTCCATAGCTCATTTGAGGAGAGCACAGTGGGCACACTGGGAGAAGCAAAGGAGAATTGGAACTCCATGGGATCTTGCAGCACAATCCTGTACACATCTGCCCAGAACTAAGTCCCATTGAGCTCAGTACAGCTTATTCCCTAGTAAGTGACTGTGGTATTAAAGTCCCCCCCCCATTTATTATTATTATTATTATTCTCCTCCCCATTTCTCTGCTTTGCAAAAAAAAAATTGCCTCATGAAGACTTCTGGAGAACATGAAAGCTTTCCATTATTTTGTGACATTTTGGTTGTCCCTAATAAAGGTATTGCGGATATCTGATATAAGAATGTACTATGCTACCACCTTTTTAGCTCATTTCCCCCCTCGCAGGCACTTTTATTTTATCCACTTGGTAGAAGAGAAATCGTGAGTTATTTAGAATCAGTGTTGATGCTAGACCTAGCACAGTTTAGCCTAGAGCACTGTATTAGCCTCTCAAAGGGACCAACTTTGAGCAAAGAATTGTCAGCGTATATAACTGCTCTGCTCCACTGTGATAAGTCTATAACATGGACAAGTGCCACTCATTCAAGGCTTACACTACTGATGGAGCCACTCTTTTCATGAGGAAACAGCATAAATGGAAGGTTGCAGTTTGAACTGAGCCGGTTTACAGCTGCCCAGAAACATCTTGAGGCTCAAATAAATGGTACACAAATGGATGAAGAACCTCCCACCCACCCTGAATATAGAGGGTGGAATTAAATGTTGCACTATTACAATTGTGCTGCTTGCCAGATGGAAGGATCTCCCCCTCTCCACCCCTCTCGACTGTTCTGGGGGGTTCCCTCAAGCCCACAGAGCTGATTGGGGGGAGCACAGCGGAACAGGGGGTGGAGAGGAAAGAATAGACCAGTTGCACCAGTGGGACTCATTGAACTGGCCTAGGCTAGTACAACTGTTAGTTGGAAGCAGCCCAATGTAAGCAAAACTTAAAACTTTTATTTTAATGTTAGATAAAACAGCAGTAGAAACATAGGAGACTACTTTAGACCCAGCCAGACCATTGGTTCATCTAACTCAGTAATATCCACTTTGACTCGACATGGCTCTCCAAAGTTTCAGACAACATACATTCCTGGTGGTGCCAAAGATTAAACCTAGGATGCTCTAGCACTAAACGGTGGCCCTTCTCCAATTAGAATATGACCAGTTCATCAATTAGGCAACCTGAATTGGCACCATATGGATTGGGCCTACATATGGAGCACCCATAGCGCCCAAAATCATATACATAGGTCATCCTAGCTACTTATATAGGCCACATATGAAGGCTCCGTTTCACACAACTTGTGCCTCAATGTGATTCCTTTCCAGGTTTTGAGCCCTCTGGCTGATCCATGCTTCCCAGTAATAATAATAATATTATAATAATTTATTATTTATACCCCACCCATCTGGCTGGGTTTCCCCAGCCACTCTGGGCAGCTTCCAACAGAACACTAAAATACAATAACCTATTAAACATTAAAAGCTTCCCTAAACAGGGCTGCCTTCAGATGTCTTCTGAAAGTTTGGTAGTTATTTTTCTCTTTGACATCTGGTGGGAGGGCATTCCACAGGGCAGGTGCCACTACAGAGAAGGCCCTCTGCCTGGTTTCATGTAGCTTTGCTACTCGCAGTGAGGGAACCACCAGAAGGCCCTCGGCACTGGACCTCAGTGTCCGGGCAGAACAATGGAGGTAGAGACGCTACTTCAGGGATACTGGACCGGGGCCATTTAGGGCTTTAAAGGCCAGTAGGTGATCACATTGGGAATAAGAATACTACAGCCTAATCTCTGAGATTCCAAAGTATAAGATCCACTGATGATAGTGGTCCCTGCTTTGGCAATAACGTGAGAAAATCAAACACGATTGCTTGTTGCAAATACTTGGGGGTGGGGGGGTGAGGGGAGGATGGCATAGAAAACCCTGAGGATCAGCATTGCATCTCATGTCTGACCACTGCTACTGCATTCTCAAGACATAAAACAATAACTGTAACAAGTAGCAGCTTGACCATCCTTCATTCTTTCTCATCATAACATTGTAGACCACATGCCCCATTTCAGCTGATCCAATTCTGTGCAGAGGGAATATAAGAAAAGCCTGATCATCAGTGTCCATTAAACCCAATTCTGACTCTCAGACAGAAGAAAGATTTTAAGAGTTAAGGGAGGGGAAAGCTATTCCAGCTTGGATAACCAACATGTTATCCAACATGTTGGACTACGATTCCCATCAGCCCCAAATAGCACAACCAATGGTCCAGGATGATGGGAGTTATGATTCAGCAATATCTGGTGGGCACCACATTGACTCCTCATGCCTTTGAAGGTAACTACTGAAACACCCTGGGAAACTGGGTGGAGGAAGCTACTGAAGTAGGGTCAGGGAGAATGATGTGATGGATCTACTCCTACGCTGCAGGTCCTGCTAGCTTGCCCTGGCCAGTGCAGGAGGTAGAGGAAGTTTCTTCCAATTTTTCACTACACCAGCTCCTGTAGATGAGGGATTTGAGGTCCTTTGGAATATCCACACAGACAGGGTTTTGGATCATGTGGATCCAAATCTGCCAACACCCAACCAAAAATGCCACATTTTGCAGATTTGTTATTTCTGCCACTGTTGAGAGAACTAGGGTGAGGGAAAGTTTTCCACCCACCTAGGAAGAGCCTGCAACTGGTGACACATCTCTCTGCTGATGTAGGCTGGTGAAGACGCAACTAAGCATGGTCCTACCACCCCAGTCAACAATATCAATGTGTGCATTAAGACTGCACTCTTAGTCCCATATCAAAACTTGACACAGATTTGCAAATCCTTGCTTTTCCTGATGACCAAACAAATCAACAAACTTAGATGTTTTGAGGTTTTTAGGAAGACTGAACCTGAAGTGAAATTGTGCACAGGAATTTAGCCTGGGTCTTCTCCAAGGCAAAGACTGGGAATCTGTAGCCCTCCAAATGCTGTTGGACCACTACTCCCATCATCCCTGACCAATGGCCTTGCTTCTAGGGCTAGTAGGAGCTGGAGTCCAAAAACATACAGAGGTCCACAGGTTCCACATCTCACTGTAAGGCCCAGTTTACAAGTAAAACTGGCATTCCAGCTGGCCCTGCAAGCCCCACCTATGTGAGGGCCTCTCTCCTTCTATGAACATGTAACAAAATGGTTCAGGCTAGGTAAAACCACTACTGGGGAACCGCTTCAAAAAGGAAGAGTGTCCTGAAAGGTGATATAATTAACATGAACCACAAGGGTGCTTCTTCATCAAAGAGACGAGTCAGATGGAATGGCAACAGCCGGCCAGTATTTTAACCAATGAGGCTCAGTTTGGTGAGCTCTCATTAAGCATTTTGGCATTAATAACGTCTATCTGGACCAAGGTTTAAAGAAAACAAGATGATTATTTCTTCTTTGGGAGAAGAGTTTGGCCAGTGCTGATTTTTCTTTTCAAGTTAGCTATTTATTTCAATACCTAAAACACAACATATTCATGATATTTTACTACCACACTGTGTCCTTTCCCCCATCCATTCATCATAAAGCTCCAAATACCACCCATGTTCAACTGTTTCCAATGCGATCATATTGTTGTCCATTCCACAACCAAATATATAGAACCCATTCATCATGCTGCTGCTATAAGCAGAACGCAACACTAAAATAAGAATGTAGGATATGCACCGAAATAAGCTTGGACAGCAGTGCTCTTCTCAAAAAGGAACCTCTAATTCATATCTTAGTCAATTTAAATTGTAACATTGCACAGGATAAATCCCATTCAGCTTTCTAATAAATACGCATGTGAGATGCCCATATACATTCAAGCATACATTCCTATGGCAACAGATGAAGTTATGGCCTATTCTTAGCTTCACAGTATCACAGAAAATACTCCGTTTCAAGCTATGGAAGTAAATAAGCAATCTCTTTTTCCTCCTTGCTTTCGTACCTGGTATTACTGAAATCTCTTTTAAGTTTGACGTATTGAAGACTGATTCAACTGGAAGCAGCATCCTTCACGTTGCAAACACAATATTTATAGCTTCAGGGTGGCTCTTAACACTTGAAACACAGAATATTGTGCAACATGTATGCATACATAAATGACTAATCAGGTTGTGGCACTTATATCGTATGTTCCCAGTTGCATAAATATTATGGAGGCAGTTATACTTTATCAGGATGAATAAAACATTTTGTGGGATTGAATAATTGATGTGAATGAGATCTATTGAAATATCTCCCTTCATTACTCATTTGCTGGAATTATTCCATATATCTGCCTCCTGTTATAATTTTATGCATATTCCACAGATGTGCTGACCACATATGGCAAAAGAAAAGAAAAACCATCTTGAGAAAAATCCAAAAAATATTTATGGCATTTTGCAAGTTAGCCACCCATGAGTTTTGGTTCTTAGAGTTTCATTTAAGTGCCCTTAAAAAAGAGTGTAAGAACTTCAAAAGCCAATTATAGAACAAGCAGATTCTGAACCACAGAAAGCTCTATTTTTCTTCTGTTGGTAATATATATAATAACTTGGTGCTATTCATACTTTTTTACTGAAAATAGTCAGCATATGCTATAGGATGATTAAAATACATTATACCTGTAGGGTTTTTTTTAATTAACTTATAATTAGAAGAGATGAACCCGTGCTCATGATGCTTCATTTCATTTTAGGCATAAAAGAGGAAGAGATAAATACAACGTAATGCTGTTGTCATGTAAAATTGCAAGGCAATTGGTACCCTGTTAAGTTTTATAGTTCATAAAATTGTATGGATTAGATCTTATAAGAACTTCCCTCCATAAGCTGTGTTATTATTTTTACCTCCACTTCTAGCTCTGCTGTATATTCATAATCGGTTTGGTTGCTAAAACTCTAAGGTTGCTAGACAGCCATAGAGACTATATTTAAATTAAGAAAATGATTTCTTCATTAATAAAATAGTTTCTTAGATATATATTTTTTAATCTGCTTAATTGATC
The DNA here is from genome assembly GCF_964252035.2 of Podarcis erhardii. Taxonomy (NCBI): domain Eukaryota; kingdom Metazoa; phylum Chordata; class Lepidosauria; order Squamata; family Lacertidae; genus Podarcis; species Podarcis erhardii. The sequence goes on from NC_138508.1 coordinate 89,807,322, forward strand.
TCTGGATGGGGTGAGGAAGGAGTGTTTGCTGAAGATTTTGGTTTTTTTAAGGAACAACTCACTGGAGCCAACTAATTACTATTTTTACCCCTCTCACCCACAGAATATTCTGGATCACAGCCCCCAAGTAATAATAAAAAAAATGGTGAAGGGTCTTTTTAAGTAGCCATAGTTTGTACAAAGCAGCAGGTATTTTTTTTATTACCAAAAAGTTATACAAACAATATGAAATAGCAAGACAAAGTTTAAGAAGTTCCCAAATGCTCTAGGTGTATCATTGAGTTCCCACCTCTGCAAAGGTCCTTGTACACTTCAGCTTAAGGTTTGTTTGTTTGTTTTCAAACTCAGTTTTGAGAACCTTGTTCTCCTCTCTCTGTCTTTCTCATCTTCCTCCCCCCCCCCCAAACCACCTATGCACAAAATGGACATATCATTATTACTGATTTGTGTTTTCTCTCTTCCCCTCTCTTGCCTTTTTAAACGCAGCTTCCCCATCTGTTCTTTCTGAAGTTGTGCTTAGTCCCTTCCAGTGTTTTCCTCTTTAAAAGGATTCTCTGCCTGCAGAAAGCCAGGAGCAACGTGACTGAAATCTTTCATTTCTCCACTGGGACTTCAGCTAGGAAGCTGCAATTGATTTGCAGGGGGGCTTTCTGCCTCTGCTTGTATTATCTAGTTAAGGGCCAGCCTACTGTGCAAGGGAAATCAAAGTAGATGGAGTTGAAGTCGAATGGCAGAAAGGAGAGAGATTTATTACAAGTCTGAAAGGTGCAGATCTGGAGGGAGAGGGGCTGGGGTTAGGAAATTCCACCACTAATTAGTTTGAGGCGGTTTCAACTGCCCCCCCCATCTCCATCCCTAACAGATGCTGATGCCCAATTGCCACCAGCATCCTAGCCTGCCAATCATCAGGTTTAAAGAATTGCTGCCCAATGAAGCCTGGTCACCGTATCGTATTAATGAGAGAGATCTAAGGCAGAGTCAATTAAATCAAATTCCCACCCACCTCCCTAGTCTATCTGCAGTGTGCAGCCACAGCAGCAGTATTGGCACCAAAGGCATCCCCAGTATTAATAAAGGTTTTCAGTGCTGCATTCAAGGCAGGGGAAGGAAGGGGAGGGAGCAAGAATTGCTGAGTGAAATTGACATGGTTAAGAACCAGAGAGAAACACACTGCAGCTTTCACACTGGAGTGAAAGCAAAGAGGCTTTTTTCATTTATCCCCCCCCCCAACTTTTTTTTTTAAAATGAAAAGGGTGGAAATCCCACTTGTGTTCAGAAAGTGATAGTGGGGGGGGGGGTTTAAAAAATTGGAATGACTCGAGCTTTGAAAACATTTTCACTTTAATACTGAAAAAATATGCCATTATAAAATCCTCAAATATAATTAATTAATTCTCGCTTGCTTTCTCCTCAGCTCAGGTTTGTTTTTTTTCCTCTCCCTCCAGTTTTTAAGAGTGTGATTTACAAGAGCACAAAAAAAAAAGAAATTTTTTTACTCCCATTCAACTTTGCAGCTTAAGCACTCAAGTGGCATTAATTGAACATGCTTAACTGCTTGGGATGTCTTTGTTTTTTAAAAAATAGTTTAACACTTTTAATCATCAGAGAAAATGCTGAGGGTTTTTTTTTTTTTTTTTTTTTTACATTCAGATGGAAAGGCATTATTGGAGATGTTAATTTCCAAAGGAAACTCAAAAATAACCAGAAGCAAACTGGCCCCCTCCTCCCTCCCCCAAACAGAGAGAAAATTCACCCAACAAAGTAATTCATTTTCCTACACCCCCAAATGCAAAACCTGAAACCCATGAGAGTATAGCCATGCAAACATGTCTTAAATAAAATCTTTACATTTTTTCCTTGTTTGTTTCACAGTAAAAGGACGATCTCTACTGCCTAGCAATCACACAAAAATAATGGCAAAATGGCACTTTTTATTCTTATTATACTGTATTTTTTTTATATAGAAAGTTTGATATGATGGAACTTATCAGGTAAGAGGGAGGACGAGGTGAACTGGACGCTGCTTCCATTGGGGGCTGAAGCGTCCCTGGGTGGTTTGTATCCATGCGAACCATGCAGCAACTTGGGTTTGTTTGTCTGTTTGTTTAGATCAGAGTCATTTATTTACAATACATTCATGCCTTCGTGCAACTGGACACTCTTGCTTTGTTTGCAATGGAGAGGGCGCCAGGGGGCGCCCTCGTCTCCGCAGCACACACATACACACACAGGGCCCATAGATCCACCTGGTCATAGGTCACCTTGCAGGAGAGTGCGTTCATATTTACTCTCTCTCTCTTTAACCCCTAAGTCGAGCCATCCTCTTTGACTGGAACTTTCTATCTTTCTTTCCTTGCCACTGGCTTTGCGGTGCACATTTTTTTACACCAAGCACAGCCGCAAGTTGGAGGCTTGGCCAAAGGGGTGGGGGGAAGCAGGCCTCCACTCACAGCATTTCTCCCCAGTTTGGTGAGTGAGTGGGTAGGTGTTTTTTCACCAGAAGGTAGCTTTAAGGTGGGCAAAGCCCCATCCCATGTTGTGGTCCATTCACATCGGCGGACGAGACAGCAATGCACAGATCAGGAAAAGGGAGCTTTGAGCCACCGGAGGGAAGTTGAGGTTGCTAGCTGCTGAACTTGAACTGATTGCCCATAATATGATTTAAAATTTTAATGTTTTTTTTTTTGTTTTTGTATTTCCCCAGTCTGTTGTCTCAGTCTGATAGGGAGTGAGAGCCACAGTCATATACTCGATGGGCTCCATCTGCATTGTAGGGTCCATTATGCCAGTAGGAGGAGTCACAGACTGTCTGTAAGGAGTTGATCTCAGAGGCTGAGGAGTTGGCATCCCTCCTCTTTGAGCGCTTCCGGTTCCTCAAGATAAAGACCAGCATGCCCACCACTGTGAATGCAGAGGTGACGAAGACCAGCAAAAGGCCAGGCACCAGCACCGAGATGGAGACCCTGCTAGTCTCCAGGTAGGAGTTGGAATGTGTCCCAGTCTCGGCCAAGCCAGTGCTGTTCTTATGGGAAGAAGTCAAGGTGGGCAAGACCTTGAGTTGAGGGCAAATGGCCTCATTGGAGAGGGATTCAAAGTCCTCCTTGAAGAATTCTTCTGGGGTCTCACATCTCAAGTCACTCATCATCACCTTGGGTCGCAACATCTCCACCCACTGTTTGAAAGGGACAATGGGGCACTTACAGTCCCATGGGTTGTCATGCAGGTCTATTTGGGTGATGGAGGTGAGCTGGTCCAGCACCCCTGCCACTGGCAGGTAAGGGAAATAGTTGTTGTGGATGCTGAGTTTGGAGAGGGAGACCCCAGCAAAGACATCAACAGGGAGGGACCTCAGAAGGTTGTTATTCAAGATGAGAACCCTCAGCTTGGGCATGGCATTAAATGTCCCTGGCATGATGAGCTGAATGACATTAAATTCCATGTTTAGGTATTCCAGGTTCTGCAATCCATTGAACTTCTCCCGAGAGAGTGTGTCCAAATAGTTATTGTCCATGTAGAGCCACACCAGCTCCAAAAGGTTCTTGAAGGTGTTGTTCTCCATGGTGGCGATGTTGTTGTTGCCCAAGTCCAACAGGTTGAGTTTGCGGTAATCCACAAAATGGGATTTTCGAATGGTGTGGATTTTGTTGCCCCTCAAGAAGAGCTCGTGCACGCTGGACGGCTTGGGTTTCAGATCCACCAGGCTGCTGACGTTGCCATCGTTGCAATTCACCTTGAATCCTCCTGGGATCTGGTGGCAGACGCAGGTGGCAGGACAAGGTGTACTGCTGGAGGACTTGCCTTTCACGTTGATGGTGGAGCCGGCAGCCGTAGGTCTAGTCTTAATCTGCCAGTTCACCGGGATCTTTGTACCCCCGTGAGGAGCAGAGCCCGGGGTGGCAGGGTCTTCCTTGCCATGGATCTTAAAGGGGGTCGGGATGGGCCCGGGATCGCAGGTCTCCTCTTCCGCGGGAGGAGCAGCCAGGCTGGAATCCACTCGGTTTTTCCTGCACAACTCCTGCTCCGTGGTCTCGTTTAGATCCTTGCCCTGCAACCTCGTCGGGGCTTCACAAATCACTCGGCCGATCAGGGCGTTCTTGGGGATGTTCTCCAGCCATTCTTTCAACGAGAGCAGGTCGCACGTGCAGTCCCAAGGGTTATCCTCCAGCAAGATCTCAGCAATGCCCGGGATCTGCTCCAGCACGTCCTCGTAAGGCAAGGTTTTCAGGCGGTTGCCCCGCAGGTCCAGGTGGGTGATGGGCACGTACTGGAACACGTTGGCAGGCAAAACGCTGATGAGGTTGTCGTTTAAAATCAGCACCTCCAGCTTGTTTAAGTCCCGAAAGGCCCCCGGGTCAATATCCCTCAATAAATTAAAATCAGCCTGGAGGTATTCCAGATCGTCCAAGCCCAGGAAGGTTTGCTTGCGAAACGATTTGATCTTGTTGTTGTTGATGTGCAGCCGCTTCACCAGCTGCAGCCCCAGGAAAGCCCCCGGCACGATCTCGTGCAAGCCGTTGTTTTCCATGTGCAAGCTGACTGCATTGTAAAAGTTAGCGAACTCATTGGGGAAAAGGCGAGTGAGGGAATTGCCGTGCAGGAACAAATGGTAGAACTGGGAAGTGGGGGCCGAGAAGCGTTGCAGGCTGGTGAAGCCTTTCTTCTCGCAGTCGACGTGCAAGTCGCCCTCGATCTCGGTGCACAAGCAGATCTTCTCTTTGCAAACGTCCCCTGTAACATTCCCGGCAGCGAAACAAAGAGACGTCTCCAGCAGCAGAATCCAAAGCAGCATTTTTAAACCGAGCGAGTCATCCCCGAGCTGGAGCACACAGAGGAAACGGCAAGGCGGAAATTCTCCCCTCTCACGCCGTCAAGTTCCTTCCAGGCATGGAGTGTCCGAACCGATGCAAAGAAAAAAGAAAAGAAAAAAAGAGGGGGAGGGGGAGGATAGGGGGCAAAAGCCAGAAAAACAGAGAGAGAGAGAGAGAGAGAGAGAGAGAGAGAGAGTGCTGGGTAGGGAGGAATGAAATGGGGAGGGGAGAGAATCGGAGGATGTGGGGGGCACTGCCTGGTGTCTTCTTAGCCCTCTCTCCCCCCCAAAACACTGCAACAGCCCGGACTCCAGTCAGCGATCATATCCACAAACTATCCAGGCACGTACTGCGAGGCACAGGAAGGGGGGGAAGTAGAAGACCCCCCTTCATAACCTCCACCCTCAGAGGGGGGCCCCCCGCCCCCAAAGAAGAAGAAAGCGAAGTCGATCTCCGGCCGCCTCGGCGTTAAGGAACGATCTGGCTAGCAATTGGCAGCAGCAGCCGCTGCATAGGCAGGAGGAGCGCGGAGGAGCCGGGAGCGCAGCGGCAGGAGCGGCCCGTGTGCATGGCTTTGGCTTCGGACTGACCTTGCTTTTTTCTCTCGTGCAAAGCCGGCCTCCGGGATCCCTGCTGCTGTTGCTGCCGTCGCCGCTGGATGCCCAGGAGACCCCAGTCTGGGTGCTGTCCAGTCCCCCTTGGTGCTGAAATCACGCCCCAGCCTAACGACTGGCTGCCGAACCAATGGCGCTGCAAAAATTCTGCAATCGCTGCGTTTTTGGTCTGTCCATTTCTCCCCCTTACCGCGTTCCCTCGCGTTCTCTCTCTCTCTCTCTCTCTCTCTCTCTCTCTCTCTCTCGGCTTCTCCTGTCTTCCCCTGCGCGCTCGCTCTCTCCTCCCCCCTCTCCCGTCTTCCGAGCTGCACAGTTACTCACTCATTCACGCACATAAGGCAGGAGTTGCTAAGAGGTTCTGCTCTTTCCAGCCTGGTGCACTCGGAAAGATCTGACACCCTCTGCTGAGCCGCAGTGGCAAAAATCCATCTGCTGAGGGAATGCTGAAGAAAGAGGGGGCGCAGGGAGACGGGGTGGGGGAGAGAGGAGCGGGGAGAGATGTAGAAAGAAAGAAAGAAAGAAAAATCAATCCAGGTCCAGGGCAAGCGTCAAAGAAATTCTGGCGTGCGAGCCGTCCATCGCTTCTACGGGCTCCTTCCTAAATGGATTCTTTCATCTCTGCCTTTTAATACTGGAAAGTTGAACATTTCCTGTTTCGCTCTCCATCTGCCCGCCAGGCGGGCGTCACACCTGGATCCGATGTTCTTTCTCTCTGGGAAAGGGCAGGGGAGAGCCAGAGAGAGCCTCCGCTATACTCCCAGCGTGGCTTGACTCGAATTAGTGTCAGGGTGTCAAGCGACTAGCGATCGGAGGTAATTATGCCGCACGCCATTTTTTCAATGCATTGCTTCCTCCCTCCCTGCAGCAGAGAGGCTGTCACGCTGCATTTGGCATCTTTGTGGCGTCTTTCCTTCTTTCTTTCTCCGTCACCCTCTTCCTTTCTTTTTTTTGGTGGGACTGTTGCTGTGGAGCGATATTTCACAGAGATTCCGAGTTCCTTCCTGCACCTTAGGACCCTCTTCCCTTTTGGTCTAGAAGGGAAAGGGGAAAAAATGATTTCCACCAACTGACTTCTATGGAGGTTGCTGCATCCCCCTTTGCACTTAAAAAAAATATTTTAAAAAATCACCTTGCTTACCTTATAGAATTCCGCCCGAAGTAGCGTCTTGCCTGTGTGTTGGTGTGAAAATACATATATTTTAAAAAGACTTTAAAAGTGTTGCCGGGGGCTTGTTCAAACCAGGGGTGTTTGCATAATCTGGAGAATTCTTTTTTTAAAAAAATACGATGCCCTCAATTAAATAACCAGTTGCATCTCTGATGGTGCATAGAGGAATCCCAGTTCCCGAATCGCTTTGCGCCAAAGGAGACCCGGGGCTGCTGTGCTAACATGCCTTCCCGTCCGCGGCTGGATCCTCTCCCGGGTTTTGCGCATCTGCCGTCCCATAATTGCGTTGGCTCCATTGGTGAACTTTGCATCCAACTGGCAGGACCGGTGCGGTGGCGGTGGTGATGGAGATGCAGAGAATCCGAAAGATGGGGTGGGGAGATGCAGGGTCTGTGGATGAGGAAAGGCTCAGGGAGCCATCAGAATCCTTCCTCCCTGTCGAGCTGAGCCTTTCTGAGCGGTACTTCAAGCCAGACGCCCACCACCCTTTAGCTCACCAGAATGCATTTTCCAGTAGGACTGCCTGACACCATTCCAAACTAGAGTCGATGTGGGAGGAAACATGAAATTAGGAACGACAAGGAGACTGGCAAGAGCTCCCCCCTCCTCCAGCCCCCTGCAAATAAACAAGCCGTTCCCCCTCCCCCCCCCAATAAAGAAAACCAGGCAATGGAGGGATCACTGCATGTAAATGAGACCATTAAAGCAGCTTTAAATAAAGAGAAGAGAATTTGGTGACGCGGTAAGGCCATCGAGTCGTTTTCTTTGCTCGCCATAATTTATCTGACTTTGTTTCAGCGCTGGATAAGGGTTTGGCTTGGTATGGGTTATTTATTTTATTTTATTTTGGGAGGGGGTGGGAGGGTATATTTACTTTTCCAGAGAGGTTTACACAAAAGACGCTCTGGGAACCTATGGAAAGCTTAGATGGGTGGGGTGAGTGGGAAGCCTGAATAAAGAACTTTGAAAGGGGGGCAGAAAGGGAGATGGGAGCCAAGAGGGCATTAAACATGCACCACACAAACAGAGGCAAGGGGGGGGCACCATCATTTGCCTGAGCTAAATCCCTGAGCTATTTGACTTTTCTCTAGCAGTCTTGCTGGGGGGCTTTGCTACAATGATGAGACCAGGGAAAGAGCATGAGGTTCCACAGAGTAACGGAATCATAGAATTGTAGAGTTGGAAGGGCTCCTAATGGTCATCTAGTCCAGCCCCCGCAATGCAGGAATCTCAAGTAAGGCATCCATGACAGGTGGCCATCATCAACTTCTTTAGAACCTCCAGTAAAGGAGAGTCCACCACCTTCTGAGGGAATGCACATGTCCATGTGAGAGTGAGAGCCAGTGCTGGCCTGCCCACAAAACACACTGAGGTAGCTGCCTTAGATGACATCTCCCCACCCTCAGGCACCCCACCCACGGCATTGGAGAGGAGGTAGTGGTAATGCAGCCAGGCAGCAACCTCCTTGCTTCTCACTTAGGTAAAGGTAAAGGGACCCCTGACCTTTAGGTCCAGTCATGGACGACTCTGGGCTTGTGGCGCTCATCTCCCTTTATTGGTCGAGGAAGCCGGCGTACAGCTTCTGGGTCATGTGGCCAGCATGAGTAAGCGAACCAGAGCAGCACGCGGAAAAGCTGTTTACCTTCCTGCCTATTTATCTACTTGCACTTTGACATGCTTTCAAACTGCTAGGGTGGCAGGAGCTGGGACAGAGCAACGGGAGCTCACCCCGTCACGGGGATTCGAAGTGTCGACCTTCTGATCAGCAAGCCCTAGGCTCTGTGGTTTAACCCACAGTGCCACCTGCGACCCTTCACACTTACAAAGGAGTAAATTCCATTGAGCTCAGTAGGGGTGGCCCAATCCGTTTTGCCACCAACACCACAGGAGAACTTCATTGCCACCACTAGCAGACTGGCACAGTGAGAAGAGAAATCTATTGAATCAGGAAAGGGATTTGACTGTCTTCATTGTGGAATGATGGGCCCTCGTTTAGGTGGCTTTAAAAACAGGCAACCTAGGGGAGAACTATCAACAGCAGTTTGCTTTTAGCCATGGTGATCAAAAGAAACCCAGCTAAATATATCTAAACACACCTGTATAAATCAGGACAAACCTCCATGCATTTGATGAAGTAGATAGGAGTGCACGGAAGGTTATGCAATACTGTTGTGTAGTGTGCTAGCCTAGGGATGAAAATATAAATAATATTCTGTTTGTACTCCAGATATAAACTCCCGCAGACATCTGATTGACCAAAACATTGGAAACAAAGAGTGATTTTAAGTGTTATACATATATCAATAGAGATCAATGAACAAGTGGATCCTCATCTGTTCCAGCAAATAGATTCTTATATCTGCTCTGGTTGAACTGGAAATAGAGTTTGTGATCAAATCCATACTAAGTTGGGCAGAATTATGTCTGAATCCCATAGAAATCAACAGGAGAAGCTAGACATGACTTAACTCCCTTTGATTTCAATGGGAGCCTAGTTCAGTTTTCTTATTCTGGATCCAACCCATTATATGCAGGTGCCAGGTAGTCAGTTTGGAAGAATCCTTAATATATAAAAGGAACCTGCTCAAAATAACCTCAAGAAGGTGATCAAATTTGACCAAGAACGAACACTGCTTTCCTTCCAAACTCAGCATTAACTTTGCTGCCAGAATGAATTTCAGTGGCTCCATAAAATGCCATTGTTATAACAATTCTAGACTACCGAAAATTAGCAGTTGTGATCAATATACAATATAGTGCTGCACTTTTACTAATTTGACCTTTTTGCTGAGTAAATTCCTTTCCCTGTCTTGACACATTTGATGCTGGAAACCAGAAGGGCAATGAGGCAGCCAACAAGTTATAGAACAGAATATTAAATTGATCAAAGCATTTTCAGCACAGCACCCTTAGTGGGCACGTGGTAGGTAAAAATTCATGCTGCCCTTTTCTCACATAAGTATTAATACATTGAGAAAGAATTTCTCAATTTAAAAGCTGCAGTAATGTGACAAAGAACTGCAGACAGGCATAGATCTAGTACTTTTTCCACAGAACACTGGTTTCTTTTTAAAACTTGCATAACACTTTTCTTCCTGGGCTGTTCAGCTGGAGGCAAAGCAAGCAGCTAAGTACAGTCTGGGAAAAGATTTGTTTTTCACTTAAGCAATGTGCATAGCTCATTCTGATCTAGACAATAGTATGAGGTTTTTTTGGGCAAAGTAGAACCCTATCTTGCCCTTTAAGGGAGGTGGGGAGGTGGGGCAAGGCTTTAGAAGTGGTGGCACCCAGGTTGCAGAATTAAGCACTGGGGAAATCTAGCCTTCTAGCATGAAACAAGGGCCATCTTTCTAAATCATCAGTCCAAGCCCTGGTCCTCAGTGATGGGGCTGGTGGAGCTATGGAGCCACTTCCACTTCCACAGCTAACCTGCTTGCACTGGCCAGGGTAAAAGGGGAGGGGACAGACTCTATCAGCTCCCAGCCTGACACAGTGCTGAGACCCATATTTAACCCACTGCCATTATGTGATGGCAGCAGAATCAGCACAGCATCCATCTCCACCCTTTCCCAGTCAAGGAAATCTCCACTTAGGGAATCCTATTGGCTATCAGTGGCAGAAATGTCTTCCATCCGCCCACTATTTGGCTCCCCAATCAACAGCACAGCTGATGAGAGAGTCTCACAGAACTAGGCAAAGTTGAGGGGAGGGACACCTCTGCCTCCTCCAAACCTCCAGATTTGGGAACACGGTAGCTCCTATAGAGGTCTTTAGATAAATTAACCCGGTCCAACTTCAGGTGGGTAGCTCCAAGGATCATCACAAATTTGCTTTTTCCAAAGAAGGTCCACCCACAAAAAAGATACTGTCCTATTGGGTGGCAGATTGCCAGCAGCAGGAATGATAGAGGGGAACATAAAAGCATTATTTAATGTTAATAATATCACTGTGTTTGGAGATATTGTTGAGTGAAGTGATCCTGATAATGTCTATGCCAGGGGTCAGCAAACTTTTCCAGCAAGGGGCCGGTCCACTGTCCCTCAGACCTTGTGGGGGGCCGGATTATATTTTTGGAGGAAAAAAAGAACAAATTCCTATGCCCCACAAATAACCCAGAGATGCATTTTAAATAAAAGGGCACATTCTACTCATGTAAAAATACGCTGATTCTCAGACCGTCCGCCTGCCGGATTCAGAAGGCGATTGGGCTGGATCCAGCCCCCAGGCCTTAGTTTGCCTACCCATGGTCTATGCTATCCCTGCAGCTCTCATTAAGCGAAGTCTAGCTCCTCCCCTCAAGCACTGTGATTGGATGGTGTTGGGTGAGCGTGATCATGTTAGCATCCCTCCATATTCCCTCTGCTCCTCTCCCCACCCTGGTGTTCTCCTAATATGGTGTTGGAGACACTCTGCCTGGCTTTCTGGGAGACTGTTTCGTGGTACAGATCTGTACAAATCTCTGCAAACTGATTCAGGAAATCTAGATCTGTTCTGTAGTCATTTGTAGCTGCTTCGGGATACAAATTCTCCCGTTTTGGCCAAATTTGGCGTACAGCCTTATATAACATGTATTATGGAAAGTGGCTCACATTTAGTACTGGTTAGAACACTGACCTTAATTTTAATTAGTTCAAGCTGCAGACAAGGGAAAGAGAGGAAAGGGATAATAAATGGCCTGGATTGCTGCTTTATTAATCAAGCAGAGGTTTGATCTTATCCACCACTGCAGTTTCAGGAGTTCTCTTCAACTTAGTTCTATTGGGATGGATTCAGATTACTTTTTCCTCATATTCTAATGTGACCTTTGTATAGGCACTGCGTGAAATTGCTTCTCTCCAGACAGTTCTACTGCATGATGGGTCCCAGTGCCACAATGCTTTTCACAAGATTAAAAAAAGAATTCCAATACCATGAGGACCTATCTGCCAAAGTCACAGTATGATGGGAAAGCAAATGATTTTCTGAATCCACCCTTACCTTCAGCTGGAGAGCTGAGCCATGCATTGATTCTCTAGTAATCCCTATAAAATGTGTTCAATATAGAAAAGTGCAGTTTCTAATAAAGAGGATCTGTGGTTCTTTAGCTTTGCTTCAGAGGCACTGGAGATATGTGGAGGAACTCCCAGGTAATGACTTCATTTAGTAAATATCAGTTAAAACATGGCCATCAGTAAGAGTTACATGGGCAGTAATCTTGACATGAACTCATATTCGTAGGGACCCACCACAGATAAAGTCATAGAATTGTAGAGTTGGATCATCTAGTCCAACCACCTGCAATGCAGAAATCTCAGCTGAAGCATCCATGACAGATGGCCATCCAACCTCTGCTTAAAACAGGGCAGGGATATGTATTGGGAGAGGCAAAATGTAAAGGGTGTCTAGGTCACCCAGGACTTAGTAAAAGATTTGATAAGACTCTATGAGTAGCACATGTCTTCCTTGCAGGAGACGGCAAATAAATACATCTTTAGTATGTGGCCTATCAGATTGCCTCTGAAAGCAAGAGACCCACTGGGCCTCTGAGGATCCTTAGGAGCAACCTGTCAGGGAACTGACATCGGAGCCAGAAGTGGAGGCAGAGCTCCCAAGCGATGCCAGAGAAGGGCCAAGCAGGGAGAGAGGGAACTCATCGGCTGGGGAAGGAAATCAGCGTAACACCAGGGATAAAGGGGGGCGGTTGGGGGAATCGGAGAGGGGTCTCCAGGACTCTTCGCTGGAGACCAGCGGGGAGAGCACAGGTCCTCCTCCGCCCACACCCACCCTGCGCAGAAGAAATCCGCGCAGGGAAAGTAGGCGTAGACTTGGTGTCAAAGAGCTTTTGTGCTGGAAGAAGATTAAGAAACGCCCACTGACGGATTCTGCTAGCGACTGAACAGCCACGAAGTGAAGGGCTGTCCAGTCAGGAAAGGTTTAACCAGGCTAACTAGCCAGGCATGGTGGCAACTTACGCACGAGCAACCCCCATACATTCATTACACAACCCAAAGAGAGGGAGCATCAGGATACAATATACGTATACCCCAGGGTACCTGGAGGAAGGTCTCAGTAGTACAGCATCTGCTTTGTATCTAATTCCCAGCATCTTTAGGTACGACTGGAAATGCCTCTTCTCTGGAGGCCTGGAGAGCTACTGCCAGTCCGTGTAGGCAAACTTGAACCAGGTGGTCTGACTCAGTATAAGGCAGCTTCCTACCTATATTCCTACGTAGGGATATCATATTTCAAACAGTGGAAACCTAGACAGAAAAGTTGTTGAGCTTTTTAGGCAAAATCACTTTTGAAAATGCCGTTTTCGAGCAATTTTTATGGGAAAACGGCAAATACGGCTTCCAACATGGGCTTCCCAGACATTTGCCTTATATGTCTGGGATATGTCTGGGAAAATCCTATGCAAATGTGGAGTATCTCCCTTATACTACCCTTTATTGCAGGAAGAGTATCCGTGCCCACTTTTTCTACCACCATATGATAGTTCTCTGCCTGCTCAGTATATTAAGAGACTGATAGAAATTATGCATCCTTAAGTTATAAGGTCTTAAAGAGCATAACCAGAAACAAAACTGGAATAAATAATGGTTAATGTTCTCAGTCACCTGCATTTCAACAATCTGTTGAAGAATGGCTAGATGAACAGCTCTTTTTGTCACAATTTACACTTTCAAAGGGCACAAAATATGTGTTTAGGTACTCACAGGAAAGAAGTGGCAGGAAATCTATCTATTTATCTATATAAATCTACCTTTCTGTCTACACTCATGCAAACGTGTGACAACTCGTGTGTGCAGTGTATGGATTTTAATCATTAGATATGTTATGTATTTCAATATAGGCCCAGACCCCATAAGGCAAGCAGATGCTGTTCTCAGTGCAACAGGGAATGGGAAATTTCATGCTTGACGAAGGGTTTGTTTACTAGTCATAATTCTTGTTGAGTTTTCAAAAGTAGAAGAGTTTTGTCTTTTTGGTAATCTGATTTGCATCGGAATGTGCAATTTAGATTTTATTATCACTCTATTGAGGTTATGGAAATCAATCCCTTTTGTGGGAAATTAATTTCATATGAATGCATATTTTTAAGTGGGAGAAGCTGAACTGTGAATTAAGGCTATTAAACTGCTCTCATACAAACGGAATGACAAGGGTGATGTCAAGAATAAGCTTCTGTTGCTAAGACTGTGTATTTCCTCAACTCTCAAACCCAAGCCTGTAGAGATTTATAATTTCCTTCTGTGACCTAGCTGCCATCAGAGAGCTGACAGAAAGCAGAACTAAAGAGCTTATTGCTTAAAATTCACTTTCAAAGGAGAGGTTACTAGCATTCTGTTGCCTGACCAGCCTACATAACAGGGCTGGCTAACCTTTTATCGGCCCACAGGCTGTATTCACCATTACTCAACAGTCTGAGGATGGTATAGTCAGCCCTTGCCAGAGGCTCCCCTGAATCATGGGAGAATTGACACCGCTTTGCTCATAAAATAATCAATCTGATGGCCAGGATAGGACAATTAGCATCAATATCAGGCCTTGGGCTAGGCAGAGAGCCTCAGTCCTTTGTGCCTACTTTATTCTTCTCTTTTTGCTGCTGCCACCAAAACCAGTGACCAGAAACACCTCCTTGAAGGAGTGAAAAAGGCCTCCAGGCCAAAGGTGAGATATCCTTGGAGGAGGCAACAGTATAAAGGAATCATCCAGCTGGTGGGATTCTGGAAAGCTTTCTGATCTGGACCCTAATATGCTGTTGTCTTGAAGAAATTTTTCTGCCACCCCCTGAAATGTATATTTTTCCCTAAAATTTTCATCTCCCTCACCCTATATTTCCAAATACCAAAGCCAAATGCTGATGACAACATAAGCTTCAATTGCATGATTAATATCTCTTATTTATTCGGGTTTTTCAGGTGTCAAATGCTAAATCCCAACATCTGTTAACACCACAGGTGCTAACATTACCACAAACACAGGCACTGTTAAATAATGTTGCATGACGTGTGGAATGCCTGCTGATCCAAAAGATTGTAGCACATCACTTGTCAATCATAAAATGATCTTGATTATGACTTGTCATCAAAGGCAAGTTGTCTCAGAAACTGTGGGGCAGGAAAGAAGGAAATGCACAGGGGATCTTCCTTCCTTCCCTATTGATTGTTTGCTTATGAGGCATTCATATTAAAATATATGCCAGTGGAGAAAAGGGGAGGGGATTCCTGTGCTTGTAAACTATTATACAAGTAACTTCATGGGACAAGGAGGGGAAACCTTTGAAGTATTTCCTCTCTCTGTCTTTGTTGAAGTAAGAATAGCAAAATCACAGCTACTGAGTCATATTTATAACTGACACCCTTCTTTGGATATTAAACCAATGTCCAGACGTGAACATTCAAAAACTTTACTTGCAGAAATTTATAGATGAATTGAAATATAATATTTACAGTCACATGCTTGTCTAAGCATGGGCTTATAGTCTCTTCATCTAACTTCCAAACAACTGTATTTTCCTCTTTCCAGAGCTCAGAGCTCAGCCTTCTGCATCTCAATTAGGCCATGCCATGCAGCACTTACGAGAGATGTCCACTTTTACTACCTTCTTCAGCTTTGCTTTCTTTCAAGCAGAGAAGCACTCCAACACTCTATTCAACTTAGCAGTGTTCACAGTGGATTCTAAAAGACAGTCATCTTGCTTCACATAAAATGGAGTCTCTCCTTCACTAGATACCTTCCACGTGACCAGCATTAGCCAATCAACATGAGAACTACTAGAGAACTCTCTAGAATTCAGTTACTTGCTAATCAAAAGTAAACATATAGTAATGCAAACAAGCATTTATAATTTCATTGAATTAAAGTACTTTGCTTAACATTCTTCTGGCAAGAAATGGGTTTGTTCACAAAGAGTCTAAAGGCCACAATCCTGTGCATACCTCCTTGGGTTGTAGCTTAGTGGTGGAGCATCTGCTTTGCATGCAGAAGGTTGCAGGTCCAAGCCCTGGTATCTCCAGACAGGGCTGGAAGGGAACACTGTGTAAAATCTTAGAGAACTGCTGTTAATGTAGACAATGCCAAACAAGATAGAAAATTGGTCTGGCTTGCTTCTTGTGTTCCAATGAGTAAGCCACATTGAACTCAGCAGGACTTGCTTCTGAGTAAACTGATATAGGATTGAGCTGCACAATTTAAAGCCAAGTTATCTTAGTGGTTTATGGCCCACATTTTTTCAGCTGCTCCGACGACTCTTGAAACAGTTTTTATATTGATCTTTGCTCTTGATAGTAAGAGACAGCAACCCAAAAAAGTGTCACTGAAATGCAGTTTTAAATAATAGTTTGGAGGAGGTAGATTTAGTACTTGATAGATTAAAAAACAAACAAACCACAGACACATCTATATCATATGAAAGGCAGGAGGATGCAACATATACTATATATTAAATAGTCAGTATGAAGTAAAGGCATTCAAAGTGATAGCCTGCAGTACTCCTGTAGACACACAAATCAAGAGCTTACACAAATGTTCTCTGTATCATAAATGAAGGCAGCATAAACAAGTATAAGCACAGAGATTAAAGATTTATACAACTGCTATATTGTGCCACTATTGGCCAAGCTAAGGCTCCTGTTGAAAAGAAATACTCAAATGATTGTTATGCCACTGAGTAAATAACATTTGCAAAAGGGTCAAAGTGAACCAGACATCTCTTCAGACAAAATCATTTTTTAAATGTAGCTCTCTGGCTCTGAACAACAGGAGAAGAACATTCCAGTCTGTAAATAGGAATGAACTGCTTCCCTCTGTTCTGTTCCTCTATAGCTCTTACATCTCAGTAACCTTTTATTTCAGTAAGCTTTTAATTTCACTCCATTTGAGTTCTCATAGGTAATCCAGATTTTTGAACAAATGCCAATCCCTCTGCCCCACAAAACAACAAAACGAGTTCTCCCTAGCAGAGAGCGCGTGTTGCAGTGGGGGATACAGGCAACCCCATTGTTGCTGGGCGGATGTTTGGAGAGACCCAGGCAGTGAATTGGTTCATTGGGTCACTGGGGAGATTTGCTTGTTGCCAATTTTGAAGGAGGGGTCAGAGGTTTTAAATGCTGGGAGCCCAGCTTTGAGCGTCCTCTTGGCTGCTTGCACCAGAATCACCTGCCCACCCTCCCTGTATTGGGGGGGTTGTTCGCTTGACCTTGCTATGCCTGTCATGGGGTTGTCTGCTTTTGAGGCAGGGGCCTGGTAGGAATTTTGTCCATCTGGCTGATTGGCTGGTGCCATTTGGTTTTTGCCTACTGCGTAGCAAATCGTCACAACTTGTAAGGTTGGTGGTTAGGCATTGGTTAAAATTGGTTGGTGGTGCAGAAAGGGAATTCTGTTAAAGGAATCCAGGGGCTTGCCATTCTTTTCATCCTTGTCCCTGGCATCGGACTTGGGCCGTGCAAGCCCCCAGGAGCATGCGGGTGAGAAGTGAGGGACTGATGCCCAGCTTCATTTCTCCTCAACATTGTTTCCCTGACTGGCTTCCGCTGGAATCCTGAAGTCAGTTCTGTCCCTGGGCAAGGACAGATAGTCGTAACAAATGCCTAAGCAACCACTCACATGGTGTGTATTTAAATAAAGTTGAGGCCAAAATCATGCCAAAAACCTTAAACAAAAATTATGTGTGATGTGTGAGTTATTGGGGGTGGCTTGGGGACCTTGACACGCAACAACAAAAAACCTGGGAGGAGAGGAAAATTTAAAACATCATTCCCATTAAAAACAAACAAACAAGCACATGTATTGTGGTTTAAATTGCTGTGATCCACCCCAAGTTCAGGTGTGAAGAGGGGTGGGATATAGAGCCATCAGATAAATAAGGTACCCAGCCCTGATCTGTACCGTTGTGTTCAGCATCTAGGAGAGGGGAGGGAATATTTAGCAGATGTAGCCGAGTGATGAAATGGGCTTCAGATACTACCCCAAAACTGCATAATCTGGTGTGTGACTGTACTTTCATACAATAAATATCATAGAGTCTAGCTCCTCCCCTAATATGCAAATTTCACTTGCATGCAGTTAATGTAATTACTCATCACTTTGATCAATCTCTACTGAGTGCACAGATTTCATTTCTCATACAATAAACTTCTGAAAATGCTATTGGAAAATAAAAAAAGAAATCTAGGTCATACACTGAAAGCTCTTGAGGCTTCACTCCGCAACTCATTTTGAGAGTTGAAAAACTATGATGAGTTGTTTTCCAAGTTACCATCTCCATTTAAAATCTATTACAATTTTGTCTGTAATATTCAGGTGAGAGTCCCAGGTTCTAAGAAAACCTGTTTATAGTATGTATTAATATGCCTTAGGTCTTACGTGTAGTTTGCAAGCCATATGTCAGCCATGCCATTGCTCTCCTGTTCTAAAAGAAAATGAAACTTTCTCTTGCTTTTGATGAAATCCTGTGCAGCATCTGACAAGTGAAAAATGATACGGCCCCTTCCTTCTGAAATAGGTTCCTATCTCTAACTCAAAGAGGATTGAATGTTAGGAGAAACACATCTTTCTCCTAACCCTCCATGAACCTAGTAACCTTTCTGTAACACTGCAGGAGCAAAAGCTGTTCAACAGTGGAACAGTGGAGGTTGTGAATTCTCCTTCTTTGGCGGTTTTTAAGCAAAGGTAGGATGGCCATCTGTCATGGATGCTTTAGCTGAGATCCCTTCATTGTAGGGGGTTGGACTAGATGACCCTTGCGGTCCCTTCCAACTCTACAATTCTATGATTCTATGTTTCTTTTCTATTTGCATTGAATTGAATGGCCTTTGGATTTAAATGAATGGTATGGAATAATGGAATTATTCTCCACCCCCATCATTCTGCCCAGACACTGAGGTCCCGTGCCGAGGGCCTTCTGGTGGTTCCCTCACTGTGAGAAGCCAAGTTACAGGGAACCAGGCCTTCTTGGTAGTGGCACCCACCCTGTGGAATGCCCTCCCACCAGATGTCAAAGAGAAAAACAACTACCAGACTTTTAGAAGACATCTAAAGGCAGCCCTGTTTAGGGAAGCTTTTAATGTTTGAAGGACTACTGTATTTTAATATTTTGTTGGAAGCCACCCAGAGTGGCTGGGGAAACCCAGGCAGATGGGTGGGGTATAAATAATAAATTATTATTATTATTATTATTATTATTATTATTATTATTATTATTATTTACAATTCCATCACAGGGGTTTTGGGGAAGCCAAACTGGAGTGGAAGAGAAACAGTGTTGCATGCAAAGAACACAGATTGGAATAGATATTGATGCCTTCTTATATTCCTACACACAGTCAACACAACCTGACCTGCTCGCTCCTTCACCCAAGTGCACCAGACATATGGGACTCTCCAATAAGCTGGAATCAAGTCATGCTATTTGCATTTAAATACAAAAACTATTTGAGTTTCAGTGTACTGTCTCTAGAATCCAGATCCTCAAAGTGAACAAATGTGGGTTGTTGGGGTTTTTTTGGGTTTGGCTAGGGGAGATTTAACAAGAATTTGAGCTGAAATCACTCCAAACTGTCATATTAAATTTTTTTGAAAAACAAGTCTGAATTTCTTGCCAGGGACTTTCTGAAAAAGTGCTGTGCCTTCTTCTGCAATGTGTTGAGTGGTTTTGTGCCGTTCAGCTTGTCCAATGTCAGAGTGACACTTCAAGTAGGACAACCCAGTCTGTCAAATTAGAAAATGACATCTCCAACTCCCTGTTCCTGGCTATTGTAAAGTCTATGCCAGGGTAATATGAGGCTTTATGCCTCAACCGGTGGCTTTCTGGCTAGCCCTCAAATTCCTTCCCAGCTCCTTCTCCCTGTTTTCTCTCTTCATCCTGCCCCTACCCCATCTAATCAATTATAATAAATTCTAAAATCTCACTGACAACCTTTAGGGCAGACTTTGGTCTTTAAAATTTTAGCAATGCCCTGTGTGAGGCCTCACCTCTCGCCTTCCATTTTGCATGTACACAACGACATAGCTGTGATGCCCTGCAGTGCCCCCTCTGTTTGGAGCTCAGTCCGGGGAAACCGGTTACACTTTCTTCAGTCCTCCTCTGCTAACAGCTATGTCTCTCCCCATCTCCCTACTGCACGGAGGAGAAATGGCATGTTTTGTCTGGCTACAGGCTTGGCTCCTAGTCATTCCTCACTGACAAGGTGACCAACACCCTCATGCTTCATCCACACAGAAAGGAAGCACAGAGGAAGGACCCACATTGGCTATGCCTGCCCTGATTTTCCCTCCTTTCCTCAGCATTTTCCTATTTTCCCATTGCTCATAAAGTCTTATCCACAACCCTCCAGAGAGGTTTGGCGAGGAGAGAGCCATAGATGGCTGCATGGAGGCGACGGAGATGGCACATTTTTCTTATGTGAATTTCCTTAAATGAACATCCAAGCCTGAGAGCTGTTCAGCATATTCAGTCTTGAGAGCCTGGGAAAAGGTTACGGTATAGTGAGTGCCTCACCATCTCCTTGGGAGTCAGCTTTGCACGATGATAATTTAAGAACTTATTTCTCTGACTTGAGAGAGGTATTCACTTAATTGATCTCAAGATGTGTTGGGGATATTCTGAATGAGCAGATTACAACCATGTTTGGTAAACAGGTTCAGAAATAACATGTTCTCGGCAACAATTGCTTTGATTGATTAAAAAATTGTTAACTGTTATCCTTTGATGACATTCACAATTAATTCTATGTGTGTGAAAGTTTAGAAAGATTCTAAACAAATAGGCTTACATACTATGAATAGATCTATGAATAGAATAAAGTTTATGAAAGGGGACTTCCTGTGCAACCCTCCTTCGTACAGGCCGCCATGCCCCCTCCAAAACTCTGGGTGATTAGGGACCCCTCAGAAGAGGTTGCACCAGCCAGGGGGCAGTTGCAGTCTGAGAGAGGATCCCCCAAAATCATGGGGTGGAGGCAACTCACATTTGCAAAGTACTGGGTAATCATGCTCTCTCCTTCCTAACTGCATAATCAGTTTCTAAAAAACAGGGTGGACAATTCTGTACAGAATAAAATACCATTTAGCTATTCTGTATATATAATTTTGTACACCTAGATAATTTTCTTGTAAATACCATCCTTGCTCATCTATGTTATTCATTCTCTGTTTGTATATGGAATACAGACAATATATTAATATTTAATGCTGTACTGTTTTTAACACTTGATTGGGAGCCGCCCAGAGTGGCTGGGGAAACTCAGCCAGGTGGGCGGGGTATAAATAATAAATTATTATTATTATTAACATGGGGTTATCTAACCAAGCCATACTCAGAGAAGAATATTGAAATCAATGAAGTTAGTCATGACTAACTTAATTTCACTGATTTCAATGAGTCTACTCCAAGTATAACATAGATGAATACAACCAAATATGCTTGTCAGGGTGCTGTCAGTGGCTCCTGGATGGTTGCCCAGGAAATTATAAAGACAAGGAAAAGTTTATTACAGTCCTTTTTTTTATTTCAAACTTTTCAGAGAGAGGCTATGGAACCCTGCCTCTTGGATAATGGTGTTGTCCCAAGTGAATCTCCACCCCCCTTCTCTCCCACTTCCTCATTTGTCATCATCATCATCATCTCCTTGTCGGGTGCTGCTAAGTGCCTTCTGTCTTCAAGCTCTTTGCTCTCCTACTTTTAAGGCTCACCGGGTTCTGGGAAATGGTGGGTCTGGAATGCTTTCTAGTGACAACGTGTCAGCCAGTTGCTCCTCTGGCTCTGCCTGCTCCTCCTCTCCCATTATTTCCCAACTTCCCCTCTTATCTGCCTCTGAGCTGTGAGCTACCGCAAACCACTGTTGTAAATCTATACTGTCTTCCTCTTCTTCCTCCCTGGAAGGGCCAGGATGGGGAGGCGGTTACCACCACCACTCCTCCTCCTCCTCTGCCCAGCCCCTAACATCACCCCCCTTTCCAGTGTCCCCCTCTTCTTCCCAGTCCCTGCCATCACTACCTTTTATGGTACTACCATCAATAATAATTTTACTTATGAAATTTGACACAGGATCAATATTGCCTCAAGTTTCCAAGGGCTGAAATACCTACATGCAAAACAAGAAACTGACTTAAGAAATATTGGAATGCTGAAGAAGTCTTTCCACAATCTCAATGAATGTAATTTTCACTTAGGCCTTGTTGCCTCCTGCTCCTCCTCTTTTAAAGGATCAATAGAAATGGTACACGGTGAGGACCAATGTTGCTAGGAAACCTAACATCTGAATCCACTGTCCTACCATGACAACCACAGCAAGAAAATGTAGCCTTATACTTTGGAACTGTACAAATTCTGTGCTTTCCATTCATCTTAATATTTGTAGAAGTTTCAAAAATGTATACAAATCCAATGTTTTCATGGCACTGAGTAAATATCACACAATTCTGGTAATCGTTTTCACCCCCTCTCCATCTCTATAGTCCTCAGCTTAATCAATTTCTTAATCAATTTCTGCTTCATCCATGAAAGACAAGAACAACATTATGTTACCGTTTATAGAAAATGTTTCTTTAATAATCCTGAATGAATAAAAATGCTGTTAGTTCAGGTTCCAGATTCAGTATAGTATACAAATACTTAACTGAAACCGGTATATATCCGTTTACTGAAGAATACAGGAGAAAAACACTGCTTATTAATAACCAGGTACTGAACTGTAAAGCACATGGTCTTATCAAAATTAAGCTGGGGAATTCTGAATAATTATTTGAATGAAGAAAACAAGCGGAACATAATCAAACTAGTCAGGAATGTTCAGAGTCCAACGGATGCTAATAGGTACCTAAATATACTGTAGATGATATATTGCCTGTTGAAAACAGGGACAATATGAAATCTTATCCAGCATTATTGCTGCTGCTGTTGTTGTTATTGATACCTCATCTTTCCCCCTGAGAGTATTGGCAATTGTGGCAGGAAGAAGCTGTCCAAATTCTCCAGTGGTGGTCCTTCCCACTCCTGAGATAATGGAATTCAGCAATGAGGGACCTGTTCTAGAACCCCAAACTACCATCAGGCCCAACCACTACAGTCAATAATGTCAAGAATGATGGGTGTTATAGTAGTTGTCGTCCAAGAATAACAGAGTGTCCAAGGCTTATCTATCCCTATAATAGCAGGGGTTGAACCAAGGATCTTCTACATGCAAAGCACAGGCTTAGTCAAAGTGTTATGGCAAAGCTGCTCAACTGTGAGCTTAACCCACCAATATTTCAGTTTCTCCCAATGAGCATCACTTCCCAAAGCCCCTACAGTATCTGTTCCATATGTGTCATACAGTACAGCAAATATCAGCTTTGTGAAAGGACCATTTTCATCAGTAAAATTTAGGCAGATGGGTTCAACCCTACATATTGATTTACAAATTAGAGAGCACTTTTAATCAAAATATTTCCCAAAACAGCTTACAAAAAATCTCTAAGTAGATGCCTTTCCCGCCACGTTGGGCTGCTATTAGACATTTCAAGAACTCTGGGATATCCAGTAATGTACAAAACATGATGGCTAGGGCCACTCTTGGGATCAGAATAATCAGGATTTTTATGTTACAAAGAGGACTTTGTAAGAGAACTTTAAAAAGAAACAAAAAGAAAGGTGTGATGTTCTTCCAAACCAGGAAGGCTTCAAGCATTTTTTTCTCTAATTATATGTGAAGGACTAAACAATTGGATGGTTAATTGGCAAAGTTATTGCTGTTAGCTTTTCACAAAAGAAAGACTCTGTTTGCAGATGCGTCAACGGTTTCATAAATCTGGGGGTGTTATCTATATAGCAAACACCTACAAGTTGAAGCCTTTTTTTGTTAAGTGTACAGCAGCAGTAGAGAGCAAAGCCTGTATTCTGAATCATAGTTCACATTCAAGGTCAGCTTTCAACTTAAGCTCTAAAGTCATTTCTCCAACATCACACTGCATACACATATAACAATAATTACAGTGTACGTGCAGTCAAGACAAGCCTCTCCTGTTCTGGGCTCAGCATGAGACACAGGCATTATTTTGACACTTGAAAAGAAAAAAGAAAAATTAAAATAAACCGTTTGTTTGCCAGTTGTGTTTCCATCACTGTCACTGTCACTACAGGGCAAATAAAAAGAAAGAGGAAGATATAAATATTGTGATATCAGGTAGGTATGCTAAATCAATCAAACACTCTTTGTTCTAGTGGATGGAGCTAGTCCTATCCACACTAGTGTGTTCTATGCTACCCATTGTTTGATCCCTATTACATTTGGTGCTTTTTAAATTTTGAGATAGAGACATGGGTCGCCTAGAGACTGTCAGTTTTTTTGTGGGGCGAGGAATTCAGGTGCATGTTGTAAATATAGGTTAGCACAATTAAAATGGATTAAATCTCTGTTGCCCTAGAGCAAGAAATCCAGGTTGGTTGGTTGGTTTTTATATCTGTTTAAATCCAGCTTTGAAAAAGAAATATAAACTCTTTCACACTGCATCAGTTCATGTGATTCCATAGGGGCAACACAGGAAGGGATGATTATTATTATTATTATTATTATTATTATTATTATTATTATTATTATTCCTTTTGCTCCAGCCACCCTGGGCAGCTTCCAGCCTATATAAAAACATGATAAAACATTAAAGATTATAAATTTCCCTATACAGGGTTGCCTTCAGATGCCTTCTAAAGGTGGCATAGTTACTTATTTTCTTGGCTCAGGGGTCACATAACTCCATACCCTCCGATGAAAATAGGGACATCCTACCATACCCTCAAACATAAACCACAGAGCCTAGGACTTGCCAATCAGAAGGTCGGCAGTTCGAATCCCCGCGACGGGGTGAGCTCCCATTGCTCTGTCCCTGTTTCTGCCAACCTAGCAGTTTGAAAGCACGTCAGAGTGCAAGTAGATAAATAGGTCTTCCATGGGAAGGTAAACAGCGTTTCCATGCGCTGCTCTGGTTTCGCCAGAAGCAGCTTAGTCATGCTGGCCACATAACCCAGAAGCTGTACGCCGGCTCCCTCAGCCAGTAAAGCAAGATGAGCACCGCAACCCCAGAGTCGTCCGCAACTGGACCTAACAGTCAGGGGTCCCTTTAACTTTAACTTTAAGGAAAAGTGGGAGATTCCAGGGTCAAATCAGAAACCATGATGACTTTTGTAAATCTGGAACTGTCCCTGGAAAATAGGGAAACTTGGAGGGTCTGCGGTACTGATTGTACATGATTTGGTGCTAAAATTCCTTCTAAAATTAATTACTTATCTCCTTGGCACCAGCTTGGCTGCTGGAGTTGCTGGAAGGAGGCATAAGACTCTGTGCAGCCGACTTGCTGTCCTGACATGCTGTCCCTCAAGGCAGCAGACTTTCCTTGGGGTTTATTCCCAGTGCCTTTCCCACGAATGAGGCAGTGGTGGTTTAGAATCAGAGTTTTCTTTCTCCTAGGCAGGCTAACTTCCCAGACTGATGATCTGCATTTGCCCCTCATTTCCCTCTGCACCACATGCAGAAATTGCCTTCTTGACTGTTGGACCCACCACCAGTCTCGTTCATTCAGGAGAGTTTGGACTTGATATCCCGCCTTTCACTCCCTTTAAGGAGTCTCAAAGCGGCTAACATTCTCCTTTCCCTTCCTCCCCCACAACAAACACTCTGTGAGGTGAGTGGGGCTGAGAGACTTCAGAGAAGTGTGACTGGCCCAAGGTCACCCAGCAGCTGCATGTGGAGGAGCAGGGAAGTGAACCCGGTTCACCAGATTACGAGTCCACTGCTCTTAACCACTACACCACGCTGGCTCTCAATCTGCCAGACAAATGATATAACATGTAAAATGTGGGGAGGCTGACTCAAGCAGTCCCTGATGTTGTCTGTGCCTCCCTCCCTCACAATCTTCTAACAGCCATGAAACTCTCATATTGTTTCCCTTCTTCTGATATATTTAAAGAAGGTTTGTTGAAGGTTTTTAGCAATATGTTACTCACATACTTGTTTCTGTTTGTTTGTTGTCGACTTACAGGTGTTTTCCAGCTCAGTGGCGGAGCATCTGCCTAGAAGATTCTAGGTTTAATTTGCAGCATCTCCAAGGCAAGACTTGGAGAGACCCCCACCATCTGAAATCTTGGAGACCTCCTGCCATTCAGTGACCTAGATGGACCATTTCAGAAAAAAGTCAACTTCCTATGTTCCTACGACATGCCTCAGAAATAAATTGGTTTATTCAGGGGAAGGACTGTACCCCAGGCTTTTGTTTTTCAGCTGGAACTCACCGGAACTCAGTTCCTGCATCTCTCAGCTGGGCACCATTGTCATTCTAAGAGGAGATGTTCATGATGAGTTCCAGCACCTCTTTTTCTAGAAAAATAGCACTAGTAAACCATCTGCTTTGCATACAGAAGCATACAGAATCAATCCATAGCATCTCTAGGCAGGACTGGGAATGTACCCTGCATAGGTACCAACTCCCTGGGTGCCCAAACACACACAAAATTCCCCATGAAGGGGCTGGGCACCCACAAATTTCAGTGCCAGGGCCATGCATGCTGCATAGCACCCATGACCCCAGGCACCCATGGTTGTGGAGCCAAGCTGGCATTCCTGTTACCCTGTCTTAAATGCTACACAGCTCCTGCCAGTCAGTGAAGTTAGCTTTGAACTAGATCAGGCTTTCTCAACCTCGGCCCTCCATATGTTTTTGGCCTACAACTCCCATGATCCCTAGCTAGCAGGACCAGTGGTCAGGGATGAGGGGAATTGTAATCTCAAAACATCTGGAGGGCCGAGGTTGAGGATGCCTGAACTAGATAGACCAATGGCTTGTTCTGATATAAGTAAGCTTCCTAGGTTCCTATGCATTTCCAGCTCAGGCTCAGGCAATTCTTGCAATGTACAAG
This sequence comes from Podarcis erhardii, assembly GCF_964252035.2. Classification (NCBI taxonomy): domain Eukaryota; kingdom Metazoa; phylum Chordata; class Lepidosauria; order Squamata; family Lacertidae; genus Podarcis; species Podarcis erhardii. The sequence continues at coordinate 89,833,779 of NC_138508.1, forward strand.
CATTGAAGAATAAACTGAAGCAGAATAAATCCAGAACTAATGCATTATGGTTGTGTCAACAGCTTGTTTCAGCATACACCCTCAATAAAACACCCATCTGGAGGAAACCTTTAGAGAGTTGTAAAATACTGATATGATGATCAGACACCTTATGAACTAACCGTATTAGACTGAACCTCCCAAATGCCCCCACTCAGTTTCCTGTCCTTTCCGTTAGCTCTGGGTGTTGCTGAGCAAATTACCTGCCTTTTGGTTATGGTTTTTAGTCATGTTCAACTTTTATGTGAGAACTCAGAGAGTTAAAATAAAATAAAATGATGGCAAACAGCATTCTCTGACTCACATCTTGAGCTCATGAGGAGTGAAATGTAACTTCTCTACACCTTTACTACCCAGCAGCTCCAACCGTAAAAACATATTCATTTGGATGCTAAGATCCATGTGATTACAACAAAGCTTCCTTCCATGTAAGAATACGTTCAATCAAACCTAATTCCAGGTTGCTTGCAACATAATGTACAAGACAGCAATGAAGAACGCCAGCCTGATTATGCATGTTGAATGTTTTGCTGCCCTCAACAGGACACCTTAGTACATACAATTTGATATCTCATTTGTTTTTGCTTGTTTTTTTAAAAAATCCTGCTTGAGTACACTGAGAAAGATAATAAACCATATAACTCTGATTTATCACCCAGTAATACCACGCAGATGTATTTTTCATAGTATGAATATGATCCTTTTATGTATAGGTTGTGTGTGTGTGTGTGTGTGCTGTGTATGTATAGATAGAGAGAGGTGGGGAGGAAAAGCGATTGGTTCATGATCTGTCTTATATAAGCAATAAAGAATCTTATCTGGCAGTATAACAAAGCAACAGAGTTTTAAAGACACACTCTAAATATTAACCCATTCATAATAAAGCTATTTTTTCATATACTGTAAAAAGTGATCTATCATTCCTGGCTCTGAAATTAATAAATACATTAAACACAACAGAAGACTTTCAGCCAGAGCTATGAGGGAGTTAGAACTAGTCAGCAGCCATATATTGTGGCCAGTTTATGTGTCCAAGAGGTCAAACTGGGAACTGCAATTAGATCACACTAATTCACACTACAGGCGGGTCACTGCATGTCTACATGTTTCTTTTATCTTAAAACGAAGAATGCCTGAGTATACGAAAAACAGCACATCAAGAAGAATAGTTAAGTATTGCTCTTGCCCTGGCATGTCATTTTATGTGCTGGGGAGACAGGGACAGGATGAAGTCTGATGTCTGAAATTAGATAGCTGCCAAAACTATTTCTGAAGGCTGCCAGCCAATGGAAGATGTTACCCATTAACACTGGTAGGGTTAGAATGCAGGGAGGTCAACAGTAGGTGGAGCTAGAGCAAATGGCTAGCAGTGTTACAGCCCATGAGAGGTGGAGCCAGCTAATTCTGCTTTGGTCTCCATGATCCTCCCAGCTGAGTTCTACAAAGGCAACATGGAGGAGGAGGAGGAGGGGACTGAGACCCAGCGAGACTGTAAGTAAGAAGGTGCTGGCTGAAGGCAGTGTTCCACTTGCCCTGATGGACCAGTCCCCACTGAAATTAATCCAGAGCTCCCAAATTGATTCCTTATCTGAATCTTGCTCGGAGGCTCCATTATGCCCCTAATCCCATTTTAAGGTGCTTTGACCCTTCTGTACCCAATCAAGCATGAATCAGATCCTTCCTGCTGTCCCCAACTCACCTGCTCCATACAGTGGTACCTCGGGTTACAGACGCTTCAGGTTACAGACTCCGCTAACCCAGAAATAGTACCTCGGGTTAAGAACTTTGCTTCAGGATGAGGACAGAAATCGTGCAGTGGCGGCACGGCAGCAGCGGGAGGCCCCATTAGCTAAAGTGGTGCTTTAGGTTGAGAACAGTTTCAGGTTAAGAACGGACCTCCAGAATGAATTAAGTTCTTAACCTGAGGTACCACTGAACTCAACAGAATATTATATAGAGGGGCACACCAGGCACAGAAGTCTCTCGGGAACCCATTCTTTTCAGAATCTAGCTCCCCAAATACAGCGGAACTATAGGTGGAGCCTGTTTTAACTCTATAATGTTCATGTCACCCATTGAACCATATGGCATCATAAGTCACTGGTCATTAGCTGTGGTTTAGGCTCCTTGAGCCCAGGACAATTACAGCATGGCATTAATATTGTCTTTTTGTGACACCCTGAAAGCAAATGTATAGCACAAATGCCCTCCTCATTTATTCATTCACCTTAGGACACATCCTCCAACATGTTCCTAAGTTGGAGCAAATCTTATGACCCGCAGCTACTTCAGGAGTCTTCTCTCCTTCCATTAAAACACTGCCAGAGGGGGCCACAGGGGAAGTGGGGAGAGGAACTGAAGGTGGATGTGCTGGGTTGCTAGACAAGAGAGAAGCAAGAGTGATTAAAACATCACCACCTTAAAACTGAATGCAGCAGATATTCTGCTCTGAAACCAGAAGGCACAAAGATAGGCTTCCCGGTCACTCTCCGGGGAACACAAGTGACCCCTGAGCTGCAGAACGGACACTGCAGCTGTAATCGGTTTAAAAATAAGCATGGAAAACATTTGCCTCTTCCTTTTTCCTTCACCTTGTCTACTTCTTTTCACTTAGCCGTCACTGGATTTGCTTGTCAGCCTCTAGAGGATATCTGAGCAAAAGCATCTGGCTTCACGGAGCGCTCCACGGGCATCTGTATAGCTTTTCTTCACTTGCCTCTGGGTCTATTATCTAAGCTGCTTTGGTGCTGCTTGCCTCCTGTTCTCTGTGTGCTTAATTTCTTCCTTGCTGCGGCAATAACTGAGGACCTTCAGCAAACCCATCATCACTTCCTTGGTCATTTATGGAATTATTCCAGAGAAATAAAACACACTTTTAAAAAAAGCCCTAATTAGCTATGGTCGTGTGGTCTTTTTTGTACATCCTGAAACTGACAGATGAAAGGAATTTTTCTTTCTCTACCAACTTTTAGTTTAAAAAGAAATCTATGAAGGCATTGCTTCTTGTATACTGATTGCTCAGAGTCAAAACACTGAGTTGTTATTTTCCTTTCATGCTATAAGAATAGGGGTGTGTTTTCACATTTTCCACACATTTTACACCCACATTGTTCTACCCGGACACTGAAGTCCAGCTCCGAGGGCCTTCTGGTGGTTGCCTCACTGCAAGAAGCCAAGTTACAGGGGACCAGGCAGAGGGCCTTCTCAGTAGTGGCGCCTGCCCTGTGGAATGCCCTCCCACCAGATGTCAAAGAGAACAACAACTACCAGACTTTGAGAAGACATCTGAAGGCAGCCCTGTTTAGGGAAGCTTTTAATGTTTGAAGGACCATTGTATTTTAATATTTTGTTGGAAGCCGCCTAGAGTGGCTGGGAAAGCCCAGCCAGATGGGTGGGGTATAAATTTATTATTATTATTATTATTATTATTATTATTATTATTATTATTATTATTTTAAAAAAATACAAATCAGGGATAGAGCACTGACATTTTCTCCCCCCCCCCTTCATCAAGAGTGTTTTGTTTTAACCCCTTCCATCGACTCCAGTGGATGAGATTTAACTATTTCAACTGTGCCACTGATATTTAGGGTCATTTTTAGGTGGCTTTCCCCTCCAGAGTTTAGGGTCATTTTTCAGAGGTGGTGCTCAAGGAGTGAGCAGGGTTAGTATCCTGAGGACCAGTGACATCTTCTGACACCTCACCAACAGGCCCTGTTTGGGGGCACATTGTTGGAAAAGATGGCAGAACAGCGTCAGTGGGAAATTTTCAACCACCAATTTCAACCAGTTGGAGATGTCACCACCCTCTCTTCATGGTCAGAGAGGGAGGTCCACAGCATCCCTGATCTGCTCTCCTTGGAAAGTTAGGATTCCTCTTGTGGTACCATTATATCTTGCGAACCTTTGGATTTGGATTTGGATTTGTTTTGTTTGTTTTAAAAAGAAAAACAAACAAATATGTGTGATCTTGTGCATCCAAGGGCCTCCTATTAGGCCACGATGCTATTAGTAGTGGGGAAAATGCAATTATATGACCAACACTAAGATGCACCTAATGGCAAATAGCAGCTGGAGGGGAGGTAAGTTTATCACAAGGAAATTGTTGCTCTTTGCTAAACTTTAAAGAAAAATAATGTATGGTCACAAATTTCTTATCTTCATATCCTAGGCCCCAAGTCAGCCTTCCCCAGCCTGATGCCCTCCAGATATTATAACCAATGGCTATGCTAGCTGGGGCACCAGGCTGAGGGAGGTTGTCCTAAGTGATTTTATGTCTATTTAATGAAGCACATACAGAGACGTATGGCAATAAGCAAAATAAATGCACTTCCTTAAGAGATATCACCCCCTGTGCAACTTGATGTGTGGAGGGGTTTTTGTTCAGGTATTTAGGAACCCGAAAAACAGTGTTCCCAAATATAGATAAATATGTCTTCATACATCTATCCTGAATTCTATGCACACAGTAATGTGTGTGCATTTGGATGGGGCATGTCAACCTGGTGCTTTTTCATTGTACCCATTGATCTGAAAAGAGAGTTGATTGACACCTAAAGTTACCCATCTCCCCTGGAAACCCTTCCTTTATTTTTTGTGGATTGGTTGTGATCACATAAAGGCAAAGGAATTGCATTGCAATTATTCCTTGGGCAAAGACAAATCTTTCTAAAAACTAAAACTGTTCACTTCCTTGTGGAATTATGGATTTACAGGATTATATCTATCTGCATTTGTGATGAAATCTGAAGAATTAACACAAATCAAGCATGTAAGTGCTTTTTTGTGGGATTAGAGAAAAAACCCTATATCAGAATGAAATTATGCATTGACTTCAATTGGTCTCATTAAATAAACTCCTTTGTGCAAATAGCTCCGCCTGATGCTTTCCCCAGGGGAAAAAAAGAGAGAAATAAGCAAGAGATTGAATTCTGCAGGAGCAAGCACAGCTCAGATTTAAAATGTATAAAGTCAGCCAGTGATCCAGCCGTGTAGATAAACTGTATGTTTGTCTTAGAGTAATCATAAATGTTGGAGACCATGCCTTGATCTGACCCAACTTTTATGCAACTATCATAAAGAATAAGAAAGCTTTCATCTCCAATCTCTGCAAGACAGAAGTGATGAGGATGACATCTGAAAATAGCAAACCCATTAGGCACATGGATGCTTATAGCAAAATCCACCAGCTCCCTCCAGCATACAGAAAACAGCTGCATGACAAATGGAATCACACCATTTACTTTAATTGAATGTAGGAGTTGATTTGCTACACTGATGGCTCTTTAAGAGAAGGATAAGTTAAGATGGAATAAGAACATTCCCTCCCCAAAAGGTTTTAATTCTATAGTACAGGGATAGGGAATCTTAAAACATGGGAGTCAAACGTGCCATCTTCATCAGCCTCAGCCGCAATGAAACATGCTTTCTTTCTCATAAAGTGTGTTCTCCCTCATGGAGAGCACAGGTTGCGGGCGGGGCTGACAAGACACCTCACTGTTACTAGGCAAATGGGTTGGCCATCCTTTAAGCAGGGGCGGGCTGTTACTGGGGAAATCTAGATGTTGCCATTTGTTGATTGACAGCCCTATTTGTTAAATACAATGCACGCAGCAAAGAACTTCCTCTTTTCGCTGCTTACTTCGGATCACCCGCCCCCCTTCCCTAATTTTAGGCTGTTTGCTTGACCTTACTATGCCTGTCATGGGGTTGTCTGCTTTGGGGCAGGGGCCTGGTAGGAATTTTGTCCATTTGGCTGATTAGTGTGTGCCACTTGGTTTTTGCCTACTGCATAGCAAATGTGCCACGGGCAAATTTGTTGGGATCAATCATACAGAAACTAGAGGGTACCCCACCAAAATTCCACCTTGCTCAAATCTTGCAGGATAAGGATACTCATACGACCCTGAATGTGGCTAGGTTCCTGGTCGCTGTCCTTACCCAAAAGCGACGCCAAAGAGCACTACAAGCTAACTAAGGCGTAGTATGCCATTCTATTTTATAGTATTTTATTGTTATAGTGGTGTTTTAGCGGCTGTTTTTTTTCCCACGTGCACAAGCTGTTATTTATGTGTTGTTTTTACCTGTATGGGCCTATGGCCGTAATAAATATTATTATTGTTGTTGTTGTTGTCTTGTAAGGTTTGCGGTTAGAATTGGTTGCTGGGGGGGGGGTATGGATTCGGCTGTGCCTGCCCCTCCAAAATGCTGCTGCTGCTGCTGCTTCAAGGGTTTTCCATTAAAGGAACCCAGGGGCTCCCCATGCTTTTGTCCGAAACCCCCTGGCAAGGGGCTAGGGCCACACAAGCCCCTGGGAGCATTTTGGGGAGAGGTGAGGCATGGTTCCCAGTCCTGTCTCCTCCCCGGTGACTTACCCTTTATGACTTCGTGGGAGGTGCGAATGTCAGAGCTGTCCCCATGCAGGGTCAGTTAGTGCTACCAATGCCTAAGCAACCATTCACATTGCTGTAATTTGAATAAAGTTGTGGCCAAAATTATGCCAAAAACCTTAAACAAAAATTAAGTGTCAATTGTGTTTTTCTTTGGGGGGGGGGGTGTCTTGGGGATCTCAATGCGTAACTGTCTCTAAAGCAGTGTTTCCCAACCTTGGGCCTCCAGCTGTTTTTGGACTACAACTCCCATCATCCCTGACTAGCAAGACCAGTGGCAAGGGATGATGGGAATTGTAGTCCAAAAACAGATGGAGGCCCAAGGTTGGGAAACACTGCTCTAAAGTCACAACAAGCACTGTAACTCTTCATTTGACTTCATCCCTGAAGGTACACTTTTTCATTGTCTCCCAAGACAGACAGATGCCAATCAAATGTGGCACCTGAGAGCTCTCGTTAGATGGATCCCAAGGCACTCCTCAGGCCACACACCCTCCTGAGCCACACCCCTCATAGGTCCGGTTTCACACCCTCCTTTTAGTGTTCTTCTTCCAGGAAACATCCATTTTTTCAGGTGTATGTAAAATGAGAGTTGTCATAGCGGGAGTTGTAATCCAACATCTTGAGGTCTGCAGATTCCTCATAACTGATCCTAGGCCAAAACAAAACATAGACTCTTAAGAAGACTGCTAAGCTAGGTCCCAAATTGAGGTCATCTACTGTTCCAGACAGTAGGCCTATGTCAGTTAAGATTGGACACCATTCAGACTGTGTAGATAACATTTTGTCATTATTTTCAAGACTTTGTGAACAACAGTTTTGGCAGGAACAGAGTGTTGTATTCTCTGATGTCCTTATATGTGCTCAGAAGTCACAAGGGGAGGGAAGACACGATTCTATCCAGCTCAATATATTTCACTACATGTTTAATTAAGTGTTGACCTAACTGTACTTTAATTAAAAACAGAAGGTTAACTAAGTAAAACTAATTGTCAATTTGGAGTGTTGATATCAAGGCGGGTTTAACTTTGAGGCCCTTTCGTAGGGCAGGCTCTAGTTATCCTTCTTATTCAGCCATCTTGTTTCCTGCTGACTGTTATCTCCAAAGTCCCAGAAGCATTTATTGAGTAGAGAGAAGAGTGTTTAGAAATGGCAGAGAAATTAATGCTTGGGGCCAAAAGTTGAGGATGTCATATTATACTGTGAAAATGAAGCTTTTGTGGGGAAAAGGATTTCTGTGGCTTGATTAAGGGAAGTCCCTCACAGCAACATTAAAATGAAAGGACTTGACAAAAATATTAATCCCCAAAGGCTTCCAACAGTGTAATACTAAAATCAAATGCCATAATAAAGATATTAAAACACAATCGTGTCCGTGAAAGATATATTGTAAGTATGAGTCTCTGTTGTTGCTACAAGTGGTCTGCAATAAGTCTTTTAGTTTCAGGTTGTTGCTAGCAAAGGTCTACAGTAGATGGCTGGAGGAGCTCTCTATCTAGACTGAATAGCCCACACAAGAAGACAGTGGGGTATAGATGGCGCCCTGTTCAAAATTTCAGCCAATCCATTCCAATCCCACTCCAGTCCCCCCCCCCAATCCCCTTGCCCAAATAGTCAGCATTCCGTATCTACTGAACATCTTCAGTCCACAATGGAATAATTTGAGTGGGAGAGGTTCTTTCTCATCTTACTTCTTCTAAATGCTTTTATTTATTTTTATTTTTTTGGTACATCTCTGCTAGCTTCAGAGTACCCCTAGAGCATTCTCATGCCTCTCCTTGGGGGTGGGTCGCACCATTTTGGCTCCATAAGGACTCCCAGCAACCAGAGACAGAGTTTCCATTCATGGGTTTGGAATAGGGATAAGTTACAAGAGCATAATTTACCACAACATAACTATGCTAGATTCCTATAGTGCAGATTCCTCTGCTAATCTTTTCTATCATCGCTACCTTTCCTGCCCATCCCTGACATTTCGGGGGGGTGTATGTGAGAACATGCTCTTTGAAAGGCTTCCATTTTCATTAAAAAAACAAACCTGTACTTACCTTATTCTTCCACTCATTGAGAAAGTTGATCCTATTAAATTGGTAAATTGCTAGGTGTTCATTTTTAGGAACAGAGGCATAGACTACACCCCCCCCCCTCACAGAGATGTACCAATTTTTACAAAACAATTCTCTCCAACGAATATATTTTACACTCTCACTCATCTGCTCATTCCTCTCCCCCCCCCCTTAGATTGTTTACACTTCTATCGACGATTCATCCTCACGGGGTTCGTGTGTTACCACGTGTAGTCATTTCTTCCTCATTTAGTTTCCAACTATTTATTTTATTTTCAGCATTGCTCACTGCTGCTCTCCTAAATTGGAGATACTTACTGTATCTATGGTTTTCTATCTGCCACTACCTCATTTCCCCTCTTAGATGTAAAATGTATTCCATCTTTCCTCCTTTTACAGTTTTGTAACCTTCATCTTTGACTACCTGATTCCCCTCATCCTTCATGTACTATTGCCTATCTTACGTACTTTTCTTGAGAATTTTCATCATTATAGAGTTTGGTGCTTAACCATTCCTCCAGCACTCTGCAACATCCCCATCTGCCTACACTTCCAGATCTGAAAAGCCACATGGGAGAGGACCACTCACCTTTTTGGGTGGGTGGCACTGCGGCCAGGCATTGGGGACGCTGAAGTGATTCGGTGGGGGGCAGAGATTAAGGCCCCCCTCATCACCGTCCAGACCATGACTCCGGTGCTGGGCAGGGCCCCACCCAGGGATGGCTCTGCTGTCCAACTGGCACTGGCAGGAGGAGTGGCTGTGGAAATTTTAAACTGTGGCATGGCTGGTGAGATCTCCTTTCGTGCCTTTCTCCAGAGGTCACTGTCAGGATATAGTTCCAGTCCACCTTTAGGACAGGCATGTGGAGTTGTTGTATGTCACATGTCTGTCTACTTCCAGCATAGTCTGCTGGGAACTTCTGTTGTATATAGCTTTTGCCTATGCTCTTTGCTTGGACACGAAGGGAAGCAGACATGTTTTTCCTTTGTCCTGATGTTGAATAAATGCTTGTAAATATGCTTACATATGCCTCGGTCCGCTACTTCTGTTGCAAAGAGTTCTTATCTGTGCTGGCCTGCATGCGCAGTCTCTAAAGGTCTCTGAGGCTTGAGTCGCAGTTCCGAGAACCAGAGTTTGCCTGGCTGCCAGCCAGTGGGCTGGAGCCAGCTGGGGGCCTGCCAATTGCCCCTTCTCCCCAGACGCATCCCAACAGTCACTGTGTGATGTTTTCTCACAAACTTTAATTAAGGCATGGGAAGCTGGGTATCAAAGTCAGTGCAGTTCCTGATTTTGCTTTCAATGCAAATTCTTCCTTTTACCATACCTACCTACCTATGTCTACCTCTCTATTTTCCACACATATTTCTTTGAAAAAGACTTCACTTTAGCTTTTAAAAAAATGAACAGCTGTTTGATGCACAATAGGAAGTCTCTCAGACCTTCCCATACCTACGGAAAAGCACAGCTCAGAAAGCACAGGCCTCTAGGAAGGCTGCCAAGTGCAAACCACTGGTGATGCTATTTGCAGGATGCAAGAAAGGACGCTCGCAAACACCATTTTGTCACCACAAAAGTAAGGTAAGCACCAGGCTAACCAGAGTGGATAAAGAGCAGCAGAGCTATTTGGCCAGGACCTCAGGCTCAACATGTGATTCAAATGTAGACACTTGTTGATTTCTTGGCATTTGATAAGTTTAGCAAAATGTGACACACACACTCATCTTAGAGATTCTAATTTAAGCAAATAAGAGATGCAATTTGGTAAAATATTTGGGATATAGATGGATAGATATAGATGATAGATAGATGATAGATAGATGATAGATAGATAGATAGATAGATAGATAGATAGATAGATAGATAGATTAGAGATGTTTTCATTTTGAGGAGTTAAAAATGTTCATAAATATTGATGAAAAATATATTGGTTCTGTAGGCATGAGATTAGACCATGATGAACACATCCTCTCACATTAGCTGATTTCATAAGCAAACCACGACTAGTTGTTATTACGGCTAGGGGCCTCAAAAATCTGGAAGTGGCCTAGGCTTCTGTTGAACTCTGAGAGGGCCTGTTAAGCACAACAAAAGCTCTGCATCCCACCCATGAATATTTCAGAAACTTGTTTTGGGTTGTTGTTTTTTGCCATAAATGGATGGAGAATTGATAGGGAGGAAATGCAGGAGATTATTAGTAGTATTATTATTATTTGCAAGACACTAGTATCCACATGTGAGGCATCCAGTTTTCAAATGGTGGGGTGTTATTGTTTCCATGTTTGCTTCATAATAGTGTACTTGTAGAGTGCCCAGTACACTGTTCTGTTGCAGATGAGAAAGATAGGTAGGTAGATGATAGATGATAGATGATAGAGAGAGAGATGATAGATAATAGATAGATGATAGATAGATAGATAGATAGATAGATAGATAGATAGATAGATGATAGATTAGATAGATAGATAGATGATAGATAGATGATAGATAAATGATAGATAGATGATAGATAGATATAGATAGATAGATAGACAGACAGACAGACAGACATTAAGGTAAAGAGAGAGTTTTATTCTCTGTGTACACATAAGCACTTATCAACCTTACTAGATGGGTGCAAGACTGTTAAGCTCTGCAGCTAAAAGTCTGTTTTATGTGGAGAGGGAGAGAAGATTTGGGGGGAAAACAGGCTCAAGGTCCTTCAGCAATATATTTCTTTAAAATATAAAAGGGCACAAATGTTATTGTTCCCACACAGAAGCAGGTGATCTGCTTAGAAATACTAGCATGGCCTTGCAGAACAAACTATCTTCTATTTTCTAAGGAATCTAGGCTGGTTTTTTTTAGCCTTAACCAAAACCGAGAGAGAGAGAGAGAGAGAGAGAATTCCAGTCTTGCATTAATGATTCCATAAACAAAACAGCATGACTTCCACCTACATTTTAAATTTGTTTTTGTGGGTGGGAAATGTTTGCATTCTTACTCATTTTTCCCCTGTGTCATCAGAAAACTATAGTACTTCATTTCTTTATAGGTGCCCATAAAGAGAATCCATCGGAAAAATGCTTTGGCATGGTACATTAACCTTTACAAAGGTTTAGGAAATGGCATTTGTTCAAATTTGGGTGATAATTCACTTACTATCAATTTCCAAGGCTTCGCTGCCTCACATCTTCTGATGAACAGATTGCAATCTGTTGTTCTGTCAAGATGTTAGCAATGTTTATACTCTTGCCTTCTTCAACACAAGTCACAAAGAGCAGCCTCTGTTTTTTTCTCACGCTACATGTATTATCTTAAACATTTTTTTAAATATATGTTATCAAGGTAAGTGTTGTTTGTTTGGAGACAAATGACACATGAGCAGTCTGGAATGTCAAGAAACTGTCTTCACTCAGGCTCAAAGAGGATTCAGCGTACTCAGTGGCACAGAATGTTGACATTTTTGGAAGGGCGGAAATGTAAATATAGAGAGAGGCAGGGATGGAATGGAGCATCCTGGGAAAGGGGGCACTGTTGGCTGGCCGGAACCCTGAATGGGAGCACTCCATGCTGTGACATTTTGCTGCAATTCCCCCTTGTAATAAGGGGCAAACTTTCTGTTTCTACTCAGTGCTGGGCCATGATTGTAGGCTATATGAAGTACAATACAAATCCCCACTCCCCCCCCCCAAAAAAAGAGTTTTGCTGCACCTTTCGGATGCGAATTTCTGCCATCTATCTTTGATTCATGGTACCACCTTGATTCTGTGGTTTGGAAGCCCCCTCCTTCCCACAATCTGTTTTAATAGGGTACTGCTGTCAATGGGTGAAGACTACTGTGAGACAGACAGGGTGGTGAGCACAGTTCATATATAGTAAAGGTAAAGGGACCCTTGACCATTAGGTCCAGTCATGGAAGACTCTGGGGTTGCAGCGCTCATCTCACTTTATTGGCTGAGGGAGTCGGCGTACAGCTTCCGGGTCCTGTGGCCAGCATGACTAAGCCACTTCTGGTGAACCAGAGCACTGCACGGAGACACCATTTACCTTCCCGCCAGAGCAGTACCTATTTATTTAATTGCACTTTGACATGCTTTCAAACTGCTAGGTTGGCAGGAGCAGGGACTGAGCAACGGGAGCTCACCCCGTCATGGGGATTCGAACCGCTGACCTTTTGATCGGCAAGTCCTAGGTGTGGTTTAACCCACAGTGCCACCTGCGTCCCTTCAGTTCTTATATAGGTAGCATCTAAATCAGTGTTTGTCAAACTTGAGTGTCCATGCCTGACCACTAATCTGGCTAACTTAGGTTGATGGGATTTGTAGTCCAGAAACAGCTAGACTACAACTACTACAAGTTTGGGAACCACTGATCTAAATCAATAGTAAGGCAGGAGTGAGCATGACAATGAAGAATGTGGGGTTAAGGATGGAAGTGGTGCTAAATAGTGAAAGGGGAATAATTCATTTGTGGAGAGCACACTGTACTGAGGATGTCTGCTATTATTATTTTTTAAAAATGCATTTTATGCATCTGCCATTCCATGAAAGTTCATTCCATATAAATAGGTCTGTAAGGTGCCACAATATTCTTTGTTTTTCTTATTCTTCAGCATTTAAATAATTCCATTCCCAATATCCAAATTGCAATTGTGTGGTTGCTATTTTATTTTTGTAGGTGGGTTTACAGACCAGTTTCTTTCTTTTATACTAAAAGTGTGCTCTTACGTGCACATTTTAACAACAACCCAAAAAAAATTATATTAAAAATAGTGTAATTATAGTTACATCCCTTCCTCTATAATTTTAGGGCTCATTTCCATCTGCAATAACTTTCTCCCAGAAGCTCATCAGATCTCATCACTACTTGACGAGGAAACACACCAAAAGCTACAGAATTTTGAATAGAAGCTATTGAAGACTTTAGCTAATTACAAATACCCTGCTTGTAAATCACTGTGAGCTCAGAATGTTAATTTAGAGTGAGGAACTTTGGTTCCTATGTTTGCAAACAATGTAAAATCTTTTCATACTGTCTGGCTGACAATGAGTACCATGATTAATTGTTTCTGAAGTGCTGAAGTCAAAGATTGTCTGTTTAACTCAAATCTTAATTCAGGACTTTTCTTGGCCTTCTATATATCCATTTTGGGATGGGGAACAAATTCAATTTAGTTTACAGTCAATCCTTTACAAGCCACACTTCTCTGAATATTGCAGTGTAGTTCACTAGCCAAGTAATGTATACAAACAATGCATATATAAGGTCACATGCACATAAAACCTCCAAACGGTCAAGATTCCAGGGACTCCATACTTATGCAGGGTTTGTGTTTCCTTTGGAACAGGGGGCAACAAAGACTGTGGTGCCTTAATGGTATCTTCTTCTTTGGTGATCACTCGTAGTCGAGTAAAATTGTCTTCCATAAACATGGTTTTAACAATGAGTCCGTAAGTGACTGTGGAGGCCAATTCTGGACCCACACGTCCTTCCACAGTGGGGACATTGGTTCCCAGGAGGGAGTTGATCACAGTGTGGATTTGCCAAGTATGCCTTCCTCTTAGCACGTTTCTCCCTTGCGTTCTGAGTGTATTCCAAGTCCATTGCACCTTTGGTAAAGGCTGTTGTCCAACTGGAACACTCGCAGGCCAGTGTTTCCCATTTGTTGGTATTTATACTACTTTTTATAGATTTGCTTTGAGAGAGTCTTTAAACCTCTTTTGTTGACCACCAGCATTACACTTTCTATTTTTAAGTTCAGAATAGAGTAGTTGCTTTGGAAGACGATAATCAGGCATCCGCACAATATGACCAGTCCAACGAAGTTGATGTTGAAGAAGCATTGCTTCAACACTGGTGATCTTTGCTTCATCCAGTACACTGATATTAGTTCGCCTGTCTTCCGAAGTGATGTGTAAGATTTTTTGGAGACACGTTGATGGTGTCTTTTGAGAAGTTGGAGATGGCGTTTGTAAGTGGTCCATGTTTCACAAGCATACAGTAAGGTTGGTAGTACAATAGCTTTGTAAACAAGCATTTTGGTTTCCCTGCAAATGTCCCAGTCCTCAAACACTCTGCACTTCAGTCAGGAGAAAGCCTCACTCGCAGAGCTCAGGCGATTCTGGATTTCGGCATCAATGTTGACCCTAGTGGAAAGATAACTGCCTAGGTAGGAGAAGTGATCGACATTTTTTCACTGTCACACCATTGAGTTGGATATGGTTTATTTACACAGATATTCAATTGATGCACTCATAGTGGCCAACCAGATGACTGTGGGAAATCTGCAAGTGGGACCCAGACACAAGAGCGCTTTTGACCTCCAGCGGTTTCCAGAAATAGGTATTCAGAAGCATTGCTGCCTTGGGCTGTGAAGGAACTGCATAGCCATCCATAGCTCGCAACCATGGATAGCTTTATGCTCCATGGATTTGTCTAATCCTCTTCGAAAGCTATCCACGTTGATGTCCATCACAGCCTTCTGTCACACGTTCTTCCAGATGAAAGAATACCCCTTCAGTGGACAAAAGGATCCAGGACTATCATCCAGGACTCCCTCTAATAAAATATGTAGACTCTGTTATATTTGAATAACCACAAATATATATACCGATCAACAATCAAGTGCACATATATACAGACTTACATTCCTTGAACCTAATCTGTGAACAGCCTTCCAATGTGTGGAGTTTTTAAGGGCAGGAGCAGTAACTGCAATCCTGCCTATTCCTCCACACATTGATTGAATGTATGGCAGAAGGTACATCAAGAAGGCTAGTGAATGAAGACAGGAGCATACATAATAAAAAAGCAATGATATAGGACAGGATTCACCTAACAAGTCCCAGCAGCAGAAGCCCTGTGCTAGGACATCCATTTATGCAATGGTGCATCCCTCCTCCCCTCCTCCCATGTACCTCTGCAACCCCCATATTGGCTTGGAGGGTTGACATGAGTATCCCCCCAAAAACATGCCGAGAGGTGAGAGGAGGGAATCATGTTGTCTAGCAAGTTGCTGTGCTTATGCATTTGGAACATTTGTCTTGGTGTGGCACTAAATTCCACCCAGGGCAAGTATCAATTTGTATTTGATATAAAGAATGTAATAGTCCATTGGTTATAAGATACTGAATATTAAATCCTGAAAGTCAAACAGTGTCATTGGTTCCCAGCTGCTATATCACTGGAGGGCATTCAATATTTATTATCAAATATTTGACAGGTGCTGGATATGAGGAAGAAATCTCCATTGCGCTTCCTATTCCCTTCAGCAAACTTCCCTGCATACAGGACTGTGCAGTAATAAGGTTACAGATAGGTAGCCGTGTTGGTCTGCCATAGTCAAAACAAAAAAATTCCTTCCAGTAGCACCTTAAAGACCAACTAAGTCAGTTCTTGGTATGAGCTTTCGTGTGCATGCACACTTCTTCAGATACACTGAAACAGAAGTTTCCAGACCTTTCTATATAGTGAGAAGGTGGGGAGGGGTATTACTCAGAAGGGTGGTAGGAATGGGTGATTGGCAGATAGCTGTGATGAGCCTGTTGACGACTCTTAACGACTGCAATAGGTCTTACAGGAGGAAGCAAGGGGTGAAAAGGTGAAAAATGGCTTTGTCATGTATAATGAGATAAGAATCCTAGGTCTTTGTTCAGGCCAGGTTTTTCCATTGTTTTAAGTTTGGTGATAAGTTGTAATTCAGCAGCTTCTCTTTCCAGTCTATTTCTGAAATTCCTTTGTAGTAAAACAGCTACTTTGAGATCTTGTATAGAATGTCCTGGGAGATTGAAGTGTTCTCCTACTGGTTTCTCTGTCTTGTGATTCCTGATGTCCGATTTATGTCCGTTTATTCTTTGGCGTAAGGTCTGGCCTGTTTGTCCAATATAGAGAGCTGAAGGACTTCAGCTCTCTATATTGGACAAACAGGCCAGACCTTACGCCAAAGAATAAACGGACATAAATCGGACATCAGGAATCACAAGACAGAGAAACCAGTAGGAGAACACTTCAATCTCCCAGGACATTCTATACAAGATCTCAAAGTAGCTGTTTTACTACAAAGGAATTTCAGAAATAGACTGGAAAGAGAAGCTGCTGAATTACAACTTATCACCAAACTTAAAACAATGGAAAAACCTGGCCTGAACAAAGACCTAGGATTCTTATCTCATTATACATGACAAAGCCATTTTTCACCTTTTCACCCCTTGCTTCCTCCTGTAAGACCTATTGCAGTCGTTAAGAGTCGTCAACAGGCTCATCACAGCTATCTGCCAATCACCCATTCCTACCACCCTTCTGAGTAATACCCCTCCCCACCTTCTCACTATATAGAAAGGTCTGGAAACTTCTGTTTCAGTGTATCTGAAGAAGTGTGCATGCACACGAAAGCTCATACCAAGAACTGACTTAGTTGGTCTTTAAGGTGCTACTGGAAGGAATTTTTTTGTTTTCAGTAATAAGGTGTGAGCATTTCAGGACAACGAATGATGTCACTGGATCCACAAATAGGGAATACAGCCGGATAAATGGTCTGGAAATGATTTAAGCAAGTGGACAGAGTCAAGATTTTGGACTGACAGATATTCCATCCCTCACACAGAAGTATTATTATTTTTCTGAGAAAACTAATTCCTTATAAATATCACAGGTGCAACCCCTTAGTGAAATGAACCATATAAAATTCTCCCTTCTCCCAGGAGTGTGTGCAGTTTCTGTTCAATTTACTATCAGTCTAATTTGTTGTCACTAATTCTTCAACAAATTAGTCTTAGTATGCTAATCACTATTATTTTAAGGTAGCCGTTTATCCTTTCAGTTTATCCGCATTTGATTTGCCTTATAAAAGCTTCTGCCACCTGTTTTTCTTTCCTTTAATAATGCAGCAAATCAAATTAACATTCCTTCAAAGAAGCCGATTTAATGGCAGAACAAAATTCCTTCAGTGCTTGAAGCACAAAACCTTTTAAATGGAGGCATATAAATAGTACAACTCTGGAGCACACTTTCCACCTAAAATATGACTAAGCTATAAATGCATGCTGTGAACCACAAATTAATTAAAATACTTCTCCATGATAGCTTGGAGAATTAGAAACATGATGTATAGCTAACATGTAGGCAAAAGCTTTCTGGAAGAGCACACATTTTTAAATCTGAAGTTCCGAGTCCAATCCCTGGTGCTTACAGTAAACAATCTGAAATGACAGAGCTGAAATTGATAGATATTTTGTACAAGGTACTATGGGAACAGAGGTAATATGGGAAGTTATCTCACAACCATCTATGACTACTTGTCTATGGAGCCCATTAAAGTCTTCTCCAATTGGCTCTCCAAGAGGTATTTCTCATCAGATTAAGAGCAGCGTTTTTAACTGGAGATGAATCTGGAATTCTGATGGTCTTCAATGTACAAAGCATGTCATCTGCCACCAAGCAATGGCTCCTTCCAAGCAGTGGTAGCTCAAGGGAGAAGGTTGGAGCAGCAGTAGGGTCATCCTGGCAGCAACACCAACAGCATTGCACCTTTCTGGATGGAGATGGGGCAAGGTGAGGCAGTGGGATTGTGTACTTGCAGGGCCATCACTGCTGCCAACTTGGAGCTCCCTCAAATTTTCCACTGATGACTGCGGTGACGCCACTGGGAGGATACACATGCACCAATAGAGGCCATCCTGGTGCTTTTAGGCTTGCCTCCCTCTTCATGCTGAAAAAGGCTTGAAAGGAGCCTCTTGTAGCCAAATGAATGCTCTTTTCAAGCCTATAGTAACTGTAGTGTGCCAGGGGTGCATTGTGAGATCTGGCGGCAGGGGGTTGATAAGGGGAATATGCCCTGAATGGGGAATTGGTTGGGCAATTGCATCACAAAATTCAGATAAGTACGAGGTTTGAAGGATTGTTGCACTTCAGTTCCCATTATCTTTTTGATAGATTCAGCTTTGAATGTGAACTGAATCAAATTTCTCCCCTGTCCCTATATATGAGGCCCTTTCAGTCTTTCTGCTAAATACCTCAAGGTTAGAGCAGGGTGAGGTGATCACCTCCCCACAAATACAGTCTACATGTAGAGGGAATGCCTGAGAAGCTCTTTGTGTATTATGACAGTGTAAACTCTCTTCAGTCAGGACAACTTGGGAACAAGACTGGGCTGATATCACATGGGCTGAGTAGCTTCTTCCTTTGGCATCCCCACCAGTGTCTTCAAGCTGAGGACTTTCACACATACACATGCATATTCCTGCCTAACCTGACATGCTCGAGAGGTTTACAACTTCTTTCTTCTGTCATAATGAAAGCAAGCATCCCACCTAACCCAGCTTGTCACCCTTATAAAGTTACACACCCTCCCAGGTTGTAGTAGACCCGCTTATCTACAAAGCCCACAACTTCTCAGTTTCCCTTGGGCACATGGAGGGCAATATCCTCTGTGAGGAAACCTCTCAGGTGTGCATAAATGCATAAAGAAAGCGGGAGTCATGTTGTCATTAGAGTGTCAAACTAGGACCTGGGAGATAAGGGTTCAAATCTCCACTCAGCAATGAATCTCCCTGGGCCAGCCACTGTCTCTCAGCCTAATCTACCTCACAAGGTGGTTTGGGGGATTAAATGAGGGGGTACTTAAAGAAAAAGGTGGGATATAAATGCAAGAAATAAGATAATAACAGTATATTGGTGTAGTGCCTACACCAATTGATGCCAAAAGGAAGCCATTGTATTGATGCCAAAAGGAAGTCTTTCCTACATGCTCTAGCAGTGCATATGGAGGTGGGCAATTTTATATCTCTGGAGAAGAAAGGGATAAATCTCCCCTCCATGCATTCTCCATTTCTGGTAATGTTCCCCCACCCACATTCCTGGGAAGCCTGTAATTAATACAAGTACTAAGGGAAGGGAAGGTAAAGGGACCCTGACCATTAGGTCCAGCTCATCTCGCTTTATTGGCCGAGGGAACCAGCGTTCAGCTTCTGGGTCATGTGGCCAGCATGACTAAGCCACTTCTGGCGAACCAGAGCAGCTCACGGAAACGCCGTTTACCTTCCCGCCGGAGCGGTACCTATTTATCTACTTGCACTTTGACGTACTTTCGAACTGCTAGGTTGGCAGGAGCAGGGACTGAGCAACGGGAGCTCACCCCATCGTGGGGATTCGAACTGCCGACCTTCTGATTGGCAAGTCCTAGACTCTGTGGTTTAACCCACAGCACCACCTGCGTCCCTCTAAGGGAAGGTAGCTGCACATTAAACAAACTTTCTAAATAAGCATGCATGGAGTAAGGTTGCCATATGTCCTGTTTTTCCTTGACATGTCCTATTTTTCATGGGTATAATTGTCTATAGTTGTCCATAGAGATCCATAGGTGAAAGCAGAAGTCAGCAAATGTGTCCGTTCTTTCTCTCTCTCTCTCTCTTCAAAATATGGCAGCCCCATTTGTCTCGGCCTCACTTTTGGGGAACTAATGGCTTTCCTGTGCCTATTTTCAAACTACTAGCATCAAGTGCAGAGAATCAACAGATAAAATTGCCCCTCCACACCAGTCAGCTTGGCTGCCAGTTGGGGAGGCTTGCCTGTGCTTGAAAGACAATGTGATATAGGAAGCAAAAATGAAAATTGGTAGGGGATATTCAGATTATCAAGCAGTACCTGCAATTCTCAGGTACTCCATTTTCATGGTAGGTGGGGGGGAAGTGGAAAGACGACATGCTCACATTTACCAAAGCAGGTCTACAATCAGAATAGAATTATGAATAGAAGACGAAGCAACTCAGGGGATCTGCTGGCATTTGCCTTTCTTTAATGGGCAAGCATTAGCGGTTCCTTTTGTTGTGCCAAGCTACTATCAGCAATCTCAGCAGCAACTCTGGCACATTTCAGCTTGGCAATCAAATTCTCTTGCAATAGCCTTAGCAGTTTCCATTTGGAATATAGCACAATGCACAAGCCCCTGTAAGAGCCCACATATTAACTTTATCTATTGTGTGTTGCCTTTAATAACCCAAGGCAAATCAAATGCAGATAAACTGGCAAGTCCAAGAATTTTAGTGAGGAGTAGTGTTTATTGGTTTCAGTTGACTCCTAACCCAAGGAGGTGTGCTTAGGATCATTGTTTAAGGACAGGACTGAAGTATGATCTGTTTAGAATAACATTTACTTTCCACTTTCGCTAGACAAAGGGCTTTTTCCAGCAGGAACTCACCGGAACTCAGTTCCTGCACATCTCAGGTGGGCACCATTGCCATTAGAAGAGAACAAGGGAAGCGTTCATGGTGAGTTCCATTACCTCTTTTTCTAGAAAAATAGCACTGGGTAGACAAAACCAGGAGGAAGAATTTTGTAGTGTTTGTGAGATGGGTCTTGGATTTCTGTCAAACAACCTAAACCCTAGCTAGATCTATTTTCCGTTCCTGTTTTCAGCACCTTATTAATGATTGGCTATGGAATTCTATATGCATTCAGAGCTCTGCAAACAGTGTGACATGCATGGGACATTCTCATCACCTTCCAAACACCATAGATAACACATTCTCTGCAAAGTGAGGCATTGCTGAGGCCGCTGCTGTCACATGCCCAACAACCTACCCAATTGCAGACACATCTGGCAAGGCAAAGTGAGGCTCAACCCAGGGATAGGGACATTTTTGGACTTCAACTCCCATAAGCCCTGAGTGACAAAGGCCAATGGCAGGACTATGGGAGTTGTAGTTCAACAACATCTAGAGGCCCACACTTTGCCAAGTATGTCATGGAGAGTAACCAGTGGAATCCAGTATAGGTTTCCAAAATTCATTCCTCACCCCCCCCCAAAAAATCCATCACATCTTTTTTTTACTCAAGGGAGGAATTCATAAATCTAGTCCAATCTGTTTTAAAATGGAATTTGAGAACTTTCCTATTATCCAAAGAAGGCTGCAAAACCTGGGTAGAAAAGAGCAAGGCAAATCAGATGATAAATATCTCCTATATAACAGTTAAATGGTTCTCCTCCTCACATCCCCCCACCCTCCATGAACAGTTAGAAACTTGCAACTGGAACTCTGAAACACTTTCTGTTTCATACAAATTGTGCTGACCTGATGTCTCATTTATATGGAATATATAACAGACTCATACTGAAAACAGCCAGATTATTAAAATCAGATTTTTACATAACAGGCCCTGACAACAGAGCCCAAGTGTTATTCCCACTCTTGCACTAGCCTTGGAGTTTTTACCTTGTAGATGAATATTATTCATCTGAGGATTGATTAGGCCATGAGCAGTTATACTGACTAATAAATGATAAAGCAGTTTTTGTAGAGTTTGTAAGGTCTATCAAAGCTGCATTCTTAAGGGAGATTTAACAACAACAAAAAACCCACCAAGCAATAAAAGGCAATCTTTTAATAAGATTGAGAGGTTTAGCTGGGAATTAAGTTAGAACATGACAGTATTAGATCCCTTAGTACTTTCAGCAGAAAGTAGATAATGCTATTTTCTGGAGGGCATCCATATATAGGATTTAGTAAATTTCCTTTAGACCTGCCAAACACTTGTCTCTTTCTTTCTATTACTAAATTGCAGGTACTTTTCCCAACACGCCCCCCAGCAGTATCTGTTAATTCAAAGGGCAGCAGTACTGGAAAGCATGTGATTATTAGTGGCAATAAATTTCAGGAGAACAAAAGGCTAAGGTGCAAACCCTACACAAATCCAGAGTCAAGTCCCTAAGATGATTGGATGGCACCTTGTACTCCTCCTTCCGGCAACTCTTGCAGCCAAGCTGGTGCCAAACGTATTGCCCTGCTTTCCTTTGGACCACATCAGCAAGATTGAGAGGGGAGACTTGTCACCAGGGCATCCCAGGATGTCCATACACCCAGGCATGCACCCCATGGAAGTCACTTCAGTGATGCTGATGTAGTAGTTTGGCTTCACTCCTGCAGTTGCTTTCCATTGTTTTTTGAGACAGATGGATGCTAGAAGTAACTGTACAAGATGGGGAAGTTGTAGAGAGTCAGTGAAAATCCATTTAAGATGAGTTGACCAATCCAGAACAGTGGAAGGAGGAGGAACAGCCTCATCTAGAATTAACTCATTCAACTCCCTCTTACTCTCTTCCTTTTGGAGAAAATAATGAGTAATTTTACTCTGTCTCCTTCGGGATTCTGGGGAGCTGATTAACAGGACTGGCATGATTCCTAGATCTTTGCAGTTCTTTCTAGTAAGTACCACAGCAATTATAGTTATTTGTCGGTGGTTTACTGAAGTCAGTTATCTCCAGATATGGAGGCCTTGAATTTACGAGTCAGTGCCATCCATCAGAAGCAAACCTTTTGGAGACTCGCTGTAGCTGCCACTTGGGTTCGCCAGCAGCTCTGATAATTAGGGTGTTTCTCTTCCTTAATTTATAACTAGTATATTGTAAACTTTGACACGTCCTTGCTATTGGCACTGCCTGGCAAAGCATTTAGTCCAGCCCAGCTTCATGTAGCCTCACAGTTTAAGGGAGTTAGAACAATAAAACAATGAGATAAAACAATAAATTAAAACAATAAAACAAAGCACTAAAAGGAGTTAAGAAGTAAAACAGAAGAGGATAAAAGCAAGCACAAAGGGTTGGTTATAGAACCGAAACCTGCCTTAGAGTTGGCCTTAGAGCTCAAAATCCTGCTTCAAGCACTTGGCAGCCATCTTGGTTGTCATCTCTCCCAAAAGGAAGGTCCAGTGAAGTTTATGGATAGCCTTGAATGGGAAAAAGAGCCAGGTTCAAGTCCAAACTCAGCTATGGGTCTTTTAACCCAGAGAAAAAGGTGCCCCAGGTTTCACAATTTTGGAAAATATGGATCTAGGAACATAGTAAGAGCTGTAGAAGACAGGGAATTTGAGGAAAGGAAAGGGTTCAGGCAACAATATCAGACCCATTATAAGGCATGATGCTACATTCTCAACTCGAGTCTTCCAACGAAAAGACTTCAGTGGAATTTGTGAATGTGCCTCATCTCTGAACAAGTGCGCACTCACCCTTCAACTTGCCCCATGATTTCTAGCCATGGGTCCAAGAGGTTTTTCATCTGCTCTGCCAGTTTTCCATGGGAAAGCACACTGCTTGCCACTGAATTGTAACAAACGTCAAGTTGGGTTTTCTACAGACTTATATTTGATCCAATTCAGTGGTAAACAGTGGGTTTACCACCTGTGCCTAGAAAGCATGAGACAAGTGGAATAAAACATGGGAAAAGTGGAAAAGTGGAAAATCAAGCATCACAAACAGTGGCTTCAAATCAAAAGAAATGGGGCCTGGTTAAGTAGTCTTTCTACATTATTTGTTCTTTTTTTGCTTTTTTATTGGAACCACCATACATACATAAATCATATTTTATTTTTAAGTAGTGGAGGTGTTGTCCTCTTAAAATAGCTTATAATTAAAGGTAAAGGTAAAGGGACCCCTGACCATTAGGTCCAGTCGTGACAGACTCTGGGGTTACGGCGCTCATCTCACTTTATTGGTCGAGGGAGCTGGCGTATAGCTTCCGGGTCATGTGGCCAGCATGACTAAGCCACTTCTGGTGAACTAGAGCAGCGCACGGAAACACCGTTTACCTTTCCACCGGAGCGGTACCTATTTATCTACTTGTACTTTGACGTGCTTTCGAACTGCTAGGTTGGCAGGAGCAGGGACTGAGCAATGGGAGCACACCCCGTCGCGGGGATTTGAACCGCCAACCTTCTGATCGGCAAGTCCTAAACTCTGTGGTTTAACCCACAGCGCCACCTGGGTCCCATTGCAGTAATTAAGTCATGTATAAAAACAGGGTTATGAATTTTCAATTATTGAGTAATATTCCAGCAAAAAATGACATTGTGTGAGGCAGGTGGAGGATTTGAAGGAGACACATTAGATAATGGTCTCTCTCTGTGTGTGCTCTGTGTGTGTGTGTGTGTGTGTGTGTGTGTGTGGGAGAGAGAGAGAGAGAGAGAGAGAGAGAGAGAGAGAGAGAGAGAGAGAGAGAACTCTGCAGGCTATACTCAGCAGGGGATGGGATGTAAGTGACAATGATAGGTCGCTGTAATAGTAAGCCTTCTGTAGGTACCAGTAGATCACTGAAGCAATAATACTGTCAGTTTGAAATAAAGTACCTCTGGGGAACTAATGAGTGCCAACATTTTGGATGCAATCATTTTCAGAAAGAAAACTGTAACAAAAATATTGGGGGGGGGGCTTTACAGTGAATGCAGCTGAGGGTCAAGTTAAATTGGTCATATTCAGAGGGACTTGAGCATCAGAGATGCCATTGACAGACAGCCATTGATCACTACACATTAGCTTAGATGGCCCAGAGTTGGAAGGCCAAATTGGCAAGAATTTTTTATTCCCGATTTTTGGAACAATGGCAGCCAAAAAATGAACACCTCATTATACTGCTGAAATTCAGAACCCAAGGTGGTGGTGGATACAAAAAGTAGTGGAAGGGCTGTAAGCTCAGTTCAATTCTGGTACTCAAAATAAATTCTGAATTATCAGGATTTTCTACAGGGTATTGACACCCCTGCTCATATTGCTCACCAACCCTGCCTACCTGCCAACTCCAACCCTACCTTTGTCAACCCTTCCCTTTGCAACTTGTCCAAGCTGCTCTTCCTGCGCACCTCCCCCAAGCTCCTCCTCCCTTTACATTTCACTCCCACATCCCATTCCCTTACAGCTCTCCCCCCCAAACCCTGTCAAACCCCTGGCTGGAACACTTGCAGACCCTCCAAGTGTCCCTATTTTACAGAGATGTTCCAGATTTACAGGAGCCATCTTGGTTTCTGATTTGATCCCATAATGTCCTGCTTTTCCTTAGGATGTCCCTATTGTCATTGAAGAAATGTTGGAGGGTATGCAGTTATCCAACCCCTGAGCCATCTGAAGGCAGCCCTGTAAACTGAAGTTTAAAATGTTTGATGCTTTATTAAGTTTTTATGTATGTTGGAAGCTGCCCAGAGTGGCAACCCAGTCAGATGTGTGGAGTATAAATTGTAAAATTCTTATTGTTATTATTATGAAATAGGATGTCCCTATTTTCATCAGAGAAATGTTGGAGGGTATGTGCTGGTAATGCCTTTTGCTTGCTTGGATGGAGGATAGAGGGGTGCTAGTAGAAATTTACAAAGGTAAATTTTACATTTCTTCTTCCGCCCACTTTTGCCTCAGGCCCCATCGATCACCGGCATGTAGCCCCCAGAAGATTCTGTGGAACAGAATTTGGCCTTTTATATATGTTGGAAGCCACACAGAGTGGCTGAGGCAACACCGTCTGGTGGGCGGAATTCATATAATAAAATTGTTGTTGTTGTTGTTGTTGAGGATGCCCCTATTGTCATTGGAGAACTGTTGGAGGGTATGCTTTTGTGGTGCAATCATGCACCACATAATTATCTCCAAATTTACAGGCTATGCAAATTCAGGGCAGTAAATAAAATAAAAGTATCATTTTCAAAATATGTATGCATGCATTTCCCCATTATAAACAGCCACCCATCTGAGAACAGCTTTGCTCATATAATGCTGCCCAGCTTATACACAAGTGCAGATTTTGGAGGGCCTTTGAGTAAGATGTTCTCAGCGGGGTCATTTCCTCACTACAGTTAGTCCTCCCCACTGACCTCTCCCTCTGGGCCACTTTGCACTCCCTCCCAAAACGAGAGGATAAGGAGCATGAAGCCTATTGCTCCACCCCTCCCAGCTCACTTGGAAAAGGCATGTAAATAAGTGAGCAACAGCAAAGGCATATCCTCAAACATTCCTCGCGTGAAAATAGGGACATTTCTCACTGCCCTGCAGCTGACCCTCCTTGATCCCCCATTTTTGTTCCCCTTAGCAGAGCATTTCCTATCAAGTGCCACCATTACTCCGTCCTTGGTACACAGCAAACATGCCCTCCACCACCCTGAGAAAACCCCTTAATACTGATTCTTTTCTATTCTTTGGTAGAAAAACACGCATCAATAAATAAATTGTAAAAGGGGCAAGATTAGACGAGGACACACTAAGTTTTTTTAAAAAAAAATCAAGACTCTTTGTGCTCCTCTTCACTCCCCCTTTTTTTCCTGCCCAGGGTGGCCCTGCACTCTGCCTGTTCATCAGAGCCAGCATGTCACACGGGGCTGGGTCGTGGTGGCACTGTGGCAGCAGCCTGGTGTCATGAATACTCCAGCTCCGAGCGAAGGTTTGCAGCTGGCTGCAGAAAGCAGCCAAGAACAGGGAGGCTTGGATTTTACACAGGCAGAGGAGAGCCGACAGCTGACCTCCTCCTGACCATGAATGGCAGGTTGTGTTATCAAGCCGGGAACCTGGATTCTTAACACCTTGCCTCCTCCTGGCCCACTCTCCAGCAGATACTACAAGCTGCCCTAGAGAGAAGGCTAGTAGCAGCAGCCATAGAGAGGCAATGGGATGCTCCCTCACCACTGCTGCTGCTCAGCACAAGCTCTGGTTCATCCTCCTCCCTGAGTTTGGGGACAGCAGCACTGGCAGGCAAAATAGGGACATTCTGGGATCAATTCAGAAGCCGGGATGGCTTTCGTAATTCCAGGACTGTCCCTGGAAAATCGGGACACTTGGAGGGTATGCAAACAGGATTTGGTGGCAAACCTTGAGGCTCCAGGGCCTGGCAATGTGCCCTCTACTGTGCATCAGCAGCAGCTAGCATGGTTTGGGTTGGAGCATAGACTGCGTAGCGGCAGTGAGGTCAGGGCTGCCTGGGTGCAGTGAATCCAGTCTTTTCAATGGGGTGCCCACAAAGCCCTGGCCTTGCTGTTATCTGTTGCTCCTTATTCCAGTAAATACCAGTGATGTCAATGGCTGCGTTAGGACATCACCTCAGGTGTTCCTGCTACCGGGGCATGAGTCTGACTATGCTGATCACTGTTGCAATTTGAAATATCAAGGCTTACTGGCGGAAGGAAGACAGTTGTGTACTCTCAACAGCAGCTTGAATTACATCCTAGGATGATTTTCCACACAAAAAATATAGTTGTAATTATTTTCTCGGCTTGCATGTAATTCAGAGAGATACTTACTAGCTCTCTCTACAGGAGTTTCTGTAACCTAAATACATCAATGGGCACAAGCGTTGCTTCCCCACTGAGCTGAAGCTTCTCAAGCTGTGACTCTAACCAGGAAGTTGGTGGCAAGAAAATATAAGTGGTGCGTATTTGCTTTCCCTATCCAGTTTCTAGCTACCACTTTGTGTGAGATCTATAATTAACTGCAGAAAGGAGAAGGGAAAAGGAGAACTGTAACGCTGAACACTGGAAAAGGAAAGCTTGCACAAATTAGCAGTTCCCAAATTACCATAGTTTTATTCCTTTTCTTGTTCCAACAATTACTGAGGTCTTGGTTAATTAAACAAATCTTCTGTGCCACTGTATTGCATGGAGATTAAGCAGCCAGTGTGTGTGCAGGATTGCAGCCACCATTTTAAAAAAAAATTGCACTACAAAAGAAATGATAGAAGAGAGGTTACTCTACATATACTACCATGTTGGCATATAAAATATGCAATTACTCGGTTTGTATGTTTTTGCCCACATACTGCATTATGCAGTTGTTGTTGTTGTTGTGTGTGTTTTTAATGGAGCATTCCATAGGCAAAATGTAACCTATTGGCAGATGCAACTGTACCAATTCTCATTTTGCTTTATAGAAATTATGAAGGGTGGCGTGGGGTGCGGATTGATTCTGCTCCTAAAATTGGATTTCCACATTAATATTGAACATGGTAAAAGTCACCAGTGGTGTGTTGTGTTGAGTTTCCTAACATGCTACAGCAAAGTAAATGAATAGAAGAAGAAGAAGAAGAAGAAGAAGAAGAAGAAGAAGAAGAAGAATAGTAGTAGTAGTAGTAGTTTGGATTTGATATCCCGCCTTTCACTCCCTTTAAGGAGTCTCAAAGCGGCTAACAATCTCCTTTCCCTTCCTCCCCCACAACAAACACTCTGTGAGGTGAGTGGGGCTGAGAGACTTCAAGAAGTGTGACTAGCCCAAGGTCACCCAGCAGCTGCATGTGGAGGAGCGGAGACGCGAACCCAGTTCCCCAGATTAAGAGACTACCGCTCTTAACCACTACACCACACTGGCTCTACTGAATACAGTATACAATGGGTGGTGAAAACATCCTTCAATGTGTAATATTGGCAAAGGGGTAGAGGGAGAAATGCTTAGTAGAGGTGGGAGAATCTGTCAGTTTCAGTTCCCTCAGATGCTCATTTCTCCAATCTTATATTCAATTCTCAAAATTTCTGCAGAAGTTTATGGGGTTTTTTATATATATATTAAAAATTCTCATGAAAATTCATCAGCATTTTGGTGTGGATTTCCCCTAATAAACACATTTGCTCACACAATTTTACCTCAAGACCACTTTTTTTGCAAACAATTTATCCTAATGTAATGCATTTTTGTGTGCCATGTTCTCAAATATATTCATTCTTATGCACACTTTCACCTAATATATGCATTTTTGTAGACACTGGTTGGAGACGTACATCACAAAATTTGGATAAGTATGAATTTTGAAGGATACATGTGTTTTGGTTTGCTTATTGTTTTGGAAAGTGTGCATTTGATAGATTTATCTTTAAAAGCAAACTGAATAGAATTTATCTTCAGTACATGATATACACATCAGCTCAGACTATAGGTTACACAGTTCTCAGATAAATAAGCAGAGTTCTAGGGTGCATGACTAGGCATGGGCTAAGATGTTGTCCTAACAACTGACATATCCCTCACTCTCCTTCTGTGAAGTGCTGCTTGGTTTGCATCTGCAACCAAGTGCTGCTCTGGAGGGGCTCAGTCTGTTTGCACCTGCACATTCACTTAACACTACCATGGAGACAGAGGCATGCCCAGCTTCTTCACCCTGCTTGTGGTCCCAAGCTCCACAGAACCTGCTGATTTGTTAGTTGGGTCTTTGGCTGTCAATGCAACTTCTGGCAGCAGAGTTGAGGCCAAGGCTGGCTGAGGTGACTCTTCCTACACTTCTTGAATGGTGGCACAAGGTCTTCTCCAAGTGGATTGCTAATGCCCTTCCCTTCTGACAGATCTCTTCTGGTTGGTGCCACAGGAACCGTTACACGAAACACTTCAAAGCACTTGCTTAAATCTCTCCTGTCAAAATTAAGGGGCATGCTCCACAATCCTATTTGTTTACTTAGAAGCAAATTCCTTTGCATCCAATGAGGTTCATGCAATTATATGATACAATCCCAAGCACATTTACTGAGGAATAAATCTAATTGAACTAACTGGAACTTACATTTGACTAAACCTGCTCTGGTAAATTCATTAACTTTCGCTGTATCATATCCTTGAGTTTGAGAAGTCAGATTCTGTTTCTTGAGTCCAACCTTGGACAAGTTCGGGTTCTAAGGGCAATGATTGTTGTTGAAAGATTGATTCTTCACACCAAATGCAGTATGTTAGACTAATAGCTTGTTTGAAATTGCAATGTTTGGGACAATTGCATTCACAAGGACACCTAACTCAAGCCAGTACCATAATTTATGACACTCATTCATGAACTTTCCTCATAGAGATAACATTCGGGAGAAGGCTGAAAAACCACAAGGATATCCATGGAAGCTGTAATTTCAATGAACTAGGTAGAAAATAATGGTCAGTATTTCAGATATAGAGATTTTGTGGTTTCACGTATGTCTCTCAAAACACCAAATTTATTATAGAATAAGATAGTGACACCAAAACTTCCAAAGAAGAAGAAGATGAAATTACAAAAACCTCACACATTGCATGCTTGAATATGCCTGTAAATAAATATCCAGACCAAGGGGATTTAGACTAATGCAAATATTCTATGGTTCTTTTCTGATATATGAAACATCTATGTAGATTTAATGCTTAACAAATTTGAAAAATATAACTCACAGAAGTGATCTTTAGTGCAAGCATTCCTCAAACGGGGTCTGCAAACCACCACCAGGGATCCACAGGCTTCAGTCAGTTGGTCCAAGATGCAGCTGTGGATTTGTGGTTAAAGATGGGAAATGGCACATATATTCAATTAAATATTCATACAGATCTTAAGTTGCACTTTTTGCCTCTTTTATTACTTATATTGGATTTTTTTGTTTTACAGTTCAAACTCTACAGAAGGCAAATTGTAATACAATATAAAAAGAAAGTAAACAATAATAAAAGTACAAATAAAAGCCATATAGCATCTAGCACATGGGTAGGCAAACTAAGGCCCCGGGGCCGGATCTGGCCCAATTGCCTTCTAAATCTGGCCCGTGGACCGTCTGGGAATCAGTGTGTTTTCACATGGGTAGAATGTGTCCTTTTATTTAAAATGCTTCTCTGGGTGATTTGTGGGGCCTGCCTGGTGTTTTTACATGAGTAGAACGTGAGGTTTTATTTAAAATGCATTTGTGGGGCATAGGAATTTGTTCATTCCCCCCCCCAAAATATAGCCTGCCCCCCCAATGTCTGAGGGACAGTGGACCGGCCCCCTGCTGAGAAAGTTTGCTGACCCCTGAGATTCTAGCACATCACATTACAATTGCTACAGCAGCAGATCCACCAATTTTAAAGGGGTCCATGGGCAAAGAAGTTTGTGAACCATTCCTTCAGTGAATACGAGTAGCTTCAAAATGAACGGTATTATTAAGATACACCGATTTTCATGAAATCTATGTGCATGTTACTTCTTCTTGATTGCACACAATGCTTCCAGTCCTGAGCTCCACATGAGTGTCAGAACATGCAAACACATTCCTATTTGAGTGTTGTCAAATGGACAGGGGGCAAAGGGATGTGCTGTGTACATGAAGATGACCCCTCACCTTAAGTAAGGGTTAGTGAGTGTGGTGTCAGAAACCTGCTGGACTCCAGCTCCCAGCGTTGGTGATGTTGTCAGGGGCTGAGAGTAACTGAAGGGAACCACATTGGCACATAGCTGTCCACTTACAGATTTGAAAATAAGGGACCAGCAGCCAAAATAAGGGATCAACAATTACTTTGATAAAATACATATTTTGTTGCATGCAAATGGCTTTAGATACCTATTAGGTCCATAAATTACCATATAGCACATATTCAACACAAAAGACAGCAACAATTTGTTATTGACAAAGGACAGCTGGACATAGAAAGGGCCCCATTACCTTCAGTAGCTTATTTAAGGGACATCATCAATAAGGGACAGCAGTGGGACATGGCGCTGGGTTAAGGGACTGTCCTGCCAAATAAGGGACGCTTGACAGCTATGCATTGGCAACCTTGCTTTAATTTAATAGGACATATGTGGACACAGGAGCTCTGGTCACACATGCCATCATGTGCAAAGAATCACTGTATGTGGGAAAGGTTATGGAAATGTAACACACTTTTGTTGGATCCAGGTCTGGATTACCGAAATGAGCAGAAGTACTTTTAGCCTCCCTCCCGTGATGCCCGCAAATGTTCTTCCATACAGTTGAATAGTTGCCAATCACTCACTGGGGAAATATAATTATGATGAGGATTTTTCTAGTTACCAAATAAACTTTGAATTTGGTCTTGGAAACATTTATTTTGAAGTAGATTTTGTTATCATTTAACTTTTAAGAATGTTAGGATGACAGCCTTAAATGACGTTCTCTCGCCTTCTTTTCTAAAAGGCATCAGAAAGCGCAGGTAATGTTCCATTCTAAAGGCATGGCAGATTGAATTTCACCCCAGTTTCAACTGTCAAAGTAACCCTTTTTTCTTTATTTCCAGGTTGTCATCTGTACAAATCTTTCACATGGCTTAGAAAGTTTTGAACCATTCCAAACAATTATTTGGTGAATGATGGAAAGGCTTCTACAATAAATTGCTTTTATGGACTATCCATTCTAGAAATAAGTAGTTTAAAGTGCAGCTTTCAACAATTACCTAAAAGCAAGCATTTTTTCATGTAACCTGTTTTTTCTTCTTCAACATTTCTCAAACCCAGTTCGTGACATTTTGCTGATAAGCCCAACCTATTTAACCACTAAGGTAAAATAAAAAAACACCAGCCCAAGAACTTTTATGAATCATGGTTTCTTTTCCTGAATTTGGTCAAAAGCATATGTTACTGTGTCTTAAAAGTGTGTCAGTCTTTGCTTATCTCAACAATCAGTTGATACAGTTGAAGGCAGAGCATTAAATTTTTATTTATAATTTCAGTTATTAAAATATGCATAGAGCCATACAGAATATCAGAGTGATGCACAGCAAAAATCTACAAGAGCAGGAAAGGTGGGGAGGAAGCAGGAAACCTAAAGAGTCAGAATTGCAAAGATTGCATGACTGGCAGGCTGCATTCCAACCAGTGGGGTCTTCTAGTTGTACAAGCCTAGGGCTACTTGCAAAACTGATCATCTGCTACCTGATCTGTGTGTCTTTTTCAAGAATGCCTGCAAAATGCAAAAGGGAAGACAGATGCCTGCCAAGTCATTTCCTGTTTTAATTTTGTGTCTAAATATTTTCTGCAATAGCCTTTCAATTATTCATTTCAAATTAAACGCAACTAAACAGGCCATTTCTCTTCATTTCTTGATCTTATTGATTTATTCCTAACTGTAATATTTCGTTTACTTTAGCCGGGAGAACAAGTTCTATATCAGAGTGAACTTCAGCTTCTGAATATAAATAAATAGGAACAGCTACAAAGCAGCTTATAATTTTGGAAAGGACATCAATAATTCAATCTCTGGGCTATTTTTATTTTCCCCCAAGGAAAATTAATGTTTGTGCACATGTCTGAATAGGTATGGGTTAATAAACTATCCCCCAAGTTTATATTCTGCATTCACGAGTAGGAAACGGTTTCTGTTGTTGTTGAGGGCCACATACCCTTAGATATAATCTGTGTTGGGGAATATGCTGCCAGTGGGTAGAGCCAGAATTGAAAATTGGTGGGATGATAATTCTTTCACCTCTTTTCCTTCTCTCTGCCAACCCTTCACTCCCACCCACTTCTCTTTTACTCCTTACCCAGTAGGCTGTTTGTGTGCGATTTACACATAGATAGCATTCAAGTACAACATTCCTAGAGTGGACATGAAAGGGGATGTTTGCTCCAGTCAGTAGAAAACTTCCTGTTTCCTCCTGAGCTGGGACTAAATTCCTCTGCATGTGACTAGAGGTGGCTTCCCAGGTACCCAAAGGGGCACGGCTGGCACCACTCTCTCTCTTCTCCATCTTGCTTTTGTTGAGTGAGCAGCAGTGACTGCCTGTCTGCAGTCACTGGGACTAACTCCCATATGGGGTAGTTCCACGTATATATACTTTGTAACATATGTCTGCCTTCAGGGATCCATCTGTGAACTGAATGTGTGAGTAAACTTCTTTTATAATACTTTACACAAGGTTGTCTCGTGTCTATTCTTTTTAAGGTGGAAAAAAGGGGATTACCAGGAATCCTATATTGAGAAGCTTAACTAAGCTTGGAACAAGCTAACTGCTGTGTGTTTAAACAGGGAATGCACTGTTCTAAGGGACTTGCTAATGCAAGTTAGGAAGGATATTACTAAGCAATATATCCTGTCCTGCCTCCCTGAACATCCCCGCAGTCTGGAGACAGCTGCACATGTACACACACTCCACTCCACTTAAATTAAGCTTGAAGAAAGTGTTTGGGGCTTTCGGTGGAGGTGATCTCAATGGAGGGTTCAGCTAGGAAGGCAAGAATTAATCTTCCATGCCCATCTGCAGTCTCAAGTAAGATCACACTTAAACACACAGACATGACTTTAGAATGTGTTTCTTTCTCTCTATCTCTATCTCTCTCTTGGATGTGTTTGTCACCCTGAGCTCCTTCAGAAGGAAAGGCGGGATATAAATGTATTACAGCGTTGCCAACTCATGAGTGCCAAGCTGTTTGGGGCACCACAATATCTTTGGCTGCCTCCCACCTCAATGGTGAGGGGATGGAGGAGGTTGAGCACAGTGTGGCGTCAATAGCCAGCTCCTCCTCCTTCTGCCCTAAAATGATGCTCAGCGCAAGAGAAGAGGAACTGCCTGCTATTGAAGCCATGCTGCACTTGGCTCCATACTTGTCCTTCTTCCGACGATGTGATATCAGGTGTGTGACATCACATGCGCATGTTGCACATTCAGTGTCACACACATGGCACCAGACCATCTCAATCTTTGGCGCAAGTTAGTGCCTCTGACGGATTAAATAAATGAACAAACAAATAAATAAAATTAATGTATTTGCCAGTTAAATGAAAATGGGTGCTTGACATAGATAGATGAGAGAGAGAGAGAGAGAGAGAGAGAGAGAGAGAGATGATAGATAGATAGAGTGCTTTTTCCTGGGGGGTACGCATACCCCTAAACATTTTGTGAATCTAAGTTTGGCCTCATTGAGTGGCAGTACTTCAATATGAGTAGGAAAACGAGAGTACCCCTAAACATTTTTTTTTAAGAAAAAAGCACTGCATGCATGCATACATAAATACATAAATACATACATACATACATAAATACATAAATAAATACATACATACATACATACATACATACATACATAGGATGAGTCTGGAACTTGAGTTCCTATCCTTGTACAGTGTACACAAAATAAATAGGAAAGCCTAGTGTACACAGTTCTGTAACTGAGGTGCTGGAGTGACTCCAAGTTCCAGCATAGAAGATCACTGTCTTGAAATATCTGCTGTACAGAGTCTTAATTCTCATCTTTTGCAAAAAACAGTGAGAGAAGAGGGACAGGAGGATTTTAAAACGTGGGATGCACCCTTGTGCACTTAGAAAGTCAAGCTCAGAGGCCTTTTAGAGACGCTGTCCATTTTAGTCATCACAGCAGCAGATTCATTTTTATCCTCAGTGCTTTGTTCTAAGAGAAGCAGAGTGAGATTTCCCCTCCACCCACCCTTTCCCCTCTCCATTCTGCCCCCCCTCCCAAAAAAATCTGCCAGTAGCAGATGTTTCAAAATAAATTCTTGGCAAAATTATTAACAGCAAAAAATAAATACAAATAAAAAATAAAAATGAAGCAGTCAGTGTTGATGTTGTGCACAAGTGTTTTCATGGGGTGGGTGAAAGGAGGCAAATTGCTTACTAAAACATATTCAAAGTAGCCTGGGAAAGCTGGCTTCACATATGGTCCAGCACAGAGAATGAGGTGGGAGGGGGAGAAGGAGGCTAGAGAATGAAATACCTGACAAGTACATTTTATCCTCTCAATTATAACTGGAAGTAGGTTGGCTGTGACTGTTCAGGGTAGTTAATTACCTCCTTTGGATACCTGATGTGTCTAGGATCTGCTTTTTTATTGTTTATTCTACTGTGGTTTGCAATTCAAAAAAAAAAAAAAAAGGAACAAGAAACATAACCTTTTCCTGATTGGTAAACGGTAATGAAATGCCACAGAGCTACTAAACACCCTGGTCTTGGAAACAAATTGACTTGCAAGATTAAACACTAGGCGATAGCTTGGAGTTGCAAATTTGCATGGTTATTGTAAACACAGCCCCATGAACTCATCAGTGTTTCTTTGAAGAAGACCCAGTGTGTGGGCTTTCCTTTCCCCACTGGGAAAGTTGCCAAGTGTTGTGAAGCGATGGTGGTGGAGACAGGGAATGCCATAGGACTGTAACAGAGCCGAAAGGGATTCTATCATTCCTACTATGTTGCTATCTAGAACGATGTGTGCACTAAACTTGCTGACGCTCCAGTCATTTTTTAACCTGGCAAGCCATGATCTAGTGCAGGTATTCACTGCACTAGAGGGGCAGAACAGGAGACCCTTTCAGACTTCAGTGACACCATGGACTTGGGCGTAGGATTCTCCATCTGTGAAAGCGACTTCCATGTTTCTGCCCCTTTCTCCAGGCCCTTGTGAATTGAGGATGTTGGTGGATGTGGAGTTCTGCTTACCTTATTGTTGTGAGATGGCTGTGGTTGCATGGCGAGTTCCCGCCTCCCCCAGTAGAAGTAAAGACACATGACACCAATGATTAAGGTTAATGGGGTAAAATTGGCCACAACTTTATTGGTAACAGGGAAGAGTGGTATTGGCATAGGCATTGGTCCTATCCGACTATCTGGCTTCAGCCTGTTTGCTTGAAGACCGGGAAGGGTTAACACCAGCAGGGGGAGCCCTGCTGATGCACATCAACTAGGGACTCCCCCGGCATCCCCGCTCAAGGGCGTGCTTTAGGTCCTGGCCTCCATAGGCTTCAGACGAGGCCACGCCCCCCAGAATCCTTTAACGGACTACCCTTCAATATTTGGGGGAGGTGATGGCGCTCCTCTGCCAATGCCTAACCGCCAAGACCAAAGAAGTTGTGACGATTTGCTACGAGGTACGCAAAAAACCAAATGGCCAGTGCCAATTTGCCAAGTGGAAAAAATTCCTACCAGGCCCCTTAATGGTGACCAACCGAGGTCCACAGCAAGGTCAGAAGGAAACTTAAAAAAGGAGCGGGCGGGTGGGAAACAGAAACAGCTGCGCCGGTCAAAGAGGGAGATCCCAGAGCCACGCTCGCCTTAAATGAGGTGAGCCACACACCCCGAGCCAGCCGGTTGGCTGGCTCAGGAGATGACACGGCCCGAGGATTCCCCTGCTCGTGTGAGGGCTGGAAGGCCAGCCCCCCCACTCGTGTTGGGGGCGTGAAGCCTGCAACACCACCTCCTCCGGATGTTGGAAGTGGCTTTGGTGGACATGGGGGGGCTAGGCTAGTCCTTTAAATGTTCCCAGTTGATTAAAGTATTAAAGTCTGGCATCTCCTTCCCAAAGCGCAGGAAGCTTCTGTTCAGCTTTGGGAGGGAGACATAATGCTCACACATGCAACACTGGGAGTTGTGTGTGTAACATCCCCCCACCCCTTCGCCCTTGCAAGCTGGCACCTCTGGCCCTAACTGTTCCCCTACGAAAAAATTCACAAGGCTGAAGAGGACACTGAGATGCTGGTACAGTGCTAACTTTCTCCGCTCAGTTTGCTAACCCAGTTGCTTATAACCACAAATTACTAGTCTTTCTTTACCGAAGGCTATCTCTAAGTGGCTTATTCCCTGATGACATATTTAGCATGTCTACATGTCACAGCGATCTATGATATGGGAGGCCTTGATAAGAGATCCCAGCTGTGCCGAAACTTATATTATACCACTTGATGCAATTGCATCAGTAGCTTTCTGCAAAGCCTGCTTCATGCTGAATGTCCTTTGCTGCCAAAGCTCAAGACAGTTTCCTTTGGGATTCCCAAACTCTTTACTAGTTCATTAGAGTGATAAGCCTCTGCTCAGTTCTAGCCAGCCGTGCAGTGAAACAGCACTGTGCTGTCACATGGATGAAGTACAGAATAGGCTGTGTCAGTGGCAGGGAGCAGGGGGGGAGAGACTCAAGGACACAACAATGTATCTGATTTATTTTACAGTGTATCAAGTTGTATTCATCTGTAAATGTGTGCGATTCTGAAGGAGAGGAATAGGGAGCTCCGTGGATCATTTCATAATTAAAGGAGAAATAGATTTTTTAAAGTTCCATGTCATCAAGGAAAGGTGTTCCTGTTCATTGTGTTAATTTTGTTGCAGCACATGAACCGAATTATTACTGTATGGTGGGAAGTTTTATGTGTATTTGCTTTGTTGTCTTCCTATGTAGTCAACTATTTTGGCTTGTGAGGACACATTATATTACAATATGATGTAATTAAATACATCATATTGAAAAGGAAGGCTGCATCATTTCTGGTGGATCCTGAAAATGTTAAGGAAGATAGTACCTGTGGCTTTTTGGTAATGCCACTCCAGTTTCTGAATTGTGTCCTCCCTAAAAGAGGGCACATGTTGCGGTAAGACCTGGAGACTGACCTCCTGGTTGTGGGTGGGTCTAATGGTTAGCCACCACACCCAATTGGTAGGTCCCTCGTTGCTGGGTTTAATCTGGCACCTTTGCACATGTCCCAGAGCTTCCTCTTTCGGCTCGTGCACCTGTCCACCTCTCCCTAATTTTAGGGCATTTTGTGATTGACCTTGCTATGCCGTCTTGTGTCTTCTGTTGTTGGGACAGGGGCACAGAAGGAATTTCCCCCAATTGGCTGATTGTCTGTAGCCATTTGGGTTTCACCTGCCACATAGCAATTTGTCACAACTTGTAAGGTTGCAGATAGGCACTGGTTCATGTGACAGAGATGGGAGAATGGTCTCACCATCCCTATGTGAAGGGTATTCCATTAAAGGAATCCAGGTACTCAACTTGGTTTGGTCAACCCCCAAGAGGGGGTTGTGCCCATGCTTGAGTCCAGGGGAGCATCTGGGGAGTGAACAGAGTCTGTTCCCAGGCTTTTCACCTGCCTCAGGTGTTCACCCTTGGCTGACCTATGATAGAGCTCTGGGTCAGCACTACCTGCAAGGGTGTAGGGAGCTAGTCGAACCAGAGCCCATGCAACCACTCACTTTTCTATAATCAATAAAGTTGTGGCCTAAATTCTGCCAAAAACCAAAACTGAGTCAAATGTGTCTTTATTTAGGGGAAGTTCTCTGGGTCTGAACATGCAAATGATGGGCAGTTACAGGTCTTTCCTTGCAATGAGGATCTTGTCCTTCCATATACAGTGGTGCCCCAAAAGACGAATGCCTCGCAAGACGAAAAACTCGCTAGACGAAAGAGTTTTCCGTCTTTTGATGTGCTTCGCAAGACGAATTTCCCTATGGGCTTGCTTCGCAAGACGAAACATCGGGCGAGTTCTTGCAAGTTTTTTCCCTTCCCCCCCTTTTTCTAAGCCGCTAAGCCGCTAATAGCCGCTAAGCCGCTAAGCCACTAAACCGCTAATAGCCGCTAAGCCGCTAAACCACTAATAGCGCTAATCCGCTAATCCGCTAATAGCCGTGCTTCGCAAGACGAAGAGACTCGCGAACAAATTAATTTCGTCTTGCGAGGCACCACTGTACATTTCACGAATGTGTGTTCAGTTGGGAGGTTTTAGAGATGCTGGAGAGCCTCACACCACTTTGACTAAAATATTATTATTTCTTTCACCCTGAGATCTCTTCTGAAATTCAGGTCCCATGACATTACCACGGAGCATAATAGGTCCCAGACTTCTTTCACCATCCTTCCAATCTGTAGAAAGGACAAATTCATTCAAACTGGAGAAATCATATCTTCACACCCCATGATACCCAAAAAACTGGTTTGTGAAGGTTTGATTTCTCCAGTTTGAACGAATGGGTCCTTTTTTTACAGATTGCAAGGATGGTGCAAGAAGACGGAGACCTACTGTGTGGATGGTAATGTCAAGACGAAGTGTTTATCAGATGCATTCCAAATTGTCTTGCTATGATCAAAAGTAAACGTTTTAACATTCCACCCCATCAACCCATCTTGGAAATGCAGAAGCAACTGGCGTGCTGAGCACCCCACCTTGCATTCAATGCCCACCCAAGGAGCTGGTGATGCTCTCCACCTGTCTGAGGCTCTCCCACTGATTCTGATAGGATTTTCTCCTGCTGCCTCTCCCTGGAGAGTTTGGCTGCTTCCCATTCAACAACAACCAATTCAGGCCTAACAGCCTCTTTCTATTACTCAGTTTCCTTTGTAATAAATAATGTAGACTATTGAACGGCATCCAATTTAGAATGTAAGTTAAGTGTCTGAAAGGCCAATAAACTGCAGAATAAACCCCCACTGTGTTATTTTATAGCAGTTTAATAATCTCCCTTTTGCTACTTCAGCCTTTTCTCCCCCTTTCCCTTTCTTCTTTCTTCCACCTTCTGCCTTTCATTATTTCTATCTTCCATTTGTTTACAAAAAAATGAAGATGGCAAAACATGTGGCTTCTTTGTTTCATTAAAAAAATGTACAAACTGTTCAGACGTTTGCTTTATTTATTTAGGGGTCTATGAAGACAGCCATATGCCGAGGTTTCATCCTGTGTGCTTTGATTTGATCCTTTTTTAAAAACCCCACTGCTGTTGCATTATTTAGAAGAGTCCTGCTGCATCAGACCAAAGGTCCAACTTATCTAGCATCTTGCCTCCCTCAGTGACCTACCATAATTGTGTTAGCATTATTTGTTTTCCATCATTTTATTGAGAGCTGCTTTGATTTTTAAATTAAAACCATCTAAAATTACTGCAGAAATATTTTGCATACTATGAATTATCGTTGGAATTATCAGTAAAATTGGTGATTATCAGTGAGTGAGGCCGAGGAGGGGCTGGCGCCACAGTATTAAGGCTGCTGTACACGCCCCCTCGGAGGCACCTGGTTGGGTGCCTGCCGATGGGCGTGGGCGCCAGCCAGCCAGGTGAGTGGGAGGCAGGGGGCTAACGCCGCCTGCTAGAGGCGGGGCTTGGGCTCCCGCCCACAACCACTCCCCTCTCTTCCAGGAGGAGAGTCTTTATCAGTGATGGGCATCATGCATAATAATGATCAACCAAATACACAGGTGTATGGGATCACGAGACTGACAAAGTATTTATTGTGACTCTCTCCCTTTTGTTAATCTTATTTTTATCTCGTTTCCCCCAGACTTTTACTGTTTCAATAGTTAACTGATAAAATGGAGAAATGTTGCAGTTTGAGCTAATCAGATATGCTTAATTTCAGTGCATAGTATAGCATAGTAATGTCAGCTGAGGAAAAACAAGCCAGTCAAATATATATACTTCCATATCATTCTGTATGGCTGCAATTCTACTATATTTGTGTGGTGGTAAGTCCTACTAAAATCAACAGCTTTACCTCTTAGTAGACATGCACAAGATTCCCATGCAAGAACATTTTGATACCTCTATCAAAACACTTTTAATAACCACTGAAATTCCTTTGCTTGGACAGGCAGCTTCAGATTCATATCCATCTATGCTGCGGGCATAATTCAGTGGCAAGTCCAGGCAAAGACAAAATTTCATCAGCAGACTGGTAGAGGCAATACAGTAACAGCGGATTCTTACTTGGTTAGTTACCCTGAGGTAAGAATTCTTTAACTAGCTGCATTCCACAATCTTACATTGTAATCTTGCATTGTAAGGTGTTTGGAAAGTTTCCCCTGAAATCTATTGCTGGGTGGGACCAAAACAACAACAACAAAGGAAAACCACCAAACAAACCTTGAATAACACACCAAAATCTTTTCATCATTTTTTAAAAAAGTGATTGTTTCATTTGATACAATGTTCACTACTCTCCAGAATGCAAAATCTGCAATATTTTTCCATGCCTCCTGTGTAGTTGTTCTTGTCGAATGATACAGTGAATCTTTTATTTGCAAACTGACTACATCTTTTGGCAGCAAAACCTGAATCCTATATTAGCTCATGTACTGCACTGAATAATTCACAAATCTAATCTGTTTAATACAAATGAGCAAATACTGATCCACTTTTTGTCTGATAGACAATGTGTTGTTTCATGTACTCACAATGCTCTGTCTACAACAAAAAGATGCTTGTGATTTTTATGCATGAATTCCAGAAATGCAACTTTAAAAATCCCTAGATTCTGTTGTTTTGCATTTTACTACAGTAAATGCTTCTAGCAATACAAAACCCAAAATCCAGGGAGAATTTTTTTGTTTTTTTTTAAAAAAAAAAACATAATTTTTATTAACAGACCAATCCAATCACATTATTTCCAAATCATATTAATTCCAAATTATACAGCCAAATTTTTAAATTTTGTTGGGGGTACCCATACATCAAGCTCCGAACGAGGATCAAAACATCACTTCTGTTGGTGCTTTTATCAAACAGTTCTATCCAGATCTATCCAGATAGTCTCTTTATTACTTTCTTCATCTTCTTGTTGTTATCATGTATTCCTTTCTTTGCGATCTCTGATAGTCTTCACAAGCAAGTTAGAAACAAACAACATCTGCGTGGATTTTGCACACTCTAAGAGTCATATCTCATAAGGACAGCCGCCATTCCTCCCCTTCTTCAAAAATTTATCCTCAGACTGTCCTATTAATTTTCCCAAGCTTGCCACGTATATCGCAGAGGGGCTCTGCCAGGTTATCACATTCAATCCATCATCCACATTCAAATGACCCTGGTCCTCCTCCCCTCGTCTTTCTTCGACAAGCTTGTCTTAGCAAGACACCATTAAAAACTGTGTCATAGAATTTTCCTCCGCTCTCCAATATTTACCAATCCTCTCTTCAATCAATAATTCACTCCACACAGCTCTTAAATTCTTGCTTGCGATTAGTAAAAGGCGACGATTCGTCTCTTTGGGGTGGAGGTTTGTAAATACTCACATGAGGCAAAGAAAATAAAAGTTTTTTCCTCCACCCCTCCCTCTTTTTTCCGCTCCACATGTACCAGTCTCGTAATGGTGGTTCATCGCTTGATTTATTTGTCTCCTCCCGTCGCTCCAATCACAGAGATGCATTAATCAGCAGCCTTATCTCTCGAACTTTGCTTGATGTATGTGCTTCAGCTTCTTTCAAATTATATATTTCCAATTATATTTTCGAGCTGAAGCGAACCAGGGCACTGATTGGAGACAGCGTCAGGAAGAGCCGAGCTCCACCGAGGGCAGTGCCAAATGTCCTGCACTCCCTTCTTTCGAATCCGGGGGTGCATTCTGGACATCGCTGGCAAGGCTGTCCCCCCCATCTCCTTGGGGGGGGGGTAGGAAGACTGCATACTTCCCATAGCAGCCTCTTTATTACCTCGTGTGGGTCGGAGAGATGTTATTGTCGGCCATCTTCCAATGTGCCACCTGGTGGCCCCCAAACCCAGGGAGAAATTGAGCAGAGGTTGTAATGGACAAGTCAGCCTACTTCAAGCCTGAGCCACTTTTGCATGTGTTCAGCTTGAGTCTACCCCATTCCATTTCTGCAACAATGTGCAAAAAATGAAAATTTAAAATTCACAAAATACAAATACATTTTTAAAAATACAAATTTTAAACATTTTCTCAAAATACGCACTGCCAGATGTGTTTGCTCTCAATATACCTATTTCCAGGTGTATTTCTCACAAAATATAAATATAAAATGTATTTTGAAACTTACGTTTCTCACATTACCCTTATCTTTGAGATGGAGAAAGGACTATGAATG
Organism: Podarcis erhardii; assembly: GCF_964252035.2. Taxonomy (NCBI): domain Eukaryota; kingdom Metazoa; phylum Chordata; class Lepidosauria; order Squamata; family Lacertidae; genus Podarcis; species Podarcis erhardii. Next base: position 89,877,281 of record NC_138508.1, read on the forward strand.
TAACTACTTTATAGTGGTCACGCACACCCAGACTTGCTTATGGCTCTCATACTAGATGAATGTTTGGTGGCTGGTGATGGAGTGTGGAATTAAAATTACTTACTACCATGTGTGTTGAGAGCCAGGGTGGGAGTCTCTGTAATACCCCAGGGGAGAGATGGGATGATCCCCCTGAATGTTTGAAGATTGTGCCTGTGATCCAACCCATTAGATATAAGTGCATCATTTCATGACTTCCTCCCCAATGGACCCAGGGGTCCTAATGTCAACATTTTCAACTGCATATTGTATTGTAATCCATGTTTTATATCTACCCATATTATCCATCATATCTGTTACACTACAAGTGTTATAATAGTCCTGCTGTTTTCATTGGCTTACAGTGGTCTCCTTAATAAATTATATTCCCCCCCCCCCATTCTTTCTTGATTTTCTTCTTCTTCTTGCTTCCTGAGCTTTCCAGTCAGCTTTGCCATTTCGGCATAATAATAATAATAATAATAATAATAATAATAATAATAATAATTTATTATTTATATCCCGCCCATCTGGCTGGGCCTCCCCAGCCACTCTGGGCGGCTTCCCTAAAAACCAAAAATACAGTAAAATATCACACGTTAAAAACTTCCCTGAACAGGGCTGCCTTAAGATGTCTTCTGAATGTCAGGTAGTTGTTTATCACTTTGACATCTGCTGGAAGGGCGTTCCACTTTGACATCTGCTGGAAGGGCGGGGGCCCTCTGCCTGGTTCCCTGTAGCTTTGCTTCTCGCAATGAGGGAACCGCCAGAAGGCCCTCGGCGCTGGACCTCAGTGTCCGGCCAGAATGATGGGGGTGGAGACGCTCCTTCAGGTATACTGGACCGAGGCCGTTTAGGGCTTTAAAGGTCAGCACCAACACTTTGAATTGTGCTCGGAAACATACTGGGAGCCAATGTAGGTCTTTCAAGATCGGTGTTATATGGTCTCGGCGGCCGCTCCCAGTCACCAGTCTAGCTGCCGCATTCTGGATTAGTTGTAGTTTCCGAGTCACCTTCAAAGGTAGCCCCACGTAGAGTGCATTGCAGTAGTCCAAGCGGGAGATAACCAGAGCATGCACCACTCTGGCGAGGCAGTCCACAGGCAGATAGGGTCTCAGCCTACGTACCAGATGGAGCTGGTACACAGCTGCCCTGGACACGAATTCCATCAGCTTAGTTTGCCATTCCTCTCTGGTAGGGACTTTTTCTTCTTCCCATCTCTGGGCTAGAAGCATCCATGTGGTTGTTGTTGCATACATTAAAAAAGTATTTTTGGCTGCTTTGGAATGTGGGTACCTACAATTCTAAATAAAAAAGCTTGCTTTAAACGTTTTATTATTCTCTCTCCTGATACATTTTAAGCTGTTACATTTGGTTAGCTTATTAGTATTGCCTTATACAATGTTGCTGTATGGGCAGATTTCTATTTTTCTTGTATTTATTAATTGATATGATAATTTCGAATGGTCACTAATTTTATTTTTTTATTTTTTGATATCTTACTTCAGAAACTGACTGAACCTGTGAACACTTTTATTTCTTTTAGGACACCAGAAAAATGCCCTGTGTGCTTCATCAGTGAATGCAAAAATGAGGGCAGTACTGGCGACGGAGGAGAACATGAGTGCCTTACAGCCAAGTGCTCATCTGGCTCAGAAATTCATACCATACAACCAACCAACAGAGGAATGATTTGATTAAAGCTAGCTTCTTGTTAACCCTGTTACGGAGTACCCAGCCACACCGTAACTCTTGTTTAGAACCAGGGGGGTAGTTGGGGAAGCAAACAGATTCATATACTAGCTTCTTTGTGTGTAGATGCAGGCACACCCACACATAAGCACCAGCTGCCTGTTAGCACAAAATTATAACAAATGGCAAGGGACATTGCCATTGCCATTGGATTGAAACAGGGCATTTCTGACTAGGAATGATTAACCGGCTCGGACGATTCGTGACCCACCAAGCCAAAAACAACCCACTAGCCATATATGGTTGTCAGCCAGTGTTTGACCCCCCCCCACTCCCTTATTTACATCAGAAACAGGTGGCAAACACAGAAGGCTTATCAAGCCTTTGAAAAATTGCTATATATAGCTGGTAGGAAGCATTCCACTTGGTGGCTCACGAATTGCAGAGGCTCGATTTGCAAATTTGTAGACCTATGGACAACCTCTGAGAACGAAAATCTAGTTGCGTTCCCAAATCCCACTGGCATTGTTAAAGTGTTCTTCCTTTTCAATCTCCCAGTGCAAAAAAAATAAAAAAATATCTTACTGTACTGATAATATTTGTCACATTGTTTGTAAGATAGAATGGACATTTTTGCAACTTGCTTTAATCAGGGACGTAGGTGGTGCTGTGTTCTAAACCACTGAGCCTTCGGCTTGCTGATAGGAAAGTCAGTGGTTTGAATCCCCACAATGGAGTGAGCTCCCGTTGTTTGGTCCCTGCTCCTGCCCACCTAGCAGTTTGAAAGCACATCTGGTGGGAAGGTAAATGGCGTTTCTGTGCACTGCCCTGGTTTCGCCAGATGCGGCATAGTCATGCTGGCCACATGATCCGGAAAAACTGTCTGCGGACAAACGTCAGCTCCCTTGGCCAGTAAAGTGAGATGAGCACCGCAACCCCAGAGTTGTTCACAAGTGGACTTAACTGTCAGGGGCCCTTTACCTTTTTTTAATCAGGTGAATTAACTGAATTTGAATGTTATAACAAAACAGATAGTGATTTGGTCCAGTGACTCTTACCTGTGTGACCTTGGCCAGTAACTATTACACTTCATCACAAAATACATCACCTTGAGCTTTTTGGAGGGAGGGTGCAATAAACAAATATCTATATATAGGACTTTTCCAACACTATATAAGGATTCTTGTGGCCTCTCTTGGTTTCAACAAAAAGCCATCCTCGGAGTTGTACAATCCAGACTCAACCCCATGCAACTCAATTGTAGCTCTGTCCCATTTCATTCTCTGAGACAAATCAGGAAGGTGCCACCTCATCCCAACGCCTGCCTCTGCAGCCTCTCTTACCAGGGTCATGTGGTTGCCGCCATGGCTTCTGGGTGTCACTGAGATCTCATGAGAGGTCCTTAAGATCTTGTTGGAACACAGAAGCCACAGCCAGCCCTCCTTGCTTCTCCGGTGGCAGTGGTGGAGGTGGTCATTGCCGGAAGCTACTGCCACTGCTTCTCTTCAATTCCCTGGCAGCAGCAGGCCTGAGTGGGGCATTCATGAGGGCACTACCCCCATGGGATTCTGCCACCCAAGGCAGCTGCTTCAGTTCACCTCATGGGTGGTTCTGCCCTGCTCTGTTGCTTTGAGCCAATGCATACCTTCTGCAGAATCACATGGCAAAAGTTTCGTGTTAGATCACTGCATTCCACTGCATTTCCCCCTGTTATCAGCTACTGCTAGGGAAACTGTAACTCTAACTAGGCCAGCGGTCATAGGAGCCAACTCCTAGGGGCTGTGGGGGCTTTGGCCCCCACAATAAAATATTTGAGGAGGCAGGGCCCCCACAAAGTTGATGGGCATTGCCATTCAAATGGTGTGCGTGTATCATGTGATCAGTTATGTGGGCCAGTGCTTACCTGGGCCCCCACAATATTTCATTCAAGTTGGCATCCCTGCCAGCAGACCAGCATTTCAGAAAGGAAGCAGCTGCTCTCTCCAGAGCTACCATTGGTGGAATCATCCTCCAGCTTGGATGAAGACTTCTTTTTTCAATTCCTTTTGGATTACACCCAATATGTCACCCTGCAAATAAAACAAGTAGTTTTTATTTACATGCAAAAAAATGTGTTCCTAGACAAAACTCAATTTAATCCCTAACTTGAAAATGTAGGTACACAATGTAGCAGATCTGATCTATCTGTTCAGCTCTGTGAGGTGCTTGAGGCAGTCTCCTGGGAGCACCTTGTTAAGATTACTGTGCCAGAAGGTTAGGATGTGTTTCTGTGCTTGTGATGGATTCACCCTTTTCCCTTGACACTGCACAATCATTCCTGTCAGATTAGCCATCCTAAAAGTATTCTAGACTGGTGAGACAGCTGGAAATCACTGACACATATGAATGCCCTAGAAAGCCCTATAATGTACTCAAGTGTCATTCCCTAAGTTGCATGAACAAGTTCCCAGAGCAATGCTGCTTTTATGCACAATTCAATTTGGAGATTTTTGATTTTTTTTTTTTTTGGACAACAAAATATAAGCCTCTCTGTCAAAGCACATGTCTGTCTGAAAGACAATGGTCTTTCATAGATTTGTCTTGGCTTATTTAAAAGACTACCTGGTGCTGTTCCCTCAATTCTAGAGTAAACTAAAAAGGCATCTCATTTCCAAAGATTAATGATGAACTTCTGACAGCCACCAAATGAAGAAAGGTAGCAAGTGCTACTTATTAAAACATTAGCAGTCCCATGCTAAGTGCTCTTCTTTTCAGGTAAGCCAGTTACCTAATAGAGATGTGCAGTGGCTCTGTGGGGGGCTGAATAATGAGGTAAATTGGGGAGATTTGGGGTGCTTTCTCCCCTCCCCAAACTGAAATATGATGTCAGTAAAACATCCTCAGTAGGATTGGGGCCCCACGATACCTCCTGTAACTCTATTGTTTCCAGTGCTATTTTTTTCTAGAAAAAGAGGTGCTGGAACTCACCATGAACTCCTCCCTTGTTCTCTTATGATGGCAATGGAACCCACCTGAGAGGGGCCAGAACTGAGTTATTGTGAGTTCTGGCTGAAAAAAGCCCTGGTTGTTTCTATACTTTTCTGTCCCTTATAGCTTTATGTTTTTCTATATCCCTATTTTTCTCTAGGGCCATGGGTTTTGCAATAAGTGAGGCTGCCAAAAATGTTGCCTTCAGTGTGTTGAAGGGATCTGGAACTGTGTGTGTGTGTGTGTGTGTGTGTGTGTGTGTGTGTGCGTGCGCACACACACTCGAGCGCATGCGTGTTAAGACCAGCAGCCCATAATGTTTTTTGTTTGAGAATGCCTCATTAAAAAAAACCCAAAAAAATCTACTTTGCTCCACTTTGATGAAAACAAAACAAAACAAGCTACTTAGGACTCCGCAGGTGACTTTCTAGATAGTCCTTACAATGTGAGACTACAAACAAGCATTTGACAGTCTGTTGTTGTTTACTTGTTTAGTCGTGTCCAACTCCTCGTGACCCCATGGACCAGAGCACACCAGGCACTTGTGTCTTCCACTGCCTCCCGCAGTTTGGTCAAACTCATGCTGGTAGCTTCAAGAACACTACCCAACCATCTCGTCCTCTGTCATCACCTTCTCCTTGTGCCCTCCATCTTTCCCAACATCAGGGTCTTTTCCAGGGAGTCTTCTCTTCTCATGAGGTGGCCAAAGTACTGGAGTCTCAGCTTCAGGATCTGTCCTTCCAGTGAGCACATTTGACAGTCTAGTGTGGTGCTAAGTTTCTTTTTTAAAAAAATGTCAAAGTGAGAATACTCACTCCCTGGGTCACCTCTCGGAGAGCAATCCCATACACAAGGAGCTGGCACAAGCTGACTGAGCTGACTGAGCTGACTGAGCTCAGGATCCAGCCTATGTTTCCCCTGTCTGGTCCCACCCTCTCCACGTGGCTTTTCTGGGTTTACACCAGTTTAAGATCCTTTGGACCCAGCTCTGCTGAGTGGAAGACGTAAATTGGTGCATCTCCAGCTGAGCAAATGGTGAGGGAAGTAAACCAATTTATCTGGCTATGCCAAGAACTTCCTGGCTCAGCTGGAGAGCCACTGGATTCTAACCCACCCATCCCAGTGGTTCTTGTTGTAGGATCGCTCTCCTAATCATTGCATGATAAGAAGGAGCATAAGACAAGTCTTCACTTCTTCCTCCCATGGAAAATCTGCAAGAAGCATTAGCTGGCCAAATAAGGGCATTGCTCTAATATGAGCTATGGAGCAAAGTGCACCTCTTTTACTTACTCTGTGTTGTGGCAGGTTTGTTTTTATTTTCTTTTTTACATGGGGCATTTCTCTCATGTCAACAATTTTCAGATTGACTGCCTAGAAAAGGGTAGAGGGGGATTCCTAGTATTTTAGCCACCCCATGCCCCAGAGGGGAAACCTACTGCAGAGATGCATCTGAAATTTGATAAACATCATGCCCCCAGAATGGGGTGCTAAAGGCATCCAATTCTTGGAGAAAAGATGTTACAGACCTTTCCTTTATCTTTTAAAATCAAACTTTAAAGGTGTCCTGTACAAGTCCTGGACCTACCTGCCTGTAATTGTGCAGGCTTAATCCACTCTGGATGTGCTGCTGTGCCTGCAAGTTTCATCCACTTTGGCCAAAGCAGGGAGGGAAGTTATAGTCATTTTGATGATCCTCTATTATAGTGAATTGGGAACATAGATATTCATTTAACCAAGAGTAGCTCAGAACTCAAATCATAGCTCAAAGCAAAGTGAACACAGAACAACTCAGAAATGGATCAGATTTTTTTAAAAAATAAACACAGCTATAGATAGAAAGAGATGATGATGATGATGATGATGATGATCATCATCATCATCATCTAGTTCAGAGAAAGCAGTGGCCTCTCTCACATGTAACAGAAGCTGTTTTTATCCTGTAGGATTCTCAATAAGATACCTGCAGTGATGTTTTTGCAATATGTAAATTTAATTAAATTGAGTTGATTAATTGGTAAAAAGCCAGGCAGTTAATCAATTTTAAAATCCCTAATCAGCTGACAACCATAGTTTACTGCTCAACGAATTAGGCATAGCAAGCTGGGGTCAAGCCAATGTCAAGTTACATCAAATCAGCAAGACAAGCTTGAGGACTGGCGCTGGGGTAATACTAACTTAGGAAGCGGGGACAGTATGTGGCATCATGATTTTTTAATAAAACTTTTCATTAAAAGTTTTATAATTGTTATTTTTATTGGAATTTTTAAACAGAAATAAATAACATTTAATTGACCGTCTTTCTAGCCAAACTTGGATGTCAAGAAATCTCTGCATGCACCTTACTTTGCTGTATGTTTTATAATTTTAAATCTCTGCTAGGGTTCTTTCAGCAGAGGACTTGCCCCAAACCTGGATCCAGGCATCCAGGGAATTCTCATTTTATTCTTTAATTATATTATCAAAAAACAAACAAATGGTTCCCCAATATTGCCACATCACTGACACTGGGAGATGGAAAGGGGCTGACAGCAGGAAGTTATGGGACACACACTGATTGGAAATGAAGCAGTTTGCCTGCCCTGGGGCCTTTGCAGGTCCAAACAGAACTGAAAGAGGGATCATCTACCTATTTTCCAGGGACATTCCCAGGTTTCCAGAAGCCCTCCTGGTTTCTGATTTGATCCTGGAATCTACCATGTTTCCTTAGGATATCCTCATTTTCATTGGAGAAATGTTGGAAGATATAAATAGAATGTCCCTATTCTCATCGGATAAATGTTGGAGGGTATGGAATAGGATGTCCCTATTTTCATCAGAGAACTGTTGGAGGTTATGAACTACCTGATACCCTCATGAGCACCAATCATCATAAATGCACAACAGAAAGGACGTTTGCAAGGACCGTTGCTCAGTGCTCTAGGATTCATGGAAATTCCCTTTCCCAGAAAGAGAAAGAAGCAACAAAACCAAAGCACAACACTTCCTCTTTCACCTCTGCCCTACCACAGATCCTCTAAGAGTCCCTATTTTCCAGGGACATTCCCTGATTTAGAGAAGCCGTCCTGGTTTTTAATTTGATCCTGGAATGTTCCACTTTTCCTTGTTGTTGTTGTTGTTTAGTCGTTTAGTCGTGCCTGACTCTTTGTGACCCCATGGACCAGAGCACGCCAGGCACTTCTGTCTTCCACTGCCTCCCGCAGTTTAGTCAAACTCATGCTGGTAGCTTCGAGAACACTATCCAACCATCTCATCCTCTGTCGTCCCCTTCTCCTTGTGCCCTCCATCTTTCCCAACATCAGGGTCTTTTCCAGGGAGTCTTCTCTTCTCATGAGGTGGAGAAAGTATTGGAGTCTCAGCTTCAGGATCTGTCCTTCCAGCGAGCACTCAGGGCTGATTTCCTGATAGGTTTGATCTTCTTGCAGTCCATGGGACTCTCAAGAGTCTCCTCCAGCACCATAATTCAAAAGCATCAATGGCGAAGGGGCTTGAATAACTCGGAGAAGCTATGAACTATGCCAAGCAGGGCACTTTTCCTTAGGATGTCCCTATTTTCAATGGAGAAATGTTGGAGGGTATGGAGTTATCTGACCCCTGAGCCATCTGAAGGCAACCCAGGATAGGGAAGGTTTTTTAACATGTTTAATGTTTTATTATGTTTTTATATATGTTGGAAGCTGCCCAGAGTGGCTGGGGCAACCCAGTCAGTTGTGTGGGGTATAAATAGTAAAATTATCATTATGGAATGATAATTCCACCATCACAACTTAAATATCAGGAAAGAGAAGAGTGTGTTTGAGGTCTGTGTTTGGGAGATGGAAAAGAGTAGCAGAGAAGTACATAGGTGGGGGTGGGAGAGTTGATCATTCTTTTTTGGCTTAATTTTTAAAATCTGTATCAGAGAAAAATTGGTGGTCTTTTTTGCAAAATGCACATCTCAGTTGGTGTGTGTGTGTGTGTTTGTTACAAGTCCTGGAGTTCAAGATAGTGAGGAGGTCAGCACATGCAAACACACTAACAGGAATGATGGATTAGTGCCACTTGTATGTTTGCATTATGTCAATCTCTCTGCCACCTCCCTGCTTTCCTCTCTTCTTCCCAGTTAGCAAGAGTGACTTAACTGCTGATAATCCTAGCTTTAACATCCATGTCCCACACAGCTGCTTCGGTGTAATAGTAATAGTAATTAATAATGAAAAACAAAAACGCAAACAGCAACTTGAAACCCCACTGCGATTGTATGCTTATTTTTGTAGCATTTGACTGTCTCTATTTAAAATAGGTGTAATTAGGCCTGGATTAGCCAGCAGATGGTTTTAGGAACACTGTGGGAAGTATTTCACTTCTGTTTTTATACTTTTTAAAAATAGTGTATTTCTGACACTTGGTAGGGACGCTTATGTGGTGTGTAAAATGACAGAGAGCCTAGATGTTCTGGATGTTTAAACATTACATCTGAAAAATTTCCCCTAGCATCGGATTTCAAGAAATACTGAGAAATGATGGATACTAGATCAGATGCAAATCATGGGGATGAAAGAGTTAATGCAACATTCTGGGAAAATGCTACAAGGTAATTGGCCTAATTAATGATAGAGATCACTGCAGCAATACCAAATATACCTTCATATATCGTAGGACTTCTGTTTCTTATTCTAAGCAGCAGCTGCCTAGCACTTAATTGCACACTATTTTTCAGTCTTGGACAAGGTACTAAAAAAACTATCTGGCACATACACACCTCTGCTTTCAAACATCATTTATGTGTAGCACTTGATTTTTCTTTTCTTTTTCTTTTTTTAAAAAATATTTTTCTATGTATTTAGTGGTTCTTGTAGATATAGATAGATAGATAGATAGATAGATAGATGATAGAAAGATAATTTATTACAGTTGGAGACCAGCTTATAAAACACACTTAGGGGTACGATCCCAGAAGGAAAACAAACATTTAAAACAATGTACAACAATAAATTTAAAATTTATAAATGTGATAAGCGTATAGACACTTAAAACTTTAAGATAAGCTACTGCAGAGAGATGACCCAAGTGGTTCTTGTTTTTATCTGTTAGCTGCCCTGAATCACATCTTGGGGGAAAGGTGGGTAATTATTATTATTATTATTATTATTATTATTATTATTATTAACAACAACAACAACAACAACAACAACAACAACAACAACAACAACAACAACATAACAACAACAACAACAGTACTGGCAATTTACATGCAGTTTCCACATTCAATGTATAATACTGATAATGCCAACCATAACAGTTGGTTAGACAGGTTAGACAGAGCTAAAACCAAACATAGTGACCAGGGCAAATCCAGGTGTCAGGGAGCCGACAAGGAGAACAGATCATTCACAGATCATAGAAAGAAAGTGAAGCTGTTATGTACTAAGCTTGGATCCTAGAACAATAGGCAGGTAGGATCCTAGAATGCAACAACTGATTGGCTTGCAGGAGAAAACCAATCAGGCTCCAGGAGGGAAGCTGAATCAGCCAATCAGACGGCACTCATTGTGTAAATAATGTATATTAAAAAGCCTGAGGTTTGGGGGGGGGGGGATTCAATCACTGTTTTACAAGCTGCAGTAAAGAGCATGAAATCACTGCAGGAATCTGAGTATATTTCAGAAATACTGGCTAACTTACAGTTAGTTTCTTTATTAAAGAAGCAGAACAGAGAAACTTCTAAGGGTTGCTCCTGTCTGGATGAAGCAGTTGCCTAGACTGGCTTGTTACTCCCCCTCTACTCCCTATCCCTTTGTGTCAGGCCTCTCTCTCTGTCTATGGTGGGCCCCAAGAGACCCTCTTTGTGTTTGCCTGGCTCGGCAATATGCAACTGACGCCTCATTCTAGGATGGGTAGTGTTTTCAGGCTATAAGCAGAGAAGCTGGCAGAGTGACTATGTGGTGGAGCTGCTGTCTGATTCCTGTCCCTGCGCTGTGCTGGGGCACCTGCCTGTTTCCTCCTCTTCATCCTCCTCCAAGCCTCCAGTACTCCCCAACTCTTCCCCTCTAGGGTGTGGCTGGTTTCCCACCAACAGGATCCATATCCTCTCCCTCTGTTCTTTCCCTGGGGGTTCTTGATCAGGCGGCTTCTACCACTCCTCAACCAGCCAGTCCCTGTCACTAGGGCATAATGTATTAGGGAGAGCATTATGTATCATCAAGAGGAAGGCACTCAGAGGCTGAAGAACTGGCTAGCAATCATATTTATCAAGAGGCTGAATTAGAAACCCCTGCTGCCAGTTTGCTGTTGGCAGGGACTGAACCAGAATCATAAGCCTGAGAACTTCCTGGTATGGCAAGTGAAAAAGGTCCTTTGCAGTACATGCTAGAGGAATTTGGTAAGTCAAGAGGGGGAGAAATTAGATTCAGTTCACATTTAAGTTCACAAAGTTACCCAAATCCGCACCTTTTTTCTGTGGGGGGGAATGCAATGTGCAAAAAATCAAATACTAGGTGAGCGGTGGGAGAGGGCACTATTATTACTACTACTACTACTACTACTACTACTACTACTATTATTATTATTATTATTATTATTAGATTTAGGTGTTGCACAAGTCTGCCACTGTTAACACATTAAAATTCCAGTAATCAAGCGTGCATCAATCAAGTATAGAGCAATTAAGTGTTGAGCATGCATGTGTGAACAAGGTCATAGTGACTGGCAGCTGCATGTGCGAACTTATTAAATAAAAAGCATTATGTTGGAAATGGTAGGGACACTCATCACCTATTCTCCCTCTTATGTACTCTATGCACTGAGTGCTCAAGATCCCAGATCCTCAATGAGTCCCTATTTTCCAGGGATGTCCCTGATTTAAAGAAGTTGTCCCGGTTTCTGATTTGATCCTGGAATGTCCCACTTTCCCTTAGGATGCCCCTATTTTCATTGGAGAAATGTTGGAGAGTACGGAATTATCCGACCCCCGAGCCGTCTGAAGACAACCCTGTATAGGAATTTTTTTTAAAAAAAACTGTTCAATGTTTTATTATGTTTTTATATATATGTTGGAAGCTGCCCAGAGTGGCTGGGGCAACACAGTAAGATTTGTGAACTATAAATAGTAAAATTGTCATTATGGAATGAGAGAAATGTTGGAGGGTATGAGATCCTGTCTCACAGGGAGAACCTTTCTGCCTGTATGTTAGAATGCAGAGGCATACCTGGGCTCACTTGTTCCCTTCATAGCTGGCAACCGTCCCTTATTTGGTGGGAAAGTCCCTTATCCCAGCACCATTTCCCGCTGCTGTCCTGGATTGATGATATCCTGTAAATTTTCCGGGTTTCAAAGGAAGCAGCTTCTCTCCCTCCCTGCCTGCTGGCCAGGGAGGAGGGAGGCTCCAACTGTGTTGCTTGGCTGCGTTGCTCACCCATTGAGGAGTCTAAGAACAACTGGGAGGTGGAGCTTGCATGCCTAGGGCTGATCAAATCGGCCACGTTGCCTGGGGACTCGTCTTTGCTCAGCACTTCCCAGCTGAGAGGTGATGGTGGTTTTCCTTGCTGCATCCCTTTTGCTGGGTTGCTGCACTGTGGGAACCACCGCTTGAGGCTTCGTTTGGCTGCTGGCTGGGCTTTCTGCCTTTGGCTCGGAGGGGCTCAGAAGTTGAACATACCTGTGTTCGGAAAATCCCTTATTTTGGCTGCTGATCCCTTATTTTTGAGGCTGCTGGTCCCTTATTTTCAAATCTGTAAGTTGACAGCTATAGTTCCCTTGGCAAGGAGATGTGCCGCCCCACAATCCCTTGGACAGTACAGGAGCAACCCAGGGAGTGTGTAGGTCAGCAGACAGACTCCTAGTCACTCCAAGCCAGAGGCATGATTTTTGTGCCCCCTGGGCCTGAGTCCTTGGCAGGGGCCAACCTGCTCGACCCCTAGGCATACATCTGGCAAGTAGGGTCCTTGGTGATGCATGCCAAATGTGCAGATTATGGGGGGAGGGTGAGGTAACCACAGCCTGCTCCCTCTTCAATGTGTGAGTGTTGTTTGTGTAAACCCCCCCCCCCCAAATCTGGGCATTTTGTCTGTCACATTGGCTCATTCACAAGCACTTCTCTGATGGCAAGATTCATGTGTGAAAGATGTCGCATGATGTTGTAGTCTTAAACTGGAATGTGGAAATGTAAGCCAACCCTTGTAGAACAGAAAATATAGCAGGCTTTCAGGAAATTGATGTCAAACAAAACACTGTAGCAGACAGAATAGAGAACACAGCTGCATATACAGAGATAAATGGAATTTATTTGACAGTGATTGGGACATGGGCTACAAATATAGTGTGGTTTAGATGTGGATTGCATTCTTTCTGCAATGAAATCAATGTGCTTTCCCCCTTTTGCTATTTTGGTCTTTAAAAGGGAAAGGGGGAGGGGGAGATAGTGTCATTATGCATCTTCAGAAAAGATTTTATAGAGCAGTCTACATTTTGTGATCATGGTGCTCATTATGCATTAACCATCACTACACAGATTCAAAAATTATATTTCTGTACCCCCCCCCCCAAATGGGTTCTTCAATCCCTTGAAACCTTCTGCTTCGTTCTTTACAAGCACCTTGCTTTTGTAAATCCAGAAAAAGAAGAAGAAAAATGATGAGAGCATAGAGGGAAAGTAATAATGGGCTAAGAATTGTGGAAATAGTCTGTGGACTGAAAAGGAGAAAAAAGTGAAAAGATATCTGACAGGATGGGGAGGTGTACAGAAATTCTGTATAATGCATCTAGGCTTTGAAAGCAAGAGTGAGGGAGAAGAAAAAATAATATCCCATGATTTTCCACTGGTTAATATACCACACCTCCCACTGATTCCAGTAGCAGGACAAATTAGTTGTATCTTTCTTTCTGCAATTTAAGATTATGCACTGCATGTAAGTCTTGAATTAACTCTTCTTAGCCAAATATGTTTAAAATCCTGAAAATGAAGCACAACTAAACAAATCATGAAAGGCATTTGCATTATCTATGTATGAGCAACTGTGGCTCAGGAAAGGCACTGCACGAGTGTGGAAAAAAGCAACATGGCAAACTAGCCCCCAAATGCCCTGAAATAGCCCATATGCACTGGATTGAGTCTGAACATGGACTAGCCATTAGCCAGTTGAAGGAGGTGACTAGTTTCATTAGGCTTCAACAGAAGCTACTATGGTCTGCTACCCATTCCTTCTGCCAACTGATCATGGATGAGACCATTGTGTTGGCTATGAACCATCAATCCATCTGGGGAAGGACCTTGATATATCTTCCTATATACATAAAAATGTAAGGCTGTTATCATGCCTCACTCGCTGGAGAATTTGCAGTGCCTCATCACAATCCTGGATTTTCATGAAGTCAGAGTGGGGTAGGAGAGCAAAAGAGAAGATAGTGAGCATGGCATGGGAACAAGAAGTGAGAAAGACTGAGAGGGAGAAAGTGGGGGTGTAAATCAATGGCAGAAATTTGAGTAAAACAGGAATGGAGGGAACTGACAGGAAAATGGCAGTTTAAAGAAAGGCAGAGGTTTGAGTAAAGTGCCTTTTTACAATGGAATATTTGAGGAGACCACATCCTTTATCTCTCTTACAGGAGTTATCTAAGGAATGGAAGAGGTGGAATACTGAGTACAATGGGAAGAGAGAAACTCCGAATGGAAAAGAAAGAGTAGCTGGTTTAAACAATGGCAGCAATCTGAGAAAAGTCAGGGTGGTGAAATACTCAGAAGAAAATAGTGGTTTTCAACAGCAGCAGAGGTTTGCATATAGCAGGGATGTAGGAAAACTAAGAGGGGGAAGTGGCAATTTTAAACACAATTTCCCTCTCAGTGTTCCTCTGCCCCTGCTGCACTCAACCCAGTGTTGTTGTTTGAATACAACAAGAAGGGAGGGGCACTTAAGAAAATGGTTGTTTTACATTTCTCCCTCTTACATTCTTCAGCTGCCTGCTCTTAAAGAGATAAAGGAGGTGGGGCCCTCCAATATTGCACAGTACCTTCCCACAATGTATCTTACTCATGGTACATGTGTTGTCTTCAACATGAAAGCCCAGATTCCATGCAACATTTTGGAAGAGATACTTTATTAACAAGAAAATACTTGTATATGTTCAATGTCCATTGAATGAACTTAACCTTATCTAACTGAACATGGTAACTGACTTGCTTGCTCTTAGGATTCTTTGCGTGGACAGGCAGAGTCCCCAGATCCCAAGCGGTCCCCCCCCCCCGTCATGTGAAATAACGGCTCAAGACAACATGCTATGGGATTAAATTGGCCACAACTTTATTAAATTTCAAATGTGGGTAGACCTTGGCTCAGGCATTGGGCGTTCTCCCTCCCCAGTCCCCAGCCGGGGACCTAGGGAGCATCAGGGTTATCCAGTGTTTGTGTGGGGGATGGGCCAGCTCTGGAGAACATATGTACAAGCAGAGATAGCCGCCCCCGTTACGCCGCCGCAGCCGCAGGGGAAAGCAATGACGACCTTTCGGCGTACTGTCAAAGCCTCCCTTCAGAAACCCCTTTAACGGGGAACCCTGGTATCGCTGCTGCAAAGAGGAAGATGGACTAAAGGATTCCGCCCAAGGCCTGATACCGCCAAAGTTGTGACGTTTTGCTACGGGAAAGGCGAAACCTGCCAATGCAGGGAAATTCCTTTCCGGCCCTTTAACAGCAACCTTGACGTAGCAGCGCCCACATACCTGTGAAGGAAAAGTTAACCTGCAAAACCTGTGAAGAAAAGTTAACCTGCAAAATAAGACATTAACTGAGGGTGGGTAGGGTGGGAGAAGCTCTGGAGCCAAGTGAGGATTCCCAGGTAAGATCCTCCCTCTATTGTGTGGGCAGGTAATCCCCTACCTGGCCTGGTCTCCTTGGCAACACTTCCCCCAGGTGGGATTGGACAACTGACTGAGGTAGGTGGAGACCTCCAGGTATCCCACCTGAGGGAAGGCAAAGCCAAGCCTATGCTGATGGAGCTGCTCCAGATCCAGGGGCTGCGCACGTCCATGCAAAGGGCGCCCCCCGTTTTATGCAGGGAGCGGTCATTACACCTTAAAGATGCAGTAAAATATAGCAGCATGTGATGTCTGCACAAAGCAGGTACAGAATAAGAGAGAGGAGAAGCCATGGGAATTGGGGTGGTCTGCATGCATGAGAGAGTTGGAAAGAGGAGGAAAGAGGGGGTAGGAAAAGGGGGTGAGGGAGATAATGGTGCAAAAGTACGCAAATAATTGTGTGTGCAAAGTGGGGGTACAGATTAGGAGATATAAGGCATGGAAATGGGGGTGAACTGTGTGCAGCAGAGAGCTGAGAAAACTAAAAGAGGAGGTTGGGGGACGGAGAGAAAATGGGGGTGCATATGCGGTTGCAACAAAGGGATTTGGAGGCATGGGAAGGGTTGAAAATAATAGCAGGAGCATGAAAGCTTTTGAAGAATACAAAGGGGATGATGACTTCATAATTGGGTAGAAGAGGAAAAGAGCGCTTAACAATTTCAATATGTGGGAGGAGGAAGATGCTGGAAGTTACTATGGGGTGGCTTGAGTGCCAGGAGGGTAGCACAAAAGGAGGTGGTGAAGTTGAAAACAGGGGTGCCAAGTGCTGGTGAACAGAATAGAGAAGTGGTTCCAGAAATGGGGCTGGGAAGGCGCAAAACGAGCTTAGTGGTTACATGAGGTGTGAAGAGGAAGCGCTAAGGGTTAACATGGGGGGGGGATGGAAGCAGCATTGTTTAAATTCTTTAAAATATATATTGCCCAGAGAGCTACATCCATAATGGATGACATGCCTTGTTCGATGGAGGAAGCGAAAGGCAGCCCAGCCCAGAAGGGCAGGCTCCTCTGATCTTGGAGCAGGGGCTGCAATGCAAGGGTAGCCAAAGGGGAATGCAGGCGAATTCTCTGGGACTTGTAAGAACAGCTCTCTAAAAATGTGCAAAATGAAAGTCGTTCCACTCGGTTCAATGCCATCCGGGCAAATAACACCAAGATATGGCTATTATAGGATCTAATTTTGTTTTCGTTCCTCAAAATGGAAACAAACAATCCAACGGATCTGCTCCCCTGAATAAAACATATATCAGATCTGACATCCCACAACTACAGCACTGCGGAGTTTAGGGATAAGAGAAGGAAACTGGGAACTATTATCACTAGAAGAGGCACATATCAGATGTGCAGTAGAAGATGCACATATCAGTTTGCATCAGCTTCTTTCGCGTTTCTAGGACAAACTTATGCCTGAAGCTGAGCCATGCAGTGTTCTTAGACTAGCCAATTAGAGGAGCTAGTTGTGTATAAATGAATGACATTTTTAAAGAACAGACGTCCTGAATTAATGTAGAATTCCATTAAGGATAATGCAAGTTCCATGTTGAAGTTGGGACAGAGAGTTTTGCTTCCACTTGTTTTGCCCTGCCACATTTCCATTTGTTGACATACCTTGACCATGCTGAGTTGGCAACATCTGAAAGAAAATTGGGGATGTGTTTGCATGTGTTCACTGTCAAGTAGAGAATCACAGGTTCAGCAGCAAGAATACTCATCACAAAATATTGGAAAATACAAGATTTACCCACCCGGGAAGAATGGCAGATGAAGCTGATGGACTATATGGAACTGGCTGAGATGACTGGCAGAATCCGAGACCAAGGAGAAGAGTTGGTGGAAGAAGAGTTTATCTTCAGAAATATTGTAAAATTAAGGAATGTTAGAAAGATGTTGGGGGGGGGGGAATTATGTGGTTTTAGCAGAAAGGATATAAAGGATTAAGTAACAATGAATTGGTGAAAGAGAAGGTAAAATTATAATATGTTAAGATAAATTATTAGGATAAAAGCAAGGTTGGAAGGATTTGCTGGAATATTTAATTGAATTAGAGTACAAAAATGGGAGGTGTGAGGAAGTCAAGGAAATAAGTGAATGTATGTAAGTGAGTTAAAGGTTTGACTTGTTTTTTATTTCTTTTTTCTTTTTTCTGTTTTTTGATGATATGTATTTTTTTTTGTTTTTTCCCCCTTGATTGTTTTCTTTTTTTTTCCTTTTTTCTTTCTGTAACCTTTAAAACCCTAATAAAAATTTATTTTTATTTTTTTTTTTAAAAAAAAGAGAATCACAGGTTCAATGAGACTAATGAAATTCCTTGGTGAGATCCAATGCATCGCTCAGTAGTCCCTGGGTGTGTGAAATGTCCAAAATGTAAAAATCCCCATGTGTGATCCTTGCAGCAAAGTTCAAAGAGAATTTAGAGGTCACTTGTTCAATGAAATACCACAGGAACTTCATAGCAGTTGCTGAATTTCACAGGAATATTCCATAAAGTTTCTAGGTTCCCATCAGATTTTACCCAGTGGGAAACTTGAAGCAAACTTGGATTGCTCCTTCTTTGAAGAAATGTTGGAGGAATCTAGAGAGGAGTTAAAAGGGTTCTTCTGACCATTGTCAGAGTGTGTACCACACACTCGGTGTGGAGAACAGGATTATTCTTTGAAGAGCATCAGATATTGTTACTCCTCCACCCCACAGCTCCTGCAGTGGAAGTGATTTTGTAAGATCATTTCTCATGCCTTGGGAGAGAGGCAGAGAAGAAACAGGCAGGAAGGAAGGAAGGACATGGCCTCATGGCCTCATGGCCAGCCCTCAATGGTAGAGCACAGGAGCTGCATGCAGGACCCCTTCTTGAAACCCTGGAGAACCATTGCCAATCAGTGTAGACAATGCTAAGGTAGATATGCCAATTGTCTCACTTGCTGTAAAGGAGCCTACTGTGTTCCTAACTATGAACTATATGTGGTAAGCACATGTACTGTGGCTCTGGGACGAAGGACTGACCCTCATTTCAGCTCTTGGGCTCAGAATAGCTAGCTACCCTGGGTGTATATCTTTAAAGCAAGTAAAGGTAAAGGTAAACGTATCCCTGATCATTAGGTCCAGTCGTGGACGACTCTGGGGTTGCGGCGCTCATCTGGCTTTATTGGCCGAGGGAGCCGGCGTACAGCTTCCGGGTCATGTGGCCAGCATGAATAAGCTGCTTCTGGTGAACCAGAGCAACACACGGAAACACCGTTTATCTTCCTGCCAGAGAGGTACCTATTTATCTACTTGCACTTTGACGTGCTTTCGAACTGCTAGGTTGGCAGAAGCCGGGACCGAACAATGGGAGCTCACCCCGTTGTGGGGATTCGAACTGCCAACCTTCTGATCAGCAAACCCTGGGCTCTGTGGTTTAGACTACAGCGCCACCCATGTCCCTTAATGAATGACAACTGCTATATTCAGCTTCTTAACCCGATATGTTTTGCTCCAAAATACTAACTTTTGCGCATCCTGGTCCATCTTTCAATTTATTGGAATCACTTTTGAAAAATTCTTCAACCAGGCCTTTGGCTCATTAATATTCTACAGCCTTTTAAATGTTTCTGTGGGATGGGGGTATATTTTTTGCTATTTTGTTTTTAATTGTTTACCTATTTTTATCCTGCATTTTATTCTGTGAACTGCCCTGACAAAGGCACATTCTTTTTGTGGGGAAATTGGCTTAAATCCTTGGATTTACTTTTCTATTTTACCATATTCAAATTCAAGACACAGAGAGTGCAGGATGGGTAAAAGATGACTATCTGTTGTGTTCGGTGGCACATCATTGTCATGCCTAATAAAATATGCTCCTGAGTCTTCTTCAGAGATCTGTCATGAATACATCACCTTCTTATGTTCAAATTTGCAGTGTCTGCTCCTATTCCCATGGCATTTATCATGCAATGTCCTCTGCCATCTGTTATTACTGACCATGTATACAGTGAAATAATAAAAACTGCAGGTGGTATGAAATTGTACAGGGCAATCAAGTCAGTTCAGGCTGCATAAAATTCACAGAAGAAGCTTGGAAGTTTAGCATGCCTCAAAATTGTGCTGTAGTGGTTAAAGTTTTGGACTAGGCTGGGAGCCCAGCGCTCATATCCTTGCTCAGCTGTGATGACCTTGGGGCAGTCACTGTCTCTCAGCCTTACCTACCTACCTCACAGGGTTGCTGTGAGGATAAAATGGGGAGGAAGAGACCATGTATAATACCTTGAGCTCCTTGGAGTAAAGGTGGAAATGTTAATAAATTAAAGGGAGGAGGCTGGTTAGTGGTCTGAAAATATATGATGTTGCTGCATTGGTGAAGCAGGAAAGGTGTGGTCAGCAACTTAGATGGGAGATCAATGGGAGTTCCATGTAAGAACACAAAATCTTACATGTAAGACCAGTGTTTCTTTTTCTGGGGGTAAGCAGGGGTACGCAAACTCCTAAACATTCTGTGAATGTAAGTTTGGCATCATTGAGGGCCAGTATTTCAATATGAGTAGGAAAGTGAGAATACTCCTAAACATTTTTTTAGGAAAAAAGCACTGTGTAAGACAATGTAGGATTTTGTGTGTGTGTGCATGTAACATTTTGTGTAATGACTAAACCCATTATACTTTCTCCCTACTTTGCTAATGCTTTGTCTGATTTCCCAGATCTGTTAGGACTGACTTTCAGCTACTATGAGAAGGGAGTTTCAAATGATGTTGTGCTGAAATCAGTCCTCCAATTTCTCGAAAAACTTTCTTCTCCTGCGAACGAGGTTTCTATTTTTCTGCCATGTCCTCAGAGCACTTAAGAATTTCTTTAGTATTTCAGTTCGTGTGGGATTCCGAGCTTACCATATTGTAGTGAGGTGGCTGAGGGTAGTGTATGTGTTTTTCCTTTGTTCCCAATAAAGCACTCTGCAGTTTCTCTGGATTTCCATGGGCCAAGTTTCACAGATGGACAGGGCATTTTGAAAGGAGGTGACCTTTGAAGTCCATTCACAAGTGGTTTCAATATAAACTGCCTGCAAACAGACTTCAAAAGTGATGTTTCTCAGCACCCATCATCTGATTGCACATGGCATTGTTGTTGTTTAGTCGTTTAGTCATGTCCGACTCTTCGTGACCCCATGGACCAGAGCACACCAGGCACTTCTGTCTTCCACTGCCTCCCGCAGTTTGGTCAGACTCATGTTGGTAGCTTCGAAAACACTGTCCAACCATCTCGTCCTCTGTCATTCCCTTCTCCTTGTGCCCTCCATCTTTCTTTTCCAGGGAGTCTTCTCTTCTCATGAGGTGGCCAAAGTATTGGAGCCTCAGCTTCAGGATCTGTCCTTCCAGTGAGCACTCAGGGCTGATTTCCTTAAGAATGGATAGGTTTGATCTTCTTGCAGTCCATGGGACTCTCAAGAGTCTCCCCCAGCACCATAATTCAAAAGCATCAATTCTTCGGCGATCAGCCTTCTTTATGGTCCAGCTCTCACTTCCATACATCACTACTGGGAAAACCATAGCTTTTACTATACGGACCTTTGTTGGCAAGGTGATGTCTCTGCTTTGCACATGGCATAGACTGATTAATTAATAGTGCTATGTTTTTGCTCCTTGACTGCTCATAACTGTCCAACTCTTTGGCCCCGATATCAGGGGTAAACGCAAAGTGGACATGACAGTAAATATACTTGTGCACAAAATCTATCATTTATATCAGTGTGCAGGAATCGCTGGCCCCTGGACCAGATATGCCCCCTGATTGCTCCCCAAACAGCCCTCAGGGTCTTTCATTCTTGGTCTTGACCATATCTCCTCAAGTTCCATACATATTTCAGGTGCTAGGGCCCAGTCTGGATTGGGACCCTGCATAGAGGACATAAGGGCTTTAACCTCCACCTCCATTATCCCCATCTGGATCACATCCCCACACCTGGAATTTGCATAGCCAGAATGGGCTCTATCCGTTTTAATTTCAAGCCAATAGTAATTGCATTTAATAAGGTAACATCTCATTGTTGATAAGCTTTGGGGAAAGGCATTGAAATGCAAAGCTCAGAGATGGTATTTCACATTTAAAGTTCATGTTCCTTGAAGGTTTTTGTTCCTGTTGTTGTTATGAAATGTTATGCTGCATTATATTGCTTGGATAAATCCCATTCTCTATTAAGATTCAATCTCTCTTGGCTTGGCAAGATGTTGTGGCAGATAGTAAATGTAAAAATCTGATGGAGGGCTTTTGCATGTAAGCATAGCTCTTTGAATATATCAACGCATATGCATTTATCACTTGGGCTTCCCAGCTCTTGCTTTGAATAGACTTATAATAACGACAATGAATCTGACTGCAACACTGTATGTATTGGTACCCAAGTTCGTATTTAATAAGTAAAGCACCCCAGGTACTTGCTGTTTTTTGGGGGTGGGGGCATTTTATTATTTTGCTAAAGTGACATCAACTTTGCCAGTGACTATTTCAGACACAGAACAATGCCGACCACTCCTGTGAGTATACAGAGTATATCTCTGTAGCAACAGTCTGAAGGCGCAGTAGATCAGGGATGGGAAACTTCTTGCAGCCTGTGGGCAACTTTCCTAGGACCACACACTGGTAGTGTTGGGCAGGGGCAGAGACAGAAGTGTAAAGAACCATAAATGTTAATTAATTAAATAATAATGCCACCCCACCCATTGGGCTGGGTTTCCCAAGCCACTCTCAGAAGCTTCCAGCACATATTAAAGCATAATAAGACATCAAACATTAAAAACTTCCCGATACAGGGCTGCCTTCAGATGCCTTCTGACAGCTGTGTAGTTCTTCATCTCCTTGACATCTGATGGGAGGGCATTCCACAGAGAGGGCACCATTGCTGAGAAGGCCCTCTGCTTGGTTCCCTGTAACCTCACTTCTCACAGTAAGGGAACCACCAGAAGGCCCTCAGAGCTGGACCTTAGTGTCCGGGTTGAACAATTGGGGTGGAGATGCTCCTCCAGGTATACTGGGCCGAGGCTGCTTAGGGCTTTAAAGGTCAGCACCAACACTGTGAATTGTGCTCGGAAACATACTGGGAGCCAGGCAAATCATATGCAAATCACTTTCAAACTTTCCTCAAAATAGGAATACAGGGTGAAGCCAGAAAACACATTCCTATATCTTCTATTTATGAACTCTGATGTACAAATGAAGAGTGCCCCTGCAGCTGAAAGTGCAAGGAATTGAATGTAAAGCATAAAAAAACATATAGAATTTTAGGGTAAAGTTTCCGTCAAACTGTTTCATCTCGATTAGCTGCAAGAGGCTATTGTCAGAAAAAACATGGGAGCTATTCTAAACATAAGGTGGGTTGTGGATGCTGTATGTTGTCATGGAGATCCATGAGCCTCTTTGTACAAAAATCTTTGCTATGAGGTGGTCAAGTAGAGAAAATAACCCTCTAACAAGAAATCTGTTTCTAGGAGAATTAATGCCAGGTAATTGTTTAGGTCTAGAGAAATGTGTGTTCATTAGGTCTGGTACTCCTGTGCTGATCCTGGTTTTTTGTTTTTGTTTTGTTTTTTTCTAATAAAGTGTTAACTTCACTTGCTCCATGTGATTTACTGCTGGCTCGCTGCTGACCCTTATCTGGTGAACAGAGGTGGCTGAGGAGGAGAGCTAAGGTGGGCAGAAATTTACTCCACCCCCAGGGAGTAGGCCCAAGCAGTACTAATTGGACTCATCCCCTGGGGAACACCTACAGTTTACCTGCCAGCATTGGCCAAATCACCAGCAGGAGGCCCCTCCTGGCACCCAGATCACCAGCATGCTGTAGGCTGGATACAAAACCACCCACCTTAGAAGTTGAACAGACTTAACGTCCTTTTGAAATGAATGGATCCTGCAATTCACCTTTCAGGGAATATGAAAGAGGCGATCCCTTCAATTTCACCACTTGCTTAGCACTTTGGGGGCTGGATTCAACTGAGTACTGCTATCAGAAACCTGTTTAAAGTCTTCTGCTAGCACAATGGGACTTTTGTCCCCTCTCCTCCCCAAAATGCCCTTAGAAGATGATTGGGACACACACACCCCAACACACACACACAGAGAGAGAGAGAGAGAGAGAGGGGAGAGGGGAGATGGTTTCAACTTGCAAGAGGAAATGCTTGTGTTGATTGAATAATTTCCTTAGCATGGCATCAAATTATTCCCTGGAGTCACACGCTTGGGCACAATGGCTGAATGGTGAAATTAGCCAACTTTGCTGGAGCCCAGCTCCCATGCTCCAAGGCTGTGGTGAGCTTCTGAATATGCCCAGAGCATGAGTGACTGTGCCACAGAGCCACCCGCCCAACGATGGTGTCGCTTTCACTTTGGTGGCTTCCAGGATTAGGGCAGGGAAGCAATGAGGTTAAGGTGAACATGAACACCCCAGTGGAGGCAATCTGCCATCTTGCCAGTGAGCCTGGATAATGCTGAACTCCTTCCTGGTCTTATTTGGCGATTGCTCATAGCTGAGTAACATTGTCTTCCATAAAACACAATTTTAACAGTGAGTCCACAAGTGACTGTGGAGGCCAATTCTGGAATCTACACATCCTTCAACAGTGGGTATATAGGTTTCCGGGTGGGAGTTGATCATGGTGAGGGTTTGTCAAGCAGACCTTCCTCTTCACATGTTTCTCTCTTTTGTCCTGAGTTTGAGTGTCTTCAGAGCCCATGACACCTTTGGTAAAGGCTGTTCTCCAACTGAAGCATTCACAGGCCAGTGTTTCCCAGTTGTCAGTGTTTATACTACGGTACTTTTTTTTTTTTTTTTTTTTTTTTAGATTTGCTTTGAGAGAGTCTTTAATC
This sequence comes from Podarcis erhardii, assembly GCF_964252035.2. NCBI lineage: Eukaryota > Metazoa > Chordata > Lepidosauria > Squamata > Lacertidae > Podarcis > Podarcis erhardii. The sequence continues at coordinate 89,901,598 of NC_138508.1, forward strand.
CTCTTTTGTTGATCACCAGCATTACGCTTCCATTTTTAAGTTCGGAATAGAGTAGTTGCTTTGGAAGATGATAATCAGGCACCTGCACAACATGACCAGTCCAACGAAGTTGATCTTGAAGAATAGTTGCTTCAATACTGGTGATCTTTGCTTCTTCCAGTACACTGGCATTAGTTCGCCTGTCTTCCCAAGTGATGTGCAAAATTTTTCGGAGACACGGTTGATGGAATCTTTCAAGTTGGAGATGCCGTTCATAAGTGGTCCATGTTTCAGAAACATACAGTAAGGTTGGTAGTACAATAGCTTTGTAAACAAGTATTTTGGTTTCTCCGCGAATGTCCCTGTCCTCAAACACTCAATTGGGAGAAAGCTGCACTTGCATAGCTCAGACGATGGCATCATTGTCAGCCTTTGTGGAAAGATAACTCCTTTTTTTAGCACAAACCATCCTGGTAAGTGGTAACAAGTTCAGTGTCACGAGGTTGGCTGGGCAGCACTGCTCCACTGCTCCTGGACCAAAGCACTTTGTGGAACCAATTCCAGATTCTGCAGTTTTGGAGCTGTGTGAATGGATTCATTCTGCACCTTGCCAAAACCATTCTGAAATTCGAACCAAGCTGTTGATAAAATGAAATCAACAACCTTCCTAGATCAGAATCCTAGCATTTGCACAACTACATCTATGAGAAAAGGAGAATCACGAGGGTTGTGTTAGCAGGAAACCAAATAAGGGTAAGCATAACTTTAAGGGAAGTGAAAGAAGCTGTGATAGCAAGAAATTCGTTCCAAGGTCTAATATGGGTCAGCTTCAGAGACAGACAATAAAATGGAGATGAAATAGCCACAGATATACACTGCCATACTCAGTTTATGCTCTGGGGACAGTGATCTCTCCATTCCTTTAGTTCATCACAGATTGTTTAAAAATCTCAATTTCAGAAGAAACAAACTAAAGTGCTATTCTTTTTAGGATGAGAGGCTATGGAAGCTAAAAAAAGAAAGGACCTTTTAGCTTCTGAGTGTGTTCAGCGACGATGGAGTTTATATGAAATTGCCAAAGGGAGAGGGGAGATATTCTCCTAAACAATTGAATGAGATATACTTGACAAAAGCCAGCTAGCACAACAATTCTGAGCCAAGAGGAAGTAAAAGTAATTCAGCTGGACAAGGCTTCTAAAAAGACAATTGGAGAAAATGGCTAGTAAATGGAAAGACAGATGCTCTTCTGGGTAGGGAAATGATTCAGGAATTGCAACTGAGAAAACGTTTGTCACACTGAAGCTAAGTGAGCAATGAAGAAACAAATGAATATGTATAAAAACAATGCAAGGGGGTTCATTTTAAGCACTGTGTGTGTTATGGATTGCTATGGTACACTCAGGTCTCCCAAAGATAATATGGGTGGTTTCCAAATAAACAACTCTGCTAGCACAAGAACTTTTAGCTGCACAGCTGAATTCCCTGCCCTCTCTTCTGTCCCACCCACTGCCCTTGCAATCTCTACATCTGATCTGGAAGTTCTCCTAACCAGCCAGAGCAGATTTAAGGGTGGTGTGGGGAGAAGAGGAGACAGGAAAGTTCCATGGTGCAGCTAAAAGTCCTTGTTTTTAATGACTGATGTTTTAATGTATTTTTAATCTTTTGTTGGAAGCCGCCCAGAGTGGCTGGGGAAACCCAGCCAGATGGGCGGGGTATAAATAAATTGTTGTTGTTGTTGTTGTTGTTGTTGTTGTTGTTGTTGTTCTACCAGAACTGTTCTGTTGGGTAACACCCAAAGCTTTTCCACAACACTTAGGATAATTATTATTATTATTATTATTATTATTATTATTATTACCCTGCCCATGCCCATCTAGCTGGGTTTCCCCAGCCACTATGGGCAGCTTACAGCACATAAAAAATTGTAAAACATTAGACATTAAAAATTTCCCGGCTATAGTCAGATTTCTTCTGACTATCTGAAAGTCAGATAGCTGTTTATTTCCTTGACATCTGATGGGAGGGCGTTCCACAGTGCAGATGTTTCCTTATACCCTGTTGTTTATATTTATAGCACCACAAAATTGCAGAGCCCAAGATCCATTTTCACAGTTTTGATGCCTTCTCTCTCATGCCCACCTCTCCTTCCGGCCTTATACCACTTTTGCTCTTTGAATATACCAACGCATATGAATGTATCACTTGGGCTTCCCAGCTCTTGTGTTGAATAGGCTTATAATAACTGCAATGCATCTGACTATGGCACTGTGTGTATTGGTGTCCAAGTTTGCATTTCATAAGTAAAGCACCCAGGTACTTGCTGTTTTTTGGGTGGGGGCATTTTAGGCTCTGGCCCACTCAACCTGATATGTAATAATCTGGCACTATCTTAACCTTTGTGAAGGCCTTGGGCAAATCTGGTGCCCAACCCTATTTTCTAGTGACGCCAGTGAACCTTGAGTAAGAATATGCATGCTTGATGGATGGAAAATAGGCGGGTTTCCATTCCTAGAGTAGTGTGCTGGTGAATGGATAATTCAAAATGTGCTGCCTACTTCCCTTGCAGCAGCTGGCAGTGTGTGCTGGAAGGCGGCGTGGCTTCCTTCACAGTCTGCCCTGTTTCCTGATCTGGGAAAATGAGGAAAGGTTCTGGGAACCACAAAAGAGCAAGGAAAGGGGAAACCCTAAACTTAGGTGTGAGGGACAACATTTGCGTCTGAGTCCCAGTTGCCTCAAGTTATAAAGGGAAATCCATGAGGAATGTAGTAGCTGTGCTAATGTCCTAATAAAAAAATGGCTTCAAATCACAGGCTCTGCCCTTTACCCTAAGACAGTTTCCCTTTTTGGCTGCTGTTTCTGCAGGAGCACATCATAAAGAAGTATAATAACTGGGACCAGATATTCCTAGTTTCCCACTCAAAGTCGGAACCTTCTCTTGCATATAGGGCATGAATCCAAGAAATGATTTAGGTCTCACCAGGGGTCTGCTAGTGCCAAGTAGAATTTATGACTTCTATTTCCTTTAAAGAGTGGACTGCCATGCTGAATCACAAACGGCTTTTGAGAAATATCTAAGTCTCCTCCCTGCCCCCAAACAACTGGCTTTGTAGGAATAACACTTACGAAGCCCTGTTAGACATAAGGAAATGCTTCCATGAAGATGGTCTCTTAGGATACTGACCATAAGCTAAAAGATAATATAGCTGATATCGATGGCCAACAGCTTTCATGGAGAATAAGGCTATCAATGGCTATGTCAGGAATCATGGTGAGGAGGGCATGGTGAGGAGGAATGGTGGAAAACTTCCTCTCCCCCTGCTCCTGAGCAGGATCCTGAATCTTCTCAGGAGCAGGAGGACAGTATAGATTTGGAACAGTGGTTTGCAGAGGGACATAGTTCAGAAGACAGAAGTTGGGAAGAACTGGTTGGTAAACAGCTAGGAGAATAAGAACTGGGAGAGAGAGTTAACCGACTCACTTTCCCTGGAAATTGTCCATCTGCTCAGCCCAAGGAGAGCAGATAAGGTGGAAGCACAGAAAGCACAGTGGTTGCGAGATCAGGTTGCAGGATGCGAAAGTGATGTGGGTGACAAGGGAGGAAGTGGGTGGAATCCTTAATTGGGAGCACCTTCATTCCTTGGCATCGATTCTTTGTTCTCTTGCTGTGACCATTAAAATCTCCAACTGGTAAGAGACTCCTTTTGCTTTGTTCTGTTTGTCTCCTGAAGCCTGAAGGCTACTAGTCATGATGGTGATGTTCTTCCTCCACTGCTGGAGAATGTATATCTCTGAATACCAGTTGTTGAGCATCACAAACGGGAAGATCGCTGTTGCACTCAGGTCTCACTTGCAGTTTTCCCATAGGCATCTGATTGGCCACTGTGAGAAAAATATGGTGGGGCAAATGGGCCTTTGGTCTGACCCAGCCAAGCTCTTCTTATGTTTTAATGGGGGGAAAGTGGAGCTTACTTCTGAGCATATGTATAGGATTGTTCTGTAAGAGCCTGGAGAAGATCAGAACCTAACTATTGCAAAACAGAACTCATGTGTCAACACTTGACATTGGTTCCAGTGTTTGGTTCCAGTAATGCAACAGGGAATTGGTGATCTACAGTCTGCCATATATCGCACAAATTGAACAAACAACTGCAGAAATGTTAGAGAAAATATTGGAAACTCACAGTTCAAATGTAATTCTGCTCAAACTATTTCAAACTGGACTACCACCAAGTATATGAAAAACACCTTTGGAGATACAAAATAGGCTTCAATATTTCTGCCACAACTCTCCAGACATTGGGTTGTAACCTGCTATTCTTTTGATTTTCATCGGCAGATTAATATTGTACTGGGGCTTTCACATTTAGTGAAAACTGATATGGATTTCCTAATGTGAAGAGGGGTCAAACCCAGCATGAAAGAAAACTGGAGGAAAGGAAAACATAGCGAGGGGGAAAACCCTACAGCGTGACAGATTTGAAGAACTACCAGGGAGAGAGACAATTTAGTGGAGCTTTCCTATCATGCACTCGTATGGCACAGCTTTGGATAATTTGCCTTTGCCTCTCAAAGATTTACAGCGAGTTTCTGAATCACTCAGAAAAGAAAAGAAGCATGGTGCAGAAAAAAAAGAGAAAGGAAATAAGAAAGGAAGCATGGTTTACTCTTTTCTTTTCTTTTCTTTTCTTTTCTTTTCTTTTCTTTTCTTTTCTTTTCTTTTCTTCCCTTCCCTTCCCTTCCCTTCCCTTCCCTTCCCTTCCCTTCCCTTCCCTTCCCTTCCCTTCCTTTTGGCAAAGGTGAGAGGTCACTTTAGCAAACACCCAAAGAATATGACTTTCATCTTATCGAAAATCCATGTGGTGCCTGCATATTTTTGACATTTGGTATTGCCCACATGCCATTCTGATAACCCATTTTTTAAAAAAGATCCCACGCAAATGAAAGATGTACTAAAGAAGGGGGAGCAAACCTAGTTTCTGGAGTTATTATTCATTTTTATTTATTATTGCTTCTTTAGAATGAAGGGCTGGACAATTGAGGCTTTTTAGATGGGGGTGGGGAGATTACAGAGATGATATGTGACAATTAAACAATTATCAGTGGTGGTGCTGTTGATAGGGAGAAGTTTTTCCCTTTCTCATATTCCAACACTCAGGTAACTCGGAGGATAACTCAAATTAGCTCACAAGTGAGATCTTCAACATTAATGCTGCCATGTTGGAATGTTTCTGTGCAAGGTTCAGGATACTCAATTTCATCCTTCTCCCACCTCTGATTTAGGGTCCTTTTTCTAAAGTTTCCTTTATTTCGCTTTGTATTTCTGCAAACCAAGGCATTTTCCCAAGCCCCTCCAGTGTGTGAGTGGTGACATTTTTAGTAAAGAAGTTATTATGTCATTTGGTTGAGCCCATCCTTTGCAGCCATGACTAATGGGGAGCAGGGGAGATTTTAACACGTCTGCCAGTGTGGTATAGTGGTTAAGAGCAGTAGACTCGTAATCTGGGGAACCGGGTTTGATTCCCTGCTCCTCCAGATGCAGCTGCTGGGTGACCTTGGGCTAGTCACACTTCTTTGAAGTCTCTCAGCCTCATTCACCTCACAGAGTGTTTGTTGTGGGGGAGGAAGGGAAAGGAAAATGTTAGCTGCTTTGAGACTCCTTCGGGTAGTGATAAAGTGGGATATCAAATCCAAACTACTACTACTACTACTATTACTCTTCTTCTTCTTCTTCTTCTTCTTCTTCTTCTTCTTCTTCTTCTTCTTCTTCTTCTTCTTCCTCCTCCTCCTCCTCCTCTTCCTCTTCCTCTTCCTCTTCCTCTTCCTCTTCCTCTTCCTCTTCCTCTTCCTCCTCCGCCTCCTCTTCCTCCTCCTCCTCCTCTTCTTCTTCTTCTTCTTCTTCTTCTTCTTCTTCTTCTTCTTCTTCTTCCCCACCCCCAAGCTACTGTGGTTTATGTGGGAACTCTGCAAATATGTGGATGGGGCTGCAGCTGTGGGTCTTTCTCCCTGCTAGAGAAAGCATAATTTTCATGGTGAGAGGCAAGGATTTCCAGATACAGGTGGAAAACCCTCTTCTCCACTTGATGAGTGTCTCTAATTCACTCTAATCCACAATGGGAAGTACGTGAAAATCTCTCTGCTTTCTAGAATAATTCTGACCTTAGACTATATTTCAGAAATGATGAATGCCATTTGAAGTGCACAAATCTATTTTAAAAATAAAACATTGATGCTCTTTTCTATCAGTACTAGTAGATTATTCTTCCAAATTACCTCAAAAATCATACATGCTGGTGCTTTGAATAATTAAAAAGCACAGGAACGGGGATGATGAATACTATTAATTTATAACCACAATGCTTTTCTCTTTCTGGCTGTGAGTTGCAAGAGAATGCTGTGAAACTTGGTGCTTTACAACACCATTTCCTAGCAAATTCATGCATACTTTCTTTGCCTTTGTGCTCCTATCACTGGGCTACGCTTTACTTAGAGCTAGTTCATGCAGAGATCTAGTGTGATCTTGCACATAAAGAGAGTTGGATTTAGATGAGAGAAATCCCTGCTCGTTCCCAAATCTCACTTGGTCTAGTCACTATCTCTTGGCAGCCTACATAAAAAGGATGTGAGGATAAAATGGGATAACCCCAGGTTGATGTTCCTTGGATGTAGGATTGGATATGGATATGACAAACAGAAAGACAGGGTGCATTTCTTCCAGGCTGGTGCTTATGTTTGACACAGCAGATGGATTTTATGAAAAGTTTATATAAAGTGCCAAAGCTTTCTTTAAGGTTTCCATCATATACTGAAGAAGTAATCCACTCTTCAATCTAAGATAAAAAGCAGATTGCCTCTTCTGCATTGTAAGCAGCTGCACTGACCTTATGTTGCCTTGCTATGTGGGCAAATGAGCCCATGCAACTCTGTTGGACTTCAGCCAACAGATGATAGATGCAGCAGTGAAGTTTTAATTTAGAAACCTTTGCAAATGCCTTATCCTGCAGTGGTTGAAAGGGTAGAAATGAGGTGGCAGACAAAGAATGAGCAAACCTGAATAGCAGTCACTTAAAATAACATTCAGAACCATGATTTTAACTGATGCTCTCCACTCAGATACTCAAGCTGTGCCAGTCCTGATTCAAATAAGCATGGCTCCCTGCTCTAATCCTACTTTTAAAATGTATTCAGAAAAACTCTTGGGAACACATTATTAATGAGTAACACAGTCGTATGCCACCGTCTGGCCCCAGCAGTCTTGTTTTCAGCAAATGCTGAAGAATACGATACCTTCTCATCCTTATCCTATGTACTAAATAAAACCAAACCCATTCTCAAAGTATGGGTCCTTATAGATTAAAAAACACACCTTCCACACACGAGGCTTCAGGGAACCCAAAGGTTTTCAGAAGTATGAACAACAACAAGAAGAAAAAAATGGGGGGGGGGATCCAGAACTCTAAATAATCAAATGAGGACTGAGCTCTGTGGGCATGAACTGTGGGCATGAACTGCTGATTGACAGGTGCCAGTGGGAATGGAATGTAGCATGTGGAAGGTCAATGCAGGCAAAGAGTATGCTTGTTTCACAACTTTGCACGAGAGCCTTCTGAAGGCCTTCTTAGCAGCATGGCAACACATATTTCTGTAAGTTGCTTTGAGCCTTTTTGTGAGAAGTGACCAATAAATTAAATGAAATAAATATCCACACGTCAAGTGTTGTCCGGCAGAGCTGAAGCTGGGCCTTACCTGTTTCTTAGTGGTCCTGCTCTTGCACCTTTAACAGATGTCTGATATACATACATCTAGCCATGCATCTTTTCCTATAACACACACACACACACACACACAGAGAGAGAGAGAGAGAGAGAGAGAGAGAGAGAGAGAGATCTTTTCTTCTAGATAAAAAGGTGACAATACTCACCATGAAGTTGATACAGTAAGTGGCACACTTTTAACCAGAACTAGGAAGCATGCATGTTACACTGCACTGAAAGATGTAGGGGAAGAACCAGCAAAAAAGTGACAAGCCTGCAGATTGCAAGCCTTCAAATTGCAACGTTATGTAAAGATCTGGAATCCATTCCATACCGTTTTGGGTGGAAGCAGTTGCCCTAGGCCACACACTTGAAAGGACCTCATCAACACTGACAGTGTTCTCGAACAAAGAAAGAAATATTAAATTCACACAGGGTGCCCCGAGAAAGGAGGGTCACAAATGAACCCGCAGCTCCCAAAATTCTTCCAGTGCAAGGCTATACCTCTCTCAGAAAGCCTCACTGAATTCACCTCCTCTCAACTAAGGCTACAATCTTAACCAACAATTTGTTAGCTGGGGATTAGACTGCGTGGAAGTCTAAACTGCTCTCCTGCCAACCACCACTGATTTAGTGATCCCCAAGAAGGCCCTGAAATGGCGTGTTCCAGAGGAGAGGAGGGAAGTGGCTAAGTCAAGCTAGGATCTGCTGGATCCTTAGCAGGACTCCCTGCTATCACTGAGCCCAATCTGGGACTGTCCTTGGAGCCAGCTCCAGGAACAATTTTCTCCCCACCACTGGTTTTAGCCTGAGCCACAGCAATGAGGACTGTGGATGCTACGGTGGTTCTGCTGCTCCATACAGACTTCCAGATGAGGGATGGGGAGGAGGTCTCGACTGAGCCCTGAGTATGTGAATATGGGCATGGAGCTTCAGAACCAATGGATCTGCTGGAATAACACACATTTTCACATGCAGGAGAACAGCAGTAAACTAAAATAAAAAGCAAGGTTGAATGCAAACAAAATTATCATGCACGAATGCAGGTTCTTAAGCTTTCCTTCCAAAATCCCGTTACACTTAAGTATTTTGGATTTGAGTAGCTTTAGTCCCATTGAAACCAGTGGAGCAAAATTAGCTTAATTCTAAGTACTCCAGCTTAAGTCAGCTGAAGATCAGGCTGCAAAATGGCTCTCCTCAAATATCTTATTTCCATTTAATTAGAACCAAAGTGATTTTACTGCAGCTGTACTCAAGAGGAATAGTAGATTTTCACTTGCAAAGGCAAGTGGGCAGTGCATAAAAGAGCAAGTAATGAGCAAAAAGAGTCTTGGGACACAACATTAGTTCTATGGAAGAAAGAACAGCCCAGTTTACAGCTTAGTTAGAAAGAAAACAAATGTGAAAACATACAATAGCTAGCCTCCAATTTAGAAAGATAAAGTATCATTCACATCCATAATTTGCTTCATATTAATTGGGAATGAAGTCAGTCAAGATACATGTGCAATAAGGGTGGGGAAGATTACCTTGCTGTGGGCAGTTTTTGAAAGAAAAAAAAAAAAAGCACACCTAATAGTTCCAAGACTTGAGAATGGTTTCCAGCAAGTGATGGCTCTCCAGGTGTTCATAGTATCATAGAATTGCAGGAACCTTAACCAAGGCATCCATGACAGATGATGATGAAGAAGAAGAGTTTGGATTTGATATCCCACTTTATCACTACCCTAAGGAGTCTCAAAGCGGCTAACATTCTCCTTTCCCTTCCTCCCCCACAACAAACACTCTGTGAGGTGAGTGGGGCTGAGAGACTTCAGAGAAGTGTGACTAGCCCAAGGTCACCCAGCAGCTGCATGTGGAGGAGCGGGGAATCGAACCCAGTTCACCAGATTACGAACCACCGCTCTTAACCACTACACCACACTGGCTCTCCAATCTCAGCTTTAAAAGCTCTAATGAAGGAGAGACCACAACCTTCTGAGGGAATCTGTTCCACTGTTGAACAGCTCTTATTGTCAGGAAGTTTTTCCTATGTTTAGTCAGAATCTCCCTTCTTGTAACTTGAATCCATTGGTTCACATCCTACTCTCTGGAGCAAGAGAAAACAAGCTTGCTCCATCTTCCATGTGACAGCCTTTTAGATATTTGAAGATGGCTATCTTATTTCCTCTCAGTCTCTTCTTTTCCAAGATAAACATATCCAACTCCCTCAAGCATTCCTCATAAGGCGTGGTTTCCAAATCCTTGATCATCTTCCTTTACACATGTTCCAGCCTGTTAATAGACTTCTTAAATTGTGGTACCCAAAAAACCATACTCCAGATGTGATCTGCCCAAAGCAGAATAGAGTGGGACTATCACTTTCCTTGACTGGGACACTATACTAGAATAGCATTAGCTTTATTTTACTGCTGTATTGTGGTCTGCTAAGACCTCTAGACCACAATTGGTCTAGACCACGATCTGCTAAGACCTCTAGGAGGGACGCGGGTGGCACTGTGGTCTAAACCACTGAGCATTAGGCTTGCCGATCAGAAGGTTGGCAGTTCGAATCCCCGCGACGGGGTGAGCTCCCGTTGTTCGGTCCCAGCTCCTGCCCACCTAGCAATTCGAAAGCATGTCGAAGTGCAAGTAGATAAATAGGTACCGCTCCAACGAGAAGGTAAACGGCGTTTCCGTGTGCTGCTCTGGTTTGCCAGAAGCGGCTTAGTCATGGTGGCTACATAACCCGGAAGCTGTCTGCGCACAAACGCCGGCTCCCTTGGCCTATAGAGTGAGATGAGCATGCAATCCCAGAGTTGTCCACGACTGTACCTAATGGTCAGGGGTACCTTTACTTTTACCTTTACCTCTACCTTTAAGACCTCTAGAGCCTTTCCACATGTACTACTAGCAAGCCATGTGTCCCCCATCTTATATTTGTGGAGCTGGTTATTCCTGCCCAAGTACACAACCTTACATTTTCCCCTATTGAAACCCATCCACTCCCCCAGCTTTCCAAATCAGTTTGTCCCTAAGAAGTCCTTGTGAAAATTCATCAATACTCTGTGTGAATTTCTCGTAATATACAAATGCTTGTGTGCCATTTTGCCTAATACAGTGGTGCCTCGCAAGACGAAAAGAATCCGTTCCGCGAGTCTCTTCGTCTTGCGGGTTTTTCGTCTTGCGAAGCAAGCCCATTAGCGGCTTAGCAGATTAGCGCTATTAGCGGCTTAGGGGCTTAGTGGATCAGCTGATAAGTGGCTTAGCGGCTTAGCGGATCAGCTGATAAGCAGCTTAGCCGCTTAGCGGATCAGCTGATAAGCAGCTTAGCGGCTTAGAAAAGGGGGGGAAGGGGGGGAACCGCAGGAACTCGCAAGACATTTTCGTCTTGCGAAGCAAGCCCATAGGAAATTCGTTTTGCGAAGCACCTCCAAAACGGAAAACCCTTTCGTCTAGCGGGTTTTCCGTCTTGCGAGGCATTCGTCTTGCGGGGCACCACTGTATACACATTTTTGCAAAGCAGTTCTTCCTAAGATCGTGTCATGTCTTCATTTCTTTCTCCCACACCCTGTGCCCATGGGCTTTGAAATGAAATCATTCCCCATCCCAAGCTTGAAGTACTGGCAAGTCATTTGCCTGTAAACAACTCAGAGGACTGCTGAGTTGGGTGTAATAGGGGAGCAAAACAGGTGTATGGAGTAAGTAGTATTGCTACCTTTGTCAATATGAGAAATAGTATTGCTGTTAACCTGCTGATGTGCACCAATGTCAGATTTGCTTAAAACTTAATTCATTATGAGTTCTGACTAGGAATTCAGTATACAACCCTTCCTATTGCCAAAAGAACCAGTTCTGCTAATTCCCGGAGCATCAGATGGGGGAAAATATGTCTCCAAAACCCCAGTTTGGATGTATTTGATTAAGTGAAGCAGAGAAACTAGAGTAAGCACAAACATTGCTTTTATCCTGGAAGACATCCAGGTTTTGGGCAACCAGAATTGTTTATAACTATTCAGCATATTACTCAGCTAATCTCCCCTTTTTTCTTTTACATCAGGACGTGAACAAGTGAACAAAGGCCATGTTAAACATTCATTGTGGAATTGAATGCTTATTGGTTTGGTTGGATGCAGTTATTTCCCATGTAATTTTTGGTGGCACAATACCAAATCAAAAGTGTTAAATGGCTGGGTAGGGGGTGTCGTGACAAGACCAAAAGCAACTAGTTGTGCTAAGCCTTTGCAAAAAAAAAAAAAAAAAAAAAAAAAAGCTATAAGCATTTACTGTGAAGTTGGGAAATGCAGGCAGCCAACAGCATTCGTTCTTGTCCATTCTGTGTTACTAAAAGCAGTCCCACACGACTGAGCAATGCCATGGCTGCTGTTGACTTAATTCATCTTGGCTTTATACTGGGGAAATTAACAGTGGCTTTTCTCCAAGTGCCAATGGGATTCTACAATTAACATCCAGCTCTGTTTAGTAGCACACATTCTTCATCCTTTACTGCCGGCTTGCTGCAACCCACTGATCTTAAAAACAACAACACAACAATAATTACAAGTGAGGGCAGAAGACGGAACCTGTGCAGAACAGTGATTTCATCTGCTATGTAATCTCGCTTCTGGATGCAAGTACAGAGGGAAGACGTTATTTGCATTCATTTAGGTATCCATTTCCACACTTAGCAAAGTGTGTGGCAATAAATACCAACTGGCTTTGTCAGATGTTTCCAAAGATGGAGCGCTTGTCAAATGTGGGTGGTAGAATTCGCTTCTTTCTGCTTCTAGGTTTACTGATACAGTGGTACCTTGGCTGTCAAACTTAATCTGTTCCGGGAGTCCGTTCGACTCCCGAAACTGTTTGAAAACCAAGTCGCGGCTTCTGATTGACGGCAGGAGCTTCCTGAACTCAATCGGAAGCTGCAGAAACTGTGTTGGACGTTCAGCTTCCAAAGAACATTTGAAAACCAGAACACTTACTTCCGGGTTTTCGGTGTTCGGGAACCAAAATGTACAAGTACCAAAGCATTTGAGAACCAAGGTACAACTGTACAGTGCAATTTTGCAATATCATCTGCAGCTGCTATTCGTGCATCTCTATGCACTGCTTTTCCAGTGAAATTATAACAGTATCTTCCAGGGAGTCTTGCTGGATTATGTTTCCTGTTGGATTATTCTTGGCTAGACAGTGTTGCATGTGTCTATCAGGGGCAAAGAGTGAATGAGATGGCCTTGCTTAAGTATGATTTAAAATCTATTTCAGGTCTGGCTCTAGAAGAAATCACAAATCTGGAAAACAGTGACACATCTGCAATCATCTTCATCGTCACCTTGTCTTTCAGATTAACCATCACTTCTTGACATGCTGAACTACAATTTATCAATTTCACTTTGTTCTATTGGTGACCAGAATTGTACAGCATTTGTCACAATGCATTGCTTTATGAATACAGAAAGTTGTTTTAATTAACGTCCTTCAGTTAGCATATCACCTTTTTCACTTCCTGAAGAAAAACATGGTGGGTGACGTTCTGAACAATTCATCAAAATGGGCTGGTAGTTTCAGGGGCGTAGCGTGGGTTGTCAGCACCCGGGGCAAGGCAAATAATTTGCGCCCCCTAACCCGTGGATTTGCGCCCCCTAACCCGCGGATTTGCCCTAACCCCAGGTGTTGCGCCCGGTGCGGCCGGCCCCCCCTGCACCCCCCACGCTACGCCACTGGGTAGTTTAACTGAAAGCTTCCTTCATCTTCATCATGTTCCTAGAATATCCCTTAGACTTTAACTGGAATGGCTATTCTCAACATTTTTCTTTCATACATAGCTGTCAACTTACAGGTTTGAAAATAAGGGACCCGCAGCCAAAGTAAGGGACCTGCAGCCTCACCTGTTCCAGGCACTTCAGTCTTCCTGTCCTCCTGCAGTCTGGTCAAACTCATGCTGGGTAGCTTCAAGAACACTGTCCAACCAACTTTGTAACCAGAGGTTCAACTGAATAGAATCTGAATCACATGCACCACAAGGCCTATGCAGCCTCAACTTAAGATGGATCCCCGGCCTGGCTTTGCACTGCAAAGTTTGCTGCAGCACATGCAACAAAATGGCATCCAGCATTCAAAAAACCCCTCAGCTTGCATTAACTAGCCACACACAAGGCATGCAAGCTCCACCCCCCAGTCGTTCTTAGACTTCTTATTGGGTGAGCAACACAGCCAAGCAACACAGTTGGAGCCTCCCTCCTCCCTGGCCGGCAGGGAGGGAGGGAGAGGAGCTGCTTCCTTTGAAATTTAAGGGACATCTTTTAAGGGACATTTAAGGGACATCCATCAATAAGGGACAGCAGCGGGACATGGTGCTGGAATAAGGGACTGTCCCTTCAAATAAGGGACACTTGACAGCTATGCTTTGATATCCCTTACACTTTGACTGAAATGGCTATTCTCAACATGTTCTCTGACACAACAGCTATCCTTGTTAGTTTGAATTTGTGAGGAAGACTGTGATCTCCCACTGAGAGAGCGTGTCCTCCCTAAAAGAGGGCATGTGTTGCGGTGAGACCTGGAGACTGACCTTCTGGTTGTGGGTGGGTATATTGGACAGCCACAACACCTGATTGGTAGATCCCTTGTTGCTGGGTTTAATCTGGCCAATGGGGAGCTGTCTAAACGTGCCAAGGGACCTAAATATACCTATGCATGTGACCCAGAGCTTCCTCTTTCGGCTCATGCATCGGAACACCTGCCCACCTCTCCCTATATTTAGGGTATTTTTGTGATTGACCTTGCTATGCCATTGTGTGTCGTCTGTCATTGGGACAGGGGCATGGCAGGAATTTCCCCCACTTGGCTGATTGGCTGTTGCCATTTGGGTTTCACCTGCCGCGTAGCAAATCGTCACAACTTGTAAGGTTGCGGATAGGCACTGGTTCATGTGATAGGGATGGGAGAACGGTCTCGCCATCCCTATGTGAAGGGTATTCCATTAAAGGAATTCAGGGACTCAACATGTTTTGCTCAACCCCCAAAAGGGGGTTGTGCCCGTGCCTGAGTCCAGGGGAGCATCTGGGGATTGGACATAGTCTGTTCCAGGCTTTCCACCAACCTCAGGTGTTCACCCTTGGCTGACCTATGATAGAGCTCTGGGTCAGCACTACCTGCAAGGGTGTAGGGAGCTAGTCGAACCAGAGCCCATGCAACCACTCACTTTTCTATAATCAATAAAGTTGTGGCCTAAATTCTGCCAAAAACCAAAACTAAGATTTGAGTCAAATGTGTGTTTATTTAGGGGGGAGGTCTCTGTGTCTGAACACGCAACTATCCCTACAAGTCAACACTGCACTGTTAGGGCTGAATTCAACAAAGTCGTACTAGAAAATTCCTGCATTGCAGGGGGTTGGACTAGTTGACCTCCCCCCTCCAATTCTATGATTGTTCATTCCCCATTTCCCTTGCATGGAGTGCTTAACAAAATGGAACTGAAGATGTAAATAGTGAATCCCTGATACTTACATCATATGAAACTGGTTCTGATGAATCTATGGCAAACAGCAATTGTTAAAGGCTTGAAGAGCTGTCAGATTAGGATCTCAATTTGATGTCCTGACTGATCGCAGAAATAGCACCAGTATTCTCAAGATACCCATATAAGTGCATGTGACTTGGAATAAAGGTTCATTTTCTTCCTTCTGAATTTTTTTTTTTTAAAAATGATTCATGGCTTCAAAAGTATCATTTCCTTCTGTGTGGATACGAGTAAGGAATGTGCTTCCATCATTGCTCACAGCCAGAGTATCTTGCAGTTTTCATATGCCTGGCAACATATTTTTTTTTCACTGTTCCAAGGTTTTCTAAAGTGAATTCATCTTGAAGCAGACTATAAAGTGCTGACACAGTTATGATGTGGGCTTCTATTGCCCTTTGAATGTGATTCCCTTCCAGCATCTGTCTGGTAGTTGCTGGCCCATACAAATGACATTCCACCCACAATTCTGGAACAATCACTCACTTGTCTGCAAGAACCAATCATTGTAATTGAGAAATGGTGATGTGCAGATCGTCTGCTTTAAGAATCCATTTTTTTTGTTGACCTTTCCAAGCCATGTGGCTTGAATGGTTCATAGAGTGTGCTAATGGCTGCATCTCTTGCAGTGTTCAGTTATGCGAATGCAAGTTGTGTTGACCTATCAACAGGCAATGCTGGAATCAGGACCAACAATCAAAGTCTAATGGCATTTTTTCCTCTTAAGTACATTATAACTAGACCATGCAGAAGAAGCTTGCAGTGTTGGGGTGCCAGGCTCCATGGTACCTATCCCAATACTGAATTCATCCAATTGGCCAGTACACGAGATGTAGCAGTGAAATCTTAACCCCGTCAATTCCCATGTTTGTGGGGTTAAGACTAAGTGTCTCTTACACCCTCCCAAACCAAATCTGCAACATCTAGGTCAGACATGATGTTTACAATAATAACGAGTTATCATTCAGGTTGTTGTTGTTGTTTAGTCATTTAGTCGTGTCTGAGTCTTCGTCACCCCTTGGACCAGAGCATGCCAGGCACTCCTGTCTTCCACTGCCTCCTGCAGTTTGGTCAAACTCATGTTAGTAGCTTCGAGAACACTATTCAACCATCTTGTCCTCTGTCATCCCCTTCTCCTTGTGCCCTCAATCTTTCCCAGCATAAGGGTCTTTTCCGGGAAGTCTTCTCTTCCCATGAGGTGGCCAAAGTATTGGAGCATCAGCTTCAGGATCTGTCCTTCCAGTGAGCACTCAGGGCTGATTTCCTTAAGAATGGATAGGTTTGATCTTCTTGCAATCCATGGGAGTCTCCTCCAGCACCATAATTCAAAAGCATCAATTCTTTGGCGATCACCCTTCTTTATGGTCCAGCTCCCACTTCCATACATCACTACTGGGAAAACCATAGCTTTAACTATATGGACCTTTGTCGGCAAGGTGATTTCTCTGCTTTTTAAGATGCCGTCAAGTCTGACAGCAATGGTAGAGGGATGTGAGTACATGTTTATGCCATAGTCACCTATTGTCAGCCTTCAGGGAATCCGATCCCCCTCCCCTCCACACACACACACAATGGGTTGCCAGGAATAAATAAACAAGGAGAGTTCTTACCCAGCTTTATCCCTCTTCAGCCTCTATGGCCTATGACCTTCCGCTAACCACTGTTGTAAATTTATACTGTCTTCCTCTTCTCTGGAAGGTTCCTTCCTTCTCCGATGTCCAGTCCCTGACACCTTTGCAGAATACTCATAGCATAAATAATGTTTTACACTCAATAATACTGATTTTTCACACCAAAATTCTTACACACTATTCCACTTCGTTGCAGCATTTGAAGGCACAAAACCTTCACTTTAGTATAATACAGCATGTCGTTTAATGAAACATATCATCATGGAACACATTTTTTTAAGTGTCTCTGCTCAGCCAAGGTTGTGTCTCTCCCACCATGCAAATCTGTAATCTGCATGACCTTACAAAGAAATTGATACCACTGCCATGTTTGTATCACACAAACTATCCCCCCCCCCCCCCGCATTTGCTGACAGACTATGAGGTCTGAAAACACAGCAAGTGCAATTATACCTGACCTTTGGGAAGAGAGAGAGACAGCAAAGGCAGATATGCAAATCTTTAAAATATTCCTCCTTTATTCATAAAGGTAGAAGGGCAGACTGCAATTTACCTTCACGCCTGCACATTAGGTTCACACAAACAAAGCAATTAGTTCCTCAGGTACATGGCTGTGAGGAGAAACTTTAATACAGGGATAGCCAACATGGTACTCTCCAGAAGTTATTAGATTACGAATCCCATCAACCCCAGCCAGCATGGCCAAAGGTCAGGAATAATGGGTGTTGCATTCAGAAACATCTGGAACCTACCATATTAGCTAGCACTGCTTCATAAAAGACATTGGCTTACTTGGAGATAGCCCCAGTCATTCTTATACACATGGCATCTTGAAAGAGAGCATGGAAAGAAAATGACTGCATTTATCTCCATGTAAGCAGCCAGGGACGCGGGTGGGGTTGTGGTCTAAACCACGGAGCCTAGGGCTTGCCGATCAGAAGGTTGGCAGTGCGAATCCCCGCAACGGGGTGAGCTCCCATTGTTCAGTCGCTGCTCCTGCCAAACTAGCAGTTCAAAAGCATATCAAAGTGCAAGTAAATAAACAGGTACCACTTCGGTGGGAAGGTAAACGGCGTTTCCGTGTGCTGCTCTGGTTCACCAGAAGCAGCTTAGTCATGCTGGCCACATAAACCGGAAGCTGTACACTGGCTCCCTCAGCCAGTAAAGCAAGATGAGCGCCGCAACCCCAGAGTTGTTCGCGACTGGACCTAACGGTCAGGGGTCCCTTTACCTTTACCTTTTAAGCAGCCAGTGCACATTCACACATCTTACGTGCCCATAGATGATGATGATGATGATGCTTTTCTTCATTTCATTTCTTTTTCTTTAATACATACTGCATTTCTACTTTGCTATAATCAAGGTGGTTTGCAATCCATTAGAAATAAGAAGGCATACATCAAAGATCACATCACTGTAATAATTCAGAATGTAACATTTTGTCTGCAGAATTGCAAGAAAATATTTGCAAATTATCAGCAAACCATAAAATAAAATTGCAAACAGCTGCGGCGGCTTCTGTAAAAATACAATGCACAATATGGAAGAGGGCATGCAATGGAACAGGATAGGGAAAGTGACCCTCCAAATGTTGTTGGATTCAAACTCCCGTCGTTACACCCTCCCCCTAGTTGACACCTCCCCAGCCGAAACACTAATTTCTTCAACTTTTCTTTTGAAGAAAGGTTTCTATGCCTCTGACCATTCTCAGTGCCCTTCTCTTTTCCTTTTTGTCTACATCCTTCTGAAAGCTCAGCCCTTAGAACTGGATATAGTACTCCAGATGAGGCCTCTCCTCATAACTTGGAAACTGTGGTACTATAAGTACCATATTAGCATACATATTTTTGCTAATCATATTAAAATCATATTAGCATTTTTGCAGCTGCTGAACATTGTGCCTTGGCTCGTGACTGACCACAGTTCAAATAACCTTTTCGCATATACCGCTGCTGAGTTAGACATGCCTCACCTTATAACCTGGGCCCTTGATTTGCAGAATTTTGTGTCTCTTGAAGTCCTTTTACTAGTTTCAACACAATTTTACATTCTACGTTCAAGGTTATTTTGATTTTATTCTTGTTTTATGAGGTGTTAATCTGGACTGCGTCATCACCCTTCTCCTTGGCAGGCACTGATGGGAACTGTAGTTTACAATATTTGGAAGGCACCACAATGGCTGCCCCTACCAGTTAAGCTGCCCCTACCAGTTTTGAGTCACATGCAAGTTTGACAAGGATCCCCTCCATACCCTCATCTAAGTTACTGATAAAATGTTGAAGAATTGAAGACACTCAGTTCAAAAGCTCTCTCCAGTTTGATGCAGATCCATTGATTCGGGTTTTTCAACCAGCTGTGAAGCCGTCTCTCTGCACTGGTCTTCTAAATCACAGTTATCCAGTTTACCAACCAAAAATTTCATAGGAGAATTCCTCAAATTGTATGTATGTTCGTATTTAATTATTTCATCTATTTATAGAATAAGGGCACAGGAAGAGGAGGTAGGTTTTCACAGGATCGATACACCTTTGATGGTCACCTTCATCCTGTTCAGCAGCATTAAGGCATGTCATTCATTTGCTCGGACAGGCGGAGTCCCCCAGATCCAGGCGCCCCCCCCCCCATCATGTGAAATAACGACTCAAGACAACGTGCTATGGGATTAAATTGGCCACAACTTTATTAAATTTCAAATATGGGTAGACCTTGGCTCAGGCATTGGGCGTTCTCCCTCCCCAGTCCACAGCCGGGGACCTAGGGAGCATCAGGGTTATCCAGTGTGTGTGGGGAGGCTGGGCCAGCTTTGGAGAACATATGTTCAAGCAGAGATAACCGCCCATGTTACGCTGCCGCCGCCGCAGGGGAGAGCAATGACGACCTCTCGGCGTACGGTCAAAGCCTCCCTTCAGAAACCCCTTTAACGGGGAACCCTGGTATTGCCGCTGCAAAGAGGAAGATAGACTAAAGGATTCCACCCAAGGCCTGATACCACCAAAGAAGTTGTGACATTTTGCTACAGGAAAGGCAAAACCTGCCAATGCAGGGGAATTCCTTTCCGGCCCTTTAACAGTGACCTTGACGTAGCAGCGCCCGCATACCTGTGAAGAAAAGTTAACCTGCAAAATAAGACATTAACTGAGGGTGGGTGGGGTGGGAGAAGCTCTGGAGCCAAGTGAGGATTCCCAGGTAACATCCTCCCTCTATTGTGTGGGCAGGTAGTCCCTCCCCAACCTGGCCTGGTCTCCTTGGCAACGCTTCCCCCAGGTGGGATTGGACAACTGACTGAGGTAGGCGGAGACCTCCAGGTATCCTACCTGAGGGAAGGCGAAGCCAAGCCTATGCTGATGGAGCCGCTCCAGATCCGGGGGCTGCACGCGTTCACGCAAAGGGCGCCCCCCGTTTTATGCGGGGAGTGGTCATTATGCAAGTGTCCCCATTGGAATGTTCAGGATACCTCTATTTAAGATTATATACGGAGTAATATATATACTTGTAATATATACGGAGTAATATATATATACTTGTAAAGTGATAGGAGGAAGACAAGGCTTTTGGCATAAGTTATTCTCATTGCTGTTTTTAAGTGAGATTCATTTCAGCTTCAACATATGCAAATATATTTAGCAGATGGGACAGTGGCCTATCTTGGCTGAATGCCAGAACTCAGATTTGTTTTATTATTTGGGGTTTCTCTTTTTCCACTATGTAGAACTGAAGTCATTTCAGCATCTGCTGCTGTTAATACATGAGAACCTGAATGATCTGTACAGAGCAATGATTGCACACCTACAGGTATCTTGCTGTACCAGCTACAGAATGGGCCAGAATTAACCAGAGGAACTGAGACTTCATTGACATTTGTACTGCCTCCTTTGGCTTATGAAATCATGGTTCGGGTGTTGTAGTGAAGAGGAAGAATAAGTTGTAATGCATATGAGAGAATGGGGAGTGAAGAGACAGATGGTGATGATTTTATTATTTATACCCCGCTCATCTGACTGGGTTGCCCCAGCCACTCTGGGTGGCTTCCAACATATATAAAAACATATTAAAATAGTAAACATTTAAAAACTTCCCTGTACAGGGTTGCCTTCAGATGGCTCAGAGGTTGGATACCGCCCAACATTTCTTCAATGAAAACAGAGACGTCCTACTGTACCCTCCAACATTTCTCCAGTGAAAACATGGATGTCCTACCATACCTTCCAACATTTCTCCGATGAAAGTAGGGATACCCTAAGGAAAAGTGGAACAAAATTGACAAAAATATTTGCAGTTCTCTGAGTTCAAACAGAGGTATAATGTGTTTGTGGGACAGAAAAATTTGTGTGGCTTTGACACACTGGGCAAACAGGTGTTCTCCAAACAAGAAGACATATTTTAAAACAACAACAACAAAAAAAGGTTTTAAGCATGTGAAGTACAAAGAGGAAAAAGAATGAAAATGGTCATCTCATAACCAAGCAACAGTAACAATCTTCAAGAAGCTACCAGCACATACTGTATAAATCTGAAAGGGCATGAACAATGCTCTAACCCACAGCATTCCAATATAAAACAGAGTGACAATATCCTCATTAAAATTGACAGGTAAATAGCAGGAGTCATGAAATTCAGATTTGTAACAATGCTGCCAGTAATGTATATTTTAGTTCCGCTTGATTAGTGTGCATAATAAAGTTCCACCATTTAGCAGATGAGGTTGGGTTGGTCACAAATGTTTGCATGAACAATTGACCTGAGGAATGTATGCCAGAGACGGTGAATCTGTGGCTGTCCAAATGTTGTTGGTCTCCAACTCTCATCTGTCCCAATCAATATGGCCAATGGCTAGCGAAGATGGAAGTTGTAGTCCAACAACATCATGATGGCCACAGGCTTTGTATCCCTGACCTAAAGGCTGTAGCTCATGCCAAAGACAAATCTCATCTCTATATTAACATATTTTTAAAATATGAATCCCTGGTCCTGAAAATGATGCGTACAGGATTCTGAATAAAATTTCGTTTCCATTTAAAGAAGCATTCAGACTTCAAGCTGAAATCCCCACTCGGATGCTCATTTCTCAGCTCAAAGAAAACACACCATTTATTCCTTGGAGACGTGGCTCAGAAATAGCGCAGGGAATAAAAAGCGAGGAAAATATTGAGGGCCACCCTGGGGCTTAATTAAATGTACACCTATTATCTCTGCCTCTTTAATTTCAAGGCAACCTGGTAAATTCAAGCTTCTCCTAAATGGGTTTTATTTGTAGCCAGCAGTGCATGTTTGCTTTTAAATGACCGTAGCTCATTTTCTGTGTTGCTTCCTTTCTTATATCATTTGAAGCCTCCCTATTAATATTTCAAAGCTTCTCTTATCTGCTTAGTTAAAAACTCTAGTCATTTGCCATTTTAGTTACTTCCTCCCTCCACCCCCAACATAGCTGCTGTTTTCCTCTGGCTTTACTTTTCTCTTCCCGGTTCACTGAGTAAGCAAGACGAGAGTAGAAGTCAACAGAAGCTGTGCTCATTCCAGCGCCGTTTCTATGTTCAGCGCTTGCATAATGGCAGCTTCCTTCTCCTTTCCTTGCCCTATTAAAGGTTAGCTCAGGGGTGGCTCACAAATACAAGTTCAGCATTTTAAGGATGGCAGGATTAAATCGAATGACTGCCAGACCCTTGTTAAAGAGTCTCATGGTTTAGTAGTTGAGCAGTGGAATTCCCTCAGAGACCCAAACCTCCTACATTAATTGAGAAGCCCTTTTGAATCCCTTGCTCCTGTAAACAGGAAGTATGGATGCAACCTGTGGCTAATTGAAATTCTGCAGCATCACTACCACCCGAAACATGTTCACATGCAGATAAAATGGAACTGGTACCACATGGATATCAGCACAGGTGGACCTGTAGATATTGGCATCTGCCACTGTCAGGGACTGGGCAGAGGAGGACTGGTGGAGACTGCCACTCCATCCAGACCCTTCCAGGGAAGAGAAAGAGGAAGACAGTATAGATTTACAACAGAGGGTTGAGGGAGGTCGCAGCTCAGAGGCAGATGAGGGGAGAAGTTGGGAAATCATGCGAGAGCCTGAGCAACACCCAGCTGACATGTTGTCACTAGAAAGCATCCCAGACCCTCCATCTCCCAGAACCCGGTGAGCCTTAAAAGTGGGAAAGCAAAGAGCTCAAAGACAGAGGGCACATAGCAGCACCCATAGAGGAGATGATGAGAATGATGAATGAGGAAGTGGGAGAGACGGAGGTGGAGATTCACTTGGGAGATTCAAAAGGCTGGGTTCTATAGCCTCTCTCTGTAAATTTTGAACTAAAAAAGGACTGTAAGAAACTTTTCATTGGCTTTATAATTTCCTGGGCAACCAGCTGGAAGCCACTGATAGCCTCCCTGACAGCCACTGAACTCACACAATGGACTTTCTGTGTAAGTAAAGCCTGTTTTGCACATGCAACCCATTGAAGCAGTAGATGCTGAGGTACTAGAAGGGACTACAGTTATATCTCCCATCAGCCAATGGTCTTTGTGTCCCTACATGCTATGAAGCTGTGGATTATGGTGATAAACAGGTGATGTTGGGATGGGGGAAGCATGTGCCTCCCCCCATTTGCAATGAGAAGGAGGGATTAAAAAAACGGGGATGGGGGTCTGCTACAGTCATGCTACTGATTTCTAAATATCTCAGGGGGAAAGTGAAAACCCAGGGACTAATAGGCACAGGGGGATTTGCTGCCATCCCTGTTTAAACCACTCTTCATTTTCTTTCCACCCTGATAAAAGCAGTTCCCCTGAGTGCTGTCCAGTCATCATCTTCTCCTGATCACCACTGGTCTTTCTTTCCCAAGTAGAACGCCCTGCCATCAGATGTCAAAGAAATAAACAACTATCTGACTTTTAGAAGACATCTGAAGGCAGCCCTGTTTAGGGAACTTTTTAATGTTTGGTGTTCCATTGTGCTTTTAATTCTGTTGGGAGCCACCCAGAGTGGCTGGGGAAACCCAGCCAGATGGGTGGAATAATAATAATAATAATAATAATAATAATAATAATAATAATAATAATACCAAGGGATCTTTTTTCATTTGTTTACAAGTAAAAGAACCCCCCCACATTAACGGTATATCAGTTTTATAAAACTTCAGTCTCACCTACCTTCTTGCTGCTATGATGTTTGAACTGTACCCTGAGAATGTAGACTATTGCACTTTAGGAGCTCATTTTGGTTGCATGCACACACCTAAAGTGGTAACCCCTCATGGCAAACAAATATCTGTTTTTCTCAGTTTCTCCTTTTCCTAATCTTAAATTCCACTCTCCAACATTTCCACATCAGTTTGTAATATACATTTTTTAAAGGTCCTCGAGAAAATTCATCAATATTTTAGTGTGAGTTTCTCCTGATAATATACATTTTTACGCAACCCCCCCCCCAACATAATTCACCTGTGTGGTCTGTTTCCACTAATACACACATTTTTATACATATTAGTTGGTTAGAGAACTACAGTGCAAAATCCAGAGGAATGCATTTTGAAGGATTGATGTGATTCAGTTCATTATTGTTCTGGAAAGTGCAAAACCAAATTGCATTTCTGACTTACCCCAATGTTCCCACATAGGGGATCCCCCTCCAGCTCTCCCCACAATTGAAGATCAGCAGCTTTCATTTGTCTTGATAGTATATGATTCATGTTTCAGCAAAATAAGAGGTAGCACCATTTTTTTAATTTCTTGTCTGTGGAGCTCCAGAATTAGGTTTCCTCTTCAAGCTACTTGGCTAATTAGAAAAATGAGTCATATTCATCTTCATTTATTTCCTGGAAGTCAATGTCATGAGATATTGAAATTCACATTACTGAGAACCAGGCTAATATTATGCATGAAGGATGTTTGGACTGGAGTTAATAAGTGAAAACTGCCAAAAGTGAGCTTAATTTTTTGTTATAATGTGCAGTAATTAATGATCAGTGTTTTCATAACACTGAGCTGAACTTAATGTGATTTTACACTGCAGCAGGAATCCTCAAGCCTTGGATGGGACATAAATGAGCTACTCTGGAGTAAGCAATGTGAGGCCTACGGCCTGGAAAAACTGTTTTGATTCAATATCTTCTCATGTAAATAGCAAGCCCTGGCTTTTACTCGCTACATAAAGCTGGCATTCTGCTATATAGCTATAAACACAAAGAGCAGATGTCTGATTTAAAGCAAGCCTTTAACGCCATGCCATAGCAGAAACAGGGGAGCTTAAGGAAATGACAGCACTGCCGGTTCTGCTAGCATGCCCTAATAAGAGCTGGCAACTTCACAGTGTGTGTCATTATAGACTGTCATCATGAAAGATTATGAGAGATAGCAAGTTGGCAGAAGGATTGCAGCATACACAATCTCTCCCATTTAATCTATCCTCTCCATTGGTAGCAGAGAACAGAACTGCGGAGCTTTACCTGTTAGAAATGGGCAAAAAGAAACGTAAAAGTCAAGGACCCTGGATGGTTAAGTCTAGTCAAAGGCGACTATGGAGTGTGAAGCTCATCTCGCTTTTCAGGCCAAGAAAGCCAGTGCTTGTCCACAGACAGCTTTCTGGGTCATGCGGCCAGCATGACTAAACTGCTTCTGGCACAATGGGACACTGTGACGAGTGCCAGAGCGCATGGAAACACAATTTACCTTCCCGCTGCAATGGTACCTATTTATCTACTTGCACTGGTGTGCTTTTGAAATGCTAGGTTGGCAGAAGCTGGGACAGCAATAGGAGCTCACCCCGTTGCAGGGATTCAAACCACCAACCTTCTGATCGGCAAGCCCCAAAGGCTCAGTAGTTTAGATCACAGCGCCACCTGCATCCACTACCAGGACATGAAGACTGTGGACCTCACTAGTTTGAGAACTGGGCCCTTTACACCAGAGATCCAAAGTCCACAGCACTGGCTTTGTAGCATCAGGCCTTGAGCCTTGAGCAAATTGAGAGCTGGTGGGTTGAGGGAGGTCAGGCACGGCTTCAATATGCATCCCCTCCCTCTTAGCTATGGTGAAAGAAGTGGCATTTGGAGAGATTAGCTCAAGCATAGGCAAACTTGGGCCTCCAGCTGTTTTGGGACTACAACCCCCATCATCCCTGACCACTGGTCCTGTTAGCGAGGGATGATGGGAGTTGTAGTCCCAAAACATCTGGAGGGCCAAGTTTGCCTATGCCTGGATTAGCTGAAGGTTGAGGCCACGTGGGACTCCCTGGCCCCTGTGAAAACCTCTGGGTGAGGCTTGCTTGCTGGTCTCAGCATCTCCTCTGCTTTTCTTTGGGTAGATAAATCACTTCCTCCCTTTTTACTTTTGCATTTGCCTTACACAAGTGAAGATGCTGCCAAGAGGTCAGTGCTGGTCAGTGGGAACTATATTCATCTACAAGGGCTATGCCAACTGTGGTTGTGCTCTCCTGCGGCCACAGCATCACTCCTTCCACAGATCTTCCTCGGACAATCCTCTCCCATTGCGTCTCATCAGCCAGCGGTGTTCAGTGCAGAGTGCCATGCTCTCTAGCAGTCTTTGCTATTTGCCCTCCAGGTGAACAGCTGGTAGACACAGTTCTTTTGCAGTTGAAGGCAGAGTGACACAAAGGCCAAAGAAGAGAGGAAGGCAAGTGGCTGAAGGCAGCCTATATAACTTAGCAGGAACTATTCTCACAGTAGTTCCCTCCTCTGACCAGACCTGAACTGCAAAGCACAAAGCTGCATCCTTGTGTGCGGTTCAAGACCTGTTGAGGGTTCAAGGATGGAGTTTCTCCTCATACTTAGTGATTGTCTCTTCCCATACCGGCCCCGAGCTATTTGAGGCCTAGCCTCTATGCCTCATTTTAGGAAGTTACATTATTGTCAGTGAAGGAACAGGGCCTTAACTCCTGTTGGGTAAACATTGGGGTTCAAAACCCAATACCTGATTCCAGACATCAACAAAACAGGACGTCTCTTTCTTCTTCTTTCAAATCATTTTTATTATATTTTACAATACAAATTTGAAAAAAAGAGAAAGAATTCAAACACATAACCATATACAGAGATAAATGCAGGAGGGCTTTGAGGTGGCACAATGAATATGAAAAATGCACACACATTTATACACTTAGAAGCAAAGGGAAGCAAAGGGGAAGTTATGACAGTACTTTCTTCTACTGGTTTAATCACAGGAAAAAAACAACTTTCTTATCTTTCCATTGTTTTTTCCTCACCAGTTTTAGCAACAGCTCCAGCAAACGTGTTGTTCAATCCTTCTCCCATGGTTCTCTTGCAAACACAACCTTCACAGACCAACCTTCAACTTCCACAGCTTTTCTCGCACACATTTCCATTTTTTATTTTATTATTTCCATAATTTATACAACACTACTGTACCCCCGGGTATTAAGTAGTGGGTGGCCATAGCAGACAACACAGAGATTTCTCCAAGTAGTTCTTTATAAGTAAGCTGGAACTGAACTGAACAGCAAACAGCTCAGCCAGCCTACTTTATAGGCAGCCAGCTGTCAACATTGTAACAACAACAGCCCAGGGTTTCCAGCCTGAATTAACTTACGTGGACCTGAGTGAAAACTATATACACAATACCCCCTGGTGGCCAGGGTGAGAACTTCAATACATAACACCGGGAGTATGCAATAGCCCAGGGGTCAGCAAACTAAGGTCTGCAGGATGGATCAGGCCTAATTGCCTTCAGGATCTGGCCTGCGGACTGTCCATGGATTGGTGTGGGGATTCTATTCAATCAGGCTGCACCGTTTCCCCCCCTGTGTCATTCCATTCCCCCCTCTCCCTCACACACATCGTGGCAGCGCCTCCTCCCTCCCTCCTCCTGGCTTCTCCCTGCCCTGCCTAGAGGAGGAAGGGGGCTGGGCTGAGCTGGCTGAGCACCATTTAAAGCAGCCCCTCTCCGGAGCCCGCCCTTTTGTGCCGCTCATCTTGCCTCCTCCACAGCCACCGTAGCCCTGGTGCTCCTGTGGGCCAGAGAGTGGAGCGGATGAGCTCACTCTGCCTACTCACGAGAAGCAGCGGCAGTAGTGGTGGTGGTGGTGGCAGCCCCTGGGAAGGTAAGCACAGCGGCTGCGGCTGGGGGGTGGGGAGGAGGACTACTTGCCCCCCTCGCCTCTTCTTCCAGCTCCCCCCCCAGCACTTCTCTGACCCACCACAAGGTCTGAGGGACAGTGGACCGGCCCGTGGCTAAAAATAATTGCCGACTCCTGCAACAGCCTATTTCCAGAGGCAGAAAGGTGATTTTGTCTTATGCAATGGTGGCAAAAGATTATTCTCTTTGTTTTTCACAGAGAATGTTTTGAGGGACTAAGTACTACAGTTTGTTCATTTAGTTAGAAGGTATAGAAGCACATAGTATTTTAAATTGTCCTGGGACAAAATCTTTCATCCAGTTTCTCAAAAGTTTCCTTCCCCTGTGAAAGAGGCATCCATTTTTCTGCCACATTCAGGGCACTTGAGAATTTCAGCAGATGCTAGGCTTTCAGCTTAATTTATTATTGTGAGGTGGCTGAGGGTTGTATTTGTACTTCTGAAGGCTGAAGAGTGTGGACCACTAGAGAAACTCTTTGTAGAATGAAACGGCACTCACAAACACCCCTCAGTTTGGATGGAGGGGGGAAACTAGGTTCAGCTTGCATTTAAAGGTAAATCTACCCAATTTACACTTACTGAAACAATACACAAATTGTATATATCTTGAGAAATTTGCACTTCTCCGAATTTTGCAACACAGTTGTCCAACCCAGTAACATGTACAAAAATGCATAAACTAATATGTGCGTGAAAGTGCAGACATTAGTGAAAATAGCACACATGAATGGATTATAGGGGAAACCACTTTGCAAAACTGTATGTGACGTAGAATTGCACACAAAATATGTGTATATTAGGAGAAATTCATGCTAACATGCTGAGGAACTTTAGTGAGGACTTTATCTTTGAAAATTGCAAATAGAGGTGGAAATGAAGTGAATTTAAGATTAGAAGAATGAGAAATGGAGAAAAACTGGAATTCATGAGACTTGACAGATTTACCCACCTGATTCTTGGTCACCTGAAAAGCAAAGCAAACGTGGCAAAAATAAAGCAAAACCTGCACTCCACCCATGAGAATTTAACCCCCCTCCCCTTTTGATAATATTACAATGGATAAAATAAATAAATGGAAACATTGCTTTTGAACCATTTGGCTCAAATGCAGAAACTTAGTTTGCTTCTTCTCCCCCCTCCCCACACACCTTTTTTTTTTTCAAAAGGGCACAACCATGGGGACGCGGGTGGCGCTGTGCATTAAACCACATAGCCTAGGACTTGCCAATCAGAAGGTCGGCGGTTTGAATCCCCGTGACGGGGTGAGCTCCCGTTGCTAGGTCCCTGCTCCTGCCAACCTAGCAGTTCGAAAGCACGTCAAAGTGCAAGTAGATAAATGGGTACCCCTCTGGCGGGAAGGTAAACGGCGTTTTCGTGTGCTGCTCTGGTTCACCAGAAGTGGCTTAGTCATGCTGGCCACATGACCCGGAAGCTGTACGCCGGGTTCCCTCAGCCAATAAAGCGAGATGAGCGCCGCAACCCCAGAGTCAGTCACGACTGGACCTAATGGTCAGGGGTCCCTTTATCTTTTTTTATAGCACAACCATAACAGGTGGTGAACAAAGTGGAAGATAGGATAAAACAGTGTTTGGTGTTATTATTTTACATTTATAAATGCAGGAGGGCTTTGAGGAAACTCTTCAGTGACTGCCTGGGTGTCAGAGTTAGCACACTTAAATGGACATTCAGATGCACTTACGTCCCCTAGCTCTTCTCAAAACTATTTTTCACTCGGGGAAATGTAACTTGTTTACTTATAATGAAACCGCAAAGCTTTCCCCGTGCTAGATAAATGGCACTTGGTTTCTATTTTCAAAAGAGCCTTTATGAAAAAGACTTTTTTGGAAAGATCTGTCTATAGCTTACCGTGCACTTTAAAGTACCTTAGCCTCAGTGACAGATATTGATTTCAAAGGATGGAAATCTTCTGCATGTTTCAAACAAGTGAGAGTATAAGGGGGGGGGGGAGGAAGACAACTGGCAGCTATCTATAGAGAACAGAACCAAGTGAGTGACCTTGGGAAATGAGCCCGTAAGAACACAAATATTAAGAAAGTCCCCGGTCAGCTACAAAAATAATGAAAATTGGGGTAAGACATGGACTGGATACATGCCAGATTAAGCTAAGTAATATTACCAATTAGAGCATTACTCAAGCTTGTCACTTGTAACCAGAGCTTAGCAGCCAAAAATGTTAAAAGTTCACAAATGATACCAGTAGTTCTGTGCATCAAAATGTCATGTTGTCCATATGTTTGGAGCTTTCTTAATTAGCATCATGAAATTAAGGCTCTGGTTATTTGTAGAAACACTATGCATGCCTATTAGGATACATGACATTATGACCATATTTAATTAACCAAGCAATAGGAATTTTAAACAAAAACTGGACCCAAGTGAGGGTAGAAAACAAAAGTTTCCAGTTAAAATTATTTCACAAACATTTTCTCATTCCTCAGAGAATAAGAACTTCACAGGGTCCTGTACGGAACAAGGACTTTTGGAGGGGAAAACAGCTTTGGGTGTTAATGCAAAATTACTGCCATGCCAAAAATGAACCCCATGTTTCCCCTCAACCATTCTCCATTAATTAATGAGCAATGGAATTGCTTTTGAAAATTATGAAAGGGGGAGACTTGTTCAGTGAAATTCTCATGAGTGGGGTGCAGGATTTTTAATGTACTTTTCAGGTACTTAGTTATTTTCCAGGAGGCCCAAGGGTTTCTATGAGTGTCCTTTCTTTCATTCCACAAATCATCTCACCAGTGATCTGCACTCTGCAGCCTCCCTGGGTGCCTCCACTCTAGTTAAAGCCCAGGAGAAGAAATCAAAAAGTAATTTCTCCCATGGGGCATTATTCGGTCAGAAAGTGTGGGGATGAGGTAGAAAAACTGAAGCCTTTTTTTCTGGATACTGGTAAAGACACTGGAGAAGTTTGAGAAAGTGAAGAACAGACTTTCTTAAGAAGCACTAGAAACCTTGTTGTTGTTTAGTTGTTTAGTCATGTCCGACTCATCGTGACCCCATGGACCAGAGCACGCCAGGCACCCCTGTCTTCCAGTGCCTCCCGCAGTTTGGTCAGACTCATGTTTGTAGCTTCGAGAACACTGTCCAATCATCTCGTCCTCTGTCGTCCCCTTCTCCTTGTGTAATGACTAAACCCATTATACTTTCTCCCTACTTTGCTAATGCTTTGTCTGATTTCCCAGATCTGTCAGAACTGACTTTCAGCTACTATGAGAAGGGAGTTTCAAATGATGTTGTGCTGAAATCAGTCCTCCAATTTCTTGAAAAACTTTCTTCTCCTGCGAACGAGGTTTCTATTTTTCTGCCATGTCCTCAGAGCACGTAAGAATTGCTTTAGTATTTCAGTTCGTGTGGGATTCCGAGCTTACCATATTGTAGTGAGGTGGCCGAGGGTAGTGTATGTGTTTTTCCTTTGTTCCCAATAAAGCACTCTGCAGTTTCTCTGGATTTCCATGGGCCAAGTTTCACAGATGGACAGGGCATTTTGAAAGGAGGTGACCTTTGAGGTCCATTCGCAAGTGGTTTCAATATAAACTGCCTGCAAACAGACTTCAAAGGTGATGTTTCTCAGCACTCATCATCTGATTGCACATGGCATTGTTGTTGTTTAGTCGTTTAGTCATGTCCGACTCTTCGTGACCCCATGGACCAGAGCACGCCAGGCACTTCTGTCTTCCACTGCCTCCCGCAGTTTGGTCAGACTCATGTTGGTAGCTTCGAAAACACTGTCCAACCATCTCGCCCTCTGTCGTCCCCTTCTCCTTGTGCCCTCAGTCTTTCCCAACATCAGGGTCTTTTCCAGGGAGTCTTCTCTTCTCATGAGGTGGCCAAAGTATTGGAGCCTCAGCTTCAGGATCTGTCCTTCCAGTGAGCATTCAGGGCTGATTTCCTTCAGCATGGATAGGTTTGATCTTCTTGCAGTCCATGGGACTCTCAAGAGTCTCCTCCAGCACCATAATTCAAAAGCATCAATTCTTCAGCGATCAGCCTTCTTTATGGTCCAGCTCTCACTTCCATACTAGAAACCTAGGAAACTGCTTTATACCAAGTCAGACCAATGGTCCATCTAGGTCAGTACTGTCTACACTGACTGTTATTGGCTCTCCAGGATTTCAGGCAGGGTTCTCTCAAAGCCCTAAGATGCCAGAGATGAAACCTGCAACCTTCTTCACACAGAACACTTAGCTACATACTGATATCCTAAATTGATCAGTTCCCTATAAAGGATCCAATACCTGGAAAGGCAATGGCAATCACAAGACTCAACAAAGCCCCCATAATCAAACTCTGCCCACATACTAGTCCAATAGCATCCTGGCCTCCTGTTGGTTTTCAGTTTTATCTGGCTCCTGGCAGGGCTTTTATTTTTTGGAGTGGGGGGATTTTGTGGTTGTGCCTGTAACAGGTAGTTATATCAGGTGAAGCTTTTCACTGCACCGTGACAAACCTTACCACCTGCTAATCGCTTTATGGGAGACTCCCCCATACACACCCACTCTCTTCAACATTCTCAGGAGTTCTTGTGGCACAGAAAAGATGTCTGGGCGCATTTTCCTCTGTGCAGTCTAGCTTAGAAGTCTAAAATGGAAGGGGGCATGGGGGAGAGGAGGCGTAGCAATATATATATATATATATATATATATATATATACAAAAAAGCAAGTACTATGTCAAAGTCGGTACTCGCTGTGTGAAAGCAGAACATACCTTCTTGCTATCCTGCCTGAAGCCCTAACATCCACTCTTCAAACTTCTTTTGTACTCTCTTATTTATATAAACTATATAGTTAGGAAAAGTTTGTTCTCCTCTCCTGATACTTTTGAAACTTCTCACTGCAGGGAGCCTACTGTTCATGAGGCAAAGCTTCCCACCGTTGAGTAGCAAGACACACACAAGTTCTGTCTTGCCAGGCTTCTTACTTGTGTATGTTTTCCACTCCTCTGCCCTTGTTAGTCTCTGTTCGCTGCACTTATTTGCTCCAAGGTCTCTTTTTAGCCTGTCTTGCTTGCAACAATGGGGTCAGACAACAGAAAGAGAGCATCTTCCACTGGAGAAGGAAGGCTTTGGGAATCAACCCTCTAGACAGGCGTTGCGATCCAGCTAGTACCCTGAGGATCACACTTCCAATAGTTGCTGAGCTTTGTGCCTGCTTCAGAACTGTCTTGCCTGATCATAGCCTAAGGCATCAACCAGAGCTCCTCTACTGGTGTTAAAAACCCGCTCTGACAGGCACGCTAAGATTGATGTAAAAGAACCAAAGGGCAATATTGATTCCCATTTTTAAAGGCATCATATCGCTACAAGAGGGGCAAATTGCAAGAATTGAACTCTTGACTGAGTCAGGGTGGTAACAAGCAAAAGAACTACACTGCATCATACCCAGGGAAAGAAATAAAGGACAACCATCATGGTTATTCATTCTGCACTCCAGGTGAAACTCAGAAGCATTGCCTCTTGTTTTCTTCTCCAAGACCCAAACATTGCTTGCCAGGGGAAATGGTGTGAAAATTGAGATTTGGTAGAGGAGTTACTTTGTAAGAAGGACTGAAGAGATTACTTGGGGGAAGAAGGGTAAGGCTCTGTACAGTCTACCACAGGATAAATGTATTATGTGTCAGCTTTGTATGCAGTCAAGGGTCAACTGGTGCCAGAATCAACAGCCAAAAATGAAATCTTCTCTATCTATATTTTGGAAAGTTCTTTGTCAGCCTTTTTTGTTGTTGTTATTTCTTTCTTCTCTACGCATTCAGTTACCTCTTGAGATATCGTAAGCAAATTTGGTGAGATGGTTCCTGAGAAAGGGGAGCAGGTTTTGATCCATGTTTGGATACCTTCAGATGCCATTTTGAATCAAGATGGCAGGTTGAACCTTTCAAAACTACACTGAACTGATCAGCTCCTAAGATAGCATAACCTTCATGCTCCTGCTGAAGGAAAACTCTTTGGAGTAGGACCTGACTCATAAAAGCAAACATTACTGAGTAGCAGGCTGTGTCAATGAACAGTGAAATGCAACAGAGAGGTTGAGAGCTGTCAGCGGGCATGACATTTTAATCTCCTCCACAAGACACAGAGCACCCCTGCACAGAATCAGAGGGGGGGTCACCACTGAGTCTGAGGAAGTACGTGTCTCATTTTACAATCATGTCTCTCAGTATTTAAAATAACTCGGTTTCCCCCCACCCCCCACCGGGCTTAGGTGACAAAATAAAAGGCAACAGTTAGCCACCAATGGATACTTAGTATTTCAGATTCAACACTTTACACAACCCAACATATGTTGTGGCTGCCGCAACCATATAATACCGGTCCTGAAAGACTTACATTGGCTCCCAGTATGTTTCCGAGCACAATTCAAAGTGTTGGTGCTGACCTTTAAAGCCCTAAACAGCCTCAGTCCAGTATACCTGAAGGAGCATCACCACCCCCATCATTCAGTCCGGACACTGAGGTCCAACACCGAGGGCCTTCTGGCGGTTCCCTTCTTGGTAGTGACACCCGCCCTGTGGAATGTCCTCCTATCAGACGTCAAGGAAATAAACAACCATCTGACTTTTAGAAGACATCTGCAGGCAGCACTGTTTAGGGAAGCTTTTAATGTTTGATGTTTTATTGTATTTTTAATATTCTATTGGGAGCTGCCCAGAGAGGCTGGGGGAACCCAGCCAGATGGGTGGGGTATAAATAAATTATTATATTATCCACAAAACATGAAGGGTTTTGAAGAACTTGTCATAACTGTATACTTCTTTCATTCCAAAAAGGCAGCTGAAGTTTAGGCACCCCCTCCACCCTGTATTTTCCTTCACAATAACAACAACAACAACAAAAGCAATGCTGCTGCCTCAAGCTGTGGTGGAACAGCCTGGCTGAGTTCCATCTTCATTTTTAATAGAATGTCCCAATGGGAATGATGCTGTCTCATGATGTATCATTGTTCCTGTTGTGGCATTCAGCTCCAAATTAAGATTGAATGCTGCTGGGCTGTTCCACTACTGCTGAAACAGTAGTAGTGTTTTTTTATCATCAAAACAAAACAAAACACAAGGAGGATAGTGCTATCAGTGGTACCTAGGAATGATGGCTGTATGGAGCCTGCAGTATGCCTCTGGATATTAGTTGCTGGGAGGAACCTGGGTGAGAGAGGGCTACTGCACTTGTATGATGCTTGGTGGCTTCTCATTTGCATTTGATTGGCCACTGTGGAAACAGAGTACTGTATATTGTACCCAAGTATTCTACCTGCACTCTCCTTTCTGCTGCATGGGATAACATATGAACCAGACCTTTGGATTTAGTAAGTACAGCACTTAAACCTATGTAACAGTGTGTGATCTGTTTATTTCTGTAGGTTAGACTTTAGAGAGAGGAGGCAAGAGCTTTAAGGCAGACTAAATGGGATATACAAAAGGGTTTAACAACCTATATTCCACACTATGCTGCTGGTTAACTCTGAGAGTGTTTTTAACTCTGCTGGAGGTTCTCTCCCCCACTGGAGTGTGTGCAAAGCCCCATGTTTTGAATCAAGGCCCCCCGCCAATTCTTTTGTTAATTATCCACACGTGGATCAGATCTATTTTCTACCTCCACAAATTCTTCTTTGTCAAATATTTATGGAGTTGTGCTTACATAAAATTCAAGCCAAGCAAACCCAATTTTCCAGCCATTTGTCTTGTACTTCAAAAGTCCAATGTCTCCAGATACCAGAAAGAATGACTCATTCTTTCTACTACTAGATTTCACCTGCTTCACCCTGAGACCAGCACTTGCTTCCCTCCCCGCAGGCCTGGAGATACTGAGATATTGGACGATAAAAGCTGTGGCATTTTTATGTCTCAAAAAGCTATTTTAGGCCACATTTGAAGCTTTTTAAAGCTCCCTCTGGGTCTATTGAGTTGGATTCAAGCTAAGACATGAGACTTTACCAGAGGAAAATTCCCAAATGGAACCTTTCTCTTTTTTTCCAAACCAAACCCATTTATGAAATACCCATATCTCACTGTTGCTAGTTCCTGCCTCTCTTTCTCCATATAGCCCACCTGACAACAAGGCACACTGCAGTTAGCCATAGTATAAGCCAAAGTGAGAGAGAAATCAAAAGAAAACTATGAAGGGTCTTTTTATGATATTACTTCATCCAGTATGTGCCCTCAACAGGGATCAGGATGGAGGAGTCCACGGCAGGAACGGAAGAATTTTCCCTCCCCAATTTGATTCCCTTATTGTTTTTCACTATGCTGCATTCTGCTTCTGAACAGAGGAGTGGAGAGGTAAACTCCACTTTTAAAGTGTCCCACAAACGAGACAGATAATAATAATAATAATAATAATAATAATAATAATAATAATAATAATAATAATTTATTTATTTATTTATACCCTGCCCATCTGGCTGGGCTTCCCCAGCCACTCTGGGCGGCTTCCATAAAAACCAAAATTACAGTAAAATATCACACGTTAAAAACTTCCCTAAACAGGGCTGCCTTCAGATGTCTTCTGAATGTCAGGTAGTTGTTTATCGCTTTGACATCTGCTGGAAGGGCGTTCCACAGGGCGGGCGCCACTACCGAGAAGGCCCTCTGCCTGGTTCCCTGTAGCTTTGCTTCACGCAATGAGGGAACCACCAGAAGGCCCTCGGCGCTGGACCTCAGCATCCGGGCTGAATGATGGGGGTGGAGACGCTACTTCAGGTATACTGGACCGAGGCTGTTTAGGGCTTTAAAGGTCAGCACCAACACTTTGAATTGTGCTCGGAAACATACTGGGAGCCAATGTAGGTTTTTCAAGACCTGTGTTATGTGGTCTCGGCGGCCGCCCCCAGTCACCAGTCTAGCTGCCGCGTTCTGGATTAGTTGTAGTTTCCGAGTCACCTTCAAAGGTAGCCCCACGTAGAGTGCATTGCAGTAGTCCAAGCGGGAGATAACCAGAGCATGCACCACTCTGGCGAGACAGTCCGCAGGCAGATAGGGTCTCAGCCTACGTACCAGATGGAGCTGGTAAACAGCTGCCCTGGACACAGAGTTAACCTGTGCCTCCATGGACAGCTGTGAGTCCAAAATGACTCCCAGGCTGCGCACCTGGTCCTTCAGGGGCACAGTTACCCCATTCAGGACCAGGGAATCCTCAACACCTGCCCGCCTCCTGTCCCCCAAAAACAGTACTTCTGTCTTATCAGGATTCAACCTCAATCTGTTAGCCGCCATCCATCCCCCAACCGCCTCCAGACACTCACACAGGACCTTCACCGCCTTCACTGGTTCTGATTTAAAAGAGAGGTAGAGCTGGGTATCATCCGCATACTGATGGACACCCAGCCCAAACCTCCTGATGATCTCTCCCAGCGGCTGCATGTAAATGTTGAAAAGCATGGGGGAGAGGACAGAACCCTGAGGCACCCCACAAGTGAGAGCCCAGGGGTCTGAACACTCATCCCCCACCACCACTTTCTGAACATGGCCCAGGAGGAAGGAGCGGAACCACTGTATGACAGTGCCCCCAGCTCCCAGCCCCTCAAGACGGTCCAGAAGGATGTTATGGTCGATGGTATCAAACGCCACTGAGAGATCCAGCAGAACTAGGAAACAACTCTCACCTTTGTCCCTAGCCCACCGGAGATCATCAAGCAGTGCGACCAAGGCAGTTTCAGTCCCATGATGAGGCCTGAATCCCGACTGGAAGGGATCCAAAACAGAAGACACCTTCACAGGAAAAGAAAGTAGAGGGCTAGATAAATCATAGAAACCTAGAACTGTGGAGTTGGGAGGGACCCTGAGGATAATCTAGTTCAGGGGTCGGCAAACCTTTTCAGCAGGAGGCCAGACCACTGTCCCCTCAGACCATGTGGTGGGCTGGACTATATTTTGAAAAAAATAAATGAATGAACTAATTCCTGTGCCCCACAAATAACCCAGAGATGCATTTTAAATAAAAGCATACATTCTAAACATGTAAAAACACACTAATTCCCGGACTGTCCATGGGCCGGATTTAGAAGGCGATTGGGCCAGATCTGGCCCCCGGGCCTTAGGTTGCCTACCCATGATCTAGTTAAACCTCCTGCGGTGCAGGAATCTCAACTAAAGCATTGGCTTATCTTATTGTCGTGAGATGGCTGAGTGTGGAGGGTGTGTGTGTTTGTTTTCAAATGCTCTGCAACCTCTTCAGCTGCCCATACTTCCTGACCTGAAAAAGATGCTGCGGAGGTGTTACCTCATGATATGTGGGCATTAGCTGGGGAGGTAGAGAGGCTGCCCCCCCCCCTGCTCCTGAGAATAGGGCACACAGGTACTTCTAATTGCCAGGATTGAAGTAAGCATAAATGTGAAGTCCTGTTTCCAAGAAACACGAGCGCTTCAGTTTCACGTTCAAGATAAGGACATTTTTTAAAATCCGCTTTTCTTCTTCTTTTTAAAATTGATGCATATTCAAAATTGGCTGAAAGGACTTCCTGGAATTTTCTGAGAGCAACGATTTGGCGGTTCACTCTCTCCATAAAACACTCCTGCTGCCTTTGCCTCTCCTTGGTTTGCATGTTCTAGGCGTTGTGAAATTGGAAAATTATTATTCAAATTGTGCACTGCACTTAAACTGGCTTATGCACATTGACTCCAATGACATAAAAAATGGTTAAGTGCAGTGTAATGGCAGAAGGTGAGTGTGCACAGATACAAGGCATTGGGAATGAATATCAATTTTCTGTTTAGATGCCTATGGCTGTAATTCAGAAAAATATATATATGCAAGCAGACATAAAGCCAGAGATTTTGAGCAGGCTAACAGTCTGATTAGAAAGGCAGGCACCTTGGCAAGGGTGTCTGAGTGCTCTCCCCCACTCTACTTTCCACGCGAAAACCCATTCCCTGACTTTCTCAGCAATCCACAAAAGACCCACATTGCTGTTTGATCTGATTCAGAGTTAAAAAGCATGTGTTCCTGGAGAAAGCAGAGATGGTGGTGGAGGGAGAAAGTGCTCCAACACTGACCAGGAAAGTGCAGAAATGTGCCTTTAAAGCACAAATGGTAAGTGTGGATGAGCCCTCTGAGTCTCCTTTGTGGAGACTTTGTGGAGACTCCTTTGTGGTCCTAAACATATATGTAAGTAGCCTCCTTCTTCCCAGTGGAAGATGCTGGACCATAAGTCCAGACCCTCTAAAGGTGTCAGGTGGCAGAGAAAACAACCCCCATGGCAGGTTGCCAGGAACAAATAAGACAAGGAAAATTCCTTACCATCTACTATTTATTTGATATTTCCCAGCTTTGATATTTCCCAGGGGACTTCCGGTCGGCGCCAGCGTCTTAATGGCGGTCTTTGCCTTGAGCTCTGAGGCAGGACTGCTCCACGGGTTCGGGTCTGACCCGCTACGGCGAGCGGGGGACCCCTAAAATCACAGGCGCTGAAGCCTGTGAACAAGGAGATTCGGTGGGCACCTTTGCACCCCCCGGTATTGCGAAGGAGCCTTTTTAAAGGCTCCGGAGCGGCATCGGGTGTGAGTGCGGTGCTGAGGATCGTAACCCAGCTCGTGGAGCGAAGCCGCGTCGCCATTGACGGAGAGCGCCGATTCCTTCCTGAAAATTACCGATTGGCAACAAAACCTGTGAGTAGGAATTACAAAATATTTGAAAAGGACTATTTTTAAGAAGATTCGGCTGAAAACGGGAAAGGCAAAATTAAGGAAGTCAGCCTCCCGGAACTGCACGATTAACGCAGCAATGAAAAGAGCTAGCTGTATTTAAAGGGAACGTTTTATTTGAACTTTGCTAAACCCCGACATTGAAAAGACCTTCCCCCCACGGAGCGGGAGTAGGGGGGAAGGAAAAATTGGCTCAATTTAACCCGCTAGAAGAAGTAAGCTGTGAACGGGAAACTCTCCGCTGCCGATACCTTTGATCAGGCTGCCTGAGCGGTGAGTGCCTAGAAACGAACTGTCAAAAAGAGAGGACTACGGATACAAAGTAAGACTATATTTGAAACATAATAACGGGACTTTACTTGGCAGACCCAGATTTTTAAATGGCAACAAAGTAGGACTTTGGGTTGGATTTTATTTCCTTTGGGACACTGTATGGCTACTTGCTTCCCTGTTTCTTTGTTATTCCTGCTTGGATACAATTTCCCCCTCTAGAGGATTAAAAGAGAGACTGCAGTACT
The DNA here is from genome assembly GCF_964252035.2 of Podarcis erhardii. NCBI lineage: Eukaryota > Metazoa > Chordata > Lepidosauria > Squamata > Lacertidae > Podarcis > Podarcis erhardii. Next base: position 89,941,737 of record NC_138508.1, read on the forward strand.
GAGGCAAGAACTGGGATTTTCCACTTGTAACTTTCCTGTGGGAACGACCTTGAGTTATGAGCACGCCACTGGATGAAATATCAACAAGAAGCAAAACAAAGCAAGCTCAAAAGCAGGCTCAGAAAAGAAGCTCTATATCAGGAGCAGCAGCTGGACAAGAAAAAGTAACAACAGCATCAATGGATTCTATGACACAGGCACTGCTCAAAATAAATCAATCTTTAGATGTACTCACTAAGCAATCTACAGAGAACTCTAAGAAATTGACAGCAATAACAACAAGATTGGACCTGAACACAACGACAATATCGTCTAACACAGAGTCTATAAATCGTTTAATACAAGAAAGTGCGGAAACAAGGAAAATAGCTGAGACTGCTAAAATTACTGCCGAGGAAGTCAAGGGAAAATTTGTACCTATTGTAAAGAAGGTACATGAACATGATGCAACCTTAGCTCTTATGGAACTGGAGAGGAAAGGCAAGAATCTGAAATTGAGACTGGTACCAGAGGAGGAAGAGGGCAACCTTGGGGAATTTCTCACAGACAAATTTCAAGAATTTTGGACTGATGAATTAGAAGGAGAAGAAGATGAATTTGTAATAACTACAGCCTTCCGGATTGGCAGGAAGCAAGGCAAGAAACCAAGGGATTGTTTAATCACTTTAAGATCCAAGGAAGAAAGAGATAAAATACTGAACCTACATTTCCAGAAGGCACTGATTATTAAGAATTCTCAAATACAGATTTACAAAGATATTCCTAAATATTTTTTGGAGGTGAGGACTCAGTTTAAAGACTTAGTGGACTTGCTGAAACAAAACAACACTCCATTCAGATGGGAGTTCCCACAAGGGCTGTCCTTTAACTTTAAAGGGAAGAAAATTAAAATAAAAACAATCCAAGATAAGGAACATTTTCTGGAGAGAAATTTTGAGGACTTTCAGAAAGGAACCGTGAGTGAGAGGGAAATACCGGATATTGCAAACCTATCATTTGGACTGACTCCAGCACCGACTGATCAGGAACAAGAACTTGGAGCGGTTGGTGGAAAAGACACCCAGTAACAAATATGTCTCTGCAACTTCTGAGTTGGAACTGCAATGGTCTTAACCATCCCCGAAAAAGGACTCAAGTGTTTCATATATTAAAGAAAGAGCAATTAGACATAATATGTTTGCAAGAAACTCATATTGCCAGAATACATAGAAAACTTTTGATAAATAAAAGATTAGGACTGGAATTTATTTCCTCAGATAAAGTTAAGAAAAGAGGAGTGGTGATCTATGTCAAGGAGAAATGGGAACCAAAAATGATTTTTAAGGATGAACAAGGAAGATTTCTGGCAGTGGAAATTCAAATGCAAGGAGAAAAAATTTTGATTGTAGGTATTTATGCACCTAATGAGGGGAAGGTTGAGTTTTTCAAGAAGTTGCATGAGACATTAACCGATTTTATGGACTATAAAATTATAATGATGGGCGATATGAATGGAGTTGTCTCCACAAACATGGATAAAGCTCAAAGACAAGTAATCTCTAAGGATGGGAGACTTCCAAAGACTTTTTTTGAACTGACTGACACAATGGACTTGATTGACATTTGGAGAACAAGGAACCCTCTGGAAAGAGAGGGGACCTTCTTCTCTGAAGCAAAAATGACATGGACCAGGATTGACCAAATATGGATTTCTAGTAATCTGGCACCAAGGGTTAAAAATACAGAAATCTGCCCAAAAACTTGCTCTGATCATAACGCAGTAAAGATGGAAATGAAATTGACAACAGCTGGAACTTTTAGATGGAGAATGAATGACACCCTTTTTAGAGATGAAGCAATTGTAAAAAAGGCCCAAAAGACTCTGAAAGATTACTTTGAAATAAATCTAGGAACAGACCTGGAAAGAAGAATAATATGGGACGCAAGTAAGGCTGTCATGCGTGGTTTTCTAATTCAACAAAATTCGATAAAAAGGAAACAACAGAATGAGAAGAAAGAAAAAATTTGGAATCAGATGAAAGAAGGAGAGAAGAAACTGAGGTCAAAACCAAAATCTCAGGAGATTTTAAGAGAAATAAAATACTACCAGACCCAATATATGGAACTGATGAATCAAGAAATAGAATGGAAAATAAAACAAATGAGGCAAAAAACTTTTGAATCAGCTGACAAATGTGGGAAATTGCTGTCATGGCAATTGAAAAAGAGACAAAAGCTGAACACTGTGACGTCCCTTGAAGTAGAGGGAAAATTTATAAATAAACCAAATGAAATTAGTAACTGTTTTCAAAGTTTCTTTAAGAAATTATACGCACAAGGGCCGAAAGATGAACAAGAGATAGAAGAATTTATTAAAAAATATGGACTATCAAAGATCTCGGAAAAAAATAAGAGGAGTTTAAATGAAAAAATTACGAATCAGGAAATTGAGGGTGCCATCCAGAATATGCAATTAGGAAAATCACCAGGGCCAGATGGACTGACGGCGAGATATTATAAAGCAATGAAGGAATGGTTAATACAACCATTGAAAGAAGTGTGTAACCAAATTTTGGAGGGGAAAAAGGCTCCCGAATCGTGGAAAGAAGCATTCATCTCACTTATACCGAAGACAGAAACTGAGAAACATCAAGTTAAGAACTACCGCCCTATATCACTCTTAAATGTGGATTATAAAATTTTTGCAGATATTTTAGCAAAAAGATTTAAAAAAGTGTTGTTAGAGGAGATTCATAAAGATCAAACAGGCTTCCTCCCAGGGAGACATATGTCAGATAATGTAAGGAATATTATAGATATTTTGGAACTACTGGAGACTGATATAAATAGAAAAGCAGTCTTAATTTTCGTGGACGCGGAGAAAGCCTTTGACAATATCTCTTGGAGTTTTATGAAGAGGAATCTCCATGGGATGGGGGTAGGCCAAAACTTTGAAAACGGTATAGGTGCAATATATTTAGAGCAAAAAGCTAAATTAATTGTGAATGGTGTAGTCATGGATGAAATTCCAATAGAAAAAGGGACACGACAGGGCTGCCCAATATCCCCTCTATTGTTTATATCGGTCCTGGAGGTGTTGTTGAATATGATTAGAAGGGACCAGCTGGTTGAAGGAATACACCTCGGAGCTAAACAATATAAGTTAAGAGCATTCGCAGATGACCTAGTTTTGACTTTACAACAACCAGAAGTCAGCACAAAAAGAGTTTTAGAGTTAATTGAAATATTTGGTCAGGTGGCTGGTTTTAAATTAAATAAACAAAAGACAAAGGTACTGGAAAAAAATCTAACGATGGGGGGAAAAGATAGTTTTCAAAGAGAAACTGGCTTGGAGATAACAAAAAAGGTGAAATATCTAGGGGTGAATCTAACATCTAAAAATATGAATTTGTTTAAAGACAATTATGAGAAATGTTGGTTGGAAGTGAAGAAAGATTTTGACATATGGTCTAGACTGAGATTATCCTTGTTAGGCCGAATTGCTGTTATTAAGATGAATGTATTGCCGAGATTGTTGTTTTTGTTTCAGACATTGCAAATTATAGACAAGATGGATTGTTTCAAGAAGTGGCAGAAAGATATATCCAAATTTGTCTGGCAGGGCAAAAAACCCAGAAAAAAATTTAAGATTTTAACTGATGCAAAAGATAGGGGGGGTTTTGCGCTGCCGGACTTAAGACTCTATTATGAAGCAGCAGCTTTTTGCTGGTTGAAGCAATGGCTACTTCTTGAAGACACAGATATTTTAGACTTGGAAGGGTATGATAACAATTTTGGCTGGCATGCATACTTATGGTATGACAAGGTTAAGATCTACAAAGGCTTTAAAAATCATATTGTCAGGAAAGCTTTATATAATGTTTGGAATCGATATAAGGATTTGTTGGAAAATAAAACACCCAGATGGTTGTCACCAATGGAAGCTAGAGCGGTAAAAAAACTTAACATGGATTCGAATTGGCCAAAATACAGTGAAATTATAGAATATGACGGTGAAGAAGTTAAATTACAGAGCTTTGAGAAATTAAAATCCAAAGTTCGAGACTGGTTACATTACTATCAGATAAATGAGACTTTTAAGCAGGACAAGAAACTAGGATTTCAGAAAGAGAGGTCAAAATTGGAAACAGAATTGTTAGAGACCAATACTAAGAACTTGTCTAAAATGTATAACTTGTTGCTGAAATGGAATACACAGGATGAAACAGTTAAATCAGCTATGATTAAATGGGCACAAGATTTAGGTCATGATATTATGTTTGCTGACTGGGAACAGTTATGGACCACAAGCCTTAAATTTACGGCATGCAGTGCCTTGAAAGAAAACATAATGAAAATGATCTATAGATGGTACATGACTCCAGTCAAGCTTGCAAAGATATATCATTTGCCCAGTAATAAATGCTGGAAATGTAACGAATGCGAAGGAACTTTTTATCATCTTTGGTGGACCTGCCCAAAGGTTAAAGCCTACTGGGAAATGATCTATAACAAAATTAAGAAAGTCCTTAAGTGGACATTTGTAAAGAAACCGGAGGCTTTTCTCTTGGGCATGGTCGGCCAATTGGTACCAAAGAAAGATAAGACCTTTTTTATGTACGCAACTACAGCAGCAAGAATTCTCCTGGCAAAGTATTGGAAGATGCAAGAATTACCTACTCTGGAAGAATGGCAGACGAAGGTGACTGAATTTATGGGACTGGCAGAGATGACCGGCAGAATCCGTGATCAGAGGAGGGAGACAGTGGAAGAGGACTGGAAAAAATTTAAATTATATCTTAAGAACTGTTGTAAAGTTTCGGACTGATAAAATGTGAAGGGTTAAGAAACAGAGAACTATAGCTGTAAATATTTAAGTTAAGAAAATTTGGAGGGAAATCAAATTTTGAAAAGGAATGAAGAATTGCTAAAAAAAATTTTGAAACAGGGGTGCAGTGAAGGGGAGGCATGGGGAAGTCATGTACTGTTTGTTTATTTGTGTGTTTTTTGTTTTATGAAAATCAATAAAAAATTATTTTTTTTTAAAAAAAAAAGATATTTCCCAGCTTTCCCCCTCATCTGCCTCTGAGCTGTGACCTCCCTCAAACTCCTGTTGTAATTCTGAACTGTCTTCTTCTTCTCTGGAAGGCTGGGGAAGCTGGAGAGGTCAGCCTGGGGAAGCGGTCTTCACCATTCCTCCTCTACCCAGTCCCAGACAAAAGGTCCCTATTTTCCAGGAACAGTTCTGGATTTGCAGAAGCCAACCCAGTTTTTGATTTGGTCCCAGAATGTCCCGCTTTCCCTAAGGATGTCCCTATTTTCACGAGAGAAATGTTGGAGAGTTATCTGACCCCTGAATCATCTGAAGGCAGGCCTGTATGTGGACATTTTTTAAATGTTTAATTCTTTATTATGCTTTTATATATGTTGGAAGCCGCCCAGAGTGGCTGGAGCAATGGAGTTAAATGGGTGGGGTATTATTATTATTATTATTAAAATAAATTCTTATTAAGATTTTAAAGGTTACCTGAAATATATATATATATATATATATATGCAGGTTTTGGTGTCCTCGGGTGTCTTCCCGTGTAAAAGTTGGGGTGTCTAGGCGACGTTTCAACGAGGTCTCACTCGTCATCTTCAGGCTGGTGCTTTCGGCTTCTTGTTACTGGAACAGAGCAGGATCTCAGTGTTTGAGTTCCTATAAATACTGTAGAGGGGGTGTGGTGTATAGCCTCCAATGTTCTGGGCAGAGAGGAAGTTCCCAGGCTGGTGTGCCTTTTCTTCTTTTGTTCCTTAATTACTTGAGAGATATCTTGAGTGATTTCTTGAGTGATATCCTGAGTACCACTTAGGTGGGTCATTAGGTGTGGATTAGTTGTTAAAGTCTTTGTGTCTTGACCTCTTGAACTTTGTGAAGAGTTTTCCTGAGAAGATGGCTGTACTGTACTTAGTTGTGCTCTGGCTTGGCTTCGTGTATAGGGGCGAGCTGTGGTTTTGTGGCTTGTGTCAGCCAGATCTGTGTAGGGATTGCAGGGGGGTGCAGCATCCGGAGGTGCCACCATGGATTGGCTACTGGATGGTGTCTGTAATTCATCTGTGGAGAGGGTCTGGGTTTGGGTCTGGTGTGGTTGATTGGTGTTGGCGTTCTGTGTGCCTCTGGATCTGGTGTCAGTTTTTGTGGGGAGGGCTAATTTCCAGATGTCTGGCAAGCGGGATGTGTCGTCACGCTTGTTCATGTTGTGAGGGTGTTTCTCTATCTCGATGGCTTCCATGATTATTCTCTTGTGGTGATGTTCCGTGTTAAAGAGCAATTTGGAATCTGCAAAATTAATTTCGTGTCCTGTTTCTTTCATGTGTTGGAAAAGAGAGGAAGTTTTTTCTTCTTTTTTGACGGCATTCTTGTGTTCTGCGATACGTGCATTTATTCGTCTGTTTGTTTGTCCAATGTACGTGGCTGGGCAGACTTTGCAGGGTATTTCATAGATCCCTTGGTTTTCCAACTGGATTTTATCCTTGGGGTTTCTGAGGATATTGGCTATTTTTTGGTTGGTGCAAAAGGCTGTTTTGATATTGTGTTTATGGAGGATTTTGCTAATTTTATCTGTAGTGCCCTTGATATAAGGAAGGAGGGCCATGCCATTGTTTTCTTCTGTGTCTTGGTTTTTGGGGGGTGTTTCCTTTTGGATTAGCTTCGTAATCCTGTTTTGCTGGTATCCATTGGCAATTAACACGTTTGAGAGATTCTGTAACTCAGTTGTCAAGTGGTCTTTGTCAGCCAGGCGTTTGGTTCTGGAGATGAGAGTCTTGGCTACGGAGTTTATTTGTGCAGGGTGGTGGTGTGATTGTGCATGTAAGTAGCGGTTGGTGTGTGTTTTTTTCCGGTAGATAGTGTGTCCTAGGGAGCCATCAGGTTTTTTGTAGATTAGGACGTCAAGGAAGGGAAGTTGGTTGTTGGCTTCTATTTCCATAGTGAATTGTATTTTGGGGTGTAAGTTGTTGAGATGTGTGAGGAAGCTATCCAGTTTTTCTTTCCCGTGTGGCCAAATTACAAAGGTGTCGTCAACATATCTGAGCCAAAGTTTGGGTTTGTGTTCTGACTTGTCTAAAGCATTGGTTTCAAAGTGTTCCATGTACAGGTTTGCGATGACCGGTGAGAGGGGTGATCCCATAGGTGCTCCTTCTATCTGTTTGTATCTTTGTCCATTGTGGATGAAGTACGTGTTGGTTAGGCAGTGGTTGGTCAGGTCCAAGATGTATTCGGGGGGATTGTATTTGTTTTGAACTCAAACACTGAGATCCTGCTCTGTTCCAGTAACAAGAAGCCGAAAGCACCAGCCTGAAGATGACGAGTGAGACCTCGTCGAAACGTCGCCTAGACACCCCAACTTTTACACGGGAAGACACCCGAGGACACCAAAACCTGCATTCCTGTACCCGTGAAAATCTACGAAAGCATATATATATATATATATATATATATATATATATATATATATATATATGTATATGTATATGTATGTATAAAACAAAAAAACACCAAGTTAAACAAAGAAAACAAAACAAAACAATGCCTAAAAGCAAATCGCATCCCCCCCAAAAAATAAGAGAAGAAAACAAACAAAGAAGAAAAAAAGATACAATTAAAAAAGAACAAGTCAAACCTTTACATAACTTTCTTTCCTTTGCTTATTTCCTTGACCTTCTCACACCTCCCTTTTTTGTATTCTAGTTCAATTAAATATTTCAGCAAATCCTTCATCTTTGTTTTTATCCCAATAGTTTGTCTTAATATACTGTATTTTTACATTCTCTTCTTTCACCAATTAACAATCCATTTTTACTTTATTTAATCTTATTTCTCATTAAAACTAATATATTTGAACTTAATCTCTTAAGACATTTCCCCTAGGGTCATAAAATTTCATTCCACGATTTTTCCATCCCTCATTAAATTTTTAAAGTCTCCATATATACACTTTAAATTCCCAATCTTCTTCCACCGTCTCCTCTCCCTGGTCTCGGCCCCTGCAGTCACTTCCATCAACCCCCAACAGTCCATCAACCTGGAGATCTTATATTCGAGGCTCTTAACTCTTCTTCACGTCCCTTCTGCCGATCTTCTTGATGATCTTTGATACTAAAAAGCAGATCTCGGGGATGCTCCAACCCAACAATACTTTTATTCCTTCTTAATAAGTCGGCCAGGTCTCCATGGTTGAAACTAGGGCCCAGGGTGGGGTATTATTAGTAGTAGTGTTGTTGTTGTATAGGATGAAATGTCAAAGAGTCTATAACTAAGATGCAAGTGGTCGTGTCCTAAGCATCCTGGAGCTCATGATGGTAAGCATCAAACTGTGTATTGCATAGAAGTTGCATGGATCATCTTCTTGTTATCCTGAAAAGCAGTCATGCACCCTCCAACATTTCTCCGATGAAAATAGGGATGTCCTGTTCCACAAGCTCCAACGTGTTTTTTTCAATTATATTTTATTAAATTTTAACATTTAAAACATATACAATTGTCAGGCCTGCCGCTAGGTCCCAGCTCACAGAGGACCAGCGCCCAGTGGATGTCATATACAAAAGTCTTTATTGAAGTTTAGTTTCCATTTCCAAGCTCTGGGCGCGCAGACCCACGTCTTGACGCTAGACCGGCTAAGTTCCCTCTGACTCGCTGCTGAACCCACACCAGTTTAAGATTCTAGCCTTGCTCCACCTCCTACGCTGTTCTTTCCTCCTCTGGGTCCTTCTGCCCTCTGATCTTACCTCCTTCCTGGATTCCTCTGACGCTGACCCCCCTGAGTCTCGCCCTTCCTTTCGGCGGGCTTTAGGACCTGGCTCCCTGTCAGGACTCCCTGCTGTGCCGCTCTCCTGTACATTTGAACTTGGCGTGCGCGCCCAGCCGGTAACTTTCCTTCTGACCGTTTCCCCGCTCCCTGATGTGGGCGTTGCCAAGCCTGACTCCTCTCCTCCCGCTGGAGATGAGAACACTGGTCCCGACTCCTGGGACTCCCCCTCCCCACTGCGCTCTGGTGGAGAAGCTGGTCCTGATTTCCAACTGCTGCACAGGGACTCCCCGCTGGCCCCTCCCTCCTGGGGCTTCCCCCCTGGAACCCCCCTCGCTCTGGCCATCGGTGCTCCCTTCTGTGAGTCCTCCGATTCGCTAGAGAGGCTTGTGGATTGACTCTGCCCACTGTCACTGCCTGCTCCCCCTTCGTACTCCTCCTCCTCACTTTCGATTTGCTCACTCTGCTTTGCCTCTGCTCCTGAACCCCTGACAACAATCAAAACACAATTTCGTCTTTTATCTTATTTTTATTAACTTGTCACCCTGTTTTCCATGGAGTTGTTGTCTCTCCCCTTCTGCTGCACCCTATCCTCTATCTGTTAAACCATAACCATGATATTATAATCTACTTACCTCTGTTACTCATAACTCAAATCCCACTCATGGGTTCATACAGGGGTGCCAACTTGAATAACATACTGTGGGGGCCCAGGTAAGGCCACATAATAGATCACATGACACAATGTACACACTCCATTTGAATGGGAATGCCCATCAACTCTGTGGGGGCCCAGCCGCCTCAAATATTTTATTGTGGGGCTAAAGCCCCCTTGGAGTTGGCTCCTATGCTATAATATTTCTTAAAATAGTCCAAAAAAGGCCTCCATTCTTCCATAAAACATGCATCATTAGCTTCTCTTAATTTTGCTCCATACACTCCAAAATTTCTCCAATGAAAATAGGAACGTCCTAAGGAAAAGTGGGATATTCCAGGATCAAATCAGAAACTGGGACAGCTTCTGTAAATCCAGGACTGTCCCTCGAAAACAGGGACACTTGGAGGATCTGGAAGCTGTCAGGAGCTGGCTGGCTGCCAGCTTGAGTAAAACAGCACGCAAGAGGTAATTAACATAAGATTTATTGAATACAAGCAATTAGCCTCTGACCGCTCTTCCCCAGCGACCATCTATCGCAATTATGTTGACCCATCTGTAGAATACTTTCTGCTACTGCAGAATATCCTGAACCTTCTACTCTTACATTTCTAGGGTTGTCTGTCTTGGACTTTTTTCATTTGTCTAGTTCTGGGACTGACGGGGTCAGCTACCTCCTCTTCCGCTGAGGAATCTCTCTCCCTCCCCTGTTCTGTGAGTGACTGTGATTCCTCAGAGAGCTGGCTCTCATCTAGCCCCCTTTTCTGTGTTGATAAGCCACATTCCTTCCAGCTACAGAGGGAGGAGGTGACAGCCCACTGGTTCCAGCTATCTGAGAAATCTGCAAGTCTCCCTCTTCTCCTTCTGCCTGCCTGCCATGTAGCTCAGACTGCCCTTCTCGGTTTTGGGCTGTCGTGTCCATGACACCTCCTGAGAAATAAGGAAAGGAAGAGGAATGATCCTGTTCCATGTACACCACTTTGCCAAGCAGTGGCGTAGCGTGGGGGGTGCCAGGGGTGCCGGCCGCACCGGGCGCAACTTGGGCAGGGGCGCACTCGCACTAGCAGCTCTCTGCCCCTACTAAAATCCACTGGTTAGGGAGCCCGCGCTCGCTCGGCTTGGCGAGGAGGTCGCAGAAGGGGGAGAGCAAAGCCTTCTGCCGCTGGCAAAAAAAGGAGAGGAAGCCGGGCGGGCGGGCGGGCTGGCTGGCTCGCGGGGGTCTGGCTGCGCCTGCTGCTGCCGTTGCCGCTGCTGCCGGGCTTTGACAGCTTGGCGAAGCGGAGGGAGAGGTAATTGCGTCTCTCTTTCCACTGGCCGCCTGGGTAGTGAGCCGAGCGGAGCAGGGAGTCTGGCGAGGGGGCGGGAAGAGACTTTCCCCCCTTTTTCCCACCTCGCCTGGTCAAAAAGGAGAGCGGAGTCTCCTCAGGGTGCCCTCAGGCAGGGGAGGGCAAGGCAAGCAGAGCGAGGAGGAGAGAGAGGGGAAGGGGGGGGGAGCAGCCAGGAAACGACGCGGTGTGGAGGGGGAATCAATTAAGGAGAGAAGCCTCGCTGCTGCTGCTGCTTGGGAGAGTAAATTACTGTACTTGCCTTGCCCCGGGTTAGGGGGCGCAAATTATTTGCCTTGCCCCGGGTTGGGGGGCGCAAATTACTTGCCTTGCCCCGGGTGCTGATAACCCACGCTACGCCGCTGTTGCCAAGCAAACTCACACCTCTTGAGTTGCTTTAAACCCTCTAGATGGATGATGATGATGATGATGATGATGATGATGATGCAGGTGTCTGTATGTTTTGTACATAGGCCATAGCAGGTGGAGGTCAGGGATGCAGAGAAGTTCATGCAATTTGAGCTTTGTGAATTCTGATATAAACCTCTGAGAGTTATGGAATAAAGCTATCCTTCAGATTCTGCACGCTGAATTTTGAGTCACATTATTATTATTATTATAAAGCACTCAAGAGATTTAAATTGTGCATTTTGAAATGAAACACTTTTTTTAAAAAACCTGCATGAATTTTTTTTAGATAACAGGTTTGTATCCAAAGTACCACTGTAAGCAGTTCCCTTAGTGCAAGGATTTCTGCTTCCACTATGGAACTCCCCCCACTACCCCCCAGGCCTGTTTTGGGGGTTCCCCAACTCTTCAGAGCAGATTTCAGGAGAACATAGGGTACATGGCAAGAGGCGAGGTGAGGGGAGTTCAGTTGCTCAAGCTTAAATCATTGTGCTAATGGCATTGGACAACAGAAATATATTTTAAAAGATGTAAGTTCACTTTTAAAAAATATATTTGGGATGTATTTTATCTCCAAATATATGCATTTTAAAATGTACTCCCTCTCAAAATATGCTTTTCTAAACTTTTCTTGGAAGTTAAAATATATTTAGAAACATGTTTTTAAATAAAAATACATGCAAAATATCTATTTAATTGTGAACTTTTGTTTGTGTGTGTTTAAAAATGCAGATTAATAGGGCAGAAAGGACCCTTGCAAAACTAGCATGCGGCAGCAGGGAGCAGAGAGAGGGTTCAGAAGAAAATGATGAGAATAGTTTTTAAAAACTGGTAAAATTCTATTAGCTGCATTGTTCCTCAATCAGTGATTTCTATTCGTAGTCCCATCTATTCATCTTCCTTTATTGCACGAGCTATTGCAAGTCAAGCCAAGTGGGGAAGCTAATTGCTTTCCAGTTAATTCTACGAACCGCATAAGGGTTTTGGTGGGATTGTCACTGCATTTGCTTGCAACTTGCTACTAACTGTGAAGTGCACTGCATGGGATTTGATGCCAGCAAAGGACTTTTCAATTCCAAAGTTGTAACATATGTCCTGATCACAATGTTCTGGGGAGGAAATCTTTTAAAATTTGATTGCACCAGGACACACTGAACAGTGTGTTGCAGATTGTTCAGACAAGGAAATTCATGTTTGATGAAAACATGAGAACAGTTAGGAGAACTTTGGGGAAGAGTTTTTAGAAGTCATAATTCATAGTTAAATTGTGTTCCCAAGCTATCTGTCTGTCTATCTATCTATCTATCTATCTATCTATCTATCTATCATCTAATCATCTATCTATCTATCCATCTATATCATCTATCTCTATCTATCTATCTATATCTATCTATCATCTATCATCTATCTATCTATCTATCATCTATCTATCTATCTATCATCTATCATCTATCATCTATCTATCATCTATCATCTATCTATCATCTATCTATATCTATCTATCTATCTATCTATCTATCTATCTATCATCTATCATCTATCTATCTATCATCTATCATCTATCATCTATCTATCATCTATCTATTATCTATCTATCTATCTATCTATCTATCTATCATCTATCTATCTATCATCTATCTATCTATCTATCTATCTATCTATCTATCTATCTATCATCTATCTATCTATCATCTATCTATCATCTATCATCTATCTATCTATCTATCTATCTATCTATCTATCTATCATCTATCTATCTATCTATCTATCTATCTATCTATCTATCATCTATCATCTATCATCTATCATCTATCTATCATCTATCATCTATCTATCATCTATCTATATCTATCTATCTATCTATCTATCTATCTATCTATCTATCATCTATCTATCTATCATCTATCATCTATCATCTATCTATCGTCTATCTATCATCTATCTATCTATCTATCTATCTATCTATCATCTATCTATCATCTATCTATCTATCATCTATCTATCTACCATCTATCTATCTATCATCTATCTATCTATCATCTATCTATCATCTATCTCTATCATCTATCTATCTATCTATCTATCTATCTATCATCTATCTATATCTCCAGAAACTGTCACCTTCAGTCTGCATGGAGGGAGTCCATATCTTGCAGTATAGTCATTTCAAGAGGGGCTTGCCCCCCACAGCAGTGTAGCCCTGGAGTCCAAGGCATCTCTCCTGCAGCCAACCTGCCCAAGATGGATCCCAGACTTTCTTCCTTCTTCCCAGCAACCCTTGCTCAAGAGACTCTTTTCCTGTCCCTTCACACCCTTTCAAATCCCCAGTCTCTGTTCACACCTGAAGGCAAGGGGGGGGCAGTTCTCTTGCATTGCCAATGGCACTCATTTACCCTGTATCATTTCTTAATGGCCCCATCTTGGCCAGGTCGTATTTCTCCCTTCACATCCCAAATATCAAAATCCTACCGTTTATGAATTTCTAGGGTTTAGGGGGGTTAGGTCCCCCTCCCAAATCTATAACAGTATTATGGTTGGAGGAGAACAAAATCATTAAACACTCTGCATGGAATGGACATACAAATTGTGAGCTATCTGCACCCCGTAATTAAAAGACCAAATTCAATGTATGTCTGGAGGTGGGGATGATGCAAATTTAGATCAGTTACCATTTTAATGAGAGCATAGCTAATTTTCACTTTCTGCATTTGCACTGTACCAATCTTACTACCTCCCCCTGCATCCTGGTATCGGCCAGAGGGAGGTCAGGTAAGTGGTGCTACCCTACTGCACTGTCTGTTACTGAAGATAAGGCTATAACTTTGCATGACCAGGCAGCGACAGCCTCAGCCCTCAGGGATCTTAAGGAAGGAATAAAGACTCTGACAAAGCGTGTTCTCCTTCATGGAGAGCACGTCTTGCGGTGGGGTCTGCTGAGCCACCCCTCTGTTACCAGGCAGGGTCTCTAAAGATGGCCTGGGGCAGTGATTGGTTCACTGGGTTGCTGGGGTAAAAGTTATGTTGCAATTTTGGTGGGAGGGGTAAAATGTTTAAATACTCTGCACGCAGCCTGGAGCTTTCTCTTTGCTGTGTGCAACAGATCACCCGCCCACCCGCCCTTGAGTAAGGGGTTGTTGCATTGACCTTGCTATGCCTGTCATGGGGTCGTCTGCCGTTGGGGCAGGGGCTTGGTAGGAATTTTGTCCATCTGGCTGATTGGCTGGGCCATTTGGTTTTTGCCTACTGCATAGCAAATTGTCACAACTTGTAAGGTTGCGGTTAGGCATTGGTTATAAATTGGTGGAGGAGGGGTTAGGATAGGCTGGGCCTGCCCCTCCATGGCTGCTGCGGAAAGGGAATTCCGTTAAAGGAATCCTGGGACTTGCCATCTTTTCGTCCAATCCCTGGAATGGGACTAGGGCCGGCAAGCCTTCAGGGAGCATGCGGATGAGAATTGAGGGTCTGTGACTCAGCTCCATTTCTCCCCGACTTGCTTTCCCCCGCACTGTCTTTCGGTGGTGCCCGGAAGTCAGTTCTGTCCCCAGGCGGGGGGACAGATAGTCTTAACCAATGGCTAAACAACCACTCACGGTTTTGTATTTAAATAAAGTTGTGGCCAAAATTATGCCAAAAACCTTAAACAAAAATTAAGTGTGCGTTGTGAGTTATTTGGGGGGTGGCTTGGGGACCTCAACACGCAACGTGTTATGGAATTAAAATTAGGCCACAACTTTATTAAACTTCCGAATGTAGGAATGTAGGAAGACCTTGGCTTGGCCCTGGGTATGTATCCCTCCCAGCCCCCAGCCGGGGGAAACTGGGGCTCATCAGGGTAATTGGGACATGAGGGTGCTCTGCGAGACATAAGTGTAGCACCCAGCCCATATCCTCGCACGCAGGGTAGTTCACTGACGACCTTTCAGTGTATGGCCAGTAACACCCATATAACCTCTTTAAGAGGGAAATTCTGGAATCACTGCCGCAGGGGGGTGAGTCACCACTTCATGCCCCCCCCCCATATAGGGAAGAAAAACTAAAGGATTCCACCCAAGGCCATAACCACCAAAGTTGTAATGAATTGCTACAGGGAAGATAAAACCTGCCAATGCAGGAAAATTTCTTCCCGGTCCTTCAAGAGCAACCAGTCAAAGACTGTAGCAGTGCCTGCTAAACACAAAGAAAAAGTGAACCTGCAAACAAGAAAACATTACACAAAGGGAGGGTAGGGAGGATGAATCTCCATAGCTGACTGCCTAGCTATTGTCGGCTCCGCCCCCTATTTATAAATGGGGCTGGCCCCACCTCCCAGCAAGAAACTTGCTTACTGAGGCTGGGTGTGAACCTCCAAAAATTAACACTGAGAGGCAAGCTCACTGTTTGCCAGTAAGCTCCCTAGGGACTGTAGCACCACGCACAATCCTGCAAAGGGCACCCACAATGTAAAATGTGAGTGCTCATTCTGTCCTTATTTCTCTTGCCAGCCTTTCCTTTCCCACAGCGTTCCCTCTCCCTTTCCCCTTTCACCATGCAGCCTCTGTGTCTGTCAGCCATCTCCTCATTATTGTGTCTCCTTCCCATCTCTCGGACAGCCTTCAGTAATCAGCCAACGAACTTCCATTTGGTTTATTTTCTCGATACAACTTAATCTCTGGAACAGAACTGATCTCACAACTCATGTGTGTTCCCCCAAAGGGTCTTGCAGGGGCACTCCACTATTCAGAGTTTGACCTAGAGTTATTTATGTTGTGCTTCTGTACAGTAGCAGAGGAAGAGGAGTGCAGGTGGAGCGCACCGCCCCCAGCAGTGCGATCCCGGTGGGGTGCCACCGCGGCTGCCCCCCGCCCATGCTGGACGGCAAGCCCCCGCAGGTGGGGTGCCATGCCCCCGGGATGTGCGCCAGCCCCGCCCCTACCTGCTCTCCGCCCCCTGGTGCCGGAGCATGAAGCTCTGCCACTGCTTCTGTATACCTTGATTAATATTGTTGTTTTTGTGACAAAGGTCTCACTTCCCATGAATTCATAAATCCAGCCAAACAGAGACAAGTTTGACATGGGAAATGGATCCCTTTGGTGCTATTTTCACCTCATCATCTGTGTTCCAGGAGGATTCATTATCTAAACATGGAAAATTCATTTGCAAACTTGTTTATGTGCATAACAAGGATGAGAACAACTACAAAAGTACCACCCTACAGTAATTTGTGTGGTGCTGTGCAGCTTTCATATATAATACAGTTTGTTATGGCTTTGACTGTTCTTGCTCAGTTAAGTCTTATGCAGCTTGAAAGATTTCTCAGACTTGGGAATATTCTCAAATGGTCTCTTATCAAAGGGCATCTGCACAAAAGCATACATACACTCCAGAATTTTGTAGTTCACTGTTTAGGATAATGGCTGCCTTGGTAACTTCTTCCCTCCCAGGAAAAATGTACAACTTATGTTCTGACCTTTATTGAAGTCACTCACATTATTCGGCTGGTCCCCTGGTGTTTCTCTGCGATATGAGCTGCCCTCCCAGTATCACTGAGTAGGACTCTCATGTGAGTCACATCCTGACATGTACTTCCCCAGGCAGTCTTTATGGTGTCTAGAGGTCCTCACTTTAATGTAAACTGTCTCTTTCAAGGTCCAGAAGTGCCAGTTGGCAGAACTGTTTACACCTTCACCTATTTATAGAGCATTTTAATCCTTATGGTTTTGATTTTATTTCATCTTGCCAGGGTGAATCAAGCCAAACGCTATACAGAGAAAGTGGGGATAATCTTTTTTAATGGAGTTTTTACTAGCGGACTAGTGTGAAAAAGGTTTCTCTCTGCCACAGCACACAGCCGCCAGTTTCTGAAGATCCCATGATCATCCCTTTTGAACTGATGGGATGTGAGAGACTCTAAGATACTACCTCGGGTCAATTGCTAATTCGCCTTGGTTACTCACAAACCATGCCAACATGTTGGATGGAGTCTTCTCGCATGTAACCTCATAAGCAAGTGGTTTAAAATATTATAGTCACATATCTGCTCCTCTGATGTTTATGGGGTGAGTGACACACATACCAAAATGTCATTTTCTTTTGCGTGGAGAGGAATTCTGTGCATACTCAGTAGGAATTCATGCACCCAGGGGTGCCAACTTGAATAAAATATTCAGGGGGGGGTCAGGTAAGTCCTGCCCCACATAATCAATCACAACACATTGTACACGCACACTATTTGAATGGCAAGGCCCATCAACTTGGGGGGGGGGCAGCCTGCTCAAATATTTTATTGGAGGGTGAAGGAACTTTGACCCCCTAGGAGTTGGCTTCTAGGCATGTGCCTATGTGCAGTGCAGCACAGAATTAGTATTGTGTAGTGTAGTGCACATTTTAACACTAGGACAACTGCACAGATAGATGGATGGATGGGTGACTAGTGTATACAATTATTACTACAAGAAAGATTTCAAAGAATCTATGTTCTCTTCGTTTGTGAGCAGGGGAACTATTCTATTTTTGTAAGTGAAATGGAGAATATTTTAGCTATACTAATAGTTTGTTTATTTCTT
This sequence comes from Podarcis erhardii, assembly GCF_964252035.2. Classification (NCBI taxonomy): domain Eukaryota; kingdom Metazoa; phylum Chordata; class Lepidosauria; order Squamata; family Lacertidae; genus Podarcis; species Podarcis erhardii. The sequence continues at coordinate 89,959,435 of NC_138508.1, forward strand.
CGGCGTGTTTTAAATACCCACAAAATCCATCTTTTTAATGTTGGAATAAAGATTGTGGGGGGGGGGGGACATGGGTGACGCTGTGGGTTAAGCCACAAAGCCTAGGGCTGGCCAATCAGAAGGTTGATGGTTCAAATCCCTGCGGTGGGGTGAGCTCCCATTGCTCGGTCCCTGCTCCTGCCAACCTAGCAGTTCGAAAGCATGTCAAAGTGCAAGTAGATAAATAGGTACTGCTCCGGCGGGAAGGAAAACGGCGTTTCCGTGCACTGCTCTGGTTCGCCAGAAGCGGCTTAGTCATGCTGGCCACATGACCCGGAAGCTGTACGCTGGCTCCCTCAGCCAATAAAGCGAGATGAGCGCTGCAAACCCAGAGTCGGCCACGACTGGACCTAATGGTCAGGGGTCCCTTTACCTATTAAAGATGGTGGGAAAGGACCACCATATCAAAAGTAACCAACTTCTTATTTTTAATAGGTGAATATTTTTTTTTAAAAAAAAGAGTTGAAGTCTCCACACAATAAAATGGATGTCATAAACTATTTCAAAGGAACATCAAAGAATGTCTCCTCCTATGCTCAATATTTTCAGTTAGAAGTATAGAAATTATTCACCACAAGAAGCATCCACAGCAGGTTCAGTCATTGCTATAATTCATCATGGAGGGCTTCTAATTACAGAACAGGGCTTCCAAAATCATTTGATTTTGTATTCTTCCTCCGAGGAACTCATAATTTATCTTCTCAAAAACGTTTGGAGTTAGCTTTGGCTGAGAGGATGACTGATCCAAATGAGCCACTCAAGAACTAGAATGGCTTCCATGGAAATTGGACCCAATGATCCAATATTTTATCTTATATACCATACAGGTTGAATTTTATGAATTTATAGAAGATACTTGCTTATTTTTCATCTACTCTGTAAAGCTTTCTGGATAGGGAAGATAAGTAAAGAAATGCTTGCTTCTGACTCCAACTGTCCATACAGTTTTGAAAAAAGGAAGAAAATTGACCATATTCATAACAGTTAATTTTAAACACTCTGGTTTTACTGGAGCGGGGGGAGGGGGAGTTGAATCAAAATTGAATTTCATCGTATAGTTTCCAATCTACCAAATTTGCTTAGAAACGTTAGATGTTACTTGGAGTTCATGATTATGACAGCTTGACAGGTTAGTGAGTCAGCAATCTAAGGAGTGGCAGGCCTTGCATCTTCACCTAAAGCTGGTGAAATGAGTGAATTGTAAGAAGATAATTACTGTATTTATTAAGTGCTGTCTATGCAAAACATGCTTCTAGGCTGTGTACATGGAGCTGTGGGTGGAGCTGTGGTCTAAACCACTGAGCCTCTTGGGCTTGCCGATCAGAAGGTCGGCGGTTCGAATCCCCATGACAGGGTGAGCTCTTGTTGTTCTGTCCCAGCTCCAGCCAACCTAGCAGTTCGAAAGCACACCAGTGCAAGTAGATAAATAGGTATTGCTGTGGCAAGAAGGTAAACAATGTTTCCATGCGCTCTGATTTCTGTCACGATGCTCCATTGTGCCAGAAGTGGTTTAGTCATGCTGGCCACATGACCCAGAAAGCTCTCCATGGACAAATGCCAGTTCCTTCAGCCTGCACCGCAACCCCATAGTTGCCGTTGACTGGACATAACTGTACACTGGCTCAATATATTTATCCAGGACTGGTTTGAGAGGAAGAGTGGTGGATGCCACCTGCCCTAGAGCCCCCCAGGGATGACACAGAAGATGACTTAGACCCTGGATGGTGGTGGTGGGACACTGAAAAGCAATCTCGGGAAGGGACAAGCTGGGAGGTGCTGGAAGCAGGAGGTTTGAGCTATCAAGGGAGGGGGATCAGAAGAAGGAAGCCCTTCCAGGTCAGGGTTAGAGACTGAGAGTCACAGTGTGAGCACAGATGCAGACAGAGAGGAGTCAGAGATTGCCCTTGCCCTCCTGCTGACACCTCCTCCTTCTGACACCTGCATGTTGCTGAGCAATGGGCCAGACAGGCCCGAAGGAGGAGCTGGGGGGCACCATCAAAAGGGTCATCAAAAGGCTCCCTCCAAATTTCAGCAGGCAGAGACATTCTAAGAAGAGCCCTGCCAATGGTCTTAAAGCCCTGTTTGCCAGTGACTGATAGGGAAAAAAACCACTTCAGAAACCTCTTCACTCCAATCAACCCCAAGGGGCTGGTGATACTGTCTAAAGGTTTCTTTGTCAGGTTTTCCAGTGGGTGGAAAGCTCGAAAGGTTTTCTCTGCAGACTTCTTCTGCCTCTCATTTTCCCTTTGACTTCCAATGAACTCAAAAAGAGTTAGGGTTTGAGAATATCTCACATATCTCACACACATCTTATGTGTTGGAATATTTAAAAGGGACATACATGTCTCTTTCCTATGGGGTGGGATATATGTGCTCCAGAAATTGATGCTGTTCAATGCCTTAGCATGGGAGAGATGTGCAAGTTTCTCCTTTGGCCCGATTCACTGGAACACTCAACCTATTGTTTCCTCTTTAATTTCCAAAGCCTCCTTTGTTTGTGAATTGAATCTGAATCCATTCAATCTGTGGCTTTTTGGCTTAAAGGCCATCAATAGAAGCTAGATATACCTTTGTTCTGAAACACACCACAATTCCCATAAGCACATGGCATTCATTAGTTAAACCAGTTGGCAGTCCCAACCTTTCTGTTTTCACAATGTGCTAAGCACTTAATAATACGATGCTGCCCACTTGAACTGAATATATGTGTGTGTTTGTGAGAGACCAACACTGCCCTCATTAGGAGAACACTCACCAGGAATCCTTCTAAAGCCTAGAAACAACAGAAGGCTTTACCTAATTATGAAACAAGATGTCAGGAGTAGAAGAGCTAAAGATGATGGATTGAATGGTGTGAAAGTGATATTTTGCCCAAAAGAGGTGGGAAAGATGACTTATGACATAGTTCACCACCACCACCACCAAATCAAGAGTGGTCTTCTGTGACGAGCTCACTATTTACATCTGTGGGGGATGTTCTGCATTTGCATATGGAAGGTTGAGAAAATGAGGTGAAAATTTGTGGCAAATACTATTTCTGGGGACTTGTAAGAAATAGAGCATAAGAGTTAGCTGCTAGAGTCAGCTCTGAGTTCTGCAACAAAAACATCAAGGCACATTTTATTTCCTCCAAGAGAGCTTCAGAGATTCAGTGCTCTTCAAAACTGCTCTAGAACAAGTGTGGGCAACTTGTGGTCATCCAAATGTTCTTGTACTACAAGGCTCACCATCCCTGACTATTGATGATGCTGGCTTGGGCTGATGGTAGTGGAGTCCAACAACATCTGGAGGGACCTAGGTTACCCACCCCTGCTCTGGACCAACCTTCCCCAACCTGACCTCCAGATATTTTAAACTACATTTCCCATTCGCCCCAGCCAGTTTAACCAATCGTAAGGAATGGTGGGACTTGTAGTCCAAACATTTGGAGGCCAGGCTAGAAAAGCCTGTTGTGGATTCATAGCTCTGCCATCTGTACCTGGGGATGCTGCGTGCTACATTTGTGGGTGAAAAACTGGAACAATCATCATCTGTAGATATAATTACTTAATAATCTGTAATTACTGCAATGCACTCTACGTGGGGCTACCTTTGAAAGTGACCTGGAAACTACAACTAATCCAGAATGTGGCAGCTAGATGGGTGACTGGGAATGTCCACTGAGACCACATAACACTGGTCCTGAAAGACCTACATTGGCTCCCAGTACATTTCCGAGCACAATTCAAAGTGTTGGTGCTGACATTTAAAGCCCTAAACAGCCTCTGTCCTGTATACCTGAAGGAGCGTCTCCAACCCCCATCATTCTGCCCGGACACTGAGGTCCAGCGCCGAGGGCCTTCTGGCAGTTCCCTCATTGCGAGAAGCAAAGCTACAGGGAACCAGGCAGAGGGCCTTCTCGGTAGTGGCGCCCGCCCTGTGGAACGCCCTTCCAGCAGATGTCAAAGCGATAAACAACTATCTGACTTTTTAAAGACATCTGAAGGCAGCTCTGTTTAGGGAACTTTTAAATGTTTGATGTTTTAGCGCTTTGCCCTGCATCCTTCTTGGCTAGTGGCCGGGGCTCCGGAATGGATCCCAGTCGCAAAACAAGGTACGATTGTAGTTAAAAATAGCTTTAGAATTGCAGTTGAACAAGATGAACTATGGTGTATAGGAGCTGCAACAAAAATTCATCATGGCCATTGCTGAAACTGTCAAGTCCTAGAGCAGCGGTTCTCAACCTGTGGGTCCCCAGATGTTTTTGGACTACAACTCCCATCATCCCTGACCACTGGTCATTCTGGCTAGGAATGATGGGAGTTGTAGTCCAACAACTTCTGGAGACCCACAGGTTGAGAAACACTGTCCTAGAGGAACCAGGAGGCCATAGCAAGCCAACTTCTCTTCTGACATACCAGAAGCAAATATGGTCACATTGTGCTTGTAACAGGGTTGATTCAGTTTTGCATGAAACTCTTGGAATGAACATGGCTCACACACTAATTATTATTACTACTAACACTACTGGGTGACAATTTAAAATTCAGAATTAAAAACAGCTAAAACAGATTACAGTCACGAAAGCAAGGTGGGCCCTGAAGAACACAGAGTCACTTGGTTACCCTCAACAATAAATACTTTGCATATTACATTATCATTTCTGAGTACTGCTGATAATTTAAATAACATTTGGAAATTATATCTCCCCCAATACCAAAATGGCAATGTAAATTATGTATCCCCGTTTGAACCTGCATCTAATAAGTAAGACAAGTTTGGGGCAATTGCACAGAACCTTATTTCCATCACAGTAAATATATGATATTGTGCTGATCTACTCCTTGCAAAGCATATTATGGAGTATCTGAAATACAGAGGCTTTCTACAGCAATGTGGGTTACTCTCTCCCTCCCACCCTCTCTTTCTCTCCCTCTCTCCATATACATATAATGCTGAACTGTTAAATTGCCAGTGGGAATTTAAATAAATAAGTGCATAATGGTAAATTAAAATAATGAGACATTGGGAATACTTGAGGGAGTAAAATGTTTCATCTATCACAATTTGTTCTCCTTACTGAAAGCCATTATTTGTCTTATCACTATATAGCAGTATTAAGGGTAAAAAATATGACCCATACACATTTAAAAAGATACATGGAGCTTATTTTATAGGGCCTTCTTCTTCTAGAGGAATAAAAATTACCAAAGGTCCAACACGGAGTGCAGGAGGTATTGAAATAAGAGATGAAATATTCAGTCTCTCTCTGTGTGTGTTTGCGTGTTAAGATCCCAAGACCTCCTCCAATAAATAAAAGACACAATTGACACGGAATTTAGTTTAAGGTTATTGGCATAATTTTGGCCACAACTTTATTGATTACAGATTGTGACTGGTTTGCTTAGGCATTGGTTCCTGACTAGCTGCACCTGACTCCTGGACTCCAGCAGAGGTCAGTAAGGGAAAACATCCTGGGGGAGCACTGGACCAGGTTCAGACTCAAGCTCACCCCAAATGCTCCCAGGGGCTCTGGCATGGCCCTAACCCCTGGAAGGGGATCGGGCAAAAGCAAGGCAAGCCCCTGGATTCCTGAAACAGATTACCCTAGCATTGGAGGGGCAGGCACAGCCTATCCACATCCCCTCCACCACCACTGAACCAATGCTTAACCACCAAACCTTACAAAGTTGTGATGATTTGCTACGCAGCAGGCAAAACCCAAGTGGCACCCAGCCAATCAGCCAAATGGGAAAATTCCTACAGGGCCCCTGTCCCAAGAACAGATGACTCACGACAGCATAGCAAGGTCATAATGAACCCTAAATATAGGGAGGGTGGGCAGGTGATCTGGTGCACGAGGCGAAAAGTGGAAGCCCAACGCAATGTGCAGTGGTACATATAGGCACCTTGGTTAATGCATGAAATGATCCCACTGGCCAGAATTACCCCAGCAACCAAGGGACCACCTATCGGGTTGTTGTGGCTATCAAATCGCTCCCACCCGCAACAGCAGTGAGGTTAGTCTTGGTGATCTCACCGCAATGCGTGGGAGGAGGACATGATTTACTGCAATAGAGACACTAAAGAATGATAGTGCTGAACTGAATTTTGGTTTCCGGTGCAAAAAAATTAAAATGCAATTTTCTAGGCTGTGTTCATAAAAGGATCTCCGGGGACTAGAATCCTTCCTCTCAACCATATGCTATTTTATGCCTGGTCACAGCCATGGTTTCCCCAATGGACTGCTCCTTGGGTACCACGTTTTTACTTCAATGGATGTATTCACTGCATGATCCCAGCCCATCAGGGATCACCTAATGCATGAAATATAGAGATAGCTATAGCTATAGAATCATAGAATTGTAGAACTGGAAGGGACCGTGAGGATCATCAAGTCCAACTCCCTGAGCTGCAGGAATATGCAGCTAGCCCATATGGGGATCAAACCTACAACCTTGGCATTATCAGTTGTTTTTGTTTAGTCATTTAGGTGTCTCTGACTCTTCGTGACCCCATGGACTAGAGCATGCCAGGCACTCCTGTCTTCCACTGCCTCCTGCACTTTGGTCAAGCTCATGTTGGTAGCTTCGAGAACACTGGTACCACACTTTAACCAATCGAGATATAGATATAATTTTGAATTTATAGGTTGCCTTTTAGGCTAAAGACTTTCCAGTGATGATCTCAGGGTGCCACATGACAAAAAAAATATAACTGGTCATGTGATAATATCATTCAGGACATAATGAAGCTCTTCCATTGCCCTCACTGGCGTGGAATAAGAATGAATACTTTCCCAGTACCCAGAGAACTGGGCTAACCCCTCTTGCCCTTCGATGTCAGTTTCCTTGCCTGCCACCATTGTGCAACAAGATGTTCACTATGATCCAGCTTTAATTGCCTGTAGTAACACTTGAGTAGCTGGGCAAAACGTGGATAGGAATGAGCAATGTGATGATCACCCAAGAACATATGCCATTGAATACAATGCAGTGTGGGTAGAAATAAATCTTCATTCAGATATGCACCTTGTTGCAGGTGTTGGCACATATGATTACATTCCTTTCAATGGCTTGAGAATCTGAATATGCTCCTGAATACTCATTGCCATCTGCATGGTGCCCCATCGATTCAATTGTGTGCAGCTTTCTCAAGGTGAAAGAGAGTTAACATGATTCCCCCCCCCCTCCTTTCCCGCTAGCCCCTCTGTGACAAGAGAGTTTCACATGCTTTTGCAGAAGTATGGCTAAAATTGCTGAAAAGGAGGGGCACATCTGACAATGGCAGAATATATATATGAATCATGGCCCCCTTCATTTTGGCTCAGCACTGGGGCAGGGAAATGTAGGTATGCTGAAAACCTCATTAAAATCAACAGGACATTGAAGCTTCCACTCCCTATATCCTACATTTATGGTCATATATTTTGTTTAAAATGCTCATAGTGAAAAGGTGAACAAATTTAGCCAAACAGCAAGGAATTTTCTGGATGCTGTAGTCACACATCTATCACACCTCAGCTGTTATTTTTTTTACAGATAATTTATACAGAACATGCAGGAGGGGATGGAGGACAAAAAAATAAAATAAAAAAAAAATCAGATGCAGATTCCTTTATCAAAAAACCTTAGCTGAAAGCTAACGAAGGGCCATCGAAAGGAGCCCATTTTCTATAGACCATACAAAAGAGCTATTCAGAATCTTCAGCCAAGCAGGGAGAGAGAAATGAACAGACTAATACACATTTTCTTATTCTAAGTGTCTTGTTCAGGGTGAGAAATGGAATGATGGCAATTTGTTACCATTGTCTCATGACACCAGCTACTCAAAAAATGTTAAAGGTTCTTCAAGGACACATCATGCGGCTCATTAGGGGCTTAAGTGTTAGGTTTTTAAAGAATGCAGCACAGAGCTTTTCTTCTGGAAATGTAACCACTGCTGGCCAACCCTTCAGCTGTAAAATAATTTGCAATTTGCCACCACATGACTTTCCATTTTAATAACCAATTTCATCCCATCTTAAAACAGGAACCTTTGGAACCTAATTATCAGTTTTCACTTCCATAATATTTGCACACACAGCTCTTATCCTTTTCCCTCCCCTTCTTCCTAGTTTACAACAAAACCAAATATTCTCAGTTTGCATACCTGACCAATTTAACAAGCTTAAAGTCAATATGTGGAGTGTTTTCATCTTTCTCATGTTTCAGAATATCTTTTCTATGCTGCATAACCTCTGAGATCTGTGTTATAATAATAATAATAATAATAATAGAAAGAGTTGTTCTAGGCATATCTAGACTGCTTTGCTCTCATCCCTATGGATGGGTGAATCTTTCCATTTCTCAGGTTCTCATTTTTCAACTCTTAAGTTCAGTTCTATACATCAGTGGTTCCCAAATAGCTAAGTACTGCAAACACCCTGTGTTTCAAAAACCAAGCCATGCACTCCCTACTTTTGAAAATTATGATCTCTTTGTGGTAGTTTTTGTTATTTTAATGGTGCTACAGACCCCCTAGGGATGCGGGTGGCGCTGTGGGTAAAACCTCAGTGCCTAGGTCTTGCCAATCGTATGGTCGGTGGTTCGAATCCCCGCAGCGGGGTGAGCTCCCATCTTTCGGTCCCAGCTCCTGCCCACCTAGCAGTTCGAAAGCACCCCTAAGTGCAAGTAGATAAATAGGTACCGCTTTATAGTGGGAAGGTAAACGGCGTTTCCGTGTGCTGCACTGGTGCTGGCTCACCAGAGCAGCTTCATCACGCTGGCCACGTGACCCGGAAGTGTCTCCGGACAGCGCTGGCCCCCGGCCTCTTAAGTGAGATGGGCGCACAACCCTAGAGTCGGACATGACTGGCCCGTACGGGCAGGGGTACCTTTACCTTTACCTTACAGACCCCCTGGGTGGGTTATGTGGACACCCTGGAGTCCGCAAACCCAATTGGGAACTGTGGTTCTACATGAAGTTTACAGTCTTTAATAAATAACTAAATCACAAAGTGATGTGGAAATGTAGAAAAGTGAATTTAAGATTGGCAAAATGAGATTTGAGAGATATCCCCTCTTCCACACCATCTGCATTCACATTGTTGAAACCAGTGGTTGTTTTTCTCTAAAAAAAAATGTTTAGGGGTACTCTCATTTTGACTCAAGAAAATCACCATTTTATAGTTCAAATCGGGGGAAATAGATACAGTAAATGGACAAAGGTAAAAGATTCACAAAATGTTTAGGGGTATGCATACCCCTGCATACCCCCAGGGAAAAAAAGGCACTGGTTGAAATTAAACCATGGTTTGATGTGTTGTTCATAAAAACAGACATCACTTCTGAATGCTCACAGTGAGGTTTTGCAGATTAACAGTGCAATCGTATTGTGTGTGGGGGGTGTGTGCTTATGGTGAGGAGAGATTCTGTTGTGGAGCAATAATCATGTCAATATTGCTGACAGCTCACTGCAATCAGGGTCAGAGGCGATCTATCTATCTATCTATCTATCTATCTATCTATCATCTATCTATCTATCTATCTATCTATCTATCTATCTATCTATCTATCTATCTATCTATATCTATTCCCTTCTTTTGACTCAATTGGAAGGAAAAATATGTCAATCCCAAAGTTTAGGGTGAGGCAAGTGACAAAAAGTAGCCAAGGGTGCAAACTTGAATAAAATATCTGGAGGGGGAGCAGGTAAGCCCCACCCCTCATAATCAATTGAATGGCAATGCCCACCAACTTTGGTGGCAGCCCCTTAAAATATTTTATTTGGGGGGCAAAGACCCCTCGGTCCCTAGGAATTGGCTTCTATGCAAGTAGCTTAGTATTATGCAGATCCCCATGCCCCAGGAATGCATTGTTTTGGGCTTCTAGTGGCAATAAAAGACTGCCAGCAGCATATTCATGCCACCAGAGCTTGCTTGCTTTCTTTCTTTCTTTCTTTCTTTCTTTCTTTCTTTCTTTCTTTCTTTCATCTTTATTGGTTTTGCAATTACATACTACACATACACATGTTGTATTACATTTTACATTTATGCTTGCTCCTAAGAGCTGACTTCCCTCCTTCCTTCTTCTGGCTTTTTTATATCGCCTTAAAATTTTCCATATTGTCTTTGTCTATTTTGTATATTATTGTTCTGTTTCCGCATTTGTCCATAAAGTGTCTGTAAACAAATAAAACCTTCTATATATACAATTTCTGTTGTCTGTCTATATATCATTTACAACTAATATTAATTACATTGATCACATTGTACATTTTGTTTCTTTTTTAAAAAAAGTTTTTTATTGATACAAGAAAAATGAAAAAAAAACAACCACAAATATCAAATTACACACAAGAATAACCATAGACACTTAATTTTCTTAGCAAACAATAAAACATCTATTGGTCTTAACACTAAAGACCCAACCTCCCGTCTATTCCATATTTCAAATTCATTTTACTTTATTTTTGTTTTTAAGTTGTAATCATTCATCTTGTTTTTATTATTGTTTGTAAGCCGCTGTGAGCCCGGCCTTGGCTGGGGAGGGCGGGGTATAAATAAAAAATTACTATTATTATTATTATTATTATTATTATTATTATTAAACTTATTCTTAATAAATCTAATTTCTTATATCTACCTTACAACTATTACTGAAGTTCCTCGAATGCTGCAACAGAATTTAAACTACTATATTTATTTTTCAGATATTCTTTGAAAACCTCCCTGTACATTTTGTTTCTTATTGTATTTGCTTTTCAATAAATTCTTTGTATTACACATTATGAGGTTTATTTCAATTCTACTGATTTCTCTAGTTCACCTTACCTTTCCTATGTACGACATAAATTTTTTCCGTTCTTTTTGAAATGTTTCCTCGCCCTGTTGTCGAATTTCCCCCATTAATTTAGCTATTTCTGCCTATTACATTACCTTCTGTTGCCATTCTTCTACTGTTGGCAACTGCTGCTGTTTCCAAACCTGGGCTAATAATAACCTCGCCGCTGTTGTTGCATATAGTTTCTGATCATTCTTAACAATATCCTCTCCTACCATTCCCAACAAGAATGCTTCTTGGTTTTTTTCCAAAAACGTATACCTAAAGATCTTCTTTAGTTCATTGTATATGTTTCCCCGATACGTTTTCACCTTGTCATATGACCACAACATGTGAAAGAAACTACTTTCTTTCACCCCACATTTCCAGCAGAGCTTTCTGTGGGTTTCTAGGGAACATCTGATGGCGTAAGTGCCTTCTTCTGTCTTTGGTGATCACTCATGGCTGAGTATGATTGTCTTCCGCACTTAACTGTGTGTCCGTAGGTGACTGCGGAGGCCATGCAGAAGTCCAAAAGGATCTCTATATCTAAACTTGAGGGTCAGTTTCAGCATAAGTAAGTACAAACTGGACCCCAACATAAAACCCTGGCTTCATACACAATGGGGTTTGACTGACTATCCAGGCAAAAGTTATAGGCAAATATATCAAGAAAATTCCGACTTACTGTGTTATGACTGTTGCAAAAGCCAATTACAGTGTTAAGGACTAAAAACATAAGGAGGGTTTTGAAAGTAAAAATCAGGACTATGTGGGGTACAAACTTGTGGGGTACAAACTTTAGAATACCATCATTTCTTCAAGCTACCCTTAAGTTTTCAATTCTGCTCTTGACATAGATGGGAAAATGGTATGTTCTAGGAACTCATGATTCCTCTGTCCCGATCATGATCTTTCCATTATAGATGTTCTTTCCTTTCTTCATCCGCCCATCCCAACCACCCCAAATTCCTCTCTTTCCTTCCCTACTAAAGCTACAATTCAATTTTAATCAAAATTCTCTCTACTGGTAAGCTACCCAAACTCAGAACTGACACCCTTGTAGGACAGCTTCATCCATCCGTAAGCTGTTTATGTTTAGAAATCGCTTTAGTGCTACATTTATTTTTTTTTTTTTTAATGTTATCTAACACTGTAGATTAGAAGTAGCCGGTGACGCAATAGGTGGTATACACTGAACATTGAGGTCTACCAGGCATGAGATGACTTTTTGCTAAAAATGGTTGACATTCTCGCCAAGGTTTACTGAAGCAGGCAAGGACAACATTACAGTAAACCGACATCATTGGACATGTTGCATGGACATTTCAAACACATCCTGAGGGTGCATTTCTGAGATAGCTTTGTGGGGAAGAAAAAGTCAATGTCAAAGTATTTGATGAGAATGCAAGCTGATTTGCCGACACTAGTCCCGAAGAGAGAAATTAAACATAGGAAGAGTGCAGAGGAAGAAGTAAAAACACCTACATTTCTGCACTTAGTGACTGACATCCAATGAAGTCATTCCATTCATGCATGGTCTTTGTTAAGAGCTATATGAAGATATCATGGGGCAGGTGGTCTGATTTAGAAGGGGAAAGAGATGATCACAGGGAGTTGAAGCTAGAATATCCTATGGAAAGTCTCAATTGGATGAGGACGGTGGAACTGGTGGGATGGTGGAAGTGTCTGATGCCAAGAGAGAGCTCAGCACAGAGTAGTAGCTAGGTGATCTTTTTATATGATTTTGCATGCCCCCCCATTGCCTGCGCCCCTCGCGGGGGCCCACCTCACCACCCCCTAACTACAGCCCTGGCTCAGAGACATTATTATTACAGGCTACTGTGAGAACAGAATGCTGGATTAGATGGGCCATTATTCTAATCCAACTGGCTCTTCTTATATTCTTAATTACAGTGCTACCTCGGGTTAAGAACTTAATTCATTCTGGAGGTCCGTTCTTAACCTGAAACTGTTCTTAACCTGAGGTACCACTTTAGCTAATGGGGCCTTCCACTGCCACCGCGCCACCACTGCGCAATTTCTGTTCTCATCCTGAAGCAAATTTCTTAACCCCAGGTACTATTTCTGGGTTAGCAGAGTCTGTAACCTGAAGCATCTGTAACCTGAAGCGTCTGTAACCCGAGGTACCACTGTATTAGCAGAATTCCCATATAGGGAGACTTCTTATGAAAACAGGAATTGCTCACAGGCTCATCCCATATCCTGAATGTGAATCAATCCAGTGAATAAGATTGGTATTTACAATCATGGTTTCAGTTTTCAAACTTGACGACCCCTCCACCACCACCAATTTGCACTGTGTTTGTTTTGCATTGAAATGAACAGGTCAGAATAATGTAATGATAACATAATTAGTTATGCAATTAGCTATTTAAAATGTCACCATAGAAGATGGAGGAATGAATAATGTAGTTTTTACCGGAAGCCAAACTGCAGTGGAAAGGAAACAGTGCTGCATATAATGGACATGGGGAGGAATGGAAATCGGTGCCTTCTTATACGCCAGAGGCAACCCCATTCAACAGAAGAAAATGTGCATGTTAAAGACAGGCTGCATTCCATTTTCTCAAGCTGAAAGTCAGATCCAGAATGGGGAATATGGGGTACCAGCCTGGATTCAGTTCTCTCCCTTCGTCCTCAATCCAGGATAATCAATTATATAGTTTTTCCTTCCATGGGCTATTGGCACAGGACTAAAACATTAAATTTCAGCCTGCAACACTGATTATTTAATCACCAACAGTTACTTCTGTTGGGAGGGGACGCAACACTAGATTCAGAATACAGTGGTACCTCGGGTTAAGTACTTAATTTGTTCCGGAGGTCTGTTCTTAACCTGAAACTGTTCTTAACCTGAAGCACCACTTTAGCTAATGGGGCCTCCTGCTGCTGCTGTGCTGCCAAAGCACAATTTCTGTTCTCACCCTGAAGCAAAGTTCTTAACCTGAGGTAATATTTCTGGGTCAGTGGAGTTTGGAACCTGAAGCGTATGTAACCCGAGGTACCACTGTATTGAAAACAGGACTATCTAATAGCCAGGAGCAATCATATACTATGGGGAGGTGAGTGCAGTTGGGATTCTTTGGGGCTCATTTGGGTATAACCACTTTTAAAAGCCAACATGCTCTAACTAAGCAAACTTGGCAGCTTCTTATGCGCAATGTGGGTGATACTATTTTCAGCAGAGCTCATCTTAAATAAAAGCCTTTTATTATAGAAAAGAAGTGAGAGAGGTACCATAAAATGAAGCAAAAGAGGGATTAATTAGGCTGATGTACTTCTTTGCCAGTTCCCTAAGGGAGAATTAGCAAGCAGGACTCAACAAACTTAGGTTCTGGAAGTCCTTTGTTCAGACCATTTCAAAGAGATTAAGATGGTACTGATTGCAGGGTCCCCAAGACTCTCCAGGCTCTATCTCACAAGCAGCTATAGGAAAGAATCCAGCACAAAGAAAGAGGGAAAGACATTAGAGAGCAAGCTATTAGACCTAGCTGTTCTTCAAGACTGTGAATCCATGTTCATGCCTCTGTGTCTAAACATGCTTCAGGATTTTTTAAATTTTCTTTGTTAATTATGAGGCAAGACGACCTAGTCTGCATCTCCTGGATAAATGTCTGGCTCAGAACACAATCATCTTCCAAATTCTGCTCTTCTCTGAATCTTGCAATGCAGTTTTCAGCTCAAAACATACCAAAATCATCTCTAGTTCTTTCCTACCCTTCAACCATTTTTTAGGAAAGGCTTTCAGAGCTGGATGAGGGGCCCTACCCATTTTGCATCTGGGACAGAGCCCCCTTTCCTTTGTTTTCTTAATGGCCAATCACATTTCATTTGTTCTCTTAATGGCCCATCACCCAGGTAGCTAGCCTGTCTTGATTACCTTTTAACACTTGCCAGATCCAGAGAGATTAGAAGTCTGGCACCCAGTTTAACACCCTAAGCATAGCTGTCAACTTTTCCCTTTTCTTTTGAGGAATCATATTTGGAATAAGGGAATTTCCCTTACAAAAAGGGAAACGTTGACAGCTATGACCCCAAGCCTTGATTAAATTCTAACACTTATTGGATCCAGGAATTTAGAGTTTGGATTTGATATCCCGCCTTTCACTCCCCTTAAGGAGTCTCAAAGCGGCTAACATTCTCCTTTCCCTTCCTCCCCCACAACAAACACTCTGTGAGGTAAGTGGGGCTGAGAGACTTCAGAGAAGTGTGACTAGCCCAAGGTCACCCAGCAGCTGCATGTGGAGGAGCGGGGAATCGAACCCGGTTCACCAGATTACGAGTCCACTGCTCTTAACCACTACACCACACTGGCTCTCAGTGTGATGTACTTAGGGAGGTCTAGCACCCACAAACTCATAACACTGTGTTTGCTACCTCCAAAATAGATTTCCCGATGCAAGCAAGTAATTCTAGATTCAGTTAAACACCTAAGCAGAGTTTATATGCACTTCTCCCCCTTTATAGAGGTGGCGTCTCATATTGAAGCAAGGCAATGAATTGCACCCACCCCCCTACTCAGATTCAGATCTGGGCCTCATATAGGTACTTTAGATATTGACAGGCATGAAGGAATAGCCAGTGTGCAAATGCTTCTGGGTATTATTTTTTTTGGGGGGGGGAGGCAGTTAAGAAGCACAGGTGAGTTTGTGTATGGTACCAGGCAAAGGTTGAGAACTGCAATTACTCACCACAAAGGAAAAGAGAGTTTCTGGGAAAATGATAAAAATGAAATAGTACTCATTCCAATATTTTACATGTATATTACCAGGGAGACAAATGTCTTCTTCTGACAAATAGGTTTCTGTGACACTTAAAGTAGTGCTTGATTTATACCCACAAAAATAGTTTAAATGAATAAGTCACGTGCCTTCCTTATAAACTAAGGAAGAAGAATGGAACGATTCTTTTGTTTTTAAAAAAGGTAAATTAAAATAAAATAGATTGCTTGGAAAGTAACACACATGCCTTAATCATACATTTTAAAGAACTGGGCAAGCCAAATCCTTCACCATGGATGTAGATTGGTTTTAACAAAGGGATCAATTTTATAATGGCTTTATTGAATGGTATATTACTTCAGGTTTTTTTGTATATACCCACTGTTACGGAATCACAAAATAAATATGCCATGAAGGCTAGGGATCTCTTGCTGCCCAGGACTGACCTGCTGGGAGCCTGTCAGGCCCTGCCCTGTCTCTCTCCACCTGGCTTGGGGCAGGGCCTGACAGGCTCCATAAAGGACTGCTGCTGTTCGACAGAGAGAGCTCCTTTTTAAATATTGTTTTTATTTCTTATCTATCTCATTTTCAATTGTTGATATTAATGTTGTATTTTTAGTTTTAGATTTTATGATTTGTGTGGAATTTTTTTCCCATTAGGTTGTGTACCTTTTGATGTGTTTTATTTATTGTTTATGACTTTTGTTATGTTGGTAATTTATGTAAATCTTGTCATGTTGTAAGCCACCTTGAGCATAGTTTCAAGTATGGAAAGGCGGCATACAAATAAAATGATGATTAATGATGATGATGAGCATCATCAGATGCTGCCGGACATCTCATCCCCATGCCACTAGTCTAATACAAGAACCCTCAGGCAGAATGGGAGGAGCCCATACTGTAGCTCCTTCCCCTATCTGTATTGTCATAATTTTTTGAGGGAAAATGTGTGTGGTGGGAAGAACTGCAACACTGGCTTCTTCTATGTCCAAGACCTAATGTGTGACCCTAGCAAAACAGAGGAAGGAATCACCCTGAAGAGGTCCTCACGCTAGAAGTGTAACCTAAGAAGAGGACCTAGAAAATGCCCAAGATCTTTACAAGGGGGCCATTCGAGTTGATAGCAAAAGAGAGTGGAAATGGACTTTCTAAGCCAATGCATAGTATTTTGACATCCAGATAAACATGAGTGCTTGGACATCCCATCAAACTTTTCTCTGAGGTATAAGGAAAACACATAATCACTGATGCTACTAGTTCAGAAAGTCGTTACATTACATCGGACTCTTTAAAGGCTGTTATACTCTTGCACCTTTTTATACCTGAAATACTGGCAAGACAGTAGGAAAAAGGGAGAAAAAAGGGGGGAAGGTTGAGTCATCATGCATCCGCTGAGTTTTCTGAACATTGTAATTTATTCAGTTTTTAGCCCACTGCAAACTGAAGGGCAATTATCTTATCAGTATGTGTGTTTGCTAGTGCTTAACTATATTGTAGGGAGATTGACAGCTACCTCAAAACAATTTAAAGTTGAGCATTCGTTTGCAAGTCTCATTCCCTGAAAACACACAGACAATGCCGGATTATATCAGCAGGCAAAGAAGAAGGAATCCCGATTAGTTTAATCAAGCTACTTTCCTCTCTCTCTTTTAATCAGTGTGCCCAGTATTTCCAGCTATACTTCTGGAGTAATTAAAAATGCCTAAAACCGGCTAAAGAGAAGATTAGTGGCAGGGTAGTAAGTTAAAATGATGGATGTGGAACATTTGAGCAGAGTCTTAAAGAAAAATGAAAACCAAGCTTACCTAGTGAAAATGAAATAACAACAGTGGTTGTTCTCTCCCCCTTCCTTTCCTTGCATGAGGAGACCATTGCTCTGTAGTGGGCTGTAGCCTTATTGGAGTTCACCGATTGGGTCTGCGTTGCTCCCGGGAGGGAGGAATGAAGTCAAATGACACCGAGGGTTGGTTCAGAGAACAGCAGAAGGCACTCGCGTGGTCTCCGGAACAGCAGAAAGGCACTCACGTGGTCAGTCCACAGCAAGTCCAAAGAAATGAGAAATTTCATGCAGTATATATATCCTCCAGGCACCCTCTCCGCCTTCCCCAGGAATCCAAGCACGTCAGCTTGTACACGCAGGTTGACATCACAGATGTTCCTGCTCCGGCACTCTTAACCATAAAAGGGTTTTCCTTCCTGTACTCCTGACCATAAAAGGATATTGCTGTTCCTACTCTTATCTTGGAGCAAGAGGTCACCAACTCCAAGAACACATTCTGACACTGTTCCCAGACTAGGTCTGTGCGTCAGTGTGGTCAGGACGTACGATAAGACCTAGACATGTCATCCCTGTTCTACTGGAACAGCCAAGGTCATCTTTGCTGTCATGAATTGATAAAGGAGAGGACTCTGAGCACATGTTTATACAACCGGGTTTTTGTTTATACATTGACTCAGAGCTCAAGTTAATGGATTTTAACTAAGGAAAATTAGGGATTTTGGTGCCTGTTTTAAACTGCCTGCACAGTCAGTTTTGGGTTTGGGAAACCCATTCCTTCAGGCCACACTCTTTTCAGGTAGACAATGTCAGGTTCAATTTTAGACATCCTCAGCCAAATAAATGTATTTGCATAACAGGTAATGGGAAAAATAAAATTTGTGGCAGTGAAGAGCTGCTGCCCTTCAGAGTAAACATTACTGAGTTAGAATGGCAAATGGCATATGGGGTACCCACTGCAGTTTATTAGGTCTGCAAATGTACCCATAGGACAAAAGGTTTGGTGATCCCTACCCAAGCATTCACTTACAGAAGAATTTATTCTACTTCCAGAGCCATCAGTTTACTGGATAATGATCATCACCTCAGAATACAGTATATGGAAAGATGAATCCATATATATATATATATATATATATATATATATACTGTATATATAATTTCAGTAGTATTTCATTCAATTCATTTCAGAGCCTTTCCAACACTAGCATTCTCCTTCTGGGATTATTTTTTCCATCCCAGAGTTGTTCAATTAGCCAGTCCCTTCCTTGTTTTAGAGCAGATGTGGGAAACCTGTGCCCCCCACCAGATATAATTGGACTTCAACTCTCATCAGTCCCAGCCAAAAGGACCAGTGATCATGGATGATGGGAGTTGTAGTCTGATTAAATTTGGAGAGCAACAGGTTCCCCACCCTCTCTTAGAGAACAGGAAACAGAATTATGGCTGTGGTTTTATCAAGGGGAGTTCACACATCTATCTCCTGCAAAATTTGACACAAATTTTGTGGGGTTTTATTGGGTAAAAGAACTGAAAGGTAAAAGAAAGAGGGGGGAAAGGTAAAGGACCCCTGGACAGTTAAGTACAGTGAAAGGCAACTATGGAGTGTAGCACTCATCTCGCTGTCAGGCCGAGGGAGCCGACGCTTGTCCGCAGACAGCTTCCTGGGTCATGTGGCCAGCATGACTAAACCATGGCAATCTGAAGAAAACAAAAAGTATTTGAATGAGTCAAGCAAATTTCCCAAAGCATGTATGCATGTGTTATGCTTTCTAAGAATGAAAACAACTTGATTTCATGTGTTCTTCTATGAAGCATGAAACTGCATTGAATAAATGCTCTTCTTTTTTGTATTTTTAACCATGGTTGAAAGTTAAAACATAAAATGGGTCTGAAATCATTCAAAGGATTGTCAGTGTCTGCCTCGTTGTGTATTCCTTTGAAAAACACCAGACGGAAACAGAACAGATGGGGAAATGGCATATTAACATACCTCAATGACCCATAAACACTAATGACTGACAGAAACCTCTGTTTTAGTCAACAAGAACCAAATATGGTGCAATAAAGTGTAGGAAGATGCTAGTGCGCATTACAGATAAAACATTAGACGCTGATCAAGCAATTTGTTTATTCCACAGCTTGTAACACTAACCTTCTCTCAAAACACTAGAACAAGAGTCAGAATTCTTGCCATTTTTCAAAAAAATCCAAAACCGTTTTGGATGTTTGTTTATTTCTTCATAAACTTTCCAGCAGCACTTAGTTCTGTAGTGAATAAACTATCATTTCAATGGAAATTTTTACAACTGCTCTTCTACAATGCAATAGTGGTACCTCTGGATGCAAACGGGATCCATTCTGGAGCCCCGTTCACATCCAGAAGCCAACGCAACCCACGTCCTTGTGCACGGGTCACGATTTGCCACTTCCGCGCATGCACATGATGTCATTTTAACCATCTGCGCATGTGCGAGCAGTGAAACCCAGTAGTAACGTGCTCCGTTACTTCCGGGTCGCCGCAGCGCACAACCCGAAAATACTTATCCCGGAGCTACTTCAACCCGAGGTATGACTGTATTGAAGATGCTTAATCGTTTGCAAAGACCTCTGATTTCCACATAAATCTTCAAAGTGTTACTACGAAGACAAGAAGTCTGTTACACATGGGGCATACATTTGAGTAGGCATGCACAGGATTGTGTGATAAGAATCATAGAATTTCAAAACACAGAATGCTTGTTTTATTTCCTTGGTGGTGAGAGAGGTTGAGGGTGGCCTAGGATGTGGTTGGTTGTCTTTGGTTGGCTGTAGTGAGGTTTGTTTTTGTTTGAGAGTGGTGTGTGTGTGTGTGTGTGTCTGTTTGGATTAGGTTAGCCATATTGATTTGTATGTTGTTCGCGGGTTCTTGTTGTTGTCTTGTTGGTCTATGTACGTGATAAAGGGATAAAGTTTCAGTTTATTTGTTGGTTTTTCTAATGAGGCTGTTTCCCATACTACTTGATACCATTGGTCCATGCTTATTCTTGACAGGTCTCGCCAATGTCTGGCTATGATGCTTCTGGCTGCTGAGAGTAGGTGGGTTATGAGCTCTTTATGATGTGAGTGGGCATTATTATCTTGGAAGATATTTAGTAGGGCCAGTTCTGGGGCGTCTTCTAATACTTGTTTAGTTATTTTGCATATCTCTTGTATGATTGATGTCCAGAAGAGTTGGATTTTGGGACATTCCCACCACATGTGGAGGTATGTGCCTGTGGAGGTACATCCCCTTTTCTTCCTTTAGTATTGTATGCAATACTAAAGTCTCACAGCAAATGAAACTGATCTGTAGAAAACACAACTTGAAAAAGAGACAATGCACATATTTTTGTGAACTAAGAAATCCTTAATAAAAATATACTAAAACAAAACAAAACTCAGAATGCTACTTAAAGATCACGTGGTCTCCCTCTATCCATTTAAAGGCTATGTGTCATAGCCAGATTTCCTTGAGATCAACAACCAATTGTCTCAATGGAACTTCAGTACTGGTGGCCATATCCAACTTCACTAAGCTTTTGAACAGGCAAATGAATTTTGCACAAAACTTATCTACTTGGGGTTTCAGGAATGAAGTAGGAAACCTCATTGGTCATAACCATTCCCTAATACAGGTCCTTCTAATCAATTTAGAAATTGCCAGTGTGATGGATGCTCCACAACCTCTCCACATGAGTTGTGCCATGGCCTAACCAGCATATAACTTCTTAAGTTCCTTCCAATACTAGCATTGCTTTTCCTCAAAACTGGAGCAATGTTGTCATGGAAGGCAACACCATTTGAACTCCTCCTATGTGACATTTAACATTAGCAAGTAACATTGAATGATGTCCTGTTGCAGTGGTTCCCATAAAACAAAACGTAGCATGAGAGTGGCCAACAATAACATTAGAGGGCCCACAAATTGAAGTCTTCTTTACTTAGGCAGAAATTCAAGGGATGGGATGCAGACAGATGAAAATTAATAGTGAAGATGTCTGCCCAATCTCTGATGAAAAAGTATACTCCATAGCCAAGAACTGGTGACACTCTAGGCTGAATCCTAGTCGAAGTTGGTTCTATAAATGGAAAACATTTTGATCTCGTAACACTGATTCTAAACACATGAACTTCTAATTGACTTGCCCCAAGGAAGAAAAAACCCACATACTTAGCATGATTCTCCCTTTCCAATATCCTGCTTCCCTTTTACCTTGCAATATGTGGAAGTGAGTGGGGAGGGGGTCATTCTAAAGCATGCAGCCAAAACCCCAGATTAATATTCAGTACACAGTACTCCTTATAAATTCACTGAGATCAGTTAAAAAAAAAAATCTAATGAGGTTCATTGATCAACCTAACATTTCAATGTTTCCCATCTTTCTTCATTTCTCTAAGGAAATCCTCAATGGGATTTTAATGAATTGAGTTTTTCTTTTGTATTTTCTTAGCATATGTACACTTTGTTAAATGACTCTGGAACTAGGAAGCCCAAGTTGAAGGAAGCTTGGCTTGTCAGCGGATGACAAAGTGCTTTTGCTGTAGCCTTCACTTCCTCCAGGGCAAGTTGGCTGCTCCCCTGCAGAAGCTGCCACCACCCACAGAAGCACTTTCTGGCCTTGCTGTGTGGATGCTTCCATTTTTTTCTGCACAGCCAAGATTTCAGCCACAGGTAGGTTACAGGCATATGACCAGTCAATTACTGTACTGTGAATAGTTCAGACTGACAACAGACTCCTCAAAATGGGTGTATCCCATTACCCTGACCACACAGGCTCCCACACTGAGAATGTCGCAAGACAGAGCTGGAATGTGGTAGACCAGAAGTTAGATACTGTGGCATTAATTATCTAAGGCAAAATATATGGTTTCAGGGTACTATTTCGGTAGATATGCACTCAGAATTCTGAAACTGGTGATGTTTCATTGTTCTGTCTTTCAAAGGCCATCATTTCTCCCACTGGATCCCCCTGTTTCTAAAATTGCCAACAGTGGCACCCTCTTGTACCCTAAATGTGTCATCTTCACTGGCTATTGTGGAGTCATCTTGGTTCACCTGCTATGTTTTTATCCCTGAAATCTACAGCATGCCCAAGCCGATGAAGCATTTTGTGCAATACCCTCATTTCTGTCTCCAACCATATCAGTGCCCTTCCACCTCCAGGTGACAATGACATGACCAGCTAACTGTTTTGACCACCATCTAGAGGAGCAGAAAGTCGGAGCTTCCTATGACCATTGAACATGTATGTGTTCAGTCTTGTCGTAGCTACTTGTCGCCTTTGGTGTGGCTCTTAACAGAGCATTTCAAACAGTGACCATTTCTTCCATTTAATGGTACTTTCCTTTTGTCTCCCCCTCCCTCTTTGCTTTTGTTTCTTTCCTTATTTGTGTTTTGTTATTGTGTTTTGTTGTGACTAGAATGTAGGGATGGAAGATCCCAGCTCAGATCAGATTGGCTTGGAATCAGGTATGCTACTTCTCAAGTTATACCAGAAAATAGATTGGCTTACTTCTGAGCCAATTCAAATTGATTTCTGAACCGTAGAAGAATTGCAATGCTCATTTGATATACCTATTGCATCTCTAACAAGCACTGGAAATTCCACCTGGTTGGGGTTTTTTTTGTTTTGTTTTTAGTTTTAGGTATGTCTTTCTCTTCCCCATTCTTTGGTTATTTGTTTGTCTAGCTTCTATGTTTTGCAGCAGAAAATTGCCAAGTTGAAATATTTAGATCTCTGTGAGAGAATGTTTGCAGATTAGCAGTAGGAATATGTTTTCCAGGATAGGTCATCCCAAGTACATTGTTCAGAGGACTGTAAACACTGACCATATTTTCTGGGCTGATTAGTTTTCCCCCATGTACCCCAGGGGACTCCCGTCGCTGCAGTGCTAATCAAACTCCCACTGGAAGCATGATGTGTTAAAACACATTGTACAGGAATGTAACTGCTCACCATTTTGTATCCTGTTTGACTGGGAAAAGTGGTTGGCTTCTGTATAGTGGTTGTCCTGACTAGGAGATTCAATGAACCAGCACAAGAAGCTGATATTTATGGATAAATGAACCCCAAAATTGTTGGTTGTGAGAGCACCGAGAGCACTACAAGAGAGCTGGAACTGAATGTTCGAAAGCATGGCTGGAGCAGGAGAAAGAAGCCACGAGTGAGGACAGCAGAGGGATTCAGAAGCTGAGCTGACAGATGGATATGGATAAATATTGGGCTGCTTAAGGATATTTCTAGTCTAGGTTAGATTGATGTGTTTTTCCTGATTATTTTTATATTAGGTCTTGTACATAACTTGTGCCAAAGGATAAATGGACATAAATCTGATATCAGGAATCACAAAACAGAGAAACCAGTAGGAGAACATTTCAATCTCCCAGGACATTCTATACAAGATCTCAAAGCAGCTGCCTTATTACAAAAGAATTTCAGAAATAGACTGGAAAGAGAAGTTGCTGAATTGCAACTTATTACCAAACTTAAAACCATGGAGAGACCTGGTCTGAGTAGAGACATTGGATTCTTATCCCATTATACACGAGAAAGCTATTTTTAGCCATCTCACCCCCTTGCTTTTTCCTGTAAGACCAATTGCAGTCATTAACAGTCGTCAACAGGTTTACCACACCTATCAGCCAATCACCCATTCCTACCACCCTTCTGAGTAATACCCCTCCCCACCCTCTCACTATATATAAGGGTCTGGTGACGTCTGTTTCAGTGTATCTGAAGAAGTGTGCATGCACAGGAAAGCTCATACCAATAACAAACTTAGTTGGTCTCTAAGGTGCTACTGGAAGGAATTTTTTTATTATTTTGTTTCGACTATGGCAGACCAACACAGCTACCTACCTGTAACTTGTTCAAATGTTAGTACACACATACACGATCGTGCATATTTTTTAAAAGCCATGGAAACTATCACATTACAACAACTTTAAGTGAAATATTGTCTACGTGTAATATCATCCACACTTGTTGCTAGACTTCATTTAAACCCATTTTGGATTTTGACCACCGCGGATGAGTGCCTGCTACAATCATAGATGGTCTAAGAAGGCTCTGCTGTACACAGATTTGTGAACTGTCCTCTGAAATAGGCCAAGATATTATACTTCTCCGTACTTTTGCTCCTTCACAGCTGGACTCACATCAACAATTGCAATTCATTTCAAAATTGAAGCCTTCCCACTTCCTCCAAGTGACTAATGGGCAAAATGCGTACACCCCTGATTCAATGCTGTGGAATTATCATGCTTTTAACATCAGTAACTAAAGCTTCACTGGTCACATAAAGTGATCCTAGGTTGAGCTGACCTGACTCTCCTTGGCAGGACTCTTCTGCGGTGGTTTTGTTTTCTCCGAGGGGCTCCATTTGCTCAATTTGAACAGTTTAGTGTTTAATGGATAAACCTGCTCACCTGTCAGGGCCTGGTTGGATGAGGAGGAGAGCTGGGAGCCAGAAGTCCATGAGCCCCACAGGAAGGGCTCAGACTGGCTGGATGAAGAAGAGTAGTATGAGCCTTCCTCCCAAGAAACCCCCCAGGGAGAGCTCCGAAAATGACACCTTTCGTCCCAGAGTCTGGTGATGGGACTCTGAGGAGCAGTCAGCATAAGTTATGAGCTGGAAGCTGATAGAAGCAAAAGACTTGAGTGATCAAGGGGTGGGGTGTCAGGAGAAGGAGGGCTTTTCAGGACAGGATTAGAAGCTGAAAGTCACAGGGTGCATAGAAACAATCCCAGTCCTGTTGATTCTCTTTCCCCTTATCTCCCAGCTCAAGGAGTGTCCTGCATATTGTTGAGCAACGTGCCAGACAGGTCCAGAAGTGGAGCTCACCTCCTTGACACATCCTTTGTCCGCTTGGTAGGGATCCAGAGTGAAAGATTAGATGAACCGGGGACATTGCTATGTTGTTGTTTTCTGCTAATAAAAAGCTAATTGCATCCTGTGCCTTCTGTGTATGTACCTGTCCTGTGGATGACCTGGCTTGTTGACAGCTCCTTGACATCACTCCTCCTCTGGGCATGGCCACAAGGAGATCAGACAATCCATAGTTTAGTGTGGTGTGGACAAACATGCTTACTTTTCCACTGGGCATGGCCACAAGGAGATCAGAAGAATACAGTGGTACCTTGGGTTAAGTATTTAATTTGTTCCGTAGGTCCGTTCTTAACCTGAAACTGTACTTAACCTGAAGCACCACTTTAGCTAATGGGGCCTCCTGCTGCTGCCACACCACCGGAGCACGATTTCTGTTCTTATCCTGAAGCAAAGTTCTTAATATTTCTGGGTTAGCGGAGTCTGTAACCTGAAGCGTCTGTAACCTGAAGCGTCTGTAACCTGAGGTACCACTGTATTCTGAATTGGCAGTTGCAGTTAGTTAGTATTAGACTACAATGTTCAAGTCGTGGTCTAGATCAGTGTGACTTCTGGTCAGCTTCGATGGTTCTACTCTTCTACTCTACAGTCTGGTTCATCTTTCACACTGGACCAAACCATGGCTTAGTGTTGAGTGTGCAGGGTCTCCAGAAAATTGTGGCTGCTTTGCTCCTCCCTGGTCATTTCACTGCTGGACATCACTAAGCTAAGCAATGGCTGGGCTTGGCACAGGGGTTGCCAAACTTTTGGGGCCTGAGGACATATTTGCAAACAGGAGCAACTGTTGTGGGTACTATACACATACACACAAACACACTGCAACTAGGCACGCATTGCAGGCTATTGGCTACAATATAACATATATTTTAAAAGAACTAATTTGCAACACTCACCGTCCTCCAGATTCCCCCCTCAAATTAATTCAAATGGAATTCTCTCCCACTGTTTCCCTGTTGACCCAGCAAACTTTCCAAATGCTAGTCTGATGTCTCACACCAATTATGCTTGTCAATTCCTGCACTTTCGCATTGCAGGGGAAATCAGAGGGAATCATGTAGGCAGCCGTTTCTCATCTGTATAGACTTCTGCCTTCAAGAAGAATCGTTAAGGATTACATGCCCTTTCTATTGCCTCTTTAATACATTTTTCACCAGGGGTTAGTCTTACTCATGCTTATGAAGCATTATTTAGCATTAAGAATCTGAGCAGTTAAGAGTCATAATAATGGAATAAAATTTGTGCATGTTGGCTGCATTCCGAGAAGCTACTGCACATGTTTGAGTCACACTTAGTCCCTGTCAGGAAAAAAGGTGGGGTATTAATGATGATGATGTGAATGGTCTATGAACACAGATGTGGCCACACAGAACACCTACCATAACAATTCCTGCTTCTTTTCCATGCATAGACACACTATAATGCCATTACATTTCTGTAACCTAAGACCATGTGGTACCATTACAGGCTATGGCTATGCAACACATTAGACTGTAGCAATGTCCCCAGCTCAGCACAAAGTCAAGTACACCTTTTCATGTTGATGGATGTGGGAAGAGCAAACAAAGACCCATTTACATTGGGCTGGAAAGCAGTATGTGGATTATGAGGTAGAGGTTCTATCTGCCCATTTCCCTTAGCTCAGATAGCCTCCCACTGGCCACCACCGATGGAGGCTGACTGCATCATAAGGGACTCTTCCTTCCACCCATCAAACATGCAAGTGGGCAGGAGGTCCTCTGGTGAGCCCCCGAATGGTGCGTTCCAAGGGTTGAGAGAGGGTGGAGCTGAGTTAGCCCAGGACCAGCTGGATTCTCAGCTGGTCTCACTGCCATCTTGCAATGGCATGGGGCCCTATTACCCTGTTCCCCACCTTCCACCATTGCCACTGGCCTGCAAATGCAGTTATTACCCTTCTACTTTGTGAAGTCCCACCAAAGCGGTGTGTGTGTGTGTTGGATTGCACACTTAGTGTATTTTTTATTTTATTTTTGGATGCCCCCTGTGCAATAGGTGAGGAACATCTTGTTCTTCCTTTTGACCCTTATGGATTCATTGAAATAGCAGGCTTCTGTTTTGAGTTGCAACCCCTAGTCTTACATTTAACTGCAACTTGAGTTCCCATAGGGTTTGTGGTTGTGTCAGACTGTGCAATGTACCTTCCTTTAAACAGGTCGCTTAAAGGGTGCCCTTGTTTAGCATCAAGGGCTATTGGTTCTCAGAGTGGATGGCAGTATATTTAAAACCAAGCTTTATAGTTTCTCATTGTCTAGAATCCCGACATTTTGGACCAACGTACCATTGCAATCCTCACCATTTCCTATGTGTTACCATCTGCTCTGTTCTATCAACTTTCCAAGTCATCCTACTGGGGATTTGTCATGTCGGCTGGTGCAGTTTGCTTGCTCCGGGCAGCTGCTGCCATTTTGGGATCCCCCGACAGTGCAGGAATTGCCCTGCTGACACAGAGACAAGCTCCATTGTAGAAGTTACCACATAATAATTTTTTTTTTTGCTGTGTCACAGAGAACAAAAGGCCCATGGTTGAGAGTGTGGGTTCCACAGATCTCTGGAGACTTCTAACAATATCACATCTTGCCAGAAGCTCGCTTTTGTCAGAGGTCTGATTCTAAGCGCTACTGGTGCATTTATTAAATGTTGCAATCATCTGAAGATAAACAGATGGCTCCCATTCAAGCAGGGCAAAGGAGTGATTATACACATCTGCACAATACCAATAAACACTAATATATCCAGAAGCAATTGGCTGCTCTTTCAGAGCAAAACCAAGCCTTGTTCGTCATTACTTTGTTTTGGTTTTGCATTTGATTAATTTTACATAATGATCATAATGACATACTGAGGAGAGATGGTTATCTCCGATGGCTGTATTTTATTTATTTTTCAAAACTGCTGCTTATGGAAAGTAAAGTATCCAACGTTTTTCATCCTTTAACCAACATATTTTCTCCCCCCCCAGATTTTGTGTCAACTTGCATCTACCACTTCATAAAATGGCTGTCATATTAGTAGTTCCTGTTCCTTGCAAAGACTGACCAACACCTGCCATGAAGGGTAAACTATGATCACACCTCATCTGGCTGACCAGAAGTCCAACTCACAGATTAAAAATGGAATGACATTCCCTAGAGTCTTACTCTCACCTCCAAGTTTCCATGCACTGGCATTACCTAAACTCCAAAAAGATGAGTTTCACACTTCTTCCATGCACAGAAAACAACTTTACCCTATGGACAGCTGTTGAGATTCAGTAAGCAGCTGGAATCCATGGCTTATTTCCAAAGCAAAACAGGAAACTCATCCCAAAACTTTGCCTACACAAACTTTCACGGCAATAAAATACACTGAAGATTTCTGTTCAGTACTGATTGTAGCAAATCTGACATTCAATGTAATAGTCATCTTATAGTCTCCCTCTTATAGTGCTAGTCAGATTCTATGGTCATATCTACAGTAAACTAGTGGAACAATTTTCTCTCATCCTAAAACCCTGGGAACTATAAGTCTTCGAAGGGAACTAAGAATTCTAAGCACAATTCACAGGAATTGGGAATAATAATAATAATAATAATAACAATAATAATAAATTTTATTTATACCCCGCCCTCCCCGGCCAAAGCCGGCCTCAGGGCAGCTAACACCAATAAAATTTCAGTAAAAACATAATAGGGGGAAAAAAACCCAATTCAAAATACAGGTTAAAATGAAATTTGAAATGCAGCCTCATTTTAAAAATAGCCCATAGATCAAAACCATAAGGGGAGGGAAACATAAGGGTCAGACTGAGTCCAAATCAAAGGCCAGGTGGAACAGCTCTGTCTTGCAGGCCCTGCAGAAAGATGTCAAGTCCCACAGGGCCCTAGTCTCTTGTGGCAGAGCATTCCACGAAGTCGGGTCCAGTACTGAAAAGGCCCTGGCCCTAGTTGAGACCAATCTAAACACCGTGTGACTTGGGACCTCCAAAATGTTGTCATTTATGGACCTTAAGGTCCTCCGTGGGGCATACCAGGAGAGGCGGTCCTGTAGGTACGAGAGTCCTAGGCCGCATAGGGCTTTAAAGGTCAAAACCAGCATCTTAAACCTGACCCTGTACTCCACCAGGAGCCAGTGCAGCTGGTAAAGCACTGGATGAATATGATCCTGCGGTAAGGACCCCATAAGGAGCTTTGCCACGGCATTCTGCGAGACACAATGGTTAAACTGCTATTTTAGATTTACCTTAGATTTCAGAAGCCTAGACTATACTTTTTTCTTTTCTTTTCCTTCATGTCTGGTACATTTGATACACATATAAACATATACAAATGTAACTTCAGAGATATTAGAGTCAGGGGAAGATAACTCCCACACCAAAAGAAAAGAAATCAAAAGGAGAAGTTGAATGCCACAAGAAAATCTGTGAGCATTTTAAATCAATACCAATGCATAAAGGAATTCTTGGAGCGTGATGTCTGAAAACCATGGATGAAAAACAAGTGAGGCAAACTGGTCCTAGAAGAATGACTCAAGGCATGAAATTCTGTTGCTCAGAGAGATACTTTCCCTACTCAACAGCACCATCCAACCCGGGAAGTCTTACCTGATGTAAAGGCTACATACTTCACCAAGCATGAACAGAAAATCGCTACACCACACACAGAGTAATGCCAATGCCCAAGCAGCCATGTGATAGAAAACCCTACCAAGTGGTAAACTGGCCACCTGTATTTTCTGTGAATAGGGTGCAACACATTCTGTTCATACTGGCTTTGGGGATGCTAATAATTTGGACAGGGTATAAGTTCAAAAAAGGAATACAGTGTGATCTAAATCAGTATTTCCCAACCGGAGGCCATATTGCCTCCTGGGAAGCCCCAGGATATTCCAAGGGGGCCACAGGTGGGAAATGCATAAATGGGGGCCCCAGAGCATATTTAACTGTGTTTCCTCTGCAGTTTCCCTATACAACTAGTCTTCAGTTTGAAGACCAGATCCTCTTTAATGGCCAGGTATTTGGAAAAACTAATACACACACACACACATACACACACACAGAGAGAGAGAGAGAGAGAGAGAGAATTTCTACTTCAATTAATACTGATGCCAGTGCTTTCATTTCATTTATTTGTTTACAGTGGTACCTCAGGTTAAGTACTTCATTTGTTCCGGAGGTCCGTTCTTAACCTGAAACTGTTCTTAATCTGAGGTACCACTTTAGCTAATGGAGCCTCCCACTGCAGCCGCGCCACCGGAACATGATTTCTGTTCTCATCCTGAAGCAAAGTTCTTAATCTGAAGCACTATTTATGGGTTAGCGGAGTCTGTAACCTGAAGCGTATGTAACCCAAGGTACCACTGTATTTCGAAGATTTATATATGTCCTACTACAAAGTTTCCAGAACCAAATAAAACACATAAATGACTCATTCTTGTTGCAGCGTCTACTTGTTTCCCCTGCGTAAGGATGTTTCCATCTCACTTGAGCTTTAGGAAACAGCTTTTTTTGCTCCCCATCATATACAGTAGTATTTGCTATTCACTTCTGAGCTTTCGTGTGGAGATTTAAATAGTTGTCTATGTTTATGGAGGTGTATGCACATGCACGGTAATTACTAAAAATAATTGAAAAACGGATTTCTATTTAGGTTTTGAAATTGGGAACCTTCATGGCAGATTGGCACAGCTGTCTTGCAATTAGGCCACTCTAGCATTTCTCATACCACACATTATTTACTTAAAATGCCTTAAAATCACCTAGCACATTATAAATTACTGTTGTGCCCCCCCCCCAAATCTCCTGTGTCTTTCCCCTGCCAACCGTTCTCCATCGATTAATGAAATTGCATTTTAAAATTATCAAAGGGAGGAGAGAGAAAATTTTGGTGAACTTTTCATGTGTAGGAATTCGTCCCTTTTACCTTAGTTTTGAAGGTGGCTGGTGGATATTTGTGAATGTTTCTCATTCTACAAATCATCTCAGCATCTCAAGTCATCTCAAATCAACTCCTCTGTAGCCTTCTTTTGCTAAGCCTTCTCAAACTTGGTTTGTTTATTTATTAAGTTTATATCTCAACCCTCCTGCTAAAAGTACCCAAGGTAGACGTCAGCTCCAGCCAGCATAACCAGAAAAATAGAGTAGGTCACAGTCCTTCAACACTGGGCTTCCAGACATTATTGGACTGCAGCTCTCATCATCCCTGCCAACTTAGCCAATAGTCATGAATGAGGGGATTCGTAGTCCTGACCCAGGAAAAAACAGTGTAGGCCAGAGTGTGGGCAGCAAAAGGCGACATGTCTAGTTTTGTTTTGTTTGCAGCTACCTGGTACAGGGGAGCCATGCAGACATGCCTGTAGCTTTGGGGAACAAATAAAGCTGTATAATTTAGCACTGTCCCCCAGGGTATCTACATGATCCTCCATGCTGAAAATGGAAACTTACAAACCAAAAGATATTACAAGGAAAACGATACATCTCAGCAATTGTTTATATTTATATTTTAATATAGGTTCAGTTCTCCACATTTCCACATCATTTTGCTAACCCTTTTCCTATATAAAAAGGCCTAATAAAAATTTAGTGTGTATTTCTTCTAATACATGCATTTTCTCATGAAAATTTCCTAGTATACACCTTTTTGCTGGCTATTCATTTTTTTGTTATTTTCAGTCATGTATGTATTACAATGTACCCCTTAACCTGAAAATGAAAGTTTGTATACATTACTTGGCTGGCAAGGCGCATTGCAAAATTCAGAGAAGTGTGAATTTCAAAGGAAGGTTGTGCTTCAAATTCACATATTGTTTTGAAAAACGCAAAATACGTAGGCTTGCCTTTAAATGTGAGCCAAATAACATTTCTCCCCCATGTCTAGTGCAAAATGGGGAACACATAGTAACAGTTGTCCATAGATGACCATGGTTTATGTTGTAACTTTTATTTTCATGGTTGTTGGGATATTTTTATCCTGGAAAAGATAGTGGTTTTGTCTACACTGGCATGTAAAACAGACAAGTATCACTTCTCTGACAAGTAAGGTAACAGTTGATGGTAATTGATGCTGGCGCCCATGGAAATGTTGATTTTGATGCAGTCATTCTCTGTCTTCATCAGTAATGATCCTTGCTGCTCTGGACAAATAAAATGTGTGGTGGCCATTATGAGGTCTCTCGTGTAATGATTAGGCTTTCCAGTGAGCAGACAGAGAGGGGAGTTAAATTGGGTCTGAAGAGCAGAGGGGAAAATTGTACTCACTTCGATATTGCAGGTATGAACTGCAGAGGTTGGACACAGTCTGCCCTCATGCAAAGGATATACAGATTCTACAACCTGTAGCTCTAAGTCAGAAGAAATGGAGGACAACAAAAACCATTTACTAAATGGCTAAATGAAGCACTAAACATCAAACAATAAACAGGGCCACAACTAACTACATAACAAAATGCTGAAAGGAGATTCCTAAACCTTTTCAAAGTCCAGTTTGGCCAAACACACAAGCCACTTACGCACCAAGCAACATGAAAGCTCCCTGTCTCTTACCCGTCACTCATAGATGTTATACAAATAATGAATAATGCAGTCTTGATTACTGTAGTATGTGTGTGAGAGGGATAGAGAAAGAGATAACAATATGCATTAATATTTGCTTGCATAACATGCATAATTGAATGCATGCTTTATAGTTTCTGCATTGCAAATACACACACACACACACACGTGTGTGTGTGTATGTGTGCCAGGTCATTTTTATTTCATTCTTCCGATTATGGAGAATATGCATTATCCAAAGATTAATGGTTTGCAACAGTCTACTCACTAGATGGTACTGGCATATACATTCATAAACAAGTATCAAAATGGCCTCCAGGAGGATGTGGGTGGGTGGTGATGTTTGCTGAAGATTCTGGCAGTGAAAACATTCTTTCTCCTAGTGCCTTGTCATCATCTTGCCCTGACAAGTCATTCCTACAAGTGTGTGGGCAATCTCATATCCTTACAAACTAAGGCTAAGGCTGTGTAATGTATAAGTGCCAAAAACAGGAGTGGGTGAAAGAAGCATCAAAATAACATTTTTGCAGTGATGTAGCAGTTCCTTAAACAGGCGATATGAAGTTCTTCCAAACCAGGGAGGGCCAGATCTAGAAATGACCAGTCCTCCACACAGGGATAGCTCAGTCGGTAAAGCATGAGACTCTTAATCTAAGGGTTGTGAGTTTGAGCCCGATGTTGGGCAAAAGATTCCTGCATTGCACAGGAGTGGACTCAATGACCCTTGTGGTCCCTTCCAACTCTATGATTTTTTGACAGGTGATGGAAATTCCCAGCTGCAGATTCTCTCTTTCCTGTCCTGGCTTAAATTCTTTTTTTTTTTTTTTTTTAGTTTTCTTGGCTTGCACTGTGCCTGCATCATATGACGTCAGATGCAGGGAAGGTGGGTGTTTGGCAAATCAACCTCAGAAGCCTACAGTTTGGAAGTTTCCCACTGTTGCTCTCAACATGGCTGAATTTAGGGGT
Source organism: Podarcis erhardii (assembly GCF_964252035.2). Lineage (NCBI taxonomy): Eukaryota > Metazoa > Chordata > Lepidosauria > Squamata > Lacertidae > Podarcis > Podarcis erhardii. The sequence continues at coordinate 89,993,194 of NC_138508.1, forward strand.
GTTTACCAATAAGAAGATCCGGTTCAGATCCCAATTTGGCATTTTGTAAAACAGCCCTATTCTGCTTGAACCAGTCTGGGGCTGTCTTTGTTCCCCCCACCACACTCACAATGCTGTCCAAGGTTGTAAAGACTGCGGAGAGAATAATTGGGGCACCCTTCCCACCTTGGATCAAATCTATGCTTCCAGGTACCATAAGAAAGCTGAAGACATAGTGCAGGATAGTGCGCACCCCGGAAATGATCTCTTTCAGATTCTGCCTTCTGGAAAAAGGTACAGGGTTATAAAGACTAGGATTAGCCGCCTGAGAAACAGTTTCTATCCAAATGTGATTTTGGTTTTAAATGCAGTATAAGGTAGTCTCTATGTGAGTATATTGTATTCAGTTATGGGGAATCAGAGTTTTTAGGGGCTAACCAGGCTGGGATAGCTGGGATAGCAGGCTTGTTGTTTTTTGAATCTCTGATGTAGATTTTTCAATTTCGTTGTTCTGTATGGGACAATGACAATAAAGATTATCATATTGTATCGTATCATATCACTAGTAGGAAATCAGAAAATGGCTATAATTCCCTACCTTTGACATTGATATGTATCACTCATTGCATAGTCATCAATGGTCTTTATGTGGCCCCAGAAGCACATACTGGAAAATGTAACCTATTTGTTCTTAGTAAAGTAGACCCCAGTTCTTATGGTTCCCTAAAGGAAATAGCTCACTCTCTGACCAGATTTAGACACTCACCAATGTATGTGCATTCAGTTCATAGAATTGTAGAGTTGGAAGGGGTACCATCTAGTCCAACCCCTTGCAATGGAGGAATCTCAACTAAAGCATCCAGGACAGATGGCCATCCAATGTCTGCTTTAAAACCTCCAGTGAAAGAGAGTCCACAACTTACCCACCCTCAAGGGAATCCATTCCACTAACAGCTCTTACTGTCTCAGAAAGCTCTTCCTGATGTCCGTCGTCATCCCCCCACCTGTTTCACAGAAGTGGATAAAGTTTGTGGGCCCAGTGGATTAAGCCTGCCAATTTTCAAACAGATCCATGTAGGGGTTTTCATGAAGGGAAACTTTCAAGTTTAATTTCTTTAGGAAAAGAAAGTAAATAAAAAGTCTATAACATTTTTATTTTCTGCCAGAATTGGTTGCAATTTACTGTCAAAACTGTCTCTTCTTGAGAAATGAAGCCTGCCAACTTTCAGAATGATTACCTTTTTGAGGTGGGTGAAATACAAATTGCTAAACCTCCCATTGCGTTTTGTGGGCAATCAGTTTGACATGAGGGTGGTGCCCCTCAATAAGTCGGTAATAATAGACCAACAATGAGCAGCACAACTGGAAGCTGACTTGAGGGACAAGAGGGCTTAGTTGAGTGGCAGGGGGGAAATTAGCAAACCTAGAGGTGCTCAAGGGAGAAAACTTTAATAAAATTACTAATAGTACTGGACAGCAAGAACTCAATGCAATGAAATCACAGGTACCCTAAGACTGAAAAGAGAGGGATGAAACATTAAACAAGCAAACTGAAAATGGCAGGGTGTGTGTGAAAATGAATAGAAAGCAACACAAACAATGGGGAGGAGGGAAGACTCTAACAGAAGTTTGCATAAATGTAAGGGGGGGGGGAGAGAAAACAAATGCAATGAAAAATGCAGTTATCAAAGTCGGTGTTGCTTGCTGGAAAACAGAAAGGAATTAGAATAGAAAAGGACTAATTAATCACATGAAAAAACTTTCAGCAGAACTGAGAGGAACCTGACTGAACTCTCCTAAAAGTTTGCAGAAATCTCTACCCCAAGTTGCTATAATTGGAATGCCCTGGGAAAATAATTTGCTGTGATTAACCGATCTGTCTACACAAGAGATCCCAATACTTCTCCACACCCTCCCCACTTGATTTCACAACATTTCCCTATTCAGCATAATTTTGCATTCCCCCCCAATAAATATTAAAAACTAAGGTTTGTCATCACACAGCTCTCTTTTGGGGATTTGTAGCACCGCACCACAATTCTATATTTGCCTGGTAAGGGTGGGGAAAGGGAATAAAAGACAAAGCAGGTTGCCCAACACCAGCAGTGCAGTGGTCCAGGGTCATGGAGGTCAAGGACCCATTACTATTTCTGCAGCTAGTTCGCATCAAGTTGCCTGTCTCCAGCATCCTATAATTGTACAGTCACCATGAAAGGGAAGAAGAAGGTGACTGGAGCCAATCAAAGTGAAAGGAGGTGAGTCAGCCACTGAGGATTGCCTCCTAGTGTCACTCTGTGTTGTTTAGCCGTTTAGTCGTGTCCGACTCTTCGTGACCCCATGGACCAGAGCACGCCAGGCACTTCTGTCTTCCACTGCCTCCCGCAGTTTGGTCAAACTCATGCTGGTAGCTTCGAGAACACTGTCCAACCATCTCGTCCTCTGTCGTCCCCTTCTCCTTGTGCCCTCCATCTTTCCCAACATCAGGGTCTTTTCCAGGGAGTCTTCTCTTCTCATGAGGTGGCCAAAGTATTGGAGCCTCAGCTTCAGGATCTGTCCTTCCAGTGAGCACTCAGGGCTGATTTCCTTAAGAATGGAGAGGTTTAATCTTCTTGCAGTCCATGGGACTCTCAAGAGTCTTCTCCAGCACCATAATTCAAAAGCATCAATTCTTCGGCGATCAGCTTTCTTTATGGTCCAGCTCTCACTTCCATACATCACTACTGGGAAAACCATAGGTTTAACTATATGGACCTTTGTTGGCAAGGTGATGTCTCTGCTTTTTAAGATGCTGTCTAGGGAAGGTGTATTGGGAGAGCACCAATGAGCTGCTGTTCTGTATGCTCTAAAGCCAATCATTTAGGAGCACTGAAAACACACGGTGCTTCAGTTTCAGGAAAAGGATGCACAGGCTCAGTTGTGTGCAACGGAACTTCAAGGAAAACACAATTCGAGTCATTGCAAAGTAAGATATTGTGCACTCCAAATCTTTTGCTGATGTACATGCACTGAAAATAGTAGATCTAGCAGAAAGGCTAAAAGGAGGCCTGCACTGATCCCTGCAATGCATCCCTAATCGTCACTATTGGATGGTTTGTATAATCTTAGACATGGTTCTGAAGGGGCATGGCTGTGACATTCATGAAGGGACCCTGTGCCTCGGAGCTTGCCACCCAGTGGCCATGGAATGGCATTGGGAGACACTGACAGAGGGAAAGTGGTGGTTTGAAACAATGGAAGAAGTATGAGTAAAGGGATGGAGGGACACGGGGGGGGGGGGTTAAAGCCACAGCAGCAGTTTGAATAAAGCAGAGATGGAGAGAACCTGAGAGGTGGAAAGTGGTGATTGGGGGAAAAATGGCAGAGATTTGAATAGAGTGAAAAGCAGATGTCACTGAGACCCAAGGTAATATTTTAACTGTTTGTTTTATTGGAATCGTCTCTTGTTTGTGGTGAGCAGTGAAAGAATATGAAAGCACCACCCGGTCCAGCACCCTATTCCTACACTGGATAAGCTGAGGCCTGTGGAAAGCAAGGGATGCGGGTGGTGCTGTGGGTTAAACCACAGAGCCTAGGACTTGCCGATCAGAAGTTCCGCGGTTCGAATCCCCGCGACGGGGTGAGCTCCTGTTGCTCGGTCCCTGCTCCTGCCAACCTATCAGTTCGAAAGCACGTCAAAGTGAAAGTAGGCAAATAGGTACCACTCCGGTGGGAAGGTAAAAGGCGTTTCCGTGTGCTGCTCTGGTTTGCCAGAAGTGGCTTAGTGACCCGGAGGCTGTACGCCTGCTCCCTTGGCCAATAAAGCGAGATGAGCACCACAACCCCAGAGTCGGCCACGACTGGACCTAATGGTCAGGGGTCCTTTACCTTTTTATGGAAAGCACACAAGCAGGACATGAGCACAACATTGCTCTTCCCGCTTGTGATTCTCATAATTTCCTCATTTACTTTGAACTACCTATACTTGTATTGACCCTCTTGTATTGACCCTATACTTTATTGACCCTCAGTTAATTAGGAAAGAGAAAAGGCAAAGGAACTACCCTTTGCCCATCAGGGATGTTGAGATATTATTCTGAGCTGATGGAAATCAATGGGAGAGAGTAGTTTCATCCATACAATGGTACCTCTGGTTACAAACGCTTCTGGTGATGCATGCTTTGGGTTACGAGCTCCGTTAACCCGGAAGTAGCTGCTCCTGGTTGCGAACTTTGCCCCAGGATGCGAGTGAAAATCACGCACCGGGGGTGCGTGCACAGCAGGAAGCCCCATTTGTGAAACCACGCTTCAGGATAAGGACCATTTCCGGTTACGAATGGACCTTCAGAATGGATTCAGTTCGTAACCAGAGGTACCACTGTATAAGCAAGTATGGCTATGATATGTATTTACACACTTACATGCTGACTTACACACACATACACTAGTAGCAGGAGTCAACAAGTCACTTCGGAATTTGGGTGAGGTACAATTCAGTGATACTTGTCTTTTTCAAACTTTTTTTCCAGAGTTCCAATGGGTTACACTGCATGGATGCCATTCATACCTAATGAAGACACCATACCGACACCCGCTATTTTTGAAGCCATTCTGGTCTGCCTCGTGTCACGATCATTTATTTCATCTCATGTCAAGGAAGATTCTTTGGTGTCTGGAGTTCTTTCAGACTTGAAAAAGCCACAAGGCTGCAGGGAATTCTCACAGTGCTCGTTTCAAGAACTGAATCCAAGCCAGTGGACTTGTCACCTGCACTCGCTCATTCATATTGTACAGGGTGTCTGAATAAGTCATCGATCCACGAGGCTGGAAAGAACATCAAGTCCCACCACACACAAAAAACCAGGATTTCCTGTAATTAAATGCAAATGCTCATTCGTTACTGGACCTGCTGCCTCTAATACCAGAGCAAGACCAACCTATCAATTAGACTAATTAGATGGTTGCCAATATCAGTGACTCTGCAGGGGCAAAAGAACAACCACAGAATGATGTCCCTTCTCTAACCAGCATTAATTCTACATGTCTCACTGTCAGCCCCTTTCCATTTTTATTGCTCGATTCAGGCACATCAGAAACACATGGTGCTCTAATGGGAAGGCCATGTTCTAAAAGCGCTGGAGCAACAGAACAATTCATTCTTCCTTAACCTTCTAGGTTCCCCTTTTCTTTTTCTTTTACTGCGAGCAGAAGGATGGCTCAACAGTTGAATTCCTTTAAGAGTCATAGAAGAAGACGAAAAAACCCCCAAAGCATCTAAAGATTTTAGAATGTGACTAGCAGCTAAGTAATGGCCACCATGAACCCAGTTACACTGGCAAAGAAAAAAACGCTTTATATCTGAAGAAGTGTGCATGCGCACAAAAGCTTATACCCAGAACAAACTTAGTTGGTCTCTAAGGTGCTACTGGACAATTTATTTTATTTTATTTTTTAAATTTTGACTGCATGAGACCAACAAGGCTACCTACCTGAATCTCGCTTTAGATGTATTGTTTATGCATTCTAACACTGTGACACCAGATGGCGATGTGGAGTTCCGTTTTTGCTTACCTGATTTCTCACACAAAGTTTGCAACGCGTCCAGCCTATATCTTACTAGAACTCCAAAACACAGTCTCTCTCTCTCCCCCCGCCCCAAATATATTTCAATCATAAAATTGTAGAATTGTAGAGTTGGAAGGGCAACTCCTTCCTGAACGGGTCAAATCCCACCCATCTGGTCTAGACAACCACTCACAAACAGTGCCTCAATCTTATCTGGATCGAGTTCAAATTAATTGGCTGGCATCCTGTCTAGATTCACAGCGATACATCCATCTACCACATCCACACCTGCAGATGTGAAGGAGAAACTCAGAGCTCTAAATCGATTAGCAAGAGGGGGGGTATCAGACAGCTTGGGGAGAACCTCTGGTTCTGAAGATTTATTTATTTATTTAAAAGGTAAAGATGGGGAACAACTGCAGTAAGAAAGCGAGCTAAATTGTCAGTGATTTCAGAATATAGGCTAGCTGTCAAAGCCCAGCTGGGTGACACAAAACCATGGAAATTTCCTTATTTGTTTAGTTATTTATTAAATGTATACAGTGGTACCTCAGGTTACAGTACCTTCAGGTTACATGTTTTCGGGTTGCGCACTACGCCGAACCCAGAAGTACTGGAACAGGTTACTTCCGGGTTTTGGCACTCCCACATGCGCAGAAACACTAAATCACACTTTGCGCATGCGTAGAAGTGCTGAATCATGATTGCGCATGCACAGACGCGACGCTGCGGGTTGCCAACACTGTGGATTGCGAACGTGCCTCCCGCATGGATCATGTTCACAACCCAAGGTTCCACTGTACCCCACACTTCCTCACAAAAGAATGCAGAAAATAACTAAGTATCCTGAAACACAGAACAGTTGGCTGGCCAGAACACTAACCATTTTATCACTAGCCTCATTTTTCTTTCATATTTGCCATTCCATACTTACTACAGTTAACAAACCAAACAGTCCACTCCAGAATTAACATATATGCCCTTACTTTGCAATCATATTAAGTACAAATGATCCTTGCCAACTAAAATCTTTGCAGAATATGATGTGCTGTCTACCAATCTCTCTCTCTCTCTCTCTCTCTCTCTCTCTCTCTCTCTCCATTTTTTAAAAAATAGTTCTGTTGCCTCAAATCTAGAATTAATCTATTCATGACAAAATACAAGGCAAAAGATATGAATCGTCAGATGGTCTTCCTCACAGAGCCTTGTTATGGGAACAGAAGTGTGGCAATAACTTCTAGAAAAAGATTGGACAAATTAAATTGTTTTGGAATGAGATCCTCTTTTTATGTTCACTTTGCAATACATGAGCAATAAATATTTTGTGTGCAAGCATCTTAGATATTAGCGTTATATAGGAATGAAAACAAAACTGGAGCTTAGTCTATTATTCCCCATAATGGGTGAATGACAATTTGTCCTGGATGTACAATACAATCCCAAACGCACCCAATAATTTTGTGTTGTCTGATTTCATCTCAGAATGTGAAGCAGCTTTTGGTATAGGATAGATTTCTACTGCTTCTGTTTTGGCACAGATCAAAAATAAGATAGGCAGATCGGCAGATAGGCAGATAGATAGGCAGACAGACAGACAGATAGATGATAGATAGATACACATACATATATACAGATGTATGCCTTTGATAGCTATTTAGAGATAATATTTATAGAATGGAAGTGTAAGCAAGTTGCATATCACATACAGTATTGAAAACCAAAGTCAAAATTGTCCTTAGATTTGAAATAATAATAAATAATTTGTTTATATTGTGTCATTGTGCATTTTTGTAGTATGTTAAGATCAGTGAAAATTGGCCACAGTCTTCACTTAATAAAGCTGCTATATGCGGCAGTATACATTTTTTATCACTAGGTTATTACAGATGAAATTTAAAGCTTCCATGTCAGAGTCATCACAATTTTACCTTTTCATTATTAATAAAGATCTTTACGGATATTCATAGATCTCTGGAGGCATTTTTGCTTCATAGATAGAATACGTAGATGTTAGATGAGCTGTCACACCTTCAAATGGTTAGCAAAATTATTTTCTCATTGTTTCATAGAAGGGTCATCTAGTTCAATGCAGGAATCACAACTACATCATACATGACAGATGCCCCCCATCCTCTGCTTATAAACCTCCAAGGAAATCATAATCACTAATATGAAAAGCAGTCAAGAAAACACACAACTCATGCTACTTTATTCTTATTTTTGGTTCATTCATGCATTTATGAATGAATATGTGTTAATTTTAATGCCTTAATTTACCCCTCATAGTACTGATGATACCGAGAGAACGATATTACAGCTTTGAGTGGTTCAGTGGGCTGAACATTTCATTCTTCAGCTCTGCTGGATGAGCTATAATAATAATAATTTTATTATTTATACCCTGCCCATCTGCCTGGGTTTCCCCAGCCACTCATGGCAGCTTACAGCACATAAAAATCACAAAACATTAGGCTCTCCCCCCAAAAAGGTATGAGAGAATACTGACAAGATTTGCATTTCAGTCATTTCGAAAACCTGAGAGTTGAAAAAGATCAATTGTAAAAAATGCATTTTGTGAACAGAGCTTCCAAAGGATGTCTAGGTTCCCATAGGTATTCTCCTTCCTCAGAAGTATGTATTTTCAACCTTCAGGACACTGGGAATCATAGAATGGATTTCATATTCAAGTATTGGAAAGAAATTCATGTGCTGGGTATTTCAAAAGAGTGTGGAAAGTTTTGAATTTCAAAATATTCACCTTTCAGAGTCTCACTTTAACATATATTTCAGAAGAAGCTATAGTTATAACTCTTTAATTTATTGATTTATTTTTAAAAAAATATCCAAGGCCATGACTTATAGACAACGTGGCACAATTCTATGCAATTCCTCAGCTGTGTAATTACGGCACTGAATGCAGTTCTAATCCTTCATAGCATCTGAATCAGGAGAGGCTGTGTAGTCCTTGGACCAATACCTGGACGCAGTAGAAAGATGGTAGACAGAAAGCAAGCAGAGCTTGAATCCTGGAAGGACAGAGGCACTGTGAATGAGTGATTTCTGTTTCCAAGAAATTGCCTATCCTGTGTGGGGTTCACAGGCTGGTGTGTTTCTGAATTCAGTGTAGTTACTGGAAGCTCAGGTAACCTCAGTGGCTGAAAGCAGCTTTTAGCAGCTGCAACTGATATTATGGCTATGGCCAACCTTGGAGCTGGAAAACTTGGCCACAGTAGTACAGTGGTACCTCGGGTTAAGTACTTAATTCGTTCCGGAGGTCCGTTCTTAACCTGAAACTGTTCTTAACCTGAAGCACCACTTTAGCTAATGGGTCCTCCTGCTGCTGTCATGCCGCCGGAGCACAATTTCTGTTCTTATCCTGAAGCAAAGTTCTTAACCTGAAGCACCATTTCTGGGTTAGCGGAGTCTGTAACCTGAAGCGTATGTAACCCGAGGTACCACTGTAATTTGCTCCTTCAGTACTGCATTACAGCAATGCACTTTATGTGGGGCTTCCCTTAAACTTGACCGGGAAACAGCAGTTAGTGTAGAATCCTGCAGCACGATGGCTGACAGGATGAGACCCTGTCACCACATAACACCTCTGCTCAGAGATCTGCACTGGTTACTGATTTGCTATTGGGCCATGTTCAAGGTATTACTGTTGGTATATAAAGCCCTTAACAGCTTGGGGTCTGCTTACCAGGGGTAAGATATCCTTACTCCATGCATGTCCACCGGAACAACAGTTACAGGTGTTACATAATACTTGTTCTGATTTGTGAGAAAACAAAACCATACCCTCCAACATTCCTCAGATGGAAATAGTGACATTTCTCAGTATCCTACAACTGACCCTCCTGGACACCCCGTTTCTGGTGTCATCCCCCCACAGCATTTCCTATCTGGAGAAGCGTGAGTGCCACCAATACTAGGTAAAAAGGGTAAAGGACCCCTGGATGGTTAAGTCCAGTCAGAGGCAACTATGGGGTTGCAGCACTCATCTTGCTTTCAGGTCAAAGGAGCTGGCATTTGTCCACAGACAGCTTTCTGGGTCCTGTGGCCAGCATGACTAAACAGCTTCTGGTGCAATGGAACACCGTAACGGAAATCAGAGCACACAGAAACATTGTTTACCTTCCCGGCACAGCGGTACCTATTTATCTACTTGCACTGGTGTGCTTTCGAACTGCTAGGTTGGCAGGAGCTGGGACAGAACAACGGGAGCTCACCCCATCGTGCAGATTTGAACCGCCAACCTTCTGATCGGAAAGCCCAAGAGGCTCAGTGGTTTAGACCACAGCGCCACTAAACCAACAGGACACAGCCATCCTGAGAAAAACCCTTAATCCTGATTTGATGGTAGATTTACAAAAAGAAAAAGCACACAGCAATAAATAAATTTCAGAAAGGGGCAAGGCTAGATGCAGATGCACAAATATTTTTAAGAAAACATAAAATAAGAATCCTCATGCTCCACTCCACTCCCCCTTTCTTCCTGCCCAGGACAGCTTTGCCCTCTTCCTGCACCTCAGAGTTGGTGCATCATACAAGGCTGAGCCTCAGTAGCTCCAACCTCTCCTCTTCCTCACCGCACTCCAGCTGCTGCTACAAGCTGCCCAAGGGAGGAGGCTGGCAGCAGTGGCCATGCAGAGGCAATGGAATGCTCTTTCACTGCCACTGCCTCGATCCTTGTTGTTGGGAGAAGTGTCAGTTCCTCCTTCTCCCCATGCTTGGTGGTAGTGGTGGTGACGAGGAAAATAGGGACATTCTGGGATCAAATCAGAAACCAGGATGGCTTTTGTAATTCTGGGACTGTCCTTAGAAAATCAAGACACTTGGAAGGTATGCAATCTTTTAGTGCAGCAGCACCCAAACTTTGAAGCTCCATGAGGTAGGTGCCTTCACTCTACTCTTTTTGGCACTGGCCAAAATCATTATCCAACAAAGGTCCGTATAGTTAAAGCTATGGTTTTCCCAGTAGTGATGTATGGAAGTGAAAGCTGGACCATACAGATCGCCAAAGAATTGATGCTTTTGAATTATGGTGCTGGAGGAGACTCCTGAGAGTCCCATAGACTGCAAGAAGATCAAACCAATCCATTCTTAAGGAAATCAGCCCTGAGTCCCAATGGAAGGACAGATCATGAAGCTGAGGCTCCAATACTTTGGCCACCTCATGGGAAGAGAAGACTTTCTGGAAAAGACCCTGATGTTGGGAAAGATGGAGGGCACAAGGAGAAGGGGACGACAGAGGATGAGATGGTTGGACAGTGTTCTCAAAGCTACCAGCATGAGTTTGACCAAACTGCGGGAGGCAGTGGAAGACAGGAGTACCTGGCGTGCTCTGGTCCACAAAGAGTCGGACACGACTAAAGGACTAAACAACAACAGCAAAATCATTGTTTGTTTAAAAAAGCCTCCCGAACCATGCAGAATGTTGGTGCGTGTCTTAATCTGGTTTTAAGTTCATCACTGATTTCCAATTAGTTTTTTATGTTTTCCATAGTTGTTTCAAACTTTTATTTTTGCTGATCATTTTACTCTTCTTGTAAAATGGTTTGAGAGTTGTTTCCCTCCCCCAATCAAGCCGGATAAAAACCTTGTGAAATTTTTTTTTAAAAAAATGCTGAAACAAGAGGTGTTGTTGAATTCTGAATGTTCAATATCTTACCACCACAGCCGCCTTAGGAATAATAAAAATGGTAAGCTAAAGGAGAAGCTTGTATTTGTGTGGAGGAGGGATGTCTCAAGTAGGAAGCTTTCAGATACATGTTCAGGAAAATTAGGCACTCATGACCATGAGGAGGGTTCTTTAATCAGCAACAATGCCAGCTGCAGTGCTAAATACCCACTTAGAACCAACTTACTAATGTGGGCAAGTCAGGTTCGGAATGCAAAAGTAGGCCAACAACAGCTGCCTTTTCCCTATTCCTTGCCCTCTTAAACTTCTCTACTTTTGCTTCTGTTAACTTTCACAATATGTTTCCCCCAATCCAACCCCAAGGCTCTCTTTGAAGAGGCATTTCACATGCTTCTTGCCTTGGTAAAGGGCCGAGAGTGATATTGCTCATAGTATATCGAGCTCATATACTGATAGGTTTATAAAAAGAGGGATATTATTGTGAAAACCCCAATAAAGCATGGATGAGGGAAAGAAAGGAATAAGAGGCTGTTTTACTACTGCAGTGAGAAATAAGATAGCAGCCCTTGCCTGAGTTGGCAAGGAATTCCAATGTTTTCTCAGCTTCACACAACCTTGCAAACTACCAAGGGCATTCTAGCCTCTACATGGTATTCCTTCATCTATGTTGGTGGTTCTTCAACTCAGACATGCAAAGTGGCCAGGTCAGGTTTATATGACCATGCCATACAGTATGTGTGAACCAGAGGCATTACAGGGGTGCAATATACATTGCCATCATTATTTCTTCATAGGAGACAACTCAGTAAGTACTCTTGCCATCAAGGAAAGTGTGGCAGTCACATATATGCCAATCACTTGGGAAGACATGCAGACTAATGTCAGTGTGCTGGAAGAAGCAAAGATCACCAGTGGCAAAGCAATGATTCAACTGGCCTGCAAGCGCTCCAGTTGGAGAACAGCCTGCACCCAAGACATCATGAGCTTTGAAGAAGCACAAACTCAAGATGAAAGGGAGAAAAGAGCTAAGAGGAAGGCACATTTGGCAAACCCTTACCATGATCAACTCCCACCTGGAAATGTATGTCTGCACTGTGGAAGGACGACGTGTGGATCCAGAATTGGCCTCCGCAGTCACTTACGGACACACTGCTAAGACCATATTCATGGAAGACGATCTTCCTGGGCTACCTGTGATTGCCAAAGAGAAGAGCACAACTCTTCCTGCAAACGGAATCTCCTCATGAGCAGAACCCAGCAGGAAGAGCTTCCCATTAACAGAGACAACTGTTAACGTTTTAATATTCAACCAACCCATGGTGCATTCCCCCAGATCCCTTCACACTGCAGCTATTTCAAATTAGCAATTTTTGCACAGTGGCTTACTGTAATGATTGTGTCATTTTTTTCCATGCGCCACTACAAATATGCCCCCAAAGGGATGTGAATTGTCAATTTCATGCGATACCTTGGGGTTCCTGATCTGACCCACACAGTAACCCAGGTGGATAAGATTAGATAAGTCCACTTGGGACTCGCCAGATTCCACCATCATCTCTACACAGTGTAACACTGCATGAGAAAAGTGAATAAAAGATACTATACTCTGCAGACAAAGAAGTTGAAGAGAGCCTTCTGGATGAGTGCATACTGCAAGGTGCTCCAACACTGCAAATGTCAGAAGACACCCTAAGGCTACAATGCTACACATCATTACTATGGAATAAGCCTCGCTAAATAAAACTTAAACCTATTTCAAAGTAAATGTGCATAGGATTGCATGGCTACTATTTGAAATAAAGAACATCTTAACTGTTTAGGCATTTCTAATGTGATGGCGGCAGGTTAGAAGCAAATCATATCAATGTGTTATGAGAGATGACACAGCGTGATCCTCACACAAGTCAATATACGGAAAGTATCTGGACAAATGAGAGGAAACGGGAATACTGGCACATTTACTTAAATCGTTGCAACTCATATAAATCAAGGCTCAGTAGCTTTTTTATTCTTTGCATTTCATTATGTGAAGAAATCTCAGTAGTTATTTGTGCTGGTAATTTTCAACTGCGTGCTTGCAGGGACTGAAACATTGCCTTCTTTATTCATACACTGCAGCAAATAGGAAAGTCTGTGCTGTGTGCAAGTACTGGAGGAGGGGAGGGATTTGAGTATTTACATCAGCAGCATCCCAGCAGCATCCTTTCGCTAGTACTTACAAAACGAAAGCCTAGCCAGCTACATCCTATGAGAGTCATTGCTGAGATCTGATGGAAAATGCATACACAAATACAATGAAACATCGTCTCTAGCAATCAGGATAACAATGTGCAGTCTTCCAGAATCCAAGGTTTCAGTCTGCAGTGCATTTATACATTCTTTGCATGAACTATTTTTTTATTTTTATTTCATTCCTTTCCCTATCATTTAGTTAGGCAAAAAGTGACAGCAGTGTTGGCAGTTCTGTTCAGTCTCCTTCGTTTACCGAACGACTGAGGAATGGTGTGAAATTCCTTCCCGGCATTTCACACTGACCTGTCATTTTGGACCAAAAACTGACAGTACTCCCTCTATCTAAGCAGATAGTCGAGGCCAGATGGATCGCAAGTGGCAACCCATACTTTTACTGAAATGATTTTTTTATTTACTGCAATGATTTGCAGGGGGTATGCGAGAGAAGGGAAAGCTATCTCCATCTTCCAGCTCAATCTTAATATTCATTAATCACTTTGATGGGTAAATACTGATAAATAAGTTATGTGATGTACAGCCAAATTCTTCTTACATTTAGGAATGCCTGAGGAAAAAGATATTTGTGAAGTTTGATACAATTTGATCTGCACCTCCTAAACTATTGTGTTTAATAGAATTTAGTAATCTATTGGCTTTCACACTTTCTGAATATTCTGATACAATCCTCAGCTCAGAAAAAATAATAAAATATACATTCACATAGAAAATACATTTAAATTGAAATGTAGCCTTTATAGTAGAGTTTTGGTTTTGTGTGTGTGTTTAAAAAAACAGTAACAACACAGACTTATGTTTTGAGTGAACACATGTCAAGTGATATGAACCAGAAATCGATTATTTGTGTGTCGAGGTCCCCAAGCCACCCCCCAAATAACTCACAACGCACACTTAATTTTTGTTTAAGGTTTTTGGCATAATTTTGGCCACAACTTTATTTAAATACAAAACCGTGAGTGGTTGTTTAGCCATTGGTTAAGACTATCTGTCCCCCCGCCTGGGGACAGAACTGACTTCTGGGCACCACCGAAAGACAGTGCAGGGGAAAGCAAGTCGGGGAGAAATGGAGCTGAGCCACAGACCCTCAATTCTCATCCGCATGCTCCCCGAAGGCTTGCCGGCCCTAGTCCCATTCCAGGGATTGGACGAAAAGATGGCAAGTCCCAGGATTCCTTTAACGGAATTCCCTTTCCGCAGCAGCCATGGAGGGGCAGGCCCAGCCTATCCTAACCCCTCCTCCACCAATTTATAACCAATGCCTAACCGCAACCTTACAAGTTGTGACGATTTGCTAAGCAGTAGGCAAAAACCAAATGGCCCAGCCAGATGGACAAAATTCCTACCAGGCCCCTGCCCCAATGGCGGACGACCCCATGACAGGCATAGCAAGGTCAATGCAACAACCCCTTACTCAAGGGCGGGTGGGCGGGTGATCCGTTGCACGCAGCAAAGAGAAAGCTCCAGGCTGCGTGCAGAGTATTTAAACATTTTACCCCTCCCACCAAAATTGCAACATAACTTTTACCCCAGCAACCCAGTGAACCAATCACTGCCCCAGGCCATCTTTAAAGACCCTGCCTGGTAACAGAGGGGTGGCTCAGCAGACCCCACCGCAACACGTGCTCTCCATGAAGGAGAACATGCTTTGTCCATCCCTAATAGACTGATTCACCCATCACCTGTATACAGTGGTACCTCGGGTTACATACGCTTCAGGTTACATATGCTTCAGGTTACAGACTCCGCTAACCCAGAAATAGTGCTTTAGGTTAAGAACTTTGCTTCAGGATGAGAACAGAAATTGTGCTCTAGTGGTGCGGCGGCAGCGGGAGGCCCCATTAGCTAAAGTGGCGCTTCAGGTTAAGAACAGTTTCAGGTTAAGAACGGACCTCCGGAACGAATTAAATACTTAACCTGAGGTACCATAGTAATAAGAACAATGCAATGGAAAGTAAGTAGCTCATCATTTTCACAAGTATATTGCTCCTTGATCTCACGAATTGTTGAGTTGGAAGGGTCCCCAAGGGATATCTACTCTAACTCCCTGCAAAGCAGGAATAATAAATAATAATAATAATAATAATAATAATAATAATAATAATAATAATAATATAGCAGCAGAATCCTTGGCCTATTTACTCAGAAGTAAGCCATTCTGTATTACATGAGTTTTACACCCTAGAAGGAATGCAATAAGGCATCCGTTTCTGTTCTGACCCATGTTGAATGCATGCAGCCGTGTTTCTGTTCCACTGCAGTTCAACTTCCAACAAACCCTACATTATCTGACTTGTTGTCCACTGTGGCTGAATGCTATGTAATTAACTGTGTTATTATTACATTATTGCACACCATTCACTTCAATCCAAAGGAAATGCAATGCAAAAGGGGAGAATGTCGTTTGTAGATTGTATAAAACAACAACAAACACCAATTATGTATGCTTGATTGATTTCCATTCTGAATACGAGATTAATAAGCAAACACCTTTAATTTCTGTTCCTGTTTCCTCTGGAATTATCTGACATCCCTAGTCCCTAAGTATTCAGTGGGACTTAATACCTAGGGACTAGATTCCATGGCCAGCATCTCCCAGATCAGTTTAGGGAGATACTGTCGTCTTTATCCCAGAAAGAGGCTACCATTCAGGGTTGACAATACTGGGCTAGACAGAGCAATGGTGTTACTCTATATAAAACATATTTTCTAATACTATTACATATGCCACACTCCCCCCAGGTGGCTGGAACTTCAGAGAAAGTAGTAGCCAGGAGAAACAGAGCATACCGGAAATAAATAAACTTCCACATCAGGCAGCATAACCACCAATTCTGTATCGGATTTTGGAAAGCATTTCAGTTTTTAGCTAAACTTCTGTCTCTTTTCCAAATTAAATTGACTGGTGGGGTTTTTTTGGTTTTTTTTAATCCTTCCTACTAGCTGAAAGTTATCATCTTCCAAAGGTAAGGGAGAATATTTTTTTAAGTCTTTAAGGAGCCTCCAGTCCTTTAATAAAACCACTGATCGCCCATAGTTACTAGGTCTGTTCTAATAATAATAATAATAATAATAATAATAATAATAATAATAATAATAAATTTATTATTTATACCCCACCAATCTGGTTGAGCCTCCCCAGCCACTCTGGGCGGCTTCCAATCAAGTGTTAAAAAAAATAATACAGCATTAAATATTAAAAACTTCCCTAAACAGGGCTGCCTTCAGATGTCTTTTATGATGTTCATACAGTGGTACCTCAGGTTAAGAACTTAATTCATTCTGGAGGTCCGTTCTTAACCTGAAACTGTTCTTAACCTGAAGCACCACTTTAGCTAATGGGGCCTCCCGCTGCCACCGCTGTGTGATTTCTGTTCTCATCTGGAAGCAAAGTTCTTAACCCGAGGTACTATTTCTGGGTTAGTGGAGTCTGTAACCTGAAGCATCTGTAACCCGAGGTACCACTGTAGTACTCAAGACAGCCCAACTCATTTTGGGACTTAGGATTTTTTAAAGCTAGACTCTTCAAGTGCCTTGCATATATTATTTCACAAACCCCTTACAGTAGATAGGGAACCACAGTTGGAAATAGCTCATTTAAGCATTTTGCCCATTACTATTGAAGTACAATGGTGCTCATATGGAAAGCACTGTACCCTGCGGGTGCAAATCACTTGTAAACTTTTAACATTAACGCAGGCAGAATGCTTTTCACTAATGAGTCCTTCTCAAAATGCATTGAATGCCACTAGAAAACTTTTTTGTCCAATGAATAGTCCACTGCTCCCCAGCCAGTGCACTTTGTTTCCAGTAGGGGGTTAGGAGATGGAAGGAGGGAAGGAGAGAGGAGAGAGAGAGAGAAAGAGGTGTAAGAAGCCCCCTAACCTATATTCCTCTGGATGGAGAGCTACATACAGAAGTGGCCCATCCCTGTGGTGTGACCATGAATCAACACTGCCCTGTATGCCTATACCTGAACTTTGTGAATGCTTCTCTGATTCCATCAAATGAGCTCTGCTGAACTGCCCCAGAGATAGTGTCGAAGCAAGGTGGAACTGCATCAAAGAGGCAGCCTAGAAGCACTAAGGTAAAGGTAAAGGGACCCCTGACCATTAGGTCCAGTCGTGACCAACTCTGGGATTGTGGCGCTCATCTCGCTTTATTGGCCGAGGGAGCCGACGTACAGCTTCCGGGTCATGTGGCCAGCATGAATAAGCCGCTTCTGGCAAACCAGAGCAGCGCACGGAAACGCCGTTTACCTTCCCGCCGGAGCGGTACCTATTTATCTACTTGCACTTTGACGTGCTTTCGAACTGCTAGGTTGGCAGGAGCAGGGACCGAGCAACGGGAGCTCACCCCATCGCAGGGATTCGAACCACCGACCTTCTGATTGGCAAGCCCTAGGCTCTGTGGTTTAGACCACAGTGCCACCCGTGTCCCTCTAGAAACACTGCTATGTCCTCATTTGGGAAAAGAGAGCAACAGAGCCCTGACTGGTTTGAGGCCAGCATTAAGGACATGGAGTCTTTTATCACTGCAAAGCGCAAGGCTCTTGTGAACTAGAGCTGAGCGCCCCACAAGAAGATGCTTGCTGCACTGAGAAAGGCAAGGAGCACTGCTTAGCAGATTGCCAGACAATGAGCCAATGACTTTCAACGCTGTGTCAGAACATTCGCTGAAGCTGTGTCAGAACATTCGAGTCGCTGGTGACACCGCCAACACTCCTTGACAATAGGAGAAGCTGGACTATAGCCAGGAGCTGTGTGCTAAGGTGGCAGGGTAGCGTTTCAGAACAGCCCCCCAAAAGGAGTGAAGTCTGCTTCTATGTGCTGCCTGAATGCTTTTCCTTATAACTCCTTAAAAGCAAAAGGGCTGGGGGACTTATTCTTCGACTGAAAGCTGAAAATTCAGAGAAGGGGCAAGGGATATCCTGGAGGGTGTGCAAGCTCCTACAAGTGTCATGTAGCTACAGCATCCTGGGGAGAAGAAGAATGAAAAAAGAAATTTAAAAGAAGACGAGGGAGAAAGCTCACAGAAACATAGTCTAAATCAGACAGTAGATCTAACACGGTTATCCTTCAGGGCAGAGAGGCATTGACAGCGTACTGTCAGGAAGCTATTCAGAGCCAAAAGCTCTGCACTACCTATTCTTTAGTTCAACGGGGAACTGCAGCCTACAGGGCTTCCAGATCTGACTCTTTCTATTATCTCTAATTTGACATAATATAATTAAAGGAGCAATCAGGGGAAAGCACTATTTACACAGCCTGCAACATACTTACCGAGAGAGCATAAAAAAACTCACATCGAGCTGCTCTCTTAGTGCTCTGATATCACCATAAAGGGAATATGGCTAACAAGGAGTGCCTTTTGTTCAGAAGAGTACAGCAAGCACCTTATGTGCCACATCCATTTCATTTTGAAGGCTTAATTGGTCTAGGAAAACTTTCAGCTTGCCTTTTGCTCAGAGGAGCTTGCACTGAGGAAGGTTCATCCCTGTGCTACATATGCATGTGTGTGTGTGTGTGTGAGAGAGAGAGAGATGTAGAGATTGGTCCATCCTGTGGAATAACTGCCAGCCCAGTGGCGTAGCGTGGGTTGTCAGCACCCGGGGCAAGGCAAGTAATTTGCGCCCCCTAACCCATGGATTTGCGCCCCCTAACCCGTGGATTTGCGCCCCCTAACCCTAACCCCCAGATGTTGCGCCCAGTGCGGCCGGCCCCCCCTGCACCCCCCACGCTACGCCACTGTGCCAGCCATTTAGGGTGTATGGTGAGAAACCCCCACCAGGATGCTTTATGCCACATGTGCTCATTCCCTAAGAGCACAGACATTTTTAAAGCTATTTAACAGCATAAAAGTAAACCAAACAGATGTTCTCAAACACACACTGGGCTGGGGACCTTTGGAGCTTGCTGAGAACCGAACCTCCGCTACACTTTTTGCTCTGCTATTGAACTCTGAAATTCTGCTGTTGTTTGGGAGAGCATTTGGAATCCTAATTGTTCTTAGACGTGTGTGTTTGTGTGTGTGTTCATGCAGTCATAAAAGAGTTTAAATTGGGAAGAAGTTGTGCATGAAAGCACAAACAGAAGTACTGTTTTGGGGGGACAGGGGGCGGGCTGGTGTGGAGGACTCCCTGGTCCTGAATGGGGTAATTGTGCCCCTGAAGGACCAGGTGAGCAGCCTGGGAGTCATTTTGGACTCTCAGCTGTCCATGGAGGCGCAGGTCAGTTCTGTATCCAGGGCAGCTGTCTACCATCTCCACCTGGTACGCAGGCTGAGACCCTACCTGCCCATGGACTGTCTCACCAGAGTGGTGCATGCTCTAGTTATGCACTCTACGTGGGGCTACCTTTGAAGGTGACCCGGAAACTACAACTAATCCAGAATGCGGCAGCTAGACTGGTGACTGGGGGCGGACGCTGAGACCACATAACACCGGTCTTGAAAGACCTACATTGGCTCCCAGTATGTTTCCAAGCACAATTCAAAGTGTTGGTGTTGACCTTTAAAGCCCTAAACGGCCTCGGCCCAGTATACCTGAAGGAGCATCTCCACCCCCATCGTTCTGCCCGGATGCTGAGGTCCAGCGCCGAGGGCCTTCTGGCGGTTCCCTCATTGCGAGAAGCAAAGCTACAGGGAACCAGGCAGAGGGCTTTCTCGGTAGTGGCGCCCGCCCTGTGGAACGCCCTCCCATCAGATGTCAAAGCGATAAACAACTACCTGACATTCAGAAGACATCTGAAGGCAGCCCTGTTCAGGGAAGTTTTTAATGTGTGACATTTTAGTGTATTTTTGGTCTCTGTGGAAGCCGCCCAGAGTGGCTAGGGAAACCCAGCCAGATGGGCGGGGTACAAATACGAAATTATTATTATTATTATTATTATTATTATTATTCCTAATATGTACATACTGGCTCCACCACATCAGATGCATGGGAGTTTGAAGTCCATTTGGGACCCTCCTGAATTCTTGAAGGTCTTAAGTGGCCCAAGCATGCATGGGGAAATTGGGAGTACAGTGGTACCTCAGGTTAAGAATTTCCTTAGGAAGAATAGCAGTTGTAAAAATGAATGTTTTACCAAGAATGTTGTTTTTATTTCAAACTATCCCCGTAATCAAAGGTTTAAAGCAATGTAAAGAGTGGCAGAGAACCCTGGCGAAATACATCTGGCAGGGAGAAAGACCGCGAATTAAAATGAATTAAAATGAAAATACTGGTAGATAGAAAGGAAAGAGGGGGGTTTTCCCTTCCGGACCTGAGTCTGTATTATGAAGCGGCATGTCTACTGTGGTTAAAAGATTGGATAAGATTAGAAAACAGAGAATTATTAGATTTGGAGGGCTTCGACAACAGGTTCGGGTGGCACTCGTACCTGTGGTACAAAAAGGTGAAGGCACATAGGGGCTTCCTGAACCATATTTTTAGGGGTCCAATCTTCCAAGTATGGGAGAGGAATAAAAATCTTTTGGAAAGGAAGACCCCTTGGTGGGTTTCACCAATAGAGGTGTTAACTATTAAGAGGACGAATATGGAAGAAAAGAACCCTACTTATGAAGAACTCATAATTAAATCAGAACAAGGCTTTAAACTCAGACCATACGAGGAAACAAAGAATGTATTTACTAGCTGGTTGCAATACCACCAGGTGAATGGTTTGTTAATTGAAGACAAAAAGAAATCAGGATTTGAAGATATATTACTGGAGTGGTACACCAAAGATGAGGATGTGAAGGAGGCAATGACAAAGTGGGCGATGGATGTGGGTTACAATATTGATTTTGAAAGGTGGATAGAATTATGGAATAATAATATAAAGTTCACAGCGTGTACGGCACTGAGGGAAAATATGTGGAAGATGATATACAGGTGGTATCTTACACCGGTGAAACTAGCTAAAATTTACAGGTTAAAGAACAGAAAATGCTGGAAATGTGGCGAGGTAGAAGGCGATTTCTATCACATGTGGTGGTTATGCAATAAAGTGAAAGGATTTTGGGAATTAATTTATAATGAACTTAAAAAGATTCTTAAATATACTTTCCCTAAAAAACCTGAAGCCTTTCTGCTGGGAATGCTGGGAAAAGAGATTAAAAAAGAAGATAAGTTAATATTCCTTTACGCCACCACAGCCGCAAGAATTTTGCTGGCACAAAACTGGAAAACAGAAACTATACCTAGTATAACTGATTGGCAGACTAAAATGGTGGAGTATGCCGAACTTGCTAGATTAACGGATAGAATACGAGACCAAGAAGAACAAAAATTTCATAAAAATTGGAGTAAATATTGGAAGTACATTGATAATAAATTGTAGAGGGCACTGGTGGTATTGGAATAACTCTAACAGAGAATGTTTAATATTTAAGACAAAATACATGATGGTAGGATTTATTCGATACTTACCAATAGGGTGGAGGGGAGTCCAAGATTCAATAAGAGCTCAAATATCAAGAGGTGTTTTTTGTTTTTGTTTTTTTTGTTTTTTGTTTTTTCTTTCCCCCCCTATAAATAGGGGAAATTATAATTTATCTATGTATATTGTTATGTTTAGTGATATGACAAATTGTACAGTGTACATTTATACGGGTTTGTGTATTTGCAAAGTTTGAATAAAAAGTATTGGGAAAAAAAAAAGAATTTAATTCGTTCTGGAGGTCTGTTCTTAACCTGAAACTGTTCTTAACCTGAAGCACCACTTTAGCCAATGTGGCCTCCTGCTGCCACTGCAACGCCACTGTACGATTTCTGTTCTCATCCTGAAGCAAAGTTCTTAACCCGAGGTACTATTTCTGGGTTACTTCTGAGTCTGTAACCTGAAGTGATGTAACCTGAAGCGTATGTAACCCGAGGTACAACTGTAGTTTCTGTGTATGCTCCCTCCCCCTGATTAAACCCTTATGTTCACTTGAGTACACAGGAGCAGAGACATGTAAATGAGAGGCATAGCTGTCAACGTATCCCTTTTCTTTAAGGGAAATTCCCTTATTCCGAATAGGATTCCTTGCAAGAAAAGGGAAAAGTTGACTGCTATGATGAGAGGTAGTGATGGACAAATATAAATAAAAGCACACCAAGGGGCAAGGCTGTTGTTATGCCTGGAAAGCTTCTCAGTTCCTTAGCTGCCAGGAGGTGGTAGCATTCTGGAGCGCTTAGGAGTATCTTATCCTCCTTAAAACAACAACAACAACAACTTTCCTCCAGCTGTGGTGTCAACAGAAACTGATGAGTATGGGAAGATAGCTAATAGCTCTGGAGATGGGGTCTAATCTCCTCTGGACTGGTGTTGAAGTTCACTGGGTTGCTGCTGTCATTCTAAAGACTGACATTGCTTTCCTTGCTATCGTGGTCATACAGGAAAACCAATGGTTCCATTCATTTGTATCCCTAACAGTGCCTTTCTATACACATTTACTCTGAAGTAATCCCCACAAAGTGGGTATAGGATTTCAGCCTACGTCAAATAAAACAAAGAAGGCAAAATGGCCTTTCTTTCCAGCAGGAAAAGGAATACTTCATCAGTTCATTTCACTTCTTGATTCTGTAGGGAATTCTCCAATTGCAGTGAATGCTTATTGACACTGATTTATTGGAATACATAAATGCATAAATTGATGAATTTATACATTAGGGGAATTATCATATGAGCAAAACAAAGCACAACACAAATCTGAAAGGTGCAGTTCCTTCAGCATTTCGATCATTTTCCAGCCTCTTCCGGAAAATTCCAATATAGCACTGGTGGGTTACTAGATTTGGGTAGCAGGCTGGATCTAGCCCTTTCCTGCTGTTGTTTTCCAGCAGCTGGTATTCAGGACGATGTTTTCCCCATGATGCAGGCAATTTGAAGATATAGTTCTAGCCACTGGCAGCCTTACCCTCCATGAATTTGTCTTTAAAACTGTTTCAATAGGTGACCATCAAGACGTACTTCACAGTTTTACTTTGCATTATGTGAAGCTTTATTACCTTCTCCCCACATTTATCTTCATTGAATAACCCTGTTTTTATGCGGCAATGATAAACCACACACCTCTATAAAATACAACTGAATTGTCAAATGCTTTCAGGATAAGTGACTTAGGCTGAAATCCTGTGCACTTTGCTGGCAGTAAATACCACTGATTTCAGTGAGACTTATTTCAGAGTAAACAGTCGTACAATTAGGCTGAATTTCTCTGTACTCTGGATGTAAGCTGTACAATAACAAAGCTCTTATTTTATTTCCTTAGATGTACATAAACAAGAACGGTACCCTGAACAAAATGATATACTGGGGGAAAGAAAAACAGAGCCTTAGATATTCCACCAGCGACAATGGGAAGGTGTTGAATATGCTGGAAATGATCACATTGTCAATTTATTGTATTCCCAACGGCTCAATTGCTTTTCTTCCCTTCGGTGTGCTGCATTATTCCTCTCAATTCAACAACCCGTGGCATTAACAAGACAGGAAAGTGGTGGATATTTTTCGTATTGCTTATTAGGGTAGTGCTGGTGCCAGCATATGCATGTTGTATACACAGAACCATCTGCTCAAGAGAAAACAAATGCCTTGGACAGCAGGTGTTTTGTCCCCAGAAATGGTGCCATGTTATTACGGCAAGAACAACCCTCAAAGCAGAAAATCCACTCAGCTCAGAATGTCTCAAACCCTAATTGTTTGGCAAGAGTTTCAACATGTCCGCTTTCACCTGGATACATCATAATACGTCTGGCTTTGCCAATCTCACAAACTCCCTCACAAATGCTGAAACTTTGCCTCTGGCCATCCCATTAATTGCCCCACCACAGATTTTGAGTAAGAATGCAAATCTCCCCTGGGGTTTGAGTTTTCAAGAGAACTTAACTTTATTTTGTTTGGTAGCTCTTGGCAGCAGGCACAATGCCATCGTCTCTTGACCACAGGCATGAGCAGCAAACTTATCTCTGTGTTATCCCTCATGTTCAGCAAGATGCAGTTCTTTATCAGAAATGTTAAGATTGTCTCAAGAACTGGAAGCCTGCATTTCTTAAAAAAGAAAAGCAAAGTGGCGAGCTTTTGGGACTCTTAAAAGTACCAGAAGTTAAAATTCCTGCTACCTATCAAAACTAGTGGAACAACACTTCCAAAATTCAGACGTAATGAAGTTGAGTGTTCTGCATTCAGATGCAGAGTTTATTGAGCTAGTTTTACTGGTTTTAATGCTAAAACTTTTGCCCCAATGTCTAGCATAGCTTTTGCCCTGTAGGTGGTGAGTGGCGCTGTGGTCTAAACCACTGAGCCCCTTGGGGTTACCCATCAGAAGGTAGGCAGTTTGAATTTCTGCAATGGGGTGAGCTCCCATTGGTCTGTCCCAGCTCCTACCAGCCAAGCAGTTTGAAAGCATACCAGTGAAGGTAGATAAATAGGTACCGCTGTGGTGGGAAGGTAAACAGAGTCTCCATGTGCTCTGGCACTCATCACGGTCCTCCATGCACCAGTAGCAGTTTAATCATGCTGGTCACATGACCCAGAATGCTGTCTGTGGACAAACACCGGCTCCCTCAGCCTGAAAAGCAAGATGAGTGCCACACCCCATAGTCTCCTTTGACTGGACTTAACCGTCCAGGAGTCCTTTACCCTTCACCTTTTTATACCACTATGATACACTCAATTTTAACTGGAAGGAAAAACTGTATTCTGGAATACCACCCCATATTTCATCCTGTGAGCAGCAGTGGCATGATGAAGAAAACAGCTGTAAATTGACAGTGCTAAACTGTGATTCTCTGAATTAATGGGGTTAATAGTCCTGAAAACTATTAACACAGAAATGAACTCTCGACTTCTGCAAGATTCCACTAGATTTCCCACAGTGGCTTTTACATTGTGTGGAAATCATGTAACATGTGAAAATTAACAGGTAAGAAAACACTGATGGTGTTTCCTGCTTGGCAGTGGGTTGGACTCGATGGCCCTTGTGGTCTCTTCCAACTCTATGATTCTATGATTCTATGATTCTAACACTGAGGGAATGGAGTACAGTATTGTGAGAACGCAGTTTGTGTGTCACAACTCTTCAGCCCTATTTGCATGTTAGTTCCAAAGGCATTTTCCCATTAAATCTATGTATTGGCCATAGTTGCTCTGTGATTTGATAAAAAAATCACCTTTCAATCAATATCTACTGGATCACATTCACCCAGGTCCTGCCCAGCCTCCCAAACTGTAGGGTGGGCTGCCATTGTGGGTGTCCTGTTAAGGTCCAAGAGCAGCCATCCAAACATGCTGCCCTTACTTCAGGACAGTTCTGACCAGATAAAGTACATAGATCAGTGATAGCCAATTTGGTGCCCCCATAAATTGTTGGATTTCAGTTCCATTGTAAGGAGGGGTGTGTGAATCAGTCATCATGGTAAATGCCCAGGAATGATGGGAGTTAGAGGCCAAGACATCTCGGAGGGACCACATTGGGTTTACATATACATTTTGTAGCTCAGGAAAAGACAGTCATGAGTGAGGCACTACTGCAGCATGCCTTCCTTCAGAAAGCAGGGGAGCAAATGGAGAGAGGTTGAAGGAGAAGAAAGAACAGTGAGTCCCCACACAGCTTTCCAGGTGGGTTAGCCCTTCAGGAAACACAGTTAAAATATGTTCTGTTAGATAACCTCGGAGGTGCTCTGTATAACTATTGCTGAAAACAAAACTGGAAATCTTAAGAGACATCAATAATGAGTGGGTGGAACTTCAGTTGTTCTCTAGATTGGAATGAGTAAAGCAGCTTTGTTCCTAGATCTAAGAAGCTGGATTAAAGATTCACCTGTTTGAAGAACTTCTCTATACAATGCATAATTTGCATTCTACTATGTGCTCTACATCTGAAACCTATGAATCTACCTATAGCTGCATTCGCCATCATGGGGAATTCATAAACATCCTCCAGATGATTCAGACTAAAACTCTCATCGGTCCTGGAATATAATAGATAGAAAAAATAGATAAATGATGATGATAGAGATAGATAGATAGATAGATGATAGATAGATAGATGATAGATAGATAGATAGATAGATAGATAGATAGATGATAGATAGATAGATAGATAGATAGATAGATAGATAGATAGATAGATAGATAGATAGATGATAGATAGATGATAGATATAGATAGATAGATAGATAGATAGATAGATAGATAGATAGATAGATAGATAGATAGATAGATGATAGATGATAGATGATAGATAGATAGATAGATAGATGATAGATAGATGATAGATAGATGATAGATAAAGATATAAAATCTTTATATATATTTTTACACACACACACACACACACACACACACACACACACACACATTTATAACCAAAAGAAAATGACAGAGATAGAGAGAACAAATACTACTCTGTCAGAGAGACAAAAAGACGATTGTATCATAAATTTAAACTTTTTCATCTTCCTCTTTAGATTTTATGTAGGGGGTCCAGGATCCAAAGTTTCACCATCAGTCATCAGTGTTAGTTGACAGGCATAAATAATTCCAAATGTTGGCATAGCTTGGTGGAACAGTCTAGATGTTTTTAGCATCATTTATATATAAAAATAAAAACTTTGCCAAACCTTAACAAAATGGTTTTCCTGATTTGTCCCAGATGCAAACCATATTTTACACATTAACTACTCCATAATCATTAAAAGCAATACTTGGTTATAACAAATCTCTTTGTTGATTCTCTATTATAGGAAAACTCAGGGGGGAATTCAGCTAAACAGTTCTGCTTGTACAAGAAGTTCTAGCTGTGCAATGTAAATTTGTAAAGCTAAAAATAAACTGCTAACCTGTTTGTTTTGAAACTCTAAGCTGTTGAACTCTGTGTAGTAGGATCTTCCATATATACAGATGGTAATGGTGCTTGCAAATAAATGGATAATAAGGGTAGGTTGATTATTTGCAGCACACTTTCAATCCAAACAACGTAAAATAAAATATTTTGAATGAATTGAGTAGACTTTTAAATTCGTGAATTCAATGTTGGAAGTAGGTGAGGAGATTTTCACTTCAGTGTTCTGAAGCAGCCAAGTCATAATCAGAGGAACAAATCCATTGTTTCAGGAAGTTGCCGGTACATAAAATATAGAAAGCAAGTTTTGAAGGTACAGATGGTTTTACTACCCAGATTCTATTGAGAATCCCGAAAGGTTAGTTGCGTTCATGCCATACCAGGTTTTCAAAATCTATAGCAGAATTTGTAGTTCCATGGAGCATTGCAATTTTATTGGCTCAATAGAGAACGAAATAAAAGAAATACGAAAAACCAAGATATAAAGCTCTTGGTTTTCAAGAGTGTATTTTTTATTTTTAAGCTGTTCAAATATTACTTTTGTCCCTTTATATCTCTTGTTGAATGAGTGGTAAAGTGATGTAATTTTAGACTTTGGACCTTATGGTCTTACGAACAAACCATCTTTAAATGAAAACATGCATTAGTTCAATTGCTTAAAATTGTAGCAAGCTTCGGATCCTGTACCCTCAAGTCCTACCCTGATGACACCACTGTGATAAACATGTGAAAGGGGAAGCTTTTCCTCCCGCAAAAGAGAACTAAAAGAACACCATAAATAGTTTATATTCTGGATCTCTGACCATTCCACGACAGTGGCATTGTGCTAAGATAAACAGAAAACAAATGAATCTTTGCACAAGATACCATTTTATAACCCCCTGAGAACCATTTCCATTTGATGCACCGATCTAAAATGTTTATAGCAAGTTATTATCATCAGAATGGTACAGCATAAAGTCTAGCTCTATCCAACTGGTCTTTTACCAAAGGACTATAAGAGAAAATAGTTGGACAGGCTGAGTAATAAGAGGGAGAAAGCATTTTCATTCTTGAAGAATGGGTAAAAAATGTAAAGATAGGGCCAGGATATATAATCAGCTGGGTTGGCCTCTGTTCCATTGCAGCAGAGGAGCAGCTGAGTAAGACTGCCATCCTTATAGCAAGGATGGGAAAACTGTACCCCAAAACTCCAATTCCTATTAGCCCCAGTGTTGTTGTTGTTTAGTCGTTTAGTTGTGTCTGACTCTTAGTGACCCCATGGACCAGAGCACACCAGGCACTCCTGTCTTCCACTGCCTCCCACTGTTTAGTCAAACTCATGCTGGTAGCTTCAAGAACACTATCCTATCCAACCATCTCATCCTGTCGTCCCCTTCTCCTTGTGCCCTCCATCTTTCCCAACATCAGGGTCTTTTCCAGGGAGTCTTCTCATGAGGTGGCCAGAGTCTTGGAGCCTCAGCTTCAGGATCTGTCCTTCCAGTGAGCACTCAGGGCTGATTTCCTTAAGAATGTAGAGGTTTGATCTTCTTGCAGTCTACGGGACTCTCAAGAGTCTCCTCCAGCACCATAATTCAAAGGCATCAATTCTTCGGCGATCAGCCTTCTTTATGGTCCAGCTCTCACTTCCATACATCACTACTGGGAAAACCATAGCTTTAAGTATACGGACCTTATTAGCCCCAGTAAGTATGGCCAATGTTCAGGGATGATGGGAGTTGCAGTTCAGCAACACCTGGAGGGAAATGGGTCCTCCTTTCCTTTCCTTTCCTGACCTATGACAAAGTGCAGTGTGATGGCTCTGCTTGCATATTTGTGTGTACGAAGCTCACACAACACAGCATAACACAACATGTATTTATTTAAAGCATTTTAGGCCACCTTTCTGGACAAAGTCATTTCAAGGCAGAGTACAATAATGCAAGCCACAGAACAGAATTAACATAAAATTATGAAAACTCTTAAAATTATAAAATTCAAATATAGCCAGACAATTTTAAAAGATAAAACAGCCAGCATAAAATAGCTATTGTAAACCACAGCAATCAAATTTTGTGCAGGACTCCCCCCCCCTTCTTTTTTTAGCTGAGAACTATGTTGCAATGTTCAGAAAAGTGCAAAGCTGTGTTCTGATCAATACATTAGTCTGATAGGTGCAGAAAAGATCATAATTCTCATAGATCAAGTTGCTTCAGCTTCCCATGTGGCCCTGTCACGCAGCTCAGGTTCTTACTGCAAACTATAGACCATCCAGATGGCAACATCGCTCATTCTTATGTTTGCCATTGTTGCAGCAAGTTTTCCAATTTATCTTGATTTGCCTTTGGACTTTTCCTTAGGGTCATGCCAATTATGTGGGTCACCTGAGCATTCCAAAATACTGACTGATCTTTTCCAGGGCTACATTTAATTGCTTTCTTTCTGCAGTACTGGATGATTACTTTTTGAGTAGTGGGTGTAACAAATGGCTCTGGCCCTGCGAGGATGGAGCAATAGAAACATTAATATATGTTTTGTTAGGGGTATTTTTTTTGTATGCAGCTTTTACAGAAATAAATGAAATAGATACACACCCATCCTACTAAATACCTGGGAGGGCTTTTGAATGATATTTGGCTAGCATGAACAAAATCGTAACAGAAACAGCTGCTAGATTTCTCTCTTCTGTTGCAAAGACTCCAAGAAGGTCTTTGTTGACTTAGTTGTACAGTGGTACCTTGGTTCTCAAATGCCTCAGTACTCAAACAACTTGGAACCCAAACACTGCAAACCCAGAAGTAAGTGTTCCGGTTTGCGAACTTTTTTCAGAAGCCGAAAGTGCTCCGTTATGAGTGTTACACTTCCACTTTGAGTGCCACACTCCCTTTCTATTTTGAGTGTTACACTGAGGTCTGTCTGTTTTTGCTATTTACTTTGCATTTTTGTTTTTGCGGCTTTTTTGTTCTGTTTTTGTGACTGTGTGGAACCCATTCCAGCTACTGATTGTGTGACTGCAGCACATTGTTTATTGCTTTCATTTTATGGATCAGCGGTCCCATTAGATTGTGAAATCCATGTTAAATTGCTGTTTTAGGGGTTGTTTTTACAAGTCTGGAACAGATTAATCCAATTTTCATAACTTTCTATGTGAAAGCGCGCCTTGGTTTTGGAGCACTTTGTTTTGGAATGGGCTTCCAGAAGTGATTAAGTTCTTGGTTTCTGTATCTTGGTTTCTTCCTTTCCTCACTTTTTGTAATCACTGTTGTATCAAAGAGAGCCCATTGCTACATTGCCTGAGCAAAATAGTTGCAGCTGTTCTGCCCATTGCTCTGGCAATATATGTAATGGAGAGACCACGTGGAAGGGATTGGTGATGTGATTCCATTCCACAACATACAGGTTTCCCAAGTTCGCAAGTGGTCACTCAATTCTCTATGTTACTAGAAAAAAAAACTGCTATGCTGCTCAAGTAGATTTTATATGGGATTGCACCTAAAGCAAAGAAAAAATTAATCAGTTGGAAACAAGAACCAACGTTAATAAGGCTAGTGGAATTTTTCATTGGGGTACTGCACATGCTTTTAAACTGCACTTAAGGGGAAACCAGGAGGCTGATGGACTGAGAATATTTGAGGGATTCTGAGAAGTAAAACATTTAAATAAGACATGTAAAATTCTAGGTAGGTTCGCGCACATGCGCAATGCGAATGTTATGCATATCACTACAGTTAGGGAATCTATGAAACCTCCACCATCTATTTGACCTGACTCTCTCTCTCTCCCTCCCTCCCCCCCCCCCATGTTCTTATCACCACTACACAAGAAATAGTGGAGGAACTGCCCACAGA
This sequence comes from Podarcis erhardii, assembly GCF_964252035.2. NCBI lineage: Eukaryota > Metazoa > Chordata > Lepidosauria > Squamata > Lacertidae > Podarcis > Podarcis erhardii. The sequence goes on from NC_138508.1 coordinate 90,024,238, forward strand.
AATAAATTATTGAATGGAATTTGAATCATTTCTGTATCTGGCAAACCAATCTGCAAGGGACTGATCAATCTGGGACTTCATTTATTTCAGGTGTTGCCACCACAGAGGATTTTCCTGGTACCTACAGAGGTCCTCTTCCTTCCCTGAAATTAGGCTTGAAAGAAGCATCCTCATGTAGCCAGTAGAATAGGTTGAGTGTGCACTTGATTGCCTTGTGTGCATAATAATAATAATAATAATAATAATAATAATAATAATAATAATTTATTTATTTATTTATTTATTTATACCCTGCCCATCTGGCTGAGTTTCCCCAGCCACTCTGGGCGGCTCCCAATCAAGTATTAAAAACAATACAGTGTTAAATATTAAAAACTTCCCTGAACAGGGCTGCCTTCAGATGTCTTTTAAAGATAGGATAGCTACTTATTTCCTTCACATCTGAAGGGAGGGTGTTCCACAGGGTGGGCACCACTACCGAGAAGGCCCTCTGCCTGGTTCCCTGTAACCTTACTTCTCGCAATGATGGAACCGCCAGAAGGCCCTAGGCGCTGGATCTCAGTGATGCTTGCCACAGTTTCTCCAGATTAAAAATGTGCCTCCAAAGGTTGGACTGCTATGAGGTTTTAATAACTCTGAGCTATGGTTTATATCCAGTAATGTAACTCATCTGATGGAAAGTCTTCATGGAATGAAAAGAGAAGCATTTTTCAGCGAACCTCCTCCCCCCTGTGTTCTTCTAAATCTGCTCCGGAAAGTCCCCTCAAATTCTAAAGATGGTTTAGAGGGACTGTAGTGAGATGACCCACTATTAGATGAGAAACATCAAGTCAAGGACAAATAGACTGAAAAATAGTTTCTATCCAAGAGCTGTGGCCTTCTTAAATGCAGTAACTCGATAGTGTGACCTGGGAGTTTGATGGGTGTGGGTGTGGGTGTGGCTGGAATGTGGTTTGTTTGGTTGTTGTTGTTGTTTTGCTTTTGTTGTTTTTAAGGGATGGCATCCAATTTCGTTGCACTTGTGCAATGTTGCACTTGTGTAATGACAATAAAGAATCTATCTATCTATCTATCTATCTATCTATCTATCTATCTATCTATCTATCTATCATTTAATACTAATATGGTTCCCCCCCCCTTCTGCATAACCACCCTTCTTTCATTAGGAAATTCCTGCCTCCCAAGTGATTTTAGAAACAATGCACACCAATGTACAACTTGTGCGCTATGACACATCAAGCTGGAAAATAAGAAAATAAAAGCAGTTGGTGTGCACTATGACAACTGTCTTGATACTTTTGTACAGTGGTACCTTGGGTTACAGACACTTCAGGTTACAGACTCCACTAACCCAGAAATAGTACCTGGGGTTAAGAAATTTGCTTCAGGATGAGAACAGAAATTGCGCAGTGGTGGCGCGGTGGCAGTGGGAGGCCCCATTAGCTAAAGTGGTACCTCAGGTTAAGAACAGTTTCAGGTTAAGAATGGACCACCAGCACGAATTAAATTCTTAACCCGAGGTACCACTGTACTTACAAGCAGGGCCAAGATTCCAAGGGTGGAAATTGCAATGTGAAGAGCACTTGGGCAGCCTCTAATAGTTACTTTAACCACAGGCCAGCCAACCTCAAAACACCTACTACCTGCCCACAGACAACAGGAGATGCACGTATACATGGTATTTAGGAACTGAAAAGTCACTCATTTGTTCATTGTTTCGGAGGGAGGACTTTCTAAAAGGTTTTAAAACAGCACATAAGATGTAGGGTGAAATCTAGCCTGGTTAGATTCCCAGCTGGGAAGCAAGAATTCAAGGTACATTTTCATCGTCATCTTAGGGCTAAAGTAGAGGTATAGCCTTTTCGTATTGCACTACATCTTACCTCCCTGTGACAAAGCTTTCCTTAATCTGGTGCCCTCTAAATGTTGTTGGGCTATGACTTCCATAATCTCTGAACCACTGGGAATCTACCAGAGAAACACAGGTGTTAATAAACTATTAATGCTGCTATCTGATGCACTGCAGAGAACTATATTGAAAAATGATTTTATTTGGGTTGGGTTGTGAGAAAAAGACTACAGAACAAGAGCCAGAAAACAGAAGTAAAACAGCACTCTGCAGAATTCTTGTATTATTATCTCACTTACCTATTATTATCTCACTTACCTAGTCTGTGATCTGTAACATGGTGCATTTGTGTTTATCTCCCCAGTTCACATCAATGTTGTGGTGGCAGGGTGTGTTGAATAAACTGGGAAATAGTGATATTTTGTGATAGGTGATTCAAATTACACATCACTGATACAGAAGAATCAACATAGTCCTCTTCACCTGTTACTTGCATGCAGCGGACAAGTGTGGTGAAACAGACTGTGGGACCACATATTTAGCCTTGCTCCAAAAATCTTGTGCCTGCTGACGATGTCTTCAGCATAACATCTGACTTCACTTGCAGATTTATAGTAGAGCAACACTCTACATGTAGAAGTTTCCTAGGGAAATTCTGCATGGTGGTCTTGGAGTAGGGTGGCCAACATGGTGCCCATGGGTAATAGTGTGCCTACCAGTACTTTCTATGGCACCTGCAGAAGGTCTCTCAAAATATTTCCTCAAAAACCCACAATGCTCGAGAGACTATTGCCACTTCCTGCTTATTTCCTGTTTGCACTAGCTTGGCTTCTCCTAAATTATACCCAGTCCCCTTAAACACATCCACATTCCAGTATTGAACACTCAGGCAACCTTCTGTTCTGAACAGAGGAGATCTGCAGAAATCTTACATCTGTGAGTGAGTGTTTATGTAGGTTCCCCTTTCCCAGTTATAGGGATCTGATAAGAGTCCACTCCAAGTTACTGAGCTTTTTCCTGCTCTTTTAAATTTAGCAGCCATTTGGTTTCAAGCCAAACCCCAACAAAAGAGTTTGAGTGAGTTTTTGGATTTGATATCCCGCTTTATCACTACCCAAAGGAGTCTCAAAGTGGCTAACATTCTCCTTTCCCTTCCCCCCCGACAACAAACACTCTGTGAGGTGAGTGGGGCTGAGAGACTTCAAAGAAGTGTGACTGGCCCAAGGTCACCCAGCAGCTGCATGTGGAGGAACGGGGAATCGAACCCGGTTCACCAGATTACGAGTACACCGCTCTTAACCACTACACCACACTGGCTCTCCAAAAGGCATTTTGTGTGTAGCACCCATTGCACCTTCCCAAAATTCCCATGGAAACTGGTTATCCCTGATTTAGATTTAATACATGTAAAGACAGACCATACCACTTAGCTTTTTGCAGATATCAGAAGCAGTATTTGCTTAAAATGCTTACCACAGCAAACAAATAATCTACCAGAGAAACACAGGTGTTAATAGACTATTAATGCCACCATCTGATACACTGCAGAGATCTATATTGAAAAATCATTTTATTTGGGTTGGGTTGTGAGAAAAAGAATACAGAACAAGAGCCAGAAAACAGAAGTACAACAGCACTCTGCAGAATTCTTGTATTTGTAACTGACAGGACAAAGGGGGCTCTTAAAATTTTCAGTAATTAGAACTGTTTACTGTGAGTGCAGACCCACAAGAGGGTTGATTTAAAACACAGTTTGACATCTGGAAGGCACAAGATGCACTGAAAATAGAAGCTCTCAATACCAGTTGCGGAAAATATATATCAAAAGGAAGCAGTGCCTGTGCTCGTTAATATAATTTTTTAGTTCATCAACTGACAACCAGAAATTGACACAAACTGATTTGTTAGGCAGCCAAGACCTAAGGACAGTTCTAAGGAGAGAACTGCTGCATAAATGTTGCCAAGTGTCATAAAGAGATGATTTTAAAAGATTAAAAAGAAGAAAAAAAATAGAAAACACTACCCCACAGAGATAATTAATGCGTGTGTGTGTGTGTGTGTGTGTGTGTGTCAAAAATAAGCATAAACGCTTGGCATTTAGTATGGCTCCAAATGTTACTATTGAATGGGTTGCTTAGAGACCCAGCATGTTGGTTGCACACATGATGGGATATTTATTCCATTATTATTGTTACTGTTATTATTAGTTCTTGAATAGGACGTCCATATTTTCATCAGATAAATGTTGGAGAGAAAGATGCTATCCTGGCATCTTCCTTTCAGCTTAGAGACAACAAGCTTCACTTTTGGAAAGGCATTTGCTCCGCAAAGAACTAAGATTAGAGAGCACTGATGATACCATTCCCTCTGACCAATGGTCAGGAGTGATGGGAGGTATGGCCTAACAACATTTGCAGGGCAACCGTTTCCTCAGCCCTTTTTTAAATGCACACATCATACAGAGACATTTGCTTCGTTTACACACATTTTCTCTTTGGCGTTAATATAGAGAATCTTCACAGATACAAAGTTTCCTTTGAACACAGTGTCCAGTGTCTTTTATTCAAGAAGATGTGAGAAGCTGAGTGACCTCTTTTACAGTTGCACGTATCTTTGCCCCTTTGTTTTGAAAGGTGCTTGCAAGAATCCTTTTCTTGTCCTGAAAAAAAGTTTTTGAAATTTGGACAGACTAAAAGAAAAAGAAAAACTGCCCAGAATTGGAATGTAAAAATTAGTGTATGCCAAAACTTAAATGTACATATTTGAGTTTTGTATGTATGCAGTTAACCTAGGACAATAGCTCGTACTGTGGATTTCTTATTTGTATAGCGCATTTGCATACAGTCTTTTTATATAATTTTTATTATTATTTTTCTAATTTACATTTCAAAATATTCATTTAAACCACTTAAATCAATGACTCCCCTTCTTCTCTTTCTGTGGTTCATACATCCTTGCACATTTGATATGAACTAAACCATTCAGTATTCCATTCTTACATCCATCAAAACTTATTTACACTGGTGAATTTCTCTCAATGCTACCAGCATTTTTAAATGTACACAATTTTCACCCATATATTCAGTCAACATTTTCCAGTCTTCTTTAAACATATGTTCTTCTTGTTCTCTTATTCTATGTGTTAAATCTTCAAGCTGCGTGTATTCCATCAGTTTAAGTTGCCATTGTTCTTTGGGACCTCGCTCGATTTCCATTTGGGGGTAGCAAAACATGGGCCACAGTACAGTGGTACCTTGGATTACAGATGCTGCAGGTTACAGACACTTCAGGTTACAGACTCCACTAACCCAGAAATAGTACCTTGGGTTAAGAACTTTGCTTCAGGGTGAGAACAGAAATCGCGTTGCGGCGGTGCGGCGGCAGTGGGAGGCCCCATTAGCTAAAGTGGTGCTTCAGGTTAAGAACAGTTTCAGGTTAAGAATGGGCCTCCAGAACGAATTAAGTTCTTAACCCGAATTAAGTACCACTGTAGTGGCATACATAAGTAATCTTTTTTTGACACCTAGAAATTTCCCTCTGAATTATCTCCAACAAAAAGGACTCTGGTTGTTGTTGTTGTTGTTGTTGTTTTTGGAAAGGTACTTTTAAACATTTTTCAAAAATTCATTATATATCATTTCCCAATGCTCTTTTGCCCTTTTACAAGTCCACCAAATAAAAGGGCATTTGCATACAGACTGTACTTGAGTATGTATTACTTCTGTGCACAGGATTTGGCTGTGGCCCAAATCCTGAGCCAAATCAGACCTATTTGGAGTGATCCAGGCCTTGTTAATGTTGGGTTGAGAGCCCCAGATTTCTGCAGGTTGGGTTGAGCAGACCAGAGCCATCTGGGATTGTCAGGGGGCAGGGTGTAGGGTAGGAATGAGAGGAACACGTGAGAAAAAAGAGAAACAAACTGTGAAAAAGAGGGACTTACTGGGCAGCTCCATCTACATGGAGGCCTTTTCCACCAGGCCTCATCTCTTTCCTGCGTCTATGCTGGCTGGGATTGGTGGCATTTGGAATCCAACAATATTTTGACTGGCTACAGGTTTCCCACCCTTGATTTAAAGGGTGCGAGAAGTGATTCTCTTTTCTGCAGCAGTACTTGCACATTTCCAAAGTCCATTGATGATCTAAATTCATTCTTCTGTCAGTATAACATCCTAAAAATAGCAACTGCCCATGACATTAATTACTGAATTAATAACTTTGGTTCTGAAATGCATCTGTGTATATCTGTTAGTTACATCCAAGGTTTGTATGTACACATAGGCGTGAAATGTGGGGCAGGCTTGATAGAAGAAGAAGAAGAAGAAGAAGAAGAAGAAGAAGAAGAAGAAGAAGAAGAAGAAGAAGATGAGTAGTAGTAGTAGTTTGGATTTGATATCCTGCTTTATCACTACCCGAAGGAGTCTCAAAGCGGCTAACATTCCCCTTTCCCTTCCTCCCCCACAACAAACACTCTGTGAGGTGAGTGAGGCTGAGAGACTTCAGAGAAGTATGACTAGCCCAAGGTCACCCAGCAGCTGCATGTGGAGGAGCGGAGACACAAACCCGGTTCCCTAGATTACGAGTCTACCGCTCTTAACCACTACACCACAGAATGTGATTTGTGTCTCCTTCTTCAAAATCAATAAATAAACCAGAGTGTCAGAACCACCACCCAAAACCTCACAAAACACATGGTATTTGCACACTGTCTTCAACTTTCTGGCAACGTTCCTAGACAAAAGATAGACACCATCCAAAGTTTGTGGCCTGTATATTTGACAGAACCTGAGCAAAGGGGTCAGAGCCAGTCAGGTCATGGCAGGTGCACCAGGTTCTGCCCCACATTGGGAATGCCCATCATGTGTGACGAGGCCCGACACCTCATGCTCATGCCATTATGTGGTGCAATGAGGCCCAATGGGGGTCCGTTGCACCCTCCCAACAGGCCTTTCAGAGGGTGCAAAGGGGCCCCGTTGGGCCTTTTCGCACCATGTGACACATGTGACATGTTGGGTTGCCTGCCTGGGCCACCCCAGTGAAAATTGTGTGAGTGCATTGGCACCCAAGGCCCTGCATAGATGGTACCTATGGGTCATGGGAACAAAGACACCACTCCATTCACACAAGGTGCACTGCTTCAAGTAAATTGACTGCAGCAAAGCATGGGAGACCTTCCCCCCCCCCTTTTCATACTTGCTATTGGAAGTTTCCACTAATTAGTGGATATACTGCTGCTCTTTGAAATCCATTCGCCGCAATGGAAAGTACAAGTAATAATGAGAGAGATGGGTAGAGTAATTTATTAAGGGGTCCCACCTAAAGAAAAAAGAGAGAAAGAGAAAACATATCCGTCTAGACAATGGATGAAACTCTTTTAGAATTCACCCTTTAAGATGGCTTGGGCTTCTGGCATGATAATGAGCATAGCCAGCCCTGGTTGACTTCAACGGGAAATACAGGTATTGCATTTATCATTTCATAAGAACTGTCCCTTTGTGTGTGATAATATTTTTTTTCAGATTACAAAGACCATTTTTAAGCCTTTCACATGGAGAACTGAAATTGTAAGCAGCAGGAGATCTGGGTGGAGGAAGTAAAGAGACTCAAAGCCGCTAGAGCAACAGTGAGTTATTAAAATGATCAGCTACTCTATTTGGTGAATTTCACCTCCTCTAACCTATGGGGTACGGCGGGGGAGATTGTTGTGGTTCTACAAATGTAAATAGTTATTGGTGCTCTAAGCTCTTGTGAATGGGCAATTATTTCTTAGCATTTTCTCTAAAAGCTCATAATTTCCAAAAGCACCCAGTATTAGCTGTTTTATTACCTATCCTGACAGGTTAGAGATAAGCTCCCATAGAGTGATATCAGTACATAATGTGGTCTCCGAACAAATATGGAAGACACATCACATTGTGATAAAATGAGCCCACAGTATTATGGGTAATCAATTCAGAAAGGGTACACAATGTTCGGGTATCATTGGCAGGAAGAGGGAGGCATTACATTTTGTGAGTTAACAAATTATGCTCCTGTATTATTCCCAGCTGTCTTTCCAGTCCAGAATTATACAATGCAGTCTGCGTTGCTTTGTTTTTTAAGCTCGAAAATGTGAGCCTAAATCCTTTCCCACTTTCATCTTAGAGTACTCAAAATAATTTCACAGGCAATAGTATTTCTCTGCCAAGACATAAGTGGCTGGATACATAAAGATTGTCCCAGCTTTTAAATCTTAAAAGAGAAGTTTTATCTTGGCAAAGGGTAAGTTGACAAACAGAGGATTACTAATAGAGGTAAACAAGGTCCTTCAGACTTGAACATTACAAAAAGAACATACAAAGAGAATTATGTTATTAGCTTCTTATTTTTTTTTAAAAAAGCCAATAACTTTTGGATCATAATTTGGAATTTGACCCTTGGGAACAGCAGGTCTGAAGTGTGAACTGCAATTGATAAGGGGTTAGATAAGTGGCAGGTGGTTCCACTGATATACTTGTGGAAGGAAGGAAGATATCATAAAACTGTAGAGAACACATCACTACTCCTTGACCAGGAAAAGCTTTTTGAATTATGAACTTGCTCATCTTCACATTTCTTGCTAACCATAAGAACTGAAGACCTACATAGCCATCCCTGCTTGAAATCTCTCTCTTTTGCTAGTTCTTGCTCTCTCTTAAATTTCAAGTGGGTTTTTTCCCCAGAATGTCACATTCTGTACCAAAACCCTGTGAGAACTAAAACATGACAGCACAGGAGATGAAAAGGTGAAGAAAATGTTTATTTAAAGATCAACAAGTCCCAATGCTTCTAAATAAGCAGTAGTCCTTCACCAGGTTATGTTACTGCTGTTCAAAATTAGTTCTCTCCTCCTTTTCACACGTCCCAGAGGTACTTATTTCTACCAGTCAATGTGGCTCAATTAACTGGCTAGATGGGTCTCTAGAATGTGCGCAGCTACTGCAAAACTGGTGCTTTTAGAGGTCACTAATGGTCAGCCACAGGCACAGTATTATTTCCTTATATAAAAAGGTGTGGTGTTAAGAAGGAGCTATCTCACGTTAAATAAAAACAACTACAACAGAGCAGAAGTCGGAAGACTGTTGCTGTGTTCATGTCCTGCTTTTAGGCTTCCCATAGCCATCTGTTGTTGTTGTTGTTGTTGTTTAGTCGTTTAGTCGTGTCTGACTCTTCGTGATCCCATGGACCAGAGCACACCAGGCACTCCTGTCTTCCACTGCCTCCCGCAGTTTGGTCAAACTCATGTTGGTAGCTTCAAGAACACTGTCCAACCATCTCGTCCTCTGTCGTCCCCTTCTCCTTGTGCCCTCCATCTTTCCCAACATCAGGGTCTTTTCCAGGGAGTCATCTCTTCTCATGAGGTGGCCAAAGTATGGGAGTCTCAGCTTCAGGATCTGTCCTTCCAGTGAGCACTCAGGGCTGATTTCCTTAAGAATGGAGAGGTTTGATCTTCTTGCAGTCCATGGGATTCTCAAGAGTCTCCTCCAGCACCATAATTCAAAAGCATCAATTCTTTGGCCATCAGCCTTCTTTATGGTCCAGCTCTCACTTCCATACATCACTACTGGGAAAACCATGGCTATATGGACCATAGCCATCTAGTCGGCCCCTATCATAACAAGATGAACTAAATCTGTTTTTATCTGATCCAACATGGCTCTTGTGTTCTTGTGCCCTTTTTGTTACTGAAATATAGCCTACTGTACAACAATAGGAGCTCTGCCCAGTTGCCCCACCCACTTTCATCTCTAGCCACACCCACCACTACCATGTGATGTCTCTAGCCGCATGAGGGGACACAGCCTTCAGACTGCAAAGGTTTCCCCACCTCATTTTCAAGAAATGCAAGATCCTGCACCAGCAGGATCGGCTACAACCAAAATGTCAGTTAAATATTCATTATTTCAACAAACATCAAGCAGATGGGAGGGTTTAAGGATGTTCATGAGTCACAGAAATAAATACTAGGTGAAAATCCTGAAATCCCTCTGTTTCAAGAACACTCGCTCCATTCTAATGGCACTTTTGAACAGAAACTGAATATGGATCTGCTCCAGGTTTCCTTAATATATGTAAGATTAACCCAATGGGCCTCTAATGTCAACAAGGCTCTGCAGCGATGCTTCTGAGAACAGATTTGGATCTGACTAATAAGATTGTTAAAGGAAGAAATCAGAGAGTTGCCATCTGGAATACTTGGAACATTTCTTACATTACCTCAACAAGTGCCACATATTTTGTATTCCTTGTGGAAAGCTTACCTTAAAAATGCAGACGCCAAATGGCATTTGCCATCATTCTTCCTCTCTTAAAAGTTTCAGAAAAGAAGTTTAGATGCAAATAAAACCAACACACTATGGAGGCAAAATAGACAAATATAAAAATAGCCGCTTAGGGTCTCAAACTGGGTCTCATACTGTGGTAAGTTTTAGCCAGCTCCATTGCGTTGCCCATCAACAACCTAGTTTGGCCCCTTTGCTCAGCTACCAGTTTCAACATCCAATTATAACAAACTATTAGAATAGCATCCATTCCTATTTAGAAAGCCATTTGGGATGGACAACTTTAATGTATTTTGGGGGCTGTGCAAATATCTTCTTTGATCTACCAAGCCATTTGATATTTACATTTTATTGCAACATACCTAATTTTAGTCTCTTTTTAATCGGGTGGTCATTAGTTTTACCTTGCATTTAGGGTTTTAGCTTTAATATGATTGTCCCAGTGTTGATACTAGTTTTCTTTTTTTTAATTGATAATTGACTGCATTATTTTAAATGACTTGCATTTTAATTTCAGGTACCTTGATACATTTTAATGCTGGTTTTATATTTCATTGTGTGATGTCTAGAAGCTCATTTCATGAGGCACATGATGAACATAACAAATAAGTAATGAAGAGGCCCTTTGCTGAATGATCTTCGGTTTTACAATCCTAAGGGCACTGAGACCACAGGTGCATCAAACACTTTGCATGCACTGTTTTAGTCCAGACTTCAGTTCTATACTGTTTACAATTGAACCATTCTGGTTTTTATTCTCCCAATACCTTGATAGTCCTGAATGAGATAGAAACCATTTGGAACCTATGTTTGATGATAAAAAACGGATAGAGTATATTTGTGCTTGGATTGATCTCCACAGAGATCCTTGAACACACTGATAGATGTCTATTTTTATTCATGTCTTGTTTTGGAAAGCAGGATTCATGTAAAATGATTCACAGAGCTGTAAGAGATTTTTAGTGCACTCTTATCACTGAAACCTTTACAATTAAGTGCAGCACACTGAGATCTCTTTAGGATGCAGATAGGCAACCCTAAAGGGTGGTGCAGACTTATGAAAAACTCTCTGTAGCAGACCTGGAGAATTCTACGTACAACTGAAAATTGCCATTGTTGTTGGAATTAGGGCAGGAGTACTTAAGACACTAAATCCTCACATTATGAAAAACACAAGTTCTGTTATATGGGTTGGGCTCAGACAAAGACATCCTTTAATCCTATTGAAATCAGACAGACTCAATTAAATCACAACTAAGGGCTTGTACAAACTTTTGCTTGTCCCAAAGCATGGGTCCAAGCGGTTTCCCTTTTGCCCTGCTCCTTTCCCAGGGAAAACCTGCTCTCTGGGGCCAAATCGGACCAAATGTCAACCCAGAGAAAATGGAAATCACCATTTGTTCTGACTGAGCACTAAAGAACAGTTTTCCCTGGGAGAAAGCACTAGGACTAGAGGAAATGTGGGTGAGCCCTAACTTGCCCCATTGATTTAAATGTAACTAAGGCATTGAGGAACTTACCAGTCTCCTTCCATACTATAGTATATGACACAGTGGAGGTGAGTTATGAAAGACATTGGCTGTATTCAGGCACTCAATGTTTGCATGTGGGAATGAAGTGTGGAAGGGTGCATTCTAGGGTTGCCATATGTCCAGGAATTCCTGGACATGTCCTCTTTTGGGGGTCCTACATGTCCATTGGGGAGAATTTTACATTTTAATACAAATGTCCTGCATTTGGAGTTTATATATATATATATATATATATATATATATATATATATATATATATAAACTTTTTTGATGTGCAGGCGGTTCTGGTTCAGGCTCTGGCATGGGCAACCCAGGCTCTAGCTCTGGCACAGATGACCCAGGCTCTTGTTCAGACTCTGGCTCTGGTGTGGGCTTGGCAGCGGGGCTATCAGGCAGTTTTTATTTCCAAATGTTTACCTCTTAAAATATGGCAACCTTAGCACTTCATGTACTAGCATCATCTCAGATGCCTTTGCCCCACTGCATCCACCAAACCTTTCTGAAGGAGTATTTTTTTGAATGCTCAAGTGGATGAGCAAATAACCTCCTTTTAAACAAGCATAGAATGCAAAGATGAGGGCACATCTGGCCATGCACACCGTCCACACATTATTCTCTCCTCCCCACATTTTTTATATAAACTATAGTTGATTTAGCCTGGGTTTTCGCAAACAAATAAACAACTTTTTTGTTTTGTTTTGTTTTGTTTTGTTTTGGGGAGACAGGAGTATGGGGAGGGAGGAAAGTTATTATTTTCTGTCTTATTTTCCCCACTATCAGGTCAGTTTTAAAAGCACGGTTGAGTGTTCTTTTGTTCTCTAATTCTTTCATTTTCTAATTTGGATTCCATTTTCCACTGGCTGCTTGCATAGTTTAGCTCTGCTATAAATAACATGCACTATTAAGCCCATTAAAATACATTAAATTGTTTGCCCCCTAAAAATAACTACTGCTAAGATGTTTTCACAGAAAACATATATTTGGGCTGGTTCGCATAGCACCTATTTTACCCACAGCAGCAGAGCCGTCTAGATATACACTCACGTGGTCTGATGTAACATTATTATTACTATTATTATTATTATTATTATTATTATTATTATTATTATTAGTGCACCACCCTTCATCCATAGTTCTCAGGGCAGTTCACAGCATAAAAATACAATATAAAAACACAAAATGCATAATAGAACAAAGACGAGAACAAACCATTGACACTCCCCGCCCACCCCTCACAAATACACTTAAAAGGACATAAGGAGGGGTTTCAGCTGGAACTCACCAGAACTAAGTTCTGGCACCTCTCAGGTGGGCGCCATTGCCATTATAACAAGGGAGGTGTTCATGGTGAGTTCCAGCACCTCTTTTTCTACAAAAATAGCACTACATAAAATGCTTACCAACCCAAGATCTGGATGGGCTAAACCAGCCTAAAGTTGCAGCCTAAAGATGTACAATGAAGGCACCAGGTGAATCTCCCTGGGAAGAACATTCCACAGATGGGGAGCCACTGCAGAAAAGGCCTGCTCTTGTGTTGTCAACCTCCAGACCTCTTGTGAAGGAGGCACATGAAGAAGGGCTTCAGAGGATGATCTGAGGGTCTGGGTAAGTTCATATGTAGAGAGGCATTCCTTGGGGTACTGCAGTCCTGAGCCTGGTAACTCAGAAGCCACAGAAGCCACGTCGGACGTATGGCTGGCAAAAAATGTTCACAAACTGGAACACTCACTTCCGGGTTTGCGACGTTCGGGAGCCGATTTGCTTGACAACTAAGCTGTTCGACAACCAAGGTACTGCTGTACTTGTGTTGCCACCCTCCAGACTTTTATTGGGGGGGCACCCAAAGAAGGGCCTCACATGATAATCACAGGGTCCTGGTAGGTTTACAGTGGTACCTTGGGTTACAAATGCTTCAGGTTACAGACGCTTCAGGTTACAGACTCCGCTAACGCAGAAATAGTACCTCAAAGTTAAGAACTTTGCTTCAAGATGAGATCAGAAATTGTGCAGTGATGGCGCAGTGGCAGTGGGAAGCTAAAGTGGTACCTATTAGCTAAAGTGGTACCTAAGGTTAAGAACAGTTTCAGGTTAAGAACGGACCTCCAGAACAAATTAAGTTCTTAACCCAAGGTACCACTGTATATGGAAAGGGACTGGGTCACTATAATCAGTAATTTAAGGAGAAAGGAAGAGTGGCTAGGAAGAGTTACACCCTAGATATATGGTTGTCCAGGTTACGACAGTTGGGTACATTCTCAGGATGAGGAGGCTAGTGCTAAAAACCAGGGAAGAACAAAGTAAATCACAGCTGAACCACCAATGCTGTGAATTGTCAAGGATTGTCCTGTGCTTGGCCCCAAAAGGTGGCAAGGCTGGGCATGTAGCAACCATCTAAGAGGGGGAAATAGTCCACATTCAAAACAGCATTGTTACTCCCAACTTTGCACTTGGCAGCAGAGAAAGTTGAAAACAGCACAAACGAATTCTCAATATGAGTACTCGGCCATTTGCAAGTGAAGTGAGTCGACTGATAGTGTCTTGCCAAGGTAAAGGTTCCAAAAATTCTACATCTGGCATTGCTGCCATATGTAGATGTCACACACAGATGGCAAATACTTAAAAGATTTCTCCAATGGAAAAAGGCAACTGACTTCAAGTTTAATATTTTATCACAACGCACCTCAATGCACTTGCTTAAAGAAGCTATAGAAGATTTGCCACGACACAAAGACGTTCCACTTAACAGATTTTTTTAACAACAACAAAAAGGGATTTTAAAAGAGATTACCGTTTCAATTATTCTAAGTTACATCTTTTACAATGCAATTCTGTTCATGTCTACACAGCAGTAAATCCCGTTGAGTTCAGTAGGGCATATTTCCAGGTAAGTAGGTATGGGATTGCAGTCTTCATGGATTAAGCAGACTCCTGGTGGCTTTCCTCCCAATACAGTATTGCTTTTCAAGTCCAAGGTACAGAACTGCTACAAATGCAAACTCAAAGGTATAATTAGGAAGAAATAAAACTAATACCATAATTGTGTTCTTTTTGTTGGAAAGCTAAATTGTTCACAAAGAACACTTTGTGTGTGTGCAAAATATGATGCTCCATTTCACAACGCAGAATTTTCACTACAGGGGCCTCAGGAAAGAAAGAAAAAACCAAAAACAATCTATGCAGAAAGGTTTATAAAGCTTTTAGTCATTTTCATAAAGCAGCTTAATTAATGGAAATGTATTCATTTGACTACCTTTGTGATGAAAAAGCAATAATGGTTTTGATCAATCCTGGGAACATGCAAAGCAGATATTAAAAAGAAAAAGACAATAAAAAGGAAAACTAAAATACAAGCTCTACAGCAGCAGTTTTGTTGACATAATTATTTTGCCCTTTTAATGGTCTTTCGGAGATTAGGATCAGCATTAGTAATATTGTTAAAATGTGCACTTTTGAGAATGTTTCCATGGCAGATATTGGTGTCTCAAAATGTCATGCAAGTACCATGTGTCAAAATGAAAATTCTTAAAGAACAAACATTATAGGGTTGTTAATAACCAACGGGGGGGGGGGGAGGTGAACTCCTGAAGTTCCATTGCATTTACATATATAATAATCAATGTTAGTCACCTTCAAAGAAGACCCATTGAAATTGGCCCTTAATAATGTGAGAATGGGGCAGGAATGTGTGGAGAGGCAGACAGGTTTGTATTTTGGAAGTTTGATCTCTCTCTCTCTCTCTCTCTTTATTTAATGCCTTTAATAAAAACCTTTCTAAAACCCCACACCATTTTGAATGCATTTTGGTACAAGTATCTGGAAAAGCTCCTGATCAATGTAATGGAGATAATAATCCTAAATGTTCTTAGTAACCTAAGATTATTGGGGCTTCTTCCCATTGGGAAGCAAACAGATTTTAGACCAGAAGCATAATCTGACAGCAGGAGTTCGGGGCCAGCAGTAGTATCCTTCCAATAGGCCTTGGAGCCCTCTGCTGCTGTGATGCCAAAAACACAGAACAGTGGACACTACTTCTGGTTGCATTCCCACAAGTGGTAGCTAGTGTAAAGTCCAAAAATGGATGAGGCTGATCAACAGCAATAATGTTTCTGCTAGATCCAATTAGATTCAGCCACAGTTTATTGTGGCCCTTTTTACAGATATTAATATTGTACAGCAATAAGTAATTGGATGCATAAAAGTTGACCTCTTTTGGAATAAAAATTCTCCAGACCCATAATGATGTTTCAAAGCTTTACTAACCAGAACGTCATCACAACAGGTACAAAAAACTATGATGCTACATCCAAAAAGTTCTACAAAGCAGGTCACATCCAAGCATCATCTCTTCTTCTTAAATATATAACCTAATTACGATCAGAGCAGAAGTCACTGTTCTGTCCCTCACATCCAGCCTAAGGTTATGCAGCTCCTGGACAGGCTTCACTATCACATCCTTTGTTGCCTCTGTGAAGTCAAGAGAAAGACTAACAGGCTACTCCCTTCAAAACGGAGATTTGCAACTGAATACCCTCATGTGATCTAAGGTTAAACACTTAAATGAGTGCTAGCAGAGAACACCAACAGAAGAAGAAGAAGAAGAGTTTGGATTTGATATCCCGCCTTTCACTCCCTTTAAGGAGTCTCAAAGCGGCTAACATTCTCCTTTCCCTTCCTCCCCCACAACAAACACTCTGTGAGGTGAGTGGGGCTGAGAGACTTCAGAGAAGTGTGACTAGCCCAAGGTCACCTAGCAGCTGCATCTGGAGGAGCGGAGACGCGAACCCGGTTCCCCAGATTACGAGACTACCGCTCTTGACCACTACACCACACTGGCTCTCAGTTAATTATCAACCCAGATATAAACTCAAAGAGCTCTCTTCTTTCTTAGTATACTCCAATGGAATTTTCCAATGTTAAACCCTTCAGCAATACACGAACAGACATTTATCAATTTCAGTGTGCAGTTAAACAATTATACTCAACAACCCTTTGTCTTCTATACCATACGAGACAGCAAATATAATATCAGGTCAACTATAAGTATTAAAAATAATCTAGCCTGCTATATGTTCAAACAATGGGGTATACAGTAGGTCCATGTGGATTGCCAACTCATCACACATTTTCTGTGTTAACCCACCATATACATGGGGTCTATGTAAGAAAAAGAAGTTAAAATCCATGGCTCAAGGGAGCACCAAATAAGCTTTATAGAGCTGAACAGGCAGTCTCCCCTTTCACAGGAGTGAAAAGATCTTCAGCAGCAACAATGGGTGGTAATATTGCCAATAAGGATTTTTTATGACATGTTTTGAAAATCACTGTATAATGTTAGACTTGCAGTAAATCCCTCAGGATCTAACTGCTCTCATTAAAACTAGTGATTATTTACTAGTGACACTAATCTAGATTGGAGCAAGATCATGCCCCAGGCGCTACCATTCTTCTTTAGGGAAGAACCTTGTAGAAGAGAATAGAGGATGTAAAATGAGGTGCTTATTCTACACAATTTAATTCAATATGTTTTTTAAAGAAGATGCCCTTGAAGCTATGGAATAACTCGCCTTACACAAACACAAAAAGTGAAAAATGAAAGCAGGCACAGAGAGCATGCATTTTCCCATTGCTAGGATGTATGCACAGTTTGGATTGGTATATTGTTTTCTGGAAATACTGGGCCGGGTGTGATTTGTGATATGGGCTATGATTACTGCTGAAGGTTTTGTTTTTACACTAGTATATGGATTTGGACTAGGTTTCTACCATTAGACATAAATGTTAGCAGAAGTGTTTGCTACCAGTCAGAAGTTAGGGAAGAGTTGCATAAAACAGTCATTTAAAAAAATCATTCAACAAACTTTGTAAATCTTCTCTATGTCCTTTTTTTGTTCTGTCTGCTGAGTCATTTCCTGGTTGCTATTCTTTCAACCTATGCCTCCTCTCTGTGCCACTGATATATTCCCCCTGTCTGATTTCCTTTATCTCTCCCTTAGTTCCACCACATAGGATTGCTAACCTATGGGGAAGAAATGGCCTGCCTGAATTAATGGCCTCTGGACCAGATTCCAGAATTGTGAACAGCTATTATTTTTGGCCTGGTTGCTTCCTCCAATAGTATAAACCATTCTTCTCCATCCTGGTTGTCCATATATTTGAGAATACAACTCCCATGAGCCTCAGCCAGCATGAACATCTGGAGGGCATCAGATTGGCAAAGGCTGCTGTAAGCAAAAAAGTGGATGAAACAAAGCATGGGTTGCCAGTGTTGGCCAAAGTAGACCCATCAGCCCCAGCCATTGTGCCCATTGGTCAGGGATGATGGGAATTCGAAGTTCAGCAGCATTCTTGCTCTACCAGCCATTCAGAAATGACTAGAGTGTGAACGGCATTGTGCTTGTATACAAAGAGGGAGCTGAGGTGGTAGCTGAAAAATAATCTAGTGCTATGCTATGCTATGCTATGCTATGCTATGCTATGCTATGCTATACTATGGGACACGGATGGCACTGTGGTCTAAACCACAGAGCCTAGGGCTTGCCGATCAGAAGGTTGGCGGTTCGAATCCCCATGACGGGGTGAGCTCCTGTTGCTCAGTTCCTGCTCCTGCCAACCTAGCAGTTCGAAAGCACATCAAAGTGCAAGTAGATAAATAGGTACCGTTCCAGGAGGAAGGTAAATGCCATTTCCGTGCACTGCTCTGGTTTGCCAGAAGTGGCTTAGTCATGCTGGCCACATGACCTGGAAGCTGTACATCGGCTCCCTCAGCAGTAAAGTGAGATGAGCACCGCTACCCCAGAGTCGTCCACGACTGGACCTAATGGTCAGGGGTCCCTTTACCTAAAGGTCAATTTACTGAACACCTATTTCTTTCAGGTGCACTTTTTTTGGTACCAATAATATAGGCAAAGTACAGAAATATAAGGCACCTGGG
Organism: Podarcis erhardii; assembly: GCF_964252035.2. Taxonomy (NCBI): domain Eukaryota; kingdom Metazoa; phylum Chordata; class Lepidosauria; order Squamata; family Lacertidae; genus Podarcis; species Podarcis erhardii. The sequence goes on from NC_138508.1 coordinate 90,042,847, forward strand.
ATTCTGAGCCAGGATTTTAGCAGCTACCATTTTACTTCCTGCATCACCCATACCATGAAATGGAGCCTCTGGCTTGCTATCTGTTGTCCTTGGGCATCATCCATGCATTTGGCTGGAAGCAGGTCCTTCTGCTTCCTGACTCAGCAATTGCCAGCTGATGCAAGGAGCTGATTGTGTTTCACCTTCCTCTGCAGAGCCTTGGACAGTTTGGGCAGTGTCAAATGTATTCAAAGGAAAGAAAGTGGAATTTTTAAACATCTGTTTTTATTTATAAGAAGAGGAACAATGGGCCATCAAGCCAATAGATAACTAAGTGTGATCCAGATGCACAAAGTATGCATACATACACAAAAGTTGTTGAGCTTTTTTCTTTTAGCTATTTTTAAGGGAAATTGGCAAAAATGGCACTGCTTCCAACTGCAGTATTCCAGGTATGTCTGGGAAATTCTGGATGTATGGCAACCCTAGGTATGCATGAATAACAGGTAGTTGGTCGGTGTTGTGCATGCCACCAATATATAGCTTTCCCACTTCAAGCATAGGTGCTTAAGCAAAAACAACTTCTTATATGTGTGTGTTCAATGCAATTGGAGCACTGCGTTTGGGAGGCCTTACTGTGTGATATGCCACAAGCAGCTTCAGTCCAAGCACCAGCTATGAATGATGACACATTCAGGGTTATGTGATCCATAGGCCACAAAGTAAAGCTAATTGCTTACAGTCAGAAGGTAGTAGAAATAGTAGTAGTAGTAGTAGTAGTAGTAGTAATTTTATTTATATCCTGCCCTCCCCAACCGAAGCTGGTCTCAGAGTGGCTAACAACCGTAAAAATAACACAGTTAATAAAGCGCGTTCTCCAATTAAATGAGCGCACGTGTTGCGGTGTGGGCCGCTTGGCCAGCCCTATGGTTGCCAGGCAAGTTAATGGTTGTTGCCTGGTCCTTTGATTGGATAACCGGGTTGCTGGGGCAAATTGTATGTTGCAAATTGGGTGGGTGGGACCATAGTCTTTAAATATTGGGGCACTCTGGTTTCTCTTTCTCTTTGCAGAGTGCATCGGATCACCCGCCCGCCCGTCCTCTTTCCGGTTGACCTTGCTTTGCCTGTCATGGGGTCGTCTGCCTTGGTGCAGGGGCCTAGTAGGAATTTTGCCATTTGGCTGATCGGTCGTGCCATTTGGTTTTTGCCTACTACTTAGCAATTCGTCACAACTTGTAAGGATGTGGTTAGGCATAGGTTATAAAATGCTGGTGGTGGAGGGGTCAGGATAGGCTGTGCCTGCCCCTCCAATGGTGCTGGAAGGGAATTCCGTTAAAGGAATCCTGGGGCTTGCCACGATTTCGTCCAATCCCTGTCATGGGACCAAGGCCGGCAAGCCGTGGGGAGCTGCTGGGGTGAGCGGCGTGGGTCTGACGCTTAGCTCAAATGATCCCCAAGTTTGTCTTTCCCTTCTACTGGCTACCGATCGGACCTCGGGATGTCAGTTCTGTCCCAGGCGGGGGGACAGATAGTCATAACCAATGTCTAAACAACCACTCACTGATTTTGTATTTTAATAAAGTTGTGGCCAAAATAGTGCCCAAAAACCAAAACTAAAATTACGTGTTATATGTGAAATTATTTGAGGGGTGGCCTGGGGACCTACACACGCAACACAGTATTGCTTTGTAACGATTTGTTGGGTCTCTGGACCATAATAAAGGTTGATGATGATGACACAGTTAACATAAAATCGCAATCAATTAATTGAAATACATTCTAAAGTCAATTCATTCTAAAATCAAGTCAGAGTCAAATTAATGGCAACCATTGGGCTAGAGTTCTATGAGGATTACAGAAGGAGAGAGGGGGTCAGACTGTGCCTTGGCCAAAGGCCTGATGTAACAGCTCTGTCTTGCAGGCCCTGCGGAAAGATGTCAAGTCCCACAGGGCCCTAGTCTCTTGTGACAGAGCATTCCACCAGATCAGGGCCATGCCCGAAAAAGCCCTGGCTCTGGTTCAGGCCAGCCTAACCTCCCTGTGGCCCAGGATCCCCAAGATGTTTTTATTTGAAGACCATAAGGTCCTCCGTGGGACATACCAGGAGAGGCGGTCCCATAGGTACAAGGGTCCTAGGCCGTATAGGGCTTTAAAGGTTAAAACCAGCACCTTAAACCTGATCCTGTATTCCACCGGGAGCCAGTGCAGCTAGTATAGCACTGGGTGGATGTGATCCCGTGGCAAAGACCCTGTAAGGAGTTTCTGGGTCAGTCTCAAGGGCAGCCCCATGTAGAGTGAGTTACAATAATCAAGTCTGGAGGTGACCGTCGTATGGATCACAGTGGCTAGGTCATTTTTCAGATGGAAAAGAGGATGCACTGCTTGTGCAACTTTCTCTGCTATTGTTCTTCCTCCTTAGCTAGTTGGGCACGTCTAGCATAGCAGTGGCTGAAAGGTATTTGATAATCAAGCATCATCCCATTATGCCATGTGATGGGGTGGAGGGCTATGCACCTGTTCAGTCAGTTGGGATTCTGTAATACAACTCACAAATGAGCTAGAGTTCAACAGGCACAACTATTCATCAATGTCCAGATTTGAATTGCCACACTAAAACAGCAAGATTGTTATAATGTTTGCTCACACAACAACAATGGATTTAAGCTGTTTCACCCCAGCTAAACTGGAGTGAGATGCCTCATTTTAGAATCAGAAGATGGGAGGAGGAGAAAGAGATTCTGATCTGCTGTAAGGAACAAGAGAGGAGTAACGTACATCCTCTGCTCTCAGAAGGAAACCACATGTTTTGTTCTACTAATTTCTAAATAACCGAGTGCCTCTGCTTGTCTTACATAAATTGATAGGCCTATTATATTTTTTTTGTGGAGAGGGAGCTGGGGTAGCCAGCACATTATCAGGAAAGGTCTTGGCATATATCAAAATCTTCTGTTTCTCTGCCACTTACAAATTTGCTGCAGAGACACTAGAATGGCAAAAGAGCAAGAATATTGGCCTCCAGGGTTGCTTTGGAGCTGTCAGACTAAGGAATTATGTGCCATGAGTTAGGAATATGGAGAACAGGCTGGGGTTGCATGATTTGTATGCCACTAAGTTATATATTCAGTGATACTACCAGCCTTACATTGGAAATATGTATGAATGAAAGTGGAGAGCAGTGTGCACCCCTGTTATTTAAAAAAAGGATCTCGAAAGCAACAGATTAAAAACTATTATTATTATTTATTGAATTTATAAACCGCCTTTCATCGAAAGATCTCTGGGCAGTTCACAAGATAAAAATACAGGGGAAAGGTTATGAATAGTTAAACAAAACAAAAACAAAACCAACGAAAACCTTCCCACAAGCACATTTTAAAGTCCATAGAATCTTAAGCAGCCAAAGGCCTGGTTGTAGAGAAGCATTTCGTCTGGCACCTAAAGATGTATAAAATGAAGATGCCAGACAAATCTCCCTTGGAAGAGCATTCCACCAATGGGAAGCCATTGCAGAAAAGGCCCATTCTCATGTTGTCACCCTCCGAACCTCTGGTGATCACAGAGCCCAGGTTGGTTTATATAAGGAGAGGCAGTCCTGAATCATTTGAGGCTTTATAGGTCAAAACCAGCACTTTGAATTGGGCCCAGAAGCTAATTGGCAGCCAGTGCTGTTAGACCAGTATTGGTGTAATATGCTCAAACCATCTTGCCCCAGTCAGTATCCTGACAACCAAATTCTGGATCAGCTGAAGTTTCCATAGCATCTTCAGAGGTAGGTCTACATATAACGTGCTGCAGTAAACTAACCTGGAGGTTACCTGAGCATAGACAACAGATACAGATAGGTAGCCGTGTTGGTCTGCCATAGTCAAGACAAAATAAAAAAATTCCTTCCAGTAGCACCTTAAAGACCAACTAAGTTAGTTCTAGGTATTACCTAGAACTAACTTAGTTGGTCTTTAAGGTGCTACTGGAAGGATTTTTTTTTATTTTGTCATAGACAACAAATGTTAGGCTTGTCGGGCTTGTCCTACACTCGAGTAGGACCCTGGCAGAGACACATGCCCGACTGGCATGTTCTCTCCCTCCTGGTCAATCATTTGGGAGCTTCAGAAGCATAGCTGTCAACTTTTCCCTTTTCTTGTGAGGAATCCTATTCGGAATAAGGGAAATTCCCTTTAAAAAAGGGAAACATTGACAGCTATGTTCAGAAGCTTTCTTCATCCCGAACATCACAGCGACCGATGCCAACCGACATCGGCACACTTAGGGATCCACAGAGTTTCCGCAGTTGCATAACAGACCTCAGCAACTCATCATTTGGGCTAATCTACTTTATTTACATATAAACACACACGGAGCACTGCTCCCTCTCTTTCTAGCATCAGACAGCAAAGAGAAAAAGAACAAAGGACAATAATCCCACTTCATGGAACGCAGTAACACAAACATCCTGTCTCCATCACATCCTATTCTGTGGAGTCAAAACATACACTGTCATGTGAAAGACAACAATCCCATAACTGTAATCATGGAGCAGGAATTCTAACAAGACTATCCCTGTCCAGATAGGGGTGCGGCTGGGCCACCAGCTGAAGCTGATGGAGGGCACTCTGTGCCACTGAGGCCACCAGAGCCTCAATCAACAGCAAAGAGTATAATAATACCCCCAAGTTGCGTACCCACTCCTTTGGAGGAAGGGCAGAAAACCTCCCAGCCATCCAGTCTAGGGAACCACCCACTAACAGTGCCTCAATCTTATCTGGATTGGGTTTCAGTTTGTTGGCTCTCATCCAGTCTGTTATCTAGGCACAACACCAGTCCAGCATTAATCACCTCACTGGCCCTTCCTGCTAGTTTTTACCAGCCATGACACAAGTCATGACACCTTTGTCCGCATCCTCAAGCCATACCAACTGAAACTCGTCCAGCACAATGGGACTAGATTGTGCTCCAGACACACCTTGAGATTCATCTGCTATAACAGTGGTGTCAAGATCCCGGTGGAGACAAGCGGTTTTATCCTCAAAATGCTTTGCAAAAAAAGTCACAGAGAGCTGCTGTCAGTTCTGCCACCTCCTTCTGTTCTTTGCACTACTTGGAAAAGCTCTGCTGGATGCCACAATGAGAATGCAACAGAGGCAGCAAAGTAAGCCTTCTTTGCATCCTTCACTGCCATATCTCACCAGTGTTCCACTGCATTCAACCAGATTTTTCCTCCACTTGCATTCGAGCCATCTCCCAGTTGTTCCCTTGCCCTATGCTCTGGAGTATACCAGGGAGCCAAACGGACTCAGCAAAATGGGAAAGGGTGCTCAGGGGCAATCATGTCAACAGCCTGAGCCTTTCACTTGTTCCACTTGTTCCACTCTGGTGAGGAATAGTACTAAGTGCTTGTGAAAAACTTTGCGACTTCAAAAATGTATCAGTGATCACAAAGATGGCTTGTTCTTTGTGAAAACTCAGAATGTGTGAAAATCCTGAGTGACAGTGTATTATCACTACCTCTATAGTTGCAAAAGGCATGTCTCTATCAAGTTTGTGAATTAGCTTTCCTTCAGATTGAGAAGGGAATAATCAAGATGTTTTATGGCAATGTGGAATTTCTTCAAGCTGTGGATTTTGTTAATTAGATCCATAACCTCTGGGTACTGTTTGAATGTAATCTCTGTGTAGGAAAGGATGCCAAGCCATTATGGTGTTTAGTTGCACAATTTGACCATAAAAAATGATTACAATCTATATTCAGATTTCTGCCATTTATATTCATAGAGGTGCATCAGAACAGCACCTGAAGACAATTATTTAATCTACCCAAACAAACAGACAGACAAATGAATTGCAAAAGACTGGCCCTTGTCAAAGGTGTGGATTGCTAACTCTCCTTTTACATACTGATGAACATGACAATGTTTGCTGATCATTTTTGTAGGTTCGTCAAAATCAGCACCGCGGAGCCAGACTTTTAATTTTTAAACTGCATGTTGTGGAACACTAGAAAAATAACAATGGAAGCACATTTACTCAGAAATACAGCCCCTTCCATGCATTCAAACAATGCATGTGGGCATGAATTGTGGAAAAAACCAAGCAAGTCAGCGATCCTGTAGATGCAGTGCCCCCAAATCTGCCACCTCCAAGCTTCCCTGAAGCAGGATTCTTCACACAGCGAGATGAAACAAACTAATAAAGGGCCTGGAGCAAGTCCACTACAAGTAAAGTTTAGAAAGGTGGTGTGTGTTTTTAGGGCGGCGCGCACGTTACTTTAGGGAAAAGTAAGGGAATACATGATGTGGAGAAAACGGGCATTAGAACCCAAGGTCACCTACTGAAATTGAATGGCAGGAGATTCAAGACAAAAGGAAGTCATTCTTCAGACAGCACACAGTTTTTAGTAGTATTATCAGTAATCATTGATTGGATTTCTTACCCATCCTTCACCATAAGGTCTCAGGGCACATTTCAGTAGGTACTGTAAAAGTAAAAGATGAAGGACCCCTGGATGGTTAAGTCCTGTCAAATTTGACTACAGGATGTGATTCCCATCTTCGCTTTCAGGCTCAGGGAGCCGGCATTTGTTCAGAGACAGCTTTTCTGGATCTTGTGGCCGTCATGACTAAACCTCTTCTGGCACAACAGGACACCATGAAGAGTGCTAGAGTGCATGGGAACGCTTTTTACCTTCCCACCGCAGTGGTACCTATTTATCTGCTCGCACTGGTATGCTTTCGAACTGCTAGGCTGTCATTTGAATAATATAACAGTGTCAAATTAAAATCAGTTGAACCAGATTTCAAGACTTCACAATCAGAAGTCTTAAAAATATATCTCTTGCATGGAAAAAGCCAAGGTAAACAAGGTAAATGGTGAGTAGCACAGGGCTGGAAATAGTCCTTTCTCGAAAAGAAAAATTACCTTTGCCTAGGCCACATCCGTTTAAAGCACTTTGGACTTCTGTTCACCTCGTGGAGCTACAATTCTCAGAGTAGCTTAGCAAACAATCCCTCTTCCCAGGGAGTTCTGGGAGCGGTAGCCATGTAAGGGGAATAGGAGGTCTCCTAACAATTCTCAGCACCCTCAGCACCCTCAGCAAACTGCAGTTCTCAGGATCTTTTGGGGGATGTTGTGATGCTTTAAAGTGTTAGCATAGTGCTTAAAACATATACTGTAGATGGCACCTAAGAAGCTTCCAAACTTCTGCCTCTTTCTTAAGATGCTTAGTCTTTATATTTTAGGTGGGTGTGAGCTTATTGTACCATTGTGAAGCGACTGTGAGTGATCTGTGTATTTTCTTCCCATTAAGCATCTGTAACCCCCTCGGCTACAGTGCTCTGTGATGTCAAAAGGACCCGTGGGAGAAGGTACCTCATGATGTCTTGTTCTGATCTTCAATTTAAGTATGGGGATACAGGGAAGTTGGCTATTGAGTGCTGGAGATTGGTGTGCTGACTTTTAGTTTTAAAAGAAGTCCTTTCTTTAAAAAAACCCACAAAACTTTGCACAGTGAATTCTTTGAAAACTTTTATTTTAAAACAACAAAACAACAACAACAACAAAGAGCTATCAGCTAGGTGCACAGTAAGCACAGCCTGCTTACTGGACATCTTGGTGAGGGGAGAGACTCCATCAGGCAAGGCCTCCTTCCACCTGCCTTGCCCCACCCCCTGGCCCTGGGTCTCCTCATAAGGAAGCTGTGCCTGGAGGAAGAACTGTGAGGGGAGAGACTCCATCAGGCAAGGCCTCCTTCCACCTGCCTTGCCCCACCCTCCAGTCTCTGCTTCTCATTTTGTATTGTATTATGTTGTGCACTGTGGTTTGCTGTTGTTTTATTGATTGGAGTTTAGAAATTACTTGTTGTAACTGTTGAGTAGATTTCTGTTTAATTTTGAAATGCTGATATTTAATATTATTCTATATTGTTTTAATGAATGTTGAATGTTATTTTATTTGCATATTGTATATTGTATTATGCATATTGTCTTATTTAGATGATGTTAGCCGCTCTGAGCCTGGCTTTGGCTGGGGAGAGCGGGATACAAATAAAAATTTATTATTATTATTATTATTATTTCAAGAAATGTGGGAACCCAGGAAAGCTGACCCCTGGATATCAAAGGAATGCCACTCACAAGCACCCCTTGGTCACCTTGACACTAAAGCAAAGCACCTCTCTCTTGAGAATTTCACCAAAAAGTCCCTTCCCTTTTGATAATTTTTCAACTGAATTTCTTTCCCCATAATTTGATGGAGAACTGTAGTGTGGAAACCACAGGACAAATTTTCAGCACAGCACTAGTTATGTTCACAAACTTGGATAACTTTAAAAGGGAATTCGAAAAATCCAGTGGCTCATGCTGGATATGAATATGATGCCTTTGAATACTGGTGTCTGTCAGGAGCCATGCTGTGTCACTAGAGCTGCAAAACTGATTCCATGTGGTCACCTTGGACACTGATTCTGGGCCAGAGGAGCAAGGATAGAAATTGCAGATATCAGAACACACTAGGGTGGCTGTGGAACATATAGCATACAGAACTATTCCTGCTACTCCCCAAAAGAGGTAGAGATATGTGGTGATGGTAGGTGACTCCCTACTGTGGGGGACAGAGACAGTAGTGTGTGGAGGAAACTGGATGTCCTGGGAGGTGTAATGTGTTCCAGGTGAAAAGATTTGCAACATGATAGAGAAGTTGCCAAGTCTTATAAAGCCTACTAACCACAACCCCTTCTTTCTTATTTGAGCAAGTAGAAATGATACTGCGAGACACAGCCTTCAACATACAGCACAGGACTATGAGACTGGGTAGGAAGCTGAAAGGCCTTGGGACACAGGTGTCCCCCCCAACACTTCTGTTGAAGGTCATGGTCCAGGAAGAGAGAGAAAAATACTGGAAGTAAACCACAGGCTGCACAGATGCTGTCATCAGGAAAGGTTTGGGCTCATGGACCATGGTCTCTTGTGTATTTGAGGAAGGACTTTTGGCAAGAGGTGGTTTGTACCTTACAGCAATTGGTAATACAGTGGTACCTCAGGTTACATACGCTTCAGGTTACATACGCTTCAGGTTACAGACTCCGCTAATCCAGAAATAGTGCTTCAGGTTAAGAACTTTGCTTCAGGATGAGAACAGAAATTGTGCTCTGGCGGCGCTGCGGCAGCAGGAGGCCCCATTAGCTAAAGTGGTGCTTCAGGTTAAGCACAGTTTCAGGTTAAGTACGGACCTCTGGAACGAATTAAGTACTTAACCCGAGGTACCACTCTAATGTACTTGCTCTTGTACTCTTGTCTTGCAAAACTGTTCAGGAAAGCTTTAAATTCTGAGGGATGGGACACAATATTGCAGATGACATGGGAACACCTGGAGTTATAGCTTCAGTGATGCACAGGAAACTGAGATGGTGCTATAGAAACCTGGTAAAAGGCAGGAAAAAAGCAGCCCGAGGGCATGACTTGTGGTTTCAGTAGCATCTATACTAATGCACAGAGTATGGGAAACAAGCAAGAAAAATTTGAGCTCTTAATACAGGATAATAGGCATTATTTAAACCTGGTCAGATAAGACTCATGATTGGAATGTAGAAATTGAGGGGTAGCTGTTCAACAGGGGAAGATGTGTGGACTCTACTTCACTAAAGGTTTTGAAACAGAGGTTGGATTGCCATCTGTCATGGATGCTTTGAGATTTCTGCATTGCAGAGGGTTGAACTAGATGTCCAACTCTATAATTCTATGATTGCATGATTCTCAGATTTTCCAGTAGGATTCGTTGTGCATTCAACTGAACATGCAAAGAATTTCACTTCAGATTCTCCCCCTTAATGTGGGGAGGCTGGGGAAAAGAGCCAACAAGGTTGAATGGAGGGATACACATACACACAGCATGACAAATGTCAGGAAATGTCTAAACTCTGTCAGTTTCTTTCAGTTACAGATAGGTAGCCGTGTTGGTCTGCCATAGTCAAAACAAAACAAATTCCTTCCAGTAGCACCTTAAAGACCAACTAAGTCAGTTCTTGGTATGAGCTTTCGTGTGCATGCACACTTCTTCAGTTTCTTTCAGTTTATGGTTTGAACTTGAAGAGTCTCACTTCCTCATACAGTTACAAACTGTTGTTTGGTCACATGTAGCCTTCCACCATTAGACCCATTGGAGAAACTAAGCCCTTAGGTCCCCCTGCATCAGAGGCTAGGGAACCTGATACTTCTAGATTTTGTTGAACCACAACTAGCATCAGCTCCACCAATTATGGCCAATGTTCAGGGATGCTCAGAGTGGTAGTCCAGCAACATGTGGAGGTCTCCTGGTGTCTGCCCCCCACCCTACAGGCTTAAAAAATGTATGATACAAAACAGAAAATCTCTGAGAAAAATAAGTTTTGCGAGGTGACTTAATATGCTCTTTCCATCTGCAATGGCTCTATTGTGAGCCTGTCTGTTGCTTTCACAATGCACTGTAGGAAAAGTAACACTTGAACATTGCAGGGGATGCATTTTAATTGCTTTTATTATGTACTATACTCTAGCATCAGAAGTGAACATTTAACTACTATGCTATTTTTATTAGATGTTCATGTAATTTATCCCAGGATATGAATTCAGAGAGGTGTCAAGTCTTTGAGATATTAAAATATAGGTGATATGAATTCCACCCACACAGTGTTGACTTCACATAGAGTGGACAGGAAGCATAGCAGAGGCTTCTAATATTGTGTACCTGAGTGATTCCTTAATATGGCATACTTTCAATTCACAATGTGGCATAACACAGATCACTTGGTGCCACAGCCCCATTCATTCTATGTACAGCCAAATGCAAGAGCTCAAAAGAAAGAATGTCCAGTGGTACCATCATGGATAACATTCATTAGGACATTTGCTGAGGATGCTTTCCAAAGTGGTGTGTTTTAGGGATGTGAACTGCAATTGGATCCTGAATCCCAAGCTAAGACAAGGATTTTGTCTGACATGAAGTGGGATTTGTACAAAGCAGCATGAATTAGACCAGGGTATCTTGACAATCCAAAGATACAGAAGTGTAGATTTTGGGGGCGAATTTCCTAAAAAAATCCTCAAAAACTTAATTTTTTATGCTTTTGCAAAAAAGAAACATGCTGAACAACTGTGGCCCAAAAAAGAGAGAGCTCAACAACTTTTGTGTCCGGATTTTCACTATGGCAACCCTACCACCGAAGGAGCATGACGTTTCCCCTCCCTACCACTTCATACACCCCGATCTGGTAGTATTAACCTAAAAAAATAGCTATTTCTCAGCATCTAGTATGCAAATTGACTTGTTCATTATGACAAAGGTTCTCTCTCCCCTGTCATTCTCTCTGATCATGATGTCAGAATTGCTTTTGAGCTTGTGAATGAATTCCATGGATGACATTAATTGAATGCACGACACGCTTGAACTCACCTAAATTGTCTCATCTGTACAGGCGTAAGTGTGTGAGCACGTGTAATAGTATTTCTGGCTTTCGTTGCAGCAAGCAAAGTCAGCTCTGCCATGCTTATTTCTATCTCGCTTATCTTTGTCCTACTTGCTCTAAATTGTTTGGTATTCCAGTTGGACCACTCTGTGTCTCTGTCACTATAATAGCTCTTAGGAGATAAGCATGGCATGATGAGGATTGAAGATGACTCCAATGACTGTGGATGTGCCCCCCTAAGTAGCCTCAAACCATCAATATTATTGACCTTGGTGGGTGAATCATTTTCTTCTTGCAGTACAGCTGAATGTGCCACAGATTTAGAGTACAGAGTGACTCATCTGATGGCAGATTTACCAGGGAAAGAAGTAGAAGAGGAATCAGTTTTGTTCAGAGAGAATCAGAAATGGGGATTAGCTGCTATTCCTTCTCTGCTCACAGCAAATATGGAGTGTTTAAGAGAACAGGAGCTGGGATTTAATGACTAATATTTCCTTGAATGAGAATAGGAAGCAATCTTGAATAACAGTCTTGAAGACATCTGTAGCAGTTTAGCCCAATGAATTTGCCCAATTGGAACAAAGTTAAAGAGTCAGGACAGAAAGAGAGAGAAAGCCCAGTAAACAAATCATGAGGATCATGGCTGTGGAGCAAAGAGTTAATCCTCTCCTCCCAAAATGCAGCAGTCCTGATGAAAATTGCACACCCACAATCTGTATTAATTTTTAGAAAGCTCCTGTGTAGATAGGCTTTCAGTGTATATATTTAAGATTGTTTTTAATTGTGAACTATTCTTATTTTACAGATAGGTAGCCGTGTTGGTCTGCCATAGTCAAAACAAAACAAATTCCTTCCAGTAGCACCTTAAAGACCAACTAAGTCAGTTCTTGGTATGAGCTTTCGTGTGCATGCACACTTCTTCAGATAATCGTATCTGAAGAAGTGTGCATGCACACGAAAGCTCATACCAAGAACTGACTTAGTTGGTCTTTAAGGTGCTACTGGAAGGAATTTGTTTTGTTTATTCTTATTTTGTTTACTTAGCATTTATTTGCCCTCTTGTACATTTAGAAATCCAAAGACCAGTGATGACTCTGCTCTATTCTTTCCCTCTCACAAAAAGTGTGAGTTTGTGTAAGCATTTCTTTCTTTCTTTCTTTCTTTCTTTCTTTCTTTCTTTCTTTCTTTCTTTCTTTCTTTCTTTCTTTCACATTGCATCTTCTTTCTCAATAGATAATTGGATTAGGAAACATCTGGCACCATCCCTAATGTTCTTATTCCTGAAAGAAATTAAGTGGATTAAGCAGACTGTCCTAGTTGTGTGTGTCCTCCCCGCCCCTTTTCACAACTGGAATATTATATTCCCCATTTTAAGTAAGCAAAAAAATTAAAATAATGAATTGAGGAAATCAGTTGAATGTCTGCACTTTTTCCCAGGTAATGCTGTATAGCAGGCAGGCCATGGGCCTCTCTATGTTTGCAAATACAAGCTACCTTATACTGAAGCAGACCATCTATTTTGGTATTGTCCACACTGATAGAAACTCTCCAGGGTTTCAGGCAGGTGCTTCCCCCAGTCCTACCTGGAAGCGCCAGGGTTTGAACATAGGATTTTCTGCATGTAGGACAGATGATCTAGCTACAGTCCTTACCCAGTGGTAGAATGAACCTAGTGGATCTCATGTGGAAGGAATTTATGAAGCTGCCTTACACCAGTCAGACTAATTCACTATTGTCTACAACAAGCTTCCTCAACCTTGGTCCTCCAGATGTTTTGAGACTACAATTCCCATCATCCCTGACCACTGGTCCTGCTAGCTAGGGATCATGGGAGTTGTAGGCCAAAAACATCTGGAGGGCTGAGGTTGAGGAAGCCTGGTCTACAATGTCAATTGTATGCCTCTGTCAACTCTGGCAAGCTGGTGTCAAATGTATCTGCTTTCCTTTGGACCACATCTGTGAGGCTGAGAAGGGGGGGTCTTGTTGTCAGGGCAGCCCAGGACCTCCATATACACTGCCCAGACTTGTGTCCAAGGGAGGTCGCTTTGGTGTTGCTAACACAGCAGTTTGACTTCACCCCTGGAGGTTTCTCAAAGCAGACAGTGGCTTTCTAGGGTTCTGACACAAGAACAGACTTTACAGCTTTGGGGTAGGTAAAACAGGAATCACTTAACTCCCGCTAGTGTTTTGCTTCAATCATTCTGAACATTGCTGATGCATGAGAGATAGCACTGGGAAGCAAAGCTGGCAAATTTCAGACAAACAGGTCCATTCAGAAAGCCTTGTGTATGGAGTCTTTAAAGCTGATTGCAGGTGGGGTGGAGGGATAAGCAAGAAATATTTAAAAACTCAGAACCACAACTAAGAAAGGAGTATAACACTATACTCAAAATTTAGCACAAACGCAAGCAACATGGAAAACAACAACAATGGAAATCAAATCACAAAATTGGGCATATTGTTTATTGGTCAACTGAAAACGATTGCAGAGGATGGAAGGAACACCCTGATCTGAAGGCAAAGGTACCGAATGCACAGAGAGAAAACCATGTGTAACGTCATAGACCTCTAACCAGGAATTAGGCCTGGGTGATACATGCCACAGGGGTATGCCACGAGTGAAACCGCTGCCGCTTCTGAGTCCCTCCACCGCCAGCATCTGGCATGCAGAGGGAGGAACAAGCTGCTTTTGCCCTTTTCCCGCCAGGTACCAGGTGGAAATCACCGTCTCTCCCATGACTACATCATGATGTTGAAAAGCTGATACCGTCAGACCTACCAGGAATCAGCCCCACTGAACACAGACTTACTTCAGAGTTAATATATCTATCACCAGACTGCAGACTCTCTTAGTTTTCTTTATTTTTTAATATGGCTGCCTCTAAGAACTGCATACGTACATTTTTAAAAAGCCCTTCATTTCTTATGTGTACAATATGTTGGGAGCAGTGTGAGCATTTTCCCTGATGGCTTTTGCTTCTCATGTATAAATTATATAGCTTGCTTTTCTCGCCCCCCTCCTTTTTCTCCAACTACATAAGCATCTTTCCTCTTTTTTTTTTTTTTTTTTGAGGAAAGCACAATGATGAAGTGCAGCAATTTCCAGCACTTACTGGCCCTACAAATTACATGTGGTTGGGTTTTGTTTTTTTTTTGGGTGGTGGTGGTTTTTTTTGTGGTGTTTTTTTTTTTTGTTTTTTTTTTTGCATCAGCTCCTATATCCCTTGCTGTTCCATTACTTTAGATGAAGGGAGGAAGGAATTAAAAGCAAATAAATGGTGAGACCTTTTGAAGCCATATAATCATACTGCTGAAAAATGTACATGCAGATTAAAATCCTTGACACTTCAGAAATTCTGCTTTGTCCATCATGTTGATATAGGTCATAGTTATCAAAGTGGTTGTGAAAGTTGCACTGTGAAAACGTTACCCAGCCTGCAAAATGGAGTGTGAGGCTTGGAGGCAGTGCCAGGTCATCAGAAGAGGTCTAATGTAGCCTAATCAATGGGAGGTGGGCATGGGTGGTTTTCCTTTTTTTTAATTATAGTCATCACTCCTCCTTGGTCACACCAGGGCTGCCACTGCTGTGAGAGGTTCATATCCAAGTGATCTCAGGACTGGTGAGCCTCAACACAGGACTAGTCTTTCAGGTGGTAGCACTGGAGTTGTTTGGGGGTCGAAAATGAGAAATGGCAAATGCAGAGAGTTGGCTATGGCTGTTTCATACTTCTCCAAATTTTGTGATGTAGTTCTTGGCCCGGGGTGGGGTGGGGTGGATGTTAGAATGCCAATGCCAATGTTAATTTGTCAATGAATTCCATTCATAAATGCTTACTTTGAGGGCAATATCCAGCGCTCCTTTTCCACTGGTGCATGAGGCTTCCACTTATGGAATCTTCCCCTCCTCTCCTCTCCTCTCCCTTGCAGCCTTGCAAATTCCCTCAAACTCAGCTGTGGAGGACTGCCAGCATGGACCCTCCAGAGAAGATTTGAGGGGTGTGGGGGAAGTGAATTGGTCACAAGTGGAGTTCCGGTCATGGAGCACTGGATACAACCCTGAGTTTACACACACACACACACACACTTTGTGAGAAAGTAGATATTTTTTTAAAAACAACAGCACATGTTTATATACAAGCATTTCTGTATCCCCAAAAGTGACATGCTTTGTATAGAGGGGCAGCCAGCCCTGATTGGCCACCTGAGGTGAAGCAGGAACTGTTGCCTCCTGGCACACCACACTATGCTATGGCTGTCAATGTCTCCCTTTTTAAAAAAGGAAATTCCCTTATTCCGAATAGGATTTCTCGCAAGAAAAGGGAAAAGTTGACAGCTATGTACTATGCCACACTTCTGCCACTGCGCCACTGCTCTCACTGAACTCCATGGTAGCCAGGACACTGTTCAGAGTGTTGCCAATTGGCTCCCCCCTCCCCCCCAAAAAGAGGGGAAGTCGAGTGGCAACCGGCATACAGGAACACTCCAGCTCTCACCAAACTTCACTGCCCAGGGTTGGGGAAGATGAGAGGTAACACTGCACCCTTTAATGACTCCCTCTAGGTTGTGGAAGTGGTGGGGCAGGCCTCTTAGAGGAAATGGTGGGGCACAGCCTCTTGCCCTTCAGCTGCCTGAGTTGGGTGCTTCACCTTGTGTCATGAGCGGGCCGGTTCAGCTTTGTATTTCTATCTGAAGAATAGCAATTATTTCTAAATTAGTGTCTACACACCCAAAACAGCATCTACAAATATCGTGTAGATCTGTCTCCTCTTTTGCCCTCTGTTTTAATGAGGCATTTCCTCTGTTGTTCTGGTGTTGGGTCTCTTAGGAGCCAACCATTTCCAAGAGCGTTCACTGAAAACGCTTCCCTTTACAGCACATCATGGGGAACTTGTTTGTGTGTCGAGGTCCCCAAGCCACCCCCCAAATAACTCACAATGCACACTTAATTTTTGTTTAAGGTTTTTGGCATAATTTTGGCCACAACTTTATTTAAATACAAAACCGTGAGTGGTTGTTTAGGCATTGGTTAAGACTATCTGTCCCCCCGCCTGGGGACAGAACTGACTTCCGGGCACCACCGAAAGACAGTGCAGGGGAAAGCAAGTTGGGGAGAAATGGAGCTGAGTCACAGACCCTCAATTCTCATCCACATGCTCCCCGAAGGCTTGCTGGCCCTAGTCCCATTCCAGGGATTGGACGAAAAGATGGCAAGCCCCAGGATTCCTTTAATGGAATTCCCTTTCCGCAGCAACCATGGAGGGGCAGGCCCAGCCTATCCTAACCCCTTCTCCACCAATTTATAACCAATGCCTAACCACAACCTTACAAGTTGTGACGATTTGCTACGCAGTAGGCAAAAACCAAATGGCCCAGCCAATCAGCCAGATGGACAAAATTCCTACCAAGCCCCTGCCCCAACGGCAGACGACCCCATGACAGGCATAGCAAGGTCAATGCAACAACCCCTTACTCAAGGGCGGGTGGGTGGGTGATCCGTTGCACGCAGCAAAGAGAAAGCTCCAGGCTGCATGCAGAGTATTTAAACATTTTACTCCTCCCACCAAAATTGCAACATAACTTTTACTCCAGCAACCCTGTGAACCAATCACTGCCCCAGGCCATCTTTAGAGACCCTGCCTGGTAACAGAGGGGTGGCTCAGCAGACCCCACCGCAACACGTGCTCTCCATGAAGGAGAACACGCTTTGTCAGGCTGCAGTGACTCAGAGTGACAAAGCTGAATGGCAGTTTCTGGTGTTGATAAAGCTGGCACTGAGGTGTCTTAAATTAGGGGGGGGGGGAGTGAATCCTTCCAGCCTCGTTTCCATATGTCAGCTTACCATTACTTTGAAGGTGACAATGTCTTGAAACAACAGGAGAAAAATTACAGATGTGCCTCCTGGCCTGTATTAAGAAGCTCGGTGGTTGTAAACTTTCAAACTTTTCATCCTTGCAACTAGCAATGTGTTTAAATACCCATCTCCGAGGACACCAGACTCGGAAAGGTTAGAGTGAAAACAAAGCAAAATTCAGTGAGTAACTTGGCATCATGTTGGTTTAAGGTGTGATCTTAGAAACAATGGGAGAGAATAAAACTCTTTAATACTGAATGCTTCATTCCTCCATCTGTTGCTTCAATGGGCATTCTACACCAGGAAACAATGACGAAGGATTAAAACTGTTAAAGAGAGGACAGGACATGCTTCAAAGCTTATTATCCTTCCAAGACTTACCAGAGGCTACATATCAATATCAAAACTTAGCTCCACGGTCCTAAACTATTCCTGCCAGCATGGTTGCACGTTAGGGGTGAAAAGCCTTCCTTTGTGTTTATGTCTGCATGCAAACAGGTACAGATTTATGGCTTTTTTGTTCACTCGGTCTGCCCTGAAGCACAACTTAGCTGGGAATATTGAGGACTGCATAGATAAATGCAGTTCCTACATGAATGTTGTTTGAGATAAGCTGGGTGCGCATTCACTTGGAGTGTGATCCTATTGTTCGTACCCACCCCACCCCACCAAGCACTGAATCTAAGTATCCTTTGACACCTGCAGGTACCCTCAAAATATCAACTCAACTTGAAAAGATACAGAAACACTACAGTTAGCATTTCCTAAGTGGACTGGGTTTGGGATGGAAATGCCAGCATTTCTGCTATGATAACAGGCAACGGCTATTTTGTTTGCTGGAAGGAGCAATTGCTGGTTGCAGGAAACAGTACAGGAAACCAAGGCTGCATCCATACATCACCATATTCAACTTCACACTGGTCCACAGAGCATGTGTTTGCTCCCAGCCCATCTAACACATCTATAAACAGCTGCTCATCAGTAAATAGATCCAGGCAATCTTTGACTTCCCAGTTCTGACCTGGTGGTAGTTCCTGCCAGATTTTGAGGTTCAACTCATCATTCAGATCTGTAGATATGTTTTGGACTTGAGTATTTAAGAACTTTAGAATTGGAACTGGCTGAAGATTTGGCATTTTCATACCTAGTTGCTTGTGTGATAGGTGCCACTTATGAGAAATACCTTGTACATTTCCAAGCACAATTCAAAGTGTTGGTGCTGACCTTTAAAGTCCTAAATAACCTCGATCCTGTATACCTGAAGGAGCGTCTCCACCCTCATTGTTCAGCCTGGACACTGAGATCCAGCACCAAGGGCCTTCTGGCAGTTCCCTCATTGCGAGAAGTGAGGTTACAGGGAACCAGACAGAGGGCCTTCTCGGTAGTGGCGCCCTGTGGAACACCCTCCCTTCAGATGTGAAGGAAATAAGCAGCTATCCTATCTTTAAAAGACATCTGAAGGCAGCCCTGTTTAGTGAAGTTTTTAATATTTAATGCTGTATTGTTTTTAACATTTGATTGGGAGCCGCCCAGAGTGGCTAGGGAAACTCAGTCAGATGGGCGGGGTATAAATAAATTATTATTATTATTATTATTATTATTATTATTATTATTATTATTATGATGTACATCAGTCTTTGGCAAGTCCTTGAAAACATCCATTCCCAGCATGCTAAATTATAACACAAGCAGAGTTCTGTGCCTGCCATTTCCTATGATGTTCTGTTCTACTGTGCAGACAACTGGTTGTGGAAAAGGCTCTTTGTTGAACCTTATGGTTCAACATCTCTTTCCATCTAACAGCATCCTACATCTATGGCATAGCTGATAAACCCTTAATGGTTCCTTCCAGATGAACACTCAGTCTGAATAGGGCAGAGAAGCAGACTGGAAACCAGCAGAGAGTAAAGCCCTGGTATAATATGATCAAAACTTCTAGTTCCAGATAACAATCTTGCAGTGCTATTTTGGACAAACTGAAGTTTCCAGATCATGTTCAAAGGCAACCTGCATACCATACATTGCAGTAATGCAAACGAGAAGTTTCCAGAAGAAAGCTAACTGCAACCAGGCTATCTCATCCATCCAGTGCTTTCAATTAACTAGTTTAGTTGAATTTCAGAACTATACCTGAAAGGGTAGTGGGTGAACTAAAGGTGATTTAAGTTCATCTGAATGATTTCTAGCTCTTCTTCACGTTCATTCCAGCCACTCACCACAAATGTAAGATCTAGACTCTTAACTTTCATTTTTAAAAAAAAGAAAGAAAGAAAGATAGTTTGACATCTACAAAGTTAGAAAGCAAGCTGTGGAGGCAAGGTTCTAAGGCATATTAGGGAGATAAAGATGTGGTGCTGTTTTGAAGGATGCTTCGTCACTTAATAATCATTGCTAAGTAATCAGAGGGAAAGGGACATGGGTGGCACTGTGGGTTAAACCACAGAGCCTAGGACTTGCTGATCAGAAGGTCGGCGGTTCGAATCCCCGTGACGGGGTGAGCTCCCATTGCTTGGTCTCTGCTCCTGCCAACCTAGCAGTTCGAAAGCATGTCAAAGTGCAAGTAGATAAATAGGTACCGCGCAGGCGGGAAGGTAAACAGCGTTTCCGTGCGCTGCTCTGGTTCACCAGAAGCGGCTTAGTCATGCTGGCCACATGACTCGGAAGCTGTACGCCGGCTCCCTCGGCCAGTAAAGCGAGATGAGCGCCGCAACCCCAGAGTCGGTCACAACTGGACCTAATGGTCAGGGGTCCCTTTACCTTTAATCAGAGGGAAATAATATTTCCTGTGTCTTCCCTATGCTCTTTTCCAACAATAGCAGCTTAGAGAACGAACTACAGATGCAAGGAATAAAGAGAATGATGCCCTGTGTCCCGTTCTATTAAATAGATTAAAACTTTTCTAGTACAGTGGACCTCGAGTTGCGGACGTAATCCGTCCTGGAGGCACGTCTGCAACTTGAAGTGTTTGCATCCAGAAGGGTCATGTCTGCGCATGTGCACTGCGCGATTTAGCAGTTCTGCACATGCGCAAGCGGTGAAACCCGGAAGTAACCATTCTGGTACTTCCAGGTTGCCGCGGGACACAACTTGAAAAGCCGTAACCTGAAGCAGACGCAACATGAGGTATGACTGTATGAAAATATAATTATGGGGAAATTTTCACCTCTTGGCTCATGTGTGGCCCCTGATAAACTTTTGAATGGTATACTCCAGTGCAGTGATTTGTTACATTCTGAATTCTGAAGAATATTTGCCAATGATGAACTTTTTGTGAACAAAACAGTTCATTTGGATGAACTTGAATTAGTTTGCTTAGTAAAATGACAAACTGGAACTGACATGATGAACTAGAACTAGTTCTTAAAATGAATTTTCTGTTATACTGTGCTTTGCATCTGGGTCCCATCATCTGCCACACAAAGATAGTGCAGATTGATAACTCAAGGTCACTATTGCTTCATTATGCAGTACATTATTATTATTATTATTATTATTATTATTATTATTATTATGATGATGAAAGCAATGAGCTGCTCACAGCAGATACTTTATATATCTAATCTGAAAGGACAGCAAAGGCTAATTGGTTTATTCCAGTTGTGAAAAGGGGAGCAAAATCCTACATATCAAAAGTGAATAAAGCTGGTCCAAAGGTTGAAATACAACATATGTTGAAATAAAACAGTTGGATAAATGAAACATACCGAAGGGTGTAATCAATGAATAGAAGAAACAGTACAATTACATCACGATTCAATTTCTTTAATTTGTAAATGTAAGACAGCAATGTGAATTTTAAATAATGATCCTTTTTAGGTTAAAATGGCATTTACTAAATACCGAGGAGGATAATTCCATGTTTCTTTAGCTGCACCATGTCAGCTGTAGGTAGAATGCAATTAATACATCATTTCATTCTTGATGCATATAATTTTGTTTGCTTTCACCATTGAAATCCAGGCTTTATTCCAGGAAGCTATTCCCTCCGACGCTCAAGATACAGAAGTGACAGACTGAATAGGAAAACCATCAAATGCCTGTGTGTTTAAAAGATTTGAGGCAAAGAGGTCATTGTTTTTGAGCAACCATCTTGGGGAGCAAAAGCTATATGAACATTGTATTGTGCATGTGCAATGCTACAGAATCCTACTCTATTTCAGGTATAGTTCTATGGAGAACCCAGACATTGCTGCATTTCCCATGCCTGCTTCTGTTAGTCACCACTTCCTAGACGTTCGGCATATCTAGATGCCCATTTGATTTTTTATAAATATCTGAGGAATTATTGAGCATGTTGAACTACATGTGCACTAGATAAATTTTTAAAAAATATTGGTTTTTATCATATACGATTATAAAACATACCACATAGTTTATCATAAATACAATCTTATTGGACTTCCATCAGACCTCTGATAATCCTCCGTCTTAATCACTTCTTATGCATTTCCTAACTTAATATTGTCTTTACATCTTTTAACATATAATCTCTCCTTCTATATTTTTACAATATTTCTTATCTTATTCCTCACAGAACTTCTTGTAAACCTACAAAGGTCATCTGGTCATCACAAATACTTTTCAAATAATCCGTAAATTTACTCCAGTCTTCGGTGAATTTCTGGTCCCGCCGATTTCGAATCCTTCCTGTTAGTTTGTCAAGTTCCGCATAGTCCATTAGTTTCATCCTCCATTCTTCCATCGTTGGTAATTCTTCTTGCTTCCATTTTTGGGCCAATAATATTCTTGTTGCTGTTACTGCATATAGAAAAAGCTTACATTCCTTTCTATTTATATCATTTCCAACAATACCCAAGAGAAATGCTTCTGGTTTCTTTATAAATGTATATTTCAACATTTGTTTCAACTCGTTACATATCATCTCCCAGTAGCATTTCACCTTTTTACATTCCCACCACATGTGATAAAATGTTCCCTCTTTTTCCTTGCATTTCCAACATTTATTACTAACTTTATACATTTTTGCTAACTTCACTGGTGTAATATACCATCTATACATCATTTTCATCACATTTTCTTTTAATGCATTACATGCAATAAATTTTAAACCTTCATTCCATAGTTTTATCCAATCACTCAGCTGTATATTATACCCAGATAAATTTCTTCAGGAATTGTGAGTGATTCTGTACTGCTCTGATGGGTCTATGACTGGAAATCCACAAGCTAGAGCTCTTTTCCCCAGTCTGCTGACAGTAGCTTCTCAACATTCAGATCACCCCCAGCTCAGTGGGGAGGGGGGAAAACGGCAAAACTGGAGTGAGGGCAGCAATATTCTTCCTTCTGGAGGCAGGTGTAATGTTACCTATGTGTTACCTGCTGAAGGTGTAGTTAGTCTGCCCCAACTGTAGGTGGGGCTGAAGCATATTTATTCTGTTAAAGCTTACTTATTTTTGGATGCATCCAGAATAGCACTATTTCTGTGGTGGGGATTCAAGCGCATACCAGAAATGTTGGCTTGTACAGTTGTTGTTCTTGTTAATTAAATTTGTGTACCACCCTCCATCTATAGAATCATAGAATTGTAGAGCTGGATGAAACCACAAGGATAATCTAGTCCAACTCCCTGCAGTGCAGGGATATTTTGCCCAATATGGGGCTAGAATCCATGACGCTGAGATTAAGAGTCCCATGCTCTACGGACTGAGCTATCCTCCACAGATCTCAGGGTAGTTCACAAAATAAAAATACAAGATAAAAAACACAAAATACACAGCAGCAGCAACAGCAACAGCAGCAACAACAAACCAATAACCCCCTTCCCCCGCCCAACTTAATTAAAATGAATTAATGTGCTCTGTCACCCTAGCACAAAAAATCCATTAAAAATAAAATAAAATTGATTTTTGGTGGTTATGAAGGTGATAGGGAATTTCATATATACTAAGTGTAGCATGTCCAATGCCTGAAATGTAACTCTATAATAATAATTATAATAATTTATTATTTGCACCCTGCCCTTCTGACTGGGTTGCCCCAGCCACTCTGGGCAGCTTCCAGCACATATAAAAACACAGAAAGAACCTTGAACTTAGCCCAAAATTTATTAAATCACCTTTCATAGTCTAGCAGAAAAAGGTTATCAACTGGAAGTATGGATTTGCCTTTTCTTCCTTTCTAGACAGAATCGGAGTCTTCTTTGTCTCCGAATGCCTTGGCAGTCAGTAAGTTTTGCGTGTGGAGCACATATCTGGTTTGTTTCGATAATTCCATTATGCCAAATAAAATGCTAAAGCAACATGAGGAGTGGTTTTACTAGCATAGCTTGAATTTCAAGGTTCCATCTCAGCAGCCCTTGCACACATAAATTGGGCCATGGAATATGAGTTTCAGAACTGTTTATATTTTTATTATTTGATTGTACCAGTAATGAGCAAAACTGCCTAAGGCAGTAGTCCTCTTTGTTTCTTCATTCTGCACTTATAAACTATGATTCGGTATAGGTGGAACCATCTAATCATATTCCTGGTGGATAAAAATAGATAATTCAATTAAACCTATTGTTTTGGTTTTAAAAACTTGACCATTTTTATCCACCCTGTCACAACTGGAAAATAGATGACGTGTGATTTATTCACCTACAAGCACCTAACAACTCTATGGCAAGCCTAGGATTTAATTTCCTCGATCCAAGCTCAATGCACCATCCACTGGGATCAGCTATGAACTTACATTCCATTGCAAGAGAAAAGCAACATTTCTCAGTGGGAAGCAATTGCCTTTAGTGACTACAAACTGCAAAAGAAGGAAGACAGGAGGAAAGAGGGGAAACAACTAGCTCAGCCTTCAAAATCTGATTTGGACTCGCAGACATGACAAAGAGGTTTCTAACATTTACAAGTCTCCTTTGTGGTAATTTTTGCAAATGCACACCTCCAACTCTGTCACTCAAACAAAGAGTTCAAACAAAACAGTCTTCTGCTTTCCCAAAGGCATGGTAGTTTCTCTGCAGAGACGTGATTGTCTCTTTGAGTGCTTCAGTCTTACCTCTCTTGTTTTCCCTTTATTTTGACTTACCTACTTCCTGGTTTGGGTGGCATGCTGTGCATTTGTTTCAATCCAAGATTCATCTCTGCCATGCGGAGAATCACATAAAACAGCACTTTTTAAAGATATCATTTGGAAAAAAAGAAGAGAGGTGGGTGGTATTTCTACCATTTCAGTTTTCAAAAGGCACTGCTGAAAAACTGTGACTGACTTCAGGATTTCCCACAAAGACTTTTGCCAACCATTACTAACAAGCTTAAAAGGAATTCCAGAGGGCCAACCATGTCAGGATATTGCAGCAAAACCATCAAAAAGTTAGAAGGCACTGTAAACATTGCCATGGTGCTGGGGATGTAAGAAGGCAGAAATTGACTTCCGGGTCGGCGCCATCGCCGAATGGCGGACTCCCTCCGAGCTCCGGAGGGAGCCTGCTGGGTAGGGGTTGGGTCCTGCCGTGCCGGCGACGCGGGGACCCTCAAAAACCATGGGCGGTGATGCCCATGGACTTGGTGACTCGGCGGGCACCGTTTGCGCCCCCCCGACCCGCGAAGGAGCCTTTTTAAAAGCTGCGGAGCGGGTGACGGGGGTGGGTGTGTGGTGCTATGAGTCCACTGCTTCCCCTGCCTAGCGAAGCCGCATGCCATTCGGCGGAGAGCAACGACTTCTTCTTTGGAAAATTTTGGATTAAAAAGAACAACCCGTGAGTAAATTTATCGGACTTAAAAGGAAAAAAAAATGATTTCTGAATTTGGAGCGAGCGGGGGAGGTGCAAAAAGGAAGTCCGTCCGTCCCCCCATTGTAGATGTTTTAACGCAAGGATTTGACAACTAAGATCGAGAGATGAACTTGTTTATTTGAAAAAAAAATTAATTTCACGAAGGGAAATTACAATAATTGTGCTGGAGGAGAAGATTGGTTTGTGAAAACTAAAATGCAACCCCCCGGGAACCGGGAGCGATCCGTCATGAGAGACTAGTGAAGAGACACAGAAACTTTGACAGCTGTCAAAGTAGCTGTCAAAGCAGGAAAATAAAAGAGAACTTTGTTACGATGGCTTTGCTGGTTAGATTTGTTACAATTTGGACATAAATTATTGGAAATAAAGGCAACAAGTTATTTGACTTTTGGGTCTGATCTGGAAAGAAATTAAGTTACCATATTCCCTCTAGAGGGAGGTCGGGACATTGCAACAGTGGCAGCAAGTGGAAAAATACTATGAAATTGAGCAGGATTTGTTCTCTCTTGGGAAAGCTGCAAAAACGAAGCATTATTTTGTCTACAGAGGTTTCTACACTAAAGGAGACAATGGATTTATCTATTGAAGAAAGGAAGGGACTTGACGTAAGTTTATGTTCCTGAATAAATAAAGCCTCTGTGGAGAACAAGAAGTTTCTGAATTAGAAGGTTTTTGCAGCAGAACAGGAAAAGAAACCTGAGGAATAAGAGCTGGACTAAACTCGAAGTTGGAACATTTGGGACATCCAGACTTTAAAAGGATCAAGAAACAGAATTTGAGTTATACTCTTAAACATAGAGGTCTGGATGGAAGAAGAATGATCTTTTCTGAGAGTTTCTCTGAGATTGGACTTTCTGAAATTAAAAGCTACCAAAAGACGGCAAAGTGGAACTGAGAGAGATTAAGACATGGACGTGGGTTCTCCAGGCTGGCAGTAGACAGATGGATGAACTTTGGGGATCGGAACCGGGAAAGGGGGGAGGGAGATTTGGAATCCAAAGGCTGTAAAATTACATATTTTTTCTTTCTTCTCTCTTTTTTATTTTTTCTTGTTTTATGAAAATAGGGGAATTTGTGGAAGGGAATTGGGGTCTATCTTAGGGAAGCATAAAAAATACAAGGAGAAATGGTTAAATAAGATAAATTAATTTTGAATAAATGGGTTATTTATAATTATAATAAGGCTTTAAAATTTGGGGTAAGAATTTGTGGAACTAATTTAATGAAAATGGAATACAAGAGGGGGAGGGGGAAGTCTTGGAAAGATGTCAATGAAATTAAGTGTAAACTTTATTCTTTTCTTCTTTCTTTCTTTCCATTTTTATTCTGGAAACTTTAATAAATATTATTTTTTAAAAAAAGAAGAAGAAGAAGAAGGCAGAAATTTCTGTTCCGGACTGCTTTTGCTACAATGAGCACTGTTTCCATTCCACTGCAATTCAGTTGCCATCAGATACAACATTATCTGTTTTGCTGTCCATTAATTTACTTAAGTTATTTGAGTTGCATGACTGTTTACATAACTTACATTGGAGGGAAAGCTCAGGAATATTTCTGCATCCCATTAGAAGTCAGAAAGTCACAACTAGAATGCAATCTTTCTAGCTATCCTGCGTTAATTTCTCTGTAGCAGGAAATAAACCCATGTTCCTGTTTAAGACCCGAATGAGGAAGAAATCTAAGCTTATATGAATGCAGCATCATGCTGGAAGAATATCTATCCAGAAAAAGCAACAAACAGTGAAAGGGGAATTATAAACATCATGTCTATTTCTGCATCCAGCTATTTCATATGCTGATAATTCTCAAGTTAGCACTTTGATGATGTAGAGCAGTTTTCAGCTTTTAGCATCACAGAACCCCCTTTCAATTATTTACAATATGTAAATGCTTGAATTTAACCATCAGTCTTTATCCTTGCCTTCAGGTCAGAGCACCAGGAAGAAGAAGAAAAGAAGATGATGGTGGGATATTACCTTGAAGCAAGGCAAGGCATCTCGTATTATGAGTCACTGCTAGAAGGGCTATCATTTGGTACTTCCACCCATACATTAACATTGAGATTAGTAGCAGCGGAAGGAGATGCTAGTGGCTTTATTTTTAATAATAAGAAAACCCTGTAGGCAGCAATATATTTTTTTAATAAGGGCAAATAAGAACCATTGTGCACACAGCTGCAATTCTGTTGACAAGTGATCGATGCTGTGCCACCCAGGAGGGTCACAGGAGTTATTTGAAGGTGATAATACAGGCACTTAATAAATCATGTGCAGAAGCGATAGAAAGGCATTGAGGTTAAAAGTATATGCGGAAAGCTGAGCCGAATGAGATCTACCTTGATTTGAATACCACCATAGCATTTGAGTCATGTAACATTTTCTTCAATGTATAATGAATATTTTAAAGCAGACAAGAGAGGAGAGTGCATTTGACAGGCGCTTTACACAGAATAAGTGCCTTAAAACTATTGGAGTGTGTTTGTGGAAATTGATGCTGCAGCACTAGTTCCATTCATTCTCATCCATCCCTCTCTCAAGGAACTCTGGGAATTGTAGTTCTGTGAGGGGAATAAGGGGGAGTCTTCTAACAGCTCTCAGCACCCATTAGAAGCCTAGTGCAGATAGACAGTGCTGAGATCTGCATATAAGTCTGGGAACTGAGGATTAAGCTGGTTCATTTTAAAATGTGAACCATACAAAGTTCTCCATCCCTGGCTGTTGCCCTCCAGTCCTGTACTTCCAAAGACCAAAATGTATGTCACAGTAGAATACTGTCAAGATACTTCCATTGTTTGTGTGTTTTCTTCCATTTAGCTCTCTTGAAAATTATATTAATTCCTCAATTAATTATATTAATTCCTCAAATTCTGAATACAGAACGTGACAGTGGCCTGCAGTCAGCAGACTAGGGCAACTAGACTAATCCCCTGAATGTTCCCTTAGTGCCTCCTTGCGAAAGACCAAGAAGCTTCTGCTCGGCTTAGGGTGGGAGGAACAATGCTCTGATGGGTCCAAGGGCCCTTCCGCCACTTTCCCCAAGCCTGCCTGGCTTTGGTAAGGAGGCAGGAGAGCTCCAGCCTCCTGTCAGAGGCCTGGCGCCTTGAAATATACTCAGAGTCGCAAAGTGATTTCATGCTCTTTATTCAGCTCATGGTGGTGAGGAGGAATGAATGAATGTCCCCTCAAAGTATCTGCTTTATATACATTATTTACACAATGGGCTGCACATGATTGGCTAATTCCGGAATTCTACTGTAAGCCAATCAGGTTGTGGATTCACTTCAATCTGGAGCATGATTGGGTGGTTCCTGCCAACCAATCATACTGCTGCATTGTTCTAGGACCAATCAGACTGCTGCATTCTGAATCCTATTGTTCTAGGACCAATCAGACTGCTGCCTTTTGGATCCTATTGTTCTAGGACCAATCAGACTGCTGCAGTTTGGATCCTATTCGACTCAGTACATAACACGCCTCCTTCCTAAAGCCCGGGAAGCTTCTGCCCAGCTATGGATGGAGGTGTGATGCTCACATACCCAACATCAGTACCCTTCCCAGCCCAACATCACTCTCAAAAGCTGATGCCTCTGGTCCTAACTGTTCACCTACCAAAATAAAAAAAAAAATCAAAAAAAAAAATCACACCACTGGAACATGTACTGTATGTTTCCAACATTGCTATAAATTTGCCCTGGTTCCCCAGGTTTGAGCATGTTATGCCATAAGAACAGACTAAAGAAATCGAACGATTGGCGCAGCTAGAGATTTGTCACAAGATTTGGAAAGAACAGCAAGTACCAACAGCAGAAGAATGGCGACAGAAGGTAATGGAATGTGCAGAAATAGCTAGATTAATGGGGAAAATTCAACAACAGGGCGATGAAACATTTCAAAAAGAATGGGAGAAAATTGTGTCATACATAGGAAGGATAAGGTGAAATAGTGAAACCAGTAGAACTGAAATAAACCTCATAATGTGAGATACAAAGAAAATTTCTGGATAAAGAAAATAACAAAAAGTAAACTGTACAATGTGATTAATGTAACTGATGGTAGTTGTAAATGAATATAGACAGACAATAAGAATTGTATATACAGGAGGATTTATTTGACTGTAGGCACTCTATGGACAAATACGAAAGATGAACAATAATATACAAAATGGATGAAGACAATGTGAAAAAGTTAGATGTGATATAAAAGGCCAGAAGAGGGAAGGAGGGAAGTCGGCTCTGGGGAGCAGGTGTGCTCGGTCCCTGCTCCTGCCAACCTAGCAGTTCGAAAGCACGTCAAAGTGCAAGTAGATAAATAGGTACCACTCTGGCGGGAAGGTAAACGCCGTTTCCGTGCACTGCTCTGGTTCGCCAGAAGCGGCTTAGTCATGCTGGCCACATGACCCGGAAGCTGTACGCTGGCTCCCTCAGCCAATAAAGCGAAATGAGCGCCGCAACTCCAGAGTCGGTTACGACTGGACCTAATGGTCAGGGGTCCCTTTACCTTTACCTTAGTCCAGTATCCTGTTCTCTCTGTGGCCAACCAGATGCCTGCAAGTTGGCAGGAGACCTAAACTCTTTCTTATGTTTAATGTATCTATAAGCTTATGCAGAGAAGGAGTTTCTATTCATTGGCACATCTCTTCCATTCTAAATTAATTGTGTTTCCTCCTCTTCTGCTTCTTTCAGTTGGATCACTTCCCTTCTAACAAGAGGAATATTAGCAGCATAGAAGTTCTGGATGTGCCTGCACGATTAGGGTTTCAATGGGGAAATGAGAGGAAATCAAAACACTTTTTTAAAAAATTGTCTCAAGTAAACATTTAATTTGGAGACGACAGAATGGAGCTGTATACTCGCTGTCAGGGGAAATAGATGAAAAGAGCTTTTCATCTCGAAACCTGAGCCGTTCATTTGTGATCCGACAAAAACACCAGCATGAGATAAGAAGAACTCTGGCAAAAAATATTTAAAAAATAATTTGCGGACAAATGCAAAGTGACATGCAATTATAGCCCTTCTAAGATGGTCACCGTGACACTGCTGCTCACATTCACACAAGCTAGTCAGTATCTTGTTCCTGCTCAGCAGCAATCCAGTGACATACTTAACAATGTTCAAAGTAGAATAAATGTAGCAACTGGGACATTAACCCCGATAACATAATTAGCATCTTTGCAGCTTTGTTATGAATTGCTATGTTGCTTGTGGATAACAGCTAGCAACTGCACATAGAACAGGCCAACCATAACGATGCAATCTGACAAATGGCAGATCCACAGTAAATGTAGAATCGTAGAAATGTAGACTTGGAAGGGACTCCAAGGGTCGTCTAGTTCAATCTCTCGCAATGCAGGAATCTCAACTGAAGCATCCACGATGAATGGCTATCCTACCTCTGCTTACAAGAGCTCATCGTGACAGCCACCATTGTCACCCTCCCAAGACAAATCCATAGCCATGTTCCAAAAAAACAGCTCCTCCAAATTATATTGCTATGTTGATCCATAACTACACATACCCCAAAGAGCAGTAGTGTATCTCTTGATACCCAGTTTATCAAGCTCAGCATGGTTGTAATCCCGTCGTTAATTTCCTGGGAGTAAGCTCCTTTGAATTTAACAGAGCTTGGTTCTGACTAAAGCAGGGTGGCCAGTTATGCCTTTCCAAAAAAGGACACATGGTCACTGTACTTCAAAGCCATGAATGATCCAGGTAGCTGAAGAACTGTTTTCTTCTATATGAACTTGACTGCTTGAGAAGAGCTTCTTTGGAATGTCTTCTCCAGGTGTCCCCTATACAGTGGTTAGCTACCTGTCGAACTAATGCCCATCTTGTGGAACTTCCACCAAAGTCAATGCTCACCAGGTACCATCTTTTAACCTTTTAGGCATCATGCAAAGTTCATCTTGTTCTCTGGAGCTATGAATGGCACCTGAGACTCAGCTATACAGCTGTGTTTTAAGTGCATTATACAAATGTGACACTAGATGGCGCTGATGAGCTAATGGCAAATTCTATATATACTTTCCATTTTTTAATTTTTTTTTTTTTAAAAAAGCCATCTTCACATCGTTTTTTTATTTCCGTGTGGATTCAGCCCTGGTTGCTCTTATGGTTTTGTTCTCCTCCAGAATTACTGTCTCAGCTGCTTTTACATAATACTGGTAATACTTCTCCTGTTTTAGCTGTTTTTTAAACCTGTAGTTTGTTTTTTATGCATTTTATATTCTTATTATTACTGATATAATAATTCGGGACTGGAGTCAACTAATG
Source organism: Podarcis erhardii (assembly GCF_964252035.2). Classification (NCBI taxonomy): domain Eukaryota; kingdom Metazoa; phylum Chordata; class Lepidosauria; order Squamata; family Lacertidae; genus Podarcis; species Podarcis erhardii. The sequence goes on from NC_138508.1 coordinate 90,074,120, forward strand.
GCTTCCGCTAGTCAAAAAAGTATTTTTAAACATGACAAAAAAATAAAAGAAATAGAATTATACAAAATGGTCATCTATAGCAGAGCTATATTGTCAGGCAGCCGAGGAACCAACCCCACGGCAGGTCACCAGGAAAGGATAAGACAAGGAAAAGTTCTTACCAACTGCTTTTTATTCAATAGTCACAGAAAGAGGCTTGGAAATGCAGCCTCTTGGAATAATGGTGTTGCCCCGGGTAAGTCTCCACCCCCCCCCCCCTCTTCATGCATCATCACTGCAGGTGCTGAGAATTGTCCCTTGCCTCTGAGCTCTCTGCTCTCCTACTTTCAAGGCTCGCTGGGTTCTGGAAGGGGGGATCTGGAATACTTTCTAAAGACACTGACTCTGTCAGCTGTCTCTCCCCTGGTGCTTCTTCTTCCTCCTCTCCCATTATTTCCCATACTCTCATCTGCCTCTGAACTGTGTTCTCCCTCAAACCCCTGTTGTAATTCTGAGCTGTCTTCTTCTCTGGAAGGGTCAGGCTGGGGAGGCGGTCTCCACCATTCCACCTTTGCCCAGTCCCTTACATATCCCTCTGGATACGTAAACTTTGGGTTGCGAACACGGCAAACCTGGAAGTGTATACTTCTGGGTTTCACCGCGCGCGCATGTGTAGAAGCACTCTGTGCACATGGGCAGAAGCACTCAGTCGTGCCACGTGCATGCGCAGAAGGGTGCCTCCAGTTACGAAGTTTCCGGCATGCAGCCAGGCCTCCAGAACAGATCCCATTCGTAACCAGAAGCACCACTGTATATGGTTGTTAGTGGCCACAAGGCTTTGGTAATGAAGCATGGTATAAAATATATACCATGCACAATACAAAATAAACGTTCATCTGGGTTTTTATCAAACTTTTAAAACAAAATCTTTGCCCTGAAGTTTCAGTTCTGGGTTCACAGAAGAAAGGCCTTTACTGAACAGGTACAAATGAGCATGGTTCGCTGCTGTTGTTTTTCCGCTTGGCAAAAATGCAGCAATACTCAGGGAGAAAAAACCTGGATGCTTTGGGCTGCAGTGATGGCAGTCAGTGCAAATCAACAGCTGTGTACTGAGCACTTAAAGGCGACCAAGCTTAGTGACAATGACAACAACACCAAAAAACAGATTTTTATTTTTTTAAAAAAATTCCTTCTTCTCCAGCTGAGCAGTTTGGCTGTACTTGTTCCATCTCTTGATTTCCACCCCCTCCAGGCTCTTTTGTAAGATTTCCATAAAGCACTAACCCAGCAGGTATAAAACAGCATTGTTATACAAAGGAAGATAGGTAACAAAACATTTGGCAGCCACTAACATTTATCCATTATATCTTCTCTACCTAATGCTTCCTCACTCTATTAGCCAGCCCCCTGCCAGCTGCAAGCTTTTAGTTGATCACCTTTGCATAGACCTTTTTTCACTCATCTTTTAAAATTCTGCGAGAAACAAGATTTCCTGTTGCCATTCAAGGCAGAATGAATGCAAGGAGATTTTTTTTTTTTTTTTTTTGCTTGCATTCATTCTGCCTCAAATGGCAACATTACAGCTCGTTTCTCGCAGAATTTCAGAAGATGAGTTCATATGATTATTCAAAGGAGTGCTTTTTTTTTCCAGCCCGAGTGTGCCAGACTGCAGCTCCAGCACCTCACAGGTAGATGCTATTGCAGGCCATCGGTCCTCCTGCCCGCTTACTGCCTTTACGCACATCTGAGAAGCCCCAAACGAACATTTCAAGTCAAAACAGAAGCTGGCCAGCATGAGTGAGTCTACACTTTTTTAGATCTATGACTCCACCTAGTTCCTAGCCACTCCTAGCTGCAATGGGCCAAGCTATTGGACAGGGCCAATTTGTTTTTTCCTTTCTTCATTCTGTCTTCTGTGTAGCAGCAGTGGACTTTAAGCATTCCAGCTAGGCCTCTACCCTTGAACATGTGGATGTTTGCATGAGGACCCTTTTGAGCTGCCCTAGCCATCCTCCTGAAACTAAGAGAATGAAGGAGCTGGGGACACATTTATTTGACCTTCACCAGAACCAGGGGTGACCCCCCAAACTATCTAGGGAGACAGTTTGCTGTAATTATTATTATTATTATTATTATTATTATTATTATTATTTATTTATACCCCGCACATCAGGCTGGGCTTCCCCAGCCACTCTGGACGGCTTCCAATAAAATATTAAAATACAGTAATGCATCAAACATTAAAAGCTTCCCTAAACAGGGCTGTCTTCTAAAAGTCTGGTAGTTGTTCTTCTCTTTGACATCTGGTGGGAAGGCGTTCCACAGGGCGGGTGCCACTACTGAGAAGGCCCTCTGCCTGGTTCCCTGTAGCTTGGCTTCTCGCAGTGAGGGAACCGCCAGAAGGCCCTCGGTGCTGGACCTCAGTGTCCGTAGTCTTTAGCACCTCCACAAGTGGTGAACATGGCTGTTGTCAAACTGGCATGTGTTCAGGGCTGCCCCAAGTCACCCAATGACTTACTGTAACAACTTCACGGTGACACAAAATAAAAAAATTCCTCCCAGTAGCACCTCAGAGACCAACTAAGTTTGTTATTGGTATGAGCTTTTGTGTGCATGCACACCAAAGCTCACACCAATAACAAACTTAGTTGGTCTCTGAGGTGCACTGGAAGAAAGTTTTTTATTTTGTTTTGACTACGGCAGACCAACACGGCTACCTACCTGTAACTAGAACTTCACAGTGAGTTCCGGCACCTATTTTTCTTGGGGAAAAGCACTGATTCACAGTATGATCTGAATGTTAGGATTAGCCCACAAAGCCTACTTTGAAAGGAGTAGCCAGCTTTCTCTAGTGCCTTTTCTAGCACAATGTGTGCAGTTTATAACGACTAGGTAGAGCACTCCCTATTCTATTAATGCAGCAAACCAACAAAGCCACAAACAGCGAGTAACAGAGCAGCTCCATGTTTAACAACTTAGTTGTCAAAACATGGAATTGCTCTGGCGTTGCCTTTGCAATGTCTGGAAGTGCTTCCTTGTTGACATACACACAAAAGGCTACTTAATTTGCCCAGGGATTTCCCTTCACGTTTTGTTCGGAGCTATTGCTCAGAAACTACTGACTCTTCCCTTATAAAAGGAACAAGTGTTTTTAGACATCAGTTACAAAATTGGCCTTGAGCATAGATGTACATGTCAAGAGATCCTTCCAGCTGCAGGAACAAGTTAGATATACATAGGACTGCCAACCAACTATTTTTTTCCTCAAAAAACAAACTTGGTTCGGTTATTTTGCTGTCAAGACTACATTATATTTTTCTTCCTTTAGCTGCACAACTTAGGTGAAAATCAGTTTCTGCACTGAGTTCTTCCACCACATACTAGATTTTATTTTATTTCAAGATCTGGAAAGTTTGAATACACAAAGGGGGGCCTTATAGCTTTGGTATGGGTGGAAGAATCAAATCATTGGATTGTATCCAACACCAGTCCTCCTCTGAGCAGAATCAAAGAAAGAAATGGGCACGATTAACTTAGGTTGCAATCCTAAACTATGGTCAGTGAATCCAATGCCTGTTCTGACCCACACTTTGTTATCCCTCAAACATGCTATTTTGGGGGGTTCTTGTTGACTATGGTGGAAGAGATGCATTCAGTGATAGCTTCCACCTAATCACTGGGGTTCGTGTCAGGGTGCTCCTCACCAGTGAAGCCTGGGAAGGCTGACAAGAGATTACTGTGGCTGGTAAATTTATTTCTGACTTTGCTGGAGACAACCCATGGCTTCTAACCCTGTGTTGTCAGAGCTAGCATAGCTTTTCAGCCAGTCCGCTGTTTCCCTCACTCCCGTGTATAATTCTTGATGACATTTGAGAGTAGGGAAGGCCTGAACAGCTAACATCCCAAATACTTGACTATTTTCTACAAGTAGATTCCTGAGACCTCAGTCTCAAGTAAAAATGCATAGGATTATGTGCAACGTACTGGCTCTGTCCCCCAGCACAATAATATCTGAGCCTTTCTGGCGCTGGCAGAGGCATAGACTACTAGGGTATACAGATGTCACAGAAAGACATCAAGGCTGATGCTGTTGCCTATCCATTCACCATTGACCTGGTGTACTGCATTATCAGGAGAAAAGGATGCTATTTCAGTCATTCAGTGGGTTTATTGTGCTAGCAAAAGGTAATAATAACAATAATTTATTATTTATACCCCACCCATCTGGCTGTGTTTCCCCAGCCACTCTGGGCGGCTTCCAACAAAATATTAAAATACAATAGTCTATTAAACATTAAAAACTTCCCTAAACAGGGCTGCCTTCAGATGTCTTCTAGAAGTCTGGTAGTTGTTTTTCTCTTTGACATCTGGTAGGAAGGCATTCCAGAGGGCAGGTACCACTACATGACAATTATAACACTTATAATGCAGAATATACAAACATAGTACAGTGGACGCTCGGGTTGCGAACGTGATCCGTGCGGAATGCACGTTCGCAACTTGCAGCATTCGCAACCCACGCGGGTTGCAATTCAGTGCTTCTGCGCATGAGCAAAGCATGATTTAGCGCTTCTGCACATGCACGACCCCCGAAACCCGTAAGTAACCCATTCCGGTACTTCCGGGTTTCGGCGGGTCCGTAACCTGAAAAAACGCAACCTGAAGCGTCTGTAATCCGAGGTATGACTGGAATAATATAACATCAATAATATAAAAAGAAGAAAAGAAGTAAAATATAGAAGAAGAAAAATCAGACGTGTAGTGAGCTAACTCTGATTTAACCTGAGACCCTCCAAAATCATTTATAGTAATACTATCTATCTACTATCTACTAGTAATACTATCTAACTCTCTCTAAACTCTCTCAAAAAGAGCTGCTTTATGCGTCACAAAGCTGTTAGTATCACTCAAAAGAAACAACTGTTTCTAGGAAGGTATTCCTGCTTCTACAAAGGTTTCAAAAATCTTTCTTGGATCACTGGATCACTGGTCAAATCTGTGTCCAGAGTCGGAGCGAAACAATATAAACTGAAAGCATTTGCAGATGATTTGGTTTTAACATTACAGGAGCCAGTATCTAGTACAAAAAGAGTTTTAGAACTGATTTATGAATTTGGTCGGGTGGCGGGATTTAAGTTGAACAAGCAAAAAACTAAGGTTTTGGCTAAAAATTTGACACCTACAGAAACAGAGGAGTTTCAGAAAGAGACAGAACTAAATGTGGTTAAAAAAGTGAAATACCTAGGGGTTCATTTGACCTCCAAAAATTTGAATTTGTTTAAAGATAACTATGAAAAATGTTGGTCGGAAATCAAAAGAGATTTGGAAATTTGGTCAAGATTGAAACTTTCCTTGTTGGGTCGAATTGCAGCTATAAAAATGAATGTATTGCCGAAAATGTTATTTCTGTTCCAGGCCCTACAGATCGTGGACAAAGTGGAATGTTTTGGAAAGTGGCAGAAGGATATTTCTAAGTTTGTCTGGCAGGGCAAAAAGCCCCGAATAAAGTTTAAAATATTAACTGATTCGAAAGAAAGAGGGGGGTTTGCCCTGCCGGACTTGAGGTTGTATTATGAATCTGCAGCCTTCTGCTGGTTGAAAGATTGGTTTTTGTTGGAGAACACTGATGTCCTGGATCTGGAAGGGTTTGACAATGCTTTTGGTTGGCATGCATATTTGTGGTACGACAAGGTTAAAGTTCATAGATTGTTTAAAAACCATATTGTCAGAAGAGCAATATTTATGGTCTGGACAAAATACAAAGACTTATTAGAGGGTAAGACCCCGAGGTGGCTATCACCGTTGGAGGCTAAGGCCCGAAAAAGACTTAATATGGAGGCCTACTGGCCGAAATATTGGGAAATAATTGAAAAAACTGGAGACAATTGGAGGTTGCAGAGCTTGGAAAAATTAAAAAATAAGGTGCGAGATTGGCTACGTTATGCTCAAATTCAAGAGGTTTTTAAAATGGACAAAAAGGTTGGGTTCCAGGTGGAAAAATCGAAACTAGAGACGGAATTGCTAGAACCAAAAACTAAGATACTTTCGAGAATGTATAACTTGCTGCTTAAATGGAATACACAGGATGAGACAGTTAAATCTGCCATGATAAAATGGGCACAGGATATTGGGCATAACATCATGTTTGAGGACTGGGAAAGGTTATGGAACACCGGAACGAAATTCACGGCATGCAATGCCTTGAAGGAAAACATTATGAAAATGGTATACCGGTGGTACATGACCCCAGTCAAGCTTGCTAAGATATATCACCTGTCTGACAATAAATGCTGGAAATGTAAGGAGGCGGAAGGGACATTCTTTCACCTCTGGTGGACTTGTCCAGAAGTGAAGGCCTTCTGGGAGGTGATTTACAATGAGTTAAAAAAGGTATTTAGGTATACCTTTCCCAAGAAACCAGAGGCCTTTCTTCTGGGCATTGTGGACCAGAAAGTGTTAAAGAAGGATAGAAATCTCTTTATGTACGCTACTACAGCAGCAAGAATTCTTATCGCAAAGTATTGGAAGACACAAGATTTACCCACGCTGGAGGAATGGCAGACGCAGTTGATGGACTATATGGAACTGGCTGAAATGACTGGCAGAATCCGAGACTTGGGAGAAGAAACAATGGAAGAGGACTGGAAAAAATTTAAGGACTATTTGCAAAAACATTATAAGCTGTATGAATGTTAAGAAAATGCACGATTTAGGAAACTCTAGCTTCAGCAACTTGATTAGGTGAAATGAAAACTAAGGTACAAGAAATAAGAGGTGGAATTATGAAATAACTTTATTATGTTTAATTTAAATACATAAGAATTGGGACATAACATTGTGAATCTAGAAACATGATAAATCGAAAGATACAGTAAGTTATGAAACAAGGTAACAAATTGCTGATGTTTGTACTACAAAGAATGCAGGGTTTGGAGGATGTGGGGAAGTCCAGTTGGTTTGTTAAAAAATATTAAGGAAAGTTGGACTCTTTATACTTTTTCTTTTTTTTCTGTTTTCTTTCTTTTTTCTTTATTCTGTATATCTTTGACTATAAGAAAAGAAACTTAATAAAAATATTTTAAAAAAAAAAACACAAATCTGTGTCCAGGGCAGCTGTTTACCAGCTCCATCTGGTACGCAGGCTGAGACCCTATCTGCCTGCGGACTGTCTCGCCAGAGTGGTGCATGCTCTGGTTATCTCCCGATTGGACTACTGCAATGCACTCTACGTGGGTCTACCTTTGAAGGTGACTCGGAAGCTACAACTAATCCAGAATGCGGCAGCTAGACTGGTGACTGGGGGCGGCCGCCGAGACCATATAACAGCGGTCTTGAAAGACCTACATTGGCTCCCAGTACGTTTCCGAGCACAATTCAAAGTGTTGGTGCTGACCTTTAAAGCCCTAAATGGCCTTGGTCCAGTATACCTGAGGGAGCGTCTCCACCCCCATCATTCTGCCCGGACGCTGAGGTCCAGCGCCGAGGGCCTTCTGGCGGTTCCCTCATTGTGAGAAGCAAAGCTACAGGGAACCAGGCAGAGGGCCTTCTCGGTAGTGGCGCCCGCCCTGTGGAACGCCCTTCCAGCAGATGTCAAAGCGATAAACAGCTACCTGACATTCAGAAGACATCTTAAGGCAGCCCTGTTCAGGGAAGTTTTTAACGTGTGATACTTTACTGTATTTCTGCTTTCTATGGAAGCCACCCAGAGTGGCTGGGGAGGCCCAGCCAGATGGGCGGGGTATAAATAATAAATTATTATTATTATTATTACTATACAAAGGACAGATTAACAGATAGTGAATAATGTCTTACATCTGATATTGGCCACAAATACAGAATCTGCAAGCATTCTTGTTATAGTGACTGTTAAGGACTGTACTTGGCATCACTTGAAATCACAGCTCAATAAAAGCATTTCGTAAGGAAACAGGCATGAGCTTCATTAGATAACTAGCTCTAAAATCTCTGTTTTCAAAAGAGAACATCACAGAGAATATTTGGAGTTCCTAATTTGATGCAAGTACCTTCTGGAGTCGTCTCCTTCTTCTTTTTAAAGCAGCCTCTTAAATTGTCTCTTGTCCAGGTCCAAGGCAACATTCACCTCTGGGAAATAATAACTATCTAAAAGATTTTGAAGAACTGCTTTCCAAAATTTGTTTTTACCCATTCCATATAGCACAATGCAGGAAGACCATCAGTTGACAGAGTTGTACTTTGTCTGATGGAATTTAAATGAGCTCACACTTAACTGATTACCAACCAGATTCTGTGGAAATTCCTGATGGGAGGGAGTACAGTTTTCAGGAACAAAATATTATGCACACTTTCCAAGCTTTAATGGAACTGGTCATATTTCCAAATTTCAACTACGTAGAGCATTTTAGTGATCACTTTGCTATGGAAAAATTTTAGGGTGGATTCAATCAGCTGTCCTCCCTTGTTATAAAAAAAACTTCATCAATGCCCCTATAGTTTTCTGTGATTTAGTGTGGAAACAAAGCACCATCTCAATATACTATTTCATTGAAAGAGATTTGCTGAGCAGAACACCCAAATATTTAAATGAATGAACTTATTCTATAACTTGCTGATCAAAAGTACATTTATACCTAGGGCTGTGTCTGCCCAAAAATAACAATCTTAGTATTGGAATATCGAATTTTTCGCTCTATAAGATGCACCAGACCACAAGACGCACCTAGTTTTTGGAGGAGGAAAACAAGAAAAAAAATATTCTGAATCTCAGAAGCCAGAACAGCAAGAGGGATCGCTGCACAGTGAAAGCAGCCATCCCTCTTGCTGTTCTGGCTTCTGGGATAGCTGCACAGCCTGCATTCGCTCCATAAGACGCATACAATTCCCCCCTTACTTTTTTAGGAGGGAAAAAGTGAGTCTTATAGAGCAAAAATTACGGTAATTTTCAGATAAACTTCTGCTTGCAGTATGTGCTAAATGCATCCAAAGAACCCAAGGGGGGAAGAAAGATAAGTGCCAGATCATCTGCTTGGGTTAGCTGTGGTTGTGTACAGTAAGCTCTCCGAGTCTACCTTGAAATAGGATGCAGGACTATGTGACATCATCGTTGTTGTCATCATTTAACCACCTTCACCAAAACTTCCAGGGTGGGTTAGAATATAGTTAGACCTTTGGTGTGATCCAGCAGAACTCTACTGATGTTCTTGGGGAGATTTCAGTGAACACACAGAGGCCAATGAGTGTACTGAATTAATACCATCTCCATCTTTGTGAGGATATTTTCACAGTTCTCTAAAAGCTGGATCAACATTTTCTTGTAGGCCTAGCCATTTATATCATATCTTTTAGTTCTACTGTAAACCTAAGTTGGCTTACCACCTACATAACACACTAAAAGTGATCAGGAAAGACTGATTGGGTGGTTCATCAAGGGCTTGATACACCTGGTTATTATTTTTCCCTCCCTGCTGTGGGCCAAAGAAACAGAGGGACTGACAAACAGTCAGAAGGTGCCAATGCATGATCAACATGCTGGGCTGGTTCACAAGTTTTGTGGGCTTGGTTGCTCTGGACATTCCAGTAGTGAGCAGTCCCAAGTTATTGTTAAAGAACATAAAAAGGGAAAATGTTAATGCTCAGAATATGAGAGCTGAATATTAGAACATGTTGGTGGTATGCAGCCTGGTCCCAATCCAACAGAAGTTCAAGACCCACCAGAAGCTTAAATCCTGAGATTAGGAAGGTAGTAAACATTTTGGAGACAGCTCAGGTCATAGTTTGGTAGAGAACAGACTTTGCTTAAGGCTACAAGTTCAAATCCTGACACTTCAATTAAGGATCTCAGGTTTCAGGGTTGGGAAAACATCTGCCTAGAATTTAGAAGGCATCACTGGATGAACCACATGTCAGCTTCAAAACTAATTCTTTTTTAAAGGATTATTATTATTATTATTATTATTATTATTATTATTTTCAACAGAGTTCCACAATACTGAATAAATAAATTAATAATACTGGAAGAAAGAGCCCTTATTCTGGGCAGGGGGGCAACATAATATTTCCCTGTGCCTTAGAAAAATTTAGCACTCAACATTTACAGAGCAAGAAACAAAAACAGACAGTACACTAGATGAGCCAAGGCTTCAAACCAGTAGAAATTACCTCTGAGACAGAAAGGATGCTCAACTATGCTGGGAGATGAAACCAAAAAGATAAGCAAGGAGAGGAAATGTCAGAGCAAATACAACTACAGGTTGAAAACACAGATAGCCTTGAGACATAGGCCAAAAGAGTAGCTGGGGAGTGGAAATAAAGTTCTTCATATCAGCTCTTCGAAGCTATGCCAATAATGCCGATTGTATCCCACAAGAGAGCTTTGCATTAAACTAGCAGAACCCTTCTGCAGAAAATGTTGTATGTCTGTAAAAGTTCACAGGAGATGGTCTGTTTTGTGTGATATATATATATATATATATATATATATATATATATATATACACACACACCAGAATTCATTTGTGCCAAAGTGATAAAGGTCTGAAGGCCAAGGACCAAATGTACAACTATCCAGAGGGGCTGTCCAAAAGAAACACTCATGTGTCACATCAACCAGGCTGATGGGCAGAATCTCAAAGGGTACCATGTTACACCTGCCTAGCAATAGAAATAATACCAATAGAAAAGATATAATGAACACAAAAGGAAAATCTATTCATACCACCCAAATCCTAATCACTGATCTCAGCCTTGGGCCAACATTCCATTATCAGCAGTTATTAAAAGAGGCTTTTCATACCATTGCTAGAAAACTGCCTTATATTACCTGCTTAGTATTATCGGCAGAGGCTCTCCATGATATCAAGTAGGGTGTCTCTCGGAGTTCTACCAGGAGTTGTTGAGGACTGAACTTGGAGCCTTCAACAGGCAGAGCAGATGTTCTACCTGTGGCTTTCCCCCTTAAGGGTTGCAGCTCATAAATAAATCCATAGCTCCAGGGTCTTCAAAATGTGGAGTGACAATAGTTCTATAATGCAAAATTCAACACGTTTCCCTAATTGAATATACTGTGACTAGACAATCACACCTAGGCAATGGGCTCGGTATATGCATCTAATCAATAAGAGGTGGAGTTCTTATGAAAATGAGTTCTTTTGTGCAAACAGTGTTTTGACTGATGGTGTTTGGAAGGGGTACTTGAAGTTGAATTAAATAGGACAGGGAAATTGACTAATCAAAGAAAAGATCTGAAGGCTTCATTGGAGCCTCATATGGGAAACATACAGTATAGCTTGATGATATATTTGAACTCAAGATGATTGAAACTGTGTGTCCTTAAAGCTGAACCAGATAGGTCAAGGAAATGTACAGATCAAAGAAATAGCCAGGGCTTCATTAAATGCTCATGTAAAGAACATACAACTTGCTAATGTGTGTGTGTGTGTGTGTGTGTGTGGAATGTACAACACCAAAAGAACTGAAAGTATGTATTCTTTTCTCAAAGAAGCAAACATTACCCTTGCATGGATTAAAGCTATAACTGCTCTAGCATAATGGAAATATTAGTCCCACAGTTGTCATGGGTCCCTCTGTTTCATCAGGATCTGGCATAAGTTGGCAGCAGCAGGTAGAAAAGGAAGAGGAAGGGGAAGGAGAAGGAGAAGGAGAAGGAGAAGGAGAAGGAGAAGGAGAAGGAGAAGGAGAAGGAGAAGGAGGAGGAGGAGGAGGAAGAGGAGGAAGAGGAGGAGGAGGAGGAGGAGGAGGAGGAGGAGGAGGAGGAGAAGAAGAAGAAGAAGAAGAAGAAGAAGAAGAAGAAGAAGAAGAAGCAGCAGCAGCAGCAGCAGCAGCAGCAGCAGCAAGGAGGCTTGAAGACTGCCACCCAGGGATAGAGGTTCTCCCCTTGTGAATCTATATGTTAGAGAATGAGAAGATATGCCATCCTTCCTGAGGGGCACAGAGTCTCATTTGGGAGGGGGGTAGGACTTTGACAAGCCAGAGGAGGAGCTAAGCAGAAAGAGGTGGCAAAGGATGTAGACTCAGAGGATCAGGACACAGTGTTGTCACTGAGAACAAGACCTCTGAAGTTGGTATCAGATGCACCAACCCAGATGGAGTGTGCATTTACACATGCAACCATCATAGAATCAATGAATTGTTGAGTTGGAAGGAATCTTAAGAGCCCTTTAGTTTGAACCCCTGAAATGTATGTATCACAGCTAAGGAACCTCTGACAGATGGCCATACAGCCTCCTTCAGTGAAGGAGAGTCCACCTCATTCTGAGGTAGTCCATTCCACTGTCAAACAGCTTTTTTCTCCTTTCTGGTAGTTTGATCCCATTGGTTCGGGTGCTGTCCTCTGAAGCAACAGAAAACAAGCTTGCTCCATCTTCTATGTGACAGTCCTTCAGATATTTCAAGAGGGCTATCATGTCACCAATCAGCCTTCTCTTCTACAGGCTAAACATATCCAACTCCCTCCAATGTTCCTTATAAGACTTGGTTTCCAGACCCTTTATCATCTTGGTTGCCCTCCTCTGCACACATTCCAGCTTCTCAATATCTTTCTTAAACTGTGGTGCTCAGAACTGGACACAGTACTCCAGATGTGGTCTGATCAAGACAGAATAGGTGACAGAGCTCCACAAGTGCAGTGCATTCACCCCAACTAATCTTTAAAAGCTTAGCAGGGGCTGTATGACAACAGTTGGATCCTGTTAAGTTGTGGACATAGCAGACGACACAGCGATTTCTCCAGAGCAGCTCTTTACTTGCAAGCTGGACAGAACTGAACAGCAAACAGCTCAGCCGGCCTGCTTTTATAGCAGCCGGCTGTCAACATTGTAGCAACAACAACCCAGAGTTCCCTGCCTAAAATAACTGACGTGGACCTGAGTGAAAACTATCTCCAGACCTGAGTGAAAACTATCTACAGTATCCCCCTGCTGGCCCAGGGTGAAACTTCACTACATAACAGATCCTATACTTACCGCTGAGCCTATATAATTCTTAGTCTGAATGAACTGAAAAAGATGTTCAAATATACCTTTCCAAAAAAGCCAGAAGCTTTTTTGCTGGGCTTGATGAGAGAGGAAATAGAAAAAAGCAGACCAAAGACTATTTATATATGCCATGACTGCTGCTAGAACTTGTTAGCCCCAAAATGGAAAGTACAGGAATTACCAACAGTGGAGGAGTGGCAGACAAAAATGGTAGATTATGTGGATTTAGCAAAACTGACCTATAGGATCTGCAACCAGGAGGAAACAAGGGTCCAAAGGGATTGGAGTAAATTTGTGGACTATATAAGTAATAACTGTAGAAATTTGAAGACGTTAGCAGGACTGAAATAAATCTTATGACGTGGACTGGATATTACTAAGGAACTGTGGAAAGGGAATTGAAGTAAGAAAACCTGTTGAAGGGAGGGAGGGAAGTCAGTGCTCGGTAGAGCGTCAAAAAAGAAAGTGTTTATATGATTATGGAGTATTATTGTATTTTGTTTGTTTATGTGAAATGAAAAATTAATAAAAAGGATATATATATATTCTTAGTCTGAATAAAGATTTCTTCCTTGCTTTCAAGTGAGAACCGCTGTCTTTCTGTTTTGAGACTGGAGTATGAAAATAGTAGAGTCAAATTCCACATAGGTGCATTGTGATATTGATGATCAAGACTGGTCTATGAAAGCAATGACTAAGTGCTGTTGAGACACTTAAAGAAGAATTCAAGACATTTAAAATTCAAGACATTTAAAAATATTACCCCTGCAGAAACAATTCAAATGGTCTGGGGTCTGCTTAAGGCTTTTAGCAGAGATAGTTTAATAAGAGAAGCAGCTGCAATAAAATGAGGGAGAGGGAAAGTATTCTCGGGGAAATTTTACATTTCAAACCTAATATAAATGTACTAATGCTGAAGATGTATATGGGAAATTACTTGAAGCTAAACATTAACTAGAACAGTGGGGAACCCAGACAGTTCAACAAGCTTTAACTTACTTAAAATGTGCATGTTATGAAAGAGGGATTTAAAAAATGGTCCTCTGTTGGCATGTAGGCTGCAAAGTCATAGATCAAAACATTGTGGCAGAGCGTTGAGAATTTTGGTCAACTAGTCTTGAAATGCACCCAGGCTATACTGCAAAGTACTTTTCAGTGAAAAAAGTGCATGTGTTACTTGTGTGTAGTGCATTAGTGTGCAGAGGGAGCAATTCTTACCTGGGTTGCTTCTGTGGCAGCGTTGGGCAGGGTGCTCACCCCGTGTAATGGGTAGGGCATCTCTAACTTACCCACCACTACCTTACTTGATGCAAGTCAAGCATTTACCAGCTTTCATGCTTTCCAGGTGGAGTGTTGCAGACAATTCTCAGCAACTTAATTAAAAATATATATATATTTATTAAGTTTTCAACAAGAAAAAGGTTACAAAACAGTAGAAGAAAAACACAAAAAATTACAAAAACCAAAAATAAGCATAAAAAGAAAAAAGAAAATCCCTCTTTCTAATATCTTACCACTCATTTACTTATTTTCATGACTTCCTCACACCTCCCTTTTTTGTATTCCATTTAAAAATTTGTTCAGCAAATCCATACCCTCTTAGTTTACCCTTAATTGTTTATCCTCACATATTATAACTTCAAATTTTCATCTAATATCAATCCATTCTTACATATTCTTATTTTGCCTTATTACTAGAACCACTTCGTTTCATTCCAACGTCATTAACATTCAATAATTTTACAGTTTTTCTGTAGATAGATTTTAAATTTCTTCCAATCTTCTTCCACCAACTCTTCTCCCTGGTCTCGGATTCTGCCAGTCATTTCTGCCAATTCCATGTAGTCCATTACTTGCATCTGCCATTCTTCCAAGGTGGGTAGGTCTTGTGTCTTCCAATGCTTTGTGATGAGCATTCTTGCTGCTGCTGTAGCATACATAAATAAAGTTCTATCCTTCTTTGGCACCAATTGGCCGACCATGCCCAGGAGAAAGGCCTCTGGTTTCTTCAGGAAAGTATATTTAAATCAATTCTCAGCAACTTAAGGGAACAATTCCATGTACAAGAACTTGGCATAAATTCAGTCAGCATAAGGTTACACCAGATCCAAACCCCATTCAAAAGTGGGGCTGCCACTGCTCTGAGGGGGGAAACAAGCATTTAAAATAGTGTTTTATTGCCAGGTTGCCAGACCACATGACCAAGTGGAACAGGCTTAGGATCCAGCCTAGGTTCCCCCTCTCTGGTCCTGTCCCCACTATGTCCTCGGAATACCCCCTTTTCAGGATTTAGGTCAGTTTCAGATCCACTGAGTTCAACTAGTTGGGTGCTGGCTAAGCTAAGATGTGGAGAAATGCTGGCATATATCTGGATAAACCAAAGATGAAGGAGTTAAGCTATCATAGCTTGACTGTACTGGGAATCTCCTGGCTCAGCTAGAGAGCTACTGGATCCTAACCAGCTCATTCCAATGGATCTTGCTATAGAATTACTCCCTAAAGTGGTCAAAATATATTTTGTGTATTTTGACACACACACATATATATATATATATATGTGTGTGTGTGTGTGTATTCAGAGAGTGAGCATTTGGAAAGGAATTCCATTTAGAAACATAAATTGAAATGTGAACTTTTGTGTGGAACTTTTGTGTGGATTTAAAAGAAATGGCAGATCAATGTTGAAAGAGAACCCAAGAGATCTATCTGTTTTTTTGGTTTTTTTTATAATATTTTTTATTAAGTTTATAAAATACAGAAAAAAGAAATAAAGACAGATATAGAAAATAGAATAAAAAAACTACAAATTTCCATAATCCTTTTTTCCAACACTTCTAATGGACTTCCCCGCATCTTCCTAACTCTGCGTTCTCTGTGATACAAAACATCAGCAATTTGTTAACTTGTTTCAAAACTTATTGTATCTTTCGTTTTATCATGTTACCTAATTTCCAAAATGTTATAACCCACATCTTATACGTTTTAACTTAAACATAATAAAGTTATTTCATTATTCCACCTCTGACTTCTTGTGCCTTAATTTCCATTTCATTGATTTACAATTGCTGAAGCTAGAATTTCCTAAAAAGTGCATTTTTTAACATTCATACAACTTATAATGTTTTTTCAAATAGTCTTTAAATTTTTCCCAGTCCTCCTCGATTGTTTCTTCTCCCAAGTCTCGGATTCTGCCAGTCATTTCGGCCAGTTCCATGTAGTCCATCAACTGCGTCTGCCATTCCTCCAGCGTGGGTAAATCTTGTGTCTTCCAATGCTTAGCAATCAGGACCCTTGCTGCTGTGGTAGCATACATAAAAAAAATTCTATCTTTCTTGAGTACTCTCTGGTCCACAATGCCCAGAAGAAAGGCCTCCGGTTTCTTAGGTAAGGTAAATCTAAGTACCTTTTTCAGTTTATTATGAATCATCTCCCAAAAAGCCTTCACTTTCGGGCAAGTCCACCAGAGATGAAAGAATGTCCCTTCCGCCTCTTTACATTTCCAACATTTATTGTCAGACAGGTGGTATATCTTAGCAAGTTTGACTGGGGTCATGTACCACCGGTATATCATTTTCATAATATTTTCCTTCAAGGCACTACATGCCGTAAATTTCATTCCGGTGTTCCATAACCTTTCCCAGTCTTCAAACATAATGTTGTGTCCCAAGTCCTGTGCCCATTATATCATGGCGGATTTGACTGCCTCGTCCTGTGTATTCCATTTAAGCAGCAAGTTATACATTCTCGAAAGTAATTTATTTTTTGGCTCTAACAGTTCTGTCTCTAATTTCGATTTTTCCACCTGTAATCCAACCTTTTTATCCACTTTAAAAACCTCCTGAATTTGAGCATAGTGCAACCAATCTCGCACCTTGTTTTTCAATTTTTCCAAGCTCAGCAACCTCCAATTGTCTCCAATTTTTTCAATTATTTCCCAATATTTAGGCCGGTAGGCTTCCATGTTAAGTCTCTTACGTGCCTTGGCCTCCACCGGTGAGAGCCACCTCGGAGTCTTACTCTCCAATAAGTCCTTATATTTTGTCCAGACCATCAAAATTGCTCTTCTGACAATATGGTTTTTAAACAATTTGTGAACTTTAACCTTGTCATACCACAAATATGCATGCCACCCAAAAGCATTATCAAACCCCTCCAGATCTAGGACATCAGTGTTTTCCAATAAAATCCAATCTTTCAACCAGCAGAAGGCTGCAGATTCATAATATAACCTCAAGTCTGGCAGGGCAAATCCCCCTCTTTCTTTCGCATCAGTTAGTATTTTAAACTTTATTCGGGGCTTTTTGCCCTGCCAAACAAACTTGGAGATATCCTTCTGCCACTTTCCAAAACATTCCACTTTGTCCACGATCTGTAGGGCCTGGAACAGAAATAACATTTTCGGCAATACATTCATCTTTATAGCTGCTATTCGGCCCAACAAGGAAAGTTTCAATCTAGACCATATTTCCAAATCTCTTTTAATTTCTGACCAACATTTCTCATAATTATCTTTAAACAAATTCAAATTTTTGGAGGTCAGATTCACCCCTAGGTATTTTACTTTTTTAACCACATTTAATTCCGTTTCTTTCAGGAACTCATCTGTTTCTGTAGTTGTCAATTTTTTTGCTAGAACCTTAGTTTTTTGCTTGTTCAGCTTAAATCCCGCCACCCGACCAAAGTCAGAAATTAATTCTAACACTCTTTTAGTACTAGAGACTGGCTCCTGTAATGTTAATACCAAGTCATCTGCAAAAGCTTTCAATTTATATTGTTTCACTCCGACCTCAATTCCTTGTACGGACCGGTCCTTTCTGATCATGTTCAATAGCACCTCCAGGACTGAAATGAACAATAGGGGGGATAGGGGGCACCCCTGTCGTGTCCCTTTTTCTATTTTAAACTCCTCTGTCACCACATTGTTAACAATCAATTTAGCCTTTTGCTCTGAATAAATTGCTTCTATTCCATTTTCAAACCCCCGCCCCACTCCCATCCCTTCCAAATTTTTCTTCATGAACATCCAAGAAATGTTGTCGAAGGCTTTCTCCGCATCAATGAAAATTAAAACTGCTCTAGTATTAAGATTTGTTTGTAGGAGTTCCAAAATGTCAATAATATTTCTTGTATTATCAAATAAATGCCTACCAGGGAGAAAGCCAGCCTGGTCCTTATGGATCACCTCATTAAGTACTTTTTAAAACCTACTTGCCAAAATATCCGCAAAAATTTTGTAATCCACGTTTAGGAGTGAGATGGGGCGGTAGTTCTTAAGCTGGGTCTTTTCAGTTTCTTGTTTAGGTATCAATGTGATGAAAGCTTCTTTCCACGTCTCCGGTGCCTTCCTCCCCTCCACAATCTGATTGCAGACCTCCAACAACGGTTGTATCAAATAATCCTTCAAAACCTTATAGTATTTGGAGGTAAGTCCATCAGGACCTGGAGATTTGCCTAATTGAAGGTTCTGAATGGCACTATCAATTTCTTGCTGGGTGATATTACTATTCAGGGTAGTTCTCATTTCCTGAGTTATTTTTTGTAATCCATTAGTTTTAAGAAATTGATCCATCTCAAAGTCTTTCTGTGGCCCTTGTGAATAAAGTTCTTTAAAATATCTCTGGAAACACTTTCTAATTTCCTCGGGTTTCTGAACCGTTCTCCCTTCAATCTCTAGATTTGTGACTGTATTAAGTTTTTGTCTCTTTTTCAACTGCCATGCTAGCAGTTTCCCACACTTGTTTGCTGATTCAAAAGATCTTTGTTTCATCTGTTTAATTTTCCATTCCACCTCCTGATTTATCAATTTCAAATATTGTGCCTGGAAAAATTTCACTTCTCTCAGCACTTCCACCGACTTAGGCCTAGATCTTAATTTTTTCTCTCCTTCTCTTATTTTCTCCAATATCTTCTCCTTCTTTTCATTCCAGAGCTTTTTCTTAATCGTATTTTGTTGTATTAGAAACCCTCTCATGACTGCTTTACTTGCGTCCCAGATTGTTCTTTTTTCCATGGTGGTGTTTAAGTTTATTTCAAAATAGTCCTTTAAAGTTTTTTGGGCCTTCTTAACAATCTCCTGATCCCTTAATAAGGTGTCATTCATTTTCCATCTAAAGGATCCGGTTATGTTTAGTCTCAATTCCACTTTCAATGCATTATGGTCGGAGCAGGTTTTTGGGCAGATTTCCACTTTTCTAGTCTTAGGTGCCAGTCCTCTAGTTATCCATATTTGGTCGATTCGTGTCCATGTCAGATGAGCTTCAGAAAAGAAAGTTCCTTCTTTTCCTAAGGGGTTCTTAACCCTCCATATGTCAATTAAATCCATATTGTCAGTCATTTCAAAAAAAGTTTTGGGTAGTCTGCCATCTTTCGTTATGTTAGCACTTTGCGACTTATCCATGTTTACAGATACGACCCCATTCATGTCGCCCAACATAATGATGTTGTTATAATCTAAGTAGTCCAGCATCATCTCATGCAGCTTCCTAAAAAATTTTCCTTCATTTGGAGCATATATTCCTAGTATCAAAAATTTTTCCCCTTGTGTCTGAATTTCAATCGCCAAAATTCTGCCATGTTCATCTTTAAATAAAAATTTCGGTGACAGGCTCTCCTTTGCATAGATCACCACACCTCTTTTCTTGACTTTATCCGAAGAGATAAATTCTTGGCCTAATCTTTTATTAATTAACACTTTTCTGTGGAGCCTTGTCACATGTGTTTCTTGCAGGCAAATAATGTCCAATTGTTCTTTTTTCAAAATATGAAATACTTTTCTTCTTTTTTCCGGAGAGTTTCCGCCATTTATATTCCAGCTAAGAAGCTGCAGAGACATCCTAGTTTAATTGATAGGTCTTACAATGGGGTGTCTAGGTTTTCCTCCGATCCCGGAGGTGGTAGTGCTGGTCCAGATCCAGACGGTGTAGGTTTTGGTGGTGGTCCCGGTGGTGGTGGTGGCCAAGAAGCTGCAGCTCCTTTTTGGAGGTCCTCCTTGTGGTCGTGTAGGAACTTCTGCTGATCCTCAGGTGTTTTGATTCTTACTTTCCTTTCTTTGTAGGTAAATGATAGTCCTTGTGGAAACTCCCACCTATAAGGAATTGCGTTATGTCTTAACAATTTGGTCAGGTCTGTGTAGGTGGTCCTAAGATCCAATAGATGTTTGGGTATATCTCTGTAGATTTCAGCCTTTTTGCCTTCTATCTCCAAAGATTTTTTAAAATGTAGGCCTAATATCTTATCTCTTTCCTCTCTTGATCTCAAGATAACCAAACAGTCTCTGGCCTTATCTTTCCTTACCGATCTTCCCAGTCTAAAGGCCGTCACGATTTTAAAATCTTTATCCTCCTCAATTCCCCAGAATTTGGAAAATAAAAGTGTCAAAAATCCCTCTAAATTACCTGCCTCCAATTCTGGGATGGCCCTTAACCTGAGATTATTTTCCTTACTTTTCAATTCAACCAATGACAGGTAGGCTTGTTGTTCCCCTACCTGTCTTTTCAGAGGCCTTACTTCCCCCTTAATCTCATCAACTTTTCGGTTTGCCTGCTCTGCTTTTTGATTGGCTTCCACAGCTAATTTGTAATTTTCAGCCGTAGCTCCTTGCAAATTCTCAATTGCCTGAGTATGCTGGGAAACCTGTTCAGTTAGTTTACCAATAGAGGATGTAGCTTGGTCAATTTTTGATGATTGATTGTCCACCTTTTGGTTTAAAATTGCCAGTTGCTCCAAAATTTGTTTCAAAACTGATTCAGATCCTCCAGTTGCCATATCTTCTGTGGCAGGCTGCTCAATTTCCACCTCCTGTGCTGTTAGCACAGTTGGGACAGATGATCTACGTTGATGAGTTAAAGTTGTTTGAACAAGTTGCACAGATTTCTTTTCTTTTTCTTTTTCTTTTTCTTTTTCTTTTTCTTTTTCTTTTTCTTTTTCTTTTTCTTTTTCTTTTTCTTTTTCTTTTTCTTTTTCCTTTTCTTTTTCTTTTTCTTTAGCTTTAGCTTTGGCTGCTCTTGTTTTCCCTGGGCCGCTCATTCCACACCTGCCTCAGTTCAAGGTCAAATTGTCTTTTATTCCATGAGAAAGACAAGTTCAAAATATAAACAATTAAACCACAAGAAGTCTCAATAAAGTACAGTTCCCAGGCCTCTATGTCTCCACAATCCTCTAGGGGGAGTATTTCAAAGTTTCAAGAAAGGAAAGAACTCTTTTCCGCCATTAAAGTTCCTATGTTCCCCATATTAAGTCTTTGTAATTCTTGAGTACAAAAGGAAGGTTCCCAAAGCTTTCTATTTCTTAAATAAAAGCCACAAGGTGTCAAGAGTGGTCCCAGCAACAATGTTTAAACGTTAGTATCTCAGTCTATGTAACAGTTTAAACTTCAGCAACAGTATCGGCAGTTTGACAGTTCTCTATTACACTCTGGCAGCCCGACGACTAGGTTGTCCCTTTTAACTCCGTATAGCTCAAAAATAGGAAGAAAGTTCCAAAAATAGAGTCCACAAGTTTCACAAAAATTTCCCTTTTAACTTCTAAAAGCAAAGTCTATCAATGCACCTTTGTTCTGCTTTTACGATCCTTTTTAGGCGCTCCAGCGACTTCAGAGCCCTTGCTTTGATCTAGTTAGCAGGATCGGAAGACGGACTTCCTGTTACTCGCCTCCCGTTTTCAGTCCAAATCCATAAATTTAGTCCAAAATTTAGTTCCCCTTACTCACGGGTATGTAGCTGTCAAATTCGATGTTTTCAAGAAGAAAGGTCAGCGCTCATCGGCAGCAGCAGCGCGGCTTTGCATCCACGAAAAGAGCGATGAACTCACAGCGCCGCTCCCCCTTTCACGTTCCGGAGCCCCTTACGAGGCTCCTTCTTCATTTCTGGGGGGGCTTTTGGCGCCCGCCGAGTCCCACGGCCACAGGCTCACTCTGCCTGTGGTTTTTCTTGATGGGTCTCCGCTTTGCTGCAGCGGACGACCCTTTTTCGCGGAGCCCCTCTTCACAGAGTAAAGAGGACCGCCATTGCTGTTTTGCGCCGCCTCCGGAAGAGCCCCAAGAGATCTATCTGAAGAAGTGTGCATGCACACGAAAGCTCATACCAAGAACTGACTTAGTTGGTCTTTAAGGTGCTACTGGAAGGAATTTGTTTTGTTTTGACCAAGAGATCTATGTGAAACTGACACAGATCAGAAACAACAGAATGATTTGCCTATGTCTGTGAAAAATACTCCCCTATCAGAGGTTGGCTTTGATGCCAGCATTTTGATTCACTGGTTGGAGAATTAGTTCAGTGGTACAGTACCACACCTGATCCATGGAAGGAAGCTAGAAACAGTCTAATATCAAACATGGAAGGACATTACTTTAAAGATCCTCTCATCCCATTTCCTTCCTTAATGAGAATTGCAACATTTTTTAACATCCCTCAAACACTCGATAGATTTTTTTTTGGACTTTATGCAAAAGAAGATCAGCCATCCAGCCAAATAGCTGACAACATGTAAAGAGTTCTCAGATTAGTTCGTTAATGTAAATGATGTGTGTGTGTGCGCGCACACACACACACACCCCTCTGGCAATTCTTTCCTTAGATGCTAAGAAGACATTCAACTGCCTAGAGGGAATTTTTCTTCTTGAAATGTTGAAAGTTATGCAACTGAGACCATGTTCCTTTAGGCAATCAAAGCCATTTATAAAAATTCTAAAGCACATATCAAGGTAAATAATTTTAGATCTGAGGATTTTCCAATTCAAAGGGAAACCAAGCTGCCTCTTTCTCTTTGCTCTGCCATTTGCAGAAACTCTCCAGCAAAAAATTACCAAGACAGAGAAATAACAGATTGCCCTTTCCATTTTGTACAGGTCAGGTGTGGATCACTTGCATCATAGGATTAACAATGTTGCTAATGACACACACACTTTTCATCAACTGAAACTTCTTTGAAAGCAGTGAAAACCCAAGTGTATTGCTATTTCGAGTTTAAAGTTTGTTCCAGAAACCAGAACTAGCTTTGCTTGACATGTTCTCATTCTGTTGTCAACAATTTAAAAAACTGTTACTTTTGACCAACGCCTTCCATCAAAATGGAATTACTTGGGATTGTTGATTACAATTTATAGTATCCTTTAAAAGACAAATACATTATGTTCAATATTTTTAAAAAAGAGAGTTTTGGAATGGTGAATCAAAGTAACTCTCTCGGAGCACTAACAATAACATCACTACCAAAAATATTTTTCATCTGTTTGCCTTACTTGTCCCACGAACTTATCTCACATCCTTACCTGGGAGTAAGCCCACTATACGACTTGCTTCCAAGAATGATTAAGCCTTAGCTGCATAAATACTAGAAAGACAATCACATATGAAATAAAAAAGAGCAAAAGCAGATGATGGCATCAATCTATATTGCTCATGTAGCAGTTTAGGATCTTGTTATATAAAAATGAGGTCTTTCAATTGTATGCTAGCGCATATACCACTCCTACCATGCTGAGACATATTACTGAATTCTACTTCAATCTTTACTGGGAGGAATAATAATATAATAATAATTTATTATTTATGGCCCACCCATCTGGCTGGGTTTCCTCAGCCACTCTGGGCGGCCCCCAACAGAGTATTTAAAAATAGAATCAAACCTTAAAAACTTCCCTAAACAGGGTTGCCTTCAGATGTCTTGTAAAAGTCAGAGAGTTGTTTATTTCCTTGGCATCTGATGGGAGGGTGTTCCACATGGCAGGCGCCACTACCGAGAAGGCCCTCTGCCTGGTTCCCTGTAGCTTCACTTCTTGCAGTGAGGGAACCACCAGAAGGCCCTCAGCGCTGGACCTCAGTGTCCGGGCTGAACTATGGGGGTGGAGACACTCCTTCAGGTATACTGGAAATAAGCATGGACATAAATGGTCCTTTCCCCATCTCTGGTGCTCTTTTCCACAGATCCAGCGGTTCTGGATATGCTATATATTCAAGATATCACTAATTATATTATTCCACTGGGTCCATTATTATTATTATTATTATTATTATTATTATTATTATGCCATTTCTCACTGCTGCTGAATTTCAAAGTGTATCAAAATGGGATCTCCATCAACTGGTTTCAACAAGCACATCATGTTAATGAGCAATCTTACATCTCCAGTTAATAGCAATTTGAACATTGGCTATCATTTCATTTCCTGAAGCAGATACAAGTAATATTTTGAGTCAGTGAAAATTTATTCTGTTTGCTTTTTATTAATTCTTTCCCCATGTTAAGCTGTTACTCCACGTGCCCATTTATTGCTTTGCATGCTTTAAAAATGTTTTTGATATATTTTATTTATATTGAATCTGCTTGGAACTATTTGTTTCCATATATTTACTATTTTTTTTTGACAAAACAAAGAGTTTTATATCTATGCCTGCCTGCATCCATACATTTTATGAAACCAGTGTCAGTGTAGATCCAAAACATATGCAAACTGCGATGATCATTTCACAGTATGGAAAAGTAAATGTTTACAAGTGGAACCTAATAAAGGAAAACATTGTATTCTCCTATTCTCTTTCCATTTTATTTCTTTTCATTCTTTAATGAGCTATTAAAAACCCTGGTTGCAAGTACCAACTCCTTGTTGTTGTTGGGTTTTTTAAGGCTATTTCCCAAAGCTAAATATTTATGAAGTGATTAGCAGAACATCAGAGTTTAGCAGAGAGTACACAAAATTGCTATGTTTTACTAAGATTGGAGAGATTCTGTTTTGTATTATAAAATAATTATGTTTAGGTTCCCAAACAGCTTTCATCTTCATGGAGATCTGACTAAGCAAATTGCTGATATCAGGCCATAAAAACATTTAATTATTTCATTCACACTTTTAAGACGCAAACTGCAGCAAAATGCTTACTCTAAGCAAGCGGGTGGATATTAATATCCCACTTGTATAACCAATCCAGCATTAGGCTTTCAAAGGCATAGAGAGGATGGAAGGAAACACCATGAAAATATAAGAATTGTAACAGAATGCAACAGTAACTTTGGCCACCTCACGAGAAGAGAAGACTCCCTGGAAAAGACCCTGATGTTGGGGAAGATTGAGGGCACCAGAAGAAGGGGACGACAGAGGACGAGATGGTTGGATAGTGTTCTCAAAGCTAATAACATGCGTCTGACCAAAGTGCGGGAGGCAGTGGAAGACAGGAGTGCCTGGCGTGCTCTGGTCCATGGGGTCACGAAGAGTCGGACACGACTAAATGACTAAACAACAACAACAACAGAATTCAAATACCTAAGGGGCTGGAAAATTAAGAGGCCAGCCCACCCACATGCCCTGGTGGCATTGTCATTACAGAGGAGATCTGAGAGGGCTGATGGCATGGCGGTTGCTGTAGCCAAAACCAGAGCTATATTTTCCTCACATCTTGGCAATGAAGCACAACTTTGACACATTACTGATTTGACCTGGTTCACACCAGCAGCCACCTATAGGAACATGGAGATCCTGAATCTATGGACTGAGACTTCTTTGTGGTCCTACACATTTGCATGCCATCCAACATTTCTCCAATGAAAAGAGGGATGTCTTCTTCTTCTTCTTCTTCTTCTTCTTCTTCTTCTTCTTCTTCACCTGCCCATCTGACTGAGCTTCCAACATATATAAAAACACAACAAAACATTAAACATAAAACTTCCCTATACAGTGGTAGCTTGGGTTAAGTACTTAATTCATTCTGGAGGTCCGTTCTTAACCTGAAACTGTTCTTAACCTGAAGCACCACTTTAGCTAATGGGGCCTCCTGCTGCTGCTGCGCCACAAGAGCACGATTTCTGTTCTCATCCTGAATCAAAGTTCTTAACCTGAGGTACTATTTCTGGGTTAGTGGAGTTACAGATAGGTAGCCGTGTTGGTCTGCCATAGTCAAAACAAAACAAATTCCTTCCAGTAGCACCTTAAAGACCAACTAAGTCAGTTCTTGGTATGAGCTTTCGTGTGCATGCACACTTCTTCAGATACACAGGTTAGTGGGTTAGTGGAGTCTGTAACCTGAAGTGTATGTAACCTGAAGCGTATTTAACCCAAGGTATCACTGTATAGGGCTGCCTTCAGATGTCTTCTAAATGTTGTATATCTCCTTGGCTCAAAGGTCACATGCCTCCATACCCTCCAACATTTCTCCAGTGAAAATAGGGATGCCCTGCCATACACTCTCAGACCCTCCAAGTGTCCCTATTTCCCAGGGACAGTCCCGGATATACAGAAGGCATCCAGGTTTTGGATTTGACCCCAGAATGTCCTACTTTTCCTTAGGACGTCCCTATATCCATTGGAGGGTATGGTAGGATGAAACGGGACGCGGGTGGCGCTGTGGGTGAAACCTCAGTGCCTAGGGCTTGCTGATCGCATGGTCGGCGGTTCGAATCCCCGCAGCAGGGTGAGCTCCCGTCTTTCGGTCCCAGCTCCTGCCCACCTAGCAGTTCAAAAGCACCCCTAAGTGCAAGTAGATAAATAGGTACCGCTTTATAGCGGGAAGGTAAACGGCATTTCCGTGTGCTGCACTGGTGCTGGCTCGCTGGAGCAGCTTCGTCACGTTGGCCACGTGACCTGGAAGTGTCTCCGGGCAGCGCTGGCCCCCGGCCTCTTAAGTGAGATGGGCGCAAAACCCTAGAGTCGGTCACGACTGGCCCGTACGGGCAGGGGTACCTTTACCTTTACCTTTATGGTAGGATGTCCCTGTTTTCATTGGAGAAATGTTGGAGGGTATGGAATTATCCGACCCCTGGGCCATCTGAAGGCAATCCTGTATAGGGAAGGTGGTTTTAATTATTATTTTTTTATGTTTTATTATGTTTGTAGATATGTTGGAAGCCGCCCAGAGTAGCTAGTGAAACTATTATTATGGAATGGGACATCCCTATTTTCATAGGAGAAATGTTGGAGGGCATGGCTTCCAACATTTCTCCGATGAAAATAGGGGTGTCCAAAGCAAAAGCTGGATCTTCAAGGATCAAATCAGTAACTGGGACAACTTTGGTAAATCCAGGACTGTCCTTGGAAAATAGGGACACTTGGACGGTCTGCATTTGGCTGCAGCGAATTGTGAGCACAGAGTGTGACGGCTGTATATATAAGCCTCATGTGAAAGTCCAAGCTTATTTATGCAGCACATCCACACAGCCAGGCTGCAAGGCTACCAGCAGTTTCAAGCGCTCCTTCAGGTTATTGCTTGGTGAAAGAGGGCCTCTGAAACGAGGCATGGGAAGCTGCAGCATCAGCTTTTTTGCTCTATAAGACTCACTTTTTTCCTCCTAAAAAGTAAGGGGAAATGTGTGTGCGTCTTATGGAGCGAATGCAGGCTGCGTAGCTATCCCAGAAGCCAGAACAGCAAGAGGGATTGCTGCTTTCGCTGCACAGTGATCCCTCTTGCTGTTCTGGCTTCTGAGATTCAGAATATTTTGTTTCTTGTTTTCCTCCTCCAAAAACTAGGTGTGTCTTATGGTTTGGTGCGTCTTATAGAGCAAAAAATACGGTAGGTCCTACTCTAAGCATAAATCTTACTTGTAAAGATTGCAGAGCAGCCTTTCTCAACAATCTGCCCTCCAGATGATCCGGACTACAACTCCCATCAGCCCCAAGCCAGTGCAGACTATAGTAAGGGATGATGGGTGTTGTAGTTAAGCAATATCGGGAGGGCATCAGATTGGGGTTAGGCTAGCATAGAGGCTGCATAAGATGCAGCAGGCTTTTCAAACATCTGCTGCTGTGCATCATGACAGATTCTTTGCTTTTATGTGTCCTCTGCACCAAATAAATAAATAAATAAATAAATAAATAAATGCTAATATATGCTAATAATTCTTAAAAATAAATAAATCACAAAATCCTAAAGTTCTTTCAAGGTTATCTCTAAATGGTGCAGTTATCTTTCCCATTAACACCTGAGTGCAGCACCAGTCCCTAAGCAATATGGTTTGCTTCTTCTTAATTAGTAAACATTTCTTTAAAAAAAAAGGAGGGAGTTAATCATCCATATGTATTTTAATCATTATTTGCATTTAGAAAAGCAAACTTCTCTGCAGAACCACTCTAATTACTTCTTATTATACTTGAACGAAAAAAAGGTAGTTTATTTGCAAATGGCATTTTATTAAAGTTGAGTGAATTAAGTTAACTTTCAAAATGCCAAGAGAGAAAAACAAAGAACCCACTCTTCATTTCAGTCACTCAGTATCGCAGCTGTTAATATAATTAACATATTACTCATTAGCAACCTTTGGAAAGGTTTTGAACATCTGTAGCCCACTCTAAAATAAAATACAATATTCCTTGATCCAGTCATAGTCCTCCTCAACAGCATTATATTTTTTTTTGTATCCCCCCCCCCCAAAAAAAAGAATATAAACAAATAAAACAGTACACATGCTGGAACATTGTAAACCTCACCATGCTGCAAGATTTGCATTTTAAATCGTTTAAAATAGGAAATCAAATGTTTATTGAAGGGTACTACTATAGGTGTCTCCAAAAGACTAGGGATGTCAGCTCTTGCTGAGTTCTGAGTTTTACCGCCTTTCCGAAGGCAAATAAAACCAGTTAAACAAATGTTGTAAAGGTAGAAGTAAAGGACCCCTGGATGGTTAAGTCCAGTCCAAGGTGACTATGGGGTGCAGAGCTCATTTCGCTTGCAGGCTGAGGGAGCCGGCGTTTGTCCACAGACAGCTTTCTGAGTCATGTGGCCAGCATGACTAAACCGCTGCTGGCGCAATGGGACACCACAACGGAAACCAGAGTGCACAGAAACACAATTTACCTTCCTGCCACAGCGGTACCTATTTATCTACTTGCACTGGCGTGCTTAATACCCCAACCACCCATCACACTTGTCTTTTTTTTTTTTTAAAGCACACTACAGAGCAGGTTTAGTTAATGTAGTGCTCTTCAGATGTTATTGGACAACATCTCCAATCAACCCTAGTAAGGTAAAGGTAAAGGGACCCCTGACCATTAGGTCGAGTCATGGCCGACTCTGGGGTTGCGGCGCTCATCTCGCTTTATTGGCCAAGGGAGCCGGCGTACAGCTTCCGGGTCATGTGGCCAGCATGACTAAGCTGCTTCTGGCGAACCAGAGCAGCGCATGAAAACACTGTCTACTTTCCCGCCGGAGCGGTACCTATTTATCTACTTGCACTTTGATGGGCTTTCGAATTGCTAGGTTGGCAGGAGCAGGGACCGAGTAACAGGAGCTCACCCCATTGTGGGGATTCGAACCGCCGACCTTCTGATCGGCAAGTCCTAGGCTCTGTGGTTTAACCCACAGCGCCACCCACGTCCCTTTTAATCAACCCTAGTACGCAGAGCCAATTATCAGGGATTATTGGAGTTGTGGTACAGCAGTAACTGGAACACACCATCTTGACTACCCCTGCCGTAAAGAGACACTTATAATTGCCATTGGCTGAGGTAATAAACCAAGGTTGTGTTCAGTATAGTAATTTAATTCACTGGAATGAAAAAATGCTCGTATGCATTAATTTGTGTTTAAATTTGATTGGTTGGTAACTGAATTCCAGAGCGTTCTCTAGTAGTTCTCATGTGATTGGCTAACATTGGTCACATGGGAGGTATCTAGAAAAGGAGAGACTCTATTTTCTGTGAAGCAGGATGAGTGTGTTTTTAAAATCCACTGTGAACACTACTAAGTTGAATAGAGTGTTGGACTGATTGTTCTCTGCTTGAAAGAAAGAGAGGAATGCTGCAGGAGAGGGTAAATGTGGAAATCTCATAAGATCTGCAAGGCATGGTCTAATTGAGATACAGAAGATTGAGTGCTAAGCACTGAAAAGAGAGGAAAATACAGATGTTTTGGAAGTTAGAAGAAGAGACTGTAGTCTTATGCTTTCATAAGCATGTGATTGTAAATATTATGTTTTAATTCACCTATAGCTATAAGTTTCTACAAGCAAAGTTTTTGAATGTCAAAGTCTGGACAAAGGTTTAATTTCCAAAGAAGGGTGTCAGCCATATATATGATTTTAGCTTATTAGCTGCAATTTTGCTACTCTTACTTTAACAGGGTAATGGTGTTTTTCCAGCTCAAGAACTGCATTGCATCACAGGCAATGGTGGGGGAGGGCAGAATCAAAAAATGCTTGGAACAACAGATGCGACTCTTAGGCATTGGGTTTATTATTTTATAATACTAGCATGTCTGTCCTGACTTCTAACTTTCTTTTACACGGCAGTACCTTGTTCCCTTATGGAACCTGTGGCTTCTTGACTGCCACATCTCTCTAAATTTTAAACAGTGGTGAATAACCATATACAAGGATGCTACCCCAAATTCCCTGACATGAATTACAACACAAGAGTCCCACCATTTTGTGGTTTAATGCGGTTGCGAATGGATTTTCCCCCCTAGAAAATGCACGAAAATTAGCACTAAACTTCTACTAGATTCTACTCAATTTCCAGAATGTCATGTGAAGGATCACATAAAATGCAGAAGTTATCAGATAAGGAATTGTCAGGGAAATTAAATGAAGTTTTGTCTCAATGCAGCCTTACTGTTATACGATATACTACCATACACCCATGCAAAAGTCAAAGCTTTTTTCGCACACTGCCACCCCACCCCACCCCACCTCCGTTGAGGAAAGCCAGAGGCATTAATTCATTGATTAATTAATAACCTGCATTTCCTCCCAAAGGAATCAAGGGTAGCAATCACATCGGTAATAATAATAATTTTTAAAACATTCTGAAAACAGTTCATCTCTCAGCCAGTGATTTCAGCTATCAGCTTCCAGCCTGCAAAAACTATTAAATTTTAAGCTGTTTTTAATGCTGGATTTTATATTGCAATTTCCCACTCTGGGACCATCTGGTGAAGGTGAGTAACATTAAGAATAATAATGCTGTAACTCAGTGATAGAGAATCATCTTATAATAATATGATCCAATGGAAAAAGTCATAAGAAAACATAAATTCAACATGGGATGACTTATATCAAATAAATATTCAATAATCCATTAGAATATAATAGTCAGTGCTTTTTTCTGGGGGGGGGGACACAAGGGTACGCATACCCCTAAACATTTTGTGCATCTTTGTACTTTTGTCCATTTGCTGTATCCCCCCCCCCGATTTGAACTATAAAATTGTGATTTTCTTGAGTCAAAATGAGAGAACCCCTAAACATTTTTTTAGGGGGGAAAGCCCTGATAATAGTACACAATAAAATTAACTCTCAAAACATCAGCAAATAAAAATTAAACAGTCATTCACTCACATTTACAATAAAATGCTGTACAGTGGACGCTAAGGTCGCGAATGTGATCCGTGCGGGCTGCACGTTTGCAACCCGCAGCGTTTGCAACCCGCAGCGGTGCATCTGCGCACACGCGGGTTGCGACTCAGTGCTTCTGTACATGCTCAAAGTGCAATTTAGCGCTCCTGCGCATGCGCAACCCCCGAAACCCGGAAGTAGCCCGTTCCGGTACTTCTGGGTTTCGGCGGTCAGCAACCTGAAAAAATGCAACCTGAAGTGACCCGAGTTATGACTGTATTGTGTTTTTAATATTCAGTGGGAAGTCGACCAGAGTGGCTGGGAAAACCCAGCCAGATGGGTGGGGTATAGATATATTATTATTATTATTATTATTATTATTATTATTATTATTATTAACTGAACTATGATCAATAAAAATAACTGCAAGTCACAATGCATAAAATACTTCAATACATACAAAACCATGCAAAAGGATCAAACTGAGAAACAAAGACACACAACTTACAAATGCATTTTAAACAAAATCTCTAAACTCCTTGTAAGCCCTCTTGAGCATGGTTTGAACTGTGGAAAGATAGCATACAAATAAAATTATGTATGCATGTACGTAACTTGCCCTCCTCTAGATATGTCAGCATTCAGAGTATTCTTGGAAGCAGACGTCAGGAAACGAATGCCATTTGTCATATTACAAAGATGGGCATGCATCCTTTAATATGTGCTTCAGATTTGGTCAAACAAAATGGCTAAGTCACATGCTTTCCAATGTGTTGTAAAGAAATGCTGTTGCTAAACATTAAAGGAATCTCAGCCGTAAATGGCAGTCAAAACAAATGGCTTAAAACTGTGGTTAAAGTAGAGCTAATAATATTGCCACTGCGCTCCTTTTCCTTGGAGTCACTGCTACTGATGTGTCAAGGGCAGGTATGAAGACTAAGGTCAATTAAAAAAAAATGCTTTACACGATTTTAAAATGTGTGTTTTTGTACTAACACAGTTAACAACTATTAGTATGCAAAACAGTTTAATACAGAGCTTTGCATATACATCAGATGAGCTGGACTGAAGGGAAAGTTTTGCTCTTCTGGGATAAAAAGGTAAAGGTAAAGGTACCCCTGCCCGTACGGGCCAGTCTTGACAGACTCTGGGGTTGGTGCGCCCATCTCACTCAAGAGGGTGGGGGCCAGCGCTGTCCGGAGACACTTCCAGGTCACGTGGCCAGCGTGACAAAGCTGCATCTGGCGAGCCAGCGCAGCACACAGAAACGCCGTTTACCTTCCCGCCAGTAAGCAGTCCCTATTTATCTACTTGCACCCGGGGGTGCTTTCGAACTGCTAGGTTGGCAGGCGCTGGGACCGAAAGCCGGGAGCACACCCCGCCGCGGGGATTCGAACTGCCGACCTTTCGATCGGCAAGCCCTAGGCACTGAGGCTTTTACCCACAGCGCCACCCGCG
The DNA here is from genome assembly GCF_964252035.2 of Podarcis erhardii. NCBI lineage: Eukaryota > Metazoa > Chordata > Lepidosauria > Squamata > Lacertidae > Podarcis > Podarcis erhardii. The sequence continues at coordinate 90,106,780 of NC_138508.1, forward strand.
TCTTCTGGGATAGCAGGCAATAAAACTACTAGTGTCGAATGGAGAGTCGCCCTCAATTGTTTGGGCGGCAAATACGTATTTCCTTATCTTCACATTCAAAGAGACAACAATAGCAGGACTTTTTTCCCTCCTCCTCCTCCTCAGTAGCTGCAACTAGCAACTGCATCTAATTGTATATGTGTTGCTGCGATGTTAACAGATTCAGTTGATCCCTAATGGGCTAGACCCTGATAGGTTGCAGAAAATCTCAGCCTAAAATTGGTGAGAAAGCATGCTTTGAACATATACAAACAACAGAAAACACCACTAACAGAGGGTTTTGTTATTTTAAAGGGATTTTTCTCATTGGTGTGGTTTCATCCTACATTTTAAATTTCCTGGGGGTTTTTGGGTATATTTTTAACCAAGCCTCCATCAAACAATCAGCTTAAAATTCCATTAAAGCATAGTCATTCCAAAGAAGAAGAGATAAAGCACAGGTAGTTCAATTGATACAGAATGAGACCCCTTAATCTCAGGGTCATGGGTTTGAGCCCCACATTGAGCGAAAGATTCCTGCATTACAGGGGGTTGAATTGGACTAGATGATCCTTGTGGCCCCTTCCAATTCTATTATACTATAACATATCCGTTAAAGCTATGGTTTTCCCAGTAGTGATGTATGGAAGTGAGAGCTGGACCATAAAGAAGGCTGATCACCAAAGAATTGATGCTTTTGAATTAAGATGCTGGAGGAGACTCTTGAGAGTCCCATGAAGATAAAAGCTCTCCATTCTTAAGGAAATCAGCCCGAGTGCTCACTGGAAGGACAGATCGTGAAGCTGAGGCTTCAATACTTTGGCCATCTCATGAGAAGAGAAGACTCCCTGGAAAAGACCCTGATGTTGGGAAAGATTGAGGGCAGATGGAGAAGTGGACGACAGAGGATGAGATGGTTGGATGGTGTTCTTGAGGCTACCAGCATGAGTTTGACCAAGCTGCAGGAGGCGGTGGAGGACAGGAGTGCCTGGCGTGCTCTGGTCCATGGGGTCACGAAGAGTCGAACATGACTAAACGACTAAACAACAGCAACATAACATATCCAAATATCAGTTAAATACTGCCGTGGAAACCACCCACACTGCCCCACAAATGAGCTGGGCAAAAAAAGGTAGAATTTTATTACTAGGTGCTGAAATGCCAACCATGTTGGTGTCACTCAGGCTTCCTGACATGCTTTTCAATAATAAATATTATTAATTATTATTATTTTATAGCATTTTCATAGGCTTCAGAAAACATTCCACCATTTACAAATTGCTCACTCGGTTGTTTGGTGAGTCTTGATTATGCAGCAGAGGTAATCCTCTGTATGGAAAGAGAGACAGAAGAAGAGAGAAGTTAAAGTTTAAATTTAGCAGTGCCATCTAGTGCCCAGTAAAATTGCTGAAAGAGTAGATTTCATATCTGAATGAGACTCGGATCTGCACTTCAGTAACTTGAGCACCAAGTAAAGATGCTTTCTATGTAGGCATTTAAAGCTGCCATTCTGCACCTTCTTTCCTTATGTAGGCCCCATTGAACTCAATTGTACATATTTCTGAATATGCATGTATATGATTTCACTTTGAGGCTGCAACTCTGCACATACTCACCAGGGAGTAAATCCCATTGAACTTGATGGGGCTTACTTCTAGAACCAGGAATCTAGGTACAGGGCTTCATTGTTCATTTCTGTAAGGTAAAGGTAAAGGGACCGCTACCATTAAGTCCAGTCATGACCGACTCTGGGGTTGCGGCACTCATCTCGCTTTATTGGCCGAGGGAGCAAGAATACAGCTGCCGGGTCATGTGGCCAGCATGTCTAAGCCACTTCTGGCAAACCAGAGCAGCACACGGAAACACCATTTACCTTCCCGCCGGAACGGTACCTATTTATCTACTTGCACTTTGATGGGCTTTCGAACTGCTAGGTTGGCAGGAGCTGGGACCAAGCAATGGGAGCTCACCCCGTCGCGGGGATTTGAGCCACCGACCTTCTGATCGGCAAGCCCTAGGCTCTGTGGTTTAACCCACAGCGCCACACGCATCATAAACTATGGAAGGAAGCAGCAAGCCGATGTTAAAGATACGTGTTGGATTCTGAATGCATCTTCAATATATGCACTTATAGGGCAGTATACCCAAAGGCATGAAAATATTGATGTTTCTTAAAAAATCAAAAAATATCAGGAATGGTGTTTAGTGTGGCAGCACCTGCATTCTGGAACTCAAGCAGGTGCCTTCAAGGTACTCTTTTCATCGCCTGCTAAAACCATCCTTATTTAGACAATGCTTACCAGATATTTAAAAAGTTGAGTTGATTTTAGTGCTTTAGCATTTTAACTTTTTCATATTTTAAAGTAGGGTTGCATTTTTTCCTCTGTTTTATTGTTTTCTCTGTAAGCTGCCCTGAGGTTTTTTTGTTTTGTTTTTACAATCAAGCGGTGTATAAATTTTGTGAAGTTGATAAATAATAAAAAAATGTTAATATTATTATTATTAGGTAGCTGAATGTAAGGCAACCTTGAGCTCTTCCTGCTTCACTCCACTGATAAACTGTAGACCTGTGAATGCCAATGTGCCAGTGTTAATTTAATTTATATATTGCCTGCCAACTGTATTTCAATATATAGAATAAAGCAATTCCTAATAAATCAGTACATCAGTGTAGTAGAATCACTGCTGGAATGGGAAGAGGATTCTTTCCCAGAGCTGTTAACAGGGCCTCTAATACTGCAGAATCCCTGCGACGGGGTGAGCTCCCGTTGCTCGGTCCCGGTTCCTGCCAACCTAGCAGTTCGAAAGCACGTCAAAGTGCAAGTAGATAAATAGGCACCACTCTGGCGGGAAGGTAAATGGCATTTCCGTGTGCTGCTCTGGTTCGCCAGAAGCGGCTTAGTCATGCTGGCCACATGACCCGGAAGCTGTACGCCGGCTCCCTTGGCTAATAAAATGAGATGAGCGCCGCAACCCCAGAGTCAGCCACAAATGGACCTAATGGTCAGGGGTCCCTTTACCTTCAATATTGCAGAGGCAAACATAGTTTAAATTAGCACTGAAGGAAAATGGCTACCCCATTGGCAGGCAGCAAATTTGGAGAAGGCAGTTTAGTGATTTCGTTGGCAGCAGACTCCCCAAATGTCCCTATTTTCCAGGGGTAGTCCTGGATTATACAGAAGGCACCCTGTATAATCGGGTTTGACCCCAGAATGTCCCACTTTTCTTTAGGACATCCCTATTTTCATCAGAAAAATGTTGGAGGGTATGTGGGAGTTCAGGTTTTATGGAGGAGAAGCTTATAATTAGTGGTGTGGTGAAGCTGGGTTTTTAATAGGTCTCTCCAAGTAACACCCCCCCCCTTGATTCAATGTGCAGGACTTGGTGCAGGCACCCCCAAACTCAATCTTCCAGATGTTTTGGGACTACAACTCCCATCCTAGCTAACAGGACCAGTGATCAGAGATGATGGGAATTGTAGTCCCAAAACAGCTGGAGGGACGAGTTTGGGGATGCCTGCCTTGGTCCATGCAAACTGCATTCATGTAGGGCTTGTATGTCCAAAGTCTGTTTCGGGGGCCTAATTCAGCCTGCCGGTTGGTTTAATCCAGCTCCTGGGGCAGTTTACTTCCTGGGGTAAAACCCTAGAAAAAGCTCAACAACTTTAAACCTAAAAATAGGTCAATAACTCTGGTTGGCCCTTTGGTCGACCCTCACGGCCCTTCACTTCATCAAATCTAGCCCTCTTTGAAAAAAGTTTGGACACCACTGATATAGGGTATATTACATGACCTTTTGATCAAAGTTTGGTGTCAAGTTGGAGTATGAAGGCATAATCCTGCTCTTCCCTTCATGCCTTTATGTCCATTGCTAAGGTTGTATGAAAAAGGATTCTTTAGCTGTTTCTCCACCATAAAGTACTTCCTTTTTGGAATTCCAATTCTAATCCTCAGTACCCTTGCTGAAAATAGAGTAAGAAAATGTTTCCTCATTTCAGCTTTTTCTTTTATCAAGACAAAGTGATACCAAAGAACTACACTTTGCTCATCGGGCTGGAACCGAGCTTCTATTCACTCTGCAAAATTATGTTATTTGTTGAGTCTAGGCTCTTAATTACCATTTTGTAAGTTACTATCTTAAGGCATATGTTGCCTATTAACAAGACAGTGAAAGAACCAGTAGCTTATTAGTTTTTGCTTAACCTGAGCAATGACATGACTTAAAAGCCTGCAAAAAAAAATCAATAACCTAAGTGGAATTAATTGGAACGTGCTCTTTTGCTTGAGCTCATATTAATGGTGTTGCACAACTTTTAAATTAAATAACAGAACCTTTGTGTTGAAATCACAGAAGCAAGATAGCCATCTTGAGTTTATTAAGGAAAATTAATTACAAAGTCCCTACTTTGTTGATAGGATGGCTTTGCTTTGTCAGGCCGTAGCTTTTGCAGGTATTCTAAGGAAGAAGCTATTTGCCATCTAGGCTGGGGAAATTGTGAAATGTGGAATTGAGCCAGTGCAGGAAACTTTCCCCTGCTGCAATTAGAGCAGTCAATCGTGAGAAGTACGTATTCCATAGGATTTTGGAATCAAGTGATGTGATTTAATGCATTTATTTAATGCATTTATTTAATGCATTTATTTAATGCATATTTATTTAGTGCATTTATTTAGTGCATATTTATTTAATGCATTTATTATGGTAAAATGTGCATGGAAATGCACATATCAGTGAAAAACATGCAAAGATGCATTATATTAGAGGGCCTTTCTTGCCAAATATCACACATTCGGCAGAAGGTGTGTTAAAATTTGGTATGTTAGGAGAAATTTGCACTAAAACGCTGGTGACTTTTCATGATGACTTTAAAAGAAGAAGAAAACACAGACTGATGAGGAATGTGAACTTAAGAGTGGGAAAATGAGAAACAGAGACAAGTCAAAATTGACACATTTGCCCATCCCTAGAAAGAATTCATTTTCCTGCACCCGATTAGCTTATTAAAAGTTCATTCCATTACCCCACTTCTCCCTTTCTTGATCCTGCCTTGCCTATCACCAAACTCACAGGGAATGCAATAGGATGCTAATCCACACGTGTGCTTAAAAAGTTGCCAGCACAGTTTTCCTTTTTCCTTTGGCTATATATACACGCCTGTGTGAGTGTGCGTTTGTGTGCGTGCACACACACACACATAAATAGTATCAAATTTCAGAAAAATAACTCATTCTCAGCACGAGGTAACTGTACATAATGCAGTATGAATAAGGCTGCTGGAAGCCTGTTTTTGTGAATTTTTCATAAAGATGTTTCTCGGAAAAAGGTAACAATCTTGACATAGCACAATGGAAACCAAAGAAGACATCATCCAGTATTAAAGAAGGAATCGGCACCCTGGTACCACACACAATATTTTTAGCTGAACCCTTCTCTGTATACTTTGCCCTCCTTCTGCTTCTAGATTTGGTCTCTCTACGTCCCCCCCCCCTTCTGCCCCCACAGGCTCATTGTTCAGAAAGCCTTCCTATATATGAAGCTTTCTGGCTGAGAGATGAGTGCACAAAAGTTGTAAGTGACCGTTTGCAAAAAGAAAAAAGAAAAAACAAAACAAAAAACAGAACCTTACTTATTATCAGGTAACAAATGTTGCTATTGTTCTTACTGTGTTCTAATGCATACAAGGCTAGTTGTTATGGGGTACACATTTTAAAAGGGGGCAGCCTTTGTGTCAGAGAAAGTGTGTTCTCCTTCATGGAGAGCATGTGTTGCGGTGGGGGCCGCCAGGACACTCCAAAGTTGGGGGCGGGATAATTGATCGTTGGCCACTGATGCGATTGGGGCTTCCCTTGTTGTTGGGAAGAAGTTAATGTTGCCATTTGTTGATTGACAGCCAGAAATGCTAAAACTCCTTGCACGAGGCTAGGGCTTCCTCTTTTCGCCCGTGCATCGGATTGCCCGTCCCCCCTCCCTAGAATTAGGGTTGTTCGCTTTGACCTTGCTATGCCTGTCATGGGGTCATCTGCTCTTGGGGCAGGGGCCCAGTAGGAATTTTGTTCATCTGGCTGATTGGCTGGCGCCATTTGGTTTTTGCCTACTGCGTGGCAAATCGTCACAACTTGTAAGGTTGTGGTTAGGCATTGGTTTATGGTTTGGTTGGCTGAGGGGCATGGATTGGCTTTGCCTGCCCCTCTAATGCTGCTGCTGCAAGGGATTCCGTTAAAGGAATTGGGGGCTAACTATTGCTTGTCCACTCTGTCAAGGGGGCTCGGGCCATAGCAATGAGCTCCTGGTTGCATTTGGGGAGGGCTGGGGGCAGGTTCCCTGCTCCGTCGCTAGCCCTAAGTGTATTCCCCTTTTCTGACTTTCGCATCGTGCGGAATGTCAGTCTGTCCCCCGTGGTGGGGGCAGATAGTCGCAACCAATGCCTAAGCAACCACTCACATTTTTTTTATTTTAATAAAGTTGTGGCCAAAATTATGCCAAAAACCTTAAACAAAAATTCTGTGTGATGTGTGAGTTATTGGGGTGGCCCTAGGGACCTTGACACGCAATAACCTTTTGTTTCTTAGCCTCCAAAATGTGCTTGGGGACAAATTGTATGCAATGGTGATCAGACTTTAAAGGTGGTCAAACAGACCACCTTTCTTTCTTTCTTTCTTTCTTTCTTTCTTTCTTTCTTTCTTTCTTTCTGGGGGATGCAGTTATGAGATCCCAATCCAGAACACCTTCACATTGAGGCCCATACCAGTTTCTAGTCTCCTCCATGGCTGCTGGTTCCCCCAGAAGGATCTATTTATGGCAAGCAGTGAATGCAGAATTTTTCCAGGAGGAAACCAGAATGAGTTCCTAATCTGGGTCAGAAACCTATGATTGCTTTCCCCACCCCTTCTAATCAAAACGGACCACTTTATTTATTTTTTCACTAGGAGATATCTCCCTGCTCACTAAACCCCTCTCCACCTAAATTTCCCTTCCCCATAATTTCCTTCAGGATTACAAAATCTCTCCCTGCCCCAGGACCATAACTTTTCCTTGCCTCTCCAATATTTTGTCCTACCCTGCCTCAGTTTCCCCTCGGGACCCCAAAGTCTCCCACATCCCTACCTCAGTCTTCCCTTAACCAGAGTTTCCCTCTCCAGGACCGCAATATCTCCACTCTCCGTGCCCAAATTCTGTCTCCCACCCTGAGACCACTCTGCCAAGTGGTAGCAAGAGAGGTCCAGGGGTCTTGGCACTGAACCAGGATGTGTGTTCCCTCACAATGAGGCACAGCAAAGAAGGTAGTGTCTTTAATAAAGATGGTATATTCACCCATATTTACACCTGAGCTTTATGGAGAAAGAGTTCACATGCATCGCACTCTGCGCTCAGCACGATGTCAACAGAAGCCAGGGCCTCTTCAGCCCTTGGTTAGCAGCAGCAGCAGCAGAAGAAGAACGCCCTGCAGCCACAGGACCTCCACTGCTGTGTGGGATATGTTCAGGAGAAGAAAAGACTAAGGAGTAAACCCTACACAAATCCAGAGTGGAATCCCTAAGACAGTGGGATAGAGACTTGTATGCCTCCTTCCAGCAACTCCTGCAACCAAGCTGGCGCCAAATATATTGTCATGCTTTCCTTTGGACCATATCAGTAAGGCTAAGAGGTGGGTCCTGGCATCTGGGCAGCCCAGGACCTCCATACACACTGCCCAGGCTTACACCCCAAGGATACCACGTCGGTGCTGCTAACACAGCAGTTTGACTAAAGCCCTGGAGGTGCACTCCATTGTCTCTGAAGACAGAAAGACGCCAACAAAATACTTAGACCAGATCCATTGAAATCAATGGACTTGGATTAAAGGTAAAGGTAAAGGGACCCCTGACCATTAGGTCCAGTCGTGACCGACTCTGGGGTTGCGGCGCTCATCTCGCTTTATTGGCCGAGGGAGCCGGCGTACAGCTTCCGGGTCATGTGGCCAGCATGACTAAGCCACTTCTGGCGAACCAGAGCAGCACAAGTCCACCAAGTCTAAACCTCAGCATTTTCTCAAAAGATTTGCATGTGTACCTCTTTCACTAACGTAAAATGTTGCGGAGCTGTTGCCCAAACAGAATATTTTATTCCTACCTCTCAGTTGAGCCAGACAAGGGGAAACACGACTTCAAAGCATTGCTCTTATATTCAGAGTAGCTTCAGAGTCCCGCACCTGCTGTCTTGAACCTGAAGTATCTTCTGAAGAGGAAGGTTGTATGTGTACCAGATGTGTGTACTCTTCCTCACTGATCTCTCTGCAAGGGAGACGTGCAACTTGCTTCATTGCATATCATTGCATAAAGCAGGAAAGGAGGTCTATCACACTCTGGGCAACAGCCAAACCAAGGAATAAACTTGGCCACTGCTGCTCCTGTCTTTGATAAAATACTCACGGTCTGCTCCTATCTCTATGCCACTGTAGGACAGCAGACATTAGCAACCAAAGGAAGAAATCTAAGTCATAAATGAAATGTTGTGTGACAGCTTATTATTTTAAGCCCATTTCAAGCAATTACCAAGTTTTATTATACTAAATTTTGTAGCACTTATCGTCTTTGAATGCTATGGCAGGCAGCCTCACATATTTTCCTGCTGAGATCAATTTTTTTAAATTGTAACCCCTCCTTTTGGCTTTTATTCTAAGTATAATATATGGGGGAAACATTTAAAGGAAGGAAATTTTACAGTCTAACAATGTTGTAGCATTGTTTGACGGTGCCCGGGGCACGTGCACCGGGAGGAGCAGGGCGTGGAGGGTGAACAGCCTAGCCCTCACTGATGAGGCCAAGTGGGAGTGCTCTGCACCACCTCCCCGCTTGCACAATGGGGAGCCAAGCCAGCCAACACAACCCTTGGTGGACAAATCCCCCCGATGCTTATGAAGAGGAGTGTCAGCCAGCCACGCTGGAGTCACCACTTGTGTGCCTCCCTTACTGTCTGAGCAAGGAATGAGTGAGCTCTGACTGGGCAGCCACTCAGCAAGGGGGCTGGGGACATGGCAGCAGGGCCAGGGTGGGTTCTGGAGCCCAAAGACCCCTGGTAGCAGGCAGGGTGGAACAGGGATTCCTGCATGCGGGTGCCTGGTTTGTGTCCGCTCAAAATTGTGTACCTGGGACCATGGCTTTCACACACACACACCCCACACACAATACGTCACTGCAGTCTAAGGGTCACATTGCCTCCTGGGAGTGCTTTTGGGGTCCATATGCCAGAGGCAGGCAAGGTCCTATGGTCACCATAGGACCTTGAGCATGGTGCTGGCTAGGCCATCTCCCACTTCCACACTGCCTCACAGTAGAGTTGGGGGAGAAATATGTTTCATCTCACATTTAAAGGTGAGCCTACAAAATTCATGCTTTCCTAAACAATACACAAACTGAAGCACAGCCATCCTTCCAAATTCACACTTTTCTGAATTCCTCCACCCAGGTCCAGCTAAGTCACGTGCATAAAATTCATTTATTAATTGCATATATAAAATTGCAAGCTGATGTGGAAATTTTGTCCGGGTAACTTCAGGAGTATAACATCAACCCTAACCCTAACCTCAACAATATATTTAATAATTAGGAAAAAGATGATAACATTAGAATACAAAGATCAATACGTTTCCATTCTTCAATGTCTCAGAGTATGCTAAGTTGTTTCTTCTTCTGTGTGAGCAAATTCAGAAATCCAAGGGGGAACTCAGCACCCTGGGAGTTCCTGTCCTCCAAGTCCTGATTTAGCAAATCTACAATATGTTTGAAAGCACAGCACTGGAATGCAGCATGGAACTTTGAAATGGCTGCCAAGTCAGGCTTTCAGTATGTCCTTCTGTAGCTGTGTAAAGAGAAAATTTGACTTGAGTTTTCCATGCACCTGTTGACTTCTCTCTGTAGATACTTTCCCCAGCTTTAGCTGATGTGTGCTGAAAAACTGGGTGGCAGCATGCTGAGTCTTCCCTGATGTGTGATCCACTTCTCAGCCCAGTGATTCTTCTAGCCTTCTTCAACCAGTAGCTTTGAGATTTCAGCCAGCCCATCGAGTAGGGTAGTTGCTTATCCATTGCCAAACTAGAAGATAGAAGATGACACAGATCTGTGGTACAAAGATGTCTGCAAACACAACGTGAATGCTGGTGACATCATCCATAGCAGTGACCAGAGGCAGGATGGCTGCTGAGGGAGCACAGAGGAAAAAACCGCCATGGTGCATCTGCAGGAGCACAACTGGACTCCTTCATCTGCCCTAGCTGCAACAAAACATGTCTCTACAGCTGCAGCAGGCGCTGCAACCTTCCAACACTTTGACTTCACCCCCAAAGGCACACTCCTCCATTGTCTCTTGACAGATGGATGCCAGACACAATACCAAAACATACCTTTAGGAACAGGCTCCCATTAAGTATAAGTCAAGTGCCCCGCAAGACGAATGCCTCGCAAGATGGAAAACCCGCTAGACGAAAGGGTTTTCTGTTTTGGAGGCGCTTCGCAAAACAAATTTCCCTATGGGCTTGCTTCGCAAGACGAAATGTCTTCCTGCGGGTTTCCCCCCCCCTTTCCCCCCTTTTCCTAAGCCACTAAGCCGCTTATCAGCTGATCCACTGATAAGCCGCTTAACAGCTGATCGCTAAAAGCCGCTAAACCACTAATAGCGCTAATCTGTTAAGCTGTCAATGGGCTTGCTTCGCAAGACGAAAAAACCGCTATACGAAGAGCCTCACGGAACGGATTAATTTCGTCTTGCGAGGCACCACTGTATAAGTCAAGTGCCATCTCTATTGTCTTCTGATGCCTATGGAGGTCCTTCCTTTTTCAGCAAGCCTTCTAACTGGATTTTTCATATTATTGCAGTCTTTTTCTGTATTGGATTTAATTTTTTTAAAAATGTATGAAATCGTTTTTATATGCATCTTTGTTTTTATTGTTGATTCTTTTATTACTGTTGATTCTTTGGTGGTGAAATTGCTTCCATATATTTTATAGGAGGAGATGCACAAAATGGAAATAAATGAATAAATTAACTGAGATGCAAATTTAGAAATAATGACTATAATTGAAATGGAAAAACATCTCAGCTGGCAGAATGGGATCAGGTGGCTTACTCAGTCGGCTACCCCCCCTCTCCTTGGTTCTATATCTTTAAGCATGACTCCCCCTTCACATAGAGGTTAGTCATCCATAAAGTAGGTCACATTGCCGCCCTAGCAACCAAAAAACCCCCAGCCCCTTAATAAACTTCCAAGAACACATCCCCAGGCTTGGCATAGATATGAGGAGGTAGTTTATGCTTTTCACATGAAGAACCCTCCCATAAAGCTGAGTCATGTTTTCTGACACGTTCTGTTTCTTCCCCTTTTGTTTTGCAAGTTGCTCATGAACTGTTTGAGATTTTCATTCCTCACCGGAAGAATATTTGGCAAAACGACCTCCCCAGGAGGTCCTTTCACCACCTCTTAAGAGGGTGGACAATTTGGGGCGTCCCTATGGATCAAGATTTAACATTGCTCAGTATTATTTTAACATTCTTGAAGGACAGCTAGTCTGCTTACACCTTCCAGTACAAATCTCTTAGCTCATTGCTTGCTTCATTCACCATCATGTGCTACCAAACTTTTTTCGTCAAAGTGCTATGCAGGTATTAAACCTGATCATGGAAGGCTAAATGCATGCAGGAGGTTAGGGTGGATGCAACTCTGCCTCCAACATCTCCTGGGCACATCTTCTTTCCCAACCTTTACGTGTTTATCACATGAAGGTCTGAAGGGACCTTCTCATTCTAGCCAGCTGAATGTGGTTAGAAGCCTCCATCCAGTATACCTGAAGGAGCATCTCCACCCTCATCGTTCTCACCGGACGCTGAGGTCCAGTGCTGAGGGCCTTCTGGTGGTTCCCTCATTGCGAGAAGCAAAGCTACAGGGAACCAGGCAGAGGGCCTTCTCAGTAGTGGCGCCCGCCCTTTGGAACGCCCTCCCATCAGATGTCAAAGTGATAAACAACTACCTGACATTCAGAAGACATCTTAAGGCAGCCCTGTTCAGGGAAGCTTTTAATGTGTGACATTTTAGTGCATTTTTGGTCTCTGTGGAAGCCGCCCAGAGTGGCTGGGAAAACCCAGCCAGACGGGCGGGGAACAAATAAAAATATATTATTATTATTATTATCATTATTATTATTATTATTATTATTATTATTACTAGAAACCGGCCTGATCAAAATCCCAAATCTTCAGAAGGTTCCTAACCATGTTAAATCTGAACACTGCAAGAAGCCCCCTTCAGAAGTTTCATGGGCGAAGAGCTGAGAGGGGCCTACAGTCACAGAGGCATTGTGAGCAAGGCTTGCACATGTGTACCTGTTAACTACACACTTTTATGTCTTGCATGTTTAGACAAATGCCTTAAGAGGGTTCAAGGGAGCAGAAACTTCACATATTCATATTTTTTTTAACCCTGTTGAAAAATTGTACTTCCCTCCAAGAGCATTCAACAAAATGCCTCACCTCTATTTTGTATCCCACCAAGAAAAGGAGTAATCTTCACTCAGCCCTTTACAACCAGTGCTTATCAGGCAGTTTGCTTCTACCTAACCCAGCCCCAGGGATGCAGGTGGTGCTGTGGTCTAAACCACTGAGCCTCTTGGGCTTGCCAATCAGAAGGTCGGTGGTTTGAATCCCCACGACAGGGTGAGCTCCCGTTGCTTGGTCCCAGCTCCTGCCAACCTAGCAGTTCGAAAGCACACCAAAAAGTGCAAGTAGATAAATAGGTACTGCTCTGGCGGAAAGGTAAACGGCGTTTCCGTGTGCTGCTCTGGTTTCGGTGTTCTGTTGCACCAGAAGTGGCTTAGTCATGCTGGCCACATGACCCAGAAAAACTGTCTGCAGACAAACACCGACTCCCTTGGCCTGTAAAGTGAGATGAGCACCACAACCCCAGAGTTGTCTGCGACTGGACTTAACTGTCAGGTGTCCTTTACCTTTACCTTTACCCCCGCCCCAGTGACTCTTTTGTATTCCCCCTCAGTATGCAAATTTAGCTGTCCTTGAGGTAAATTTGCAAGCAAAAGCCAAGCTTCTACCTTCAGGTGGCTACTACTTAGCTTGTGCCTTCCTGCCCAGTTATGCATATAGGGTGGTATTCAACTACTGTGTCCTGTCTGCTCGCATAATAGCCCCCCCCCCACTGCCAACTGCATGCTCCACATCCTCTCCAAATCTGCTCTGGGGTTTGGGAAAACCTGTAGAACAGATTTAGGGGGCACATGGAGAGAGCAGAGGGATAGAATTTTCCACCGTGCAAGCAGAAATCCTTGACCTGGTGGAACGTTTACATAATGCTACATTGAATACAACCCATATACAACAAATAGAAATAAATCAACGTTTATTGCTAGGCATTTTATTGTGCCTTTATCTACAGCTTGACATAACAAAATTATTGCTTTCTCTCAAGGAGCTCAAAACCGTGTATATGGTTCTGTCTTCTGTTGCCATTCAGCCCTCCTAACAACCTTATAGGTTTGAGGTATAGCAACTGTCCCCAAGGTAACTTGACAAGCTTTGTTGTGCATTGGCCAAATCATATGTTAAAGGACTCTGAAAGAAAATCTGTTTTTGTTCTTCCTTTTTAGAAGTAAAGTCATCATATACCTCAAACATGGGCAGGTAAACAACTGTGATCTCGTAACAAGCTCCTAAAAATGATGCTGTTTTGATGACCTGGGATGAGAAGACCATATTTTCAATTAGTTTTGTTTTGGTATTTAGAGACCAAGGTTGAAATCCTGCTCACATTTTTGACTGCTTAAATCCCCATTGAAGTAAATGGGACTTGAGCAGGTAGCTATGAGCAGGATTTCGGCTTCAGCAAGGAGCAAAGGTTTAAATCTGAAGAGAGGAATCAGCTGCAAGTATATGCATTATATTAGCATAACTGCATTGCTAAATAGAAAATAAATATTCCAAGTGCTTTTCGGGTCATTCCTGGGTGGATACACTACCGTTCTGTACAATAGAACCTGATTAATGCATGCAAGAAATATAGCATTTAAGAGAAGTGTAAGTGGTTTGATTGTGTCTGTGTATGCACACATACACATTTCATGGGCGTGAGCTAAATTATGCACTCAGGAAAGCCAAATATTGCAACTTGGATACATTGATTACACTGAGAATTTGTTTACCTCTGAGTGCTTTGCATATTTTGATTTTAGTTTTTTAACTAGGACTGAAGAGCAACAAGCACATTTTATGAAACACTAAAATGCACCCGCAACTGCTGAAAATTTTGCTCAGCAACCCACCCTTAGCTTCAGCAATTTTGTTGGCATGTTCAATACAGTCTTTCCACATTCATCTCACAGCCAAAAACCATCTTCAATATGGTCAGGGGCAGTAACGCTTCTGAACACCAGTTACTGCAAACCACAGGAAAGGGGAGAGTAATCTTCTGCTCTGGTCCTGCTTGCGGGTATCTCACAGGTATCTGGTGGGCCACTGTGAGAACAGGTTGCCACCAGCCTCTTCTCATATTTCTGTATTAACCTGAAAGCTGAATTTCCCAGAGTGATGAATTTCTGCATTCCACAGCAAGATCTGTACTTGTGGGTTGCAATGGAAAAGTTGCAAAATATACATTAAGGAAGTAAAAACTGCCCTGCAGGGGGGAGAAATTCTAAAGCAGGGGTGAGAGATACGTGGTTGTATGGGCAATCTATCCGGAAGATATTTGTATTTTGAGGAGTTAGTGATCTGACATGGTTATCCTTCCTGCCCCCGTTTCTTCCTTTCCCCCATCTTTTGTTAAGCTCTTTGATGGCTGAGAATAGCCTTTAATGTTGGAAGGAAGAGATAGTGGTGAGTACCTTCTTTGAAGTTGGACATTGTTTGGAGAAAGTGAGGCATTGGGAGAGGGTGGCTAATTAATAATCTGCACTAGCCAGTAATGTATGACTGCACGTAGCCAGTCAGGCAAGCCACATGGGCTAGCTAGCTGTAAATCAGATGGTTTTGGGCAGGGTTTTGGAGACGTTTGTGCGTGAACTGGTCCAGCCGCAGGACATTGCAACCTGAGGCTACTGTTATAAGAATTTTAAGGTCATACATAAATAATAATAATTGTTCATAACTGTATATATAAACCACATGTCTGAAACCCCACAGATTAGGTCCTGAACAAATTGACCTCAAATATTTCTCTGCAAGGTCAAAGTGGGAAACCTCCCCATTGTCTCCTTCCTCACAAATCCTGTCCTCACAAATCCTGTCTTAAGGGCACAATCAAGATATGAACAGGGTGTAAGCCTGTGACCTGTGACCTAGATTCAGGAATTAAGTAGTTATAATAACAAAAGAGTGGCCAAAACCCAGATAATGCAATCAGGTAACCCAGATAATGCAATCAGGAGATAAACAATGCACTCAGATTTCTGTTGTAGACCGCTTTTTCTGTGATGTAGGTATGATGTTTTTGGGGTTGGTCTTGGACTCCAGGGTGGGCAATTAAAAATGTCTATATAAGGGCTTACAGGCATGGCTCTGGGTCCTCCTCCTCTCTCCTGCGTGTGGGGGAGCACCCTGTTGTGACAGTTAATAAAGATCAGGCTCACTAGCTGCTTTGCTTCTCAGTATTCTCTGGTTGGTCTCTGTTATTTTCTCCTACTGATAGAGAACCTACAATAGGATTCTATATGGGCTCTTGGGTACCCCATAAGGGGAAAGGAGCAGGTTTTTTTTTACTTATATCACTACCTGGAGGAGTCACTTTGCCACTTCTTGAGGGCTTCCAAGTGGCAGATTGAAATGCATGCTTGGTTTGTATATATTGCTTGCTGTTTAGAATAAAATATCTAATCTTCTCACTCACTTGTGTTTTGTATTACTTCTGAATCTTATTTTAAAAGAACCACCTTGCATTGGGCAAGAGAGTGGCCCTCCAGAGATTGCAACTGCAAACTTTCTGACCATTGGCCATGCTGTCTGGGCTTCACTGAAGTCCAACAACAAAGGCTTCCCATTCCCAAACTAGACATCTGTCTAGTTGAGCATCCTTTTTCAAATATCCTTCCAGTAACTGCACAAGCAAGAGATGAAGGCAACACAGCCCTCTTCCAGTTTTTGTTTCCCATTCAAAGGAATACTACATCTCACCATGCAGCTGTCATTTAGCTTTCATGGGCCTGTCTATGCCATACTGTAGAGACAGCTGAAAATCCTACATTGGGTGAAGTTCAATATGACACTGATCCTTCATGCAGAAACAAGATATAGAGAGGAAGAGAATTAATCTGTAAAGCCTACAGAGATAACACTGGAAATGGCAGCTACAGTTATAACTGCATGGAAAAGTGACAATAGCCAGGCTGACCATTCAACTAAGCTGTTACGTTGTGAGGTAGTACTTTCGCTGCTGTCAAATTGGTTTTGTGATATGGTGACAGTCAGAAGAAGCATTCAATAAACAGTCATGGGTGGTTGATTCACTGGCTGGGCATCATTTAAACATGGCGAGATCACTGTCATGTGCTTTCAATTATGAGGAAGAGTGCATGTAGCCGTCTTCTTCATCCATACAATCTTTCCCATCTTGTTTCATCTATTTTTCATGTATATATTTCATCTATTTATTTATTTTTAATTACTATTATTGGTGGAGATGCTGGGGATCAAACCCAGGACCTCATTAACATCTATTTTAAAAAAAACAAAAACAAAAAAAAACAAAATGAAGACTCGTGCAAATTGGACATACATGTATCTATAGATGTCTGACCCCATAGCATGTGTAATGTCCTATATATGAAGGAGTCACATGTTCTCTTCCATGTATGCAGGATCCACAGTCAGTTAATGTGTATGCTAACCCTTAGTCTAACCCGCATTGGACTACTGCAATGTGCTCTATGTAGGGCTACCTTTGAAGGTGACCCAGAAACTACAACTAATCCAGAATGCGGCAGCTAGACTGGTGACTGGGAGTGGCCGCTGAGACCATATAACACCAGTCTTGAAAGACCTACACTGGCTCCCAGTACGTTTCCGAGCACAATTCAAAGTGTTGGGGCTGACCTTTAAGGCCCTAAACGGCCTCGGTCCAGTATACCTGAAGGAGTGTCTCCACCTCCATCATTCTGCCCGGACACTGAGGTCCAGCCCCGAGGGCCTTCTGGCAGTTCCCTCACTGTGAGAAGCCAAGTTAGAGGGAACCAGGCAGAGGGCCTTCTCAGTAGTGCCTTCTGCCCTGTGGAACGCCCTCCCACCAGATGTCAAAGATAACAACAACTACCAAACTGTTAGAAGACATCTGAAGGCATCCCTGTTTAGGGAAGCTGTTTAGGTTATTGTATTTTAGTGTTTTGTTGGAAGCTGCTCAGAGTGGCTGGGGAAACCCAGCCAGATGGGCAGGGTATAAATATATTATTATTATTATTATTATTATTATTATTATTATTATACAAGACTAATCCCTGCACTGCAGGAATCTCAGCTAAAGCATCCATGGCAGATGGCCATCCAACCTCTGCTTAAAAACCTCTAAGGAAGGAGACTCCACAACCACCCATTCCGCTTTCAAATAGCTCTTACCTCCAGAAAGTTCTTCCTGATGTTTAGTCGGAATCTCCTTTCTTGTAACTATGAAGCCATTGGTTCGAGTCCTTACCCTCCAGAGCAGGAGAAAACAAGTTTGTTCCCTCTTCCATGTGACAGCACTTGAGATCTTTGAAGGTGGCTATCATCTCCTCTCAGTCTCCTCTTTTCCAGCTAAATATATCCAACTACCTCAACCATTCCCCATAAGCCTTAGTTTCCAGGCCCTTGATCATCCTAGCTTCCCTCCTCTGCACACATTCCAGCATGTCAATATCCTTCTTAAACTGTGGTGCCCAGAATTGGAATAGAATTGGTTGGCATTGTCTCCACCTGCCATCAGTTCTGGATCTGTGTACTCTTGGGGTCAGTGGCGTAGCGTGGGGGGTGCAGGGGGGGCTGGCCGCACAGGGCGCAACATCTGGGGGGGCACGCTCGCTGCCTCCGGAGTCGCCGAAGAGCCTCGGGCGCAGGCTATAGCAGAGCCCCATGTCTTGCGGAACCGACGAGCTGTGCGCGCGTCCGGGCTGAAGGCGTCCGGCAGGCAGCGGCTCTCAGCGCTCGCCGCGGTCCCCGCGCATCAGGGCCGTGGAGGGCGCGCCAGGCAGCCCTTCCTCACAGCCCCGCCACCGCCGCTGCTGCTGCAGCGGCTGGGCCATGTTGCATTTTCCTTGCCTCTCTGCCCTCCTCCTCCTCCGGGCAAGCAGCGTCGTTTGGGCGGCAGCGCCAGCGGCAACTCGCCTCAGATCACCTGACATGGACCCGCCGCCGCCGCCGTGGCTACCTTACCGTAAATACCCCAGCCCAGGCAGCAGCAAGAAGAAGCTGGCAGTGGCGGCAGGTTAGGGGTTAGGGGCACAAATTACTTGCCTTGCCCCGGGTTAGGGGGCGTAAATTACTTGCCTTGCCCCAGGTGCTGACAACTCACGCCACGCCGCTGCTTGGGGTCCCTGACATCCACCATACCAGTCCAAATGGGCAGCAGCCACCACTGCCTTAGTATTCCCACTCTTGGCATTCCAACCATATGAACTAACAGCAAGCATCAGTCCCACTGGCCTCAGATTTATATTAATCAGCTGTCTTTCCTATTGAACATTTTAAGTGTAAGCCACTTGCTGCAATACATACTGTAGTGGCATTGGACAAGTTTATTTTTACAGCAAGGAGGTCAAAGGAGGAGTGGTCCTGGTGGGATAAATGTTCATCGGAGGAAAAGTGCTTCTGTGAGAGTTCAGTTGAGATGTCAAGGGCTGTCTGGGTTCATCCATGTAGTTGCCATTGGAACATTGTGTTAGATAAGAGTCCTTTCAGAATTGGCCTGATTAGGCCCATTGTATTCTAAATTGTTTGCTTTCAAGGATGCTGATAACCACTGTGATAAAGATTTCTCTGCAAACTTGCTAGCTGCGACCTAGTTCTCTCTTGACATTTCTTGTATGAGAAGGCTGCTTCTTATTATTAATTTAGAAAGGTGATGGGGTTTTGCTCCACAGAAAGCTGGGCAGGGTGAGGAGAGAGTTCATATGTTTGCTGCTGTTCAGGAGCCCCCTGCATCTGTCCCTTTGACAGCAGTTTGATCCACAAGTGTAACAACTGGTGATGTTGCTGAACTTTGCTACTCAATGGCCTGAAATTCAAATAATCACTACACATAGGCCAAATCCACATGCATGCATATACCACTTCAACAGTCATTGTGTCACAAGGACTGGCAGGGAAGTGCCAGACCCCCTCAGGTCAAGAAGAGGCCGGAGGCTTGGAATGCACTCAATTTTTTTATTCAAAGAAAGTAACACTGAGAGGTCTCCCCGGTTTGACTCCTTCAGCTTGGAAAGTTGCAGGAATCTAAAAGGTAAAGGTAAAGGGACCCCTGACCATTAGGTCCAGTCGTGGCCGACTCTGGGGTTGTGGTGCTCATCTCGCTTTATTGGCCGAGGAAGCCGGCATACAGCTTCTGGATCATGTGGCCAGCATGACTAAGCCGCTTCTGGTGAACCAGAGCAGCAGACGGAAACGCCGTTTACCTTCCCGCTAGTGGACCTATTTATCTACTTGCACTTTTATGTGCTTTCGAACTGCTAGGTTGGCAGGAGCAGGGACCGAGTAACGGGAATTCACCCCGTCGCAGGGATTCAAACCGCCAACCTTCTGATCAGCAAGTCCTAGGCTCTGTGGCTTAACCCACAGTGCCACCTAAGCTCTCCCCAAAAGATGGAGACTGCAACATGTGTGGGGTGGGCGAGCTCCTACTCTATATCTGTCTAGCTCATTGCTCAGTGATGTGTAAGGCTCTCCTAGCTCGGAGTGTGAGAGGAGAGAGCCAGCAGGTCTAAGACTGCCCTGTTGTGGGATGGCAAATGTAGCCTCTGATTCCTCTGTCTCTGTCTGCGCTCACCCTGAGATGCTCAACCTCCAGTCCTGTCCTGGAAGGCCCTTCTTCCTCTGAACACCCTTGATCGTTCCACCCTCCTGCTTCCAGCACCTCACAGCTCAACCCTTCCTCACTGCACCACCACCAGGACCCGGGGTCTAAGTCTTCATCTTCTCTGACTTCCCTGGGGACTCCTGGATGGGAGGCTCCCACCGCTCCTCCTCATCCAGCCAGTGCAAAATACAAACTGGGAAACTCTGGAAATTCATTAACTTCTATAGGAAACACACAGGGAATATAACTGTTTTATATCTGTTGGTGGCTGAGATTTGCGTGTCTGCCATGCACTATGATAAATGTAACAACAACATAACATGTTTTTTCCACACTAGTGGACTATAAGATGGAAGAAAGACTTGTATAGCTGCAGCAGAGCAGGAAATATCTGACCGACGTGCCAACTAATAGTGGAACAGATGACACATCCCTCTGTATGTAGCCATGTATTCATTGTAGAGTTGTGCATAGGAAATATTCTGCAGCCATAAGCTAATGCACAATCATTTCCTAAATATTTATATAGGTACATATGTTGTGCGTATACAAAGCAGGAACGTATAATAACGATCAAGATCTGCACAGAGAAGCAAACCATTGCACGTATATCAATGCAGGAAAATTAAACTATCTGATGAAATCATTGTTATGCTTCCTCTATTTAAAAACCCCAACAGATGACTTCAATATACCATCCACACCTAACAAGATGAATGTTAAAATACTGGTATCGTAATGGATTTTATTAATTTCCTAAGCCTATCTTAAAGACATTGGTGTGTCCTTTTATGCTCAAAATCAATATATCATTCTTTTTTTCCTGTGTTTTTTGTTTGTAAAATTCACATCAAAACACAACTTTAACACTGTGTAACAAAATAGATATAGTTTTGCTTGGTTTTCTTCCCAGCACACTGGGTGAGAACATAAGGAGCTGGCATGCATTTGTTTGTTAGTAACAGCCAGATACCCACATGGGAACAAGTGAACAGTCATTTCATAGTCACAAATATGCTTTATGTTTAAAGCTGCACCTGCTTATATCTCAGCCAAATTGTTGTATGTGGGTCACTTTCCATTCTTCGTTTTTTCTTTATGAATTATAAGTAAAATGAATGTGCATTTAAGCCCAGACAGCAGATGGTGCGCAATAGGTACAAACATATTGTAGCATATGTTGCCAAAAACCTTTCAAAAAAAGTTCCAGGCAGTGTTCATAGGGTTTTTCGCCTTCCAGTGAATTCAGCAAATAAGGAATTGGCAATGGAGAGCATTGTAGGATTTGCATGTTCCTGAAGACTTTTTAATTCAGATCTCATTTACATGGCCATTGTGCAGTAGATGTAAGGCACACACACACTCCTTGGGCTAGGGCTGTGTATGGAAGAATCTACAAATCCAAAGAAGCAAGTTAGCAGAAAGGAATTTCATACATTCTGTTCCCTCTCAGTAGCTCCTCAACCCTCATAAAGCTTCTTCTAAGGGTCAGGGAACTCTCCTTGGGGGATTACTAAATATGAGAATGAGGCACCTTCTCTGCAGAAGAAAACCCCACCAAACAAACATCAGAGACATGTGACAACATTGTTTTGAAGTTAGTGAATTCTGCAAGATTCCACTTACGGAAAGTGCACCCCACCAATATTCTGCAGTTAGCAGCATCGTTCACACAAGGTGTGACGGGAAAGTTTGGTGAATGGTCCCAGAAATCGGACAGTGAGAAATATTCAAACATACAATTGGCATCGGAAACCCACGAAATGCTCACAATTGTGTACGGAGATGAAGCTGTAACTCAAAAGATGATGTATGAGTGGTTTAAGTGTTTTTGTGAAGGGCAGCAAACCATCAAGTCTGGCAGACCATCAACGAGCACAACAGTGGCAAATGTTGACAGAGTTCATGAGTTATTGATGTGGGATTGGCGTTTGTCCATCCGAACGATGGCAGAAGAATTTCACATTCCACGTGAAATCGTTACTGAGTTGTCCCACCCACCATATTCTCCCGATCTGGCCCCACCAAATTTCTTTCTTTTTCCAAAACTGAAATCTTCACTGAAACGGCACAGATTTCCCAACATTTCACATGTCCAAGCTGCTGTGATGAGGGAATTGAAAGCAGTATGAAAAGAGGACTTCTCCAGAAGTTTGCAGCAGTTTTACAAATGTTGTCAGCAGTGCATTGTATCAGAGGGGGGCTACTTTGAAGGCCTGTAAGGTATGCAAGTTCAAATATTTCTCACTGTCCAATTTCTGTGACCATTCACCAAACTTTCTGGTCACACTTTGTATATCAGGAGAGGCTTTTCAGAGAGGATACGGGGGGGGGGGTGCTGCTTGGGAAGGAGATGGGCAGGGAAGTAATCTTCCATAGGAACTTACTACAGTTTCTATCCCTCTCCTGAGATTTCCTTCTTTGTCCTTTCATGCTCCCAAGCATAATGTCCAATTGCACATCTCATTACATGGTGCTTTCCCACATGATATGTTCCAGGCCACAGATAATCAAGAGCAGAAACAGTCCACTTGTTAACGTGCACAGCCGACACTCTGGCGATGTAAACTTTCCAATCACCGTTTTGTTTTGCAAAATGCCTTGGATGTAAATGCCTTTGCACTTTATAGATCTAGTACGGCTTTCCTGTTCAGATTCCTCGGTGTCAGATAAAATCTAATGCACTCAGATGAAATCACTTCCTAAGCAGAAGCTGAAGAAAGGCTGAGCAATTTTCTACAAACAATTATTATTGACTACCCTGATGGTAGCATGCTGCTGAAAAGAAATTTACAGCTTTGCTTTATGTTCTCGAATTTCCAGTTTACAACTCAACAACATCGCTATATCTGATTTCTATTAAGCTGGGAGATGAAGGAGATTGCAGGTTTTCAGAGTTCATTAAATAGGCGGTTTGGTTTTGTTGTTAATTCAGGCATGACATATTGCAGTATGTATTGGAATGGATTCCAAATTGGTCCGAGTATTGCTCTTTTCAGTAACAGATCATTCTCGGCAATTGCGGAGGTTATAGAGGTTCACACTTATGTTTTTGTTACGATGATCATACATAAAAATGCTGCTGGGTTGGCTTCCAAATGCAATTTCAATGCAATCCTTATGGTAATTTCAAGAGCCATCCATATCTATCACCATTACCAACAGCTGGAACAGCCTCACACTGAAGCTGCTAGCACAGGGAAAGGACAGCTTTCTGTGGCAGGCCATTGGTACTGTCTGGTGTCAGCATTGACAAAGGTGGCGTGTTATTTATTTATTTAGAGCATTTTTCACCCTTCCCTTTAACTGAGTCTGCAACAGACCAATTAAAAGAGGCGAAAGGTGACTCTTACCTTTGTACAATAGGATACATTCAAGCTATGCAAAAGGCAGATTTCTAGACAGGGATACAGTAGAGCTGGGCGATACCAGCTTTTCAACATCACAGTGTTTCACCAGTTAAATATCACAATATAGTGATACACTGCGATGCTGAAAAAGGAAGGAGCATCATTTGGCCCCTGCCCCACAAGGGGTCGTGTGAAACCGCTGCCTCTCCTGCCACCACCAGCACTTGACACAGGGAGGAAGGAGGCAGTCTGAGAAGTAAGGTAATGTGATGGACAGCAGGCAAGCTCCACCTGCAATATACTGCCAGGTGGTATCGATACATCACCCAGGCCTAGCACACCGCCCTGTTCATCATCCATTCAGGCAAGCCATGAAACATTATGAAAGTGCAAAGGCAGATTCCAGCCAGGAAAAAAACATGCAAAGGGGGCACAGAGCGTGGTTGATGAGGGGGATGGCCTGGGGAGAAGAAGCATAGGCTGGGAATGGGCCAGTTAGTGAAGTGTAGAGGGCCATATTTGGTCCCTGGGTCTGAAATTTCTCATTCTTGCCCTAGAGTGGGGTTAGAAAGCATAAAGAACAAAGGAGGGAGTGCAGAATATCTGGATGAGAAACCAAGATGCTTTGCTGGGGTCCAGAACAATAGACTGGGCGTAGATCAAAAACAAAACAAACACAAAAATCCACTGTGAAGTTTGAATAAGATCCAGGTGCTTGCTTCATTCTGGAACCACTTTTTCAGATTTAAAAATAAAATGAAATCTGGGGTATGTCCTAGGGATGGGAGACCAACCTGTGTCCCTCTGAATATTGTTGGACTCCAACTCCCATCAGGCAGCATGCCCAATGGTCACAGACACAGGTTCCCCAGCTATGTGTTAAATGGGTATTGATTTATTATACTTGGTTTAAAACAGGATGTATCACTACACATGCACAAAAGATGACTAAGCTATTTTTGCATTTGTTCAGATTACTATTTTTGCAATTCAGTAAGAAAGAGATACCTGCACAATTCATCCCTTAATGATTGCTGGGTGGAAGGTGGAGACAGTAAACACTGTTACATTCCTTCGGTTATATCAATAAGTAAGTTGCATATCTAATCGGTGTCACTTCCCACCATCAAACACATTTGGATTAGAGAAACGTAGCTATGCTGTTTCCTAAGCAAACAGCAGCAAAAAATTCAGCAGAGGTTCGCCTTAAGAAGATTGGACTCTGCCTTATGCAGAGTCAGACCATTGCTTCACCTAACTCAGTACTGCACCGTTCCATGCTTTAAGACTGCGCTTTCTCACAAGAGATGCTGGAGAGACCTTTTTCTGTGCAACTTCCACTGAGCTATGGTCTACATTTGAAGCCTCATTGCTACAGTTTGTGTTGAAATTGTGTCCTTTTTATCAGCAAGGCAACCATTCAGCATCCTTCACCTCTGAAGTTAAGCAGGAGTTTGCGTTCCTGATTATGCATGCTGCTTGAAATGAGAACTGTGAAGCACATCGAAGACAATCTGTGGCGGTACATAAAGCAACAGAAATAGTTTGACAGACTTATTTCAAAGCGAGGTTATAGGTAATGATACGAAAAATTTATCAAAAATGTATAAACTGTTATTGGATTGGAATCTGGTAGATGAAGAAGTTAAGTCGGTAATGATTAGTTGGGCAAAGGATGTGGGCCACAATATACAATTTGAGGAATGGGAAAAATTATGGAAGGAGGGCTTAAAATTCACGGCATGTATGACGTTAAAAGAGAACACGATGAAGATGTTTTATAGATGGTATATGACACCGGTGAAATTGGCGAGGATGTATAAGACATGCAATAGATGCTGGAAGTGTAAGGATAAGGAGGGTACATTCTATCACATGTGGTGGGGCTGTGGGAAGGTGAAAGACTTCTGGGAGAAAATATACAATGAGTTAAAGAAGATCTTAAAGTACACGTTTAGAAAGGAGCCAGAAGTCTTTTTACTAGGACTAATAGGAAAGGAAATAAAAAAGGAAGATTGCAAATTTTTTAGATATGCAATCACAGCCGCAAGAGTGTTATTGGCCCAGAGATGGAGACAACAGGAAATACCGACCATAGAGGATTGGAGAACAAAATTGTTAGAATACGCAGAGTTAGATAAATTGACAGGAAAGATTAGATACTTAAGAGACCAAAAATTCATCGGGGACTGGAAGAAATATGTAGATTATCTGGAATGCTTAAGTAAAGGAAAGATGACGCTTAAGGGATTTAAAGAAGCACTGTAAAAAAGTAACAAGTATTGATTAAAGGGAATAGGAGGAAAAGAGATAAATAATGTCAATACAAGATTGAGGAATGCGTAATGAAAGTGATGAATACGGATGATTTACGGGACAGCTGAGGGAAGTTTGAAAGAAAATGTAGTGATGAAAATGATGTGAAACTACTGTATATATATATATTATTTTTCGTTGTTGTTGTCGTTTGTCTTGTTTTATGTTTATGTTTTATGTTTAATAATAAAAATTATATGAAAAAAAAAAAGAAATAGTTTGACAGACTTAAGGAGCAATCTTCCATATCCACCAAGATGAGCGGGTTAGAATCCAGAGGATCTCAGGCTGAGCAGAAGATGAGAGAGTTAAACTAGCATAGCCCGGCTGCACTGGGAACCTCCCAGTTCAGTCAGGGATCTGCTAGAATCAAACCTCACTCATCCCAGCAGATCTTGAGACAGGATTTCTCCCTTACTTTTTGTTGCAGCACAGAACAAAATGGTGTTTGTGTGCAAGAATCCTTTTATTTGGCAAGTCCTAGATGTAGTGAAGTAGATTTTAAATTCAACTTAGGTGGACTATTTAGGATGAAAGCATTTTCTTAATCCCCCAAAACAGTGTGTGGGAGTTAGGTAGGCCTTATCATAATATAAAGTTCTCTTTGTGTGTATATGGGTGACAGATCAAGGCTGCACGATGAACAAAGAAGGTGGTTGTGATTCCCACACAACCCTTGGAAAGTGACTGTTTGTTCTTTCAAAACACCTACAACCGCGGAGCTGCTTGAATCATAAAAGTACAACTTAATTGTGATGACGACAAATATAGCCCCACAATTGCCCCTTAAACATGGGGTTGGGAGATGAAAAGCCACTAATTAGACAGAGGAACGGCTATAAATAATGCTACCCTGCAACAAATTGTATTATTAAGCAGCATTATAATAATAGTTGGAATAATACTTAGCATCTGTAAATTACACGGCTTTTCACAAAAGCCCAGCTATAGATATCATTATCGCTTTATTGTGCTCAGCTCTAGCCTATGACATTATTCAATCTATGGGGAAAAGTCAAGCACATCGCCGGGGATTTTCACTGGGGCAAAGTATCACCATGACCAATTAACTACTGGGCCAAGTTTGAGGTGCTGAACCTGCTGCACAAAGCCATGAACAGCTCGGGACCAGGATATGTAGCAGATAAACTCACCCCTGATATATCCAGCTGATCACTGCACTCTTCAGAAGACATCCTACAGATACCATCTGCTCAGCAAGTCAGTTCCATTTGGAGAAGCAATCCGGCCTTTAGAACCCTGTGCTGTTTCATATTGGACTGGCATCTCCTTTACTATATTTTTGGCTGTATTAAAGACTTTTCTTTTTGAACAAGCCTTTTAAGTACATGGTTGCTGTTTTTTATTCCATCTCTAAGGGCTCGTCCACAGTTCCTCTTGTGCCATACCAAGAAAGCACGGCTCTGAGCAGTTTTCCACTCGTCCCACAGGTGTAGATATGAGCAGTTTTCCATTTGCCCTCCCACTTTCTCCAGGAAAACCCACTCTTTACTGCCAAATCAGAGCAAACGCCAAACTTCAAAGTCAGACAGGGAAAGCAGCATGAGTCAGAAGGCTCCTTGAAGCCCAGGCTCCCTTCCCTGACTACAGGCCATTCAGGAGAAGGAGTGTACTTTATGGACAATTTAAGGTAATTTGGTTAGAGCATGGCACTGATAACACCACATCAGGAGAGCTATGATGCCAAGGCTAGTCAGAAGTGCAAGATGGTAAGAACTTAATCCAGTTGCAGGTGGTTCCAAAGGTGGAACGGGTGATACAGGGGTATACTCTGTGTATGACATCTGTATGTTTGTTGCAGTTACGCTGATGACTGCATCACAGTTCATAAATCGGGGGAGGATGTTGGAGATTCATTCCCCGTGTCTGCAGGCATGGGATTGTTGTCTATCACATGACGGTGTATGTTTTCATTCCACAGTGTGGGAAGTGACGGAGACAGGATGTTTTGGTATTACTGTGTTTCGTGGAGTGGGACTATTGTCCTTTGTCCTTTCTCTCTTTGCTGTCTGATGAGAAAGAGGAAGGAGCTAAGTCAGAATGCTCCGAGTGTATTATATGTAAATAAAGTTGATTAGCCAAAATGCTGTGCTATTGGTTCTGTTACGCAAACTGCAAATACTCTGCAGATCCCTGAGTGTGCTGATGCCTCTTGGTGTCAGTCGCTGTGATGTTCAGGCTGAAGAAAGCTTTTGAAGCTCCCAAACGATCGACTAGGAGGGAGAGAACATGCCAGTCAGGCATGTGTCTCTACCAGGGTCCTACATTAGAGTAGGATGCTCCTAACAGTTCGATACTTGTATGGGGCAGCTGCCTCTTCCTGCATTGCAGGGAGTTGGCACAGATGCTCCTCAGAGTCCCTTCCATGAGTCTATGACTATATGTAACTTTTGCCTTATGTCCTGACTTTTGTACCTAACCCCTGCCTAAGATGCAATATATGATTGGAGCAGCTCTGTTCCTTCTTACACTCACTTTAATATAACCTTGAAGCTGGAGAGCATAGCTATGAGGGAAGAGCGAACCGTTTCTCAGTGATTTCTGTGGATATCAGTGATTTATATGGGGGGGAGAGAGATTCATATAATTCTGGAGTCATAAAGAGATGGAGGATAAATTTGTTCAGTCTGCCATTTGAAGTGTACTGACCTAATTTGCCAGTGCTGGACATATCTGGATCAAAACACAGCTATCGGTTGGATTATGCACTTCTGCCAATGCAGTTTACAAAGCAGTTTTGGTTTTTTTAAAAAAACAACAAATCCATGCACACTAACAAATTGGAAAGCATGTGGGGAGAGGGGAAATTGGGGGAAGAATGCATAAAATATGTGCACAAGATGTGTACAGTGGTACCTCGGGTTACAGACGCTTCAGGTTACAGATGCTTCAGGTTACAGACTCTGCTAACCCAGAAATAGTACCTCGGGTTAAGAGCTTTGCTTAAGGATGAGAACAGAAATTGCACGGCGGCGGCAGCGGAGGCCCCATTAGCTAAAGTGGTACCTCAGGTTAAGAACAGTTTCAGGTTAAGAACGGATCTCCAGAACGAATTAAGTTCTTAACCCGAGGTACCACTGTATAACTTGCATTTTATTTTATTTTTAAGTTTGAAAGAAACAATCACCACCTGCTTGCCTCCTTACTTATAGCTGATGCAGGTGGTGGTAGCGGCTGTCAACCTCCTCCTTAATCTCAATATAGTATTTGTTGAAATCAGCAGGGAGGAGGATGGGGACAAAACCATAAATAGTTTCCATACATCATTGGCTCTGACTCCCTTTGCCCTTGGCTCTGGTTCTACCTACTCTTGGCTTTCTTGTCTTCCACCCCACCAGTCTGAGACTCAAGACACCAATGGTAGACTACGTGGCTCTGATTTTTAGAATTAAAAATGCCGACATGGAATGGGGGAGTGATGCACCATTCTAGTTTTCTCTCTAGAGTTTTAGGCAACAGATGCTCTCTCCTTTCTGTGCAATAAAGTCCGTCTATTTCTTTTACTGTGTGCCACAAGGAGCCTTGCTGACTGCCTTTTATATTTACAGGGAGTCTTTATGAAGACAGGCCCTTTCTCTTCTTAATAGGTTTTTAACTGGATAATGATGTTCTTTGGTGATAAGTGTGGCTGAAACTTCAAGCGCTGCTTTTTCGCAAAGTTGGCTTTGCTGCCCTCTGTCAAGCTGTGCATTCACAGATGTCCCACCTAAGTGCATTTTAATGGGCATGCGATCTCTGGCTGTAAATATCATCTGTCGCTTGCAGTCCTGAATGAAGCACTGTCCTCTTCAGTGTATTGCCAAGCCACTCTTGAATATTGCTTACTCTTCACTTTCATAGGATACACAGCTGTAACCCTCCACCATGTCTTCCACAAAGGAAAGATAGTGGTGGAACTTGATGCTGCCTAGTTTCTGCCTTCTAGTCAAGCCTGTGATGCCCTGAGCCCCTTTTCTGTTAGGGAGCTGTAATGGTTATAAGGGGTTACTTGTCCGTAAGTTGCCGTTACTTTTGGCTAGATCGCCTGGCTAACCATGCTGACAGCCCTCACTCCGTGGCCGTTCAGTCGCTTGCAGAATCCGTCAGTGGGCGTTTCTTGAACCTCTTCCAGCATAGAAGCTGTTTGACGCCAAGTCTCCGCCTACTCTCCCTGCGCGGGACTCTTCTGCGCAAGAAAGGAGTGGGCAAGAAAGAGAGGCGTGCCCGTCCTCTCTCCACTGGCCTCGGGTGAAGAGTCTTGGAGACCTCTCTCTGAATCCTCCATCTCCCTCCCTTCTCTACTGGTGTTACGCTGAATTCCTTCCCCCCTGCTGGTCCCCTCTCCTGCATCGCTTTGGAGCCTTGCCTCCACCTCTCGCTCCGATGTCAGTTCCCTGACAGGAGCCTACCTTTGTTTGGCAAGGCTGCTCCATAACTACATCACCTATACAATCCCCACCAACGTAGAGCCTTTCCCCTTGCAATATTTGATTTTATGCCTCCTGCAAATCTGCAGGGTTCTGCATTATATCCAAGTAGACGTATATAGAATTACACCACTTGTGTATCCATCTTGCATTGCCCTTTATTAGCTTTGCAAATAAGTCCGCAAGAGTTGCAAGCTAACAACAATTTTCCTAGCCGGCTTGCCCATCACACCCTCCAATATTCCTGAGATGAAAATAGGAACATTCAATTCCATATCAGTAACACTGCTTGAACATTTCCTCCTGATCAAGTACAAAACTTATTAGAGGAAACACACAACACTGCAGAATAATTTAAGCACAGGTTTGTCAGAGAGTCAAAAGCATGTGTAAACAGCAACAAAAACCAGTTATTCTAGGATTATACACATTATTCCTGTAAAATAGGCACTCTGGGCGGTTTCCAGCAAATATAAAAACATAGTAAAACATTAAACCTCAAAAAGATTCACTATGCAGGTACAAATATGGATAGCTCAGTTAGTAGAGCATTAGACTCTCCAAATTGTGGGTTCAAGCCTCACATTGGGTGACAGATTCCTACATTGCAAGGGGTTGGACTCAATGACCCTTGCATTCCTTTCCAACTCTACAGTTCTATTATTCTATGTACATTCGGGGTGAGGTGGGGGTATGCACTGCCCTGTAACCCCATATCTATGTCCCTATTCCCCACTCAGGCACAATGCCTTAACTGTGGTTAAATAAATGAGTACCTCTCATCTTAAAACACTTCTGTGTCACCATGGCACATCTCATGATGAATCCACTGAGCGGCTTTATCTTACCCCAGTTTTTATTTAGAAGCCGAATCCTACTTGTCTATGCCAACAGTTCCTAAGATGTCAGCGGAAACAAATGCTTACCCACACAAGGCTCTCAATTTCCAATGATTCACTGATTAATTAGGTCTTTGTTTACTGAGGGACTTGTAGCAGGAGTGTAGCAATTTAGAGAATGGCTGTTCTGATGGAAATATGTTGCCCCTGCTGTGGTGGCTGGTTTTGCTATCGCATTCCAAATGGCAAAAAGCAGGAAGGATACGGCCGAGTACAGATAAGTGGTCGGCAGATGGGTAAATGTCGTACATATTGGGCCTGAGGCAATTTGGCAATTAGAAAGCTACAGCCACTTTAAGTGGGGCTACTGAATCAACATTGTCACGGTTTCAGATACATGCTTTCATCTCAATCAAAAAATTATTCCATACATAAATTAGTGACTAAACGAGAACAGAAAAACCACGTGGTACTCAGAGGATACTCTAATAATGCTTCCTGCTTTGTAATGTTCAGAGATGGGGACACTCCACCAATGTTATAAACGCTACAGGTAATTGACTGGTAAGATCATCTGGCCATCTACAAATTGCAAATTGCAACAGAGAGACAAAGGAAACAACAAATCCCAAATGAGCATCTTAACTGTAATTACAGGGACAAACTATCGTATTTTTCGCTCCATAAGGCACACCTGACCATAAGGCGCACCTAGTTTTTAGAGGGTGAGAAATCAAGAAAAAAAATATTATTCCCACCCCCCTAGCTCCAAAGAGCAGCGGACAGGCCGGGAGATCCCGCTCGCTGTTTTGGCTTCCTCTTTAGCTGTGTGCAGCCTCTCCGGCCGGGAGAGACTGCTCGTGGCTATGGCAATTCCCCCACCTCCCGCAAAAGCCCACAGGAGCCGCACACCTTTTAAGGAGCGTGCGGCTCTTGCGGGCTTTTCTACCAGGAGGGAGAAGGGACTGACTGGCCTCATCAGTCCCTTCTCCCTCCTGGTGAAAAGCCCGCAAGAGCTGCGCGGAGCTTGTGTGTGGCTCTTGGGGGCTTTTCCTGCCTGCCTCCCCCCTGCATTCACTCCATAAGACGCACACACATTTCCCCTTACTTTTTAGGAGGGAAAAAGTGTGTCTTATGGAGTGAAAAATATGGTATAAGAACATAGGAAACTGCCCTTTACCAAATCAGAGCAAATTAACCCATCTAGTTCAGGATTCATTGACTCACAGCGGCTGTCTAGGGTTTCAGACATTGGTCTCTCCCACCTGGAAGTGTTGAGGTTTGAACCTGGGACATTCTGCATGTAAAACAGATGCTCTACCACTGAACTATGGCCATTTATCTGATCTGATATCGTATCTGCTGAAAATTATCAACTAATAATTTGGGGACCAGACAGCAGTCATGAAATTAAAAGACGCCTGCTTCTTGGGAGAAAAGCAATGACAAACCTAGACAGCATCTTAAAAAGTAGGGACATCACCTTGCTGACAAAGATGAGTATAGTAAAAGCTATGGTTTTCCCAGTAGTGATGTATGGAAGTGGGGGCTGGACCATAAAGAAGGCTAAACGCTGAAGAATTGATGCTTTCGAATTATGGTGCTGGAGGAGACTCTGGAGAGTCCCATGAAGATCAAACCTCTCCATTCTTAAGGAAATCAGCCCTGAGTGCTCACTGGAAGGACAGATTGTGAAGCTGAGGCTCCAATACTTTGGCCACCTCATGAGAAGAGAAGACTCCCTTGAAAAGACCCTGATGTTGGGAAAGAGAAGGAGAAGGGGATGACAGAGGACGAGATGGTTGGACAGTGTTCTCGAAGCTACAAACATGAGTTTGACCAAACTGCGGGAGGCAGTGGAAGACAGGAGTGCCTGATGTGCTCTGGTCCATGGGGTCATGAAGAGTTGGACATGACTAAACAACCAAAAATGTGGGTTTTCACTGCACTGTTTTCTCCTTAAGCTTTCACAAGGCCAGGCACAACAAATCTCTCCCCCACCACCCCACCCTCACTGGCAGGTAACTAACCCAGGTTAAAACAGGGACAAACACTTCACTGGCAACTTAAAATTCAACTGGAATCTATCAGATGTTTTACTGGGGCAGAAATTAAAAGTATGCACGGTGCCGCACAGAGCAGAATCTGTGGTATTGTTTTTGTCCATTTGATCCTGGCTTGGATCAGGTATGGTTCATCTGATTTATGCCTAAAAAAAGGTAATGGTACCCCTGACCATTAGGTCCAGTAGTGGACGCCTCTGTGGTTGCGGCGCTCATCTTGCTTTTTTGGCCGAGGGAGCAGGCGTACAGCTTCCGGGTCATGTGGCCAGCATGACTAAGGTGCTTCTGGAGAACCAGAGCAGCACAAAGAAACACCATTTATTTTCCCACCGGGGCAGTACCTATTTATCTACTTGCACTTTGATGTGCTTTCGAACTGTTAGGTTATCAGGAGCTTGGACCGAGCAACAGGAGCTCAACCCGTTGCAGGGATTCGAACCGCCGACCTTCTGATTGGCAAGCCCTAGGCTCTGTGGTTTAACCCACAGACCACCCGCGTCCCTGATTTCTGCCTACAAAGGTGCAAATCACATGGAACACTTGGCTGGGTATCCTGAAACTGGGGAAAGGGGAGGCAATAGAAGAACCATGAAGGCAGACCATCAGCTTTGCATGCAGATGATTCCAGGTTCAATGCTTGGCATGCTTAGGCAGGGCTGGGAATGTTGGCAGAGTTTGCTAAATTGCAGCTAGGAACCAAACTGGTTAAGCCAAGTCTCAAAAAAAGAAATAAAAAAGAGCCAAAGTCTACACTCCAGCATGGGCTGCCATACAACCAGTTTTCCAGGACATTTAAGTGATTCCCAGCCAGACACTGTTTACATAGGCCAAATACCAACCATGTCCAGGAAATTCTTGATGTATGGCAACCCTACGATGAAAAGCATCAGTTTCTAAATGCTACATAACTGCATTTGCGGAGGAAGGATGCATGATTTTCCAAATGTCAGCTAATCAGCATATTGTGGAACTGCTTGTTGCAAACTAGAATATTTAGTATGCAGAGCATTAGGTATGCATGGAAAAGAATATGGTGAGCACACTTTCAGAGCACACTTTCAGAGTCTATGACTCCTTTTTATGTATGCTGTACGTTGTTCAGGCACTAAGCACACCATGTCACACTCCTTACTGGGATGAACAAAAATGTAAATTTTCATCTGAAACGGAGAAGCCTCACAACTTGGTGAACTATATCCCAAACCCTTATTTCAGTGAATCACAGAGCAATCCTATGGATGTAAAAAGTGAGTTTTATTGAATTGAATTGGTCCAATGTCCAGGAAAGTGTGAATAAGATGGCAGCCTCTCAGTCCCATCAATTTCTGGATACATCTCTTTCTTTCCCAAAACAACAATAGCCACAAGTAATAGGTACAACGTTAAATGGTGCCAGACTAAAATGATTGTATACCAATACACAACTAAAAATTCTAAATGGCCCCTCAGTTTTGCCAAACTCAGCTACGTTTAAAACTTATACCTTAACATATTAAAAAGTGAGCCCTCTGTAAAAACCTATCATTAAGTTCATGCACTTTACAATACATTATTGTGTAGAGGTTTGCTTAATACCTTGAATTTTGCTTCCCTTCAGCTAGTAAGGTAGTTACTTTGACAAGTTTCATCATATCCAAAATCTGCAAGAGCCACTCTTTGTTGAAAGGCTCTTGTGATGATTTATTGTGTCTTTCCATAAATAAATCTGGCACTAGATATATTTGGATTATTTCACTCCCATTTAAATAAATGGGTCTAATTTTGTTACAATTGAATACTTTGGTTTTTATAAGCTTGCCAGGCTAGAAACCATACAATGCTAAAATTAAAATCCAGCATCTTTGTGTATAATCTTCTTTCCATTTATTGAGCAAACACTGAATATTTATTGTTCAGCTTCTGAATCGGAATGTCTGAGAAGCCCGCAGTTCTAAATATGGGAAACAAAGCATCTGCCATGTAAATATTGTATAGCAAAGTGATCCTTGGAAAGCCAGCTATTTTGTTTTCACTTGCAATATACAGCTATTCTCCCACCATACCCACATACATTTCTTCTGTACTGAATATTTATTATTCAGTTTCAGAATGTCTAATGTTATTGTACCCTCAAAAAATGTGCATAAGGTATGTTGGTATTCACAGTTCTTTGCAACTTGCAGATCTAATGTGTTTTCAGCTCTTAATATATTCTTACAGATTATTCTTCTAGGCTACCTAGTTTGTTCCTAAGAGTACGCATGATTGAAAACACTACTGGTTTCTAATTTAATGGAAACAGACGATATGACACATAATGTAAATGAATGAATGTACTTATATAATTTGCTTTAACTTTATTTGGGAAGGGTGGGAATGTTCATCACATACACATACAAAAAGACTTCTAGTACATTATAGTACATAATTTTATTTGCTTTACTGCAGCACGGATTTACAAGCCCATTTGATTTAAGAATATTTTTTTCAGACCTCATTAAATTGTTTGAGATAACCTAGGCAAACTGAATATTGATTATATCAGCACGTCATGTTGTTGTTGTTTTAAACTGGCATTATGATGTTATGAGCAGGCCTCTTGTCAAGGATAAGGAAAATTACAGACCTGTAGAAAATGCCAAGTGTATATTTAGTGATTCAGAACCAGACAAAGAAATTATGATGTCTGGTAGGAAAGTGAAGCAAGGTCATCTTAAAAAACCGAAAAATATCAATCGGGGCAAGGCAGGGGGTGGGGAGCCTCACATAAAAGAAACCAAATGCTGTTAACAACAACAACAACAAAAAATGCATTCACCCCAACTCACCTAGAGGTGTGTCTTGAGGTTGATGAGCTATTTATAGACAAATAGGTTCTACATGCCCAATTCCCCAGCCCAGTGATCTAGGCAAGGTCATGCAAGCATAGCCCAGCAAGACATTCACAGTAGCGTCAGGCAACTATTCAAAATGAGGATCTTATGGCTAGATTCATTATTTATCTGTTGATTGATTGTTTGATTGATCAATCGATCGATGGATCTACAGGAGCTAACCAGACCCAGGCTTCCTTAGCTTCATGAGTCTTCAGACTAAACCCTCTGATTCAGTCCTGTTAGTATTTCATGCCTCCGATGCTGCAGATGAGATTGGTGTACAGTAAATCACATGCCTGTCTGGGAAGAGTGTTGGAACAGAAGGCAGCCTTAACTCTTCCGCTGTATGTACTTATTGTACGGTACTTTTGCTTTTACTTCTGCCTGGTTCTTCTCTTGGAGCTGGAGAGAGAGGACGCCATGACTCATTTGTCTGTACATAGTGTGTAAATAAATACGCAGATTAGCTCTACGATGTCTCACGCTTCTTGTTGTGTTATGCTAGAAGATTCGTGTGCACATATCATTTGATATATGTCACTGAAGCGCACTGGAGAAGAAGGGAAATACCTTTTGCAGAGCTGCGCATACTGGAGGATGCTCGGAGTTCGGGGGCTGCAGGGGTACCCCAGGGAGTTTTCCTCTCCTATTTTATGAATAGCGCTTTGGTGCTATTGTGACTATCTGATTTGCTGCACAGCCAGACACTGTGTGATTATAGTTGCACAGCTCCAAAACAGACCACTGTCTATCTACAACACCATCCTACTGTCTGTATCAAACAGATGGGCCTTACTTTAACGCTGGGTACTCATTTGTTTTACATTGTTTCTGATGGTAGCTGATGCTTCCCTAGGAGCACAATGGTGGTGACAAATGTGAGATGGCTTTGGTTCTTCCAAGAAGCCACATTTCCAACACATTGCAATAAATGGATACACGTTGCATGTTGTTGTTTAGTCGTTTCCGACTCTTCATGACCCCCTGGACCAGAGCACGCCAGGCACTTCTGTCTTCCACTGCCTCCCACAGTTTGGTCAAACTCATGTTTGTAGCTTCGAGAACACCATCCAACCATCTCATCCTCTGTCGTCCCCATCTCCTTGTGCCCTCCATCTTTCCCAACATCAGGGTCTTTTCCAGGGAGTCTTCTCTTCTCATGAGGTGGCCAAAGTATTGGAGCCTCAGCTTGAGGATCTGTCCTTCCAGTGAGCACTCAGGGCTGATTTCCTTAAGAATGGATAGGTTTGTTCTTCTTGCAGTCCATGGGACTCTCAAGAGTCTCCTCCAGCACCATAATTCAAAAGCATCAGTTCTTTGGTGATCAGCCTTCTTTATGGTCCAGCTCTCACTTCCATACATCACTACTGGGAAAGCCATAGCTTTTACTATATGGACCTTTGTTGCATAGTTGTAGGTGGGAATAATCCATCAAAGCTCTGAAAAACCTCTGTACCTACCAAGAACTAATAAACACAGCTACAATACATGGCTCCAAGATGTCCTAAGTAATCAAAATCAAACTACCCATGGGGCTTGATGGGGCTAAAACAGTGAAGTTTTGAAGCCTCATGACTGTTTCTGAGTAATGTGTGGTCTGTTGGGTGATGAATGGGTATGTGTGAATTAACCTAAAGGACTTTATATAGTCGGGACTTTGTGAAACAGTTTCCAAGCCAGGAAGGAGTAACCAAGACCTTTTCTGTCTGTACTGTAATTGGACTTAAAAGCTCCATAAATATTTTTGAATGGCTCAATCAAAGGAAAACATTCTATAAGATATGTGGTGTGTATCTTCATTGATGTTGCTTCTGTTAGATGTGTTTGCAAGACATGTATCTGAGCTGTGCGCAAGCAGGTGAAGACTCTCCCTGTGTGTAACCTGCTCCTCCTGCTTCAATCCTCTTCTGGTCCTGGGAGCCAGTGGAAAAGGAGAAGTGGGAGCAGGAGAAGGATAATGTGTGGAAGTCTGTGACTCTCCACCAGCCTGAATTACAGTGTCTCTCCCTCCTCCTGCACCTGTTATTGTCAGGCTTTGGTGAACATATCCGTCCCCCAGTGGAAGTAATTAAGCAGATCAAACGAAAGGGGCATTCTTACCAGATAAGGTTTTTTTAATAATCACAGCAAGAGACAAAGGAAGGCATATCACACTAAAAAAAGGTGTTTCTCCCAGTAAAGGTTCACCCCCTCCGTCCCCATTCATCTACGTCCCTCCTACGTTGGGTAATCTGATCTTATTGCCATTGCTTTCTGTTCCATTACTTTCCAAGCCTGTCTAGTCTTAGGGGAAGGGAGGAGCTTCAGGGATGCTGTCCAAGGACACTGATTCAGCCATCGGTCTCTCTCCTAGTATATGGTCTTCTAGTTGTTTCTCACCCAGTATTTCCCAGCTTTACCCTCTGAACTATGCCCTTCTGCAAACCACTCTTCAAAATCAATACTGTCTTGCACTTGGGAAGGTTCAGAATAAATGGGGGGCTCCAATGTTGCCTCCTAAATCCAGTCCCTGACAGTTATTCACTCTCCAGTTCTGCAATTTCTCCTACCTCTGACTCTCTGTTACAATTTCCCCCAGTTCATTGATCCTTTCTTCAATGTCAATCTCGAACCCTACATCTCCTGGTGCCCACTCAGCATAATCCAGCCACCACTCCTCAGTGTCCAGCCAGTCCCTGACAGGTAGCTTTCTGTTATCATAATGGAAAAGGCAAGAAGCCTTCTAGTTATGGTTGGATATTGGGGCTTTTAATATATAGCAGCTTTTAGCAGGGAAGCTGCCTCCCATACTCCACTTATTTACAAATTAATTTTAACATACATGCACACAGGTTTTCTACACTGACAATCTCAAAACATTAAATGAACACTGTTTGATTTTTGCAAAACAGCTACATTTGCATTTTTATCTCAAAGTGGAAATTGGACTGTAGTGTTCTACATATTTAAGGTTTGCTGTCCCTAGAAGATGTCTGAGTGTCATAAGCACTATACACATACCAAACGCAGATGTGAAGCGTGATCTGTTTGCAGCAGACCTTGGAATTGTGTCCAGAAATATGAAAGCATGCCAAAGTACAATACTTTTTATATCTTAATTTCATTTCATCTTTTAAAATATCACTTGCAGCCAGCAGGTTCATGACACAACTGCAGACACCCTCTAGCCTCACTTTCACTGCTTCAGCTACTATGCAAGACACATTCTTTGCACAAACTTACCAACAATTTGGTGCATGGGAGAGTGTTAATTAACTGTCGCCCTGGAAAGCAGGGCCAGCTGGACCTCACCAGGATGCAGAGAGCTAAAACTGGTGTCAGAGAAGCACCTTGGCAGAAACAATGGAGGTGTTGGCAGTCAGATTATTAAGAGAAGGTAGATGAGCTTCAAAGCTCTGACTCCCTGTCCTTTGCAGCTGAGGCTACAAGGCTCGCAAAGACAGTATTTCACCAGCAATTTGGAGCACAGGATAGTGTTAATTAGCTGCTACTGTGCAGAGAACTGGGAGAGTCTGTCATAGTCTAAGTGTAGAAGGTAGGATTAAGGGCTCGATTTGTTTGAAGAGAACTATATGCACTTGATG
Organism: Podarcis erhardii; assembly: GCF_964252035.2. Lineage (NCBI taxonomy): Eukaryota > Metazoa > Chordata > Lepidosauria > Squamata > Lacertidae > Podarcis > Podarcis erhardii. Next base: position 90,146,240 of record NC_138508.1, read on the forward strand.
AACAATTTTGGAAGATTTCTAGATAGATAGATGGATAGATAGCTAAAGGTAAAGGACCGCTGACAGTTAAGTCCAGTTGTGAACGACTTTGGGGTTGTGGCACTCATCTCTTTTTACTGGCCGAGGGAGACGATGTTTGACCGCAGACAGTTTTTCCAGGTCATGTGGCCAACATGACTAAGCCGCTTCTGGCAAAACCAGAGCAGCGCATGGAAACGCTGTTTACCTTCCCGCCAGATTGATACCTATTTATCTACTTGCACTTTGACATGCTTTCAAACTGCTAGGTTGGCAGGAGCTGGGACCGAGCAACAGGAGCTCACCCTGTCGCGGGGATTCGAACCGCTGACCTTCTGATCAGCAAGCCCTAGGCTCAGTGGTTTAGACCACAGCGCCACCCGCATGCCAGATAAAATAGATGATCAATAGATAGATGATAGATAGATAGATAGATAGATAGATAGATAGATAGATAGATAGATGATAGATGATAGATAGATAGATATAGATAGATATAGATAGATAGACAGATATAGATAGATAGATAGATGATAGATAGATAGATGATAGATAGATAGATAGATAGATAGATAGATAGACAGATAGATGATAGATAGATGATAGATAGATGATAGATAGATAGATAGATAGATAGATGATAGATAGATAGATAGATAGATAGATAGATAGATAGATAGATGATAGATGGATGATGATAGATGATAGATGATAGATAGATAGATAGATAGATGATAGATAGATGATAGATAGATAGATAGATAGATAGATAATAGATGATAGATGATAGATGATAGATGATAGATAGATGATGATAGATGATAGATGATAGATGATAGATAGATAGATAGATAGATAGATAGATAGATAGATAGATAGACAGATAGATAGATGATAGATAGATAGATAGATAGATGATGATAGATGATAGATGATAGATGATAGATAGATAGATAGATAGATGATAGATAGATAGATAGATAGATAGATGATAGATGATAGATGATAGATAGATAGATAGATAGATATAGATAGATGATGATAGATGATAGATAGATAGATAGATAGATAGATAGATAGATAGATAGATAGACAGATAGATGATAGATAGATAGATAGATAGATAGATAGATAGATAGATAGATAGATGATAGATGATAGATACAGTTACAGATAGGTAGCCATGGTCAAAACAAAATAAAAAAATTCCTTCCAGTAGCACCTTAAAGACCAACTGAGTTAGTTCTAGGTATGAGCTTTCGTGTGCATGCACACTTCTTCAGATACACTGAAACAGAAGTCACCGGACCTTTCTATATAGTGAGAAGGTGGGGAGGGGTATTACTCAGAAGGGTGGTGGGAATGGGTGATTGGCAGATAGCTGCGATGAGCCTGTTGACGACTCTTAACGACTGCAATAGGTCTAACAGGAAAAAGCAAGGGGTGAGAAGGTGAAAAATGGCATGACAAAGCCATTTTTCACCTTCTCACCCCTTGCTTTTTCCTGTTAGACCTATTGCAGTCGTTAAGAGTCGTCAACAGGCTCATCGCAGCTATCTGCCAATCACCCATTCCCACCACCCTTCTGAGTAATACCCCTCCCCACCTTCTCACTATATAGAAAGGTCCGGTGACTTCTGTTTCAGTGTATCTGAAGAAGTGTGCATGCACACGAAAGCTCATACCTAGAACTAACTCAGTTGGTCTTTAAGGTGCTACTGGAAGGAATTTTTTTAGATGATAGATAGATATTGATAGATGACGGATGGATGGATGGATGGATGGATGGATGGATGGATGGATGGACGGATGATAGAATTGGTATTATCTACTCAAGCTGGTATGCTTTTGAACTGCTGGGTTGACAATTCGTATCCATAATTATATAAATTATCTAGAATATTGATCCTGGGCCAAGGTGCACACCCATCAGCTGATGGGTGGAAGAGTGCCTTGCTCCAGCAAAGCAACAACCTTTGAAGCCACATTGATGTCAGGTGTGGACCAGGTTAGTATAGTATATCAGGAAAGACCTGGTGGGCAAAATTGGGACCCTTGCAGGGCCAAATTTAGTCTGCAGGAGCATGGTCCCACCACTCAGCTAGGGGAAAGTGAGATGATATGTCAAACTAAAGAACATGTATGACCTTAGAGTGAGAATGAGAAAACCCTGAACGGGAAGACTAAGCATTTGGCCAAAAATAGCTGCACAGATGGGAGAAGCTTTGCATCTGTCAAATGCTACACAGCCTGTAAATAGATAGACATCATAAGCTTTTAATTGTGATAGTTATTCTGACCAACAGCCCACTTAACTCAGCATATTGTCTCTCTCATGCTCACCAGGGCTAAATGGACACCGGCCAGTATCTGGCATAAAAATAAAAGTTTTCAGAAGAGTATAATTACAGAGTAATCATACATGTGTGTGTGTGTGTGTGTGTGTGTGTGTGTGTATTAATCTAACACAGAATTAAAATATGCTGCAAATATATAGTGCTGTGAGTTTGAAGAGTTAGTCTGCATGATGCCCAAGACCCTTCTATTCCTGAGGTCCTGGATCTAGCAGAGGTTAACATCTAATGGAGAAGTCCATTGTTGAACTAGTCAGGCAAGTTTCTTTGTGAGATAATGATCACACCTAAGCACCATCATTAGTATAACAAAAGGAAGTTGTTCTGTGCCAGAGGGCAAATGAGTGAGCCTTTGCCCCCTCACCTGGCAGGCAGTAAGAAGACAGAAACCAGGGCAGTTGTACAAGAGCTGAGCTGGAAACAAGCTGCAAGCAGAAGCCAGAGAGTGAGAGCCAAGCTTGATTTCTGTCTGATTACAAGGTTATCACTACGGGGGAACTGCACTGCTTGGAACTACAGTGCTACTTAGCGTTACGAACTTAATTCGTTCCGGAGGTCCGTTCTTAACCTGAAACCGTTCTTAACCTGAGGCGCACTTTTGCTAATGGGGCCTCCCGCTGCTGCTGCGCGACCGCCGCACGATTTCCGTTCCCATCCTGGGGCAAAGTTCTCAACCCAAGGTATTACTTCCAGGTTAGCGGAGTTTATAACCCAAAGTGTTTGTAACCTGAGGTACCACTGTACATTGACAGTTCACTGGGCATGCCTCTAACATGTGGTACAAATTCACGGTAGTATTTGGTGACAAACCTGCAATGATTTTATTATTTAGCTTACCGTATGTGAAAGTTTGTCTTTATCTATCCTTATCTTTACATTGTATTGGTATCTGAAGAAGTGTGCATGCAACCGAAAGCTCATACCAATAGCAAACTTAGGTAAAGGTAAAGGTACCCCTGCCCGTACGGGCCAGTCGTGTCCGACTCTAGGGTTGTGCGCTCATCTCACTTAAGAGGCTGGAGGCCAGCGCTGTCTGGAGACACTTCCAGGTCACATGGCCAGCGTGACAAAGCTGCATCTGGCGAGCCAGCGCAGCACACGGAAACACCGTTTACCTTCCCGCCAGTAAGCGGTCCCTATTTATCTACTTGCACCCGGGGGTGCTTTCGAACTGCTAGGTTGGCAGGCGCTGGGACCGAGCAACGGGAGCGCACCCCGCCACGGGGATTCGAACCACCTTTCAATCGGCAAGTCCTAGGCACTGAAGCTTTTACCCACAGTGCCACCCAACTTAGTTGGTCTCTAAAGTGTTACTGGAAGGAATTTTTTTATTTTGTTTCATTTACATTTTATTGTTTGCTGCCATTTCTGTCAATGGCAGGAAAGGAACTCTTTTCAGAAGCTGCTATCCCATGTCAAGCTTGAAATCCATGCCATGCCATAGCATCATTGCATAGGCTTGCAGGAAGAAGGAGGGGAGCGATTGTGGCTGGCAGCTGGTGCTCACCAAGAAGAGTTCTGTTGCTGTCAATGCCACCAGATGGTGGCAAAAATGCTATTTAAACTAGTAGAAGTTCTGAGTGTGAGACAATGTTTTCCAATAATAACACACTTTTACTAATTAAGCCATGCTACAAAATTTGGACAAGGTTCTCAGCAACTCTTTTACTCTTAGCAACTCTTTTCTTACACCCTTTTATGTCTTTTCACCAGTTCTATAACCAGCCAGACACCATTCTTCACTGTTTCAAAAAAGGTAAAGGACCCCTGACAGTTAAGTCCAGTCACAGATGCCTCTGGGGTTGCGGTGCTCATCTCGCTTTACAGGCCGGGGGAGCTGGCATTTGTCTGCAGACAGTTTTTCCAGGTCATGTGGCCAGCATGACTAAGCCGCTTCTGGTGCAATGGAACACCAAAACCAGAGCAGCGCATGGAAACACTGTTTAACTTCCCGCTGGAGCGGTACCTATTTACTTGCACTTTTTGGTGTGCTTTCGAACTGCTAGGTTGGCAAGAGCTGGGACCAAGCAATGGGAGCTCACCCCATCATGGGGATTCGAACCACCGACCTTCTGATCAGCAAGCCCAAGAGGCTCAGTGGTTTAGACCCCAGCGTCCCTATCCTACACTGTTAGGAGCAAATAATTTCCAGAATAGATGGCGGCATTCTCTCAAAGGACCAACTCAGTGGCACTGAACAGCGTGTTCTCCATCACGGAGAGCACATGTTGCAGTTGGGGATTCCAGGACACCTTGCTGTTTCTGAGCAGATGGTTTGGCCAACTCGTAAGCAGGGGTGGGCTGTTACTGGGGAAATTCAGATGCTGCCATTTAGTGATTGACAGCCCTATTTGTTAAATACAAGGCACGCAGCAACAGACGTCCACTTTCGCTGTGTGCTTCGGATCACCCGCCCTCCCTTCCCTAATGTTAGGCTGTTTGCTTGACCTTGCTATTGCCTGTCATGGGGTCGTCTGCTTTGGGGCAGGGGCCCGGTAGGAATTTTGCCATTTGGCTGATTAGTGTGTGCCACTTGGTTTTTTGCCTACTGCGTAGCAAATCGTCACAACTTGTAAGGTTTGCGGTTAGGCATTGGTCTGGAATTGGTTGGTGGAGGGGTATGGATTTGGCTGTGCCTGCCCCCCAAAATGCTGCTGGTGGTGGAGGGGTATGGATTCGGCTGTGCCTGCCCCTCCAAAATGCTGCTGCTGCTGCTGCTGAAGGGTTTTACCGTTAAAGGAACCCAGGGGCTCCCCCATGCTTTTGTATGAAACCCCCCTGGCAAGGGGCTAGGGCCACGCAAGCCCCTGCGAGCATGCTGGGGAGAGGTGAGGCATGGTTCCCAGTCCCGTCTCTCTCCCTAGGTGACTTACCCTTTCTGACTTCGCGGGGGGTGTGAATGTCAGAGCTGTCCCCGTGCGGGGGCAGTTAGTGCTACCAATGCCTAAGCAACCACTCACATTGCTGTATTTGGATAAAGTTGTGGCCAAAATTATGCCAAAAATGTTAAACAAAAATTAAGTGTCAATTGTTTTTTCCTTTGGGGTGTATTGGGGACCTCGACACGCAACCCTTTTACATACTTTTAAGCTTCGAACATTGTGAATCTTTTGCACCAAGAATAGTGGCATGGCTCAGTTTTGAGGCGCTTCAGTTGCCTCATCTTTCATTGACTTGCATGCAGATTGGGTTGCACTGTTAAAAGAAAATTGTTTAAAAAAATACACCCAAGTTGGCAAGAGCATCAACTTCCCTCTTTGGTGTTGCCTTTTCACAGCAAGGTGGGCACACATAACTAACGACTGCCCAGAAAACATAGAAAAAGAAGTACGGCCGAAAGAGCAGTGTGATTTTTTTAAGTATATCACTCTCTTGGGGTTGAAAGCCCCCATGAGCCGTTGTTTACTTTTTAGCTGACAACAACGGTGGGGAACCATTGGCCCTCCAAATGTTACCAGGCCACAACCGCCTTTAATGTTTGAATTTCTCCTTCATTTTTGTTTGCTTTCACAGGAAATCAATGAAGTGGTCCATTTGGGAGCAATGTTAACAAGGCTGTCCAACGACCTGCAGCCAGTTGTCAGCCGGAGTGCAAGACAGGCAGAACGCAGCGTGGGACGCTTTGTTAAAAAGCAAAAGGGTAAGTGCTGACACTTCTGAAATCTGCATAGCCAAAACAGCAGAGAGGATCACATAACTTCATTTCCAGCAGTTCCAGAAACAGATCCTGAATATTTTAGCTTCATTATTGTTGTTTCCACTCCACTCCACCCCCACCCCCCCACAAAAATCATACTCTGTGAGTCTTTATATTGTGGAGAAAACCATCACAACATAGGACTCTGCATTTGCTAAATATACAAACAGGCGGAGTAGAGACTCCCACCATGAGAACATTTGAAGTGATTGCTCCACTAGCTCTAGTCTGAGGTCTTTCCTTTTGCCTGCAGTAGTCCACTCACCTCTCACAATCCTTCAATCGACATCTCCTTTTTCCTTATCATTCCTCACATTCCTGCAACAAACTTTTGATAGCAAATGTGCACCTGAACTAGCTTCTGCAAACGTGGATAACATCATATTGCTTTTGAAATATCATACGCCTTGAGAGTTTTACTATCAGGTGTTAGACAAATATAATAAGCAAGCACATAAATTGTTCTGAGGTCTTGGGCATGGAGGTTGCTAGACAATTTTTAGGGATATTACTGTCTATCGGTCTGTCAGGCATACCTGGTTCCTTCAGCCCAACTTTGTATAAAGACAGGTTTAGGTATCTGTGTTTCTTTAGTTTTTCTGCTGCCATCAGTTATGTCAGGATGCTTACGAAACCTCCTGATATCTGATATATTAGGTTTAGGTGAACATGGACAGCAACACTGGACAGGATGAATTTTAAACTAAGGTGGTTGTTTAATTAAATGAATACTATATATGTTAGGGAATACAGTGGTACCTCGGGTTACATACGCTTAAGGTTAAATAAGCTTCTGATTACAGACTCCACTAACCCAGAAATATTACCTCTGGTTAAGAACTTTGCTTCAGGATGAGAACAGAAATCGTGCAGTGGCGGCTCGGTGGCAGCAGGAGGCCCCATTAGCTAAAGTGGTGCTTCAGGTTAAGAACAGTTTCAGGTTAAGAACAGACCTCCGGAACTAATTAAGTTCTTAACCCAAGGTACCACTGTACAGATGCACATATGCTGTTGTTGTTTAGTCGTTTAGTCGTATCCGACTCTTTGTGACCCCATGGATCAGAGCACGCCAGACACTGCTGTCCTCCACTGCCTCCCGCAGTTTGGTCAGACTCATGTTTGTAGCTTTGAGATGCACATATACTGAGGTCTTAAAGGAGCTTGGTGACAGTTTATGTTGGCTCAAGAGACAAGTGCTGACAGCAGCCTCTAAAGTCCCAATCCGAGAACATTCTCATTAAACACACACACACACATTCAAAGAAAACATATTCACAAAGAGACAATAAAGAGAGGGAAATCGAGAAATAATTATCCAATCCACTGGAGCCCTTGAGATGTGGGGAAAGCATCTTAAAACTGTAGGAATGTTAAGGATAGTAGGAAAGGATATATTGATTACCGTATTTTTCGCTCTGTAAGACACACATTTTCCTCTCCAAAAATTAAGGGGAAATGTGTGCGCTTCTTATGGAGTGAATGCTGGCTCCTTGGCTTCAGCGATAGCAACACAAAGCCTCAGAAGCGCAGTGGGAGCGCTCCCGCCGTGCTCCGGAGGCTTCGGGTTGCCTTCACTGAAGCCTGGAGAGCGAGAGGGGTCGGTGCGCACCGACCCCTCTCGCTCTCCAGGCTTCCAAGGTAGCCGCCTGAAGCCTGGATTGTCCGGAGTGCAGCGGGAGCTCCCACTGTGCTCCAGAGGCTTCGGGTTGCCTTTACTGAAGGCGAAGGCAATGTGGGAGATGGAGAGCTGCGCAGCGCCCCTTCAGCGAAGCAGGAGGAGAAATGGAAGGGGCTCCATTTCTCCTGCTGCTCTGCTGAAGGGGCGCTGCGCAGAGAGGAGGAAATTATTTTTCTTGTTTTCCCCTTCTAAAACAAGGTGCATCCTATGGTCGGGTGTGTCCTATAGAGCAAAAAATATGGTAAGTATTATCCTTCCTTCACTCACGCTAGTGACTGATGTAGCAGAGCAGATTCCCCTCAATATAGCAGGAAGCTAGTTTGCATAATTGTTTGAATCTCTTTAGTTACGTAATCCAATCTGGCTTGCCCAGATGGATTATTCCTGGTATCCCCTTTTATCCCTCTTAAAAGAATAAAGACACAAGAGTTTTTCCTTAAAAGTAACAAGAAGTTTACACACATTCAGTTCAGTTTGATCTCGTATGGAGATTGAGCTCGTGTGCTGCTGGCTGAGAGCCAGCAGACAGCAAAAATACGTTAAGAGAACAGTACCAAGAGAAGAAAATGGCTGCAGGAGAGCAGCATGGCAGCAAGTGAGAGAGAATGGCTTCATGACTCCGCTCTTTTATGGAGTCAGCCAGAGCCATGCCCATCTTCCAGATCACATGCAGGGGGAGAAAGCTCCATACCAGTGGAACAGGAAGTTACACTGACTGGATGTCCTTCTGCCTGTGCCCACTCTAGGGAAATAAGGAATGTTACACTTGACTGTTCCAATGGATTACATCCCACAAAAACATGAACATGGTGCTACGCAGAATTTTCTGAATTGGAGAAAGGTTGAAGGTAATCCAGTCAAACAACTTTCTGCCTGGCTCCAGAAGTGCTTCCTCTTCTGGAGCCCAGGGAACATGGAGGTCAGAGCTCAAACACAATCATAAACTCTGAAGAAATCTCTTTCCTGATCCAGCTTTGCCACCTGACCAGGAGTACACAACACTTCATTTTCTTCCACGCTTAACAAACTTGATTTTAATATGAATCAAAAGATTAGCAACTCTATATACTTTGAAATATCATTATCATTTGGGAAAATTTCATCTGGCTTACAAATGTTTTATTATTCTATTAGGCTCCATTAGGAAGATATTCAGCAAAGTCAACCAGCCTTGCTCTTCTGGAAAGACTGCAAGTCTCTTAATATATATTAACCCACCACTGTGTTCAATTGATTATCTAGAACACTGGTCCAAATTTTAAAATCTTTAATGGATTTTAATGCCTACTGAAGCCTTATTTTATTCCAACAGACAATTTAACAACAACAATAGTAATAAAATAAATGTCCTTAATGTATCTGTTTTGAGATGTCTTCCCCTGGTTTGGCAACTGCTATCATCTTAGCTATGCTCCTGGGAAGTTATACTTTTACATAATTTCATTAACAGTTTTTTAATAAATGTCCTGCCAATAAACTGAAAAACGAAACAAAAATACTTCTTCCAAAATTCACTGGTGAACCCAACTGCCCCAGGTGCTGTAAAACCTTTTAGATTTTGAACTTGTTGCCTTTAATTTTTCCACTGTTGTCTCTTCTTATAATAAGGTCATATCCTTGTCAGCAAATCTAGAAATATTAGTACTTGCATGAATTTTTTGCTCCCCTCTCCATCTCTTTCTCCTTCATTTTCTCCCATCTCTCTCTCTCTCTCTCTCTCTCTCTCCCCCCTCCAAGTTCTGCTTTGATTTTCCAAACAATGCAACAAGGAAGGTGAATGAAAGGACAATAATATATATATATTTTGCTCCCCATCACAATATCAGAGTTTGACTGAAATTTGTCTTTTCAGTTATAGGAAGGGTACAGTATTTTTTATTATTATTTTTTTACAGTGGTTAGATTTTCTGAGATGTGCAAATTCATTTGCTATGACACTGGTCATTATGTTCATTCTTTTTCTTCTTTTGTTTTATTTTTCTTTTTGTTTAAATATACATTGATACAAAGAAAAAAAATATGAAGAAAATAATTATTGAGGATATGTACAATAAAACAGAAGCAATCAATAAAGAGAACAAGAAAGGGGGGGCACACCAAAACAAAACCCTTAAATCTTTAACTGCAATATTGTAAAGGCATTGTATGCTATACATTATATGTAATCTGATATTTCTCTCTGGAGGGCAGCCCATTGGATGCATGATGATACTGCCACCTATCATCCAAAGGAAGCAAAATTGATGTTGAGGAAGTAGCAAGGCTTGCAAGATATCCTCCAATCCATTTTCCTGCTTCTCATCCAGGTGATTCCCCCCCCCCCCCGAGTTTATTCCTAGCTTCACTATTTTTCTGGGCTTTCTTTTTCTCTCCTGTCCTATTCCTTGTTCCATGCATTTTGGGTCAGTCTTTCTGAGTGACTGAATGTGTTCATTAGTCGTCGTCCCCCCTTGTCAGGATACTTAGCTTTTTATCCCCCGACTTGTGTTCTTTCTCTGTGGTTGGTGGCTGTGTGGTGTTTTAATCTTGCACATATTTGCCGTTAAAATACTGCTCCTGTTTGTAGCTCCTGGGTCCCCCCCCCTGTGGTTTTGTTGCTGTTGTTTTAGTGCCTTAGCTCCATCTTCTCCCATCCCTGTGCCTTGCTGCCATGGCTTTCTTCCAGTGTTTGTTGCCTTTTCCCTGTCGGTTTCTCCCTGGTGTGCCTTAGCCTTTCTCCCGGATATTTTTTCTCCATGTCTTTGGTCCCCTTTGTGGTTTTTAACAGTGCTCTTTTCTCATAGAGTTTAAAAAATGTTCTTTTCTATCTGTCGCTTTCCCCACCATTTTTCTCCGCTGCTTTCCTCGCTCTCAACACCAGGTGCAGTCAGGTTTTGGTTTATGGGGGGCAAAATTATTGCCCAATGACTTACTGGGGTTGCTGTCCCTTTAGGGGACTTTTGGGGTGACCATTTCTATATATTTCTTGTCCTCTGTGTCCTGCTACTGAGTCGATTCAAAATGGCTTCTGCCTCTGATGATGGACAACTCCATATGATGATGCATGCTTCCTCTGAGGGAGGTGGCAGATTACTGGAACCTACAAATGGTACCAGACAGGAGTGCCTGGCGTGCTCTGGTCCATGGGGTCACGAAGAGTTGGCCACGACTAAACAACAACAACAAATGGTACTAGTTGAACAGCAACCTTTGATGTTCAACTACTACACCTCTGCATGGACACTGGAACTGTTCAACTTAATGGTGTAATACAACTTAATCTTGTAATGTTGGAAAATGTCAATCACTTTTCCTACCTGGGCAGTTATCTTTCCACAAGGGCCAATATTGATGCCAAAATCCAGCATCACCTGAGCTCTGCGAGCACAGCTTTCTCCCAGCTGAATCACAAAGAGTTTGAGGGCCAGGAAATTTGCTGGGAAACCAAAATACCTGTTTACAAAGCTATCGTACTACCCACTTTACTGTATGCTTGTGAAACATGGACCACTTATAAACACCATTTTCACCTCCACAACAGATTCCTCCAATGGTGTCTCCGAAATTTTTTACACATCACTTGGGAAGACAAGAGAACTAATGTCAGTGTACTAGAAGAAGCAAAGATCACCGGTGTCAAAGCAATGATTCTTCAACATCAACTTCATTAGACTGGTCATGTTCAGATGCCTGATTATCATCTTCCAAAGCAACTACTCTATTCCCAACTTAAGAATGGAAAGCAAAATACCAGTTTAAAGATGCTCTCAATGCAAATCTTTAAAAATGTAGTATAAGCGGTGATAACTGGGAAACACTGGCCTGTGAGCACCCCAATTAGAGAACAACCTTTTAAAAATGTGTCATTGAAGCACAAACTCAGGGCAAAAAGGAGAAAGGAGCTAAGAGGAAGGCACATTTGGCAAACCCTAACCATGATCAACTCCCATCTGGAAACCTATGTTTCCAGGAAGGACATGTGGATCCAGAATTGGCCTTCACAGCCATTTACGGTCTCACCTTGAGGACCGTGCTCATGGTAAAGTGGTACCTTGGGTTAAGAACTTAATTCGTTCTGAAGGTCCGTTCTTAACCTGAAACTGTTCTTAACCTGAGATACCACTTTAGCTAATGGGGCCTCCCGCTGCCACTGCGTGATTTCTGTTCTCATCCTGAAGTAAAGTTCTTAACCTGAGGTAGTATTTCTGGGTTAGCGGAGTCTGTAACCTGAAGCGTCTGTGACCTGACATGTCTATAACCCGAGGTACCACTGTAATTGGCTACAAGTGATCGCCAAAGAAGAAGAAAGAAGTGTTCAATTCCCACCTCTCTACTGCAGTTCAGTGCAGCTTGTGAAAAGATCTCCAAGTCAGCATCTAATACAGCATTTGAATCCTCACAAGGAGATGCAGCTGGATTCAAAAGCAGGATGGTGGGGTGGAACCCATGTAGTCAATTGTAGGTACGTCAGCGGGAATCTTTGGAGCCAAGATGATGATGACAATCTATAGGGGAGGTATTCAGTGCACTTGTTCCATCAGCTCAATAACTTTTAGATGTGCAACATAAATGCTCCCCTTGCTTCTCTCCCCGTACCCCACCATACCTTCTGAAGTTGTTCTGGGTGTTCTCCCAACCCTCTGAAGCAGATCTGGGGAGGGTGCAGAGGGAGGAGATGGTGGGCATTTCATTGTGCAAATGGAAATTCGTGCACTAATGGAACCAGTGCACTGGATACCACTCTTAGTCCCCACCCTGAAATCTTTCATCCTGTATTTCTCTATTTGCTTGGTCTTCTCCTTCTCCCCCACCTCAACATTCTCAAGAGGCATGTGTGATTATGTGCTTCCCCCTCCTTCAGTCATAGAAAATGCAACCGTGACATAAGGGGAAGATTATCATTTGCTTTAAAATGGGACAATTATTCCATTATCGTTCACCTCAAAGCCTTCCAGTACACTAATTTAAAGCCATCTAGGACAGCCTGCAATCTGCCGAGTTAACAAAAGGTGCAGAGAAAATGGAATTTGTACTTTTTTCCCTCCCTTTGGAAGGTTGATCGAGGCTGAGTCAATAAACTGAAATAATTAAATACATACTTTACAAAGAAATAAAAGTTTCTAGTACAAATAGCCTTCTCTACACAATTTCACCAAATCTCAAACAATATGCCTGTGCATTATTTCAAGCTGAATACAAGATAAGTGATGTGTTTAAAGATTTTGTGCTCGTTTTACTGACCGAGCAAAGGTAACTGGCTTTTACCTTCCAAGACGAGGCTGTTGCTTGCAAAAAATGGTTCATCTCAAAATTAATCTCTGTTTTTTAATGTAAATTCATTGGTAGAGATACAATAAGAAAGCAAAGACTCCAACACCTTCATTCAGTAGTCATGCAAGTTCAAATGGTGTACAGATTGCTCTGTCTTCTCCACAGCCTGATGTCCTGTTTGGCGTAAGGGCAGAGGGCCAAACGAGATGTGATGTCAATTGTGCAGATGCAAGAAATGTGGACGTTAATTGCGTTCACACAATTAAGATCAAGTCTAATTTGGTTTTAAGAAAATTGGATAATGGAGCTTGGCAGCCACTGTTTTATCTCATGGAATCCAAATTAGGAATGTATGATGTGAAACCTGTTTTGGTTTGATATATCAAAAATGGACCTTGTGTTTCCAGAGCACTTCTCCTTTGGAGAAGATATACATATTGTCAGGGGTTCAGAAGGAGAGACACAGGAGGGGGAGCAAATGGAGAGTGAGGAGGAGGAGTCCGAGGGGGGAGCAGGCAGTGACAGTGGAAAGAGTTATTCCACAAGCCTCTCCAGCGAATCGGAGGACTCACAGAAGGGAGCGCCGATGGCCAGGGCGAGGGGGGTTCCAGGGGGGAAGCCCCAGGAGGAAGGGGCCAGCGGGGAGTCCCTGAGCAGCAGTTGGAAATCAGGACCAGCTTACCCACCACAGCGCAGTGGGGAGGGGGAGTCCCAGGAATCGGGACCAGTGCTCTCACCACCAGCGGGAGGAGAGGAGTCAGGTTTGGTCACGCCCACATCAGGAAGCGGTCAGGAGGAAGGTTACCGGCTGGGCGCGCGCGCCAAGTTCAAATGTACAGGCGAGCGGCACAGCAGGGAGCCCGGGTAGGGAGCCAGGTCCTAAAGCCCGCCGGCAATAGGAAGGGGAAGACGTCAGAGGAGTCCAGGAAGGAGGAAACCCCAGAGGGCAGAAGGACCCAGAGGAGGAAGGAACAGCGCAGGAGGTGGAGCCGGGCTAGGATCTTAAACTTGTGTGGGAGGAGCAGTGAGTCAGAGGGGACTTAGCCGGTCTAGAGTCGAGACGTGGGTCTGCGCGCCCAGAGCTTTGAAATGGAAACTAAACTTCAATAAAGACTTTGTATATTATATCCACCGGGCGTTGGTCCTCTGTGAGCTGGGATCTAGAGGCAGACCTGACACATATATATAAAACGGAAGTAGGATTTTCCAGATTGTAAATCTGGATCCTGTAATAAGTTTATATAGTTTCTCCTTCGTGTAATTACAGGGTTTGTTTTCCACACATGCTTTGTTCTATATACATGCCTACTCTTGTTTGTCCTAATTTAGATTAGGTCTCATCCACTATGCAGATGTGGAAATTCAGTGACGGACAGTGCCCCCTGCTTTTAGTGCTGTTGCTATGATGTCATGAGGGCATAGACATTGAGAAGTTTAGGGGAGTAGCCAGATTGTTCCTCTCCATCCCCTCCAACCTCCCCTCCAACTCTTTCCCTTCCAACATTTTTCTGATGGAAATAGGGATGTCCTAAGGAAAATCAAGGCATTCTGGGATCATCTCAGAAACTGGACAGCTTCTGCAAATCCAGGACTGTCCCTGGAAAATAGGGACACTTGGAGGGTCTGTATTCCCCACTCTCAAAAGTCAGAGAACAGTTTATTTCAGGTGGTTTTTCACAATATCTACCCCCTGTCTCTTGTTTTACAATATTCTGCAAAGATTGAGGTGCTCCTGGGCCTGGCAATACCTCCATTTTGTGAATGGGTGGTGCCCATTCCCTATGTATAAATCCACACTAAAGAACACAGGTTCCGTATTAATATGTGATATGTTAGAGATTTTTTCCCTCTGATCAAACTTCTGAATAACTATTGCTACTCTCTCTCTTATGGATCTCCCTTAAGAATTGCTTTCACTTCCCAATCAACATTTATTGATGGATTACTTCTGCCTTATTCTCAGCTGAGCACAAACATTATGATACAGTAAAGGGATTATTGGCAGAAATGTTATGTCTGTAAGCACACTGTGTTAAATACCTTTCGACCATCTGCTTCAGGTTCATAACCAGAATATGAGATGTACATGTTTGGCAGCAGCTAAAATGGTTTAGTCAGAAGTGAGGCATAAATAACTAAACATGCATTTATTGCTCTCACACCATAGAATCATAGAATCATAGAATCATAGAGTTCGAAGAGACCACAAGGGCCATCGAGTCCAACCCCCTGCCAAGCAGGAAACACCATCAGAGCACTCCTGACATATGGTTGTCAAGCCTCTGCTTAAAGACCTCCAAAGAAGGAGACTCCACCACACTCCTTGGCAGCAAATTCCACTGTCAAACAGCTCTTACTGTCAGGAAGTTCTTCCTAATGTTTAGGTGGAATCTTTTTTCTTGTAGTTTGGAACCAT
The DNA here is from genome assembly GCF_964252035.2 of Podarcis erhardii. Lineage (NCBI taxonomy): Eukaryota > Metazoa > Chordata > Lepidosauria > Squamata > Lacertidae > Podarcis > Podarcis erhardii. Next base: position 90,161,653 of record NC_138508.1, read on the forward strand.
TGCTCCGTGTCCGCTTCTCCGGAGCAGCAGAAAACAACCTTTCTCCCTCCTCTATGTGACATCCTTTTATATATTTGAACATGGCTATCATATCACCCCTTAACCTCCTCTTCTCCAGGCTAAACATGCCCAGCTCCCTTAGCCGTTCTTCATAAGGCATCGTTTCCAGGCCTTTGACCATTTTGGTTGCCCTCCTCTGGACACGTTCCAGTTTGTCAGTGTCCTTCTTGAACTGTGGTGCCCAGAACTGGACACAGTACTCCAGGTGAGGTCTGACCAGAGCAGAATACAGTGGCACTATTACTTCCCTTGATCTAGATGCAATACTCCTATTGATGCAGCCCAGAATTGCATTGGCTTTTTTAGCTGCCGCGTCACACTGTTGGCTCATGTCAAGTTTGTGGTCAACCAAGACTCCTAGATCCTTTTCACATGTACTGCTCTCAAGCCAGGTGTCACCCATCTTGTATTTGTGTCTCTCATTTTTTTTGCCCAAGTGCAATACTTTACATTTCTCCCTATTGAAATTCATCTTGTTTGTTTTGGCCCAGTTCTCTAATCTGTCAAGGTCGTTTTGAAGTGTGATCCTGTCCTCTGGGGTGTTAGCCACCCCTCCCAGTTTGGTGTCATCTGCAAATTTGATCAGGATGCCCTTGAGTCCATCATCCAAGTCGTTGATAAAGATGTTGAATAAGACCGGACCCAAGACAGAACCCTGTGGCACCCCACTAGTCACTCTTCTCCAGGATGAAGAGGAACCATTGATGAGCACCCTTTGGGTTCAGTCAGTCAGCCAGTTACAAATCCACTGAGTGAGTGTGGCATTTTTCCTATCAGGAAGTATTGCTTTGGGGCGGCGGGGGGGGGGACAATTGAAATTATTTTAGCATTCAGAGAAGGGTTCTGTTAGATCATAGAGGGTCCCAGCTGTTTCAGCCTTGCCCTGCACCGAGGTTCCTGCATTGCAGACCAGGATGACTCCAGATTAAACATTTACAGCCCCTAATCTGTGCACTCTACCTGTAAAACATACCAAATAAAAAAGGATGCATAGTGCTTTTTGAGTGGTGAAAACACTTCACACACATTATCTCAGTAATGCTTAGACAACTCTGTAAAGTTGACCAGTGATAGGATTCCCATGTTGTAAACGGAGAACGTCTTTCTTAAGGCTGCAGTCCCTCAAATAAGTGTTGGAAATGTAAAGAGAAAGAAGGTTCTTTTTTTCATATGTGGTGGTAAGGTTAAAGCTTACTGGGAAATGATGTATATACCAGTAATGAATTGGAAAATATGTTTAAAATAACATTCGTGAGGGGAAAAAACCACGAGAAGAGGCAAGAATGTTACTTGCCCAAAAATGGAAAGAAGAAGTCCTAGCGAAAGAAGAATGGATACAAAAACTTATGGAATATGCAGAAATGGCAAAATTTACTGGGGGGAAAATGAGAAATCAAGACAACAAACTTTTTATAAAAGAATGGAAATGGTTTATTGAATATTTACAAATAATCTGTAAACAGATAAGAACATTGGCAGGATTATTGTAATAGCCTGTCATTTTATAAGAGTATATATTTAAAGTAGGTGAATAAATGAGCAAATTAAGTTAATTTGGAACATGCAGGAAATATATATTTTTTAAATTGAAGGAACCGCAGAAAGAGGAGGAAGGAAGTTGAGTTTTGGAATGTTCAAATGACTGTAAAATTATTGAAGTGTATAAAACTGAAAATCATAAACAAAATAATAATATAAAAGGCTGCAGTCCCAACCCCACTCACTCACTTAAGAACACTTCTCTAGTCAAAATAGAAATGTTCCCCTGCCACCATCTTTGAAATCTGTCCTGTTCCCTGCCTTTGATGTTTAACCTTCTCCCAGAAATTTGCAGGTCCCTAGTAGGTCCCTTCTTTTCATCAGCTTTTCCTCTTTCTCACCTACACCTGCCACTCCTTACTGCTTCGTTTCTTGCTTCTGGACAGCTTTGGGTGGCTGTGGGCCACTCAGCCCAGACTCCTCCAACTAGGCAGGCACAATTTGGCTCAGGATTCGAGCCTCTGCTGAATCTAGTGCATAGCCCTAATACTCAGACTCAGACTCTTTTCCAGGGATGATCCTGGATTTACAGACACCCTCCCGGTTCCTCATTTGATCCCAAAATGTCTCCTTTTTCCTTAAAGGTAAAGGGTAAAGAGACCACTGACCATTAGGTCCAGTATTCTGGAGTTGTGATGCTCATCTTGCTTTATTGGCCGAGGGAGCCGGCGTACAGCTTCTGGGTCATGTGGCCAGCATGACTAAGCCGCTTCTGGAGAGACCAGAGCAGCGCATGGAAACGCCATTTACCTTCCCGCCAGAGCGGTACCTATTTATCTACTTGCACTTTGATGTGCTTTCGAACTGCTAGGTTGGCAGGAGCAGGGACCGAGCAATGGGAGCTCCACCCGTCGCGGGGATTCAAACCGCCGACCTTTTGATCGGCAAGTCCTAGTCTCTGTGGTTTAACCCACAGCGCCACCCACGTCCCACCCACCGACGTCCCTTTTTCCTTAGGACACCCCTATTTTCATCGGAGAAATGTTGGAGGGTATTTAATACTCTAGGCTTATTTTTTCCCCTCAAGCCTACTAAGCTGGGGAGTAAGTGCAGTTGCAACAATGAAGACAAAAGTGTAGGTCTGACCGGGGAACCTTTCACAACACGAGGGCTACCTTCCCTTGTGGACCACCATCTGGAGGCCACATGCCAGTGTGGTGAGTGGCAACGCAGCCCAAAAGTGTGTGGAACAACAGGTGTGACTCCTAGCTTTGTACAGCAGCCTACATTTCAGAAGCACAAAAGACAGATGTTTCTACACAGATAAACATCTCTTCATCTTCCATCCAGGCAAGCAGGAAGTATTAACACAGTTCAAGGATACATTCCAGTTACACAAAAGCATTCAAGGATGGTGTAAAAAGGTAAAGGTACCCCTGACCGTTAGGTCCAGTCGCGGATGACTCTGGGGTTGCGGTGCTCATCTCGCTCTATAGGCCGAGGGAGCCGGTGTTTGTCCGCAGACAGCTTCCAGGTCATGTGGCCAGCCGCTTCTGGCGAAACCAGAGCAGCACACGGAAACGCTGTTTACCTTCACGCTGCAGCGGTACCTATTTATCTACTTGCACTTTGATGTGCTTTTGAACTGCTAGGTTGGCAGGAGCTGGGACTGAGCAACAGGAGTTCACCCCATCGCAGGGATTCGAACCACCAACCTTCTGCTCGGCAAGCCCTAGGCTCTGTGGTTTAGACTACAGCGCCACCCGTGTCGCCCCAAGGATGGTGTAGAGCAGGGCTAATGAAGACCAAGGCCTGGAAAGAGTGCCACGGGCCACATTTGGCCCTCAAGGCTAAGGTTCTCTACCCCTGCTGCAAGCCACAGGCTGTTTCCCCATGCTCTCCCGCTGCCTGTGCCATTTCTGACACTCATGGCAAAGACGGGGCACCAACAAATTGTGTGATCCCATTCTGCCAACATCCACCTGCCATGTAGCAAGCTTGTACAGTCAATCACTTGAGAAAAGTCAGAGACCTTCTTCATGTGCTTCAAAAATCCCCCAATATAGTACTAAGAAAGCTTGGAGAGGAGCTTTGAGACACTCATCAGTGTGCAGCTGACGCAGCAGTTTCTTTTGTACTGCATCTGTTGTCAGGCATTTTTGTCTAAATAATTCACTTTTTAAAAAACAGCAACAACAGATGGTACCTAAGTGTTCTTCTCATAGTTCTCTCCAGTAAGTCCCTTGTCCCCATACTATGGCATAATAAATTGGTTTATGTCTGATGCTAATATAAAATGTATAAAAGTGTGTTGCAGGATCCCTCTGGATTCAAGGCAATGGAAGGGTCAGAGCGTAATAAAGGTATTATATCAGTTCTTATGAGGGTGGTCAGTTTATGAGGCTGGGCTGAGCTTCCAACTCCCAGTGGGGAGAGACCTCATTAGACCACTGGGGTTCAACAACACTGTAAGATATTCACAACAAAGGAAGTCCCCAAGTACCTCTGGACAAAGGGGCAAGCAAAGGCCCTGCTATTTCCAAATAATAATTTATTATTTATACCCCACCCATCTGGCTAGGTTTCCCCAGACACTCTGGGCAGCTCCCAACAGAATATTAAAAACACGATAAAACATAAAACATCAAAAACTTCCCTAAACAGGGCTGCCTTCAGATAAAAGTCAGATAGTTGTTTATTTCTTTGATGGGGGGGGGCGTTACACAGGGTGGGCAGCACTACCAAAAAGGCCCTCTGCTTGGTTCCCTGAAGCCTCACTTCTTGCAGTGAGGGAACCGCCAGAAGGTGCTTGGACCTGGACCTCAGCTGAACGATGGGGGTGGAGACGCTTCTTCAGGCATACTGGGCCAGGCCATTTAGGGCTTTAAAGGTCAGCACCAACACTCTGAATTGTGCTCGGAAACGTACTGGGAGCCAATGTAGGCCTTTCAGGACCGGTGTTATATGGTCTTGGTGGCCACTCCCAGTCACCAGTCTAGCTGCTACATTCTAAATTAATTGTAGTTTCCAGGTCACCTTCAAAGATAGCCCCACATAGAGCGCATTGCAGTAGTCCAAGCAGGAGATAACTAGAGCATGCACCACTCTGGTGAGACAGTCTGGGGGCAGGTAGGGTCTCAGCCTGTGTACCAGATGGAGCTGGTAGACAGCTGTCCTGGACACAGAACTGACCTGCGCCTCCATGGACAGCTGTAAGTCCAAAATGACTCCCAGGCTGCATACCTGGTCCTTCAGGGGCACAGTTACCCCATTCAGGACCAGGGAGTCCCCCACATCTGCCCGCCCCCTGTCCCCCCAAAAACAGTACTTCTGTCTTGTCAGGATTCAACTTCAATCTGTTAGCCGCCATCCATCCTCCAACCGCCTCCAGACATTCACACAGTCCTTGAGATACCTGGAACTAAATCTTGGGTCATGTACTCTACCACTGATCTGTCCTCTCTAAAAACCCCAAACTAGTATCATTTTTAAACCAGTTTGCATTGTTTTTGTAAAGCCCCCCCATGAATGGAATATAAATCATGTTAGACATGTGGAACATCTATTCTAAATCAAAAGAATACAAGCTATGATGCTACACCCCAGTGGAACGTAACACCTTATAAATTTGCTTAGGGCGTTAGTTGGTAGTTTTATACAACTGGGAATGGAGAGTGAAAAATGTAACACAGTGGATTGACATGGGAGTGGCCACAAGTGACTTTTATAGATAAGGAGGAACATCATGTGCCTTTCAACATAATGTATGACTTTGGAAACTGGCAAGGTGATAGTGAGGATAATGGGTCCCCCCCCCCAAGTTATTTTTCAAAGAGAAAGCAACCTTTGAAGATCTCGCTAGAACTATATTTATCTTAGGTAAGAAGAATTCAGATGTGACATGTGACATTAATAACATTAATTTGCAGACTCAGAACGGAGGGAGTGATAACCTTGGAGCCAGTCCTCTTGGCAAGGTACTGAAACTGAATGAGGTCTTCAGATGTCAGATTCATTGATGTATTTCGCTGCTTTGAGATTTGTTGAATGAAGGCACCAGAGGGGTTCAACCACTGAAACAAGAGATAGGGATATAAATATTTGTAATGTTAATGTTCTAATCAGGTTTACACCATTTTAAACCTACAAGGACAAAATCAATTTATTCTAAATATACAACTTTGAGTGTTAGGACGGGTTTTTAAATTATGGGTGCCAGGAGAAAACAAAAGTTTATTTATAACAAAGCTGTCGTTCTAGAACAATCACATTTTTATTAGATTTTTAACAGCAATTCTGTATCTTGCCTTACAAAGCTTACATGCATCTTTTTAAAAGTCACCTTGTTTTCTAAAGTGAAAAAGTGTCATCTTTGGTACTATTAGTCAGTGTGTTGCGTTAAGCAAGCTGATTTTATGAGCTGCAGAAAACCCATGGCTCATAAACTAGCTGAGGTGAGTGAATTATGACAGTCTTTCAACTACGTTAATGAAATTCCTAAAACACCAGCATGGTACATTAGTCTCCCTAACATTTAGCTTTATTAAACACACAGATCAATGAGAGGCTGTCTTATATGTCAATTGTTTGACTTCTTTCAAACAGAATTAATGCTTTTATGACAGAAGGTTCGGTAAACATATGACATTAAGGCCAACAGCATGAGAGGTTGCTGGCATGGGGGAAAGCCAGCATTTGAACCAGGAACCTCTTAACCAGCAGCCAGAAACCTGTGGCCTTCCAGATGTTACTGAATCACAGCTGTCATAACCCTTTACTATTAGCCATGCTGCATAGGACCAATGGGAGTAGAGAGTCCAACATCTGGAATGCCAAAAGTTCTCTAAACTCTATGATACTCCAAAGTCAGTGTTACTGAGGAAAGCTCGTATAAATGTTTTCCCCTACTTTTAACCAAGGGTGTTTCCATACTAGGTGTTAATGTGATGAGGGAAGGAGGATGAATCCACAATACTGAGGACTCACCTGCTCTAAAACAGGTGGGTCATGACCCGAATTGGATCAAGGGTCCACTCCAGAATATGCAGAATTGCTGTACGTTGAAAGAAATTATATGAAAATGATGTACCGTTGGTATTTAACTCCTAGTAAGTTAGCAAAAGTGTATAAGACAGGTAGAAATATCTGTTGGAAATATGAAGAAAAAGAAGGCACCTTTTACTGTATGTGGTGGACGTGTAAGGTAACAAAAGGATTCTGGGAAATGATATAAAATGATATAAAAACATAAAACCTCAGAAGGGAAAAGAGAATCCATAAAGTTTTCAAAGCAGCAGCAAGAACATCCATGGCTGGAGATATTTTCTGATGTTATGATATCCCATGTCTGCAAAGAATTTGCCTGGGCGGAGGACACAAATTTTGTGAATGCAGCACATTATATAAGAATGAAACTGTTTATATGCTAATATTTATATTCTGCATATATACAGTTTTATACATTTGTTAAATGTGCCATTTTTGTGATGTGGAAGGAAGTGGGTGATATCCAACCAAGAGGAGTTAGTGAATAAAAGTCCCAGGAAATGCAATCAGTGACCATTATCAGTTATCCTGGCAGACAGGATTTCTGCTGTAGACCTGCCTCCTATGATGTATGTATGATGATTTTGGGGTGGTCTTTAGCTAAGGGGGTTTGGCAATGTTAAAAGTCTATAAAGTTTCCTGCACACTTTTCTTCAGGGTCTCTCCCTCCTTGGAATGAGGGGAGGCAACTCTGGTGCAACAGAAAATAATAATAATAATAATAATAATAATAATAATAATAATAATAATAATAATAATAATAATAATAATATCTGCCTTGCTTTCTACTGGATCCAGTCTCCAGCCATTTTTCTCTGACCAGTGCTGGACTTAGGGGTGTATGTGCACATTTAAACAACTACCAATGGATCTCAGTTTTCCTGGCTTGGAGAAACACACAAACACACAAATGTCTGCAGTTTTGTGCAAATCAGTTTGGAGAGAAGGAAGGCAAGGTGGGGCTCGCTAGCTTGGGGAGAAATTGTCTGATTCCTCAGCTGGAGTAGGCTAAGGGCAGGTGAAGATGATGCCTGAGGTAAGTGAAAACTCATCAGAGACAGAGTTGCAAATGGCAACAAAATATCTGTGCAAGGAAAAGGAGCAGGTTCGCTCAGGTGTGTTGCAAGTAGAAAAACTGTTTGTATTGAAGTAAGAGATGTAGTTTACTTGCCCGAATTAACAGTTTATTGCCGGAAGAAATATCAACAACCTCAGATATGCAGATGACACAACCTTGATGGCAGAAAGTGAGGAGGAATTAAAGAACCTTTTATTGAGGGTGAAAGAGGAGAGCGCAAAATATGGTCTGAAGCTCAACATCAAAAAAACGAAGATCATGGCCACTGGTCCCATCACCTCCTGGCAAATAGAAGGGGAAGAAATGGAGGCAGTGAAAGATTTTACTTTCTTGGGCTCCATGATCACTGCAGATGACAAACCTAGACAGCATCTTAAAAAGTAGAGACATCACCTTGCCAACAAAGGTCCGTATAGTAAAAGCTATGGTTTTCCCAGTAGTGATGTATGGAAGTGAGAGCTGGACCATAAAGAAGGCTGATCGCCGAAGAATTGATGCTTTTGAATTATGGTGCTGGAGGAGACTCTTGAGAGTCCCATGGACTGCAGGAAGATCAAACCTATCCATTCTTAAGGAAATCAGCCCTGAGTGCTCACTGGAAGGACAGATCATGAAGCTGAGGCTCCAATACTTTGGCCACCTCATGAGAAGAGAAGACTCCCTTGAAAAGACCCTGATGTTGGGAAAGATGGAGGGCACAAGGAGAAGGGGACGACAGAGGACGAGATTGTTGGACAGTGTTCTTGAAGCTACAAACATGTGTCTGACCAAACCGCGGGAGGCAGTGGAAGACAGAAGTGCCTTGCGTGCTCTGGTCCATGGGGTCACGAAGAGTCGGACATGACTAAACGACTAAACAACAACAATAAGTGTGACAACCCTGACCAACTGTGGTTTTAATGTAAATTTGAACCACAACAAATGTACACTTTCCAAAGATGGTGTTTTGTATGGACAAAATTTTGAAAGTGATGGATCAGGCGGGGGGGGGGGGGCTTGTGTGGTTTGCTCCAGAATCAGGATTATAGCAGACCTGCCAAAAATGGGTTTGGTGAGAGGAATGGAAATGAAGCTTTATAAAGTTGACCTAAATAGTGAAGTAGCCCAGGTGGGGCTTGGTAGCTTGGGAATGCCCCTTCCGATCTTCAGGAGGAGGGGGGGTTGTGGGATCACGACCCCGCCCACACTCGCTCTCGCGAGGCTGGCGTCAGCCTCGCGGGAGACAGGGATTCCCCCAATTAGCATACCCTGTGGCGCCAGCCAATCGGCTGGCGGCAGGGGCGGGCCTTCGTAGGGCCACTTAAGGTCAGGGCAGCCCCTGGCTCGCCCCCTTTCTTCCCTGGAGACGACGCGGTTTCCCACCCACCCGCCCTTTAGGTTTTGCCACTGACCTTGCTATGGGCTTCGGCTGGTCGCCGCAAGGGGCCTGGTAGGAGTTTTTCCATTTGGCTAATTGGCTGGTTTTGTGAGCCACTTGGTTTTTTCGCCTACCTCGTAGCAAATCGTCACAACTCCCTCGGTTTTGGCGGTAGGCATTGGCCGGGGTATTATCATGCAGATGAGGTTGGGGGGGAGGAACGCCATCACCTCCCCCAATGCTTGAAGGGTAGTTTGTTAAAGGACTCCGAGGGGCGACGCCTCGTCCGAAACCTACGGAGGCTAGGGCCTAAAGCGCGCCCCCGAGCGGTAACCCCTCGGGGAGCGCCTAGGGATATGCATCTCGGGTGGCTCCCCCTGTTGGTGTTTAACCCTTCCTGGTCAGACCGGATAGTCGGTTAGGGCCAATGCCTAAAGCCAATACCCTTCTTTCCTGTAATCAATAAAGTTGTGGCCATTTTCGCCCATTAACCTAAAACTCTGTGTCCGTTGTCTTCATTTATTCCACCTGTGGGGGGGAGGGAATAGCCACACAAGCAGGTGTACGATGCCTCACCTGAATTAGGCTCAGGTGAGAGTTAGATGCCTCGTAAAGCCTTGTAAAGCCCAGAGTATATAACAGGAAGACCACCATGGCCAGGCCTGCATACAACTTAGAACCCGAACATCACAAACCTGGAAGTGAGTGTTCTGGTTGTCAATATTATTATTATTATAGGAAGTCGAACGTGTCCTGAGTCCTGCACTTCTGTTTTTACAGAGATTGCACTGATTGGGCCTGGTTCTCAATTTTTATTTGTATTTTATTTATTTATTTATTTTATTTTATTTTATTTATTTTTTATATTATATTATTTATTATTATTATTATATTTTTTGGAAGTCGAACGTGTCCTGAGTCCTGAGCTTCTGTTTTTAGTGTTGCACTTCTGTTTTTACAGAGATCGTGCTGATTAGGCCATTGAGGAGAAGCACCCTGGGCAGCGCTCTGCAGCCCAGCCACTCTGACATGGGGGGGGGGGAGAGGGAGAGAGAGAGAGAGAGAGAGAGAGAGAGAGAGAGATCGTGCTGATTGGGGCGATGGGGAGAAGTGTTTTAGAGGTAGTTTTTCAACAGCCTGGAACGGATTAATCCGTTTTGCATTACTTTCTATGGGGAAGCGTGCCTTGGTTTTGGAATGTTTTGGTTTTGAAACGGACTTCCGGAACAGATTAAGTTTGAGAACCAAGGTACCACTGTATGTGAAAGCATCTTTAAAATCAAATATATGTAGGATTATTTGTATAAAAGGTGTAACTGGGTGAATAAACCATATTTCGTAAAGTTAAAACAGTCTCCGCCATGTCTCAATTCTCCGAAGGACCCCAGACCCCAGGTGTGTTCCTGGCTTCTTGCTGGGTAGGGGTGGGCACCTAACTTTAAAAAAAAATATATTATTATTATTATTATTATTATTATTATTATTATTGTCACATTTTGGCCATGGCAACTCAAAGTGACTTACAGTATTTTAAGCAAAAAAAGAACAACAACAAAAAAACCCCAACACAAACATAAAACCAGCATAAAAAGCCCTACATTAAAAAATATCACCCACACAAAAAGCCCATACATAGTTAAAAGCCAAAGTCCTGCTTAAGAATGGAGTTAAAGTATGACATACAGGTTTTAGAAAAGCATACTTTAAACTTAGCTTCAAGTCTGGATCTACTCCAAAATGCTGACTTCCACAAACAGATGTGATTACAGTCTCCTGGCGACAGCAATTTTGCAGTAGCTTGGCTGAGCACAGCTGGTCCACTGAAAATATGTCCAAATGGATTGTTGATTGGCATGTATTCCTTCATCTGATCACTGCCCCATGTAATCAACATGCTTGGAACATGACCCTTTAATGTGCTGAACCCCACAGATTATTCTTTGAAATGTGGCATTCTATAGCTATGGGATTACAATTTCTGAAAATGAAGTACTGGAGAGTATCAGCTGTTGCAGAGTATTTTATTATGGCTTTGAAGGAAAACATGTTTAATTGCAACATCTGTTCTCTTATGAACCCTGCAACTCTATAATAATCATTCCCAGTCAGTGCAGTTCTCTCTCTCCCCCCCCCCCCCCCCGCCCATCATCGTCTTCTGTCCTATTTACTAAAATCATGTAATAAAGTGAAAATTTGTTTGGGCACTAACTCCATTAAGAAAATGGGGCAGAAGTGTGAGAATTCTCAGACAGACAGACAGAGAAAAAAGTAGACATGAGTCATCATTTTCAAATTCCTGTTTGAGCCATTTTCAAATTCCTGTTTCAAATGCTGTTTTCCCTACACACATGGGGGCATCAAACACCCTTACCCTGCTGCTTCTCATTTATATGTTGCTGGATTCATAAGTCACTTTAAATATTTTATGGATAAATTCTGAACAGTACAATTCACAGATCCATTTGGGCATCACTGATGAAACAGCATCCTAAATAACCTCGAAAAGAATTGCCTGCAAAATAGTGCAGGCTACAGATCTTGACTTGAGCCCTGCAGAGAAAACCTGCAGGTTCACTTACCACCTTTAAAATGGAATTGTTCTGGAAAATACGGCTTTATCACAATGTCATTCGTGGTTATGAGCAGCTGGTGCCTCCCTCCCCAAAACAGACGAAGACAATGACTATGTGCCTTTTGGAAGACATCTGAAGGCAGTCTTGCTCAGCTTGCTCTTTATGTGTGGAGACCTGACCCCACCCAAGTTTCAGGAATTGGCAGGGCTCAACCCTGATAATGATGGTGAAAATTGGGTTTAGAGCAGAGTGTCATGTCTCCTTTCTTCAGGAATTAAGAATGGAATGCCTCTTTCATTCATTCCCAAAGCAACTCCTGGAGGAGGGGAGGGAGATAGTATTGAAATTTTGTTTCTGATGTTTTAGATCTGTTTTAGATTTGTTTTATGGTTCTCTGTTGTAGGCTATCTTGGAAATCTAGTTTAGTAACATTGCTTTGTTTTTAAAGGAAGAGTTTGGCATCTTGGCTCTGAGCCCAGTTTTGACCCTTGATCAGGAGGAGGGAGAGGGGGGAGGAGGGGAGAAGGGAAGGGGCAGGAGGTCAGCGGTTCAAATCCCCATGACGGGGTGAGCTCCCGTTGTTCAGTCCCTGCTCCTGCCCACCTAACAGTTTGAAAGCACGTCAAAGTGCAAGTAGATAAATAGGTACCACTCTGGCGGGAACGTAAACGGCATTTCTGTGTGCTGCTCTGGTTTGCCAGTAGTGGCTTAGTCATGCTGGCCACATGACCCGGAAGCTGTACGCCGGCTCCCTTGGCCAATAAGGCGACATGAGCGCTGCAACCCCAGAGTCGTCCACGACAGGACCAAACGGTCAGGGGTACCTTTATCTTTAAGGAGGCTCAAAGCGGCTAACAATCTCCTTTCCCTTCCTCCCCCACAACAAACACTCTGTGAGGTGAGTGAGGCTGAGAGACTTCAGAAAAGTGTGACTAGCCCAAGGTCACCCAGCAGCTGCATGTGGAGGAGCGGGGAAGCAAACCCAGTTCACCAGATTACGAGTCTACCACTCTTTACCACTATACCACATTGGCTGTGCTTGGAAGAAAATTTCCCTGTGCCCAGCTCCTCTGCAGAACAATAATCTGACTTGCACATGATATGGAGCATGTGTTCATGACTGAAGCTATTATCTCACTCAAAAACAGCCATGTTTCTCGTACCAAAGCCTAAGGGAGAGAACTGTCTCATTTCTCCTTGCAGAATTATGTCTCCCTCTACAGAGAGCTGAGTTGCTCTGCCAATGAGGAAGAGGTGAAGTTTTAACATTACCTAGGAAAGCCCCCTGCCCACATATTTAATGGGTTTGTTCTGGGAAACACTGGCCTGCAAGCGCTCCAGTTGGAGAACAGCCTTTACCAAAGGTGTCATGGGTTTTGAAGATGCTCAAACTCGGGACAGAAGGGAGAAACGTGCTAAGAGGAAGGCATGCTTGGCAAACCCTCACCGTGATCAACTCCAGCCTGGAAACCTATGTCCCCACTGTGGAAGGACGTGTGGATCCAGAACTGGCCTCCAGAGTCACATACAGATTCACTGTTAAAACCATTTTTATGGAAGACAATCTTACTCGGCTACGAGTGAAAGAAGAAGAAGAAGAAGAAGCTGTTTAGCAGTAAAAAGAAAACCCTCCTTATGTTTTGACTCTGGCAAAGGCCATTACTGGAGTCTAATTCTTTTGTGTGGTCAATGGCAACCAGAACCAATAGCCAATGATAGCTTCCTTCTACCAACCAAATCTTGGTAAGGCAGGGGGAGGACCCATGAATGATTAAGTCTAGTCAAAGGCGACTATGGGGTGTGGTGCTCACCTTGCTCTCAGGCTGAGGGAGCCAGCGTTTGCCCACAGATAGCTTTTCCGGGTCATGTGGCCAGCATGACTAAGCCACCTCAGATGCAATGGGATGCCATGACAGAAGACAGAGCACACAGAATCGCTGACCGAGAGAGCAAATATACCTAGTGATCATATAAATATGCAAGGCAGTCTTCAGTAAAGCCAAACTGGGGGTGGGGTGGGGGAGAGATATTTGTCTTTCATTTGGTTTAGAGCAAAACCACTTTGTTCTTCACTTAAATTGACAAATTGCCTCTTAAAGGGTAAATGTTTAGGAGAGTAAATACACCAAGTGTATGGATATTCGGTGCAAATGTGAAAGCAATAAATCACAAGCGGCTTTCAGAAGTACTGCACTAGCTCCTTGACTTGCTGAGTAACTCCCAATGTATATTTTCCATCCAAATGGCTGTGTCTTATCAAAGAAGTAATAAATCAAGCGGGTGGCTGTAGAATTTTTAGAACACAATTCCTTGTTTTGCAGTTACTGTTTATAGCCCGGAAGCTACCCGAGGTATTAGATTATTGCTGAATTATCCATTTTAAGCAACTTTTATGAAAGCTCATAAGACTGTGGACACCTGACCTTTAGCCCCTTATATTTCTTACTGTTAAATACCTGTCCAAAAACCGCTACACCATAGAGATAAACAGTCTGTGGAGGACCTTCATTTGACTTCAAAAACTATTGCTTGAATAAGAGTTGTGAAGCTGAAAAGTGCTCAAGAACGGCTGAAATGACTTTCCTTATGAAATTAGACAGACATGGGCTAAGACAGGCTTCCTCAACCTCGGCCCTCCAGATGTTTTGAGACTACAATTCCCATCATCCCTGACCACTGGTCCTGCTAGCTAGGGATCATGGGAGTTGTAGGCCAAAAACATCTGGAGGGCCGAAGCTTCACATCCAAGCTTCACAGGGAGGTGTACAGTATAAAAACACAAAAATACATACCATAGTAGCAAATGGAAACAATATCCCCCACCCCAAGTTTAAAAGGCCATAATTTGTTTAATTAGCCAAAGGCCTGGGAGAAGGTGAATTTTTTTGCCTGAAGATATGTTACAAAGGTGTCTGACGAGCCTCGCTGGTGAGAACACCCCACCCTCCAGAACTCTTGTGGAAGACCAAACAAAGGAGGGTCTCAGATGATGCTCATAGGTTCTGGGTCAGTTCATAGAATCAGAGAATTGTGGAACTGGACAGGACCCTGAACACCATCTAGTTCAACCACCTGCAGGAATATGCAGCTGTCCCATAAGGGTATCGAACCTGCAACCTTGGCATTATCAACACCATGCTGTAACCATCTGAGCTATCCGGTTCATATGGGGTGGGGTGGTCCCTAGAATTTCCTTTTGTAAGAAATAACTGGTAGCTGGTTAAGAAAATCTATTAAAGCTATCTGTTTGGTCAGAGCTACCTAGGAAAGGCTGGTAATTGGGAAAGGAAAGGAAGGAAATGACATCACAGTAGCAATCTCTTCCATCTTTCTTTTCCAGTCAACATGTGCACATAAGCAACAGTTATTTAACTATGAATAAAAGTGTTACTATGCTCCCAAATCGTATCACAGAGGTTTACTATGTTGAAACACAACAACACCATTAAATAAGATACAAATACAGAACAGGCGATAGTAAAGAGGACTGGATAATCAAGATTAAAATGAAACAGCTGCAAATAAGAAGAAGAAGACATGTTTTATTGTGTAAGTGCTTAATCTGCAATTCTGTTCAAAGTTTCTACGGCATGATTCGTTTCCTTCTCTATCTCCTGATATCTCCAATTTTTATTTTATTTTCTTATCTGTGACATAGCTTGCTCACTCCTTTCTGATCACGTCAAACATGACTTTGTTTTCTTTCCACCTAGCCATTTCTCTTCAAGACAACTTAACTAAACGATTTAACTACTTCGGCCTCTTCAGGGCTACCTCTCTCATATTAGGATATGCATTTTATATTGTGTATGTACCCCGGAATCCAATAAATAATAACAAAAGCAACATTAATATTATTGTTATTATCATCAGTGCTTTGAGGGCGAAAATCTTTAAATGAAAACTTTTAAAAACAGTTCAATGTGTCAAAAAGAAGAAGAAGAAGAAGATCAGAGAGGTCATCAGTCTTTCCCATGCTTTTCAAAATGATCCAATTTACACAGCATTCTGCAAGGGAAACTTCAAGGCAATGCACACAAAACAAATTTTACAAAGAAGCTTCTGTTAGCAGTGTTTGTGTGTTCTGAAACTTGCCCAGTATATGCTTAAGTCATTATTTTGCACTGTAAAAGCTTACTTGCTCAACTCCTACAAATTAGCCACTGGAGGGAGCTCTAACCCTACAAAAGAATAAATCATTTTCTTTTTAAACAGAAAACATTCATGTGAACTGCCTTTTATGTAAATAAATGTGATGCTGTTCCATAATCTGTAACATTTATGCCACCTTTTGCTAGCCAAGTGTCTCTCAAGTGTTGCTTGAAGCACTCTGATGTTTCAAGTCCATTAATGTATACAAAAAATTACCTTACATTACATTACAAAATAGTGGTTACATCCAGCTAAACCATAGAGTAATAATAATAACAATTTATTATTTATATGCCACCCATCTGACTGGGTTTCCCCAGCCACTCTGGGCAACTTCCAACAAATTAAAAGCATTAATTGTATCAAAACATCAAACATTAAAAGCTTCCCTATACAGGGCTGCCTTCAGATGTCTTCTAAAAGTCCCTTTGTTGTTGATCTCTTTAAAATCTGATGGGAGGTCTATCCACAGGGTTGGCGTCACTACCAAGAAGGCCCTGTGCCTGGCTCCCTGTAACCTCGCTTCTTGCAGGGAACCGCCAAAAGGCCCTTTGAGTTGGAACTCAGTGTGCAGGCTGAATGAAAGGAATGGAGTATACCTTCAAGTATACAGGGCCAAACTGCTTTAAAGGTCAGCACCAACCCTTTGAATTGTGCTTGGAAATGTGCTGGAAGCCAATGTTATATGGTCCCGGCAGCCACGCCCAGTCACCAGTCTGGCAGCCACATTCCAGAATAGCTGCAGTTTCTAAGTCACCTTTAAAGGTAGCCCCATGCAGAGTGCAATGCAGTAGTCCAAGCAGGAAATAACCAGACAACGTTTAAGATCTGCAAGAGAGGCATATAATCCAACTAGTATAGTTTTTTCTTACAGTGGAAATGCCACAAGTAAGAGGGAAGCTTTGCCTGTTAGATTTGTTTTCCATGCAGCCCTTAAAGCCACAAAAAGCTTGTGAGAAAAAGAAGCAACTTGCCAGGACACAGCACGTCTTGTTGCAAACCAGGTCTGTTTATTATCTTTTTATCCTGTTTTTCCTCTAAGGAGCTTAAGGCAGTGCATAAGGTCAGTCTTGAGAAAGAGAGACTGGATCAAGGTCACCCAGACGGCTTCAAGATTAAGCCTGGAGTCCTAACCCCAATTACCTGGAGGGTAAGCACCCCCACACGGAATTCAATCGGCTTTCATTCCGAGTAGCCATGGTTAGGATTGTGCTGTAACATTTAACCCTGGCATTTGTCACCTCTTAAGTACAACAAGGCTTCTTGGAAAGAAGATAAAGAAGGAAGGGGATATCCTTTGTGCCAACCTTCCTTGTTGCATTTTGATTGCATGCTGCAGATCAGCTTGTCAGCAACAGCTGCAACTCGCTGTGAGCCAATGCAAGGAAACAGTCATTGCAATACAGTCATACCTTGGTTCTTGAATGCCTTGGTATGCGTATGTTTTGGCTCCCAAACGTCGCAAACCCAGAAGTAAGTTTTCCGGTTTGCAAACATTCTTTGGAAGCCAAAGGTCCGACATGGCTATTGTCAGAGCTGCCTCTAGGTCCCAGCTCACAGAGGACCAACGCCAGGCTGATGTTATGTACAAAAGTCTTTATTGAAGTTTAATTTCCATTTCAAAGCCAGAGCATGCAGCCCTACGTCTAAACTCTAGATCGGCGAAGTCCCGTCTGAGTCTCCGCCCCTTCCACACCAGTTTAAGATCCTAGCCCTGCTCCACCTCCTGCGCTGCTCTTTTCTCCTCTGGGTCCTCCTGCCCTCTGGGGCATTGCCCTTTCTGGACTCTTCCGATGCTGAGTCGCTTAGCTCCTCCCCTTGCCTCCGGCGTGCTTTAGGACCCGGTTCCCAATCCTCACTCTCTGCTGTCCCGCGCTCCTGTACATTTGAACTTGCTTCTTGCGCCAACCCAGTGACCTTTCTCCTAACCGTTACACTACTTCTATCACTGCTTCCCTCTTCCGTGACACTGGCCGGATCTGACCTCCCTTCCATTGTCCGACTCTCCGAGGAAGGCGTGGTAGGCTCTGCCTCGTCTCCTCTCCCTGGTGGGGAAAGCACTGGCCCCGATGCCAGGGACTCTTCCCCCCCACTCTGCTCTGGTGGGGAAGCTGGTCCTGATTTCCAACTACTGCTCTGGGAGTCCCTGCTGCCCCCTTGCTCCTGGGGCGTTCCCCTTGGGACCCCCCTGCCCCTGGCCACTGGCGCTCCCCTCTGTGAATCTTCCGATTCGCTGGAGAGGCTCATGGAATCCCTCGGACCACTGTCCCCTCCTACGCTCCCTTCGGATTCCTCCCCCTCGCTCTCCATCTCCCATCTTCCCTGTGCCTCAGCTCCTGAGCCCCTGACAGCTATTTTAAACATTTTTTTTTTTCATTTCATTGTATATCATCTCCTCAAAGTTTTTTATTACCTTACATGACCACCACATACGGTAAAAGGTGCCTTCTTTTTCTTTACATTTCCATGAGGTATTTGTACTTGTTCTATACATTTGCATGTGAGAGCAGTACATGTGAAAAGGATCTAGGAGTCTTGGTTGACCACAAACTTGACATGAGCCAACAGTGTGACGCGGCAGCTAAAAAAGCCAATGCAATTCTGGGCTGCATCAATAAGAGTATTGCATCTAGATCAAGGGAAGTAATAGTGCCGCTGTATTCTGCTCTGGTCAGACCTCACCTGGAGTACTGTGTCCAGTTCTGGGCACCACAGTTCAAGAAGGACACGGACAAACTGGAACGTGTCCAGAGGAGGGCAACCAAAATGGTCAAAGGCCTGGAAACGATGCCTTATGAAGAACGGCTAAGGGAGCTGGGCATGTTTAGCCTGGAGAAGAGGAGGTTAAGGGGTGATATGATAGCCATGTTCAAATATTTAAAAGGATGTCACACAGAAGAGGGAGAAAGGTTGTTTTCTGCTGCTCCAGAGAAGTGGACACAGAGCAATGGTTCCAAACTACAAGAAAGAAGATTCCACCTAAACATTAGGAAGAACTTCCTGACAGTAAGAGCTGTTTGACAGTGGAATTTGCTGCCAAGGAGTGTGGTGGAGTCTCCTTCTTTGGAGGTCTTTAAGCAGAGGCTTGACAACCATATGTCAGGAGTGCTCTGATGGTGTTTCCTGCTTGGCAGGGGGTTGGACTCGATGGCCCTTGTGGTCTCTTCCAACTCTATGATTCTATGATTCTATATCATCTCCCCAAAGTTTTTTATTACCTTACATGACCACCACATACAGTAAAAGGTGCCTTCTTTTTCTTTACATTTCCATGAGGTATTTGTACTTGTTCTATACATTTGCATGTGAATACCCCCAAAACCACCCCCAAATGAAGGCACAATAGACACAGATTTTAGTTTAAGGTTTTTGGCATTAAATTTTTAGCCACAACTTTATTGATTACAGCATGTGAGTGGTTGCTTAGGCATTGGTTCCAGACTACCTGAACTTGCAAGGTGGCAGGAACAGGACTGACACTGGGCTCCACCATATGTCAGTAAGGGAAAGCATCCTGGGGGAGCAAGAACTCCTTTGATCTTACAGCTCACCCCAGATGCTCCAGGGGCTCTGGCATGGCCCTAGTCCCTTGACAGGGTTTGAACAAAAGCAAGGTGAGCCCCTGGATTCCTTTAACAGAATTCCCTAGCAGCAGCAATGGAGGGGCAGGCACAGCCAACCACATCCCCTCCCCAAAACAAATGCCTAACTGCCCATCTTAGAAAGTTGTGACAATTTGCTACACGGTAGGCAAAAACCAAGTGGCACCAGCCAATGAGCCAAATGGCAGAATTCCTACCGGGCCCCTGCTCCAAAACAGATGACCCCAAGACAGGCATAGCAACGCCATAAGAACAACCCTAAATATAGGGAGAGGAGGGCGGGTGATCCGCTGCATGTTGCAAGAAAGTGAAACTCTCCAACGACGTGCAGCAGCCTAAGTAGCACCTCAGCAGCCAATAGCCAACCCAACTGACCAAATTTCTGCCCAACCAATGGGGTGTTGTGGCCATCCAAACGGTCCCGCCCCACAACAGGGAGGCAGTTTCTGGTGATCTCACTGCAACACATGCCCTCCATGATGGAGGACCTGACTTTTGCTAACATACTGGGAGTCAAATGCCACCAGTACATCATTTTCATATATTTTCTTTTAATGTACTTGTCATAAATTTCAAATCTGTTTTCCATAACCTTTCCCAATCTGCCATCTGTATATTATGTCCCGGACATGTTGTTGTTGTTCCCAAGGTGAAGGGCACAGCACTCCCTGATCAGCAGACCTGTAAAGTATAATGATACTATTTTCCTATTGCAGGTGTGTGTAATGTGAGAGTGGCTTACTAAAGACCACCTGGCAAGTCCGTGGCAGATGAATTTGACCCAGGGATTTCCTGATCTGTCACTTGCAGCACAAATCCTACATTTATCTTCTCAGAAATTTACCACATTGACTTTGAGAAGACTTCCTCCCATGTGTTTATACGGCCACAGCCTTAATCTATTCATTACCATGTTGCACAATCTCGGTAACAACACTGGGACTTTTTGCTGGGTTTGGATGGTACCTCCAATGCATTTTGATCACTAGAAGCTGCAGCAATTGTGAAAGTTGATGATTCCTGTCTAGGAGCAAAGGAACCTATTACGTCCTTATATTCACTTTGGATTCATTGTTTTTCTGTAGCATGTTGTCTACGTTTGTGAACATCCTCTGTATTTCCAGTTTGGTGCTAAAATAATAAAACACAAGCAGGTCAACTTTCCTGTGCAGTATAAAGAAAACCATTCTGTCTGGATACTGTGAAATTGACCAGCAGAAGGCAACAAAGAAATGTGTGCAATTTTTCTACCGCCGAATTCTGCATCCTTTAAACTTGACTTTCATCTTTACAAAGGATATGTTTCTAGTCCCTAAGGATTCATTGATAAACTTGACTATGGGCAGGGAACTACAGAGAGACTGCAAAAAAATGTATCTGTGTGATTGAGACCACAGGACCATGATTTATTGTTAATTTTTGATAAATTCACTATCCGCCATATGTGTCTACATAGAACTGATTTCAATAGCAGTTGAATGTGCACAAATGTTTGTCAGATTATGGCTTTAGGGAATAATCCAGTGTAGGAATTTAATAATGACAAGGATTTAATAGAAGTTAAGTCAGCTTAACATATTCAAGGTTATAGGACGAGGATCCAAATAAGGTTTTCCGGATGCTGTTCTTATTGTTGAAACTAGTTCTGGCCTATGGTTTGAAAGAAATAAGATGAATTGAACTGAACAAAGAAGCTGCTGTTTTAAAACTGAGCAATAGTTTGCCTTTCAGCAGTGCAAAGTGCTATAGGAGAAGGCAGGGAAGGGAATAGCAGCAGCAAATGAAATCCTAGCTAAGCACAGTTATTCTCTGCCCTGACATAATTTGCCTGTGCCTTTCTTAAATTATGGGAAGAATATTAGAAACACTTTTACTTGCTCATATACTTTGGATGGCTTTCAAATAAATTGGTCCTCTATCAATAGATGGTTTAAGTGTAATGCCTCTCCTACAGGAAGGATCACCTCTGAATGTATACATGGGATAAAAATTACATTCTTGGTTTTTCAGGAAATGTTTCCTTCACATTGGCAATAACTAACCTAACCCCAGTTACCTGTGAGGAGGCTCCACAGAATTCATTAGAACTTCTCAGTAGACATCGGTAGGAATGTAACACAGTGGGGGGGGTGTGTGATTTCTGGGTCTGCCCCCTCTGTTGATTCATCAACAACAACATGATCTCCATGCATGTTGAACTTCTGAGGGGAAAAGCTTCTCTTCTAGGGATTTTGGAGAATTCTGACAAAATAGAAACAGGAGTACAAATTGCCAATATTTGCTTGTTCACTCATGTCCAGAATAATTGTTATTTTCAGTCTGCAAACAACACAAAACTAATTACATCTTACCAGTGCTTTTTTCCTAAAAAAAATGTTTAGGGGTACTCTCATTTTCCTACGCATACTGAAATACTGCCCCTCAACGAGGCCAAACTTAGATTCACAAAATGTTTAGTGGTATGTGTAGCCCTGCACCAGAAAAAAGCACTGCATTTCATCTTTATTTGTATGGTGTTTTCTTTGCACTTAAATGAATGCCCTCTGCATTGAAATGAAAGGTGTCGAATTACACAATTTTAATTACATAAAATTCTGCCACAGTGAACAAGCCAAATTATACCATTTTTCTCTCAAAGCTGAACTGCAGTGGAACAGAAGCAGTGCTGCGTGTGACAGCCATGGGTTGGAACATAAATCAATGCCTTTTTATATCCCTGCTCTGTACTCATGTAGGCGCCTGGTACAAGTCAGTAGCCTGGAATATCAGTTTCTAAGTTGCATGGGAAGCCTACATGAGTTGAGAAAGTTCCTCTCTATAGAGATTCGACCATTGATGCGTAGAGGGCAATGAAAACAGAAATGCTGAATAGCTTTAGAAAGCTTTAGTTGTATCTGGGTGGATTTGTGATTTTGCAGCTCACATGGTTTAATTTTCTTGTTTGGCTTGACTGATTTATCCTGTAAACTTTCCATGACAAGAAGATCTCATGAACATCAGAGCATGGAGTAAAAGGTTTCATGTACAACCCTGCCATACTGAGTTCAATGGGAGAGGTAGGCATGCTGACATGTCTCTTGCACGGAACTCTATGGACTTAAAAGAGTTTTGCTTTCGCTGGGTTGTAACCTCAACCCCCTCCCACCCACGCACCCCCCCAAAAAATCTTCCCAATCAGCATTGTTTCCTTGCATAGACTCTCTTGTTGCCTTAGATTTTTTAAAAGTTAGCATTCCATTTCCTGACTATTTTATTTCAAAGCAGGCAGCTCCACTCCAACAGAGCTTTGCAAATTTCCTACTCATTAAAGCTGTCAGTGATTCAGCTTCCTTGGCTTGGAGCAATAATGATGGGAGACCAAGCTCCCCTCTGAGCACGAACCATAACACAGAAATCTAAGCAAAGGGTATGGCTGGACCGATCTGATGACATATCTCGTTTTGCGCTGTGGAAAGTTGCCCCTTTGCACAGGCTTTTGTCCCTTTCAGTGTTTTGAAAAAGAAAATCACCTGGAGTTAATACCCAGCTCTTCGCTTACCTTTGCTTTCCAGGCCAGCTTTGTTTAAGAGAGGCTTCGGAGCTCTCACGTTTCTGCCGTGGATGTTTAACATGGCTTCTTGATTTAAATAATCTCTCAGTACAGATGTGGCTTTGTTTGGAGGTCACAAAAGACACACTGATGGCTGCTGACATGAGTAAGTTGATGAGCTGCATGGCCATTTATATCTTTTCCAGTATTTGATCTCATTGATCAGAGAACCTTTTGACTAGGCTGAGTTTATACATGGGGCTCTCCAGAGCAGCAGTATTGAATTCTTGTTACTATTATCCCTGTGAAATTTTACCTCGAGCTTCATATGCGGAAAGTCTGCTTTCCCTCAGTACAGGAGATTTCTATTTTTAGACAATTGTCATTTGTGGTGAGAATGGTCTTCCCACAAAGCACAGAATCGTGGAGGAGCTGGGGAAGTTTCATAAATGGCTTCATGTAGCGGGGGAAGTTGTGCACATGTGCAGTGCTATCCTGTGCATAGTTAACAAGAAGCAAATACCATTTTACTAAAAAGATAGTCTCATCCTTTAAATTCCCAACCAATCCCTGTGTTTGGCTATTTCAGGTATCATCTCATTAGAAAGTCTGTTTGGTACAATACAGTCGTACCTTGGAAGTCGAATAGAATCCATTCCGGAAGTCCGTTCGACTTCCAAAACATTCAGAAACCAAAGTGTGGCTTCTGAGTGACTGCAGGAAGCTCCTGCAGCCAATCAGAAGCCGCAGAAGCCCTGTCAGACTTTTGGGTTCAAAAGAACGTTTGTAAACCTGAACACTCACTTCCGGGTTTGTGACATTCGGGAGGCAAAACATCTGAGTACCAAGGCGTTCGGGATCCAAGGTACAATTGTATAGGAATCATGCCTTAAGCACTGTGGCACCTTGGAACTGTTGCAGATATTATTATTGAGCAGTTTGAAGCAGCTGAATGCATAAAAACTGGCTCCATTTGGAAATGAAGCATTATCCAGACCCATAAAAATATTATTTAAAATTTACTAGCAGAACACAAAGTGGCTCGCCAAAGTTTCAGACATAGATTGTTTCCATACTTGCTCCTTTGAGAGAGAGCAGGGATTGAATCTGCTATCTTGTGCATTGAGTGTTGGGTCCTACCTGGAAAGGAAATGCTATTTTTTCAGGGTTTAAAGAAGCTGAAATGCGCCTATTTATTGTGGTGGCATGGGAAGTGATAAAACAACAACAACAAAAAACAAACAAACCACAAAACACCAGCCCCAAAAGCCAAGCTTAGCTGCAGATGCTGTTATTAGAGATAATCTGATATGATCAAACACCACATTTTAGGAAGTGAATGTGAAAGATGGCCATAGAAAAGAGGATTATCAGCAGTTTACTGCCAGCATGATAGCCTATGGTAAAAAGGTAAAGGTAAAGGACCCCTAGATGGTAAAGTCCAGTCAAAGGTGATTATGAGGTTGCAGCACTCATCTCACTTTCAGGCCAAGGGAGCCAGTGTTTGTCCACAGACAGCTTTCCAAGTCATGTGGCTAGCATGACTAAAATGCTTCTGGTGCAATGGAACACTGTGACAAAGTCAGAGCACACGGAAAAGCTGTTTACCTTCCCGTCACAGTGGTATCTATTTATCTACTTGCACTAGTATGCTTTCCATGTTTTAATGTATTTTAAATCTTTGCTGGAAGTTGCCCAGAGTGGCTGGGGAAACCCAGCCAGATGGGCGGGGTACAAATAATAAATTATTATTATTATTATTATTATTATTATTATTATTATTATTATTATTATTATTATTACAACTGCTAGGAGCTGGGACAGAGCAACAGGAGGTCACCCAATCATGAGGATTCGAACTGCCGACCTTCTGATCGGCAAGTCCAAGAGGCTGAGTGGTTTAGACCACAGTGCCACCGATAGCCCATGATGTGGGGCTAGAGCAGGAGCAAAGAACTTTAGGTCAGACATGAGACACATGCAGCCCAGACCATGCCCTGACCTGCATGGACTGTGTCCTTTAATTGTGACACTGTGTCTTGATGATGGACTGAGAGTTGTGTGTGTGTGAGAGAGGGTAAGTATAGCAACCTCTGGCTTTTGTGTGGCCTACTGTACAAAGAGTCACACCTCTGTTCCACCCTTTTTTGCTTCTGGCCCAACCCAAAACTGGCATGTGGACCCTGGAACACTGCCTATGAGATAATGTTCAAATGTTCTCAACCCTTGTTGTTGTTTAGTTGTTTAGTCGTGTCTGACTCTTCGTGACCCCATGGACCAGAGCACGCCAGGCACTCCTGTCTTCCACTGCCGCCAGCAGTTTGGTCAAACTCATGCTGGTAGCTTAGAGAATACTGTCCAACCATCTCATCCTCTGTCGTCCCCTTCTCCTTGTGCCCTCCATCTTTCCCAACATCAGGGTCTTTTCCAGGGAGTCTTCTCTTTTCATGAGGTGGCCAAAGTATTGGAGTCTCAGCTTCAGGATCTGTCCTTCCAGTGAGCACTCAGGGCTGATTTCCTTAAGAATGGAGAGGTTTGATCTTCTTGCAGTCCATGGGACTCTCAAGAGTCTCCTGCAGCACCATAATCTTCGGCAATCAGCCTTCCTTATGGTCCAGCTCTCACTTCCATGCATCACTACTGGGAAAACCATGCTGTTAAATGGTGGTTACTTGTGATTGTAGGATAAAAGCGTACACCAGTGAATGAAGTCACTGGGAAACAGTTGTGAGAAAAAGTTGTTGCATTCATATCCTGCTGTTAGGCTTTTCAGAGATACCTGGTTGGCCTAGCAGGATGCTGGCCTAGCAAAGCCTTTGCTCTAACCCAGCAGGGCTCATTTTAGGTGATCTCTGAAGGTCATCCATGCTCATGTTCAGCACTGAAAGAAATGTCACAAAAGACACCGGCACAAACTTTGATGAAGTCTCATTCGCCTCAGTTGCACTTATAGTACAGAACAAGGCACTGGCTTATTGCAAAGAACCATATGCTGTACCAGTACATGATTTACAGTTCCTGTCAGTCTGAAACTATGATGGGAAAACACCGAAAGGCAAATCTTTCTAGCAGTCAGGTCCATTTACCACAAACCATTGGATCAGTTATCAGGGCTTGGAAATCACAATAAGACATCTTAAACCTTGGTTTAACATTTGGTTTTCTGTATTCTATCAAAGCACACACATTAAAAACAACAACATTTTTTTCAAGAAAGTTATTGGTTCAACTTATCACAAAAAGAATGAAGGAATCAACCCCAAATAAGAAAATTAGTACTCTGCAAAAAGGGCTAGGATATGCACTCTTTTAAAGTGAACTACTTTATTCCCGGGATGTGGGTGGTGTTGTATTCTAAACCACTGAGCCTAGGACTTGCCGATCAGAAGGTCAGCAGTTCGAATCCCCACGCCAGGGTGAGCTCCCATTGCTCTGTCCCAGCTCCTGCCAAATTAGCAGTTTGAAAGCACGTCAAAGAGCAAGTAGATAAATAGGTACTGCTCTGGCAGGAAGGTAAACGGCATTTCCGTGCACTGCTCTGGTTTCGCCAGAAGCGACTTAGTCATGCTGGCCACATGACCCAGAAAAATGTCTGCGGACAAATGTTGGCTCCCTCGGCCAGTAAAGCGAGATGAGTGCCACAACCCCAGAGCAACCGCTAATTTCAACAGGAACCAAGCACAGCTAGCTTACCCTAAATCGTGAAGTGTGGCAAATTCATTCTGATTATGTAAATCATTATTTGCTGTGGAGTGAGATTCTCCTGGACTGCCTGTACACTGGAGCGATTGATCTGTGTCAGTCCTAGGTGAAAGGCAAGGACGAAACCAGCCTTCTCCTCAATCAACAAGGAACTCAAACTGTCAGCCACGGCAGATGCACCTGCTAGTGCAGAAGAAATATTTGGTTTCACAATGATAAATAGCAAAACACAGAGCTTCCAGGAACGTTCGTTTCTTTTTCTTTCCTTCACATTTTCTTGCAGGGGCATTCCTATGATAAGGTCTGCTGGGATGTGTGCCCACGCTGGTGCTTTGAAGTGCACCAGATTTCTAAAGATAGGTGATGTTTTTAAGCAAAGTGTGATGGCCTGGGATTCCGAGTCTGAGAGTGATCCGGAGGAATCCCAGCCGGCGCAGGAGTCCCCGCCTCCAGGGCCGGCTGAACTGGGGCAAGGCCTAGTTGCTGAGGAAACTCAAGAGCAGGCACCAGGTGAAATCATTCAGGCCCCAGAGGTGCTGGAAGACTCAGTGGCTACAGGTGAGCCTCCCCCGGGGCCCAGTAACCCTTCGGCCTCTCCTGATCTGCAGAGGCTTAGGGCAGAGAGGCGAAGGGAACTGGTGTCTCCCAGGAGGAGTGCTCGCCTTAAGGCCAAGAGAGGCGGGGCTTCTGGGGGCCGGGACCGCCCCCGGCCTTAGAAGAAGATAAAGGTCAGGCAGCCCGGTCCCAGGTTGCGGGAGCAACGTCGTTGTGAAGTATCTGCTTTACCCAGTCCTTGTTCGGCACTCCCAGTGTGCCTGTTCCTCGCCCGGCTTCCTGCTTCTGCCTTACCAGTGTTCCTGTTCCCCGCCTGGACTCCTGCTTCTGCCTTACCAGTGTTCCTGTTCCCCGCCTGGACTCCTGCTTCTGCCTTACCAGTGTTCCTGTTCCCCGCCTGGACTCCTGCTTCTACCCTACCAGTGTTCCGGTTCCTCGCCTGGCTTCCTGCTTCTGCCCTACCATCGTTCCTGCTACCCCGCCCGGCTCCCTGTTGATCTTGGCCTACGGTAATAGTACCTCATCCCCCCTGGGACCAGCACAGTTTGCTCCCGCCATACCCGCACTCCCCCTTCGTAGGGGTGCGTTCGGGAAGAGCCAGAGGCCATGGCTGACCAGGCGGCTGCACTGGTGGATTTGGCCCAGAGGAACCAGACCTTGACTCACACCGTGCAGCAGCTCAGTGACGCGGTTGTGGCACTTCAGCAACGCTTGGAAGCCCTACCGGCTCCTGGGGCCGACGCCCCGGCTCCTGGCAAGTACCCAGTGGCTTTGCCTGAGAAATTTGATGGAGCCCCGGCCAGCTTTCCCATGTTCCTGGCCCAGGCCAAGCTGTATATTCAGGGGCGAGCCCGGAACTTTCCTGACGACCGCACCAAGGTGCACTTTTTGATTAGTTTGTTAAAGGACCAGGCGGCCAAGTGGGCGTTGCCGCTACTCAGGCAAGACTCCCCCTTGCTGGCAGACTATACGGGGTTTTGCAATCATTTGGAGGCCGCGTTCGGCAATCCCCAGAAAGGGAGTCAAGCCAACCGGGCGATTCGGCGTTTGAAACAGGGCAAGTCCACGGTGGCCGCATATACCACGGAGTTTCGGCTGCTGGCACAGGACTTGACCTGGAATGATTCGGCACTGCGGGACCAGTATCTCGAGGGGCTTTCAGACGAGGTACTGGACCAGTTGGCCACAATGGAACGCCCCACCACGCTAGACACTCTCATTCAACGGTGTCTACAAATAGACGATCGGTTGGAGGATCGTCGTCAGGCCCGGGGTCGCCGACACTTCCAGTTCACGGCACCAGCTTTTTCCAGCAGCCCCACGGTCACAACTGATTTAACGGAGGAGCCTATGCAGCTCGGGGCAGTGCGGCCACGCCTTTCCCCTGCAGAGAAGGCGCGGCGTCGGGAGGGAAATCTCTGTCTTTACTGTGGCGGAAGTGGACACTTCGCTCGGTCTTGTCCAGAGAAACGCCAGCCGCAGGGAAACCGCCAACCCCAGTAGCTGATGGCCCTAGCTACCGGGGGTCCCAAACAGCACAGAATGGGGCCGCACCAATTGAATTACAACACCTTATGGTTCCGGTACATCTATACCCTCCAGGAGGGCCATGGATTCTTACCCATGCTCTGGTGGATTCAGGGGCAACCCGCTCTTATATGGACGCTGCTTTTGCTGCCCAGCATCGGGTGCCACTTCGGAACAAGCCAGAACCGGTACAGGTGGAGGCAATCGACGGACGGCCACTGCGTTCGGGCGCCGTCACTCAAGAGACCCAGCCCCTGGTCCTGTGCCTCCAGCAGCACCGTGAGATGCGAACTCTGGATATTGCTTCCATGCCCCGGTTCCCCCTGGTGCTTGGGATGGACTGGCTAGAGGCTCACAATGTGCAGATTGACTGGGTCAAACGGACTGTACACTTCCCAGACCCCAATTCTCCTGCTGAGACTGAGATGCTAGCAGCTGCGCCCACTGAGGAGGCGGCTGCGACGCTCCCCGCTGAGTACCGGGACTATCACGACGTGTTCGAGGAACGGGGGGCAGACCAGCTGCCGCCGCATCGGTCCTTTGACTGCGGCATAGACCTCCAGCCCGGAGCGCCTCTACCGGTGAGTCGCTTATACTCGTTAACAGAGCCAGAGCGCGAGGCTTTGCAGGACTTCTTGCGCAAGAACCTGGAGCGTGGGTTCATTAGACCCTCTACCTCGCCCACTGCTGCACCAGTGCTCTTTGTTAAAAAGAAATGTGGGGAGCTCCGCCTTTGCCATGATTACCGGGCCCTGAACAAAATTACCATCCCGGACCGGTACCCCTTGCCCCTTATTTCGGAGTTACTGGAGCGGGTGCAAGGGGCGCAGGTGTTCACCAAGCTAGACCTCCGGGGAGCCTACAATTTGATTCGGATCCGCGCCGGGGATGAGTGGAAGACAGCATTCGGGACCCGGTACGGACAGTTTGAATACCTGGTTATGCCCTTTGGTTTGTGCAACGCGCC
Organism: Podarcis erhardii; assembly: GCF_964252035.2. Classification (NCBI taxonomy): domain Eukaryota; kingdom Metazoa; phylum Chordata; class Lepidosauria; order Squamata; family Lacertidae; genus Podarcis; species Podarcis erhardii. The sequence goes on from NC_138508.1 coordinate 90,191,280, forward strand.
TGCTGTGTTCCAACGGTACATCAACCACGTGTTCCAGGACTTGCTAGACAAGTACGTGGTGGTGTACTTGGATGACATTCTGGTTTACTCCCGTGACCCGGCGTGCCACGAGGGCCATGTCCGGACCGTGCTGCAGCGCTTGCGCGAGCATCGTCTATATGCAAAGCTCAGCAAGTGCGAGTTCCATCAGCAGTCAGTGGACTTCCTGGGTCATCGACTCTCACCAGGTGGGGTGCAAATGGATCCTGGGAAGGTGGCAGCGGTTCGAGAATGGGCGGCACCTCGGAACCGCAAGGACCTACAGCGTTTCCTGGGGTTCGCCAACTATTACCGGACCTTCATTGCGGATTATGCTCACCGCACCACCCCGTTGACCCGGCTTCTGCGCCCCAAGACGCCGTTTTCCTGGGACAAGGAGGCGGAGGAGGCATTTCAAGGGTTGAAGGCCTGTTTCCAGAGAGCGCCAATCTTGCAACATCCGGATCCTTCTTGACCCTTTGTGGTAGAGACTGACGCCTCCAGTACGGCTCTCGGTGCCGTCTTGTCTCAGCAGCACGGACCGGAAGCGCCACTCTTACCCTGCGCCTTCTATTCCCGCCAGCTCCTTCCAGCGGAGTGTAACTATACCGTGTGGGAGCGGGAACTGCTGGCCATCAAGGTGGCCTTTGAGGTTTGGCGCCACCATCTTGAAGGAGCAAGACACCCGGTGGAGGTGAGAACCGACCACCGGAACCTGGAATACCTCCAGACCACCCGCAAGCTGAACCAAAGGCAGATCCGGTGGGCGTTGTTCTTTTCCCGGTTCCAGTTCCGGATCCGCTACATCCCTAGCTCCCAAAACCAGAAGGCGGATGCCCTGTCCCGGAAACCTGAAGACAACGCAGACACGGTTCAGCAAGCAGCACCCACCACGATCCTACCACCAGCTGCGTTCCTGGCCACCCAGGAGGTCGAGCCACTGCAGGCTCGGGTGCGGGAACAGCAGCGGGTCGACGCTTGGGCCCAGGAACGACTCCGGGAACTGGCCGAAGGATCATGCCCTCAGTATCCAGGGCTGGTCTCGCATCAGGGTCTTCTGCTGCACTACGGGCGCCTGTACATCCCACCAGGGCCGCTGCGGGCTGAGGTTCTCCGGATGACCCATGACGCTCCAGCGGCGGGGCACTTTGGGCGGTATCGGACCACCCATCTGGTAAGCCGTGAGTTTTGGTGGCCCCGTTTGAAGGCTGACGTGGCTCGCTACGTCGCTGGTTGTGACGTCTGCAGGCGGGCCAAGGGGCCTACCGGGCGACCCCCCGGCCTCCTTCAGCCGTTGCCGGTTCCACCACGTCCTTGGCACACTGTTTCTCTAGACTTTGTAGTGGAGTTACCCCCGTCTCGTGGCTGCACCTGCCTTCTAGTTTTCTCCGACCACTTCACGAAGATGGTGCACTGTGCCCCCTGCCCATCCATACCCTCAGCTAAGGAAACCGCGCAGCTGTACCTTCAGCATGTCTTCCGCCTGCATGGCCTACCTGAGCGTGTAGTATCCGACCGCGGCGTTCAGTTCACGTCCCGGTTTTGGCGTGCTTTGCACCAGGCCCTCGGAACAGAGGTCTGTCTCTCATCTGCTTACCACCCACAGACTGATGGCCAGACGGAACGGGCGAACGCGGTACTGGAACAGTACCTCCGGTGTTACTGCAGCTACCAGCAGGACGACTGGGTCGACCACCTAGCATTGGCGGAGTTCGCTTATAACAACGCGGTGAATGCGTCCACCCAGCAGACCCCGTTCCAAGCCAGTTATGGCCTTCATCCACGGTTGTTTCCGGATGTGCTGCCGGCATCTACGGTCCCTGCGGTGACAGAGTGGCTTCAGGAGCTCCAGTCCCAGCAACAGCTGTTGATGGAGCAGCTGCACCAGGCCAAGGAGGCGTACAAGGTCCAGGCCGACCGCCACCGCCAGGTGGGGCCAGAACTTCACGTCGGTGACTTGGTATGGCTTTCCACTCGCCACCTCCACCCTTCTCGACCTTCGCGGAAGCTGGACGCCCGGTTCACCGGCCCGTTCCCTATCGTGGACCAGGTCTCGCCTGTGGCATTCCGTCTCCGGTTGCCAGCAAACCTGAAGGTTCACCCGGTATTCCACAGGTCCCTTCTGAGTCCGGTGGCCCCACCCGACGAGTTCCACCCGGACCGTCCCCGACCGCAGCCAGTCTTGGTGCAGGGAGAGCCTGAGTACGAGGTGGAACGCATTCTGGACTCCCGATACCGCAGGGGAAGGCTGCAGTATCTCATTGACTGGAAGGGGTATGGGCCAGAGGACCGTTCCTAGGAACCAGCGGTCAACGTCCACGCACCTGCCTGCATCCGGGAGTTTCATGCAGCGTACCCCAGCAAGCCGGGTCCGGGCCCTCAAGTGAGGGGGGGGCCTGGGAGGGGGGATGGTGTGATGGCCTGGGATTCCGAGTCTGAGAGTGATCCGGAGGAATCCCAGCCGGCGCAGGAGTCCCCGCCTCCAGGGCCGGCTGAACTGGGGCAAGGCCTAGTTGCTGAGGAAACTCAAGAGCAGGCACCAGGTGAAATCATTCAGGCCCCAGAGGTGCTGGAAGACTCAGTGGCTACAGGTGAGCCTCCCCCGGGGCCCAGTAACCCTTCGGCCTCTCCTGATCTGCAGAGGCTTAGGGCAGAGAGGCGAAGGGAACTGGTGTCTCCCAGGAGGAGTGCTCGCCTTAAGGCCAAGAGAGGCGGGGCTTCTGGGGGCCGGGACCGCCCCCGGCCTTAGAAGAAGATAAAGGTCAGGCAGCCCGGTCCCAGGTTGCGGGAGCAACGTCGTTGTGAAGTATCTGCTTTACCCAGTCCTTGTTCGGCACTCCCAGTGTGCCTGTTCCTCGCCCGGCTTCCTGCTTCTGCCTTACCAGTGTTCCTGTTCCCCGCCTGGACTCCTGCTTCTGCCTTACCAGTGTTCCTGTTCCCCGCCTGGACTCCTGCTTCTGCCTTACCAGTGTTCCTGTTCCCCGCCTGGACTCCTGCTTCTACCCTACCAGTGTTCCGGTTCCTCGCCTGGCTTCCTGCTTCTGCCCTACCATCGTTCCTGCTACCCCGCCCGGCTCCCTGTTGATCTTGGCCTACGGTAATAGTACCTCATCCCCCCTGGGACCAGCACACAAAGGTTGTATAGCCATCTATCCTGGATGCTTTAGTTGAGATTCCCGCATTTTAGGGGTTGGACTAACTGATTCCTTCGATCCCTTCTAAATCTACAGTTCTATGATTCTATGAAGTTTCCAAATACTTATCGTATTTTTTGCTCTATAGGATGCACTTTTTCCCCTCCAAAAATTAAGGGGAAATGTGTGTGCGTCCTATGGAGCGAATGCAGGCTCCTTGGCTTCAGCGATAGCAACGCGAAGCCTCTGGCTTTGCGTTGCTTTCACTGAAGCCTGGAGAGCGAGAGGGGTCGGTGCGCACTGACCCCTCTCGCTCTCCAGGCTTCAGGGATAGCCGCCTGAAGCCTCCGGAACGCTCTGGAGGCTTCGGGTTCCTTTTGCTGAAGCCAGGAGAGCAAGACTCTCCTGGCTTCCGCAGAGAGGGAGAGCTGCGCAGAGCCCCTTCAGTGAAGCGAGAGGAGAAATGGAAGGGGCTCTGTTTCTCCTGCCGCTTCGCTGAAGGGGCGCTGAGCAGAGAGGGGGAGATTTTTTTTTTTTTTGTACTCCCCCTCTAAAACAAGTTGTGTCTTATGGTTGGGTACGTCCTATAGAGCAAAAAAATATGGTATATACACCAATGAATAACTTTTATATAGAAGATTTAAATATATGAAAATATTCCAATGAAAGTACAGGTGCTCTCAATTCTTACAGCTACACTAAGGCACATAATTATGTCACTACAATGTGATGAAGAAATGTTCATTAGTTTCCTTTCAGCTATAATAATTGCCCCATGAGATCACTAGCATTTCTATTGGAAGGTTCAGTTTAATTGTTAGTTACCATTTACAATTCTCTGTAATAATGCTAATTAGTTTCTTAGAGACTTCTTAACTGTATCAGAGCTGTCATCTTAAGGGTTTTGGGGTTTTCTAATAAAAAAAAAAAATTCTATGATCTGAGATGCTTCTGTTTAGCAGCAAGCAATATGTCATGGAAGTCTGTTAAATGTCAAGTGAGAAAACTATCTAGATAGACCGATATATTCTGATGTATTATTGCAACAAAGAACAGCGGGATTTTGTTTCTCAAAAGGCATAGTCCTCATTGCTGATTTTCCTTGTAGGACACAGATGCCAAGGCAATGCACGCAATACCCCCCCCCCCCCGCATTATGATCCAGAGGCTATGCAAATGAGATATGAACCACAACAGTGTGTCAGGCAAAGAAAGTGAGACCTGAATAGAAGCATAGCCTGAAATGACATAGTCCTAGATGCCCGTATATAAATAGCATCTTACTGAAGAATCAGTTTGGGCACTGGAGGAGAAATAAAGAACAGGAGAGTAATCTGTATCCATCCCAAAGTTTTCTGATGACCCATAGGAGTGGATGGTGTGAGAACATCTTTGTTGTAGACCTATACACGTAGAGTAGGCATAGGCAAACTCTGGCCCTTCAGATGTTTGGGACTACAACTCCCATCATCCCTAGCCAACAGGAGCAGTGGCGAGGGATGATGGGAATTTTAGTCCCAAACATCTAATGGGCCAGGGTTTGCCTATGCCTGATGTAGAGTATATGAAGGACCAGAAAGCAGACCCAAGACCCATCTACTCTAGACTTGCCATAACTCAAGATGGATGGATACAGACACAAACATACCCTAAAGCCTGAGGATAGGACAGAAGATATAGAAATTACGGGTTCAGGGACCAACCCAAAGAAGAATTTCTGAAGCAACACTTGTGCTTCAAGAGCCAATGAGTCCTCACTGCTCCCTGAGGTGGTAGCCCCAACCCCTCCTCTAATTTTGAGGGCTCATCTCCAGAATTATTTCCAATGTGTCCCAGTCACTATCAATTGCCATGTCCAGGGGCAACAAGCACCCCAGGTCCCGTGGAGCCAGTCTGTGGATTTGATCATAGCTCCCCCAAGTCCAAGCAGCTTTCTTCTGAGGAGACAAAGCTTGAGGATCTTACTGAAGATCCAGCCTGACTTTATCCAACCTGACTTTTAAGTTGGTCCCACAGTGAGCTGTCAGTAGTTGCGGCCACTGACAATCTAGCTTTATGCCATGCTTGGAAAGCACATTTCTCCATTCATTACATTCTGCCTGATACTGAATCTTCCTCTAGAAGTGGCCAGTCACATATTGTCTTATATTATTAACGGACAATTAAGCTGTATCCTCCAGTAGAAAAGCTAGGTAATCTGTGAGGCATCTTAGAAAGGAAAGGCTAATGAAATGTTCTTCATCGTGTTATGGTCTGATTTTATATTACTTTACACATAAAATTGGGTTAGATGGGCCTTTCATCTGATCCATCAAGGCATGTTCTTGTGTTTGTATCATTGGAAAATGAACCCAAATTATAGCTTGGATGAACTTTCAAGCCACTGGACAGAATTAGAGGTTGAGGATGAAGCTGGGACCAGCAGCCTTTCACCTTTCATATTTTACATAAGGTCTCCTTCAGGTACTGAAATATACCAGAGCATCAACAGATTGGCAGCACCAATTTTAGATGTTCCCAAATATGCCATTATGAAGGGGGGAATGGTGATGCAATTTTAAAAAATAAATATATACAGGAGTGGCTACCACTAGGAGATACAGTGGTGCCTCGCAAGACGAAATTAATCCGTTCCGTGAGGCTCTTCGTATAGCGGTTTTTTCGTCTTGCGAAGCAAGCCCATTGACAGCTTAGCGGATTAGCGCTATTAGTGGTTTAGCGGCTTTTAGCGACCAGCTGTTAAGCGGCTTATCAGCGGATCAGCTGATAAGCGGTTTAGCGGCTTAGGAAAAGGGGGGGGGGGACCCGCAGGAACTCGCAAGACATTTTCGTCTTGCGAAGCAAGCCCATAGGGAAATTCGTTTTGCGAAGCGCCTCCAAAACAGAAAACCCTTTCGTCTAGCGGGTTTTCCGTCTTGCGAGGCGTTCGTCTTGCGGGGCACCACTGTACCAGGTTTTTTTTTGTTTTTGTTTTTTCTGAAACTGACATTTTGAATGGGGAATCCAAAATGGTGGCCAGAAGACTGATGGAGTTTCAAGGATTCTGCCACATTTTACCAAATACATTCCAAAAATTTACTAAATATCAAAAATGGTCCCTTCCTCCCCCTTAACACAATATATAATCATCCTCCTGCCCAAGACTTTCCTGTGGTCCCAGATCCCTGAGACACAGAAAAGAAGGTCCAGACCTATTCTGGTCGACTTTTTAGTACACTAAGAATTACTCTTATATGGAGGAAAAGAGAAATATTGATGTACTGCTTATACATTTTTGGGTGATACTGGCTATGATACTGCAAGATAGGAGGCCCAGGTAATGTTACATTCATTATAGTAGGAGTATTACAAAAAGCCTCTTCTCTCTTTTAGCTTTCCTAGTGCTGCTGTGACACACCTTTTGAGAATTAGCTTTCAGCTAAGCAAAACCATTTCCCTTTCTCGACTCTTTCCAGCTGGGGCTTTAGGCGGGATTTCCTTGTTGCCACACATGTCTTATATGCTTATTAAATCGAAAGGAGAAACTCTGAGTTGTGACCTGACCACTCAGTGACACAGAACGTGATTGCCAAAAGATTAACAATGGGAAAAGCAGCTGAGAAAACTATCCTAGCCGGCAGGTACTGACAAAACATATTTCCACTCTGTTGGTCCAGCAGTCATCAAATTGGATCTTCACAGATGTTCCTGGCCCATAGTAAAATATTAAAACACTCCTTTAATTCTCTCCTAGGGATTTCCAAATGAAGGAAACAGCTTCACCTGATTGCACTTTTTTCCTGCAGACAGAAATAGTCCAAACACACACACACACACACAGAGAGAGAGAGAGAGACACACACACACACACTATGCTGTCTGCCTGGCTCCATGCCAATGCACGCTAGCAAGTCACTTTCTCTTATTGTAATGCAGATGACAGAGTGCAAGGCCTGCACGGCAACTGAATTAATTGAAAGAAACGAGCCACAGATGCCCAAGCAGGATTGCAACTTTAAAACAAACCTTGGCACAATGATCTGAATCTCAGGCCTCGGAGAGAATGGAGTGATTAATTAAACAGCAGCAAACAGGAGCACAACAGATCCCATCAATCTGCGTAGAGATTTTATAATGGTCAAGGTTGTGTAAATAAGTGCATGCAGGAAACTCTCAAGCATCGCTGTCTGTCAGTTCAGGATAGGGCGCAGTTTCTAAGGACATTTCTAGGTGAAACGGGGTTAAGAAATACTGGGCTACGATTCATTTAAAATTAGCATTTTAAATATTTATAATAATTAATATATATATTAATCATTACTATCATTCTGGGGAAGAATCTCCATGGTGAAGATGATGCTGCTACCCAGGTTGTTGTTCCTGTTCCAAACACTGCCCATTTTAAAAGGAACAAAGGACTTCAAAGAATGGCAAAAAGCGATTTCCAGATATGTCTGGGAGGGGAAGAAACCAAGAATTAAATTTAAGTTGTTAACAGACGTAACAGAAAGAGGGGGCTTCGCCTTACCAGACATGAGACTTTATTACGAAGCAGCATGTCTGTGTTGGTTAAAAGATTGGGTAAAGTTAGAGAACAAAGAGTTATTAGATTTGGAGGGGTACAACAACAGGTTTGGGTGGCACGCGTATTTATGGAAGGATAAAAAGAGAGTGCATAGGGGATTTGGTAGCCACATTTTTAAAGGACCATTAATAGAGGTTTGGGACAGATATAAAAATATATTAGAACCAAGAACACCACACTGGTTGTCCCCACAGGAGATGATAGGTGTAAAGAAAGTTAACATGAAGGAAAAATGGGGGAAGTATGAAGATATGGTTGTTTATGAAGGAGGGAAGTGGAAAGTTAAACCATACGACCAGGTCAAAATGCTCACACAAGGTTGGCTGCACTACTTCCAGATAAATGAGATGTTTAAAACAGAGGTGAAGGAAAGAGGATACGTAGAAAAAGAATCAATATTCCAAAAAGAGATAATAAATAGTGATTACAAAAACCTTTCCAAAATGTATAAACTACTGCTGGAGTGGAATACGAAGGATGAGGAAGTGAAGTCAGTGATGGTACAATGGGCAAGGGATTTAAGGTATAACATCCAAATGGAAGATTGGGAAAAGCTGTGGAGAGTGAATATAAAGTTTACAGCCTGTACACTACTAAAAGAAAATGTAATGAAGATGCAATACAGGTGGTATATGACTCCTGTAAAATTAGCTAAGATGTATAAGATAGACAATAAGTGTTGGAAGTGTAAACTTATGGAGGGGACGTTTTATCATCAATGGTGGGAGTGCAAGAAAGTTAAAAGCTTCTGGGAGGACGTATATAATGAACTGAAAAAGATGCTAGGTTACACTTTTGTTAAAAAACCAGAAGCTTTTCTACTTTGTATTATGGGAAAGGACATCAGGAGAAAGGATTGTAAACTATTCCAGTACGCGGTCACAGCAGCCAGAATTGTGATAGCTCAGAGGTGGAAGCAGGAAGAAATGCCAACAGTTGCAGAGTGGAGAGCAAAACTGACAGAGTATGCTGAGTTGGATAAATTGACAGGGAAATTAAGATACCTAAAAGATCAAAAGTTTATTGAAGATTGGGGGAAATTTGTGGGTTATCTGGAGAATAAATGTTTTGTAAATACAACGCTAGTGGGTTTTAAAGAGGCACTGTAAAGAATTAACAAGTATTGTTCAAATCGAAATAATGTATAAAGGGAGATATGTATGGCAATATGTAAGGATGGAATGTGTTTCAAAGACTCAAATTCGAAGGAATGTCAACGTCGCTGAAGGAAGTCAAAAATGAATGGAAAGTTCTGTATTTCGGATATATTGTATTTAGAATGAAATTAATAAAAAATTTTAAAATGCAAAAAAAAAAAAAAAGGGAAAAAAAAAATAATCATTGGTCAAGGAGATAGGATCTGAAGTTAAAGCCAAGCGGAAAAGCACAGCCTAGTGTGTAAAATAAAAGCCTGATGGAATTAAAATTTAAATAAGCAATGGGGGGGGGGGACCAGTAAGGGGAGAGGAGAAACCATTATTTCATGGGGCAAAGGGTTCACACGTCTAAAACGGAATTGAGAAGGCCTGTTCCACTGTCCTGAGAGCTATGTGCCATCTTGAGATGTATGAAAATAACCATGTTACCTGTAAATTATATTTGTTCTTGTTATTTCATCTAAGACACATCATTCTACTATAGAAAAACAAATAGAGAATCCAAACCCCGAGGGGATTACAGTTTAGATTTCCACACTGCAGGAGATAGCAGAAACAGGAGAGAAAAGGAGAAGACAAATGTAACAGGCTATATAATAAATTTCCCCCGTAAATGATACATTCTGTACTAAAATAAAACGCATAGGGAAACTTCTGGGGAAAGTGTTGGGGGGTTTTTTTTGAGGAGAAGGATGCACATGAACACACACACACTAGGATGACACAGTGTGTCTGAAGAAGTGTGCATGCACACGAAAGCTCATACCAAGAACTAACTTAGTTGGTCTTTAAGGTGCTACTGGAAGGAATTTTTTTATTTTGTTTTGACTATGGCAGACCAACATGGCTACCTATCTGTAACTAGGATGACACAATTCATATCATCCTACCATCTAATTTACCTCAATAAAGTCAGCGTAGGCCAGCCTTTGTCCATGGCGTTTTCTTGGCAGGGACACTGGAGTGGCTTGCCGGTTCCTGAGGCTCCAATACTTTGGTCACCTCATGAGAAGAGAAGACTCCCTGGAAAAGACCCTGATGTTGGGAAAGACCCTGATGTTGGGAAAGATTGAGGGCAAGGAGAAGGGGACGACAGAGGACGAGATGGTTGGACAGTGTTCACTAACATGAGTTTGACCAAACTGCGAGAGGCAGTGGAAGACAGGAGTGCCTGGCGTGCTCTGGTCCATGGGGTCACGAAGAATCACACATGACTAAATGACTAAATGACAACAAGGCCAGCCTTTTACTGAGCAACAACTATTCAGCATAACCTAGCAGGTAGAAGCCTCTAGCAATGTATAATAAGGGAAGCAGCAAGTGCGATAATAACGTGCATCTTCGTTTCCTTAAATGAAATATTTGAGTTTTCAGTTTTAAATACTCCTCTTCCTGCACTGTTTGAAAGTAGTGCTAAAGTTTCTCCTCCATTGCCTCTCACTCACTCACTTCCTGACATTTACAGTGGTACATCTGGTTAAGAACTCAATTCGTTCCGGAGGTCCATTCTTAACCTGAAAACATACTTAATCTGAGGTACCACTTTAGCTAATGGGGCCTCCTGCTGCTGCCGCTCCGCTGGCGCACGATTTCTGTTCTCATCCTGAGGTAAAGTTCTTAACCCAAGGTACTACTTCTGGGTTAGCGGAGTCTGTAACCTGAAGCGTTTGTAACCCAAGGTGTTTGTAACCCGAGGTGCCACTGCATAGGAATCTCTGGGACCCATGCTTCAGTTGCAACTAAGGACTGGTTTACACTATGGAGAATCAAATGCTGAAGATTTCTAAACAGTGCCAATTCAAATTAAATTGAAAATGAAGTTGTTCTAAAACGCTTCTGGTATTGTGTTAGTGTTTTAGCAGTTAGGGAAGCTATCTTGAACACATAATGCCTGGAAAAGCTTAGCAATAATATATAATATATACCAATGCTACAATCCTATACAATTCCACTTGGGAATAAGCCCCATTGGAATTAGTGGTTCCCCCCACCTTTCGAGCAATGACTAGGTTGGTAAAATAATATACAGCTCACATTTTTTTCTTTACTTTTAATGTTTGGAAAGTATTCCCCAAGTTTACCAGAAGATGTCAGCCAGTATTCAGTAATGTGCATTTATAGTTTTGAAATGAGAAGGGAACCCTTTGATTCTTTCTCATGGAGCTGGAGTGAGATCAAATTTAATGCTGCAACACAAACCTTATATGTAAAGCCCAGATATAATCATGTGATTGAAATATTTTCTCAGAAGCGAGCCTGATCCTATTCAGTGTGGCTTACTCATAAGCAAGAATGCAGCCTTGTGGGGCTAATGCATATGTCACCTGTGGGACTTTTTAAGAGGAAATTTAGGACTCCCCACATTACAACATACCTGTACATTTCCCTCACGTAGATCTGGAGAAAAGAATTAGATAAAATAGCAGCCCAATTTCAAAGGTGATTCAGACATTTAAGCTGGCACATTCTATCTGAGAACCCCCTGCTATTCTATTGTATGCAACAAATAATTTCTAAACCACATGTGACTGGTTTATTGTATTTGCAGTGCCTGGTGTTTTTTATGGTTATTGTTGTTTTTCTTTTTGTTTCCTTTGTGAATGATGCCATGGCCTTTGGCTAGTGCAATAAAGTTTATGATGATGACAGTGGTACCTTGGCTCTTGAACTTAATCCGTTCCAGGAGTCCGTTCGACTCCCGAAACCATTCGAAAACAAAGGCGCAGCTTCCAATTGGCTGCAGGAGCTTCCTGCACACAAGCGGAAACCGCATTGGACGTTTGGCTTCCAAAAAAAGCTCACAAACCGGAACACTTACTTCCAGGTTTGCTGCATTCGGGAGGCGATTCGTTTGGCAACTAAGCCGTTCGGGAACCAAGGTTTGCCTGTACTCTGAAATGTGTCAGGCCTGAATGAAATCTTTCCTCGAGCAGCTAGCAACTTTTACTGTTAGTGCTGTCTTCTTGGTTTTCTGGTTGCTTGTGACCATAGTTTCCATCATCCCTGTCTGTTGGCCACGCTGGCTGGGACTGATGCTAGTAGTAAGCTGGCAACATCTGGAGGAGACCCCCATCACCGCGGTAAATCTTTGAACTTTAATTGCGTTTGAAATTAACTGTAGGACCCCCTCTCTCAGCAAGAAGAGCAAACAGCCAAAGAGGGAGATTTGTAGCTTAGAAGCTGTTGCGATGCACCTAGTGAAGGCAGACATCCTGAGGAATTACAGGTTTATTGTACTTCTGGCTGCATTGGATATACCAAATGTTTGGTATATACATTTGGGATATACCAAATGTTGCATTTGGCTTCCATGACAACATAAACTTTAGGAGTCCAAACTGCTTGGCTGACATATTTACTGCGATGTTTTTCTTTATTTCTGTTCCCTGCCTTACAAGGTGTCCGTGAGTCTTGATTACTGCCAGAGACAGGTTCAGATGACTGCTATATTATATTATATTATATTATATTATATTATATTATATTATATTATATTATATTATATTATATTATATTATATTATATTATATTATATTATAATATTATGTATTATATTATGTACTATATTATGTATTATATTGTATTATATTATATATTATATTATATTATACTATACTATATTATATTATATTATATTATATTATATTATATTATATTATATTATGTACTATATTATATTATATTAACCATTGTTTCTCTTGCCCATCATGGCTGTATATGGCCTGAAATATTCTTGCATGAGACTGAAATTGGGAGATATATTTATAGTGTTCATACCACCTTATCATGGAGGGAGAACTCAACTTTGGTTGCATTTCAATGTTGTTGTTGTTGTTGTTTAGTCGTTTAGTCGTGTCCGACTCTTCGTGACCCCATGGACCAGAGAACGCCAGGCACCTCTGTCCTCCACTACCTCCCGCAGTTTGGTCAAACTCATGCTGGTAACCTCGAAAACACTATCCAACCATCTCGTCCTCTGTCGCCCCCTTCTCCTTGTGCCCTCCATCTTTCCCAACATCAGGGTCTTCTCCAGGGAGTCTTCTCTTCTCATGAGGTGGCCAAAGTACTGGAGCCTCAGCTTCACAATCTGTCCTTCCAGTGAGCACTCAGGGTTGATTTCCTTCAGTATGGAGAGGTTTGATCTTCTTGCAGTCCATGGGACTCTCAAGAGTCTCCTCCAGCACCATAATTCAAAAGCATCAATTCTTCGACGATCAGCCTTCTTTATGGTCCAGCTCTCACTTCCATACATCACTACTGGGAAAACCATAGCTTTAACTATACGAACCTTTGTTGGCAAGGTGATGTCTCTACTTCTCAAGATGCTGTCTAGGCCTGTCATTGCCCTTCTCCCAAGAAGCAGGCGTCTTTTAATTTCGTGGCTGCTGTCACCATCTGCAGTGATCATTGAGCCCAAGAAAGTAAAATCTCTCACTACCTCCATTTCTTCCCCTTCTATTTGCCAGGAGGTGATGGGACCAGTGGCCATGATCTTCGTTTTTTTGATGTTGAGCTTCAGACCATATTTTGCGCTCTCCTCTTTCACCCTCATTAAAAGGTTCTTTAATTCCTCCTCACTTTCTGCCATCAAGGTCGTGTCATCTGCATATCTGAGGTTGTTGATATTTCTTCCGGCAATCTTAATTCCGGCTAGGGATTCATCCAGCCCAGCCTTTCGCATGATGAATTCTGCATATAAGTTATATAAGCAGGGAGACAAAATACAGCCTTGTCGTACTCCTTTCCCAATTTTGAACCAATCAGTTGTTCCATATCCAGTTCTAACTGTAGCTTCTTGTCCCACATAGAGATTTCTCGGGAGACAGATGAGTTGATCTGGCACTCCCATTTCAATGAGAAAGTGCCTAATACATTTCAATGAGAAAGTGCCTAATACGTACTTCTCACCAAAGTGCAAGCTCCAAAGCAGCTATACTTCATAATTTGCACGTCTTCAGGTTTTTCAGTGCAGTTTTCCAAGTAAAATGTGCCTAGTGTTGTATTGGTTAGTGAAAATAGCATACAAAAGTATTTGGGGAAATTGCTTCAGATGTTTTCTAAAAGTCAGACAGTTGCTTATTTCCTTGACATCTTATGGGAGGGCGTTCCACAGGGTGGGTGCCACTACTGAGAAGGCCCTCTGTCTGGTTCCCTGTAACCAGGGAACACTTCTCACTGTGAGGGAACTGCCAAAAGGCCCTCAGAGCTGGACCTCAGTGGGTGGGGATGGAGCTGAACGATGGGGGTGGAGACGCTCCTTCAGGTATACTGGGCACTGATTGGGGGTGGGTAAATGGATAGAGAAACTGGAATTCACAGATTTGCCCATACCTAACTTTAAGTAGGCTGATTGCCGAAGAATTGATGCTTTTGAATTATGGTGCTGGAGGAGACTCTTGAGAGTCCCATGGACTGCAAGAAGATCAAACCTATCCATTCTTAAGGAAATCAGCCCTGAGTGCTCACTGGAAGGACAGATTGTGAAGCTGAGGCTCCAATACTTTGGCCACCTCATGAGAAGAGAAGACTCCCTGGAAAAGACCCTGATGTTGGGAAAGATGGAGGGCACAAGGAGAAGGGGACAACAGAGGACAAGATGGTTGGATAGTGTTCTCGAAGCTACCAGCATGAGTTTGACCAAACTGCGGGAAGCAGTGGAAGACAGAAGTGCCTGGTGTGCTCTGGTCTATGGGGTCATGAAGAGTCGAACACGACTAAACAACTAAACAACAACAACTTTAAGTAAAATTTGGTTGATATATATAAAGAAATGGTGGTCCTGAACACCAGATGCTAAGGGCAATGTGTCCTGCTTGCGAGCATCCCAGCAATTTCTAGCTAGACACTGTGGGATACTGGGCTTTATGCAGCATTGATCCATACAGATGGACTCTTATGTTCCTACTAAATATTATCTAAACTTAGATAAATCTGTTCCTGTTTTGAGTTTACCTGAAGTGCAGCTTTTAATTTTATTTTAAAGGTGAACATTGTTTGAATAAAAAAAAAATTAAAAAAAAATCCTTCCAGTAGCACCTTAAAGACCAACTAAGTTAGTTCTTGGTATGAGCTTTCGTGTGCATGCTCATACCAAGAACTAACTTAGTTGGTCTTTAAGGTGCTACTGGAAGGATTTTTTATTATTATTTTTTTTTTACTATGGCAGACCAACACGGCTACCTACCTGTAATTGTTTGAATACATAGTCATAAATGACTACTTTTATTAATCAAACTATTCTTTTCACATGAACAAACTTTACATAAATAAGACACAAAATACCAAATTTTTGCTCCTCCCTCTTATCTCTCACCCAATCTCCCTTTATTAAGGAGAGAAATAAATTGGAGTGGGTTGTCAAGATAATTAAGCACACGCAGATGATTTCATAGAGGCTTGGTGCGCAAATCAGCGTATCACGCAATTAAATTAAAACACAAAACCGCTTCTTCTTTTTTGAGACCTTGGGGTGTGCCTGGCCACACCCAGCACACCTGGAATGCATGTCTATTCCTAACCCCTGCCCACCTGCTGATTCAGAGCAGTTGACTGAGGGCCTTGCACAACAGTTACACACAGGCTAATGATACTGAGAGGCCTGGCTTTGGGCTGCAACCTCATGCTTTCACCTGAGTTCCCAGAAAAGATGTGAAGGGGGGAAAGGATAGCACCCACAAACGATATATAGCACAAGGAAGCAAACTGCTGCAAATTGTGTCTGGCTTGGTGGCTGGTCAAGAGGAGGCATGGCTTGTTGGAAATACTGGGATCTTAAAAAGATCAAAAGATGAGCCAGGAGGATGTGTGGTTGAGGGCAGGAGCCGCAAAGAGGGGGGGAGGCAGGAAGAGAGACTGTTTGTAATATTGTAATTCAAATACAGAAAATATTAGGCTTTAAAGACATCTATTTAGTTTCTGGCTGACAGAGGAGCAAGGTTGTAGAGCAGGCATCCTCAAATTTGGCCCTCCAGCTCTTTGGGGACTACAACTTCCATCGTCCCTAGCTAACAGGACCAGTGGTCAGGGATGATGGGGTGATGGGATGATGGGAATTGTAGTCCCAAAACAGCTGGAGGGCCAAGTTTGGGGATGCCTGTTGTAGAGCATCGGGGCATCCAAAGACCTTGCTTGCGCCTCGGAGAACTAGCCTTAAAAGGCCTGGACTTATTTGGCGAGGACTGTTATTGGTCTCTCTTAAAACCTGAACGATTCTGAATAGGCTAAATCATTAACCTCAGTCAGTTGTCCAATCCCACCTGGGGGAAGTGTTGCCAAGGAGACCAGGCCAGGTAGGGGAGGGATTACCTGCCCACACAATAGAGGGAGGATCTTACCTGGGAATCCTCACTTGGCTCCAGAGCTTCTCCCACCCTACCCACACTCAGTTAATGTCTTATTTTGCAGGTTAACTTTTCTTCACAGGTTTTGCAGGTTAACTTTTCTTCACAGGTATGCGGGCATTGCTACGTTAAGGTCGCTGTTAAAGGGCCGGAAAGGAATTTCCCTGCATTGGCAGGTTTCGCCTTTCCCATAGCAAAACGTCACAACTTTGGTGGTATCAGGCCTTGGGCGGAATCCTTTAGTCCATCTTCCTCTTTGTGGCGGCGATACCAGGGTTCCCCGTTAATGGGGTTTCTGAAGGGAGGCTTTGATCGTATGCCGAAAGGTCGTCATTGCTTTCCCCTGTGGCGGCGGCATAACGGGGGCGGCTATTTCTGCTTGAACATATGTTCTCCAGAGCCAGCCCATCCCCCCCACACACTGGATAACCCTGATGCTCCCTAGGTCCCCAGCTGGGGACTGGGGAGGGAAAACGCCCAATGCCTGAGCCAAGGTCTACCCACATTTGAAATTTAATAAAGTTGTGGCCAATTTAATCCCATAGCACGTTGTCTTGAGTCGTTATTCCACATGACGGGGGGGGGGACCACGCGGGATCTGGGGACTCCGCCTGTCCACGCAAAACCATTTGAGCCTCTTTTTGTGGGAACACATTCCCACCCACTTTAATATTTTTTTTTTAAAAAAGAGGGAAAGAGGAGGTGAAGAGCCCCAGTTATTTGAGCATGGTAGCCCTGTATCAGTTTCCTAAAGCAGTGTGGTCTTACCCAGCAGGCCTGAGGCCCAGATGAAAAAAAAAATAATTGGTGGCATATTGTTGTGTTGTGAGGCCTGAATTTTTCAGAAATATGATCATAGCTGCCAACTTTTCCCTTGTGAGGAATCCTATTCAGAATAAAGGAATTTCCCTTTAAAAATGGAAACATTGACAGCTATGAATATGATAAACAGTAAATGATGGCAAAAATGTTGGATCTTGATACACCCCTTCCCCACTCAAAAAAACAACCTAATATTAAAAATGTAGTGCAATTGAATTATTTTCTTGCCTATAAAGAACATGAGGTAAACCAAATTATGAAAGTAAATTGAAAGAGTAAACGTGCATGATTTGCTGGAACTAACTAGAGGGTTTCTGTACCATAAAACCAAGTTGCTTTTTGTACTTCAAAAGTACGGTAGTTTTTAAATGCCTCGACTGTTGTTGGACTTCTGTTGAAACCAGGGTGATATTAAATGAACTAAATCTAATTTGGCTGAATTAAAAATGTATGAGCTTAATGAGTCCTATGAACTACTTTTGGGACACTGTGAACAATGTTATGAACTTTTTAAAGTGATTGAAACTTTTCATTTTATTGCAATTATAAGGCACTGGAAGCTAACTTGAGAAAATATTTTAGATGTTTAGAGAAAAATTAGATTTATGACAGCTAAGTTGTTGAGTTAACAGTTATTAGATGACTAAAGTAAACTGAAACTTGAAGTGGTTAAACAAGGATAACAATAAATATATATTGTTTTTGAGTATAATGAATTGCTAAGCCATATTGAACATATGTGAAAAGGCATACACAAGCATTTAAATATCTGCTAGAGTTTCTAAGAACCTTGCTAAACTTTTGTAGTATGGCTTTATTAGTAAAAGTGATTTATTGTTAGGAAATATTGTCTCACACCCAGAACTTCTCCAGCCAATATTTTGAAGTGTTCTTCTTCATGTCATTTAGGGACAATTTTATTAAGGTGGCTACCACACTGTCATCAACACTGGTAGTTGATCCTGTAACTCCTGGTGGGATTTTAACGATTCTCATATGTTATTTTGAAGGCATCTGTGCAAGATTAGAAAATGAGTTAGATTGCAAATGAAATAAACAATTGATTGCTGTGTGCACAGGAACCCAATGTCAGTGCTTCCTAAAATAGCCAATATAAGGGTTTTTTAAAAACAAAACAAAACAAAAGTGACCCCCTGGGACAGTGACGTATACTCCAAAACCACAATGTGCTAGAATATTAAATCAAAGTGATTTTGAGACACGATTCAGCCAGACTATTTGAAGTGTCCTGCTGATATGGCTGCCCATCTTTCATGCTGGTAAGACCTCACCTTTCTTAACAATCCATTTCCCTTCTTAGACCACTGTAACCTTAACTTAGGCCTTCCCCCTCACCAAGTACTTTGCTGTGATAGTGATTGCCTATGTTTTACATAAAGTATGGAGTTTTTGAAAAAGAAAGAAAACTTGGTGTGGCCCACTATTTAAGGTTACCAGATTTTTTTTTCAGTGAACCCAGGGACACTTTTCAACTTCCTACTAAATAGATTGATTTTGTCAGGGGACTGATTTGTAAATCCGGGGACTGTCCCCGGGAAACAGGGGCATCTGCTAACCTTACACTATGTTAAGAGAAAACGTGATTTGGGATGAAAAGTTTGAAAACAGTTGTACCTCACAGAAATTCTGCAGGTAACTGCAAGCTGCTTTCAGGACAAGTGGAGCTAAAGGGGGGGGACCCCCTTCCCTTAAAAATAATAATAATAGCAAAATGCTTCTCTCATCCCGCCATCCAATTTTGCCGCCTACAAATAGGGGAATGAATTTTGGGAGGCCATTTTGGGTCAGACCAGTTAAAGTCTCCCCTCTGTTATTTATACAGAGTGGTCATTCAGCTGTTTTCATCCCTGACCTGAGGGAAAATGAGCATCACCACCCTATCTCCTATCATCTTCCACAAGAGATAACTTCACATGTTTTTAGAACCCTGATCTTCTGGGGCTTATAAATCCCATCAGGATATTGCAGAAGTAAATAAAGTGCCCCATTACAAACATTTTTCTCTGACTTGTGAAGAGTGACAAGTAATGTAATTGGAGGATGGGGTGGGCAGGATTGCCCTCCCCCAACTGATTTTCTGTAGGGGGTTAGAAAACCTGAAAAGAACTTGATTATATCTGAAGAAGATCATTTCTGGTTATAGGCATGGCAGGATGCGCTGTCTTCTATCATTCATAATAAAGACCTTTGTGCCTTTGTGATTTAATGTCTACATGGGTTGATTAATGTTGCGTTCATATTGGAAGGCACTGGGCACATTCCAAAGCTCTGTCTATGCAAGGGCTTCCAATCACTTCCAATATATAGTGTTAGATCCATTTGTGAAGTAAGAACTCCTTTCTTCCAGAAAAAAAATCTACTTCTGCTTCATTGACTACCGTAAAAGCCTTTGACTGTGTTGACCACAGCAAACTATGGCAAGTTCTTAAAGAAATGGGAGTGCCTGATCACCTCATCTGTCTCCTGAGAAATCTCTATGTGGGACAAGAAGCTACAGTTAGAACTGGATATGGAACAACTAATTGGTTCAAAATTGGGGAAAGGAATAAGACAAGGCTGTATATTGTCTCCCTGCTTATTGAACTTATATGCAGATTCATCATGTGAAAGGCTGGACTGGATGAATCCCAAGCCAAAATTAAGATAGACAGAAGAAATATCAATAACCTTAGATATGCAGATGACACAACCTTGATGGCAGCAAGTGAGGAGGAATTAAAGAACCTTTTAATGAGGGTGAAAGAGGAGAGCGCAAAATATGCTCTGAAGCTCAACATCAAACTAAGATCATGGCCACAGGTCCCATCACCTCCTGGCAAATAGAAGGGGAAGAAATGGAGGCAGTGAGAGGTTTTACTTTCTTGGGTTCCATGATCACTGCCGAAGGTGACAGCAGTCATGAAATTAAAAGACACCTGCTTCTTGGGAGAAAAGCAATGACAAACCGAGACAGCATCTTAAAAAGCAGAGACATCACCTTGCTGACAAAGGTACGTATAGTTAAAGCCATGGTTTCCCCAGTAGTGATATATGGAAGTGAGAGCTGGACCATAAAGAAGGCTGATCGCCAAAGAATTGATGCTTTTGAATTATGGTGCTGGAGGAGACTCTTGAGAGTCCCATGGACTGCAAGAAGACCAAACCTATCCATTCTTAAGGAAATCAGCCCTGAGTGCTCACTGGAAGGACAGATCCTGAAGCTGAGGCTCCAATACTTTGGCCACCTCATGAGAAGAGAAGACTCCCTGGAAAAGACCCTGATGCTGGGAAAGAGGAGAAGGGGATGACAGAGGACGAGATGGTTGGACAGTGTTCTCGAAGCTACCAGCATGAGTTTGACCAAACTGCAGGAGTCAGTGGAAGACAGGAGTAGTGCCTGGCGTGCTCTGGTCCATGGGGTCACGAAGAGTAGGACACGACTAAACAACTAAACAACAACATCTCTTTTCTTGCTGAATTCAACTCTATGAGATTGGTGCTTAGCCATCCCTGTTGCCATTTTCATGCACTTTTCCTGCTCAAATGCTAGTCTCCTGCTGAAGATAGCGGGGTGATAGATTGGAATTGAAATTAAGCAGCATGCTAATATTGCTGGCTGACAAGGGTGATGACTAATCTTGTTTCAAGCTGCCATGGCCTCTTTGCCTACTTGCAACAACTCTTGCAAGTCTTTTCACACACCTGTCTTAACATGTAAGGGTCAAGCTGCGTGCTATGTACAATAACATGCAGCTCTGTCTGAGGTTTTAATGTGAAGTGTGTGGGGTCCTTGACTGCAATGCTTAAATCATTTCATTTTCTGTCACAGCTTTGAGCAACCTCTCCCCTTGCCCTATTCTCCACACAACAATGGGTATTGTCGGCCAGAAGGTGCTAAAGAAGGACCGAACATTTTTTATGTATGCAACAACAGCAGCAAGGATACTTGTCGCTAAGCATTGGAAAACTCAAGATTTACCCACACTGGAAGAATGGCAGATGCAACTGATAGACTATATGGAACTGGCTGAGATGACTGGCAGAATCCGAGACCTGGGAGAAGAGACGGTGGAAGAAGATTGGAAGAAATTCAAGACTTATTTACAAAAATATTGTAAATTGTATGAATGTTAAGAAGGATGCTAGAGTATAAACAACTTGGCACCATTAAGCTAGATGAAGTGAAATATGAAAATAAGCTAAATTTAAGAAAATATAAAGTTTTGGAAACTTTAGGTTATATTTAAATTTCTAAGATCTGAATAAAGGATATCTAAATCAGAGATATAACATTGGAAAATTAGATAATAAGAAATAGAAACAAGGGGATAAATTTGCTGGATAAAATTTTATAGTCAGGAATGCAGGAGCGGGAGATGTGAGGAAGTCCAAAGAAGTTAAGAAAATTATGCTAAAAGATGTGTTATATTGTATTGTTTATTGGTACTGTAATTAAAATAAAAACTGTTAATAAAAATATTTTTTTAAAAAAAAAAACAACAACAACAATTAGTTTGTGAAGAAACTAAAACCACTACTGACTGAGAAATGGACACAATTCTCTCTTCATGCTCAGATGATGTGCACATTCTTGAGGTGTGCATACTTGGTTACACACATTAGCCATCAGTTACATGAACATAAACAACTCATTGAACTGCTCTAAAGAGATTTCAAAATCTCTCCCATCCTATATTCCTTTCAGACATACCACATCTGACCAAGATGGCTGCTTGGCTGATATTTGTTTATCTATGGCAGGCATTTCTGGATGAAACAGAAATACTGGTGGTTGTTCCATGTGTAGTGATTGTACACATGAATAACCTGCTCAGCAGGATGAAAGAGAAATATTGGTGGTTGTTTCATATATAATGATTGTTCACATGAATAACCTGCTTAGCATTGCTTCTGAACAGCAGGGCAGGAAAACGAATAGGCCATTGTCTTGAAACTACTACCTGAAATGCTTATCCATCCTGTCTCTTTGCAGATGATAACTGGTAGCCATTAATTAAACCATGGATTTCCACCATGAAAAGAATTGAATTTCAGAATTCTTAGTTGCCATGAACAATTGCCTTTTGTTTCCTGACGCAGTTAGCCTCTGGATTTCTTTGCAATCATTTTACCCCCCCCCCCCAATTCACTCTATCTCAGTTTAAATTGCAGTAACTATTGCTTATTCTTTAATAATAGAAAGATCTCTCTAGGAGCCTTTGATGAGGTAACATTAATAATGCATGTCAAGGGTTTTTTTTAAACACACACACACTGCAGTGCAAAAGCATGTTGAAGTTAATTGAATGCAAAACACACACACAATAAGATATGAAATATCACTAGAGGAAAGAGGATTCCATGCCAGGGTTATGAGAATGCTAAGGGAAGGGGAAATATAGGAGAATGAGTGAGCCAATTCTTGCAAAAACAAAATATTGAAGAAAAATTAAGCACAGTATGAAACTGCCTTTAGCTTTTTTTTTTTTTTTAAAGGCCTATCCACAGTTGTTACATTGTAGAAAAATGTTCCCCATTTCCATTAAGTGAGTCTCCTTTTGCACTAGGCATGGAGGCACCAGTTGTTTTCTGCTTACTGTTACCTCTGAAAAAATGCATTTAAATATGTACCGTATTTTTTGCTCTATAAGACTCACTTTTTCCCTCCTAAAAAGTAAGGGGAAATGTGTGTGCGTCTTATGGAGTGAATGCAGGCTGCGCAGCTATCCCAGAAGCCAGAACAGCAAGAGGGATCGCTGCTTCTGAGATTCAGGATATTTTTTTTCTTGTTTCCCTCCTCCAAAAACTAGGTGCGTCTTATGGTCTGGTGCGTCTTATAGAGCGAAAAATACGGTAATTAAATATACAGAGTAGAACCCACTGAGTGCAATATCGAAATCAACAGAACCAGTGTTAGCCATCCCTCTGACTGTAGCTGCATTGAGGCTTGTGAGATGCAAGTTCTGCCCCTTGCAAGAATCCCACAAACCAAAATATCAGAGAGGCCTTGGTTAATAAGGGGCACCCAGGAAAAAAAATATCTTTCTGAAACCCTGGAGAGCTGCTGTCAGCCACAGCAGGCAAGGCAGATCTCATCGGGCCGACATATAAAGCACCTTATGTCACGTTACTCCAGCATGCAGATGGAATCTGCTTCCCCTGAAATCTCCTGCCTTCAGAGAGCAAAGTCTGATCCCTCTCAAAACACGAGCGAGAGGGCAGCAAATTGAGGCCGGCTTTCACATGTGGCCTTCTGCATCCTTACAGACAGAAAGGGATTTCCAGTCAAACCTCGGATCCCTAATGCCTCCGTTTTGGAACGTTTCAGCTCCCAAATGCTGAAAACCCAGAAGTAAATGCTCCGGTTTTTGAAAGTTTTTCGGAAGCTGAATGTCTGACGTCTTGAGTGCAGGAAGGTCCTGCAACCAATTGGAAGCCACGCCTCAATTGTCAAACATTTCGGAAGCCAAACGGGCTTCTGGAACAGATTACATTCAGCAACCAAATTTTGACCGTATCTACATTAATTGGGTCCTCCCTCAAAGAGACCTGGCAACCAAACCCTGTGTTGTGGGTGGGTATGATTGGATAGCCACAACACCCAATTGGTAGGTCCCTTGAAGCACGGTTTAATCAGGCCAATGGGACACACGATAACAGATCAAGGGACCTATATATACCTATGCACGTGACCCAGAGCTTCCTCTTTCGGCGCGTGCATCGGAACACCTGCCACCTCTCCCTACATTTAGGGCTGAACACTTGACTTTGCTATGCCGTCATGTGTCGTCTGTCATTGGGACAGGGGCACAGCAGGAATTTTCCCCACTTGACTGATTGGCTGGTGCCATTTGGGTTTCACCTGCTGCATAGCAGATCATCACAACTTGTAAGGTTGCGGATAGGCTCTGGTTCAGGAGATAGGGATGGGGGAACGCTCTCGCCATCCCTATGTGAAGGGTATTCTGTTAAAGGAATCCAGGGACTCGATGGTTTGGTCAACCCTGTGAGGAGGTTGTGCCCGTGCCTGAGTCCAGGGGGACATCTGGGTGGTGGACATAGCCTGTTCCTGGCTTTCCACCTATCCGGATGTTCACCCTAGGCTGACCTATGCTGGTTCCCTGGGTCAGCGCTACCTGCAACGGTACAGGGAGCTAGTCGAACCAGAGTCTATGGAACCAGTCACTTTCTGTAATCAATAAAGTTGTGGCCTAAATTCTGCCAAAAACCAGAGCAAAATTTGAGTCTTGTCTGAATTTATTTAAGGGGGAGGTTTAAAAGTCTGAACACGCAGAAAGGTTCCCCTCCTGCAAGGAGCATTTCCGATTCCTCCAGCAGGTAGGAATGTTGTCTCAATTTTTTTAAATACCTCTTTAAAAGCCCTAATATATATCTTAAGGTAGGAGGAAGAACTGAAAGCTTTCCACAAGCATCACAATGTTTCTTTTGAAAGGAAAATCTTTGGTTACATGTTTTAAACAAGAATGGAGACACTTCTGAGTCTAGAGCATCATCACAAGCAAATGGATACCGAATGGGTAACAGATCTTTAGTAAATGTTTTCCGTTGACATTTATAGTCTGTAGGTTAAGTGGGTACAATCTATATTATAGCATGCTTGAGAGAACGCTTCTGGCACTGTAGGCATCAGGATTACCTTTGAAAGCTGCTTGAAAATGAACCTAAAAGCACGTTTTGCAAGTCTACCACACACTAATGTTTAATGCATTTGTTGTAGTGCTGGCTTTTGAGTCTTCTAGATTAGTTTAATAGGTTAATCAAACCTCTCGGCCTGCTTTGCATTTTATTTTATTTTTAAAAAGCATCCATTTCCTCAAGGAAAATCAGCAAATATTTATTCTGCTTCGATAATTGTGGAAATTCATGTGTAATTAGTTATATATTTAAAACAATCTTAGGAGTCCTGCATGCTGAATGCTTTTAGCTCAGTGCTTTGCTTCTTCTGGATAATACAGAAAAGGTCTGCAGGGTTCAGCTGATTCAATTTATTTAAGTACCTTTCATGTAGCTCCTTGAGAATGCTTTCCATATACAGTAAATTAAAAACCATCAGGCAGCTGTGATCTGTTGCAATGTCATAGAATATTCACAAACAGTCTGAGTGCTCAGGGAGTATGAATGTGTGCCAAAGTTATAGATGTAGAAGAAAAGTGGGGATCTGAACTTTTGGATGCCAACAATGGCCTTGTTTTGTTGCATTAATCCCAATGCTCTCTTCTTCGAAGCTAGCTCTTCATCATCCCAAGTTAAATTGTTTGGTTTTTTTTTTGGTTTTTTTTGTCACTACAGCTTCCTCAAAATGAATTAGTGTGGATGCTGAAGAATTTCAATATTAATAAAAAAATTGTAAAAATTTCGATGAAATTGATGCTGTTTTCACTGAAGGTCTGGTGCAAAAGTCAATTCAGCAAATATGATCAGTATTTGCTCATGACATTGTGGGGTTTGTTCCTTTTTTGAAGCCCCCATGCAATACTTAATTAATGACTTTTTAACATTGATATTTCCTTCACAGTGAAATTAATCGCGTGGAAATAATGACATCATTGATTGTGTCAAAGTTACCATTCAGATAAATTATGTAAATAATTACATAAATTGTGTTGAATAGCAGACAGCGAGATGAATAACCTAGTATTTGGCAGAAACCAAACTGCAGCAGAATGGAAACAACTCAATATTTAGCTTACCCACACAGTCAACAACATAGCAACATAAATGCCAACTGAGTCCTATTCCACAATGAAACAATTTCTGTGATTTTGGCCCTCTACTTAATAATTACTGGGATGTGGTGGGAAACAGGGCTGGATAAGCAGAGATTTACACCTATTCCAAACCCTTTTCAGTTCTGTCACATGACCTAGCAACCCAGCAGAACTTAACTGGCAAGAAGAATGCTGTATGTCACAGTCTTCCTGAGTGGCATTTGGAATAGGAGTAACTTATGTCAACTTTTAATAGTTGCTTAGTAAGTTATGGGGTTCTTCCCCTTCCAGTAGGTTATTCAGCTGTGGGGGAGCCATTCGTCGTGCAACCACATCCACCTTCTCTCTTTGTGAAAAAAGAAAAAAAGAACAGGTTATCCTTGCTTTCTTCCTTGCACTAATTATTTTGTCCTACAAAATCCCAGGTTTAATGATCTGTAGAAATCTGATGGGAAACATAATTGCTAACCACTCTCAAGTATTTCTCATGCTCTCAAGCAAGAAGTACAAGAAAAGGCATGGCCATCCCTCTGTTATTCCTTGAGGTGCAGTATTCAAGAAGTCATAAACCAGGCAATTATATTGAAATTAGTATAAGAGGTGATGAAGAAGCGGATTTGGAATTCTTATGAAGAAAGTTCCTCGTAAGGTTACCAAGACTTTTAGTCATGTCTGATGCGGGGGGGGGGGACCTTTGTGGGGGACCTTTTCCAGCATTTCTTCCTGGGACACATCCTGGGGACCACATGCAGTTGCTGTGTGGGGTCAGAGGCAAAAGTGGGATGGAAGAATGAAAGCACCTTTCTACAATGGGCTAGTTTCTACCCACCCACACCCCTTGATCCTCTATTCAAGCAAGCAAAAGGCATTATCAGAGCTTAAGGATTTATTTCAGACACTTAAAGAAGGCGCAGAGCAAGGCCAGTGAGGCACGTGGTCTGGGGAAAGTAGGGTGGCTCAGGGTGGCCATCTTGGTGGGGCCGAGGATCCCAAAACAAATTCAAGGAGGGTGGTGGCCCCCCTCAATATTCCACAGTCTATGGTTAGGCCTTCCTGTGGCTGTAGTGGGTCCTGCTAGATCTACCTGCAGAAGTGGCTGGCCCCGCCAGACCTTCCCACAGCTAAAGGAAGGCTGCACCAGCCTGTGGGGTGTTGGAAGATGCTGTGGGGACTGGTGTGCCTTGCACAAGATTGCATTGGCCTGTGCCATGTCTCCCAACACTGCAGGGACTGACATGGCCTGGTGGAAGGCTGCACCAGCCTGCATAATGTCAGGAGATGTGCATGACGTTACACGTCACATATGTGGGCCAGACACCTTCAATCTGAGGGGCAACTCGGCGTCTGTGGGCTGGTTTGTTGTGGGAAGAATGCCGAGGCAACATACTAGCTAGGATGGAAGAAAACTCACCCAAGGCACTTTTGCTAGTTCAGTGAGATTTCCCTCTCCCAACTCATTGAACAGCCAATTCCTGTGCTATATGTGTTTCTTTTGAACTCCTTTGTCTCAATAACAGCTTGCCACATGTCACGAGGGCCGGACAAATCAACAGAGTATGTTTAAATATTGGATAGCCTTGGTAATTATTCTAGGTGAACCTCAACCTCAGATCTTATCACTGGGCCCCTCTGCCATTCTTATTTGCTTGGACCAGAACATACAATGCATTTGTCCTTCAGCGGTGTTGGTTTCTCTGTGAGCAGCCGACATCCTATCCTGCAGTGAGATGGATCCTTTGTTATCAAACATGCATGGTAAGAAAACAAGCCTCCTGTTTAGCTTTGCTCATCTTTCTTTGAAGGGAACACCATCAGACACGATTAAAGGACCTAGCGGCTAAGCCGCCATATGGAGTTCTGTGACAAACATCAGCAAGGCTTTCTGCATTTTGGCCACCTTACAATTGTATCAAAGATAAAGGCTGAGTGATGGGCCATTACATTTGCAAAGAACAAAGCACTGATAAAGCAGAGGTGTCCTGCATTGTCCATATGGTGAAAAGGGCAAGACAAAACAGCAAATATGAGCCAAGTATATACAGTGGTGCCCCGCAAGACGGAAAACCCACTAGATGAAAGGGTTTTCCGTTTTGGAGGCGCTTCGCAAAACGAATTTCCCTATGGGCTTGCTTCGCAAGATGAAAATGTCTTGCGAGTTCCTGTGGGGTTTTCCCCCTTCCCCCCCCTTTTCCTAAGCCCTAAGCCGCTTATCAGCTGATCCACTGATAAGCCGCTTATCAGCTGATCCGCTAAAAGCCGCTAAACAGCTAATAGCGCTAATCCGCTAAGCTGTCAATGGGCTTGCTTCGCAAGACGAAAAAACCGCTATACGAAGAGCCTCATGGAACGGATTAATTTCGTCTTGCGAGGCACCACTGTACAACTTCATATTGTCCCCTTGTACCAATTTTATTGAGAAATTAATGGCTCATCAATACCATTGATATTTCTGGTAGGTGGGTGGGAACTAACAGTGCTAAGAAGTATTTTTCTTTCCACATAGCTTAAGAAGTACATTACAAGCATGAACAACTACAGTAAATGCTTTGGGCTCCAAAAAAAAAAAAAAAAAAAAAGAGTAATGTTTCAGTGTTGCAATTATCCTGTTTTGAAAACCGACTGAGCACGAAGTTACAGTCACTGTCAAAATAGATAATTATAAATATGAGACGGGGAGCCAGGAAATCTGGTTCGTATTGCCACTTCTTCTACAGATTGGTCACATGAGAAGAAAATTGTCATCCCATCTTGGATCGTGCTTGGACATAGCAATAGAGACTCCAAGTTAAGCAACTAAGAATGAAAGGATAAAACCCGAGTGATGCTTGTTTTTAGGAGAGATTTTTAAGTCTATTCATTTGCTTATAGGAGTGGTGAGGACCTTGTGGCCTTCCATCAGCATCAGCCCCAACTAGCATGGTCAATGGACAGGGATGATCTGAGCTGTAGTTCAGCCACATCTGGAAGGCTATAAGTTCTCCATCCCTCATCTAGAGTATTTTATTGTGAACTGCCCTGGGAGCTATTTAGCTGAAGGGAGTTTTTTACACACACACACACACACACACACACACACTTATTTACTTATTTATTGCAGTTGTAGTCCATCCTTCTTCCAAGGAGCTCAGGAAAGCAAACATGCTCCCTCTACCATTATGTCCATACATCAACCACCTGGGATGTAGGTTAGACTGAGAGAGTGAATTACTGGCCTACAGTCATCCATGTGTGTTTCATGGCTGGATGGGGACAGTGTTAGCATTTACTGTATTTTTTGCTCTATAAGACTCAATTTTCCCTCCTAAAAATTAAGGGGGAATGTGTGTGTGACTTATGGAGCGAATGCAGGCTGCGCAGCTATCCCAGAAGCCAGAACAGCAAGAGGGATTGCTGCTTTCACTGCATAGTGATCCCTCTTGCTGTTCTGGCTTCTGAGATTCAGAATTTTTTTTTTCTTGTTTTCCTCCTCCAAAAACTAGGTGCGTCTTGTGGTCTGGTGCGTCTTATAGAGCGAAAAATAAGGCAGTTATTTGCTGCATATAAAGATCTATTACCTCTATGTCAGAAAAATAATTTCGCCCAAAGTATTTTCAAATGAATTTATGAGTAAGAGAGACATATTATCCTATCGCCAGAAAGTTCTGTAATCTTACTGTAATTCTTTGGGCTGTTCTCCCAAAATTGTTTCGTGGGTTTTTTTCTCCTCCCTGACAAGGAAGCTCCTAATTTGCCTTGAGTTTTGCTCTGGATAAAACCTGACGACAGCACGGGGATGTGTGTATGAAACCCCCTGAGTAATTTATCCAGACTCCTTGTTAATTCTTTTATCTTTCCTTGAAAAGTCTGTGTGTTGAAAGTTGCTTTAGGAAAGGTGTCTGTGAGATTTCTGCTGATATGGCCTAGATCGCAATTCTGTGTCTGCTTGTGGGGCATCCTGTGAATGGAGTTTATGTTTATGTTACACTCTCACTGATGGGAGGGGGACACACAACTTTCACCTTTTCTCCTAATAAGGCTGCTCCACTTCCAGGTTGGGCGGTGTTGCGGTCAGGCCACTTGGCCTCCGCACACAGCCGGGGCGGGGCTAAGCCCCCATGTCATCAGGGAGTCCCTGGCCACATCATGGCCCCGACCAGGCAATCCAGTTGGCCGGGGGCGTGGCTTACCCCTTTTTAAACAGCTGCATGGCTGGGGGCGGGGAGAGAATCTCTTTTATTGTTCTGGCTTCCGTGGATCTCCCGCTCTCTTTTTCATGCATTTGCCATATTGCCTTGCTATGGACCTCATCGTTGTGGGGCCTGGTAGGAATTTTTCCACTTGGCAAACTGGCACTGGCCATTTGGTTTTCACCTACCTCGTTGCTATCGTCACAACTTTTGTAAGGTTTGGTGGTTAGGCATTGGTAAAACCTGGTTTGGCCGAGGGGAGGTGTGGCCATCACCTGCCTCTCCATGTTAAAGGCTATTCTGTTAAAGGAATCCGGGGGTCGTGGTTCCTGTCCGAAGCCCAGGTGGTGGCTAGGGCCATGGCACGACCTTCCAGTGACCCTGGAGGAGGTCCGACTTGATGTATATCAGCAGGGCTCCCCCTAAAGGTGATTAACCCTTGTGAGACTTCCTGCAGGCAGGCAGGAGTCAGATATAGTCGGTTCAATTCCAATGCCTAAGCCAATACCGCTCACATTCTGTAACCAATAAAGTTGTGACCTAAATTTTGCCCATTAACCTAATATTTGGTGTCCACGTGTGATTATTCAACATGAGGGGGAGGCCTCGGGGTCTTGACACGCAAGAAAGCTTATGCCATGCCTCTTTAAAATGGGATGGAAAAGAACTTACGCATAACTTGTCATCATCTACTTATTGGTTATTGCGTCTTTCTTTATTAAACAAAACAAAGCAAAAAAAACCCTGACTGGTGAGAAATGCTTTATTAGTTGGAACTTATCTGCAGTTTATTTTGAGATGTTCGCTTTGTGAGATATATTCACAATCCTCATTTTGTGAGGAATGACAGCTTTGTGAATGCCAGAAATGCCTTGCCAAAAAAGAAGAAGTATTGATTGCTTTATTTTTAGATAGAGGACAAAAGTGAGTTTAAGGAGAGTTTCAGAGACCATATTATAGTCACAGAGTTGTTTTACATGAATGCTGGTTTTGCAAACTCCCCTTCAGGTGTGTGTGTAGGTTATGTGTCACAAAACATGCTTGTTCTCATGCTACATCAAGGCAAAGTTGCTGTCTGGAATACCTCTGAATAGTGTCAATAGTCCACTCATCCAGGGGTGGTGAAACTGCGGTCCTCCAGGTACTACTGATCATGTTTTCTGGGGCTGATGGGAGATCAACAACATCAGGAGGACCAGTGCCACCTGGTGCTGAAACCTACTTTAGTTTTTTATTATTATTATTTAGTCCCCAATAGACTGTCGTACTGAACCAGGTTTGACTTAGTGGGCTACAATTTGTGCTGGCTTGCACATTACAAAATAGGGGACAATTCATCAAAAGTCACAACCAGTTCCCATTGAAAGCTATGGTGACTAACTTAGGCACCATGCAAATCTATAAACCAGCCTTCCAAAAACTGGTGCCTTCCTGGATGACAGTCCCAGCCATCATGGGCATGTTGCAGATATTAATATTGCACAGTTTGAAGAAGAAGAAGAAGAAGAAGAAGAAGAAGAAGAAGAAGAAGAAGAGGAGGAGGAGGAGGAGGAGGAGGAGGAGTTTGGATTTGATATCCTGCTTTATCACTATCTGAAGGAGTCTTAAAGCAGCTAACATTCTCCTTTCCTTTTTTTTTTTTTTTTTTTTTTTTTTCAAAAAAAAAAAAGCTTTATTAAATTCAGTTATATATACAATGTATTCGAAGTTTATCCTTTCTTGTACAGTTTGAACTTCCTTCAGCGGTATTGACATTCATTCGCATTTGAATCTTCATATCACATTTCCTCTTTTATATTGCCATTTGTACCTCCTTTAAATATTATTTGAGCTTAAACAATACTTGTTGGTCTTTCACACAGCCTCTTTAAACCCCACTAACGTTGTGTTTACTAAACATTTATTTTCCAGGTATCTTACAAATTTTCCCCAATCTTCAATAAACGTCTGATCTTTTAAATATCTTATTTTCCCAGTTAATTTATCTAACTCGGCATATTCTGTTAGTTTTGTTCTCCAATCTGCCACCGTTGGGATTTCTTCCTGTTTCCATCTCTGAGCTATCACAATTCTAGCTGCCGTAACCGCATATTGGAAGAGTTTATGATCCTTTTTCCTAATGTCCTTTCCAATGATACAAAGTAGGAAGGCCTCTGGTTTTTTCACAAAGGTGTAGCCTAACATCTTTTTTAATTCATTATATATTTCTTCCCAGAAATTTTTAACCTTTTTACACTCCCACCATTGATGGTAGAATGTCCCCTCCTTTTGTTTGCATTTCCAGCATTTGTTATCTACTTTAAACATCTTACCCAGTTTCACGGGAGTAATGTACCACCTGTATTGCATCTTCATCACATTTTCCTTAAGTAACATACAAGCCGTGAATTTTATATTAACTTTCCAGAGTCTTTCCCAGTCTTCCATTAGTATATTGCGCCCAAGATCTCTTGCCCATTCCACCATCACTGATTTCACCTCCTCGTCCTTCGTATGCCACTCTAGTAGTATTTTATACATTCTGGAAAGATTCTTAACTTCACTGCTTACTATCTCCTTTTGAAATGTAGATTCTTTTTCCTCATATCCCCTTTCTTTCATCTCCAACTTAAAGAGTTCGTTTATCTGAAAGTAGTGAAGCCAACCCTGAGTAAATGATTTTATCTGATCGTAAGGTTTTACTTTCCACTTTCCCCCTTCCTTTATAACCATATCTTCAAGCTTCCCCCACTTTTCTTCCATATTGACTTTTTTAACACTCATTAACTCTTGTAGGGAGAGCCAGTGTGGTGTTTTTGGCTCCAATATGTTTTTATATCTGTCCCAGACCTCTATTAGTGGACCCTTAAAAATATGACTGGTAAACCCCTTATGAACCCTCTTTTTGTCCTTCCACAGGTACGCATGCCACCCGAATTTGTTGTTATAGCCTTCCAAATCTAACAACCCTCCATTTTCCAGCCTCACCCAGTCTTTTATCCAACAAAGGCATGTCGCTTCGTAGTAAAGTCTCATGTCTGGGAGGGCGAAGCCCCCTCTTTCTTTAGCGTCCGTTAACAACTTATATTTAATTCTGGGCTTCCTCCCTTCCCAGACATATCTTGAGATAGTTCTTTGCCAATCTTTAAAAATCTTTGTTCCCTTTAAAATGGGGATTGTTTGAAATAGAAACAGCAGTTTAGGTAACAGCATCATCTTCACCATGGATATTCTACCCCAAAACGATAATTTCAGTCTGGCCCAAATCTCTAAATCTTTTTTGATTTTGTTCCAAACCGGAACGTAATTATTTTGATATAAGTCAATATTTTTGTTGGTAATCCATATCCCTAAGTATTTTATCTTTTTGACAACTTCGATTCCGGTTGATTGTTGTATTATTATAGCCTTATCCTGATCCATGTTTTTTACAATCATTTTTGTCTTATTCTTGTTCAATTTAAAGCCTGCAAGTTTACCGAATTCCTCTGTCTCGACCAGAAAAGCTTTTATACTCTCTAAAGGTTCTTCCACCGTGATAACCACATCATCCGCATACGCTTTGATTTTATATTCATTTGCACCTAATGTTACCCCCTTAATTTTTTTACTTTCTCTTATTACATTTAGTAGTACTTCCAGAACTGTTATAAAGAGTAGCGGAGAAAGTGGACAGCCCTGACGGGTTCCTTTACTAATTTTTATGTCTTCCGTAATGACTCCATTAACTATTAATTTCGCCTTCTGCTCTGTGTAGATTGCCCCTATACCATTTAAGAATTCTCGGCCCATATCCATACTTTCTAAATTTTTAAGCATAAAATCCCAGTTTACATTATCGAAGGCTTTCTCCGCGTCTATGAATATTAAACTCGCAGGTTTGTCACACCTATCAGATAAGAATTCAATAAGATTGATTATGTTTCTAGTGTTGTTTCTTATTGACCTTCCCGGGAGGAAGCCTGACTGATCTTCGTGTATCATCCTTATTAATATCTTTTTAAGTCTTTTGGCTAGAATTCCGGCGAAGATCTTATAATCTATGTTCAGTAGGGAAATGGGTCTATAATTCTTGACTGAGGTCAAATCCGTATCTTGTTTGGGAATAATTGTAATGAGGGCCTCTTTCCACGACCCGGGCATTTCTCTTTCTTTTAAGATGTTATTCATTACTTCCATCAGTGGCGTAGTCAAGATATCTTTCATTTCTTTATAATAACTCGATGTAAACCCGTCCGGGCCTGGAGCTTTCCCTCTTTTCAGGTCCTTGATCACTTCTTCTATTTCTAATCTAGATATTGGGGCATTTAGGTGTTCTTTTTCCTCTGTCGATATTTTCTTTACCATCTTTTCGTTTAAATATCTTTCTATCTTTTTCCTATTATTCTTTTCCTTATGACTGTACAGATGTTCAAAGAAGTCTGAAAAGCCTTTTCTGATTTCTTTCGGATTGGTTGTTTCTTCTCCATTTACTACTATTTTGTTAATTGTGTTTTGTTCTTTTCTTTTTTTGACTTGCCACGCTAGCCATTTACCTGACTTGTTGGCAAATTCAAAGCTCTTCTGTCTTAGCCTTCTGATGTTCCATTCAATCTCCTTATTTATTATAATTGCGACTTGTGTTTGCAGGTATTTTATCTCTTGTTTTACCCTTTCATTATTCGGCTTTTGGATTAATTTCTGCTCGTTCTCTGTAATCTGTCTCATGATCTCATTTAATCTCTTTTCCTTATTCTTTTTTTTCCAGACATTTTGTTGGATAAGTAGGCCCCTCATTACCGCCTTACTGGCGTCCCAGACCATGCTTGTTTTAACCCCTTTACCCATATTGTCTATGAAGTACTCCTCTAATTTTTTCCTAATTCTTACGACAAAATTTTGATCATCCCATAGACTGTCATCTAATCTCCACCTAAAAGTACGTTCATCTAATCCTTTCATTTCCATTTCGATTCGATTATGATCTGAGATAACTTTAGCCTGGATTTCTATCGTTTTAATTCTTGGTGATAATTCATTCGATACCCAGATTTGATCTATTCTTGAGAATGATTGGTTCGGTTCTGAGTGGTATGTAAATTGTTTCTCTAGAGGATGCTTCAGTCTCCAGATATCGATAAGATTGCAGTTTTTGGTCATTGTGAAAAAAGTCTTGGGTAATTTACCTTCTCTATTCTTTGATTTTCTTAATCTGTCCATATCAATTGAGACGACATCGTTTAGGTCTCCCATTAGGATAATTTTCTGGTCTATATAGTCAAATAGCTTCCCTTCCAGGGAACTAAAGAATTCTGTTTTGTTACCATTAGGGGCATATATCCCTACTAGAATCAGTATTTCTCCCTGCCAGTTTATTCGCACTGCAATTGATCTCCCCTCTTCATCTTTAAATAGTTGTTGTGCCTCAATTCCATTTTTAATGTAAAGTACCACGCCTCTTTTTTTCTTTTTATCCGAGGAAATGAATTCATTCCCTAGTCTCTTATTAATCAGCATTTTCCTGTGTTTCTTTGCAATATGTGTTTCCTGCAAACATATTACGTCTAAGTTCTTTTTCTTTAAAATGCGTTCAATTCCATTCCGTTTTTTCTTATCATTCATCCCGTTTACGTTCCAACTACAGAGTTTTAATGACATTTTTATTTAATTTAAGTTTTTTTTTTTTTTTTTTTTTTAACTTAAGGGTTTCCTAGTTCTTCTTCTTCTTCGTCTTCTTCCTCTTCCTCTTCTTCCTGTTTTCTTTCCCTTCGTTTCTCTTCTTCACCCGGCAGTAAATCCGCTCTCAGATTTTCTCCTCCTTCGGCACCTTTCAGTTCCTCCTCCCCTTGTTGAAGTTCTTTGTATCTCCTTGTAAATTTTCCTATTTCCTCGGGATTTGTCAGTTTTCTTTTAATTCCTTTATAGAAGAATGAGACACCCTCCGGAAATTCCCAACGAAAATCGATTCTGTTTTTCTTTAACAACTGCACCAGTGGTTTATATGTCTCTCTCCGTTTCAAAAGTCTGATCGGTATATCTTTAAATATAATTATATAATTTCCATCTATATACAGTCTCTTCTCTCTATTCCTTTGCAAGATCAGGTTCCTCATCTCCTTATCTTTGAATGTAACTAAACAATCACCTGGTTGTTTCTTAACTCTAGTTGCTTTAGATTTCAATCTGTATACATTTTGTATTGTTCCTGCTATCTCCTCCTCTGGTAGCCCCATCCATTGTGTTAGTTCTTTTATTATTTTTTCTCTTATATTTTCGTTTTGTAATTCTGGGATCTGTCTCATTCTTAGGTTCACTTCTCTTTGTTTTAGTTCATTCATCGCTATCGAGTCTTTTAGCTCTTCTTGTGTTTTGCGGAGCTCTACTATCTCATCTTTCATTTTTTCTTCTTCCCGTTTCATTTCCTTCAATTCATACTTTGTCTTTTTAAACCCCTCATCCACTCTTTTTGACACCTCCTTAATCTGTCCTTTTAGCTCACTTACTGTCTCTTCAATCTTTTTGTCCATTTTCCCTATTTTATTATCTACTTGCTCTAGTTTCGTTTCTAAGTTCTTCTCACTTTGCTTTATTTCTGCAAACATCCTTAGTATTTCTGTTCTGAACTCTGTTTCCTGTTTTGAAGATTTCCTTTCTATTGGAGTACTTCCCTCCGCCCCTTTTTTCTGGTTATATGACATTTTCAATATTCTTTATATAAGTTTTCTTTATACACCACAGTCTCGTACCTGTCTGTCCTTTCTATCTCTCTTTTATAGTTCTTTCTTTGTTTTATGCTTCTTTCTCACTCAGCAGTGTTCTCCGGGGCCCTGACCACAATTCGATTAATCTATTCAAAGCTATAAAACAATGTATGCAGATTTAGTAGTAACAATATACATAGAAACTCGAGTAAACAGGTACCCAATACCTATAACTAAGATAGAGTCATTGAACACAAAACATCAATTCCTGGATACCGATAGATACACCAATTCCTAACTGTCAGTAGAGAGACTTTTCGTCACTTCATCCGCAATTCCTCTCCACAAAATAACTTCGTTATTATCTCTTCCCCCCCCAAACCTCGGAAGTGGAAGTTTACCCTTTGATTGTCCAGAGCACTAGTTTATAATGTTCCTTCCTTCGGATTGTTTGTGCGGTTTAAGCTATGTCAGACCGATAATCAACATCCAGAAATCAAATTTTTAATACCTTAGTCTCTTCGGTCTGAATGCAGTGATCACAATAAGTGGTAAAAGTTCCACAACCGCCAGGGGGCGCCACTGAGGTTTCCTAAAGTCCAAAGCCCGGATGATGTCCGTAGCCCGCAGAGTTATACAGGGGGGTCGCGGTAATTTCCTTTGAAGTTGGGGTCGTATAAATCGTTGTAGATAGCTGGGGCACACCTAAATAGGTGGCTGTCTGGTCCGTTTGTTTTCTGCTTTCTCAAGCTGATTTATCTAAAGTAGGCGCTCAGAGCGTAGCTACCGACGGGGACCAAAAACAATGTCACTTTAAACCACTTTAATAAGCCGCCAGTGTCCTTCTCTTTTGATACTTTTTAGCTACTTTAACACTATAATTTAAAGCGGCTAAAGCACTAGGTCGCTTTCTTTCTGATAGCTGGGCGGCGCTTCTCCTTTTCTCCCCTCTCGAAGATGGCGTCCGAGCTTTTCTCGCTGTCTTACTCTTCCGGGAAATCTTAACAACAGTTCTATCTTTACTTCAATTAAACAAACCCCCGCTGACTGGTTTTCCAGTCATTCACAGTTATTCCTGCTCCTCGTAACGTTCCCCCTTTAGGGGGGTTCTTTCTAATTTGTCTATTTATAACTCAGAGGAGACAGTAACAGTATCCGTTGGTGGTAACTTACTTTCTCTTTAGGCTCTGCTCGTAACTCTGTGCCTTTTCCAATGAAGTCAAAAACGCCGCTGAACTCAAACTTTCTCTCTTAGGACTCGGAAACTTCCTTGTTGTTAATTATTTATTGTGTCCACTCATAAATGAGTCCGAGGTTCTTCAATTTGAGAACGGAGCGCTATACCCAACAGGTTCGGGGCTTTGCTAAATCGCCTGGGAACGCCGCTGTAATGGTCGCCCGACTGCCTACCGCCCGCACCGTCGTTCTCTTCGCCTCGTTGAGGCTACCTGACGACGCCGCGAACCGTTGCTTGGCACTGCCGGGTTCCTGGACCTCTGGACACCCACCAGAGGGTTAAAGGGGGGGCTTTTGCGCCCTTAAACCCCCCAAAATCTGGCGAAAAAGCTTGGGCTTCCTCCGCAGGAGAAACCCTCGCCTGTACCTGGTTCCGCGCTCCGCCGGAAGTCAACATTCTCCTTTCCTTTCCTCCCCCACAACACTCTGTGAGGTGAGTGGAGTTGAGAAACTTCAAAGAAGTGTGACTAGCCCAAGGTCACCCAGCAGCTGCATGTGGAGGAGCGGAGACGCGAACCCGGTTCCCCAGATTACGAGTCTACCGCTCTTAACCACTACACCACACTGGCTCTCTTGAAGTGACAGGAAGCATAGGAACTGACTGCTTTTGGAAGAAATCATTGTCCAGGCCCATTAAAATATTATTCAAACAATTACTGGCAGAACTCTTTAAAATGAAACAGAAGCATTAAAGATACACCCAAAATATCCATACAAGGTCTTGTGCTGTCCAGCACAGGCTCAGCTTCTTAGAAAATATGAAAGTATCCAAACAGACCTAGAAGCAAAGGTCTGTCTCTCCCCATAGCCTGCTTTCCAGCCTCCATTGGCATTAGGCTGTTGACTCTCCCTTCAGGAGAGCTTCATTTACATCATCACTCCATAGAGTTTGGGAGACAAAAGTCTAAAGGCAACTCCCTTTCAAAATGGAGATTTGCAACTCAATACCTTCACCACATGATCAAAGGTTCACTCTCAGCACAGAGAAGAAAACAATCAACAGTTAGAACCCATTAAGGAGATTAGAGTCATTTAGAAAACAACATTGGAAAAACCCCAACAACATTGGAAAATCCCCAATTTAGCTATTTTTCCATTTTTAACCTTCATTAATATACAGGTATTTTCATTTCAGAGTCAATTAGATCAATTATATGTTAAAGGATGATGGGGACTGTAGTCCAAAATGCCAGACAGGCAATAGTTTGGGTGATGTTGTTATGCACACTTACTTGGGAGTATGTCCCTGAACTCAATGGGACTTGCGTAGCCTAACATAAGATGATGCTGTTGAATCCCTTTCATTTCAATGAGACCTAGTTGTGAGCAGGATTTTATTTTTTTTCTGGACTGTAATTATTGCAATCTCACAAACTTTTGAAGACTTAATCTTTAAAGCAGAATGTTTCTTTCTATTTCTGTACACCAAAGAGTTTCACTAGATGGCAGTCTGGCTTAAATATCCTACGATACGATCTCCTGTATTTTACTAAGTCTCCTTAATTTTGGCCATTCCTTTTAATATTGCCAGTTCACTGCGTCTGTTGCCATAAAGTGAGGTGCAGAAATGGCATACACTTTATTATTTTTACCACTTTTACATACACTGTGTATATGTACCCATAATTGTCTCCAATGATGAGAAGATTAAATAGAGAATCCCAGAAGCTGTCATCCTAACATGATTGTTGCTGCTACTTAATGGGCCATGCAAATGCATCTAATTTGTCATTGCTCACATTTTGCTCTAATTGTCCTATAATATTTCTGCTTTAGTGGCTCATTGAGAGATAATTCATAAAGTCCATAAAATGCTGTTCTTAAAAATAAAAAAGTGATGGAATTATTGATTTACCCTAAGAGTGCGTAAAAGGTGATCTGATGTGCTATAAAAACGTTGTGGCACTCAAATTCAAATTAAATTTCTGACGTAAGCTCCGGCATATAAAAACAAGCAAAGTTGTTCAGCATTTGGCAGGCAGAATTCAGTGGGAAACTTCTAGAGTCTCTCAGAAAGGGAGGTAGAAAAGGGATTCCGGTAAAGTTGTTTGAATGACAAGTGAATTACATTGGTATCTCCCATGTCTCTATTCAGAAGTACTGTATTATTCAAAAATAAGTCTCATTTTGAGGTTGTTCAGAAGTAGGTTCCATATTTAGTCTGCGGACACGAACACCAGCCTTCTCCAACCTGAATACCTTCACATATTTTGGACGACAGGTTCTATCATACATTTGTTCCCCATTTTTTAAAACGGGAAAAACTCATATCACTCTTCAACAATATTCCCCTTTGTAAATTGTTGCTCTGCACTCTATCATTAAGTCACAATGATTCCCAACTGCTGTCCAGTTTTTAAAGGGGAGAGAGAGATTGCAAGAGAGGCACTAGATCACGGAATCACAAAACATGCCTAAACACAAGAGGAATCACAGATTGAACAACAGCTGCTTATTTCCAAAGTGTAATTATGTGCAATTTGCTCTCCCTAACCACAAAACCCACGATGTGGGTTAGAGGCTGCTTTCGTGCAGACTGGTGGCAGAGTTCCCAAATGTCTTGGCGATGATATAAGGGAACAAATAATCTCAAGAGTTATCTGTACTGACAGGGCTTTTTCATAGGCTTTTGAGCTACGAAGGTCTTTAATGTGGAATTAAATACTGCAATGTACAGAAGGGAAAATCCACCAGATTCGGCACAGAGTACACACAGAAAGAGAAAAGGCGAGGCATGATAGCAGATGTTTAAATATATGTATTAAAATGAACTATAGTATGTCATGGTTCAAACGTGCCAGTATTAGCACCACCAATCTGCTTTGCTAATACCTGCAGTTCCAGTGCTTATCCTCACACAAACCCATCTGAACTCTGCAATCATCATCTGAGGCCCCTTATCAATGTACCCACTTTTATCTATTTTTAGGCGAATATTTTCCTCTTTGGCCAGGGTTTTGGGCCTGAAGTTGCAGGATTTCCGGCCTCTTTTGATGGCACGGGATCTGTAAGAGCCAACTTTGTATCTGTATAGATGTGGTTTTCGACTTTTATCGGTTGCGCTTATTTTAAATTGACTGTAATGTAAGTTGCTTTGGGTCTCTTTTGCGAGGAAAACAGCTAACAAATCAAACTAATCGTCATCACCATCTGGGGTCCAGATGAAGCCCATTAGACTCTGGTGCGCAATGATGACATCATAGCTCAGGGGCGTAACCTAGAGTTCTAAATCTCTGCTGTGGTCTTCTCCACTTTGAGGGTGGAGTAGGTAATAAAGAAATGAGGCACAGAAATATGCACGGGTTAAATCTAACTGGACTGTCTTGGGCGAGCCTCTCTGCTGGGAGTCGTAGCCTGAGCCACACCTTGAAGGTGAATAGAGAGGTTTCCCTGTCAATGCCCTCACTGCTATGTCATATAGTTCTAGGTTGGTGAAACCAGAGTGCCTTAAATACATTTCATATCCATCCAGCCAGCAAAATAACAGAGCCCTAGTTGCTGGCTTCTAGACATGCCCATTACCCTCCAAAGAGACCTATGGATCTCACTGAATCAACACACCTCGATTCCATCCTTGCAGCTGTCTGACACAGGAGAATGAACTTCTGTATATTCTTCCCCCCACCTGCTGAGAATAAAACCCCACAGCCCCTCTGCATATTTGTCAGAAAAAATAACATTAAATGAAAGAGCTTATGATGATATATGCATTACTCTCTGGTTCATACTCCGAATATGTTGCCATGTGTTCTGGACAAATCCCTGTTCGCCACTGGTTGACTCCATATGCAGGATTAATAACTATTCCATATTAGCTTCATTACTTTCACCCTCCCCACTTTTTTTTCCATTCTGACAGGCCGTAGAGGGTATTTTTTGTCAATCTTCCTTGGCAGCGAGCGGT
Source organism: Podarcis erhardii (assembly GCF_964252035.2). Taxonomy (NCBI): domain Eukaryota; kingdom Metazoa; phylum Chordata; class Lepidosauria; order Squamata; family Lacertidae; genus Podarcis; species Podarcis erhardii. The sequence continues at coordinate 90,233,009 of NC_138508.1, forward strand.
TAGAATGACAGGTGTAACTTTAATGGGCAAGACTCCTCTAGCAAACCATGTCGTTTTGACAAAAATAGAAATACACTTGAACATTTTGAGTATAATTACCTACAGCAAGAAGCAGAAACACCCTGGTTAGTCAAGCTTGCATTAAAAAAAGAGCACTTTAATAAATTTGAGGACCTGGCTTAGGATCCTAGTACATGCGGGACCTGCAAAAAAGAAAAAAAGAAAAATATTGCGGTATGGAATGTTCCTTTACATGATTCCTTTTCCAGCCTGCCAACATTTCACACACACAGCCTACCAACCAGAAGAGCATGCTCATTCCTTGGTGAACTGCTTTGGGGGGGGGGTGGGGGGGTGGGGGGGTCCCACCCTCCAATATATGCCTGTTGTCTTTCTCCATGGAGTTTTCTTGGCAGGGATACTGGAGTGGCTTGCCGGTTCCTGCTCCAGGTGGATCACACTATGATCTGTCCATTTGGGTGGCCCTGCATGGCATAGCTCATAGCTTCTCTGAGTTGTTTAAGCCCCATCGCCATGACAAGGCAGTGATCCATGAAGGATCTCAAAAAAAACTAAGATCATGGCCATTGGTCCCATCACCTCCTGGCAAATAGAAGGGGGAGAAATGGAGGCAGTGAGAGATTTTACTTTCTTGGGTTCCATGATCACTGCCGATGGTGACAGCAGTCATGAAATTAAAAGACACCTGCTTCTTGGGAGAAAAGCAATGACAAACCTAGACAGCATCTTAAAAAGCAGAGACATCACCTTGCCGACAAAGGTCAGTATAGTTAAAGCTATGGTTTTCCCAGTAGTGATGTATGGAAGTGAGAGCTGGACCATAAAGAAGGCTGATCGCCAAAGAATTGATGCTTTTGAATTATGGTGCTGGAGGAGACATCTGAGGGTCCCATGGACTGCAAGAAGACCAAACCTATCCATTCTTAAGGAAATCAGCCCTGAGTGCTCACTGGAAGGACAGATCCTGAAGCTGAGGCTCCAATACTTTGGCCCCCTCATGAGAAGAGAAGAGAAGACTCCCTGGAAAAGACCTTGATGTTGAGGGCACAGATTGAGGGCACAAGGAAAAGGGGACGACAGAGGACAAGATGGTTGGACAGTGTTCTTGAAGCTACCAGCATGAGTTTGACCAAACTGCGGGAGGAAGTGGAAGATAGGAGTGCCTGGCGTGCTCTGGTCCATGGGGTCACGAAGAGTTGGACATGAATAAACAACTAAACAACAACAATCCCCCCAATATGAACATTTGTAGTTTTGCAAATCTTGGGTAGAAATATACATATGTGACCTATCTGAAAAAATAGTATGGAAAGCAATATGTGATTGTGAATTGAGCCTGGATTTCAAGTGAGCAGCTAATGGTGGTTATTTTATCAATGTAGGGCAATAAATAAAGTGTCTTAGGCTGGGATCCCTATACACCGGGGCTGGGGGACCTCCAGGGCTGAGGAACAACAACTCCCATCAGCCATTACAAGCATAACTAATGGTCAGGGATGATGAGAGTGCCCTACATCTTGCCTGGATGCAAGTCCCATTGAAGTCAATGGATAATACTTAAGTCAGGCATGACCAAACATGGCCCTTCAGCTGTTTTGGGACTACAGTTCTCATCATCCCTGACCACTGGTCCTGTTAGCTAGGGATGATAGGAATTGTAGTCCCACAAAAGCTAGAGGGCCAAGTTTGGCCATGGCTGACTTAAGTGAAAACATCTATAGGACTGCACTGTTATATAACTCTCTGAGGACCAGAATGAAGGACGCAAATTGGGGAGGGATGTATGTTTTGTTTGTTGTGCTGATTGTTTGATATGTTTGTGTATTAAATTTTAAAGTCATTTTAACATTGTTATTGCAAGTTTAGGTCTCTTATCACAGAAAAAGTGATGTACAACATTCAACATTTCTAATAATAGATTTATTTATTTTTTTAAAAAAATAGAGCCAGAATTGTTCTGAGGTTAAAGTCCAAAGACTGTGTTTAGATATTACCTATTTAACTGTTATCTACCATCTTAAACTTCAAAATACTTTAATTTGTGTAACTCCAAAGGAAACTAGCTTTATTTTAGTAGAGTCCCAGGATCTCATTAAAGTTATTGGAGAGTGCAGTAATTCAAATATATGTCACAGAACTTGAATGTTATTACTATGCATAAAAAGTGATGTCCGTTATGCGATGGAAAAGAGTTCTATCTGATTTTTAAACTGGTCTAGTAATCACTTCGCTTTCATTTGAATACATATGCTTCGTTACATTCATTACATTTTTTTTGCGGGGGGGGGGGGGGGGAGGGCCGAATCTCTGCCTATCAAAACAAAATGTAAACACTAAAAAGAGGAACACATTTAAAGAATGTCAAACATGCTTATCTCAGATACACAGAACAAATTAATAATGATGAAATGATGTTATTGGATATGAAAGCTGACACTCTAATATGGATGAGCTAATGTAGCTGCTGCATAATTTAAAAAAGAGATTAGACCTTTTAAAGACTCATTTTGTTGGCTGGTTAATGCAAACATGTTCATCACTTCCCAAGCTGAACTGGTAAGACTTTCTCATTGCTTCCATTTCTTCAGGGTGTTTGTACTTTCTTTGATCGTATGTGTTATTTTATGCTCTTGCATCTTTTGTATTCTATATATTTTCAAATAGCAAGATTTATATACTGTTTCATTTCTTTAAAAAACACACACCCACTAAGTAGTTTATATAAACAAGTATACAATAAAATTCAAGGAAACAACCCTGGCTAAGAGCTAGTTCCCCCGGGATCTCTCACCAGTAAGAAATTGTGGTGGTTTGCAATATGGATAAAATCAACAGTTTCTCGAGCAAAATTAGGATAACACTTAACTCTCTATTCTTTTACATCTATAAATAGGCGTTGGACTTTTAAAAAAATTAGTGGATTCAATTGCATGTTTGTGTAGGTTTGTCAAAGCCAAAATAAAATAAAAAGGAGGTTTTTTTTTTGTTGTTGTTTTGTTTTAATCAAGTGTTTTACAATTATCTTACTGTAGTGTCTCTGGCCCCTGAAATTTCTTCCCAGACTATGCCTCTTCTCCCAGTGTGCATGGGTCACTGGTGCTGCACCCCACGTTCCTCAAGGGTTTTTTGCTCTGCAGGGGTATGTCAGGTAATAATTCTCTTTACCTGTCCTGATGGAAGAGATAGGTAAAGGTAAAGGGACCCCTGACCATTAGGTCCAATCGTGACCAACTCTGGGGTTGCGGCGCTCATCTTGCTTTATTGGCCGAGGGAGCTGGCGTACAGTTTCCGGGTCATGTGGCCAGCATGACTAAGCCGCTTCTGGCAAACCAGAGCAGCACACGGAAATGCTGTTTACCTTCCCGCTGGAGAAGTACCTATTTATCTACTTGCACTTTGATGTGCTTTCAAACTGCTAGGTGGGCAGGAGCAGGGACTGAGCAACGGGAGCTCACCCCGTCGTGGGGATTCGAACTGCCGACCTTCTGATCAGCAAGTCCTAGGCTCTGTGGTTTAACCCACAGCGCCACCCGCATCCCTATGATGGAAGAGATACATATGCACATAAAAATCTCTGACCTTTTGTGTGGCTAGAATGTAGTCTATTGTATGAAGGTAAGAGTAACATCTCAGCACTCTGCACTCACCAATTCTCCCCTGATGTCAGGGACTGGGCAGAGGAAGAATGGTGGAGACCACCTCCCTAGCCTGACCCTTCCAGAGGAGAAGACAGTTCAGAATTACAAAAGGGGTTTGAGGGAGGTCACAGCTCAGAGGAAGATGAGGGGGAAAGTTGGTAAATAATGGGAAAGGAGGAGGTGGCAGAGCCAGAGCAACTGGCTGACATGTTATCACTAGAAAGCATTCCAGACCCACCATCTCCCAGAACCCGGCAAGCCTTAAAAGTAGGAGAGCAAAGGACTCAGAGACAGATGGCCCTAAGCAGCAATTGTAAGGTGGGTGTTGTTGTTGATGAATAAAGAAGTTGGAGAAAATGGGGGGTGGATATTTACTCAGAGCAACACCATTATTCCAAGAGGCTGCATTTCTAAGCCTGCCTCTGTGAATATTTAATAATAATAATAATAATAATAATAATAATAATTTTATTTTATTTTACCCCACCTATCAGGCTGGGTTTCCCCAGCCACTCTGGGCAGCTCCCAAAAGAATATTAAAAACACGATAAACCATCAAACATGAAAAGCTTTCATAAACATAAATAACTGTTGGTAAGAACCTCCCTTGTCTTACCCATTCCTGGCAAACTACCGTGGGATTTGGATCATCTGGTGCTTGACACCTGCAAATGTTCCTTCTGTTCCTTTATTTATGCTAAGGATGGACATAAGAAGAGCCCTGCTGGATAAACCCAAAGGCCCATTTAGTTCAGCATCCTGTTCTCACACTGACCAGTCAGATGCCTATGGGGAGACAAGAAGGATTTGAGTGCAACCAGCACTACCTCCATTTGTGATTCCCAATAACTGGAATTCCTCTGAACAGTGGAAGTAGAAACCAATTGTGACTACACTGGTGGGAATGACTACCCCTTGCGGGAGTGAATACCATAGTTTAGGTATGAGCTGTGCAAAGAATTACTTTCTTTTGTCTGTTGTTGAGTTTCAGAACACATATTTTTCAAAGTAATACATAGTTCCACCTTCGCCAAGAATAGCTTTTGGGAATATTTCTCCAGAATAACCTATCCTAATGGGAAAATGCCATTCCAGGAACAAAGGAAGGAAGGAAGGAAGGAAGGAAGGAAGGAAGGAAGGAAGGAAGGAAGGAAGAACAGTTGCCAGAAAAAGTACATGGTAAGTATAAATATCATATTTTACTATCTAAGAATTTTTCTGCAGAGGCTTCCTGTAAGTGGGCTATCATAAGTTAGGGTTAAGCATCGTGCAGTGCAATTAAACTGTCGGAACTCATAAAAATGAATATCCATTTGTTAAAGTTAAGTATGGCAAGTTTTGTAATCAGTTTTCATCAAAGTGATAAATTTAGACCTGATAAAGAAGGGATTTGGGGAGACCTACTGCCTTAAACCTTTAATCCTATAATCCTCACTCCTAAATAAAAAGGTCAGGAGCTACCTATGCTATAACACAATGAAATTGTTTTGTTTTGTCTTTTCTTTTATCAGCAGGCTTACGGTAAGCTCTTTGTGCTTATTACTGAAACCAGCATTTGACCTCAGAAGCACCAAGCTTAACTACCCAAATGGCATCAATATAGCCTCACTGATAGACACTTATTTGAAGAACACAAGGGAATACTTAGATCCCCTTCCAAAATGGCAGGCTTTGGTTGGGTACAGTGAATCCTTATCCAACCTGAGTTTATCCAACCTTGGTTCATTGTGTTGGTGAGGAGAGAAGGTAGGTAAAGGTAAAGGACCCCTGGACTGCTGAGTCCAATCAAACTCAACTATCGGGTACGGCGCTCATTTCCTCTTTCAGGCCAAGGGAGCCAGTGTTTGTCTGCAGACAGCTTTCTAGGTCATGTGGCCAGCATGACTAAACCGCTTCTGACACAACGGAACACCATGACGGAAGCCAGAGCACACGAAAATGCCGTTTACTTTACCACTACAGCGGTACCTATTTATCTACTCGCGCTGGTATACTTTCAAACTGCTAGGTAGGCAGCAGCTGGGACAGAGCAATGGGAGCTCACCCCGTCATGGGGATTTGAACCGCTGACCTTACAATCAGCAAGCCCAAGAGGCTCAGTGATTTAGACCACAGTGCCGCCCACGTCCTGGGGAGAAGGACAACCTGTTTCTCTGGATCCTAATATCTTATTTGAATTATCATATTTTTTCAGTCTATAAGACGCCCCCATGTATTAGATGCCGCCTATTTTTGCGGCAAAACCAATTGCCAATCCACGCTCGGCACTATCCATGTATAAGACGTCCCCTAATTTTTGACATTATTTTTTCGGGAAAAAAACCCTAGTCTTAGACACAGAAAAATACGGTAATTGTTTTAAAAATACTGGCCTGAGTGAGAGTGAACCTAGGGGTTCAAAATGGATTCTATCCCCAGCAGAATTATGCAGTGGCAGCTATAATAGTTCACATGATTTGTTCACATGCCTGCTCAATAATCAACTGTTTAGTATTGAAAACCATAAACCCTAAAGCAATTTCAGGCCCTGCCTCTTTTTCCTTAATTGAGACCACATCCCAACCTTTATTCCTGATTGGCTCTCTGACACAAAGGTCGGAACTGAAGGCAAAGCGTGTTCTCCTTCATGGAGAGCACGTGTTGTGGTGGGGGCCGCCAGGACACTCCAAAGTTGTGGTGCGGGTTAATTGATCATTGGCCACTGATGCAACTGGGGCTTCCCTTGTTGTTCAGAAGAAGTTAATGTTGCCATTTGTTGACTGACAGCCAGAAATGCTAAAACTCCTTGCAGGAGGCTAGGGCTTCCTCTTTTAGCCTGTGCATCGGATTGCCCGTCCCTCCCTCCCTAGAATAGGGTTGTTTGCTTTGACCTTGCTATGCCTGTCATGGGGTCATCTGCTCTTGGGGCAGGGGCCCGGTAGGAATTTTGTCCATCTGGCTGATTGGCTGGGGCCATTTGGTTTTTGCCTACTGCGTAGCAAATCGTCACAACTTGTAAGGTTGCAGTTAGGCATTGGTTTGTGGTTTGGTTGGTTGAGGGGCGTGGATTGGCTGTGCCTGCCCCTCTAATGCTGCTGTTGCAAGGGATTCCGTTAAAGGAATTGGGGGCTAACTATTGCTTGTCCACTCTGTCAAGGGGGCTCGGGCCATAGCAATGAGCTCCTGGTTGCATTTGGGGAGGGCTGGGGGCAGGTTCCCTGCTCCGTCACTCCCCCCTTTTCTGACTTTCGCATCGTGCGGAATGTCAGTCTGTCCCCCATGGTGGGGGCAGATAGTCGCAACCAGTGACTAAGCAACCACTCACATTTTTGTATTTTAATAAATTTGTGGCCAAAATTATGCCAAAAACCTTAAACAAAAAATTCTGTGTGATGTGTGAGTTATTGGGGTGGCCCTGGGGACCTCGAAACACAATTCTACACTGAGGGTGCATTCAAACATGGGGATTGTTGCATTAGTTTTCCTAGTTATAATGCTAGAACTTCTGTCCTGGTTTCTAATCTTCATTTTACTTTGCATTATGGAACAGTGGCTTTTTGACCAACATACCACCGTATCATGTTTAATTTCATTCACACCAGTGGGCATGACATGACACAGCAGCGAACTCAATTGGACACGTCGCCACTCATGTGTGCTTCTTTCCCCCCAAGAAAACAGTGGGAAAGAACTGTATGCTGGAATGCCACCCCAAATTTCATCACATGGTGTCTTCCATGAAAACTACAGGGAATTAAATGTGTTGCAACCAGATATTCTTCTGGAAGCAATGAGCACTGAGCTTATGCTAGATTCTGCTAAATCTCCAGAAGTAGCTTTCACATAGTGTGAAAGATTGCATAAAATGTGTAAAGAAATGTCCATAAAACAAAACAAAGTGTTGTCGGAACATAGCAATTGTGAGCTACTTTGAATACATTGTTGTACATAGCTCCATTTCTCCTCCATGGGTCAATATTTCTTGTTCAGGCATAACACCTGAAAGTTTCAAGAAACTTCAGGCAAGTAAAAATTACCTGAAGAAACACCTCCTTCCTTCTGTTCCTTTCCTTCCTGCATCCAAGGAACCTCTGCTCAAACCATGTGTACTTCAATGGATTTCTATGATTTGAAGTCCCCACCTCTTCCATTCCACCTGCATTTTGGGGAGCTGTGTAGAAACAGCTTGTTTCTGAAGGTTTTTGCCTTCAAAATGTTACATATTTGCTCCTCGTGTCTGTCAGTTATGACTAGTTTATACACGTCATTTTGAAATGTTTGCTTGTGATTTTATTGCATTTAAGCCGTGTCATTATTAAACCCCTTGGCAGCATTTTGCTGAGAGACATTTATAACCTTCAGAAATAAATGAATGCTCTCATTTCTTTGAATTTGGATTTTTAATACATTATTAAGCCTCAGAGACATAGTTCACACACACGCAGCACAGAGAAAGAGAATCCATTTTTCCTCAAGTGAACTGACTCCCTCCCATACCCCCCAATCCATTGAAAACTGTAGTTCAAGGCCTTTTTCTTATTATTCTGCTTTTAATCAGGCAAACCTCTTGTTCTTTTCGGTAGAAGCTTTGATGGATTAAGAGCTTCATGATGAAGGAAATCTTGATTTTTCCTCGTTTTGTTGTTTTGTTGTTACTTATATTGGTCAAACTCTAACAAAGTGAACAATGTTGCACTAATGAATTTGAACTAAGCCTAGTGTGTGAAGGACTGGTTGGAATGCAAGTATACTCCTAATTATTAGTTCTAGCCAACTGGAAATGGTTAACAATGAAGTCATATGTTTGGCTTTTACACATATGTGTACAGTCAAACAGATAATTTATTAACTGTTGCAGCCATAGTCCGTAATGGCATTAGAATCATAACACTTAAATATTCCAAAGTCATAATAATAATAGCACGATACTTACTTGGCAGTTTGCTGCGTTAATCTCTTTACAATTGTGTTTGACTTCATTTTCCATTAAAGCAAACATGACTGCTTTAAAGAATAACAACGCTCTTCCTGTAACAGTTATTCCTATACTGGCATGCCAACCAATGAGAAATATTTGCTTGTGCAAAAGTCACATCACCACATTTCAAGTATAAAGTGGATTCAGTGGTCAAGACTTTCCATTGTGACTACTCCAAGCATATAGATTCTGATTTCTAAATCTATTTCCCAAAGAAGACTGTATTCCTCCTTTTTTTGTCTGTGTACAGCTGCTCATCCTCAGAATCCTCTATCTGCACTGAAGCAGAAATTGCCTCTTCAGAACATCTATATTCTGATGTAGTACCACCTAAAGCACCTGAGATCTTTTGCCCCTCTGGCATTAACCTCCAGCAGACAACAAAGCCACTTCCGAGTCTGCCCCAGGAGGTGGGGTTGCGGGCATCACGCCCTCCCCACGTGAGCGGGGGCTGCTTTCAGCCCCCACGAGAACAGGGGAATCCCATCCGTCCACGCCTCCCCAGCCAGCCAATCTGCTGGCTGGGGGGGCGTGGCTTGCCCTATTTAGGGCCGGAGCGGAGGGGGCTTGCCCTCTCTTCTCCAGCTAGCCCCCACGTTTTCCCACCCTCCCTCCCTTTAGTTGGGCTTTAGGTAGGTCTGACTTTGCTATGGACTTCGGTCTGTCGCCGCAAGGGGCATGGTAGGAATTTTTCCCAATTGGCAATTTACAGCCTTTTGGTTTTTCGCCTACCTCGTAGCAACTCGTCACAACTCTTCGGCATTGGCGGTAGGCATTGGTAAGAAGGGGTTAAGAGGATGTGTGTGGGGGGAGGAACGCCATCACCTCCCCCCAGTGAACGAAGGGTAGTCCGTTAAAGGACTCCGGGGGGCGTGGCCCTGTCCGAAGCCTATGGAGGTGTGGGCCAAAGGCACGCCCCAGAGCGGTGACCCGGGGGAGCTCCTAGTCGCTGTGCCTCGGCGGGAGACTCCCCCGATTAGTGTTAACCCTTCCCCGTGTCTCCAGCAAACGGGCTGGAGCCGGATAGTCGATAGGACCACTGCCTAAGCCAATGCCTCTCATTCCTGAATTCAATAAAGTTGTGGCCTAATTCGCCCAATTAACCTTAATTATGGTGTCTCGTGTGTTTATTTATCTTGGTGGGGGGCGGGAACTCGCCACGCAATCCACTCTATTGTCTCCAAATACACACTCTCCAGTTAAGCCTTTCTGGGAAATGGCTTGACAGGTCTGAACCACCCAGGCCTTTTGCTATGTAAGTTCAGAGTCGTTAGTGAGGTGAAAGTAGCTTCTTGTTCATTTTCTGTTTGAACAGAATGACCACTGACATCAGAGATGGAGTAGATTAATTGATTTGGCAAAACAACAATCCATTTTAGTAAGAGGGCTGGCTGTTACTGGTCTCGGATGCATGTAATACATGACGCTTTGCCCTCAGGTTTTGATTTCTTGGGAACATATAATTAGGATTGATAAGATTCTCTCTCTCTGAAAGGAACTCTGCACATGCTCCGAAAACCAAGACTTTGCTGAAGCAGGTAAAATGCAACTGGCTAAGTTGGGCTGACTTTATTGATTTTATCTGCAAGTCTCTGTGTGCAATTGTTAACTTCCCTGTTCTTTCATTTTCCCAAATAAAATTCTTTATATTTTTACACTTGGCTTCATGGTTTAAAAGGCAAATCTCTTGAATTTCCCCACATGCCAGACCACATGGTTGTTAAATTCTATTCCTTGTATTGGAAGCATGTCACACAAGGTGTTAAGTTCTTCACCCACTGGACTTTGTAAATCTTATTCCAAAGTTCCTCTATTTTTTTCCTCTTGCTAGGCTAATGGGAAGATTACTGGGCAACAAGGCAAAGAAACTCAGAGTAGCTGGCAGATCTGGGTGTGGCAAGAGGCAGTAGTGGCTGCTGGTGAGGGATCTAGCTTCACAGTGGCAGGGCTGCTGCCATATTCCATGACGGGGCAGAAGTGGTAGCAAGGCCAATCCTGCACTCACACTGTGGTGTCCAAACCTCTCTGGCAGGAGCAAGCCAGCAGTAAATCGCACTGTGCAAGTTGGAGTTAACTCTTTATTAGCAAAAACACGATCTGCACAAGAGTGTCAGACCTAATGAGCAAAGCAACTCATCTCCGGTAGGTCTCATCCCCATGAAGCATTTTCTGCCTCTTGGCCTCTCTCCTCCCACCCTCCTGCTCCAGCTTCTGCCTCTGATTCTAGATTTCTCTGTGCCGCAGGCTCCCTAAGCCCTGTTACCTCCTAAGCTTCTGACACCTCCTTTTCCCAGTCTTCTCCCTCTGACCACTCATTGTTGTCCCACCACCACTTACCAGGCCCTGAGCCTTCTTCTCTTGGTGGTTCCCCAGCTGGTTCCTCCCACCATTTCCTCTGTGTCCAACCAGTCCTTGACACTGACCTCACTACCTCCCTGCCTCTCTCCCTTACCATCCCAGGATCCTGCAGGCACACCAAAGCAGGGGGGTCAGTTCCACAGCACCATTCCTTTCCACCGGTCACTCCTAGAAAGAGGTTCATCCTAACTAGTGGCATCCTATTGTGTTGTTGTTGTTGGAACCCTTCTCCAAAAAGCTCTCTGCAATCCACCACAGTTGTTGTCAAGCTGCTACCAGCGACTCCTGGCTGGTTGCCCAGGAGCATATAAAGGCAAGGAAATGTTTCTTACCATCCTCTTTTTATTCAGTATTTACAGAGAGAGGCTATACAACCCAGCCTCTTGGAATATGGTGTTGTCCCGAGTGAATCTCCACCCCCCTTTTCTCCCACTTCCTCATTTGCCATCATCATCAATTCCTCTACCGGTGCCGCTAAGTACCCTCTGTCTTTGAGCTCTTTGCTCTCCTACTTTCAAGGCTCGCCGGGTTCTGGGAGATGGTGGGTTTGGAATGCTTTCTAAAGAGGCTGTGTGCATTAGCTGTCACCCCTCTGGTTCTTCCTTTTCCTCTTCCTCTTCCTCCTCCTCCTCTCCCATTATTTCCCAACTTCTCCCCTCATTTGCCTCTGAGCTGTGACCTCCTTCAAACGCCTGTTGTAAATCTAAACTGTCTTCCTCTTCCACCATTCCTCCTCTGCCTGGTCCCTGACAGGTCTGTGATAGGAGGGCCATGTCATCAGCAAAGCAAGGCTGAGAGTGATATTTCAGTTCATTTGACTAGGATATATAAGATACATGCCAAGCTGTGGCAAATTTCTTTTCATGACTGAAAAATGTGAATGCAGAGTTCCCAGACTTAGAAAATGTAGCAGAAGGATCAAAGCAACTACCTATTGTCAGTGTACTCTATACAGAAGTATAATATCCAGATCAAGGGAAGTAATCGTTCCACTCTATTCTGCCTTGGTCAGACCACATCTAAAATACTGCGTTGAATTCTGGGCACCACAAGTTACGGAGGATGTTGACAAGCTTGAATGTGTGCAGAGGAGAGCAACTAAGATAATCAAGGGTCTAGAAACCAAACATTATGAGGAGCTGGGTATGTTTAGCCTGGAAAAGAGGAGACTGAGAGGAGATATGATAGCCATCTTCAACTATCTCAAGGACTGTCACATGAAAGATGGAGTAAGCTTGTTTTCTCCTGCTCTGGAGGGTAGGACTCGAACAATGGCTTCAAGTTACAAGAAAGGAGATTCTGACTAAACATGAGAGTCTGACAGTAAGAGCTGTTCAACAGTGGAACGGTCTCCCTCATGAGGCTGTGGGCTCTTCTTCCTTGGAGGTTTTTAAGCAGAGGTTGGATGGCCATCTGTCATGGATGCTATAGCTCAGTTTTCTGCATTGCAGGGGGTTGGACTAGATGACCCTTGGGGTACCTTCCAACTGTACAGTTCCATAATTCTATAATCATTCAAACCCCAGGAATATGTGGCGGTATTCCTTAATCTTGGGTAGGACTTACCACTTCACCTAAAAAGTATCAGTTCTAAATCCTAAAAAGCTATCTGTCAGAAGCTGCTGGCACCTATCAAATCTTACGCAGGCCCTTTGGAGAGCTTCAGGTCAAAGAGGTGTATAAAGCAAATTTCCTAGGCGTAACAGGTTCTATCGGGAACTATATTTCCTGTTTAATATGGATTGCTCTTCCAAAGCTATTCCAAAAAGTCAGAGTATCTGTGCCAACTGAAATGAAGGCTAGAGTGGCCCACTAATTATTTACAATGGCTCTCCTACACAAACTATGATTTGCACTAATTTCAACTCATTTAAGTACCGTATATTTATAGTTAAATGCCTAGGCTCCAATCTAAAGTAGGAATAGAATTTGGTTGGGGGCAGACTCAACATATACTATTATACTATTATATTGTGTGTAAATAGGAATGATGAAATCATTATTTTAACCATCACCACTGCCGTCTATTTTAACCTGAAGCATAACAGAAGATCAATATTTTCCTTGAGAGTATGCAGCAGTCAAGCCTAATGATGTATAAGTGAAATCAAATTTATTCAGCATTGGTATTTGAAAAAGGAAGCTTCTGAAGGCAGATGAGAAAAATGACTAAACATTGGATCGAAGATTTAAACACAGTCAGCAGTTCCGGAACTACAATGCCTGTGAATTTACAGTACAATCTTAGATATGTTTAACAATGAATCTTAAGCATCCTTAGGATTTGAGCCTCAAAGCTGCAATTCTTTCCGGGGGCTACCGTAATCCCATGGAGTTTGGCAGGTTTTGCTTCTGAGGGGATGACATATCCAACAAACTTCCTAGCTCAGTAAATAACACCTCAAAAATCCAGTACAGTCATACATCGAAAGTCAAACAGAATCCATTCTGGAAGTCTGCTTGACTTCCAAAACCAAGGTGCGGCTTCCGATTGGCGGCAGGAAGCTCCTGCAGCCAATTGGAAGCCGTGGAAGCCATGTCAGATGTTCAGGTTCCAAAGAACGTTTGCAAACCAGAACACTCACTTCTGGGTTTGCGGCATTTGGGAACCAAAGCATTCAAGTTGCAATGTGTTTGACTTCCGAGGTACGACTTGTATACCTGAGATGTAATTTGCTTTTCCTGTTTGCAGTGGCTCAGCTTTGTCTATATTGAACACACCCCTTTAAACATGGCCATATTCCATTGGAGTCTGGGATTGGATGCCCAAGCATCCATCTGTTCTAAACCCAAGAGTGGTGCAAATAGTTTTCTCTGCTAGCAAATGTGGTGGTGTCTGCTATATGTACCTTGACAGAGTGGCTGATAGGGACATGACTGCAGGATTTTAACCCTGCCTGCTTTTTCAAATATGACAGCCATTTTGCCACACTACACTGCAACCACTGTATGCTGTGTCATGCTCCCTGTGGCAGCCATTTTGTGATTAGCACCCATGGCATTTCCTAAAATTTCCAGATGTTGCCCATTGAGTTCAAAATGCTTGCAACTTTTGCTTTGCTGTAATTAAAATTACCCAGATCAAAGAATTTTGAACGCCTGCAGGGCTTCAGCAGACACACTGAATAATGTTATAAACACATTGAATAAGGTTTGAATAATGTGCCATGCCTGTGGTCCCATGAGCAGAACATTCCTTGAAATAGAGGGGGGGGGACCCTTTTTTAAACAGATCTCCTTATGAGCACCAGAGCATTTTACAGACCCCAAATCTATGAGATTAGGGTTAGAATTGCCACCTAAAGTGATATTCAAAACTAATTTTGGAATTCTTCCCCAGGTAAAACATTTGGGTAATTTTAAAAGAAACCAAAAAGAGTGCAAGGAATCTAACAGTATTTCCTAGGAAGGTTCCACAAATGCCTCCCAATTTTCTCCAAGTTATTTGTGGGCAGTAAAACGGAGGCAGTGTTTTTTGTTTTCCTATACCAACATTTTTGGGGGATGGAGGGGAGTAAATTCTCCAATAGTTTTTGCTCAAAAATGAACCCTCAATGGCTAAATTGGTTACTTTCTTCAAGACTTCAACAGCTAGACATGAAAAGGGATTTGCAAGTGTGAAATAAATTTGGAAGTTTGAACCTCACATTACCTGAGACACAGGTGGATCCGAAGACTTTCCATTTCCCTCTTGCTGCTGGCTGCAGCCAGTGATGGGGACCATAACTGGGAGACAGGCCATACGATGTTGTTACACAAGGTACTAAATGTTATGGGGTGGGGGAAGGAAGATGGCGAGACACACATTTGCCATTTCCAGAGGCTGCCCTATGACACAAGGAGCCATCTATGTCTTATTTTGCCATGTTGAAGCCACTGTGAGGCACAAAATTCCATCGAACTGAAAGCCACGAGGGCTAAGTCAGCTCAAGTGGTTTAGAGATCAGATTAGGGATCAGGAATCGTCCTGAAAGAACGTGATATGCTCAAGGAAAAGAGAGGCATGTCTATTGTCTTCTTACCCCCGCAGATGCATGTGGGAAGCACATTTTCCCACACACTATTTCTTTCCCCTGTCTCTCATGTGAACTGCAGGCTTGATTTGGGCAGCAAAGCTCCGTCAGTCTGACAGCTCGTAAATTTCGCCATTTCACGTGGCAACGTGATGGAGCACAGTGCTGTCTACAGGCTTATAAGCAGTGACATCCTATTACATTCTCCTCTCCTCAACAGGCTTTGTTCCCAGGGCTTTAGCACATCCTGCAACGTTGGTTACTTTGTAAAAAATCAGAAGAGCAACATCTACTTTTGTGCAGCTATTATTACACTTCAGCCCTGCAATGCATGCTGATTACTATTTTGAGGCGGAGGAGAGACGATTGGCTTTTGTTCCGAAGAGCCTCCTTGACAAACTAATGGAGAGGCTGTTGGTGATTTGGGGCTGTGCTCTTCAATTATTTGCCTTCTAAGCTGCTCGCATGAACCTAAAATTCGGCTAGAGTTGGAAGCCAAGGTAAATGAAACATGTTAAAAATGAGGTTAGCTGATGGGCTGTAATGGCGGGCCCCACAAAGAGTAACAAAAGCTTTTAGTGCTTAATCTGACAAGCTTCAGAGATACTGTATTCTCAAGTACTTATTATGCAGATAACTGTAATCTGTGTAAAATTTAGTTTAAGGAAATTGAAAACCAATGACATTTAGTTTATTTATTTCCCCCCGCCCATGAGCATTTTACAGTTTTTCAAATCCTCTTCCACATTACAATAAAATAACCTTTTTTCCACATATGTTTTCTTTTAAAGAATAGAATGTCAGAAAACTGAATAAAACACAGGAATTGTGTGCAATCCTGAGTGGTTTTTAACACTTATTTCCAGGAATTGCCATATCAAAATTAAGAAATGAAAATGTTCTGAGGTTCAGTACTGTTACACACCTCCACAACCTGTACAAAATTGCAGGGGTTCTAGGCACTTACCTGTGGTTGTGTTTCTGTTGGGGGGATCAAAGCACAGTGGAGGCCAGGGTCTTTAAGAAATATGGTTTACAGTGGTACCTTGGTTCTCAAAATTAATCCGTTCTGGAAGTCCGTTCCATAACCAAAGCATTCCAAAACCAAGGCTTGCTTTCCCATAGAAAGTAATGCAAAACGGATTAATCTGTTCCAGACAATTAAAAACAATCCCTAAAACAGCAATTTAACATGAATTTTACTACCTAATGGGACCACTGAGCCATCAAATGAAAGCAATAATCAATGTACTGTACTATAAAATAAATAAGACAGTATTGTAGATGATAATTTATTTATTTATTTATTTATTTTTAAATCTTACCTCCAGTGATGATAGTCATTGTTTGGATGAGGGGAGGGGCTTTTATCCATTTCCGCAGTCACACAATCAATAGCTGAATCCAGTAGCTGAACTGGGTTCCACACAGTCACAAAAACAAATTAACTGAAAAAGCCTCAAAAACAAACATGCAAAATAAATGGCAAAAACAAAAGCGCCAAATTAATAGATTCTGGAAGTCTGTTTGACTTCTGAAATGTTCGAAAACCAAGGCGCAGCTTCTGATTGGTGCAGGCGCCCCAGAAACAATAGCCGACAGCCACATCGGACTTTTGGCTTCCGAAAAAACATTCAGAAACAGTTACTTCCGGGTTTCTGGCGTTTAGGAACCAAGGCCTTTGGGAACCAAGGTACCAATGTATTTTCTTTCCTATATCTAGGATTGAACTTTGGCATACAAAAAAAGCAATGTCAGGTCAGCCAATGTGGCAACACAAAAGGAGTGAGATAGATGAAGACTCAGAGGGATGATGCTCAGAGGGAGAACAAGAGCTTTTGTGATGTTGACCCCAGTGTGTGTGTGAATGCAGATTCATGCACTCACACTTAGAGTGGGTATTATCTGGGTTCCGATTCCGGCAGCAAAATTGATTCTGTGGTTCCTGACAGTGGCATAGCGTGCAGGGGGGGCCGGCCGCACCGGGCGCAACATCTGGGGGTTAGGGTTAGGGGGCGGAAATCCATGGGTTAGGGGGCGCAAATTACTTGCCTTGCCCCGGGTGCTGACAACCCACGCTACGCCACTGGTTCCTGATGTCAAGGCAGAGCTTCAATGAAGCATTGCATAAATTAAGCCTTGTTCTAGTGTCTTTCATACCAATTCCAGTTTCGTAGAATGTCCAAAACATTTCCTCAGATTATCGACAATGTAACCAGTCATGACCAATGATTCTAGCTGGCCTGTTAAGGTGAAAAACTTCTGGGAGATGATATACAATGAGATGAAAAAAAATGTTGAAATATACATTTATAAAGAAACCAGAAGCATTTTTACTGGGCATTGTAGGAAGTGACATAAATAGAAAGGAATGTAAATTGTTTTTATATGCAACAAAGGCAGCAAGAATATTATTGGCACAAAAATGGAAGCAAGAAGAATTACCGACGAAAGAAGAATGGAGGATGAAATTAATGGACTATGCAGAACTAGATAAACTAACAGGAAGGATTTGTAATCGGCGGGACCAGAAATTCACAGAAGACTGGAGTAAATATACAGATTATATGAAAAGTATTTGTGATGATCAGACTATGTTTGTAGGTTTGCAAGACGTTTTGTGAGGAGAATTATTGGAACTATTGCAAAAATGGACTAAGGGGAGGATGGTTAGTTAAGATAATTAAAGGCAATGTGAATTTAAGAAATGTGTAAAAAGCGGTTAAAATGGTGGATCATCAGAGGTGCTGATGGAAGTAAAAAAAAAAAAGGTTGTATAAGTGGTGAAGTTTTGTGGTATGTTTTATAATTTATATGTTAAAACTAATAAAAAAATTTTTTAAAAAAGATTCTAGCTGGCCTGTTTTCTGTTCACTTTGTTCAGCTGAAAGTTACAGATTTTGCTGTTAACCATTTTACAAGTTGGATCCTTGGCTTCGATAGGCCAAAGGCTAAAATGAAAAATAAAACTGAACTGAGCTGAAATATCTCCAGCAGTAGCTAGAGTTACAGATCTCCGAAGTTTATACTCTTAAAAGATATATGCAATCGGTGGGAAAAACACCACCACTGGTGCCATTCCTATATGACTTGCAGCATTTAATCATCCATATTGTGTATATGGTTGCGCAGGCCCATGATACCAAGGGACGGGGAGAAATAGTCTAGACTAGAGGCAAACTCACAGAGATGTCACATTTCAATGCAGTGTTAAAGAAAACTTTTACAAGCTCTGAGCATGCAATTTATGAAATGACGTAAATCCCACTACAGTTCATAGCCGAACATGGCTTTGCAAAACTGGCCAGGCACTTTACAGTCTTTCAAGCTTACTGTTAAGTTTTGATTAAGAGGACAATAAATGTAGTTTCTCTGTGATGTTGACAGTCACAATCAATAGCTCAAGCTATCCTAGAATGCCCTCAAAGTACTGTTTTTCACCAAGTTGGTAACTATACAATGAGAAAGAGAACCATCAGCACTGTATGAGAATGCTATAGAAACCATTGTGCGCTGTTATCTGTCTCCTTCAAATTAGACTCTCATGTACAAAAAAGGCTTTGTGTGTGTTTTTCTCCTGTTGCACAGCCTTAACTTTGGGGCTGTTTTGTTGTTTTTTGGTAAACCAACCAAAAACTTTTTGTGCCCCCTCACTACAGTAGAATGTAGACCTTTAAAAAATATATAAGGAAGAAATCTGAGTCATATCATATTTTATTCTTTCAAAAAGCAAGTGGGTAGCAAGGTTTGGGTCAACCAATGTGGTGTTATATATATATATAATGTTCTGAAACTCACAAAGCAGCTCACTGTGCGCTGATCTAGGAATCCAAAAAAAGAAACCAGCTGCTTTGAAAATTGGCACAGCCTGAAGAGATAAGCTATTCTCTCCCTTTTGCTATAAATCCTATATTTCCCTCCATTGTATCATATTCAGCTAACATCGTTCAACTCTGTGGATAACCCCCCCCTTTTTTTTTAGGTCTGTCATTGAAGTTATTGAACTATAAGATGGGCACATTTTGGTTGATGTTACACAAAAAGGAACCATATCAGCTTTAGAAATGTTCAAGTGGGAAAAAAATAAATAAATAGCAAAAACTCAAAAGAAAGATGTGATCCCACCCAGAGGTTCTTTGGATGCATGGGAGCACCGATGAAGGATTGAAGGATCACAGCTCACTGGGAGAGCATTGGATTTTCATGCAAAGGACCCAGGTTCAGTCTGAAATAATAGAAAGCCATTGCCAGTCTGAATAGTCTAGAGGTCGCCATTCTTTTTTATTTTTTTGGACCAGTGGGCAAAAAATGTGACGTGGATGCCAGCCACAAATGGTGGGGAGAAATGGCATGAAACAAAATGGCTGCCACATCTAAAAGAGCAGAAAAAGACACTGTGGCAAAATGGTGCAGGGTTTCTCTCCATCCCATCTACCCCCATCAAAGAAAAGAAAGGCGCCCATATCAGCCACCACACCTATATGGTACAAAGTGTACATGAGTAATACTGTAGAAGGATAGTTCTGCACTCTCCAGGTCAGGTTGTGGCAGCAGCAAATACCTTAA
Source organism: Podarcis erhardii (assembly GCF_964252035.2). NCBI lineage: Eukaryota > Metazoa > Chordata > Lepidosauria > Squamata > Lacertidae > Podarcis > Podarcis erhardii. Next base: position 90,252,562 of record NC_138508.1, read on the forward strand.
AGCAGGGGTTGGCAAAGTTTTTGTGGCTTGGGCTGCTTCACGGTCCTGCAGACACCGCATTGGGCCGGAGTGTGTGCGCACACACGCATGCATAAACACTCTTTTTGGCGCTCCTTCCGGCATGGAGGAGGAATGCACAGCTTCCCATTGGCTGCAGGAGCTTTCTGCAGCCAATGGGAAGCCAGCCAGCGTCACATAAGGTGGTCCCCACTCTGCTCAGTGCTGGTTTAAAGAGAAGTCAAAAATTGGTGGAGTATCTATACATTTTAGGTAGTTCTGCCCTATAATTCCCAAAAGAAAAGCTTCTGGGGTTTTTTGGGTTTTTTTATACAAAGGTTATTTTAAACATCTTTTTCATTTCATTACATATCATTTCCCAGCAAACTTTAACATTACTACACATATGATAAAAAAGAACCTTCTTTTTATAATACTTATTTATGTATGCTACTACAGTGGCAAGAATGATATTTGCCCCAAAATGGAAAGAAGCAGAAGTCCCAGCATAGGAATAATGGATATAAAAACTTGTGGCATATGCAGAAATGGCAAAATAAGAAAACAAGATAACGCACACACACGAATGGAAATGGTTTATCAAATATTTACAGATAAATTATAAACAGATAAAAGCATTGGCAGGATTATTGTAACAACCTGCAGTTTCATAAGAGTATATATTTAAAGAAGATGAATAAATGAGCAAATGAAGTCAATTTAGATAGGCAGAAAATATTAAAAACAAATTTAATTTGCAGACTCTGATCTCCTGGAGACCTAGATATGTAATGTTAGACTGCTTTGCCTTTTTCATTTGACAAACGTTTTGTGTCACTGGGAAGGTGGGAATTCTGTATTGATTTGCTTTGGATGTTTGTATGTGATGCCAATAAAAGGTTTGATGATGATGATGATGACAAGACCTTATGAAGGATCCTTGGAACATCAAAGTTTGTTAGCTGTGGTGTTGGGATACAAATGTGTGGTGTTGATGACAGGGAGGTCTTGCATCACCAAGAGGTCTGATGATCAAAGTGTAAAGGCATAGCCATGAGTATGAAGAGAATGTGTAGGGAATAGAGGAAGTTCCCATTTTGGATGTCTGTTACAAGAAGATTTTCACTTTTTAAAGATGTCCTTGTTGATTTTCTCTTCAATAGTTATACATGCTGGCATTAGTTTGGATGTCGTGGATACAATTTGTTTGAGCTTCTCCGATAGTTCCAATCAATCTTACTGAAGGGATCCATCCATCCTTAGTTGTAACCTTCACACTCTCTCTGTAAAAAATAAATAAATGTTTATCTGTTTTCACTTTTGACAACTTTCTCCTTTTGAAATTAAGCACAACCGTGCTGGACATCCTATGTCCTTTTTTGTTTTCACCCGCTTGCTACTAAAATAGTATGCGATTGCCAATCTTGCACGACCTTTAGTTTAAGCTATCATTAAGATTTACCGTTTGCATCCATCATGCCCTAAGATGTCCAGGAGACATGCCTCCAGTATTTATATTTAAATGGATTTGCATGTGCCATGGATTTTCATGTGCCAAGCAAAAACAGATCTTAAAAATACTTGTGCTGGTGAATCCTACGGCGATGTCTTTTAAATAGGGTATGCTGAGATAATGTCAATACAGAACACAAACATTTAAAATATTAGCCTTTTACATTGTCAAGCCATCTCTTGTTGCCCAAAGATGCAGAGTCACTCAACTGATTTTCTGTTCTGCCTCTTGGTTGGGTCACAAATCAAGGAATACTGAAATGTATGTTTGTATTCATGCTCCAGTCAAACTAAAGGTACATATACTTAAAAGTGGGTAGGGATGCTGGGCCCCTCCTGCAAGCCTCCCAAGTAATGCCTCCTCCCTGGCTGCAACCCCTTCTCCCCTGTCCACATTCCTTCCTACCCTTGCTTTGCATCCTCCTTGAGTGTATTTTGCCTGGCTGGAATGTGATCCTTGAATTTGGATCGTGCTTCTCTCTTGCCTCAATAGAGGATAGAGAGGGTGTGTGTAGTGTGTTTGGACACTAGCCTACTATACATTAATTGATCCACACATTTTTGCTCTGGTGCTGCCCGCCACTGCTGTGTGGCCCCCAGATGGTTGCTGGAAAGCAAATGTGGACCTCAGACTGGAGAAAGCTCCCCGCCACTGGCTTAGAAAAACAAAACTGTTATTTCATGTTTCCAGTTATTATATCATGAGGAGGAGGAGGGTGCCAAGGAAAGAGTTGGGCCAAAGTGAGTGTTTATTTCTTATGAACCTTATGCCCTCCTTCACAAATATTTATTCCTTGGCCATTTAGAATGCAAATTGGAAGAAGAAGAAGAAGAAGAAGAAGAAGAAGAAGAAGAAGAAGAAGAAGAAGAAGAAGAAGGAGGAGGAGGAGGAGGAGGAGGAGGAGGAAGCAATTTGATGGAATTAACACCCTTCCTCCTACATAAGGAAGATTCTGAAATTTGCCCCATCCTTGGGATTGGGTCACTCCAGCTGTATGGAATCCATTCCCAGAGAAGCAACAGTCAAATGTCTGGGACAAACTTTGAAGGATATCAGAATTTCATGGGTGTCTGTGTATGGTCATTCTTTTTTTTATAGCTAGATTCCTTATTTACCACCCCTATTGCTTCATAATCCTCTCCTACACTTAATAGCAATATGCAAAAACCGAGAAGTTTCACTCATCTAATTGAAATGCTCCCCACCTAACTTTCTCAAAAAGTTCAGCTATTAAGATGCATCCAGGTTCATTACACATTTCATGGTACATTAAATACTGAGGACAGAACCTTCTTGTGGTGGTGCCCTGACTGTGAAACACTGTGTTGTTTACTTTGGTGGGGGCAGTTGTTGACACACCTTCTTCATCCAGATTATTACTGGTGCTTGGAATAGTTTGGCCCACTGCAGAATAATGGATCATGTCTACTCTGTAAATATGTTTTGTATTTTTTTGTATTGTATTGTATTTTTAGTTTAACAGATGGTTAAGCTGCTTGCTTTGTTGGTAGTTATGTTTTTATAGATGCCATATTTTTGATGTCTTATTTTAACGTTGCCTGAATTGATGAAGGGTTGGGTGCAAATAGAAAGAGTAAATAAAAAATAACAATTGTATCCTTCCCTTGTTTTGAGCATTTGACTGGGGAAAACAGCTGGTTATCTGGGTTTATGGGTGCCACAGACCTCCTATCTCTCTTTCAATATGCACTGGAAATGCCATGAGCCTCATGGATACTTAAATAACTAAGATGAATAAGCTCCTTGAGTTTTGCAACCAAGTGTTGGTGCTTTCCTGTACCAAGAACTGTCTTCCTTCAGCAAGATAAGACCCCCATATTCAGTACTTCACAAACACATTAAACAATGCTTCTCAAAAAAGGTTCTGCAGCATAGACAAAACAGATAAACAGCGACTAACTCACACCAGGCAAACAAAGGAGACTGAAGAATTGTTCCAGATAAGGGAGAGGGGTTTAGAAGACCCTCTAACATGGAACCAAGCCAATGCACCAGATGGTATAAATATCTGGGGATCTCATTGCAAGACAGCAATGATTTATTACATTCTCTCTCTTTCTCTCTCCTCTCTTGCTGTCAAAAAAAAAAAAAAAAAAAAAGGAGAGAGAAAGCAAAAGGTCTCCTTTGGAATTAATTGATAATACACTTTTATCTGTTTCCAGTCCCTGACAGAAGAGTCAACAGACAAACAGTCAATAGACAATTCACCCAACCCAAAGTGACTGACATTTCCTGAGAGGTATATTAGAAGCAAGTGGTGCATCTGTTAGTATCTTACCCAACGGGACTGCATCTTCAGAGTGTGGGGAACATCACATGGTTACACCTGTAAGTGTAGCCGGGGAAGACCACAGCTGGTGATCACAAACATGGTCCAGACATTGATACATATCCTTATTGTTGGCTTCGGTGCCAACATTTTTAATTCAAAGCCGTGGACCTGATGAAAGGAGATCATAGCTCTGAAACCTTTCAAAGATCACATCCACACCATATCATAGAATCATAGAATCATAGAATCATAGAATCATAGAATCATAGAATCATAGAATCATAGAATCATAGAATCATAGAGTTGGAAGAGACCACAAGGGCCATCGAGTCCAACCCCCTGCCAAGCAGGAAACACCATCAGAGCACTCCTGACATATGGTTGTCAAGCCTCTGCTTAAAGACCTCCAAAGGAGGAGACTCCACCACACTCCTTGGCAGCAAATTCCACTGTCAAACAGCTCTTACTGTCAGGAAGTTCTTCCTAATGTTTAGGTGGAATCTTCTTTCTTGTAGTTTGGAACCATTGCTCCATGTCCGCTTCTCTGGAGCAGCAGAAAACAACCTTTCTCCCTCCACTATGTGGCATCCTTTTATATATTTGAACATGGCTATCATATCACTCCTTAACCTCCTCTTCTCCAGGCTAAACATGCCCAGCTCCCTTAGCCGTTCCTCATAAGGCATGGTTTCCAGGCCTTTGACCATTTTGGTTGCCCTCCTCTGGACACGTTCCAGTTTGTCACGCTCCTCCTCTGGACACGTTCCAGTTTGTCAGTGCCCTTCTTGAACTGTGGTGCCCAGAACTGGACACAGTACTCCATGTTTAAAGTGCTATTATATCACTATAACTGCTGCCCCTAAAGAATCCTTGCAGATCATTATGGGTGCTGAGAGTTGTTAGAAGTCCCCAGTTTACACCACAGAGCTACAGTTCCTGAGTGATTTAACAATCAATCCTTCTTTCCAGGGAACTCTGGGAATTGTAGCTTTGTGTGGGGGACAGAGGGCTCCAAACAACTCTCAGCTCCCTTAACCAACTACATTTTCCCAGCCTGACTGTTGAAGTGGCATAAGAGGGCTTTAAATGCTTTGGCTGTGGCAGATGTGGCAGATCGGTTCATCACACAAGGAAAAGTAAATATATGGAAGCCTTGACATATCTACACTTAAAACTTAGACACTGAATGCCGCGGTGAGACTACTTATAGGGTCTTCGCCACGGGACCACATCCAACCAGTGCTATATCAGCTGTACTGGCTCCCAGTGGAGTACAGGGTCAGGTTTAATGTGCTGGTTCTAACTTTTTAAAGCCTTATATGACCTGGGACCCTCGTACCTATGGGACCACCTCTCCTGGTATGCCCTGCGGAGGATCCTACAGTCCACAAACAATAACATCTTGGAGGTCCCGGTCCTCAAGGAGGTTAGATTAGCCTTGACCAGAGCCAGGGCCTTTTCAGCCCTGGCCCCAGCCTGGTGGAATGCCCCGCTGCAAAAGACCAGGGCCCTGCAGGACTTGGCATCTTTCTGCAGGGCCTGCATGACAGAGCTGTTCCGCCAGGCCTTTGGGCGGGGCCCAGTCTGACCCCTCTCCTCCTACAAGACCCTATATATAAGAGGCCTCTCTAACTCCTCTCACTGGCTCATATAAATAGCTGAGCCTGCTGAGTACCTAAGGTTCCCAACCGCTATAATCATAATTTGCCAGTTGCCTTCTGATCTTACTTGATTTTAAACCGATTTTAAGCTGTATTTCAGTCGATTGCTGAATTTTATGTTTTAATGTATTTATATTTTGAAGTTAGCTACCCTGAGCCCGGTTATGGCTGGGGTGGGCGGGATATAAATAATAATAATAATAGTAATAATAATAATAATAATAATAATAATTTAGATAGCAGGAGTTGGAGAGGTATATTTAGCTTATAAATCCACTTAACCTTCACAACAATAGGATTAAAATGCTCTGAACGGAATAAACAGCTTTATACTTTATGAATACTAATGGCTCATGCTATTTTCACACACCCTTTAAAAGCTGCACTCTAACCTTGTGCATCAGTATGGATGAGTAGAGCTTCTCTTCAGTTCTGTAAATCAGAAAATACCTACTATGGTGAGCAGGATGTGTTTGAGGGGAGTCCTATATATCACAAGGATTTCTAGTGTGTCCAATGTGCCCCTGTACACTCTGCACATTTTTTTTACCATCCTGTGAGATCTCTCTCAGGAACTGCTAGGCCAACCTGTGATGGGGGAGGGGAGTTTTATCCACATTTCAGTGGTTCTCCTGAGTGCAGCGTTTGATTTTATCTCTAGGAATGAATGGCAGTATTCACATGTATTGAAGAAACAGAGGAATAGACTCAAGGACAGAATGAGCAGGACATCTGCCCTTGCTCCCTATCCCTGGACCTATCTATATAGTGCCAATCCTTTTTCTGCACAATTCAGTATTGAATTGTGTCTTGGCCACTGCACAACAGAAATGGGAAACCTCAGGCCAGAGGGTGGACTGCAGCCTCCAGGACTCCCTGTTGAGATTTTGAGACTTACCCCAGGCACTCACACACCACACTCAAGCACTTTCGTGTGGATCCACATCCTACTCGTGTGCTTTTTCCTGGTTGGATGTGTCCTTGAACTGTGATAATGCCTCTTGCTTCATCAGATGTAGAATGCAGAGATATATGTGTGTAGAAACCTCTGGCTTTGGTGTGGCTGAAGTATATCCTATCAAACAAAGGTAAGACTTGCATCTACTACCTGTAGGATATTAGTGCAGTCAAATCAACAAGTCAGGTTTTGCTAGATAGGCACAGAGCTTTCCTATAAAATTTGCTAGAGGGAACTTTGTGAGGTCACTTCCTTTGTCTGCCTTGGGAGGAAGCTGTAATGCTATGCACTTCCTGCCTGGGCAGTCTCCTCTTCCTTCATCATGCTTCCAAGCTGACCACAAGTGTGTGTGCAGCTCAGACCCCATTTTTGAACTTACATTTTGCACTTTCGTAACTTAGTTATAAACCTACCTTCATTTTGCTGCTGTAACTGCTATTTCAAGACCTAGATTATGTGAGTGAATACCACTTTTATTTCTTCACAAAGCAATGTACGTGTGATTGTTGTTTTTAAGTGAGAGAAAGGAGGTGTGCCTTAAAGCATCTTGGATTATTCTTTCTAGAACAGGCACCCCCAACCTTTGGCCCTCCAGATGTTTTGGATTACAATTCCTATAATCCCTGGCCACTGGCCCTGTTAGCTAGGGATCATGGGAGTTGTAGGCCAAAACATCTGAAGGGCCACAGGTTGGTGATGCCTGTTCTAGAAGGTTAAATCAACCTTGTCTTAGCTTCCAAGTTTAAGCTGCAAAGGATGATACTAATATCACGTGAGCAAGGAAGAACAACAACTAAATAATATTTCATCTCCTAGTGTCTAAATTGACTCCTATACTACCTTGCCCACTTTTGCATTTATCCCTATGTAGACTGACATGCACATCTCAGCAGGTTACTCATAAGGGAATGCAGCCCTCGGGCTGAAAAGGTTTTCCCACAGTACACCATCAAGCCAGTTCCTGAAGCTATGTGAAGCCTGCAAGACTTGCCAGTGTGTATAAGGCTTCTGTTGGCTTTAGCTCCCTGCTGAGACATCATCTTACTATAACCGAATGTCATTGGAGCAGAATGCTCCAGTCTACAAGGTTGTTGGAGCTGTCCATGGTCCTGGTCCTGTCTTCCCTCTGCTTTGACCTGCCTTTGCCAGCTTCCTCTGCAAGCCTCAAGCTCTCACAGTACTGGACTTAACGGGGCTTTCAGTTTTTCTCTACTAAAATCTCTTCCCTGCCCTGCAAATTGTGACATAGCATTGCTGGTTCGAGGTCTTCACACACAGGAGAAAAGCAAAATTAGACAGAGTAACAAACAGAATTATGAACATTGGGAAGAATGATATATATAAAGAGGTGATAAGGATATTGTAGAGAAAGTTTTTAAAGCAAAAGTTGGAATTTGGCTGATTTGCAATATTCAGCTGATTATTGTCCCCTCTGAATAGTTTTCTAACATACTGGAAATTATATTCTTATTTTTATAATTTTTATAACTTTTCAGTATGCATGTGTGTATGTGTGTGTGGTGAGCAAGCATGAATCCAAACTTAATGCTTATTTGTTACACGTGCGCAAAGACCCTGGCTGCCTTGACACATTTCTGTGCAGGTACATAATGTAGTAATAAAGACCAATACATGGATTCAACCAACAAAATAGGACAAAAATAGGTCACACTGCGTTTCTTAGTTCAGCCCAGAAGTGAAAGTATTTTTCCATTCTCAAGCTCCTTTCAACATAATCAGAATATAGTGGTACCTCGGGTTAAGAACTTAATTCATTCTGGAGGTCCATTCTTAACCTGAAACTGTTCTTAACCTGAAGCACCACTTTAGCTAATGGGGTCTCCCACTGCTGCCACGCCGCTGGAGCATGATATCTGTTCCCATCCTGAAGCAAAGTTCTTAACCTGAAGCACTATTTCTGGATTAGCGGAGTCTGTAACCTGAAGCATCTGTAACCTGAGGTACCACTCTATTTGCACTCTTAAATGTGGTGAAGTTTGGTTCAGGGACAGACATTCCCCTGAACAAAACTAAAGAGAAAGACAACGAAGCATTCTTTTGTCCTTTGAGATAGCTGCTTGATGAACACAGTGAGATTCTCAATGGGTTTTGTATAATTGAATTAGGAAGTGATAACTAGAGTGCCATGGCATGAACACTTTGTTCAGGGAATAGAAAGAATCAGGAGAAGGGCTGCCAGTCAGAGCAGTCAGAATAGACAATGGTCTAGCTGGATAAATAGTACAAAGTAGCTAGGAATCTTGAAGTCCTGGCTTGTTTCTCTGCTGGACATTGCATCCTCCCAGGTGAGCTTTGAAAACAGTGTGAAAACATGTACAGTAGTCCAGCTCTCAGAAGATTGCCCAGAAGAGATTCCTCACATCTGATGTTGAATGTGGGCATTTGGGAAAGAAAGCAATGCCTTCTGAGAGAGGAACTCTGCCTGTGGCAGAGAGTTTTTGTTTCCCCAAGGATGTACAAAGGCATTTCCCATTGCACAACACATTGAACACTGTTTCTGTTCTGCTGCTATTCATCTTCCAACAACAAAAAGTGCTGAAAGGTCCTGTACTAGGCAACAATAAATTAATAGGAAGTAGTTTACAATAAGGGACGCGGGTGGCGCTGTGGGTTAAACCACAGAGCCTAGGGCTTGCTGATCAGAAGGTTGGCGGTTCGAATCCCCGAGACAGGGTGAGCTCCCATTGCTCGGTCCCTGCTCCTGCCAAGCTAGCAGTTCGAAAGCACGTCAAAGTGCAAGTAGATAAATAGGTACCGCTCTGGCAGGAAGGTAAATGGCGTTTCAGTGCGCTGCTCTGATTCACCAAAAGCGGCTTAGTCATGCTGGCCACATGACCCGGAAGCTGTACGCCGGCTCCCTCGGCCAATAAAGCGAGATGAGCGCCGCAACCCCAGAGTCGGTCACGACTGGACCTAATAGTCAGGGGTCCCTTTACCTTTTTTAGTTTACAATAAAGTAGGCAACATTTCATTACAACTGCAAAGTATACATTTCAGCGAGGCTTACCAAGAACCATGTGGCATAAAAATTATTATTTTATTTAAGAACGTTCTAAGCAGCTGATGACAGACGTAAGGTCCTGTTTCAAAGATCTTCCTAAGATGATAACGCATCTAAAACATTTTAAGGTCCCAGTGGCAAATATCACAGCTGGGAGGGTTGTTTATCTTGCCAAAGAAGTTGCTCGATTCCAAGAAGATAATACAGTGGTGCCCCGCAAGACGAACGCCTCGCAAGACGGAAAACCCGCTAGACGAAAGGGTTTTCCGTTTTGGAGGCGCTTCGCAAGACGAATTTCCCTATGGGCTTGCTTCGCAAGACGACAGCCCATAGGGAAATCTCCGGGACAGCGGGGAAGCGCAGCTCGTCTTCCCCGCTGTCCTCGGACCTCCTCCGAAGCCTGGCGGCGGGGCGGGGACACCTCCTCCCGCCGCCGGGCTTCGGAAGGATGCCCCGATGCCGGGCGGCGAGGCGGGAACGCCTCCCCCCGCCGCCCGGCATCGGAACGATGTCCCGAAGCCGAGCGGTGGGGCGGGAAAGTCTCCCCCCGCCGCCCGGCATCGGAACGATGTCCCGAAGCCGAGCGGCGGGGCGGGAACGCCTCCCCCCGCCGCCCGGCTTCGGGGCGGGAAAGCCTCCCCCCGCCACCCGGCTTCGGGGCGGGAAAGCCTCCCCCCGCCGCCCGGCTTCGGGGCATCGTCCCAATGCCGGGCGGCGGGGCAGGAACGCCTCCCCCCGCCGCCCGGCTTCGGGGCATCGTCCCGATGCCGGGCGGCGGGGCGAGAAAGCCTCCCCCCGCCGCCTGGCATCGGAACGATGTCCCGAAGCCGGGCGGCGGGGCCGCGAAGCCTGGGCGCGCTGGCAACTCTCCGCAAGGAGCGCTCCCGCTGCTTGCGGAGAGGTCCGCGAAGCCTGTCCTGGACCTCTTCTGAAGGCAGGCGGGGGGCAAAAGTCTTTGTCCCCCCTGCTTGCCTTCCCAGGGGCTTTTAAATCGCCCGGACAGCGGAGGACTTCTTCCGCTTCAGAAGAGGTCGGACAGCGGAGAAGTCCTCCGCTGTCCCGGGCGATTTTAAAATGCCGCCCGCCAGAAGAGGTCGGGGGAAGGCGGTTTCCATAGGAACGCATTAATTGATTTTCAATGCATTCCTATGGAAAACCGTGCATCGCAAGACGAAAAACTCGCAAGACGAAGAGACTTGCGGAACGAATTAATTTCGTCTTGCGAGGCACCACTGTACCACTGAAAGGGCCCAGAATTATAGGCAGGCAGTTTATTTTCCATTAAAAAAACTGTCATTCATCTCATTGTCTGCTGGTACAAAATTAGGTAACTTATGTAATTAATTACATAAATTGCATAAGTTACATTAGCATTGTTATTCCACCCCATTCATTTCAATGCAAAAGAAACACAGAGCAAAGTGGGGGAGGGTGGGGCCAAAATCAATTATGTATTGTTTGTGAACCGAAAGCAACAACAACAGTGCCTACCAATCATTTTTCCTGTACTGATTTCTGTTCTGGATATGGGATGAATAGGATGACACCAGCAATTTCCATTCTTTTCTGTTTTCATCAGAATTCCCCAGCATCGCTGCCTCCACTTCTAATTTCACTAACTGATCTCTTATATATTTCACCCCCTATTTCCCTGTGTAAAGGTAAAGGGACCCCTGACTATTAGGTCCAGTCGTGGCTGACTCTGGGGTTGCGGCACTCATCTCGCTTTATTGGCTGAGGGAGCCGGCATACAGCTTCCAGGTCATGTGGCCAGCATGACTAAGCCACTTCTGGTGAACCAGAGCAGCACACGGAAACGCCGTTTACCTTCCTGCTGGAGCGGTACCTACTTGCACTTTGACGTGCTTTCGAACTGCTAGCTTGGCAGGAGCAGGGACCAAGCAATGGGAGCTCACCCCGTTACGGGGATTTGAACCGCTGACCTTCTGATCTGCAAGCCTTAGGCTCAGTGGTTTAACCCACAGTGCCACCCACGTCCCATTTCCCTGTGAATGAGGCACAAAAAGTGTGTGTGTGGGGGGGTATTTGTTTGGCCTGAGATGTTCCATTGTATAGATTACCAGTCTGCTAGTCTTCAAGGTGACTAACAAGCTTTAGATGAAACAATGAAGTCAATGATGATACAGGGAAAACAGCTGTGTAGTGTTTTTGTGGTGATTCTAAAGTGAGTTAAAAAAACACACACCCAAAAGACTGTACAGTATACCAAAATGTATATACATGGCTTTTGACATTTTGGAAGACTTCTTTCAAAAACCAACATTCATAATTCAGTGACATATGATGGAGGACTGCACAAACAGATGTGAGGAAAATATGACTCAGTCTGATGGAACTGCCCAGCCAGAATATACTCATTTCCTGAAAGCCAACACAGTAAGGAACACATCTAAACACACTGGAGAATCCTGGGAAAAAGAGGAAATAAAAATGCCTCATCTTCAGGATATGAGAGATCAAGAATCTGCATATGGCTATACTACCAGAGACAGAAGTGTTTACTGTGAAGATGGACCAGAAGTGAGTTGACGACTTGACCTATTCCTGTGCCTTTGAAAGAAGCTGACATGCAGGAACTGACAGATTTTCAGAGGGTAAAGACAAGTATTGTCCCATGCTATTGTCTGCAGATCGACCCAGCATCAGGAGTGCAGGATCAGAGGGAGTAAGAATGATGGCAAATCTACTCACTATTTCAATTTTTTTAAAAACCTATAAGAATTGCTCCCATGTCTCCATAATAAAGTTGCACCGTGAATGGTGCTTATTCATCAGTAGTATTTGCTTAGGTAATACTACACTGGGGACGCAGGTGGCGCTGTGGGTTAAAGCCTCAGCGCCTAGGACTTGCCGATCGAAAGGTCGGCGGTTCGAATCCCTGCGGCAGGGTGCGCTCCTGCTGCTCGGTCCCAGCGCCTGCCAACCTAGCAGTTCGAAAGCACCTCCGGGTGCAAGTAGATAAATAGGGACCGCTTACCAGTGGGAAGGTAAACGGCGTTTCCGTGTGCAGCTCTGGCTCGCCAGAGCAGCGATGTCACGCTGGCCACGTGACCCGGAAGTGTCTCCGGACAGCGCTGGCCCCTGGCCTCTTGAGTGAGATGGGCGCACAACCCCAGAGTCTGTCAAGACTGGCCCGTACGGGCAGGGGTACCTTTACCTTTTAATACTACACTGGGGGAAATAATAAAAGCTATATGATCTGATCCAGCATGAGAGAGATGGATACAGTGCTTGCACATCACCTACTCTGTTCCACTGAACTTGAATCCCGTTATCACATGCCCCTATGGCTTCATACAGTGGTACCTCGGGTGACAGAAGCTTCAGGTTACAGACACTCCAGGTGACAGACTCCACTAACCCAGAAATAGTACCTCGGGCTAAGAGCTTTGCTTCAGGATGAGAACAGATATCGCACAGTGGTGGCACAGCAGCAGCGGGAGGCCCCATTAGCTAAAGTGGTATCTCAGGTTAAGAACAGTTTCAGGTTAAGAACGGACCTCCAGAATGAATTAAGTTCTTAACCCGAGGTACCACTGTACTCTCAATGCCTAACTATTCAGGTGGAGTCTGTAAAGGGCCGCCTTCCTAGATTCAGGTGAAAGTGACAAGGGCTGCCAATTTCTTTTGTGTTGTGTTACATGGACATAACTGGGATTTTTGTTTGGGGCAGGCCTTTTGTTGGAGTGGCAGAAGCTCAGTTAGCTATGTGTTTTTATTGATTTTTATTGATTTAGGAGGGCAGCTGCCCCTTCCTGCCCCCCCCCTTGGCTACACCCATGTTGTGTTGTGTTTTCAGCCTGGATGTGACGCTAAACTTGTATATCCAGGGAAATGCACATTAAAATACAGATAAATTTCCATAAGGGTGCAAACTTGATTTGGAAATGTGGCGATCTGAATTTGAAATGGGAAAAACGAGAAGCTAAAATGGACAGATTATCCCATCCTGAGCTGCACACACATCCCTAGGAATTTCCATGCAGTTTCCTAGCTTTTATTTTCTACATTTGCTCTGGCAAGCTGCTGTTCAGGTTCAGAAGCAAGTAGCCGTGTCACGGTGAGAGATGCAGTGCTGAAAACTACAAAGAGAATCCAGCTATGCGTGTAAAGAGCTGCCCTGGATTGCAGAATTTCCCACTGAGGCTGTAGAACTACCGTAATAAATGCTATCTTCTGGACATTTATGGGGAGGGGGTGGGAGACTTCATTTCACAGATCCTTATGAATGTTGCCCTGATGTGGAGACGCTGCTGTGTTGCAGGGCTTTGCATATGTATTTGTCAAACATGATTGGAAAACACACACACAATTTCCCCAATTTTCAAGTGCCCTTTTTGCTATGAGCTATGAGGATAAAGCATGTTCTCCCTAAAATGAGAGCATGGGTTGCGGTGTGGGCCGCCAGGCCAGCCCTCTGTTGCCAGGCAGGTTAATGGCTATTGCCTGGTGCAACGATTGGCTGACCGGGTTGCTGGGGCAAATTGCATGTAGCAAATTGGTGGGTGGGGACCATAGTCTTTAAATATTGGGACACTCTGCCTTTTGGTTTCTCTTTAGCAGAGTGCATCGGATCACCCGCCCTGTGTTCCGGTTGACCTTGCTTTGCAAATATTGGGGTCGTCTGCCTTGGTGCAGGGGCCTAGTAGGAATTTTGCCATTTGGCTGATTGGCTGGTGCCACTTGGTTTTTGCCTACTACTTAGCAATTCGTCACAACTTGTAAGGTTGCGGTTAGGCATTAGTTATAAAAAGCTGGTGGTGGAGGGGTCAGGATAGGCTGTGCCTGCCCCTCCAATGGTGCTGGAAGGGAATTCCGTTAAAGGAATCCTGGGGCTTGCCACGATTTCGTCCAATCCCTGAAATGGGACCAGAGCCGGCAAGCCTTGGGGAGCTGGTTGGGTGAGCGGTGAGGGAGTGACGCTCAGCTCAACTGATCCCCAACATTGTCTTTCCCTTCACTGGCTTCCGATGGAGTTTGGAATGTCAGTTCTGTCCCAGGCGGGGGGACAGATAGTCATAACCAATGTCTAAGCAACCACTCACAGATTTTGTATTTTAATAAAGTTGTGGCCAAAACAGTGCCCAAAAACCTTAAGCTTAAATTACGTGTGATGTGTGAATTATTTTGAGGGGTGGCTTGGGGACCTACACACACAAAGACTCTGGATCGTGCAACATCAGTGCTCCCCGTGGCATGCATGCACTATGCATACATATCCCAGGGTGTGCTGACGTCTCTTGTGCATTCTGCAAATATGTCATGCAGACACCCTGTGGTTTGCTTGTGTTGCGCAAGCACACTCTGCATAGTGTGCATATGACTGCTGCATAACTTTGAGGGGACACAACCCCTTCACTATTTTTGGGGGGGGCTGCCCCCTGGGGCCCCCTACTTGGCACCACTGCATGCTAGGATCTTCTCAGTAGCAGTTCCTTAATTATGGAATGCCCTCCCTGTTGAGGGATGCCAATCCACCTCATAATTAGCACGTAGGCAAAGCTTTAAAATATTCATGTTCCCCCAGGTACTTGATGGCTAAAATATATTGTTTGTGGCAAACTTGAGATTATTTAGCTGTGAGGATAAAATTTCCCAAAGTAGCCTGCCAATGTTTGATTTGTTATAACTTACCACTCTAATCACGCCCATCTATTATCTCTGAGTAGTGAATTTGCAGCCCAGACATCCCCTTCAAAGGCAACTTTCTCTGTAATTCTATGTAAATACAGTGCTTAACTATATATTCCCTGCTTTGAATTTATTCCTACTACTGGGAAAAGAAGGTGTTGCCAACTTCATAACTTACATTATTGACAATTCATGAATTGACTTTTGTTTCCTATCTTCCTATTTATGCTTTATTACGTTCTATTTATAACCTTTCTCATTGATGCTGCACAGAACAGACCATCCCTACTGACTATTTTATTTCCCTGCAGGTTTTCTGCTTGAAGACATGGATTTTTAAAAGGATAGAGAGAGAGAGAAAATAACATTAGTTTGAGGTTTTCTTTTGTCTGATGCTCATAAATTTTAATATATTTACTTCCTAAATAATGAGTCTACAGGTATGCTTCTAGATCTGATCTCTCCCCAAAGTAAGGTTGCTCATTCCAAGTTTACATTTTGAGCGCATTTCCCCCTCATTACTGAGTGAACTACTTCATTTTAATTGACTCATGTCCAATAAGCTCCTCCATGATATATTTTCCATAATTAATGTAACAAGGTACAGTGGTACCTCGGGTTACAGACGCTTCAGGTTACAGACTCCGCTAACCCAGAAATAGTACTTCGGGTTAAGAACTTTGCTTCAGGATGAGAACAGAAATCATGCGGCGGCGGTGCCAGCGGGAGGCCCCATTAACTAAAGTGGTACCTCAGGTTAAGAACAGTTTCAGGTTAAGAACAAACCTCCAGAACGAATTCAGTTCTTAACCCAAAATACCACTGTATCAGATTTTGTATAACATCTTATCAATCATGTGCACCTATACATGATAATGTATAAAACATTGGGGGAAATTTTCTTTATACCAGTAGGAATAGTTGTGAGCAAAGTGTACGGAAAAAGGCTAAATAAATAAATTAGATACACCATCTCACAAACATAAACTGCAGAGTTTGAAAGTACTATGGAAGCTGTAATTGTAATACCTACATTTTGAAGACAGAGAAGACACAGAGCTATATAAATGGCTGAGAGTTAGTATAACAAATAACACAAACACATACACAAAATGCAGAACCTTGCAGGAGAAGAATATGCCATGCTCTTTCCATGTCTCCTTATGATACTTGGCTTCACGCCTAGGAAGAAACTGTTCTCTTGCTACTGTTTATTTCATCTGGAGTCAGATCAGACACTATTTTCCATCGGTATAGAAAGTGACATTCAGACTTAGATAATGCTAGGCTGAGTTTCATGAATGCAAGCTGAGCTGAAGCACCAGTCTCAGCAAAAGAACCAACCAACTCAATGAATGGTCCATTCATTGAGTTTGTTGGTTCTTTCATTGAGACTAGTGTTTCAACTCGGCTTGCATCCATGAAATGCTTATATATATTGGACCACATATATATGGTCCAATATATATATGAAATATTTGGCACCACTAGATCTTCAACAAGAGGGTTAGTCAAGTCAACAGGGGCCTCAGTAATCCATAGCCTAAAAGGACCAACCATCCTAATCAGGCACGAAGGCATGATGCTGCTAGGTAAAGGTAAAAGGACCCCTGACCATTAGGTACCGACTCTGGGGTTGCGGCGCTCATCTCGCTTTATTGGCTGAGGGAGCCAGCGTACAGTTTCTGGGTCATGTGGCCAGCATGACTAAGCCACTTCTGGCGAACCAGAGCAGTGCACAGAAACGCCGTTTACCTTCCCACTGGAGTGGTACCTATTTATCTACTTGCACTTTGACGTGCTTTCGAACTGCTAGGTGGGCAGGAGCAGGGACTAAGCAACGGGAGCTCACCCCATCACGGGGATTCGAACCACCGACTTTCTGATCGGCAAGTCCTAGGCTCTGTGGTTTAACCCACAGCGCCACCCGCATCCATGATGCTGCTACTATGACCTTAATCCTTACCAGTAAATGGTGCAACAATGACAAAGGAATTAGCATTTCCAGATCACCACCATCCCATTTGGACAAAAACCAGATGAAGAATTGGTCTGTTGATCTGATAAAAAGGTAGGATAGATATGGTAGTCTTGAAATCCTGAGCAACAGCCAGTGGCGTAGCGTGGGGGGTGCAGGGGGGGCCGGCCGCACCGGGCGCAACATCTGGGGTTAGGACAAATCCACGGGTTAGGGGGCGCAAATCCACGGGTTAGGGGGCGCAAATCCACGGGTTAGGGGGCGCAAATTACTTGCCTTGCCCCGGGTGCTGACAACCCACGCTACGCCACTGGCAACAGCAGACAAGGAAGCTTGGGCGTGGAGTTATACACACAGAAATTTCTAATTTCTTCTCCTTAGATAGATATTCTGCCAAGGCTGAATGGTAAAATGCTTCACTTCTACAAGGGAATGACTGATTTTCCACCTCAATCCTCTGGCATTATATATACATCCATATACATCCATATTGCATGACACTTCTGGGGTGTTTTGCTTCTGGATCTGCTTTGCACGAAATATATTATGTCAAAATCCATCTCCTTGTTGTCTTTGTTTCACTTGCTTCCTTGTTGTCTTTGTTTCACTTTTCAAAACACAAGGTTCATAAAACTCTTTCTCCAAATCAATAGAACTTAAATGTACTGTTTAGCTCTAGAGCACATCACCAGAAACACACAATCTATTCCCCTCCCCCCTTACGTGTTCCCTCCACACCATGCCAACAATGTTTTGGAAATGCTTTGTGGATGTTACACAGGTGGATAAGAGGTATCATATCAAAAGCACAGTACATAAAATTCTGTATGGCTGTCATATACAATGTAGTGAAATGGGGGGAGGAGCAAATTCCTTGGGGTTACAGAACTCAAAAGCAGTGGTTGCGGAGAATAGTACAGTCTCAGAACTCAGGGGAATACAAAAGAGAGGAAAAGAAGAGAACAATGTTAGTTCAGATCATGGGTAGGCAAACTAAGGCCTGGGGGCCAGATCCGGCCCAATCGCCTTCTAAATCCGGCCCACAGACGGTCCGGGAATCAGCGTGTTTTTACATGAGTTGAATGTAGCCTTTTATTTAAAATGCACCTCTGGATTATTTGTGGGGCATATGAATTTGTTCTCCCCCCCCCTTCAAAATATAGTCCACAAGGTCTGAGGGACAGCGGACCAGCTCCCCCTGCTGAAAAAGTTTGCTGACCCCTGGTTCAGATGGTAAGCAGATGGTGATTAATCTTAACAAGTGATAGCCTAGTGAGGTTCGGGACGAGAAACAAGAAGACTAAAGTTATGTGGGAAAACTCTGTGACCCAGTGATTAGCTGATAAATGGGATCTGCTTCCTCCTTTAAAAAATGGGGAACCTGTTTTTGGTGATGATTAGATGGCTTTCTGAAGATTCTAGTAAGTTCTTTGGAACTAGGGATTTCTATAGTAGTAAGACCCAAAGAAAATATCTAAGGGCTTAGCGAGGGTCAACAGGAAAGAAAGGACCATAGCTCAGTTACAGACTCTCTGCTTTGCATCCAGAAGGCTTAGGAGGGGTACATCCCATTTTGCCGCTTGAGGCAAAATGGGATGTGTCACCATGCCCTGCCACTTCCCTTACCTACTATAGGTTGTATAGTGGCAAGGACAGCAGCAGGCTTTGGTGAGATCTCACTAGAAATTTGTGCTTCTGCCACCCAAGACACTCCCTAAGAAGGCCCTGGGTTCAATACTCGACATTTCCGGGTACAGTTTGGTACCTGAAACCCTGGAAAGTCATTGCCAGTCAGCATAGATGATTATGAGCTGGATGGAGCAATGGTTTGTGTCGACATTAGGCAGCTTTCTATGTTCTTAATACCTTTTTGAGGGTTTGCTGCAGCTGCTTAAGCGAAATACTACTTAAGCTACAATGAAAATGGGAGGTAGGTTGAGCAGAAGCAATCCTTTGCTTGCTTCTGCCACCTCAGTCAGCCTCCCACTGGCTGCCAATGAGCAGGTGGAGGTGAAAGGCCTGTTAGTAGCATCCCTGTCAAATCACATACAAGGGCACAGTTCGACAGTATATTACAACCACAAAAGTGCCACAAGGCACACAGATGCAGCAACAATATATCAACAAGGAGAAATTTACAATAAAGAGAAGTCAAAATACCATTGCAATTACAAAGTATAAATCTCAACATATTTTTTTTATAAGGAACTATATGGCACAACAGTAACCAACCAACCAACTGAGCTAGTAATAATGATAATATTGAAGACTGCTGTAAGCAACTGACAACAGGCAGGCTTCCGGAAACAGGTCCTGTTTCAACTGGGAGGACTTTATGAATGTCCATCTTTCCAAAGAAGAAATTACTGAACATGAAACAAACGAAACTATAATTAACATGTTCTGCAATAGAAATGGGACATACTGAGGCCAGGGCTCAGTCAGCTCAGAATCTGCTGGATCCCAAGCTGTTCTCAAAGTTGTCACTGGCCAGCATCAGGTCTGATCTGGGCTAAATTGCTTTGGTAGTCTGAATCTGGTACAAGGATCAGACCTGATCTGCCTGCTCACTCTTCTGATGCTGTCAGTATCTGGTCTATGGTTATGGTAGCAGCTCTTCCATTTTGCAGAGTCTCAGCAAGCAATTTGAATTGTTCTCTTCTTTCTGCTGACTTGTACCACTGAGAAATAATGCAATAGAAATAATGATGATTTAAGTGCAATAAGAATGTGTTCCCAACAGCCAAATATTTTACAGAAGGGCCCTTCACTTAATGTGAGTTGTTGGCATAAACTATATTCACTAATGCGAAAGTGACAAAAAAGGCAGTAGTCCTTTGTTAATGTCTGTCAAATGATTGCCCTTCACCTGGAATAATTCATCTGCTAATAACCCCTTGCTCTAGATGCACATACTTTAGCAGGATCCAGTTTTATGGCAATACCACAGGCTGACTAGCAGTTATTTTAATTTATACAAGCCCTATCACACCCATTTATACAGCTGCAGGCATGTGCAGCCTTTATACTCCAAAAATATCTGTGTCATACAGAAAAACCAGATATTTACATTCAATGAAGCCTGTCAGCCGAGTTAGGATTTTATATTTACTTATTGATCAAACACAAGAATAGCCCATACGAAACTGATTTGTAATGATAATAAAAAAGTCTATAGTCTGTGTTTTGTAATAACAAAAATGGAACTGAATTTTGTATCAAATGCATAACATTTTGAACATTTTAAAATAGTACAGTACTTGGATTTCTAACTATAAATTTCTAAAGCTCAGATAATATCACCATATAACTAATTTAACATGCCCAGAATTCATTGTAAACATGCCCATGCAGCATGTTGTTGTTGTTTAGTCGTTTAGTCGTGTCTGACTCTTCGTGACCCCATGGACCAGAGCACGCCAGGCACTCCTGTCTCCCACTGCCTCCCGCAGTTTGGTCAAACTCATGCTGGTAGCTTCAAGAACACTGTCCAACCATCTCGTCCTCTGTCGTCCCCTTCTCCTTGTGCCCTCCATCTTTCCCAACATCAGGGTCTTTTCCAGGGAGTCTTCTTTTCTCATGAGATGGCCAAAGTATTGGAGCCTCAGCTTCACAATCTGTCCTTCCAGTGAACACTCAGGGCTGATTTCCTTAAGAATGGATAGGTTTGATCTTCTTGCAGGCCATGGGACTCTCAAGAGTCTCCTCCAGCACCATAATTCAAAAGCATGAATTCTTCGGTGATCAGCCTTCTTTATGGTCCAGCTCTCACTGCCATACATCACTACTGGGAAAACCATAGCTTTTACTATATGGACCTTTGTTGGCAACCTAGTATGCAGCATAGTATATACTCTTAGAAAAGCAGGAACAATGCTAATAATCGGCTGTTTGGTGGAAAGTGGAGAGCAAGGAGAACTGAATCCAGCCTCTCCTTCTCCCTTTTAAACAGCCAGTTACTGCTGTTTGAAGAAGGTCCATCTCCAAAGGCTGGAAGTTGGATCAGAGAGAGGAATGGCACACAGAGAATTTTTAATCCACTTCAGACGGTGAATGTTTGACTCTTGTGAATGTATGACTCCTGGCTGGCTCAGAGGGGTAGATTTTGGAACACCCTCAAAACTCATAATCCCAATCGGAAATCCTATAATCATGCTCCCAAATAATTCCTTCCAACAATAAACTCAAGTGGCCGAGTGCCTGTCAGTTGGAAGTAAATGGAGCCACTCAGAAATAAAATACCAACTTCTACTCAGGCATTGCCCTAGGTAGACACAAGTATGCACTTTTGTCATTTCAGTGTTTCAGGGTACTGAAGTTCAGTGATTTATATAGCTTATCCTTGTTTTAACTTTGCTTTACTTGCAGGTAGCTGTTTTCTGTTAGATTATTAGAAAGTGAACCTTGTGTGCCTGCCGGCCAAAATATGATGTATAAATAAAAAAATAAGCACATCGTTTAAACATGGAAGCTCAACATTTAACTTTTATCTGCCTTACATCAGGTTCACCTTAGTGGTGGAAATATAAGCATGCTGTTAATAAGAATGGCAATTTCAGAAAACACAGTAATAAAGGACATGATAATTATGCCAAATATATAATTTTGCCTCGAAGACAAGGCACTGACCAAGCTATAATTGGTCATAATAAGCTGTTCCACATGACTACTGGCTCAAAACTGTGGATTGGAGTGCATGTTCCCATTTGCATTGCAACTAATTCTGCATTATGAATGGGTACCACGTTCATTACATTACATTGCAATGCACATTCTAATGTGAAGCTTCTAGGACTGGTATTGCTTTTAAGTGAAAGTGAAAATACTATGTCTGTATGTTTACATATTACAGTGGTGCCCCGCAAGACGAACGCCTTGCAAGACGGAAAACCCGCTAGACGAAAGGGTTTTCCGTTTTGGAGGCGCTTCGCAAAACGAATTTCCCTATGGGCTTGCTTCGCAAGACGAAATGTCTTGCGAGTTCCTGCGGGTTTTTTCCCCTTCCCCCCCTTTTCCTAAGCCGCTAAGCCGCTTATCAGCTGTTCCGCTGATAAGCCGCTTAACAGCTGATTGCTAAAAGCCGCTAAGCTGTCAATGGGCTTGCTTCGCAAGACGAAAAAACTGCTATACGAAGAGCCTAACGGAACGGATTAATTTCGTCTTGCGAGGCACCACTGTACTGATTAAGTAACAAGTAGATAGGATATGGGAAAATGCAGACAAGAGGATCTCCTGTGTGTTGTTATTGTTTTAATTGAATAGCAGTCATGGGAAGGGGCCCAAATTAAAGTAAGATAGAGTTGGGATGGGGAGTGTTGAGCACTTTCCCCTTGTGTCATTTTTTCCTGTTTCCCAAAGCACATAGGTACCACACAGATGTCTATACTCAGTACTAAGCCCTGGGAGCTCCTGGGAGCATAAAAAGTGCAGCTCCTAACATTTCTCAGCTCTGTTCATTGAGTTTAGAAGCAACTGACTGACACAACTGACATTCCTGAACTTTCTTGCAGATAAGAACACAGCTCCTAGTTGGATCACACACTCCTCAGGATTTTGCAGTGCCTTTCGTGTGCTCCAAAGTGTGTGCCAAAACTTGTATTTTACAAAAAGCTGCTTACCTTACTGGAAAATATATTGAAAAGCACAGAAAAGTGCACACATATATTAAAAATGCACACAAAATGCACGCAATGCAATGAAGTGGGATACAAACAAATAAAACAGACCTATGGCTGAATCTAGACATATATAAAAAGCGCTGTGAAAATGCTTAAACAAAAATTAAAATTATATATATATATATAATTTCCCATTAGCTCACCATCACCATCTAGTGTCTTATTTGTACAATGCACTTAAAACACACGTGAAATGTTTTATTTGCGGCTGTATAGCTGAGTCCAAATATATATATGAGTTGAAACAGGATGGAGTTCACTGCTCAGCCCATCCCTGCCCAGAAAAAAACATCACAACTTGTTAAACATTCGAACCCGGTGTTCAGGCTAACTTGATGTATGTGGCTTTGAGAAGAACACACTGCACATATTAGGAATGTGGCAACCAGGAGGTCCATTGTTGTCATTAGCCACAACCATGTGTCGATGGAGGCTGCTCCCCACCTTTCAAGTTTACAGTGAGTTATGAGAGCATTCTTTCCCCTCTTGCAACTCCTCTGTTTTGCTGAAACTCACCACATTTCCATCTCCTCCAGCCTTAATTGTATTGAATGCAGAGGTGTCACTAAAAGACTAAGCGTATCCTCTGTGGATGTCAATCTCACTTCATGAATTTAATCCATGCTTTAATTCTATTAATCTTGGTGTGTTTCACTGTCCAAGGGATGCTATACAAATAATTATTTCTCGTCTCCTTTTATCCCATCCCTTTGGATATGTATCTGGAAATGACAGAGGAGGACTCCACTCCTGTTAAACACAATCAGTTAAATGGGGTAGCACTCTGTATCCATGGAAATTGTAGCATGACCAATGCTTTTTTTTCTTTTAAAAAAATGTTTAGGGGTACTCTCATTTTGACTCAAGGAAATCACCATTTTATAGTTCAAATCAGGAAAAATAAATGCAGTAAATGGACAAACAAAGGTCTGTATAGTTAAAGCTATGGTTTTCCCAGTAGTGATGTATGGAAGTGAGAGCTGGACCATAAAGAAGGCTGATCGCTGAAGAATTGATGCTTTTGAATTATGGTCTGGAGGAGACTCTTGAGAGTCCCATGGCCTGCAAGAAGATCAAACCTATCCATTCTTAAGGAAATCATCCCTGAGTGCTCACTGGAAGGACAGATCCTGAAGCTGAGACTCCAATACTTTGGCGACCTCATGAGAAGACTCCCTGGAAAGGACCCTGATGTTGGGAAGGATGGAGGGCACAAGGAGAAGGGGACGACAGACGACGAGATGGTTGGATAGTGTTCTTGAAGCTACCAGCATGAGTTTGACCAAACTGCGGGAGGCAGTGGAAGACAGAAGTGCCTGCCGTGCTCTGATCCATGGGGTCACGAAGAGCTGGACACGACTAAACGACTAAACAACAACAACAAATGGACAAAAGCACAAAGATTCACAAAATGTTTAGGTGTATGCGTACCCATGAGTATCCCCAGAAAAAAGCACTGGGCATGACATCCAGGTCCCTAAGTCATTTCTTTGCTATGTCAAGCACCCTTAAAAACAAGTATTGGTTTCTTCCTTCCCTTCCCTCACACAGCACAGGCTACAGCCTGTTTTGTCACCGTTCCAATCCATCCATTTCCTCTGTTTAGGATTTATCCCATCTGGCATTTGGTCTTCAGTGCTGCCCTCCAATGTTTTTGTTCATTTGTTAAACAAAACAAAAAGGACACCACCTCCGCCATATTTAAGTTTTATCCTTTCACCTAGCATGGTGGTCTAATCAGGAACAAAACAGATTCTTCATAATTAGTGGCAGTAGGAGACACAGTTGGCAGAGATGAACTGCATGATTGAGGAAACATAAGTACCATTCAATCATTCATGACAAATGTGCTTCCTGTATTTTATTTCCACTAAGGAAACATGAATTGTGCATCAGTTTAAGAGTACAACTCGAGAAGAAGGCAGATCATTGATCAGATGCCACACGGGTTTTTTGTAAAATTCAATTCTTCAGAGGCAAGAGGTTGGATGGGGGCAACAATGAATTGAACTCTTTCCTAGGGATGGACTGATCGGTCTTATTTTTGGTGCGTGCCGATTTCACATGCCTTCAGAGATCTTTTCAAAAGTTGCTTGCCTGGTGGTGCAGAATTGCACTGCTAGTTTCTCAGCAGGTTGAGACACACACAGAGATGATCTGTTCTGTCTCTTTCCATATTAATCTGCGGCGTTCAGGTTTTTAAAAACTGAACTGCACATATTTGGGGCAGAGGCGAGTATACAGCAATTGTGCCCTGAGGTGAAATTCTGTTTTCATGATGTGGAGTCCAGCGTATCAAATGTATCAAAGGTTCTGTCATGCTGGTCTTGTTGCAGTATGCCAAACCTTGTAATAAACTAGCAGTTTGAAATCCCTTAGTCCCTCCATTAGGGTGTGAAACATCTCAAAACCCTTCCTGCATATTTGCCAAGGGCAAGGATAACTCTATCACCCACCCTCCTCTGTTTCTTATGGATGGGGTACAGGATAGTGTCTTTTATCACTGACATCCAAACTTTTAAACTTGCTTTGTTTTTCCCTCTAATTCAGAGGTTTGATACTCAAATCAATCTGCTGGTATGTGACACGGGATGCCATAGTGGGCAAAAAGAAAACAGATACGATTTTCTCTTCTAGGTGGACTAAATTTGTCTTTATTGTGGAACCTGGATTAATAGACTCACCAACAAGAAAACATGATGTTTACATAAATTCCTAGGCAGTTGTGTTTGAGCATTAGAAACAATCTCAAGGCCACAATATGTCCATTTCATTTTTATTATGTTTTTATATATGCTGGAAATCGCCCAGAGTAGCTGCGGCAACCCAGTCAGATAGGCAGGGTACAAATAAATTGTTGTTGTTGTTGTTGTTGAAGTCGCCCAGAGTAGCTGCGGCAACCCAGTCAGATAGGCAGGGTACAAATAAATTGTTGTTGTTGTTGTTGTTGTTGTTGTTGTTGTTGTTGTTCTTCTTCTTCTTCTTCTTCTTCTTCTTCTTCTTCTTCTTCTTCTTCTTCTTCTTCTTCTTCTTCTTCTCCTCCTCCTCCTCCTCCTCCTCCTCCTCCCCTTCCTTCCTTCCTTCCTTCCTTCCTTCCTTCCTTCCTTCCTTCCTTCCTTCCCTCCCAGTACCACAGCCTTGTCCAAAACTGGATCCTTTTTCAGCTGCTTTAAACTTCGAAACAATCTGATTAAGAATCTCCTACACCTCAAAGCCTTCGACCCCAAGCAACACATTTATGGTTTCCCATTCATTCTGTGGCAGAAACAGGATTTGAACCAGAAGTTTAAGTGTGTTCAGGACTTGACGAGCCGCAAATTTGCCTACAAGGCCAATCACCAGAGGCAGACAGCATGCCTTAATTGCATCTTTAAATATATATTTCATATACTGTATCACTGATAATACGTTGCAAGAGAGAGGGTAGTTTGGGAAAGGAATTGCTGCAATCTCCTTGAAAGGATTATAATGACTGTACACTTAACTCACAGTTCTTGAAAACAATGGAGCAGCTTAGCCATCTCCTTGAGCACTGTAAGCAAGGACTGGTTTCAAAGACATCCATTGTTGAAGAAGCTAAAATTTCTTTCAGTAAAACAATTTGATTCCCCAATCCCTATTCATTTGATAAATAATACTTCTTTATGCTCAGTCCTTTAGAACAACCTATGCAGTGTACACACCCACACCCACACCCACTGAAAGAGAGAGGGAGAGAGGGAATCTGAATACCAACCTTCTCCAGGTAAAGAGGGAGCAGGTTTTCTATTTTTCCCCTTCTGATTCTAGCCGAACAATTGAAACCCTCTGACTGGGCTGAGGAGGGGAGTGAGCTGGACTAGCTGGAGGTATTGCTCTGCCCAGTTTTCCCAGCTAAGGCAATCTCCCACCGGCCACCACTGATGGAGTCTGGATTTTCACTTTTTGAAATATGGCAACCCTACCCAAACAGCGTGTTCCAGATATGAAGAGAGCCTGAACCTTCCTGAGATCCACTGAATGCTGAGCAGAAACATGGCAACATCTTTTGTAGACACTGAGATTGAGAGATTGCCCATAAATGTGAGGAAAATAATGTAAGGACACATAGCTCATAGATGGAGTGCAATTCTTTTGAGGAGATGCTCCCATATTCAGTTCCTGGCATCTCTAACTAAAAGTATCTCAGGTAGACGGGCCAGGAACTGAACTTGTACCTAAGATCTTGGAAAACCACTACTGGATAGAGTGAAAAGATAATGGACCCCTGGACGGATAAGTCCAGTCAAAGGTGACTATGGGGTTGTGGTGCTCATCTTGCTTTCAGGCCAAGGGAGCCGGCATTTGTCCACAGACAGCTTTCCGGGTCATGTAGCCAGCATGACTAAACCCCTTCTGGCACAACAGAACACTGTGGCGGAATCCAGAGAGCACAGAAACACTGTTTACCTTCCCATCACTACAGTACCTATTTATCTACTTGGACTGGTGTGCTTTTGAACTGCTAGGTTGGCAGGAGCTGGGGCAGAGCAACGGGAGCTCACTCTGTTGCGGGGATTCAAACCACCGACCTTCTGATCAGCAAGCCCAAGAGGCTCCGTGGTTTAGAACACAGCGCCACCGGCGTGATAGAGTAGAGCATACTGGTTTGGATGAACCAATGACCTGATTCATTAAAGAGCCGCTTCATGCATCCAAATAGTTGTCTGTTATCACTAAAACCTTTGCATGTGCGTAATACTCAGGTTCGTTCCTATTGTTATTATGAATATCTGTTTGGCTCTATGAAATGTCACGAGTACTAGGTGCTTTTATTCTTCTGCGGCATTTGGTGCTGCAAATAACATACATTATTTCCTGTAGTTCGCTGAGAACAATTCCAGCAACAATTGGACCTTTCAGAAATAATTTTGTAATCAGCTCCCATTGTTACCCTGCAGCTGGAGGAGGCACAACTCCTTCTCCCTCACGTACGTACTAGAAAGAACAAGAGCAACACAGATGATGTCCTTTTTTTGTTTTGTAAAAAAGCTAAATCTTCCCATCTCTGCGTGTACCTTTCAGCTTTTAGAAATCTTTGGAGAATAGATGGAGAATGTTAAAAAGACAAGAGAGAGCCCACATTTGCCTAACTTCAGTAATCCTTCTAGCTTTGCTTAGCGGAAATAAGAAGGCAAATGGAGATCATGGTTGATTCTCTTATCAGTTACTGCTGAGCACTTTGCAACTTAAAAACAAAAAAAAGTACCTCACCATGCGACCACTGTCACTTACAGGGCTTAGGGGGAGGCGGGTGGTGCTGTAGTCTAAACCACCGAGCCTCTTGGACTCGCCGATCAAAAGGTTGGTGGTTCAAATTCCCACAACGGGGTGAGCTCCCACTGCTCTGTCCCAGCTCCTGCCAACCTAGAAGGTTGAAAGCACGCTAGTGCAAGTAGATAAATAGGTACTGCTGTGACAGGAAGGTAAACGGCGTTTCCATGCACTC
Source organism: Podarcis erhardii (assembly GCF_964252035.2). NCBI lineage: Eukaryota > Metazoa > Chordata > Lepidosauria > Squamata > Lacertidae > Podarcis > Podarcis erhardii. The sequence continues at coordinate 90,280,781 of NC_138508.1, forward strand.
TGGTTTCTGTCATGGTGTCCCATTGCGCCAGAAGCAGTTTAGTCATGCTGGCCACATGACCCAGAAAGCTGTCTGTGGTCTAAAAGTGAGATGAGCGCCGCAACCCCATAGTCGCCTTTGACTGGACTTAACCATCCAGGGGACATTTACCTTTACAGGGCAATCAATGCAGCAGGGAAGTCAACACACTGTGGGTGCATCAGTAGACGATCCAGATTTGTTCTGCCATTGCGTCCACCCCACCCCCCTGCTGTTTTCTCCCATCCTCTCTCAATAAGTGGCAGTACCTCCATTATCAGGACGCTAGTGTTGCTGCTGTACTCCACAGGGTGAGCCACTTCTGCACTGGCTGTAGGGCAGCCTTCCCTAAGCTGGTGCCATTCAGATGTTTTTGCACTGCAACACGCATCAGCCCCAGGTAATATGGTTGATGCACAGGGACAACAGGAGTTGTAGTCTAAAATGTTTGGGCAGCATCAGGTTGGGAAAGGAACTTATGCAGACATTCCTGTGAGAACTGAGCTCTGATGGGCTCCTGTCCTTTGCTACCATGCAAGAGCCTATGCCACGCAGGAAGATGAAAACCCTTAGATATAGATTGCATTTTGCACTTTCTATTTCTCTTCTTTTTAATTGCTAGTTGCTAAAAACAGACTCATGCACTTATTTCTTTTACTTTAATAGACTTCTGAGAAGTTTGCAATAAGCATCAAAAATGTTAAAATTACTATGAGCATGTTCAAAATTGCATTGCAGTACATCATAAAAATCTATTAATACAAGCCACAAGAGCAGTTACTAAAACAAGAGCAAACAGACAATTAATTTGTGTACGCTTTCTGCTGGTGGTGGCACAGTAAAGCAGAAGAAACACATTTCCAAAACATCTGTTTGTTGCAAATGTAAATTAACAGGAAATAATGCAAATGAACTTAAATGGGGGGGGAGAGATAATAAGCACAATCTTTGAAAGAATGCAAGACTTTGGGATGGGGCAGATTAATCAGAACTAGCATTGTTTTCTAAAATTACATTCAGAAAAAGATGATCTGCCTACATTGCAATTATTGTTTTGCAAACAAACGTGGACAAATAATACTCCTTCTTCACTGTCTTCTTACACAGCCTATTCCAAATGTCCCCCCAAAGAGAAAGAGAGGAGTAAATTAGGGTTTGTATACAGGAAATGGGACTTTCACAAGAATGTGGAGCGAGAAAGGGCACTTCCAGATAACCTGTTTATTAAGTACCAGCTGAAAGGACTCAGCAATTCTAAAAATCTCACAAATATTGTGATATCCTCAGAGGTATTCACACTGGCACAAGTTGGACCTGTGCTGCTAAATTTGGTGACGTCCCACCAAACTGGTCGACAATATATTCAGAGGTGTCCAAATTGCTGAAGTTACATTTTGGTCTGCCATCTAGATTCAAAATGGCACCCGACTGAGACTGAAAGTCTTGAGGGACCAAAGAAAAAGGGATGACCTCTCTGGTCTGATTTTACTTCTTTTGTAAAGAAGGAGGAACATGGCTCACTCTACAAATGAATATGGCTGATGCAAAGGCTAAGAGCATGTGAATACTTTAATTACTTTCCCTTTGAATAATTGGTTTATGTTTTGTAACTCTCTGTTGTTTAACCATTGTGTCTGTGTCATTATGTCTACTAGCTCTAAACACTACTTTCCATGCATTCCTATACCTGTGGTTTATTTACTTTCGTTTTATTTTATGTGTGCCTTTTTCAACCGTGATCTATAATTGTATGTGGACTATACTGCCATCAGATCTCGTTTGATAACACTGTATCTTGCAAAACCTTGTATAACCTTATTTTTGAAAATTAATTTTAAAACATAAAAAATATGCAAACAGTGTTGCTGCATTTTGCAAATACATGTATGCATATTTTTGAGACACAATTGCATTTTGAACTTTGAGGCCTTGAAGACAGGGCTTTCGATTCAGCTGTGTATTAACCTTATTTGCATTCTTCAGTTGCGATTACAGAGTTCTATTTTTTTGCCTTTTGCACAGTCGGGACAGAGTGAAGGGTGTTGAAGAGTTTGTTTTACATATTTCGCGGAGGGGGAATCTGTGGAGAGAATTACAGGTGAGAAATGTAACTGGAATTACTAAGAAATAAAAATGAACTGAGATTGCATCTGTTTCCACGGGAAATAGCTGTGTGTGTTTGTGTGAGATTTAAGGCTGAGTGAGTGAGTCTGGCCCCTTACACTTTTCTGTTTGGCCACAGCCACTATTAGAATGTGAAAAATCCCAGAAAAATCCCCCATCGTGGGTTAAACTGACTTAGTGAAAGCCATATCATTTTAGGTTGCCTATGGATTACAGAATGAGTTCATCTAGTTTCAGATGTATTAGTTGGTACAAATTCCCTGCAGTTTCAAACATGGTTATACATTAATTCTTTTTGTAGAATATATATATCTGAAATGGGAACACCATTCCTCTGGGTCCATAGTGAAGGTCTTCAACTCATCTCATATACGTTTCTTTCTTCTTTCTTCCTACTCTGGATGACCTATCAGCCATTAAAATTCCATGGTGTTTCTTCCCCATTACTTTTTAATGGCACTTTAAACTCTGGTATAATAAGGGTTCTCAAGTTGGTGCATAAATTGCATCAAGAGAATATTTCATCAAAGAAGAGAATTCTTATAACACTGCTTAAGGTACCTGTATGAGATACCAAACTCATTTTTTTTTTTAATGATGGGGAAACCGTATCGGTTGTAATTATGGTGAAGCAGGGACTTTGCCTTTCCAGAGCTGGAGATGACACATTTATCATGGGCATAATCACCATTTCCTGAACATTAGGAAATATTCAGAAGACGATGGCTAAAGGGAACGGAGGGGAAAGAGATGAGGAGGATCTGGAGTTATAGTGGAAAGACTAATAACGATCGAGTACCCCACAGGAAATAGCTATTTAAATTAGAAAGATGTTCATTAACTTTCAGGTTGGGGAAGAGTAACCCGTGCATTTCCCCAAACACCAGTCTTAAGCCTCTTTTTGCTAGTGACCTTGCAGATGAACGGAAGAGTGTTTCAATTAAACCTGCTGATGATAACAAGGTTAAGAAGGCTGATACATCGCTAAACTCATGCATTTACCAGAGTTCCCAGCATTCCAAAATGCACCACACATACATACACCAAGGCTGTGTACTGGCATCAGCTGATGCTCAAATCCCAAGCCCAATTGGACCTATTTGGTGAGGAACTGATTTATGGCCTGGAGGCCACAGTAAGACTGCAGACTTCTAAATCCCAGCACAGAGTAATGGGACCATTATCATTGCACCAAGCAGCAGAAGCTTCCAGAGAAAGAACTAGTGGCCAATGTGCCCATTTCAGACTGCAGCAGACCCTGATTGTGGCAAAGTCCAATCTGAAATTGAATGAATCCATAAACTACAGACTCTCTAAATCTGTCCATTTAATAATAATAATAATAATAATAATAATAATAATAATAATAATATATTTATACCCCACACATCTGGCTGGGTTTCCCCAGCCACTCTGGGTGGCTTCCAACAGAATATTAAAATACAATAGTTTATTAAACATTAAAAGCTTCCCTAAACAGGGCTGCCTTCAGATGTCTTCTAAAAGTCTGGTAGTTGTTTACTTTCTGCCAGAAGGCCCTCGGCACTGGACCTCAGTGATAGGGCAGAATGATGGGGGTGGAGACTCTCCTTCAGGTATACTGGGCCAAGGCCATTTAGGGCTTTAAAGGTCAGCACCAACACTTTGAATTGTCCTCAGAAACGTACTGGGAGCCAATGTAGGTCTTTCAAGACTAGTATTATGTGGTCTCGCTCCCAGTCACCAGTCTAGCTGCTGCATTCTGGATTAGTTGTAGTTTCCGGGTCACCTTCAAAGGTAGCCCCACATAGAGTGCATTGCAGTAGTCCAAGTGAGAGATAACTAGAGCATGCACCACTCTGGCGAGACAGTCTGGGGGCAGGTAGGGTCTCAGCCTGTGTACCAGATGGCACTGATAAACAGCTGCCATGGACACAGAGTTGACCTGCGCCTCCATGGACAGCTGTGAGTCCAAAATGACTCCCAGGCTGTACACCTGGTTCTTCAGGGGCACAGTTACCCCATTCAGCACCAGGGAGTCCTCCACACCTGCCTGCTTCCTGTCCCCCCAAAACAGTACTTCTGTCTTGTCAGGATTCAACCTTATTATGTTTTTATGTGTTGGAAGACACCCAGAGTGGCTGGGGAATAGTAGTAGTAGTAGTAGTAGTAGTTATTCTGGTCCTAGGGCCAACTATGAACTTGGGCTCAAAGGACTTTGGGGTTAGGGTTAGGATCCATCTCTATTCTAAGGGAAAACACAGAACTTCCTTGGTAGCAAACAGGAATCAAGAGAAAGATGGCAGTCCTTATGTTACCAAAGTTGAAAATTAATTTTAGGGGTTATACAGACTGTTATGGATTTTTAATTTTTCTTATGGACCAATGCATCTCGCTTACCTTTTTAAACAAGGCAAATTACTTCAAATCAATAGATAATGCACCCTGTTCCAATGCAACAGCCCCCCCCCCCCCATTTCAGTCTGCCTATTCTGTATCTCTGGAGTTTAGTATCAACATTCTTGATGGGCATTGCAACCAGCTATCCCAGCAACATCAACAACAGAAAACCACTTGTGCTAAAACTACACTGGAATGCTCCAACAAAAGCCATATGAGGTTCATCTACTTTGTAGGACTAGCAAAGTCCTTTACTATGGTGTTCTTGCTATGCACTTGTCAGGTTAAATTTTGTAAGCCATCACCAGGTTTTTCCTCTCTTTTTAACAGAAGCCAAGAAACACTCCACAATGCAACTAGTCCTTTTCTAAATTCAGAATATCGTGCTGAGGCAACATATGGTGCATTCTGGTGGCCTAATACATTCATACCATGAGAGTGGCAACACATTGGCATGATAATATATCCACAGAAGATCTGTTTACTTCCATACTGCTTTGCTCAAGAAACAGAACTTTCTCTTCAGTCATTTGAGACAATGTTTAACATTATCATTTATTGATGCATATACTGCTAATATGCCAACATGGCTTCTCAGTGTTATTGAGTAGACTATTGGATTGCCCTTTCAGTGGATATGTGTAAAATTCATTACGGTATTCTGCTTAATTCTATATCAAAGGACACATAAATGTTATCTTAGTTATCAGTTATTTCAAGATGGAGTCATATTTATAGGCAATAGATTATCTATATAACTGCCCTAGAATAAAATATGATGAAGGAGTGTATAACATAAGAAAGAAAGAAAGAAAGAAAGAAAGAAAGAAAGAAAGAAAGAAAGAAAGAAAGAAAGAAGAGGACATAAACCTTTCTAGGACAGTGGATACATTTGGAGTTCTGAGGAAGTGCGATGGGTACCAGTCACAAAATGGCTGTCACAGGAATGTGGTACAGGCACCTCCCCACATGCGAACAATTAGCATGCATGCGACCACTGACACATGTGCCGTTTCTGGTGCTGAAAAGGTGTGGAACAGAATTGCCCACATAAGCAGGGATCTGCCTGTAGCACAAAAAGGCTGCCATATCTAAAACAACAGAAAAAACAAGACCGAATGGTGCAGGTGTTTGCCAATCTGGGATGCAAGCTAGGATCCGGCCTCTGAAAGGTGGCCTATTCAGCCTCTTTAGATGTAGCTCCAATGATGCTACCACCTCGTTGGGTCCTTGGAGGAGCCTCTGCCGTCCTGCAATGCTGCCACAGCTAAAAGAGTGAGCAGACTTCTTTAACTGTGTATCATCAGTCAGAGCCAGTCTACATCTTACTGCATATCCACATCCAATGGAGGTCAATGGCATCTGGTTACTGGTTCTTCATTATGTGGGATGTTTGCACACTGGTGAGGCCATACTGGAAAGAGGCCACTTGACGCGGAACAACAAAGTGCTTTGCACCAAGTGCATGCAACACTGTGGCTGTCAAAGTTCTTAAACCAATTGCTTCTAACCTTTGCGGTCCTGTACCTTTATAAGCCTATGATAATTCCGGGGACAGTTTAAGCCTGCCTAAAGTTATGCCAACTTCAGCAGTGCAGCTATTGCTGGCTGAGCTAGGCTAAGCCTAGCAGAGGGGGCAGGGAGCCTTTCAAAGAATGTCTAATTTACACCACTCTCTGTGCTGGCTTAATTTATACTAGATTGCCAGTCACATGGCTGAGCTGAATGGACCAGGAACCATAAGTTGCTCCTCTCTGATCTTTGCCATGTCCCCAGAATGCCCGTTTTTCAGGATTTGCCCTGCCTTAAGATCCATCACACTTAGCTCAGCCAGCTTGGTTCCTGCTGAGCAAGGATGTGGGATATATGCCTGTGTATCTCTGGGTGATGGGACGCGGGTGGAGCTGTGGGTTAAACCACTGAGCCTAGGACTTGCCGATCAGAAGGTTGGCGGTTCGAATCCCCGTGACGGGGTGAGCTCCCGTTGCTAGGTCCCTGCTCCTGCCAACCTAGCAGTTCGAAAGCACACCCAAAAGTGCAAGTAGATAAATAGGTACCACTCAAGCGGGAAGGTAAATGGTGTTTCTGTGTGCTGCTCTGGTTCGCCAGAAGCAGCTTAGTCATGCTGGCCACATGACCCGGAAGCTCTCTCGGCCAATAAAGCGAGATGAGCGCCGCAACCCCAGAGTCGGCCATGACTGGACCTAATGGTCAGGGGTCCCTTTACCTTTTATCTCTGGGTGAGCTGAGGATGAGGGAGTTAAGCTGGCATAGCTCAGTGCACCAGGGACCTCCCACCGCAGTCACCTCACTGATACCAGTGGTTCAGGCTACAGGATTACTTCTTAAACGTCCTGCACCAGAAAAGCCAATTAGTAAAATGGGTTTCTTAAATGGCAACTGCAAATCACACGGTAGCCTGGTCATTTGAAGTTTCAATCACCTTACTTTCTCAGTGCTTGCCTACTCTCATATCCATTTTTCTGCACTCTGTCAACTGGAAAGTTTGAGTGCAATACAAATCCCCAAAACTACAAAGGAATCCTACTGCTGGCTATGGTACATTTAGTTGTTTCCTGAGTCATAGCTTGCAGCATCCCTTCCGCTTGTGAACGTCTCTTGCTGGGACATTCCTCCAATCTCTTGTACTTCTCATAGGATAAATTCTTAAGTTTCAGTTCACTACATCCCGCCTAAAGCCGAACACACATTTCATAGGATTGAGTGGACACATATATCCTTCCAACGTCAAGTATTATGTAAGAGATCTTTAAAACATTGCCTAGCATCTCTCCAGTAATCTATTGATTTGTCTCCTAAAAATACAAGCTTTGTTTTGAGCTGTACTGTGGGCATAGCATAAAACCAGGCAGGTCACTTTCAAGCCTGAAAGCTCTATATACTCACTGTATACTCTCAGGAAAAAACAACAATTTTGTACAATGAGGTAGGGCCTGCCTACCCCTTAGGCAAGGTGAGGAGACCACCTGAGGTAGCAGAATCAACAGATCTTTCTCCCTCCCACCCCTTTCCTGATGTAAGATCTTCACTCACTCCTTCTTCCCTGGTGGGTTGTGTGTGCCGTTTTGTGGTTCACCCAGTGGCGTAGCGTGGGGGGTGCAGGGGGGGCCGGCCGCACCGGGCGCAACTTCTGGGGTTAGGGCAAATCCACGGGTTAGGGGGCGTAAATTATTTGCCTTGCCCCGGGTGCTGACAACCCACGCTACGCCACTGGGTTCACCTCAGGCATCAAATTGTATTGGAGAAAAATATATAATTTACCTTTTAAAAAAATGTTGTAAACAATTAAAAATATAAGTAGGATTCGAATGGTACTTGGACTATGGTTGTAATGGAGATTTAATAGAATTGGATTAATAGAGAGCCAGTGTGGTGCAGTGGTTAAGAGCGATAGACTCGTAATCTGGGTTTGTTTTTTTTGTTTTTTTGGAAATCCTTTTTTTTTAATATTTTTTATTAAGGATTTTCTTGTTTTACAGAAGTGTAGTGCCTCGTTTTTTTTTTTTTCTTTTCTTCTTCTTCTTCCATGTAACGTTTTTACAAATCCGTTTCATTTGTTGAGGCATTAGGGGGAGAAGAAAACAGAAAGAAAAAAGAAAGGGGGGGTGGGGAGAGGGAGGATGGATGGGGGTGGGGTCGGGTGGCGGTGTTTCTATTATGTTTAATGTATGTAGAGTTTGGTGTCAGTGTTGCTTGTGTTGTTCACTTGTGTTCCTTTGGTGGTGAGAGAGGTTAATCTGGTGAACCAGGTTTGCGTCTCCGCTCCTCCACATGCAGCTGCTGGGTGACCTTGGGCTAGTCACACTTCTCTGGAGTCTCTCAGCCTCACTCACCTCACAGAGTGTTTGTTGTGGGGGAGGAAGGGAAAGGAAAATGTTAGCCGCTTTGAGACTCCTTCGGGTAGTGCTAAAGAGGGATATCAAAACCAAACACTTCTTCTAGTGAAGATGCAGTAGGGAAAAAAGTTAACATAAGGACCCACAAAGGGGAGGAGGGAAGTCCAGGGGGATTTGTGGAATTCCCTTTTGGATTGACGATTGTGTATAAATTTCAAAATCTGAAAATTAAGTAAATATATAGACGGAGCAGTAAAAAAATAAAATAAAATGTATTGTGCTGCCCCTGCAATGAGGATAGGGCAAAAATAGTGTCGGGGGTAGGGTGGTTTTTTTTAAAAAAAATGCCCAAATGTCCAGATGTTTGGGAGTGCAAAAAGCTGTGCCCTGGAAGTCGAAGCAAGCAGGATTGGTTCCGGGGATTGTGTAAAAAACACATAAGTATCTCTTTCCTATTCTAGGGCTCCCATTGCTTTTTTTGCCATTTTTGTTAAAAAAAATAAAATCAACCATTTTGGTGGTTTCGTAAAACAGAACAAAAGTGCTCAGAAAAGGGGGGAAATTCCCCTTTGAGCTGATAGCAAGTCTGAGTTTTTTATTATTATTATTATCATTTACTGACACTTACCAGGAAGCATCACAAGGTAGTTAAGAGGGGATCACTTACGATGCTTCAAATTTTCCCATTATGCACCATCTTTGTAGGACTATGGGCCCAGTTCTGTGTGAACATACATGTATGGAAGTACACACTGTAAAAACATCGGCGCTTCACTCCTCCCCTGGTCACTCTGCTGCCAAACCACCCAAAGCTAAGCTCTGGTTTGGCTTGATATTACCATCTACTGTCTCCTCCAAATGAACTACAAGCAGAGAGCCAAGAACAAACACTGGCCTCAGCTCCTGATTTGTCTGGAGTGAGACATTCCACAGGCCCAGGTTTAGATGTAATGCTAAAGCTAATAATAAATACATGAATATCTTTTATGACACATAGGCTCCCCTTTGTGCAACAAGATGTTCCATTTTTGGGGGGTGGGGTGGGAAATCAGTTGAGAAACACCTTCTGCCACAAGTATCCACCTGGAAGAGGAACCTCCTTGCCTGAGAACTGACGTAGATTTTGCAATATTTCCAAAAAGAGCCACTTTAAGTACAACGGCTGTTTTACATACTTTCACAGCTTTCCTTCTGCTCAACTTTCATTTTTTATGGATTCCCCCCTTTTTTGCTTCAACTTGTACACTGTTGAATTGAAAATGCTCGGGTAGCATTTGTGTCTGCAGGATCCTCCTGTTCCCTCCTGAGAGATGCTGAATGCTGGCTTATTTATCCTCAACTCACTGAAGAGCAGGGAAGAATTAGATGCTCAGGCTCATATCCCACGCGATCCAAACTGGCTTTCTTTTCAAATTTAGGCAAATGAGTGCTCCCAGAAGGATTAGGATCAGAATATTGCTTTCGCCTTAAAGATAAATTAAGAAAACAGAGCTTTTGTGTCAGAAAGAATACATTTGCCATGCTCTGCAATCACAACACCTTAATGGTCCAGTATTTGTCCTCCCCAGGGAAATAATTAAAGTTGGTTTAAAACCCACACACACAAAAGAGATTACTGCGAAACTGCAGCCTTTCAATGTAGAATATCCTTAGTTCATGCCACATTCCACATGTCCTACCCATTTCCTTCAGATATGTAGGCTTGTTTTCATAATGATTACAAACCTGCCACAACATGCAGTGGATGTCTAAGCAAGGCGACTAACTTCTGTATTTTGAGGGGTCACTATCTCTCCCAGACAGAGAAGCAGGACAGGAAACATTTTTGATATAGTAGTCTTCTTCCTGCTCCTCTCACACTCAACCACATCTTATTTTCTTAGCTGGGATATAATAGGGGATGCACACACATGTATGTTCCAACACAGAGCATCATTTGTGTAGCTTGGTTGCTTGAGGCAATTATTTTGCTCCACACAACACCCTTTTGGGACATGGACAATGGGGCTCTTGTTTTCCCAGGGTTGGGAAATCTCAGGTCCAGGATTCAAATGCAGCTCTCCAAGTTCCTATTCTCTAACCCCAGAGACTCTCTGCAGGCCACACTCCCATCCCAGTCAAAAGCCTTAAGCCACACACTCCACTACTAAGGCAAGTGAAAGCCAATGCAATTCTGGGCTGCATCAATAGGAGTATAGCATATAGTTCAAGGGAAGTAATAGTGCCACTGTATTCTGCTCTGGTTGGACCTCACCTGGAGTACTGTGTCCAGTTCTGGGCACCACAGTTCAAGAAGGACACGGACAAACTGGAACGTGTCCAGAGGAGGGCAACCAAAATGGTCAAAGGCCTGGAAATGATGCCTTATGAGGAACGGCTAAGGGAGTTGGGCATGTTTAGCCTGGAGAAGAGGAGGTTAAGGGGTGATATGATAGCCATGTTCAAATATATAAAAGGATGTCACATAGAGGAGGGAGAAAGGTTGTTTTCTGCTGCTCCAGAGAAGCGGACATGGAGCAATGGTTCCAAACTACAAGAAAGAAGACTCCACCTAAACATTAGGAAGAATTTCCTGACAGTAAGAGCTGTTCGACAGTGGAATTTGCTGCCACGGAGTGTGGTGGAGTCTCCTTCTTTGGAGGTCTTTAAGCAGAGGCTTGACAACCATATGTCAGGAGTGCTCTGATGGTGTTTCCTGCTTGGCAGGGGGTTGGACTCGATGGCCCTTGTGGTCTCTTCCAACTCTATGATTCTATGATTCTATGAAACATTGCATGGCGAGTTCTCGACCCCCCCCCCCCGGTGGAAATAATGACACACGACACAATTATTAAGGTTAATGGGCTAAAAGAGCGGTATTGACTTAGGCATTGGTCCTAACTGACTATATCCGACTCCAGCCCATCTGCTTGAAGTCTGGGAAGGGTTAACCAACAGTAGGGGGAGTCCTGCTGATGCACATCAACTAGGAACTCCCCCGGGGTCACCGCTAGGGGGCGTGCCTTGGGCCCTAACCTCCTTAGGCTTCGGACAGGGCCATGCCCCCCAGAATCCATTAACAGACTTCCCTTCAATATGTGGGGCAGGTGATGGCGCTACCTCCCCTCTTCCATCTACAGAACAATACCAATGCCTACCCGCCAATACCCAGAAAGTTCTGACGATTTGATACGAGGTAGGTGAAAACCAAGGGACATGGGTGGCGCTGTAGGGACGCGGGTAGCGCTGTGGGTTAAACCACAGAGCCTAGGGCTTGCCGATCAGAAGGTCGGCGGTTCAAATCCCCGCAACGGGTTGAGCTCCCGTTGCTCGGTCCCAGCTCCTGCCAACCTAACAGTTCGAAAGCACCTCAAAGTGCAAGTAGATAAATAGGTACCGCTCCGGCGGGAAGGTAAACGGCGTTTCCGTGTGCTGCTCTGGTTCGCCAGAAGCAGCTTAGTCATGCTGGCCACATGACCCGGAAGCTATACGCTGGCTCCCTTGGCCAATTAAGCGAGATGAGCGCTACAACCCCAGAGTCGGCCACGACTGGACCTAGTGGTCAGGAGTCCCTTTACGTTTACCTTTATGTGAAAACCAAGTGGCTGGTGTCAATTTGCCAAGTGGAAAAATTCCTACCAGGCTCCTCAATGGCTACCAACCAAGGTCCATAGCAAGGTCAAGGAACGGAAACCTAATAAGGCGGGAGGGTGAGAAAAAACAGGAACAGCTGGTGGGCAGCAAAGAGGGAGTTCCCAGGCCACATCCTGCCTTAAATAGGGCAGACCACGCCCCTCGAGCCAGCCGATTGGCCAGCCAGAGGATGACGTGGCCGGGAATTCCCCCAATTGTGCGGAGCAGGCTCCACCCACCACACACATGGAGTGGCTGTGAAGCCTGCAACCCCACCTCCTCCTTAGGCAGAAGTGGCCCTGTGGAAATTGAGAGGTATAGAGAACCTGTCAGACTGCCATTTGCCCACAGGTTGTCTTTAGGACTAGTTTCGATATGCGTTCTTACTATTCAAAGGGGAACCTCCCCACAATATGATTTTATATTCTGGAATATAGGAAACCAGAGGGCGGGGGAGGGGAATATGACAAATGCACAGCAGAATAAATCTTTTTCTTTTTTTTTTTTTTTAAAAAAAAAAAAAAAAAAAAAAACCCTAAACCCTCACAACCTTAAAAGTGAAATTGTATAAGTAAAAGTCAGAGGTCCTAATTAAACCCAAGGTCAAGTCATTGGAAAAATATAAGTGCCCATTAGATGAAATCTCTGGCGCAACCATGAAAAATACTGTGACACTTACTGAGGCAAAATGCAAAACTAGGACACTGCAAATTGAGCCAAAAGCTGCTCTTGCAATAAAATGTTAGTAGAATAGCTGTTTTTTTTCCATTTGCTGTCCTACAATTCTATTCCTCTTCACTCCTTTGCCATGTCACTCAGTTAAATACATTTGTGTCTCTCATCTCTATCTCTCATCTTTGCAATAATAATAATAATTGCCCATTTGGACACTTGACCACCAAATCAATTCGGAAATGTTATTTGCAGCTGACAATTTTGAGGTTGCATCCATAGGTTAGAAAGTGGGTGGGGGTGCTTTTAAGTTATGCAGGGAGCAAAATGGAAATTCTATAATTTCTCAGTGAACACCGGTATTGTAAACACTGTATAACACTGCCTGTTTACAATACAGCTGCTTCACTTATAAGTCTCAAACCTCCATTGTTTTCTTGGAGAACTGAACCACAAAATTCAGAGAAGTGTGAATTTCAACGGACAGCTGTGTATTTCATTCCATATATTGGTTCAAGAAGTGAAAATTGGGTATCATTAAAATACAAGCAAAGCTGAACGTCTCCCTTGACCCTGTTGTATTCTCTAACTAATGTTGTTGTGAGTGGGGCATAGGCAGCAGTAGAACAGGATATAAACTCTGTATAAACTTATAATATATGTGTGCTGTATGGAATCATCATTTGTATGTACTTTGCCTTGTTAGCATTTTATGTTACTGCTTATTGGAAAACAATAAAAATCAGCTAGAGAGTAGGTGTTTACTTTTTTCCAAGGAAGAGTTGCAGTCAATATTATAGCATTATTTTCTTTTTATAAAAATCAACAGCAAAGCAGGGCTGGGAGACCTATGGTCCTTCAGATGTTGAACATCAAGCAAGACCTCCTTCCACCTGCCTTGCTCTAACCTCTAGTCTCTGCTTCTCAATTGCATTGTATTATTTTATGTACTGTGGCTTACCATTGTTTTATTGATTATAGTTTAGATATTATTTATTGTAACTGTTGAGTGGGTTTCTGTTTCAATTTTATATGTTGATATTATTATTTTATACTATTCTAATGATTGTTGAATGTTACTTTTTTGATGTAGGTTGCCTATTTTAAAGTTATGTTTTATTATCACATTTTTGTATTGCATTAGATTGCTATAAGATGTACATTTTTTGTTTTTCCGCTTGTAAACCGCCTTGAGTATTGTAAGATAGAAAGATGGTATACAATTTTTTTAAAAAATGATGATGATGATACTTCATCCTTGACCATTGTATGAGCCTGGTGTTGATGATGCATCTATGAAAGCCATATTAAAAGGCAATCCATTGGGTTTTTGGATTTCTTACCTGTCCTTCACTATAAGATTCTGGGCAGGTTGCAACCATATAAACATACCAGGTTAAAATTGATTAAAACCATTTATAATCAGAAGAACCGATATTTCTAAATCATGAGAGGTCTAAATATTGTAGGTGGTCAAGCACACATTTTTGAGAACCCTGCGTTTTCAGGGTTTCAGATCTTGAGAAGGCTGCTAATGACATTCAACTCAACACAGTTCAAGGGGCTGATATAAATGAGTTGCTTTTGTTTAACTATTTAGTCATAGTTGGGATCTTTTTTCAGGTTCCAAATGCCTCAGCAAAATTAATTGTATTGCCATTTTGTGTGTGTGTGTGTGTGTGTGTGTGTGTGTGTGACCATGCTGAGGAGAGCTGCACTGAGGAGGAATGGTGGAAACCTCCCATTCCCCCTGCTGCTGATCCGGATCAATTTTAACTACACAACCTGAACTTGCCAGGATGTGATTAAATCCCATAAGGAGTGACAATCTGAAAATGGCAAGAATTAGAATCCCTCTATGTTTTCCACTGAAACACTGATCATTAAAATGCACTGCATTTTTTACCTGAGACCCCTTTTTAGTGACATCCACTATGTCCCTTTTAAATAGACCAATACACTGGAATAAGTGTATTTTCTAAGTTGCCCCTTATGTGTAAAAAAAAGCTTTCAAAGTCAACATTAGAACTATAATCTTGTTTGCATTTTGAAGTCTGCCAAATTGGAGGTCATGCCAGCTATTCCATGTCGGCAGAAGCAAAGGGCATAGCTTCTCATCTCAGTGAAAGCTCCTTAATTTGCTTCTTGCTTCACACACAGGAAAGCCCAATGATTTCTAATTTTACATGGGATATATATTCAGTTGAATTATGTACGAAGAATGAGTATTTATGTCTTCTGCCTCCCAAAGATATTGTGACAAATACGCTGGCTTTGAAGAGATGGAGAACTCATAAGCGTCTGCGTTTGCTTTCTTTTTAGCAGGGCAATGCTGGCTCCTCATTTAAGACAACGTTTAACAAATGTTGTTTGCTTTTGAAAAAGTTGGCTTATTGCTCCAGCATCTGAAATAATGAAAGGCCATCCTTGAAGCCAATGCATTCTTATCTGTAGTGTTCTTTCATGCCCTTTATGGCTGTGTAGGAAAGAATATTTTTTTCCATGCAGTTCTCCAAAGATATAATAATGTGTACAAAAATATTAGCGCAAATTGTTTGCAGAAATTATATCTCTTTTGGCTATTTGTACCCTGCCATACATCATATGAACAAGCTAGAATGTTGACCAGATTCCAGTGATTTCAATCAATCAATCAATCAATCAATCAATCAATCACAAACTGATGCAGAAATATGGAGAACTGAACTTAAGACCCAGAAAAGGTGAAGCTCAGAGAAAGTGAAATTGACAGACTTGTACAGTGGTACCTCGGGTTACATACACTTCAGGTTGCATACGCTTCAGGTTACAGACTCCGCTAACCCAGAAACAGTACCTCGGGTTAAGAACTTTGCTTCAGGATGAGAACAGAAATCGTACTCTGATGGCGTGGCAGCAGCAGGAGGCCCCACTAGCTAAAGTGGTGCTTCAGGTTAAGAACAGTTTCAGGTTAAGAACGGACCTCCGGAACGAATTAAGTACTTAACCTGAGGTACCACTGTATATGGTTACTTCCAGCCAGGCATTGACCAAAAACAGAGCTGCTTGGCTTCAGCACCATTGCTAATTCAGATCTTGCATTGCATTTAGAACTGAATCAATGAATTTTGTTCTTGTGCTTCTGGCTGATGCAATCAATGTTATTTATTTATTACTTAATCAATATTACAATGCCTCCCTAAAAATTCAGAATCTGTCTCGGATATTCACCGTATGAGCAGGTTCCTTTTCTTTTCTTCTTAAAATCTGTTTTCTTCTTATCGTTTAATTCCAATCAGTCGTCTTTTCTCCCAGGTGTGCCTTTATGTAATCTACTTATAAGCATTATGCATTTTAATGAATTTAATTTCCCTATGAATGTGATTGCGGTAACAATGATGTTGAATGAGCAGAATGGCAGAGGCATTTCTTTGTCATGGCATATACAAATTGTTTGATGGGACTAAATTGAACACTTTATCAAATTGCTTCCTTCCTGGAACTGTGGTGGCTTATGAAATCCCTCCTTTGTAGTATGTTATTAAGAAGATGGGCTTAACCATGGATGTCTTCAGCTACAGTGGAAAATTGGAGATCACCTTCTTCCACTCCAGGAGGCAAACATATTTCCCTTCATTACGGAAAGGGTGACAGGGAGGACCAGCCAGCTGTTTGGCTGGGAGAGGTTGGCTCTGTAACACAGCTTGGTCCCAACTGGAGAGATTGAGTTGGACAGAACTACCCAAACTGTATAGAAATTTATTCATGTATGCAGCTACAGTGGCAAGAATGTTACTTGGCCAAAAATAGAAAGAGGAAGAAGTCCCAGCAAAAGAAGAATGGATACAAAAACTTATGGAATATGCAGAAATGGCGAAACTTACCAGAACAGTAAGAAATCAAGATAACAATTTATATATATATAAAAGAATGGAAATGGTTTATGGAATATTTACAAATTAACTGTAAGCAGATAAGAACATTGGCAGGATTATTTTAATAACCTGCAGTTTTATAAGGGTATATAGTTAAAGTAGATTAATAAATGAATAAGTTAATTTGGAATATGCAGAAAATATAAAAAATAAATAAATTAAGGAACCGCAGAAAGAGGAAGAAGGAAGTCGAGTTTCGATATGTTAAAATGATTGTAAAATTATTGAAATGTATAAAATTAAAATCATATATATTATTATTAATAAGATTTCCCTTTATTAAGGCAAGGGGGACAGGGAGGATCAGCCAGCAGGTTAGTCAGGGACAGGTTGGCTCTGTAAAACTGCTTGGTCCCAACTGGAGAGATTGAGTTGATCAGGCTATAGAGCAGAAATATAGTCATGTGATTTATAGGATACAGTGTAGCATGTCATTGATTCACTGGGTCACCCGACATACTACTGGCTCAGCAGACCTGAGACAGTTTCCCCTTCTATCACCCAGAGCAGAGGCAGTTTAGGGTGGTATGATAAGTTTCGCCACACTGGTCACCAGACCTAGGGAGATGCCACAATTGTGATTCAGTGAGTTGAGCAGAACGGAAAGTGGACACGGGTGCTGAATTTTGGCCTCGCACAGGGTACTGCTGAAATTTGAAAGACCAAGGCCCATCCCTGCCCAGAGATGATGTAACCATTGGGCAATTAGAGATGACGCGAAATGCCCCCCTCAGCTTCAACACCCTTTTAACATGCTGCATAGTTGGTGAGGCCGTATTTCAGTAACTTGGGGGAGGGACAGCAAAAAGGGCAGGCCCAACTAGTGGTTTCCTCAAAAAAGAAGTCCTCAAATGTGAAAGTAATAAGCATTTGTGGGATTGGCTTCAAGACAGTAGTGCAGTGTGTGTGGTGCTCCAGGGGCGGTTGCCCTGGGTGCAAAATTGTTAGGGGTGCAAAATTTCAACACCAAGTGCTGCCTCAGTTTAGCTGCACACTTCTGTTGATGGGCTGTGTTGAAACGGCGTCTCCGTGCAAACCTGGGAGTTACCTCTCCAGACAAAAGAATGACTCTTCTTATATCTGTGCCAGTGATCTCCTGAGTGACATGGACACCATTAGGCAGTTGAATACGCATGCATAGTCTCCATTTCCCTCCCTCCCATTCTTTCACACAGTCCCGGGCACTGGCAACCCATGTTATGCCACTGCCTCATGGTGCTGCTGTTTGATTACACAATGCCATGCCAGGATTCAAAGTAAGGGTTCTGAGATTCTTTTGCCCATCCTGCTCTTCCCATAGGAAACTCTACTTTGAGAGGAAGGGTGCAGTAGAGAAGAAAGTTAGGACATGGAGTAAGTAAAACAACTCTTCAATCCCTGTGCTTGCAGTGAAAGAGTCTGAACTCAAAACTCTGTACAAATGTCTGACAGCACAGAGTTCATGTAATCACACACCCCACACATATACATTTGTTAAGATGGAGAACATGTTCAGGCCTCCAATCACACAGAAGCTCTGGTTGGAGATAGGCAGACCTTCTTAGTGCAGTGGAAAAGCTTTCAACACACTTTGTCTGCCCTGAAAACAAATGCTTCCAAATACAGCAAGCCTCATTCTTCAGATCGCTTGTTGCACCACACTTAAAAGACATGCTTTCTTTTGCCCTCAGTTTACATTAAATGTTATCTGAATGATGGAGGCCCTCACACCTGCCTTCTACCATGCAGTCTGAGCATTGGCCTTCAGGAATGGAGGAACTGGCACTATCACCCAGAGCTTTGAATTGCACAGGCGTGACCTCTAAGCTGACAGCTAGCACCCTAATGCTTCTCTAGCTAGGCCTTTGTATTCTCTCATAACCCCTGTCCCAAAGAAATCCCAAATAATTGCTGCTTAATCCTGTGAACCTGAGTGTCAACATCCCTTCTCCTAGTTTGCGCGGGCTTGTGCATTACACACTTCTGTCCAAGCACATTGACCCAAGTACCACCCGAGGCTAATTCAGCTTGACAGGTAGAGCCTGAGACATCAAGTGACAAAGTAAAAATGACAAGCAATGGCAGCATCTTCCGAACAGTTGAAAGGGCAGAGAATGGAAACAGCTGTTGTCACAGTCACCTCTCTTGGGAGAAAAGGCTTCATACGGTGAAAGACAGCCAATGGCAAAAGCCCTTGTTGTTTGCTTAGAACTTTCTCCCTTCTAAATGTAGCTGATGTTCATATTGTTTTTAACCATCAGCAAGAAGCTGAGATGCAGCCTTCCTTTAAACAGGGGTGCCAAATTCTGATATGAACAGACCTCATCTGCACCTCCCAATCTAGTGTGCCACAATGCAAGATCTGAATTAGCAATAAACTTGCATTCAAATAGGCATTTTCTCCCCAAACCCATTTCCAAATTTACTTCCTTCCAAAATACACCAATCTAAACATATTTTCCTCTCAAGAGAAAGTGTATTTTGTTACTTACTATTTTTAACACCTGAAAATTGTATTAGAAAATTCAGGAAGTGTGAAATCCAACAAGTAGAAGAAGAAGAAGAAGAGTTTGGATTTGATATCCCGCCTTTCACTCCCTTTAAGGAGTCTCAAAGCGGCTAACATTCTCCTTTCCCTTCCTCCCCCACAACAAACACTCTGTGAGGTGAGTGGGGCTGAGAGACTTCAATGAAGTGTGACTAGCCCAAGGTCACCCAGCAGCTGCATGTGGAGGAGCGGAGACTCGAACCCGGTTCCCCAGATTACGAGACTACCGCTCTTAACCACTACACCACACTGGCTCCATGAACACCTCCATCGTTCTCTTAGAATGGTAATGGTGCCCATTTAAGAGGTGACATTACTAAGTTCCTTTCTCTTGAGAGGAAAATATGTTTAGATTGGTGTATTTTGGAAGGAAGTAAATTTGGAAATGGGTTTGGGGAGAAAATGCCTATTTCAATGCAAGTTTATGTGCAGATTTATTTATTTTTTTAAAATCACAAATGAATGCGGACAAAGGACAATGGACTTACAGACAACTATGAGAGCAATATTTTAGCAAGAGGCACTGGGATGCTCAGGATTAGTATCCACCCAGTCTCCAGCAGAGCCAGGAGGTTCAGTATCCTGGCTCGGTTGGGACACAGAAAGCTTAGCTTAATCCAGTGAATTTTAAGCCAGTGAAGAGTGGCATTCTGGGGGAAGGACCAGAGAGGGGAGACTTAGGCTGGAACCTAGGCTTGTTCAGTTTGGCCACATGACCTGGCAACCTGGTATAAATTAAGCCAACAAAAAGGGTGGTGTAACAAAAACACTCTTTAAAGGCTTGCTTTCCCTCTGCTAGCCTTAGAATAGCTCAGCCAGCACCTGCCCCACTCCTGAGCAGAGCTGGATCTGGTGTACAGTGGCACCTCAGTTTACGAACTTAATCTGTTCCTGAAGTCCATTATTAAACTGAATCCATCCTTAAACCCTAATGAGGCCTACCACTGCCAGTGCCCTTCTACTGTTCAGTTTCTGTTTGTAGACCAAGGTAAAGTTCACAAACCAGAACACTACTTCCGGGGTATTGCGTAGCTCGTAAACTGAATAGTTCATAAACAGGACTGTTCTTAAACCCAGGTACCACTGTACTTTACACTCACATATCTTATGCTGGGCTTGCTTTATGCCAGATTCTTGTGTATAGGATTGTTCCCTATGTGTGCGAGTGAAGTGGACCAATGCAGACTGATTTGCCCATCTGTGCTGTAAAAGCAGCTTGGAATGCACCAGATAACAGATTGCAGAAAGGGCCTGTTCATAAAAATCAAAGGTGGGTTGCAGTTAAAACTGGCAGATATCATTCGACTGCCCAGCACAGTGGAGAGAATGTTGTGACAAAAGCCAAGTATCATATAGGTGCAATTTTATACTGATAGTGCAGGGAGGCAGGTCAGTTTTGGTTTTTTTAAGTTGCCACCAAATTTTTTGTAAAGCAAAATTTGAGTTGAATTTGGAGATTTGAATTCAAATGGAACATCCATGGGATTTTAAGGAAAGTATCATGAGTTTAGGATGAGACTAGAACAAAATTTTAGGGCTGTACCTGCATGTGTTTGTTCTTGTCTCAAAATACTACTGTGTTCTCTCTCTCTCTCTGTGTGTGTGTGTGTGTGTGTTTTTTTCCTTCCTGTTTTCCCATGGGTATCAGATTTACCGTATTTTTTGCTCTGTAAGACTCACTTTTTCCCTCCTAAAAAGTAAGGGGAAATGTGTGTGCATCTTATGGAGCGAGTACAGGCTGCGCAGCTATCCCAGAAGCCAGAACAGCAAGAGGGATCGCTGTGCAGCGAAAGCAGCGATCCCTATTGTTGTTCTGGCTTCTGAGATCCAGAATATTTTTTTTCTTGTTTTCCTCCTCCAAAAACTATGGTCTGGTGTGTCTTATGGAGCGAAAAACACGGGACTTATGATTCTGGAGTCTATCTTAGGAAACATGATTAAAAATCATGGTAGATGATTGCTAGATCATTTGAAGAGGATAATTTTTGGTGGGCTGTGTGTGAATTATTTTTATTTCTTCTTTATAAAAAAGATGTACAGACCATTAGTTATTTGAGTTATGCACTCCATCCAACCTATTGATTTCCTGAGGAACTACACCCATGCATTTCCATCATGAGGAAAATGTGTGACAGGGAAGCCAATGTTTCCCTCAGAAAAAAATGCATTTCTATTCTAAGTGTAATAATACACATAAAATGTGAAGCTCTTGGACCACTGAAAGCTGCTGCAATGCTAAGTGCTCTGTAGCAATTATCAGAAGCGGCTGTGTGTTGCCTCTGTGAATTTCTAGGCCGATTGGCTCCATCTCCTTAATGAACTTTTCATTGGCAACCTGAAAAAAAAAGAGAGCATGATGCCATGTTTTTAAAAAGCCTTGTTGACAAGAGCATAAATAAAATCTTGGCAGTTTATTTTGGCAGAAGACCACAAAGTGAACCGATATATTCTTGTGCTCTCCGACTTCAAAAGAAAAGACCTCGAATTTCTAATACTGTAGCCTGAATCACATAATGCTAATGTTTGCGTGTCAGGTTAAGTCTTAGAACAATGTGGAAATTTCTTCAGGACTTGAATTGACTCTGTAGCATTTTGCAGGTATTGTTAGAAAGCTCATAGCCAGAATAAGAATGACTACCCCCCCCCATTAAAAATATTCAGAGAGACCAGGAAGGGGGTATAGTTTAGTGGTTAGAACATCTACTTCACATGCAGAGGAAGGTCCTAGATTCAATTTCTGTGCTAGGCATTTTCACTCAAAATATGCCTTTCTAAATGGATTTCCTCTTAGAATATTTATTTCAGATGGATTTTGAGGCTTATTTTCCACTGTTGCGACATTCAGAGAAATATGGACTTCAATGGATTTACAATGTTTGTAAATGATTTTGTGGTTTCTCTTCACAGGAAAGTGGAATATAGATTTTTATGAAATAAATAAATTTACCCCATTTGCCCTGTAGATTCATATCACTTGTTTTAGGAGACCAGAAATAAGAAGGCAAGACACAAGGTATGGGGTATAAATAGGGGACGTTTATTAAACAACAATATTAAGAACCTCTAAACTAGGGTTGGGTGATATCTGGTTTTCAACATCATGATATATCACCAGCTAATCATCGTGATATACTGATATATCACGATGACTGAAATAAGGATGGAACTATGTAGCATGCGTACACACACACACCATGATTCGCAATATATAGCCAGGCAAAAAATTATGAAACCGATATCATGATATGGACTTCTAATCAGTTTGGGATTATATATCAATATATCACCCAGCTCAACTACATGGTGGAGGTACTATCTGTGGGAAATATTCAGCCTACTCTACAGAGGTGAAAAGGTGGTGTTAAACTCTACCACTTTCCCCCCGCCACACCCTCACAGGTGAGGAGGATGGTTTTCCAGATTTACACCTCCTTTGGGCCACACAGTTCCCAGTATGTCACGCAGGGAAACGTCAACAGTGATCCACATCTGGCCCTATGGATTGCAGAGTCCTTTGCGCACGTCTCTGGAATTATTAATCACCGGGGAGCATCTGTCTCAAAGAAAATCAGTATAAGGAGCAAGACATACTGACATCTTCCCAATATTTTCAAGAAAGCAATTAAGGAAGTACCATACTGGCAAATTGCAGAGCACTGGGCATTAGAGTGACTATGAGTGACGAGTGGTGTACTTACCAATTGTTCAGCCCTTTTCTCTTTCCCCCCACCCACACCTGCCACAGAAGAGGGACAAGTCTCAACTAAGGAGTTGTGTGGGGCCTGCAAATGTCCTTTCCCCAGACCTCTTTTAAGGCTGGGCCTGGGAGCAGTAGTCAGTTCAGAATGGAATTATGAAGGTTAAATTCCACCAGCACCTCAAAATTCAGTTCCTTTTCCTTAGGCTATATCAGGGCTTTTTTTCCAGTCAGAACTCACTGGAACCTAGTTCTGGCACCTCTCAGATAGGCACCATTGCTATTCTAAGAAAACAAAGGAGTTATGGCACCTCTTTTTCAACAAAAAATAGCACTGAGCTATATTGTTTAAGTCAGCTGAGGTTTAGGTTATATTGTGTCACAGAACCCCTGTCACAGGAGAATCTGCTTCTTTCTGATACAGGATATTGCTAAAATACAGCTTCATTGAAAATGCATCTTGTTTTCTTGAACCAGCACATCTTACTTCAATCATATGAAACATTCCCCTCCCTTTCTCTCCCTTTTGAAACAGGTTCTTCCAAACACACTTGCAAGAAATAATGTGACTGAGTCAAACACATTAAAGCTTTTGCTAAGCGTGTTCATGATTTTTAAAGAGCTTGAGCTCCAGGGTCAAGCCATTGGAGAAAACGCATGCGGAAAAACTTGCATTGTGTCATGTAATATATTCAGCTGGGACATAATTCATCCATGCAGTGGAACTGGGAGGTTTTAAAACTTGGCTTTTATTTTTAGTTATCTATTATGCAACAAACTTGGCTTCATGCACCAGTAAATTCTATTATCTAGCAGCAGCACTATTTTGCTCTAAATCCAGTTTATAAATACAGAAATATTGTTGCAATGAAAAATGGCATTAATATTCACCAAGCAAAAATGCCTCCAAGGTCTTGGTCATTTTCGAGCTGGGTATATTGATGTGAGCTGATAAATAAGTTGGATTGCCCTCATTTGTGCTTCCAGTGCAGCGCAGAAATGAGAGTACTTTCAAAACTGGCTACCGCAAGAAAGCTCTGATGATCTGAAATGGGACGGTATCTGCCACCAAGAGAATCATTATGTCCCCGATATTGACAAGAAAAGGATTAAGGAAGTGCCACACTGGCAAAGTGCAGAGCATCAGATGATACAGCCATTATGGGTGAGCAAGAAATTTTCAGGGTGAAGTGTTAGGAGCAGCAGGGTCCAACACATGCTGTTGCTAGTCCAATGGGCCAAAAGCAGGAGATTTGGTAGGGGGTGGATTGGAGGTCAGATATCCAATTGTATATCAGTTATCCTCCCCTGTTACAGGCACCCAACTGGCTCCACTAGAAGTAGAGCTGTTAGTATCTAAAGTCCCATGCTGTGGAACACTGTTCCAGCAGAGATTAAACAGGCATCAAAAGTGATCTTCAGGAATCTCTTGAAGACTTTGTTATGCTGGAAGACCAAGGCAGTGGTTTAATTCTTTCTTGATTAGCCAGTCATTTTAATGAATGTTCTTTAAGGAGGTGTGTTTTGGTTTTTTTTGGTTTTTGTTTGTTTTGACAGTTCTGTACAGCATGCTGATGTTTTGAGAAAACATAAATGTGTATATATACATATAAATTAGCATACAGAGATGTTATATTTTGTGTCATGGACCTTTACCCTGAGTCTTTTAAGTCCACTTACGTTTCCCAGTGGGCGGTGTTGTGGTTGGTATTTGGGAATCTACAGTGATCTGGTGTGGGGGGTGGAAAGTAGACGCCCCATCGGGGTGCCCCTATTTGATGCAAGTCATAGGGCTCCCCCTATTGGTGGTTTACCCTTATATGGACTCCCTGCAGACGGGTGGGAGTTGAGATATAGCCTGGCTTCACCCAATGCTAAGCCAAACCACTCACGTCTGTAACCAATAAAGTTGTGGCCTATTTGAACCCATAAACCAAATTATTCTTTGTGGCATTTGCCCTCCTAGGTGTGTGACATCATACTGGGTTGATAAAGAAAGGATTAACTAATTGTAAAATGACTAACCAATGGGAACCCAAGGGACAGAGTTAGGGACCATAAATTGTCTAATGGAGCTCAAGCAACTGGCATTTTGTTATGTGGGTTAGCAGCTAAAATGAAGTGGGGACATCCAGAAGAGGGGAAAATAACAGATGAGGAAAATGAAAAAGAAAAACCCAACAAAACTTTGTTACTTCAAAAGTGAACATAGAGTTTATTCTTGTGGAATGTATATGACAGCACAAGTACTTCCAGGTTTGTATTATTCACCAAGTGAAGGTGATCAAACTCGTCTTTTTGGGGGGTTCTGGCAATGTCACACAGAATTGCACTCCAAGAGGGATGCAGAGGAAACTCTTTGACACTCTGATGCCTGAGGGCTGCTTTTCATTGCTGTGCCATCTCATGGGGAAAAAACATTTCTAATGAAAGATTTAACAGACATTCAAGTGACTCCGCAAAAGATATGCGAGCCACCAGTAGGAAATGGTGGATTTTGACAGTTTTGCTTTTTCTCCATTTCTCTTTCTTTTTTCTCCATACTTAAGATCGGGTCTCTATTTTCATTTGTTTATTTATTCACTTTTGCACCATTGTGACGAAAAAAGACCCTGTGACATTTCATTACAATTCAGTGCAAATTTCTCCTAATATACCCATTTTTGTATGCAGTTTTGCCTAATGTACACATTTTTCTGCAAAACAATGTATCCAAATATAATGCACTTCATATTATGTTCCACTACTATATGCATACTTTAACCTAATATGTGCAGATTTGTACACATTTTTTTGGCTAAAGAACTGCATTGCAAAATGCATTTCGAAGGATACTTGCATTTCGGTGCACAGATTGCTTCAGAAAGTGCAAATTATATAGGTTCACTTTCAAATGTGAACGGAATCAAAATTCTCCCCATCCCTAGCCATCAACCAAGTGCTCATACATTTGCTTGCAGAGTAAATTTTTATCCTCAACTGTATGCAGGTGAATTACTTATGGGAAGGATCCCATCTTTTCAAATAATGCAAATATAACCATTCTTATGCACTATTCTTAATGCGTGCAATACATTCTTGTTAAAAGATGGTCTAGAAATATGAAAGAATTGGCATTCATTTGCATGCATTTGAAAGAATATATTTTGTTCATTTTAAGGGGTAATTAAGTGATATCATATGAGAATTATTTTGGATGCTAAGATATATATTCGGTGCACTGTACTTTAAGGAGACAAGATGCAAATAGAAATTAAGATAGTCAGGCTGGCATAAAAAGAGCTGTACCAGATGTGTCCCATCAGCCCCACAGAGACCTGGTTAAGTTTCAAATCTCCCTGTCTCTAACTAGGACTTTTTTAAAAAGGACAAGTACCTTGTGAAGCACCTTGTAGCAGGAACCCCCCCCTCAATCATTCAGTTTGTACAAACTTCACACACACTCACACTCACACACTACATACGCTACGCTTCTGTTATAAATTCATAGAAAATCAACCATACATCGGTTTTGCACTGTTCCACTTTTATTTTACTCCATGAAGGAAGGAATACAAAATGGGGAAGGTTTGATACAGGGCAGCCATAATCCCTTCACCATCCCAGCACATCCACAGGAGCCCTGCCCAGCT
Source organism: Podarcis erhardii (assembly GCF_964252035.2). Lineage (NCBI taxonomy): Eukaryota > Metazoa > Chordata > Lepidosauria > Squamata > Lacertidae > Podarcis > Podarcis erhardii. The sequence goes on from NC_138508.1 coordinate 90,307,213, forward strand.
GCTATGCCAACCCTGATGGTCCTAGACAGAAGACAATCAAGATCACAAAGAACTTGCATATGGGAGTGGATTCAGCATGGACTGAAACAAAGGACAATGATCAGATCTTCCCTCAGGGGGCAGGAAACTGCCAACTCCCCTTTGTCTCCTGGAAGTGACTCATGGGGAGGGGGAGAGAAGGGAACCAGCCAGGTGACAGGACACTCAGGTTACCACTGCAACTCCTCCCTCAACCCCTCCTTTCTGTAATGTATGCATGATGTTTCTGGGGGTGGGCTGGACCTAGAGGAGGGGAATTTCAAAAGTTTTTATAAGGTCTTGCACACCATTTTTCTGTGTCTTTCCTCTCACCTGCAAGTGAGGGGAGCACCCTATTGCAACAGTCAATAAAGGCCAAGCCTACAGGCTGCTGATTTGCTCCAATTTACTCTGGTTGGTGTCTTTACTTTTTGTCCAAGAGAGCCCTCCGATTTTTCCGGTAACAACCTGACTGGACAGACTGCAATACACACATCAGTTTTCCTATTATTATTAGGCAGAGAAACTAGTGCATCAGCAACATAGATCCTAGCCTGACATTTGTCTTGACATCTTTCCGCAGGGCTTGCAAGACAGAGCTGTTCCACCAGGCCTTTGGCCAGGGCACAGCCTGACTCTCTCCTTTGGCAATCTTCGCGGAGCTCTGGCCCAATGGTTGCCAGTGGTTTGTTTTGAATTAATTTTATAATGAATGATTTTAGAGTGTTGTGTTGTACTGTTGTACTGTTTTATTGTTGTTAGCCACCCTGAGCCCGGCTTCGGCTGGGAGGGCAGGATATAAATAATTGTTATTATTATTATTCTGTGTTCTTAATGTCTATGGGTTTATTGCCAATGAGAATAACAACTGGACAGCTACTAAATTTTTGAAAACACAAAGGCTTATGACAGCTTCAGTTATAATTATGGCTTTAACACCTAAGTCTGAGGAAACAAACACCTCCTTTGGCAGAGTTATCAGCGACTGTCAATCAGAATTTAAAGCATTCTACAAACAGAGATGGAGTTTTATTTTAGGGTCAGGTCACCAGATCATTCTCTAAAGCCCTGCAGCCTTGCGAGAGTTTAAGGTCAGGTCAACTAAAATAGTAGCAGGAAGGATCAACATAGCAAAGTGAATGAGGAATGCATGTGTAGTTAACCCAGCTCCAATAATGACCAAGTTGAAGAATAGAAGTACATTTGTAGCTATTTTTGGATTGCCCACTTTGGTAATCAAGAGTAATTTGTGAATTAAGGAGATGCATGTCAGAGGCTAAAATGCATCAGGCTCTTTCTTGTTTGCTGTTAATTTATCCCTGTGTTTCCATGCTTTAGAAGCATTCTGGGATGGAAACTCCACTCCAAGCCACATTGGCATGAAAGTAAAAAAGCAACAGCCTCACTGGAGTAGCTAAAACCAGCAACTGGCACTAAACCAATAGGTGGTGAAAGTAATAATCTGTTTTGGGGGAAGATTAGTTATTTAATTAAATATACAAAGGGGCAAGGCAAATAACTTATGTCCTCACAAATCACTTGTCTTTCCTAAATTCTGACTGGCCAGACTAGGGACTTGCCCACATTTCTGTTTGTCCTGTGCCTAAAAAGCATGAGTCCAAGCTGTTTTCCACTTGTCTTGTACTTGCTGAGTGGTTTTCTGTTTACCCCACCACTTTCCCTGGGAAAACCTGCTCTTTAGTGCTGAATCGGAGCAAATGTCAATCTGTGGTAAACCTGATTAATGTTTGCTCCGATTCAGCACTAAAGAGCAGGTTTTCCGCAGGTGAAAGCAGAAGTCTGGATGAGCCCCTTGATCTTGCTCATCCTATAGTGGACAGATTTCTTCAAAGACTGACCATTCTCTATGAATTGCCTTTCCATCATTATTTATGTTCCAGGTTCCAAAAGAGTTGGACTGAACCAATATTTCTCACTAGTCTAACTTCCACCACACCAAACTTTTTCCAGCTACTTCTCAAATTATTATTATTATTATTATTATTATTATTATTATTATTATGCATATTTCACAGCTCAGTGATATCAACACATGGTTCATCACTAAGAAAATGTCACGCCCTGTGTGATGTTGTATCTGATTGGCTGTGCTGGTCCACGTGATTTTATTTACTCCATCTTAGACATGGCGCAACATCACATGCTACTGAACAACACCATCCCATTGCCTTTGTTATTGCTTGTTTATTGATTGACACATTGCCTTTTCATCCAGTATGCACACAAGACAGCTTACAATAATAAGATAACATTAAGATCCAGAACATTCCTATGCAGTGGACGCTTGGATTGTGAACGTGATCCATGCGGGAGACACGTTTGCAACACACAACATTCGCAACCCGCAGCACCACATCTGCGCATACAAGGGTCGCAATTCAGTGCTTCTGCGCATGCGCAAAGCACAATTTAGTGTTTCTGTGCATGCTCGAGTGCCGAAACCTGGAAGTAACCCATTCTGGTACTTCCGGGTTTCGGCGCACCCGTAACCTGAAAATGCATAACCCAAAGCGTCTGTAACCCGAGGTATGACTGTACATTAAAGACATCAAACCCCAAATAAACTGAAACAAGCACAAGAGACAGTATTATGACAGAGGCAAGGAAAGAAGAACTGGCCATACCTTTCACTCACCCCAGGGGCTTTCAGTATAACCAGTGCTTTTCCCCCCTCTAAAAAAATGTTTAGTGGTACAGTGGTACCTCGGTTAAGTACTTAATTCATTGCGGAGGTCCGTTCTTAACCTGAAACTGTTCTTAACCTGAAGCACCACTTTAGCTAATGGGCCTCATGCTGCTGCTACGCCACTGGAGCACAATTTCTGTTCTCACCCTGAAGCAAAGTTCTTAACCTGAGGTACTATTTCTGGGTTAGCGGAGTCTGTAACCTGAAGCTTATGTAACCTGAAGCGTATGTAACCCAAGGTACCACTGTACTTTCGTTTTCCTACTCATATTGAAATACTGACCCTCAATGAAGCCAAACTTAGATACACAAAATGTTTAGGGGTATGCGTACCCCTGCATCTCCCCAGAAAAACGAACTGAGTATAACATAATAGGAAAGGCTTTAAGAGAGCCCCCCTATTTCCACACTCCTTAGAGATTTATTGGGTCCGCCATCACAGTGGTTCTCTCCAACAGCCAAGACAGGATCTGGGCAGATGCCAACCAACTCAGAGAAGTAGACAGTTATCTGGTCAGTAGCAGACACTGTGCTGGGTGTTGATGCTCGCTTGACCTCCAATCACTCAAATTGCTGCTGCTTACTGGGAGGCAGAGGGAGATGGAGAGGGAGAGAAGGCTGGCTGGCTGGCTAGCTGGTGCAAATGAACCAGTGGAAGCACCAGATTGGCACTGTAAGTGTAATGGTGCACCCAGCAAAACTCTAAGGATCTTACTTTTGTCTGAGCTGGGTTAGTACCTTTCCTTTCCTGGGACCAGTTGTGCATTGGATTCATTCCCTCAACTTCCCTTTGGCTGCTGCCTTACCTCTTTACTCTCTGCCCCCAACCTGGAAGGAAAAAAGGCACTTAAAGTGTTGGTGGGCAAGAAGTTCCATGCCCTTTTCCTGTCCTCCATTACCTACCCTCCAACATGCTTCCAATGAAAATGGGGGTGTCCTATTCAACAACAACAACAGCTATTATTTTTATTTATACTCCGCCCATCCGACTGGGTTGCCCCAGCCATTCTGGGCGGCTTTAAACATGCATAAAAACACAACAAAACATTAAACTTTTAAAAACTTTCCTATACAGGGCTGCCTTCAGATGTATTCTGAAGGTTGTATAATTACTTTTCTCCTCGGCTCAGGGAGTCACATAATTCCATACCCTCCACCATTTCTCTGATGAAAATAGGGACATCCTAAGGAAAAGTGAGGGACGCTGGTGGCGCTGTGGGTTAAACCACAGAGCTTAGGGCTTGCCGATCAGAAGGTCGGCGGTTCGAATCCCTGCGACGGGGTGAGCTCCCGTTGCTCAGTCCCTGCTCCTGCCAACCTAGCAGTTTGAAAGCACGTCAAAGTTTAAGTAGATAAATAGGTACCGCTCCGGCGGGAAGGTAAACAGCATTCCCGTGCGCTGCTCTGGTTCACCAGAAGCAGCTTAGTCATGCTGGCCACATGACCCGGAAGCTGTATGCCAGCTCCCTCGGCCAATAAAGCGAGATGAGTGCCGCAACCCCAGAGTTGGCCACGACTGGACCTAATGGTCAGGGGTCCCTTTACCTTTAAGGAAAAGTGGGATATTCCAGGATCAAATCAGAAACCGGAATGACTTCTGTAAATCCAGGACCGTCCCTGGAAAATAGGGACTGGTTTCCATCAGCAGTGGCGCGCTTAAGCAGTAGCACCCAGAATGCAACCTGTTGTCCACAGCTGGTGACGGTCATATGTTCTGGGGCTAGGGTCTGGCATAGGAGATGACTTGTGGCTGGTTGCACCCTTCTCTTGAATTTTCACTTGGAAATAAAAAACTGCTGTAGTATAGCTCCCCCCTCCTTAAAAGCAAATAATCTCTTCTCACCTTTTGCTCCCTTTTTATCTTCTTCCGTCTCATTCCCTACTTACTTAGAGGAAAATAGGAGGCCGCATTTTCAATAACTTCAAACAGCCCCGTGGCTGTACAGGAACAGGAACACCATTTAATTGCTAGGAGACTCTTGTCTTCCTGAGCGTTTTGTGCCTTCCGAGGGGATGATATAGCTGTCTCTTAAAATGCCAAGTTTTTTCTTCTTCTGGGTCTATTTGTAATCGTATCTCCTTTATTGGCATTATTGTAGTTGTCATTATTTATATACTGTACTGTAAAATTATATACCACTATTCATAAAGGAATATCAGAGTGGTTTACAATGATCACGCATAAAACTGTACAGTAAAATAAAATAGAAATGAAATTATTATGGATAACGCAAATTCTAGCTAGGAAAAAAAGCCAGGAGAAAAAAAGTGAAAAGATATTCTGGCCAGCGAACTGATGATGCCAGCTTACTTATATAACATACATCTTTATAACAGAAGTCAGAGCTTCAGTTATACCCTGATGGTTTCTAGATCTTGTCACCGATTGGCAATTGTCTGCAGCAGACCATAAAATAATTAATTTTAGAACCAATTTAAGAAGCTGGCATTTTCTGGAATGAGGTTGGTCTCTTCCAGAGTTCCATCTCCCCACCACACCTCCCTGAATGAGCTTTTAAACCTGTTGAAAAACTGGCCCTTCGGTTGGGGGGGTGAGCAGAAATGCGCGCTCTCTCTCTCTCTCTCTCTCTCTCTCTCTCTCTCTTTATCGCTCAGAGTTCATGATCCTTCCACCATTTTCATTTTTAGCTTTTAGAACCTTTAGACCCCCCTTTTTTTAACAAGCCACAGAGAGGAAGAATTGACACTGAGGCTTTGAGACAAGGGGCTCTGTTCATTGAACATTTCAGGTGGCATGAAGTCACAATTCATTAGCTTCATAATGACATGGCTTCCGTGACCTGATGCCGGCTATAATGCAATTCCTTTTTTAGGTGATGTGCTTTTGTAAAAAAAAAGAAAAAAAGAAGATCAAACCATTTTCAAGTCCAAATGGCTACAAGTCCCCGAAAATCGTACAGGTGAACTGTTTGGCCTGAGGAATCCCTAACTGCCCTTGTGTAGAAGATGCACATAAGTCTGGGCACTGGGAATATTCCACTGTTCATGGGCTTCCTAATAGAAGAAGAAGAAGAGTTTGGATTTGATATCCCGCTTTATCACTACCCTAAGGAGCCTCAAAGCAGCTAACATTCTCCTTTCCCTTCCTCCCCCACAACAAACACTCAGTGAGGTGAGTGAGGCTGAGAGACTTCAGAGAAGTGTGACTAGCCCAAGGTCACCCAGCAGCTGCATGTGGAGGAGCGGGGAATCAAACCCGGTTCACCAGATTACAAGTCCACTGCTCTTAACCACTACACCACACTGGCTCACTAATAGGAATATCTGCCATTTTGCTAGTCTAAGGAAAGCATTCTTATTCTTATTCTTATTCTTACTATTATTATTAAAAACCCTATTAGCTTCCCTGGTGCTTGAATTTTGGAAGGAAGTGCGTGGAGCAGTGGAGGGAATACGTTGTACTCAGCTTTCTTCTCTGGCGATCACTCATAGCCGAGTAAGATTGCCTTCCATGAACATGATTTTAACAGTGAGTGACTGTGGAGGCCAATTCTGGATCCACACTTCCTTCCACAGTGGGGACATTGGTTTCTAGGTGGGAGTTGATCACAGTGAGGGTTTGCCAAATGTGCCTTCCTCTTAGCATGTTTCTCCCTTTTGTCCTGAGTTTGAGCATCTTCAAACCCCATGACACCTTTGGTAAAGGCTGTTCTCCAATTGGAGCGCTCGGGGGTCAGCATAGCTGAGCAACTGCCAAGGTCTATGTATCATCATTGGGATCAATGCCAAACATGGACACCCATCGCCTTGCTCCTAAACCCCTTTGTGAGGTAAATGCCATAAATGTAAATGTCATGACTTTACCCTAAGAATCATGGGAAATGTAGTCTGTTAAGTCTGTTAAGTGGGCTGGAACTGTAGCTTTTTGAATGGTAAACTGCAGTTCCAAGAATCCTCAGGGAGAAGCAATGTGCTTTAAATGTATGCTGCCTACGTTTTGCTGCCATCTTTTAAGTGGGAGGACCAGTGACAGGATTTGCTTCCAACTTCATCTCCATCAAGCCCTGCATGTAATTTGGGTCCAGAGGAAGAGGACAAGCACATAGTGGTGAAACAAACAGAGGTATTCAGGGAGGGATCACTTTCCTTCCTCCTTTTCCTGCTGCAATCGAAGAAGTGCTGCCACCAGTGACTTCCACTCTGAGGCAGCTGCCCAGGTAAGAGTGGCATGGTGTGGCGTACCTTAACTTGGGGGAGGGTTTTTTTAAAACACACACACATATTTTTGCCATTTTGTCACCCCCCTCAGTGATGACACCCAGAGCGACCCGCACCCACCACATCCCCCTTCCTACACCTCTGCCTTCAGATGTCTTCTAAAAGTCAGATAGTTTTTTTATTTCCTTGAAAGCTGATGGGAGGGTGTTCCACAGGGCGGGCACCACTACAGAGAAGGCCCTCTGCCTGCTTCCCTGTAAGCTCACTTCTCACAGTTAGGGAATTGCCAGAAAGACCTCAGAGCTGTACCACAGTAGGGTGGGGGTGGAGCTGAACAATGGGGGTGGAGATGCTCCTAAGAAGACGAGGCAGAGCAGCCCTTTAACAGCTGGCAATGCTTGTCTTTCCTTTGGGCTGGAGCTCTTGAACCCATGGCACTTGGGGCCTCCTTTCTCTCTCTGCCAGCCATTCGTGCTCTGGGCTGCCTCTTTCCAGCTCTGGCGATGCTCTTTTAGGTCGCAGAACTGCAGAGAGATGGCAGGAATTGGGCCAGATGCCCCTCCTCTCTCTCTCACACACACACACATGAATTGGGGCTGCCAGCTTCTGAGTCGCTCTCTCTGCTTGTCTTTTCTAGGTTCAGGTGCTTAAGACGCCATATCATCTGCAACAAGATGGCCCCCTTGGAAGTCCTGGAGCAGCCTGCAGGGTCAGGTGACCAAGTGGCCCTCCATTTGGGGACAGAGGAGGGCAGGAATAGGCTGGGGGGGGGCATCTAGTAAAAAGATACACAGAGCCAGACGGCTGGATCCAACCCGCCTATCAGCAACAGCATCTGGAAACCCCCCCACAACCATCCCATTTTGTGGGGTCTGTTGGAGGAAGCAGGGGGCTGGGCTGTGGGGCAAGGCAGGGGGCAATTGTCAGTGGGAGGGGCACCTTACCTGGGGAACCATGTTCTGGGGGCAGGAGGTCAGGATTGGCCCCCAAGGCCTGGGATGTCCTTCTCCTGTAGTAGGACTCCCCCCACAAGGAACTGACAGCCTGACTTTTGCCTTTTAGCTGCTAGACAAAGATCAGCTTTATCTCCTGGGCATCATCCAGGACTGCCAGGCAGCTCGGCTCAGGGGGCTCTGAACCCTGAAGTACTCCAAGCAGGAGATGGCCAAAGCCATTCTGGTGAGTGATGGGTGGTGTGAGGGACCCCCATGGGGAGGGAGGGGCAGAGAGGGGCTGGCGTTTGGCGTTGGAGCCGTCTTCTGGAGACTCCTGGAAGGAGCTGACTTTCCTCCTCTGCTCTCTTCCAGGACATCCTCGACCACTTGGAGTACTTCAGGGATCACCCCTTGAGCCTGGCCCTGGCCTTCTAGGCCCTCCTGCAGTTGAGGTGAGTGGGGTCTTTGAGGTGAGTGGGATCATTGGACTGGGCGGGGCTGCAGGGGGCAGAACTCCGGGGGGAGCTTTGGGTGGGCAAGTCAGGCAGAAGGGAGAAGGGGACAATGGAGACTTGGAGGAGGTAGTGTCTAACTCCTTCCCTTTCTCTCTCCAGTTTTATGAGACCCCACTTCAGTCCCTCTGTGGTGAGTGTGATCCTCCATAGAACAACAGAGGCAGTGGGGAGTGCAGAGGAGGACAAAGAGGTATGTCCTCTGTGTTAAGTTCTCTTTGCACAGCTCTTTCTTCTTCCCATACTCTTACAAAATTTAACCCAGCAGCACTCAACCTTTCTTCTCTCTTTTCCCACAGGAACTGAAGAGGCCATTCCAGAGCCTGCTGGGGGGTCTCCTCCTAGAAGCCCCCAATACTAGCACCCTTCTCCAGTTGCTTACCGTAAGTATCCTGATAGCACCAGGAGTGGTTTTAGGGTTGCCCACCTATCCCTTACCCAACTAACTGTCCCATTTCTTTTATCCAGCAGAACCTCTGATATTACGCCCTTTTGGGGAGTGAAGATCAAAGGAAATTAGCGGCCAGCAGTATATCCCTGCTGCTGGCCCTTTCATGAAGATTCCCAAACCTCAGAGTAAGTATTTTGCCTTCCTATATTCAGTTCTTTGGCTGTTTCCATCCTTCCTGGGTGGGGCTGCTTCTCTTACACCCATCCAGGGTGGGGTAATAGTGTCATCTGACTCAGATTTGTCTTTCCTCTGCAGAACACAGTAATTCGGCCGGAGCTGACATGTTTCAGGAATAATCTGAAAGAAGGTAAGCCCCACACCTTGGGGACAGTGAACTCCCTTGTCCCTTGTTTGCTCAAGACACACCTCCCAGGTCTTTTTGCTGGGAGTCCTGCAGGACCTGCTCCCTGCCTGGCAGGCCTTTCCCACCTGGCCTGGGAGGGCAGCACCCAGACTGACTCCAGCTACAAGAAGCGGAGAGGACTGAACTGATTTTCTCTCTTTTTTATTCTTTTCCATCCAGATGACATCATCATTGAGGAGTTGTGATTTTCCTCCTTGAAGAAATTGCTGCTCTATTTGGACATCTCAACTGGCCAAAGACTGGCAGAAGAAGAGGCACTCACTGAGAATCAGGAGGGGGACAGACGATTTAAGCAGCCATGAAATATGGACTGAGATTGGGCAGAACAAGAAAGAAAGAAAGAAAGAAAGAAAGAAAGAAAGAAAGAAAGAAAGAAAGTTTTTAATAGATTTTGAATAAACATGCAATAAATTGTTACTGTTTTGAATTTCATTGTATTATTGTCTTCTTTTCTGTTGTTGAAATAGCATGAGCATTTTTTGCTGCTGCATCACTCCTCGGGTTGACTCATGTTAAGCTTGTGGTCCACTAAGACCCCTAGATCCTTTCCCCATGTACTACTAGCAAACCAGGTATCCCCCATCTTATATTGGTGCAGCCGGTTCTTCCTGCCAAAGTGCAGAACCTTAGATTAGTCCCTATTGGATTTCTTTTTGTTTTTGGTCACTTATGATTAGGTTATTAGAAGGCAAATGGAATTAGGAGTCATTCATTTTCATCAGAGGAATTAAGACAATTTATACAGATCCAACTGCAAACCTGATTGTAAATAATGCCATTACAGGAAAAATGTAAGGTATAGAAGGGGACAAGGCAAGGATGCCCCCTATCACTGCTTCAATCTATATCAGCCCTAGAGGTGTTGGTGCAGAGGATAAGAAATAATTCTGACATAAAGGGGATAAGGGTGGGCCAACGGAATTATAAGATAAAAGCCTTTGCGGGTGATGTGGTGTTTTCTGTAGAAGAACCATTGACAAGTGTACCTAAGTTATTACCATTTTCAGAGTTGGTTACATTACTGGCAACTACATGAAATATACAAAGAAGATAACAAGAAAGGATTTAGCTATACGACATCCAGATTCCAAAAGGAAGTCGTAGAAGGGAAGTTGAAGCTGCTGAAAGGTGGATATAGTAGTCTGTTAGAATGGGAAACAAAAGATGAAGAGGTGAAATCAGTAATGATTAAATGGGCACAGGATATAGGTCACAATATCACAATATAATCTTTGAAGACTGGGAAAGATTATGGAAAACTGATTTAAAATTTACAGATTGTTCTCTGTTGAAAGAAAATTATATGAAAATGATGTATAGATGATATACAACACCAGTACATATAGGAAAAACGTATAAAACCAGTTCAAACATCTGTTGGAAATGTAAGGAAAAAGAAGGGACTTTTTACCATATGTGGTGGGATTGCAGTAAATTTAGAAAATTTTGGGAAATGATATATAATGAGTTGAAGAAAATGTTCCAATTAACATTTGTCAAAAAACCTGAAGCATTTTTGTTAGGGATTTTCGGGAAAGACTTGCCAAGGAAATTTAACAATATCTTTATGTACATGACAACAGTTGCAAGAGTCTTAATAGCACAAGGATGGAAGAATGAAGAAACCCCTACTAAAAAACTATGGCAAGAGAAACTGATGGACTATGCAGAATTGGTGAAATTGACATACAAACTACGTGATAAGGACAACTGTGACTTTAAAGAAGAATGGGAACCTTTTACAAAGTATTTAAAGAAACAGCAAAATGAACTGGACTCCTTGGCAGGTTTTGAATAAACATTCACAAATTTATTATTAATAACATATAGACAAATAGGTTCAGGATTTTTACAATTTTATAATATGCAGAAAATTCTAAGTATGGAAAAACCAGAGAGAGAAGCTGAGGGAAGTCTGCCAACTGCGCTAACAGGCTGGCTCCGGGCTGCTGAGGCTGCCGCTGTCACATTTCCTGGGGACAGATTTGCAAATCTGGGGACACTCCGGGGATGGAATTTGTCCGGGGACAGAATTGCAAATTTGGGGACTGTCCCCGGGAACCGGGGATGTCTGGTAACCCTAAGGTAGAGAATCTAGGAGAAGGAAAACTCTGATCCTCAACCTCTGCTGCCTTGCAGGAAGATGTTATCACTGAGCAAACAAGTGTTGTAACAACTTGGAAGCATCCTAGACTCATGTATGTGAATCATCTAAACGAGTATAAGAGTCCTGCTGGATCTGACCAGTGGCTCACTTGGTCCAGCATACTTTTTGCATGGTGACCAGTCAACCAGATGTCTATGGGAAACTCATAAGCAGGACCTGAATGCATATCAGAACCACAATCAGATCACAACACTAATCTCCATAGATTGCCCCGAAACAGAAAGTATTTCAATAAAACATGGATAACCTCCAAGCTTCATGTGGTCTCAGATACTTGGATAACCATGCGGTATTTCTGAAGCAGTGTAACGAAAACAACAGCATCTTAAACAGCCCCAGATGGAAGTGTTATGAAGAGATTTTCATTAAGAAGAATACAATTTGTATTTGCGTGAGCCAGAGTAATGACACCATCATCTGTAAAAGACACAGTGCAACTTCACCTTTAATTAACTTAAAAGATGAAGTACAAATCCACTTTTAATTAACTTAACTTTGCCAGAGGTATTTAGCCTACTGACAGGGTTTTTGTGATTAAGTGCTATAACTGGAACAGTCACCCCCACCCCCATCTTCCTCATGTGCCCCATTCTTCCTAGTACTGAATGTGGCAATTTGCAAAGCACACTAAGTCCCCAAGACACCTCCCCAATAACTCACACATCACACAGAATTTTTGTTTAAAGTTTTTGGCATAATTTTGGCCACAACTTTATTAACACACATGGATGTGAATGGGTGCTTAGGCATTGGCTATGACTATCTGTCCCCCCGCCTGGGGACAGAACTGACTTCCGGATTCCAGGGAAAGTCAGTGAGGAGAAACAATATTGGGTAGAAAGTGGAGCTGAGCCACAGGCCCTCACCTTTCCCCCTCATGCTCCCAGGGGCTTGCGTGGCCCAAATCTGATTCCAGGGATTCGGACAAAAGCATGGCGAGCCCCTGAATTCATTTAACGGAATTCCCTTGCAGCAGCACCATTGGAGGGGCAGGCCCAGCCAGTCCTTACCCCTCCTCCAACCAATTATTTAACCAATGCCTAACTGCAACCTTACAAGTTATGACGATTTGCTACGCAGTAGGCAAAAACCAAATGGCACCAGCCAATCAGCCAAATCGACAAAATTCCTACCACGCCCCTGCCCCAACGGCAGATGACCCCATGACACGCATAGCAAGGTCAACACACCATAACAAAATAAGGGAGAGTGGGCGGGTGATCCGTTGCACGCAGCAAAAGTGAATGCTCTCACGCTGCGTGCAATTCTTAAAAAACCTCTGTTCCTTCCCCCTAAATGGCAACATCAATTTTACCCCAACAACATCATCGACCAATCCCTGCTAGAGGCCATCTATCCTAACCCTCCCGGCAACAGAGGGCTGGCTTGGCTGGCCCCAACCGCAACACGTGCTCTCTTTTAATGAGAACACGCTTTGTAAGCTGTACGGTTATTAAAAACACATGGTCTTCGGTTTGTACCCGGGAAACTATTTATTCTTAGATTGTAAGATGCAGCTGTTCAACTCCACTCTTCAAATAATTAGATGCTTGCCAACTTATGGATGTATAAAGATGGGACCTATAGAAAGCAATCACACTCTACCACCCTACGCAAACTGCAAGCATGGGTATAAGATCTAGATTAGGCCAACATTGCTTGTGATTCATCAAGCTAACTAGATCCCATCTCCTAAATGGGCAATATGAATCCATTTCATTGGTAGCCTGCTTGTAAATATGGGAAATACATAATGGGGAAAAGAATGGAGGAATAAAAGTATTTGGAACATACGTAAGAAACTTAGTATGCCTGACATTAGAAACACTAGATTGTGTGTGTGTGTGTGTGGGGGGGGAGAGAGAGAGAGAGAGAGAGAGAGAGAGAGAGAGAGAGAGAGAGAGATTAGCCCTACACACTAACTAATAGGCCACCAATCATTTGGGGCCAGTGGGAACATTTGAAATGTTGAGGAATTTCTGTGGTTGCCAGTCACAAAATGCCTGCCGTGAAGACAAAATGGCTGCTGTGGGGTGTGGTCTAAGACAAAAAGGGTGTCACAGCCAAAGGAACAGAAAAGGAGACAGGGGCTTCTCTATTCAAAATGGATGGGAGAATAGCATAGATGTCCAAACATGGCACCCAATGAAATTTGAGCATGTTAGCAGATGTGTTCACTGCAGAAAACGTTGAAAGGGGGCAAAAAGGAAGAGCAAAGTGGAGTGTCAGTGGAGATATCTACTGACACCTTTCTTGGGCACCATGGGAGGTAGTGATGGGCATATTGTGATGGATTTGTAATGACAAGTCTTGTATCTGATTGTTAGGTAGCAAAAGGCCTCTCTTGTTGGGAAGAATGTGGGCACTATGGTTGCAATAATGAATGGTCGCAGTTCTTTGTACATATCACTATCGGCCTTGATGGATCACGGTGTGGCATAGTCTAATCTGTTGCTTGGAAATCTGCCTGCTGCAACTTTTACAAAAACTCTCATGTTTTTATGCTAGTGTCATTGAGACACCTTTTCCTCTTCCTGGCAAGAGCAGAACAGCAACAGGAAACGACTCCTATCAACCCAGCTACTATTAAGTCCGGGGCACCTAGTGGTTGAACCAGTGATGGAGAGCCTCCTTATATGCCATTAGCCCAAGCCAGCATGGCCAATGCTTAGTGATGATGGGATCTGTAGTACAACAGCATCAGGCTGTCACAGGTTCCACATTAATGGAGTAAAACCATATAAAGGCATTTTTTACACTGGGGTAGCCAATGTGGTCCTTTCGAGATGTTGCTGGACTACAATTCACATCATCCATCATCATTGGCCATGCTGCCTTAGGCTGATGGGACTTGGAGTCCAACAACATTTGAAAAGCACCATGCTGGCATTTTTTTAATTTTTTTTTTAAAGAGGAAGGAGAAGCATTTAGCTTGGTGGGTGACAGGCTTTGCAGGACTGATCTGGATTAATTTTTTTGCCATACTGATATTATACTTGACATTAAAGGCATGTGAACTTCATGACTTGGATGATCTCAATCTGACTTGAAGCTGGAGGAAAAACCTGTCAGCTAGAAAAGGCTTTCTCTGCTAAGAGCTGGAAACTGAGTTGGACTTTACTTGAGGTAAACAAGTCAGCTGTTGACCGAGAAGGATTTATCTGAGTGATTAAATTGAACCCTTCCGATGCTCTCTGTGTATATAAACATTATTCCTGAGCTCTGCTCTGAAATGGAAAAGTTTGCCTGAATGCTGGTAAAAACTTGCTAGTGAGCTACTTTTTCTGAACCCAGAACTATGCTCTCACCCAATGAAAGGGTTTGCTGGTTGGTTTGTTTCTTTTTTAAAAAAGTTAATAGTTTTCAATATTTCAGTGTATATAGAAACCAGACTGATGCAAACATGTTTCTTATCTGTGTTTAAATAATGTTATTCGAACTCCTTTAATTTAGAAAACACCCAAGTTACGTGTAAGGATTTAGCAAGAAAACTATGGAGCCTATGCTTGGCAACTATACAATGTTGAAGGGATGTTATGGAGAACTCTGCTCTTTTATATTGTCCGTCATAATGTTGTTGTCTCAATGAAACCCTGATATTTTGCACGTGTCATTCACAGTTTTTCTTTTGTCTCCAGAACAGTAACTGCAAAGTTGGTGCCTCTTATGTTGCAATAAGTAAATGGAGATAATAGAACATACTAGTAAATTGCCATATTTCATACCTGAAGCAGAGGTCAAATTTCAAAGTTTTTTTTATTTGCAAACCCACAGCTTATACATCTGTTGCACTACTCTGTAATCTTGGCTACAGGTAGGGATAAATTTGGTTTGGTTTATGTTTAAATATGAAATTCACTAATCTTACTTCCTGAAACAATACACAAAATGGAAAAAAAAAAATCTAGATTCAGGTAGGTAACCGTGTTGGTCTGACGCAGTCAAAATAAAAGATTAAAAAGTAGTCCAGTAGCACCTTAGAGACTAGCTTAGTTTGTTCTGCTATCTGAAGCTATCTAAAGAAGTGTGCATGCACACGAAAGCTTATACCCAGAACAAACGTAGTTGGTCTCTAAGGTGCTACTGGACTACTTTTTAATTTTGAAAATAAATATCATTTGAAATTTGTACTTCTCTGCATTTTGCAGTGGGGCTCTCCAAGTGAATGATGTGTTCAAAAATACACAAATTGGGGGGAAGCATGCATAAAAATGCATGCAGAGTGAAAATAGCATACAAAGATGCATTTCTTGGGGAAGGTTGCTTGCAAAAATCTGTACGTTAGGAGAAATTGGATAAAAAATAAGTTTCTCAGAAGAAACATGTACCAAAATGCTGATGAATTTTCATTAAGACTTAAAAATAAAATCACAAAGTGATACAGAAATGTGGTGACATGAACTTAATATAAGAAAAATGAGAACCAGGGAGAAACCAAAACTGACAGATTTGCCAATCCCTAGTTTACGCCCAGTCAGGACATCTCTTTCCACAGAATAGTCATCGCTTAAGGCATGGGTGAGTAAACTATCTCCCTCCAGGTATCTGAAGAAGTCTGCATGCACATGAGAGCTTATACCCAGAACAAACTTAGTTGGTCTCTAAGGTGCTACTGGACAATTTTTATTTAAATTTTTTTATATATCTCCCTCCAGGCATTGATAGACTCTTACTCCAATAATAATAATAATAATAATAATAATAATAATAATAATAATAATAATAATAATAATAATAATTTATTTATACCCCACCCATCTGCCTGGGCTTCCCCAGCCACTCTGGGTAGCTTCCAAAAAATAAAATAAAATACTGTAATACATCAAATATTAAAAGCTTTCTTAAACAGGGCTGTCTTCAGATAATAATAATAATAATAATAATAATAATAATAATAATAATAATAATTTATTATTTGTACCCCGCCCATCTGGCTGGGTTTCCCCAGCCACTCTGGGCGGCTTCCATAAAAACCAAAAATACACTAAAATATCACAGATTAAAAACTTCCCTGAACAGGGCTGCCTTAAGATGTCTTCTGAATGTCAGGTAGTTATTTATCGCTTTGACATCTGATGGGAGGGCGTTCCACAGGGCGGGCGCCACTACCGAGAAGGCCCTCTGCCTGGTTCCCTGTAGCTTTGCTTCTCGTAATGAGGGAACCGCCAGAAGGCCCTCGGCGCTGGACCTCAGCGTCCGGGCAAAACGATGGGGGTGGAGACGCTCCTTCAGGTATACTGGGCCGAGGCCGTTTAGGGCTTTAAAGGTCAACACCAGCACTTTGAATTGTGCTCGGAAACGTACTGGGAGCCAATGTAGGTCTTTCAAGACCGGTGTTATGTGGTCTCGGTGGCCGCCCCCAGTCACCAGTCTAGCTGCCATATTCTGGATTAGTTGTAGTTTCCGAGTCACCTTCAAAGGTAGCCCCACGTAGAGCGTAGTCCAAGCGGGAGATAACTAGAGCATGCACCACTCTGGCGAGACAGTCCACGGGCAGGTAGGGTCTCAGCCTGCGTACCAGGTGGAGTTGGTAGACAGCTGCCCTGGATACAGAATTGACCTGTGCCTCCATGGACAGCTGTGAGTCCAAAATGTCTTCTAAAAGTCTGGTAGTTGTTATTCTCTTTGACATCTGGTGGGAGGGCATTCCACAGGGAGGGCGCCACTACCAAGAAGGCCCTCTGCCTGGTTTCTCGCAGTGAGGGAACCACCAGAAGGCCCTCGGTGCCGAAGCCGTTTAGGGTTTTAAAGGTCAGCACCAACACTTTGAATTGTGCTTGGAAACATACTGGCTGGCTGAGGCTGATGGAAGTTGGAGTCTAGCAGCAGTTGAAAGGCCTCAGATTCGCTGCCCTGGTGTATAGGATTGCAGCTGAAATGTAAACAGAGTAAAGGAGAACTGATGTTCTCATATATACCCTGGCTAACCCTGGGATAGGGAATCTGTGTCCTTCCAAGTATTGTTGGACCCCAACTCTCAGTATGATGAGATCTGGAATCCAACAGCAATTGGATTTCCCACCTCTGGCATAAGGGAAAGGGCAGTGACTCAGACTGTTTCACAGGTAAAATATCCCAGGCTCAAGCAATGCCATCTCCAGGTGGGTCTGGAAAAGATTCATGTCTGAACCTCTGGAGAATCACTGCATTTCAGTCTATACAAATTACAGTCATACCTCGTGTTGCAACCTTTTCGGGTTGCGAACGTGGCAAACCCGGAAGTGTATACTTCCAGGTTTTGTCGTGCGCACATGCGCAAAAGAGTTCTGCACACTTTGCACATGCACAAAAGTGCTCTTTTGCACTTGCGCAGAAGCACCACTCTAGTTACAGACTTTTCAGGGTGCAAACGGCACCCTGGAACAGATCGAGATGGTAACTAGAGGTACCACTGTAGATGGATCAATGGCCTGCCAGGATGTAAGGCAGATCTCTCTCTCTCTCTCTCTCTCTCTCTCTCTCTCTCTCTCTCTCCTTCCTTCCTCTCTGACATTTCCTAGCAAGCAGTGTCATGCATAACTAAAACTGAAAACACCATGTTACTACCACTCTGCCAGTTTATTAGTGAGACTTAGGCCGAATTGTGTTCTAACCCATACTGTGAACCTGAGCAGCTGCTGTTTTGTTCTAGGAATTGTTGAAAGAAAGTTAAGGAATGGCAGACCTGCCCATGGAACTGAGTTGAAGTATATGATTTCCTTTTACATTAATATTTATAGTCATGGCTCATAGGAAGAAATCACAAATGTTCCTGTGTTGAGCTTCAGTTTGCTTAGGTCAGAAAACTGCATCACCACCTTAGAGTGGGAACATATTTTAGTTTTATGAATGCTCTATTAGAGAATCCATATTCATCGAACCTTGAGCCACTATGGGTTTTGATTTAGCAACTGCTTAAAAGCATGCCACCAGTCTTGGGTAGCAGAGCTGCCCATGAAGAAGCTCACTTGATGTATATAATATTATTTCACATTAATATTCATACCCATCTGTTAGCATGACATCCTACTCCTTTCTCAAGATCCACAGCCAAAATTTACAGGACATGGGTGGCAAGCCAAAGACAAGAATGGACAAGCAATTTTGGAATACTTAGCAAGCTTTAGTTGACTTCCAAAGGTTTTGGAAATGTGGGCAGCCAAGACCAACCAGGGTCACAGGTCAGAGTGCAACAGAAGGTGAATATGGGCGGGATACAATTCTGGTATCACCAGAGAACTCCACAGAACTGCTACAAAAGTTATTCAGTGTACTCATCTTTATACACTGTGGTCAACTTACTATAATCCTGTCAGTCATGGACCAGTGGTGTACAATCTCTTTCTGTTTAACTAGTTGAATTTCATGGAACAAGTGCGTAGATTTCATGCTTTCATGTGCATTTCATAACTTGTTTTATTCTTTAAAGTTATGTATAAGGGGGAAAGCTATCAATTCATCCTAACCACTCCCCCCCCCTAAAAAAGTCAGAATACCAATTTTCTTTAGAATAATTCAGCTTATTTGTGCGTCAGCCCCATTAACATGGGGCACTGTTTATCCAGCACCTAATGGATATAATTTGGTCAGCAAGTCTTTGTATTACATAATTTATTGCTAAGGGACACGTGTTTGATAAAAAAATAAGCATACTATCTTTCTGATCAATCTTTCTCACTTTTTCTGTTTCTCATAGTTTTTCTTTTTTTCTAATCTAAAATCCAGTTCTCCACATTTTGATATCCGTTTGCATTCTTTTTTTTTTTTAAAAAAAAGGCCTCATGAAAATCTGCAAGCAATTTTCTGTGAAAGTATCCTAAATACACATTTTTGTATGCAGTTCTGCTTAATATGCACATTTTTGCACATCAATTTTGCAGAATACAATGCATTTTCCTATATTATTGTCAATAATTATACAATTTTGTACAGATGACTTGACTGGAGAACCTAATTCGAAAGTGTCATTTAGGTTGCTTCACTTTAAGTGCAAAATGAATCTAATTTCTTCCCCTGCCCCATCCCTACCTGCTTGCAAAGTCAGGCCTGTGATGTTGTCTATGCAGCCTTATTCTGAAGGAAGAAATGGAAGCACACATAGATTTCACTTTTTCATGCCACACTTCCATTGCAATATTCAACAAATGTGCTTGTGAAATTCAATGTACAACCCTGTTTCTGGTGCTTGCTCATTATGCTCCACATTTGTTGCCGTCTTTCCTTATGCCAGAAGTGTCACTCCCTCACATTTACTTCTTCAAAACATTGAAAGGAACCCCCTTATCTCTTCCACTGGATGAATCTCTTTAATTTTGTCAAAGGCGGAGCAAAACTATTCACTCTGGATATCATTTCTCCCCACTATGTTGCAGGAGGAATTCATTATTTGAACACATGTGAGAAAAATAAAGAATTGTGTTTTAACAAGCAAAAAGAAGAAGACCAGAAAATACCCAGAAGCAGCTAAATCAGATCTGCATTAGGAGGCAGGAGACATACACAATGCAACACAACTTATGCCAACACTCTTTAAACAACTAGGATTGAATTTACTATCAAAGTTATATTTGTTTGGAATGTACTCTCAGCAGCAGTGGGAAAAGATGAGAAAGAAAGTTGTCATTAGCAATTGCTCAAAGGATACTGTCCTGCCATTAGAACAAGGGCTAGTTAAAATATGACATCCCGCAGAAGTGTCCAAAATAATTAAATGCCTTGCACCAAGGGAGGAAACATTTGGGAATGTTTCTCAATATATGGCTTCCTTTTACAGGCTTTATGAAAAAATAGACATCATTTTCTTTCCTTTTCCTTTTTTCTTTCCCATAATGGCTTATGTTTTATGCCACGTAGTTTGATATTTTTTGTAGTTTTTTAGCTTTTTTCATTATGATGATGATGATGATGGAATTTTCTTTTGTAATTTTGGTTGTCTATATTTATTTGTATTTGTTTAAAGCAAAATAAAAGTTTTTTTTTTTTTTAAATAGACATAATTTAGATATTGATTGTTTTTACCATTTAATATATGCATCTGAGATGAAATGGCAATGGATATGGGGTTTTAGTATTGTATATTTTAAAGCATATCTATTATTATTATTATTATTATTATTATTATTATTATTAACATCTATTTATCTGTCATCTACCTACCTACCTACCTACCTACCTACCTACCTATCTATCTATCATCATCATCATCATCATCATCTATCATCTTTGTTTAATCTATTTAAACTGCATTCTGAACACATCTTCCTTGGAGTAATCCCTACTTAATGTAGTGCATGCATAGGATTACACTGTTATATGCCTAATTTCTCATGAGATTCCCCTGTTCCATGATTCACCAAGGAGTGCCATTTATGGCACAGGGCAGCAGTGGCGAGACACCTCATGTGGCTGGAAAGCAACTGAACACAATTTGTGGCCATGTGAGAGGATGAGACCAGGTGGGAACTCATGCATGCTGGGCTCCCTAAGGTGGGCCATGCTGACTCAGGCTTTATCCAGCCTGACTCTTTGGTCACTAGGCTCTGGCTGACACAGGCCCCATGGGTGAAGGGCAATGTGCCTTTACAAATCTGCACATCACCAAGAGAGGCGCTGTATCCATCCCCTTGTGGTATATCTGCAATATCTGTACATCCTCCCTTCACACGTATGCACAGTCCATTATGTTGTTGTTGTTGTTTAGTCGTTTAGTCGTGTCTGACTCTTCGTGACCCCATGGACCAGAGCACACCAGGCACTCCTGTCTTCCACTGCCTCCCGCAGTTTGGTCAAACTCATGCTGGTAGCTTCGAGAACACTATCCAACCATCTCGTCCTCTGTCGTCCCCTTCTCCTTGTGCCCTCCATCATTCCCAACATCAGGGTCTTTCCCAGGGAGTCTTCTCTTCTCATGAGGTGGCCAAAGTATTGGAGCCTCAGCTTCAGGATCTGTCCTTCCAGTGAGCACTCAGGGCTGATTTCCTTAAGAATGGATAGGTTTGATCTTCTTGCAGTCCATGGGACTCTCAAGAGTCTCCTCCAGCACCAGAATTCAAAAGCATCAGTCCATTATAATGGAAGGCAATTTCTTGCAAGGGAGAGCGAGCAGAGCATACATGCTTTTTCATTCAAAAGAAAACAACTGAAACAACAACAGTGGTTTGTTGTGTTTATGACCATCTTCCGAAAGCGGACATTAAACCTAATCTGATGGTGTACTCTAAATTTCATGCGCCTGCACAATCAGCTATGGCAATGATGTTAATTGCTTTCTGCTGTCATTTCCCCTAGGTTCAACATATGTATACCTAGAATGCTGCCATTGTCTCTTCACACCAAACCGTTGAATCCTCTTCAAACACTGTGTGTGTGCATGCACACACACCCCACACACAATATTTAAACTTCTCCACCTTTTTGACTCTCCGCTTTTCAAATCAAGAGGTCTTACAAATGAATTCAACTCCTATGTGCTGCCTGTTCTTTATATTGAGTTCATTTTCACTTCAGAGAGATTTGGATGCTGGAGACAAATGTTTTGTAAGCCGCCAAAATAATGTTTCTAGGCCAAAACTGCCATCCGAGTTAAGCAAGCTGAGGAAAAGTATATTCTCCAGTGAGACATGTAATATCAAAATATGAGAAACAAAATTACCATCCCATCTCAACTAAGCAGAATATATATTGTCTTGTGTGGAAAATGAGATGTGCATGTTCTGCTCTTAATCACAATGGGCACCTTTTGAGAGATTTGGGATCTGAAAGTTAGTTTGAGGCTTGTTTATTATGGCCCCTAGCCACAGATGGCAAACAGATCTTGGCTCTGAGATGCATTCCCAAACTGATAGAAATTAACTTCTATCTGCTTTCCCCAGAGTGGGGGGAAATGGCTTTGATTAGGCAGTATTTAGAACTCCCTTGGGGATACACTCCTGCAAAAAATGGCAAAAGTTCAAAATTCAATGTGAATGCTGATTTAATTAGCCAAGCATAATGTTTAGGGAAACGATGCTGGTTTTGTTGTTGCCTGGCTCTCTCAAATAGCAGTTATTTCTACTTCCTGTTGACGTCAATTACCATTTTCCTGCTGGCTTCAAGGAGAGAAAGAATATGTCTCTGATCTTACATGGAAATCCTCACCAGATCATGAAACTAATGTTTGAATTAAGGAACAAATTGACAGCTGAAGAACAGGTTTGCCCTCTAGATCTTGCTTGATCCTGATTTTAAGAAAGAAAGAAAGAAAGAGCAGCTACGGTGGTACCTCGTTAATTCGTTCCAGAGGTCCGTTCTTAACCTGAAACTGTTCTTAACCTGAGGTACCACTTTAGCTAATGGGGCCTCCCGCTGCTGCAGCACCACCGCTGCACAATTTCTGTTCTCATACTGAAGCAAAGTTCTTAACCTGAGGTACTATTTCTGGGTTAGCGAAGTCTGTAACCTGAAGCGTATGTAACCTGAAGCGTCTGTAACCCAAGGTACCACTGTACTAAATGAGCTAGCTGACAGGCAAAGCCACCCTCCCTGAGGGATGTTCTTGGACTCCAATGCCTATCACCCCCAGCCAGCATGTCCAATGGTCAAGGATGATGGGAATTATAGTGCAACAAGACCTGGAAAGCCACAAGTTCCCCGATAATGACTTAGAAAGCATGTTTAGGATTGCAAACCCAGAAGGAGGTTTCAGAAAGGCAAGGGGGCAATCTGCCTTAAAAATCTTTTAGATCCCATGATTATCATTTTTCTGAGTCATATGGAACTTGGAGGCAACACATCTTTTCAACGCTTTTGGCCCCACGTTAGAGAAAATATCTTCAACAAATTACGGAATATAATGAAGTTTTGGATTTAAGGACTGTTTACATGCCATGACTTCATTGTGTTTCTATTCTCAGCATGACTTAATGCTTCTTTTTAATTAAAATACGACAGTTACCAACTGCATCCAATTATAGATTCATGGGAATACAAATACTTTAAAAAAAATCCTTAAGTTAACAGAACACAAGAAATATTAAGTACATCAGCAGACATCTACTGTTTCCCACAGCTGCAGGTCCAAAGATTTGGTTTTCTGTATTTGTCAAACTCAGATCCAGGACAAAGTGAAACTGAGTTCTTGTCTTAGGGCACATTCCTATGGCAAGATCAACCAGGGCAGGCAACTTAGGGCACAACAGATCTCCAGCATTACCAACTGATTCCTACCTCATCTCATCTTATCCCCAATGCCAGCTAGGCACAATGTATGCCTGCATAACTACTGCATCTTGCCTCAGCCAGCAGAGCCAAAGCTGGTGTAATTTCCCCAAAAGCAATGTTCGGGAGGGGGGGGTGATCACAGAGGAGAGATTTAGGCTGGATCCCAACCCCTTCAGTTTACTCACATGGTCTAGCAACCCAGCCCAAAGCACTTTTAAAAGGCTTGTTTCCCCTTTGCCAGGCTTAGGCAGAGAAGCAGCAGGAGCCCCACTGCTGAATGTGGTTTGGATCTGGTGTAGCTTTACACTTGCTTAACTCACACCAGCTTGCTTCGTGGCAAACTCCTGTGCATCGAATGGTTCCCGAAAGTGTTCCTGCAGATTATATAAACTGAAGGCTGACCCTTAACTGCACACAGCTGGTGGCCTTGGACAGGGATAAAGATCTCTATGTGCACCTCAAGGTAATGCTACAAAGTTCACTGTTCATGCAGGTATGTATTCAGATATGAGTTCACAACCACATTGTTTTGTGTATGGAAGTGGGACTTTCCCAAAACTTGACAGGTCTGGGTAATGGTCTCTGTGAGTGATTTGAAAATGGTGGAGGTGGATATCTTCTCCCCCAAATCAGCTTTTGGGAACTTATGCAATCTAATGTCCAATAATTTTAAAGACATGTAGATTTGTCACATTTTCATGGTTCATGTAGGTATTTTAGCCAAATGGGACGTGGGTGGCACTGTGGTGTAAACCACTGAGCCTCTTGGGCTTGCCAATCAAGAAGGTCGGTGGTTTGAATTTATGCAATGGGGTGAGCTCCCGTAGCTCTGCCCCAGCTTCTGCCAATCTAGCAGTTTGAAAGCATGCCATTGTGAGTAGATAAATAGGTACTGTTGTGGCAGAAAGGTAAACAGTGTTTCCATGCGCTCTTTCTTCTGTCATGGTGTTATGTTGCACCAGAAACAGTTTAGTCATACTGGCCACATGACCCAGAAAGCTGTCTGTGGACAAACGCTGGCTCTCTCGGCTTGGAAGCGAGATGAGCGCTGCACCCATAGTCACCTTTGACTGGACTTAATCGTCCAGGGGTCCTTTAAGTTTTACCTTTACCTTCTAGCCACATGTACTTTATTTATTATTCTCCATATGTGTCTCAAGACACATATGGGTTTCCTCATATCATCCCCATTGCAGTAATCCAATTCCAGTGTGGATGCTTTAAATGGCACCCACATTCACATTTGCATTCCATTTATGGCAACATAGTGTTGATAGGAAGCATCTATTCTCAGATCCAAGTGCATTTTTGAGTGTGACATTGTTAATCTGCACCTTCTCTGATGACACCTATCTTTTGAAGTGCATTCAAGTGTGAGTTCCTTTGAAGGCGATGGTTATGCATCTCTCACACAAATTCACATTCTGAATTCAACATATGTACTGAGTCACGTGCAACATTCTCCACGGAGGCAGAGATACAGATGGATCAGTGTATTTCTGGTATATGACAGTTTGCATGTGTTTATTCATAAATCCATTTCTACACATCATCTGTGGCATACATACTTTGATCCTTTCCTGTGTCATTCTCACAACCTTGTGAGCACTGCTATTTTTCTAGAAAAAGAGGTGCTAGAACTCACCACGAACACCTCCCTCATTCTCTTAGAATGGCAATGGCGCCCACCTGAGAGGTGCCAGGACTGAGTTCCGGCGAGTTCCGGCTGGCTTGTGAGATAGGTTAAGTTGAGAGACAGTGACTGACCCAAAATCACCTAGTCGGGACTTCAGCCCTGGGTCGAGACTTCAACTCTTATCTCCCAGATCCAGTTCAGTATTTTATCCACTGTGGAATACTGAAAGTGTGAAAAAAGAAGCATGAATTCATTCAAGCTACTTAAAAACACAATTTACCTCAGTGAACCCTACAGTGCAATGACTAGGACCACCACAAAGCAGTGCTACCCAGTGCTTTTTTTCAGAGTATACATAAGGATACTTAATGTGACTTTTTTCATTGTTAAAAAGCGTGGCGCTTACTGTAACAACCTAATGGTGAGTAGCGGTACATAATTTTCTAGAAAAAAACCACTGGTGTTACCTAACACCCTAACATAGACAGCTGCTCCAGAAGAACACCATGGTTGAGGTTATCAAAAGCCACTGAGATGTTTAGGAGAATTAACAAGGACATATTTTCCCTCTCTCTCTCTTGGCAAAGGTCATCATGCAAGGTAAAAGGTAAGGGTCCCCTGGATGGTTAAGTCCAGTCAAAGGCAACTATGGGGTTGCGGCGCTCATCTTGCTTTCAGGCCGAGGGAGCTGGTGTTTGTCTACAGACAGCTTTCTGGGTCATGTGGCCAGCATGACTAAACTACTTCTGGCACAATAGGACTCCATGACGAGTGCCAGAGCACATGGAAACACCATTTACCTTCCTGCCACAGCGATCCCTATTTATCTATCTGCACTGACATGCTTTCAAACTGCTAGGTTGGCAGGAGCTAGGACAGAGCAATGGGAGCTCGCTTCGTCATGGGGATTCGAACCGCTGACCTTCCAATCGGCAAGCCCAAGTGGTTCAGTGGTTTAGATACAACACCACCCGTGTCCCTCGGTCATCATGCAGGTGACCTCAGGCAACCTCAGCTAGCTGAGTCAGAGATCTGCTGTATCCTGGGATGCTGAACCTCTCAGATCTTGTCATAGGATTGCTGCCTAGAGGTTATCCTTTGGGGTAGAAAATAAGGAATTAAAATTCACATATCTTTAAATATTGCTGAAAGACTAGTAACAGCTGTGGGGCGGGGGGAGGCAGCATTTCAGCACATCTCTTCAGGCTACTTATAAAACAAATCCAGGTCAGCCATTAAAGTATTTAACACAGAAAAGAATGGAATGTGTAACGTGTAATAAAAGCTGTCAGTTTGCCTCCTTTGAAGTACGTGACCCAGAGTTAACATAAAGGAAATTTAAATGTCCTTTGGGAGTAAATTGGTATTTGGGGTACTTTTGAACCAAATTTAGAATGGTTGAAAACAGGTGATTATATGCTTTGCAGTTGAATGTAAACCATGTGTACAACTGTCGATCTTAATATATAGGAATGCATTCAAACGGTCTACCGTGCACAGCTTGGGAGAAAATGTGTGCTTTGCCACCTATAAATTAGACTGTTGAGGTTTAATTCTGCCCTCCCCCCCCCCCCGGAATATACTGCACAAATTTCAAACAGGTGTATTTTCCCCATTACTGGCTAAGCCATTACATCCCATTTGAAAGATACCAGGATTTATTTTTGTTAAATGTAACACAATGCCAGATTTCTGGGTTTAGTTGACAGAGCTGCCTGGTTGTTGTTCACTAACCATAAAAAGGCTAGCAAATTAATCCATATTTAATTTAGCACCTCAATCTTTCATTTCATCATTTTATGAGGAATAATTATAGCCCACCCTTCATCTCACTGGATCCAGATACAAACATAAAATATATAAAATCAGATAAAACTCAATTATAAATTATAACCAATTTAACCAGTGGAAATAAGTGGTGTGGGGGTGTGTGTGTGCATGCACACATCACTATCAGAATAGACCAGACCAGATATTGTGCCTATAGGGTGGGACTTGTTACAGTGTGGATTATTCCCACTCTATTCTGAAAAATGAAATCATAATAATTCCAGATTTATCAGGCGGTATTTTCCTGCCAAGATTTTTAAAAACCTATAGTAAAATCCATACTGAATGAACAGAAAAAGATGGGCAATATCTCCCGAACATAAGCGTTTCTAACCCTCATGTGGCAACTGATTTCCACACAAATACAAATTTCAGCATTCATTTGCACATTCATCAAGCTGTGCTATGAATATTGTTTCCTTTACCATTGTAGATTATCTTGTTTAGAGAGTGAAGGTACTGGGACCTTCTCTATATAGTAGGCAAATTGGATCAAGCCTGGGACTAAGGCCACAGCTGCACTGTTCATTTAAAGCACTATGATACCGCTTTAACAGTCATGGTTTCCTGCAAAGAATCCTGGGAAATGTACGGTAGTTTGTTAAGGGTGCTATGAGTTAAGGGTGTTCACTGATCTACAAACCCCAGGGTAGTTTAACAATCAATCCCTCTTCCCAGAAAACTCTAAGCATTGTAGTTCTGTGTCCACACGTTCATGCCAAAAAATAGCTCCATTGCTCCACGATCTCTACAAGACAATCTTCATTACTGTAAATGTTCAGCGGCTGCAATGCCTCATAAAAAAACTCAGAATAATGGCAATTTGGTCCTATTCTTTCAGAGTTTCAGACTAAACAAACACCAAAAGAAGAGCCAGTTCGATAGGTGACAGTTTTGTTAGGCAAAATAGGCCATACTATTTGATTGATCATGGTTCTTTAGCAGTGTGTTGCAATCTGTGTAGACCTCTGTCACATTAAACACTGGTAAGCCCCAAACTCAACTATGTAGGAAACCTTTTCTGAGCCTGAGGGCCATATGCATGGGTAGACAGGAGTCGATGCCAAAATGGGTAGAGAAACAAATGTAAAATTTATATTTGCACAGAAGGCTACACCCTGCATACACTCAAGGCCCACTCTCTTGTCTTTCATCCGAACCATTATTCCATATCAAGGACACAATCCAGCTAGGCAGAAATGAGAAGTGTGGTCTGGCGGGGACCTTCAAGGACTAGACAGAGTAGCCAGGAAGTCCCTGAACCTGAGGTCCTCCACCTATGATGCAGTAGAGAAGATCAAGGCAGACTTATGAAATAATCTATGGTAGGAATTTAGAATGGATTAAAGTGCTTTGCCCAGCATTTTTGAGGTGGCTGAATAAAGCAGTGGGTGCTCTTAATTTGGAGATTGGAAGGAAGCAATTTGTTCCAGGAAGAAGAACAAACACCCATCATTATTACTTGCTCATTTCTTTCACTTTAATTTTTTTTAAAAAATGATGAGACGTTCTTGAAAATTAGCGAGAGGGAAAAAAAATTAGCAAGAGAAACAACACCCTTGATGTTGAATTTCTACAGTAAATTCCAGCCCAAAGCCAATTTTTATTGCCACGATATAAATCCTTGAAACAAGGAGTTTCTAATGGAAGTGCTGACATAGCCTAGGGTGTTCCCGTAATTGCATTTGAGGTTCATTTTTACTAAGAACGATCTGTTTCAATAGCAACGCAGGGAAATATTTGATGCTATGAAGTAGCTCGAGCCTATTCTGTGTCATGTCTTAATGATTCCAGGGAGAAAACAACCTTAATATTAAAAAATATGGTCAGGAGGGAAATGCGTCAATATGACTCGGTGATTTTGTCTCATTTGTGTTGGCAAGGGTGATGATATAGCCTGCTGTAGTTTAAATATACTATAGAGGCTAAACTTGTGGTTGTCTGGACTGGCAGCGGTGCGGGGGATGGCTGAGGAAGAATGGGAATGGGAATATTTTTTAGGAGGTAACAGAATGCAGCAAAAGACATACCTACATATGTTGGAGATGGGGAACATGTGGCCCTCCACATGTTGCTAGACTGAAACTGCGACCATCATGGACCACTGGTGATGATGGCTGGAGCTAATGGGGGGTTGGAGTCCAGCACTTTCTGGAGGGCCAGAATGAGATCTCTTATGACAGACTGTTCACACAGGGGGTGGAGGGAATCCTTGGGAAGCCTCCCTAAACAGTTAGGGAAGCAAACATGATAGCTGTAAAGCTAGATGACCTTTGGGTTCCCTTCCAGGTCTACAATTCTAAGATTCTATGGATGTTTAGCGAATGATGTTCTCCCTTGCTCTGATTAGGTTTTGGCTGTGCTATAAGGTTCATATGACACAACCTTGATGGCAGAAAGTGAGGAGGAATTAAAGAACCTTTTAATGAGGGTGAAAGAGGAAAGTGCAAAATATGGTCTGAAGCTCAACATCAAAAAAACTAAGATCATGGCCACTGGTCCCATCACCTCCTGGCAAATAGAAGGGGAAAAAATGGAGGCAGTGAGAGATTTTACTTTCTTGGGCTCCATGATCACTGCAGATGGTGACAGCAGTCACGAAATTAAAAGACGCCTGCTTCTTGGGAGAAAAGCAATGACAAACCTAGACAGCATTTTAAAAAGCAGAGACATCACCTTGCCGACAAAGGTCCATATACTTAAAGCTGTGGTTTTCCCAGTAGTGATGTATGGAAGTGAGAGCTGGACCATAAAGAAGGCTGATCGCCGAAGAATGATGCTTTTGAATTATGGCACTGGAGGAGACTCTTGAGAGTCCCATGGACTGCAAGATCAAACCTTTATAAATCCCAAAGCAGGAACTTGAAACTTTGACTCTTGAGTTTTGCGTGTGATGTACAGACACCAATAAACTAATTCTAAGGCTGTATATTTGTTCGCTCTAACTCCTTTCCAGGGTGGAATGTTACAAGACAATTATTTTCTTTTTACAAGTCCACACAAAATTCTAGTGAGATATTTCTATTCTTGCTGTTTGTTGGCGTATTGTCAATGACTTGTAACAACACCCAATGTCTTGTAAATGTATTTACCTTAAAGCTGATGCTAGACCACTAAGGATGCAATAATGTGACCTGACATGGAAATATTGGCGGTTGGGCAGCTGGGGGGAGGGGAGATCTAACCGCAAAGTTACCTCTACATATATTTCTGCTGTGGAGCTCTTACAGTTCTAGCCTCAACCTCCTTTATTGGGTAGAACGTTGAGACTTCTGCATAAATTTCCAGTGCAGGCTTAGAGAAGGATGGCAGTACATCACACTTAAAAAAATGATTTCTCCTTTGGCTATATGCATTGCAAGATGCTCTTCTTGGATATAGAACCCAGACAAAGTTGACTTGATCTGCAGTCTTTTATTGTGGATTGGAGAAACCTTGAATGAACTCGCACAATGGCATTTGAGGGTTTATGTTCTTTACATCGCCAAGTTACCCACAAGTCTTTAAAACAAATACCCTTCTGCAAAAATATACCTATTAGTATGCTTCAAAGCCTATGGGGATTTTAATTTTTATCCATTCTGACTATACTTAGCATGAATGTCTTATGTTAGCCGATATTTTATATATATATATGGCATCAGAAAAGATTTCTTCTTAATAAGATGAACAAATCTTATAACTGTTTTTAAGTGCAAAATTTTATTATGCAGAAAAGATACACACTATATGGATTCAAATGAGAAAAATATAAGGTCAGGGTAAATAAAGAACAAAATTAACTGAATATATGAGTATATACAAATCTACACAATTATTTGCATTCCCCCCCCCAACAAATTTACATTCAGATGGTATAAGAGACCAGAAAGGTTGATTATTCATGTGTAACATAAAAACATGTCAAACTGCAAAGGGATTTTAAAAAGGGAATTTTAACAGGGGGTACGGTTAAACTCAAAACTGCATTTTTAAAATGCGGAGTGCAGAAGGATATTTTAAATCTTCATTTAAAATAATTTAACACACATTTATTTAAATAACCAAATCAAGTCTGTTCCTGTAATTATCAGATGACTGAAGATCTCATTCACTTTATACTTGAGTGTGAGGAGGATAATGGTTTTCATATTAAATAGTATATTTGTTGCTAACTCCCAAAATGACCACTCCCCGCCTAAAACGGGGGGCGCCCTTTGCGTGGACGCGTGCAGCCCCTAGATCTGGAGCGGCTCCAACAGCATAGGCTTGGCTTTGCCTTCCCTCAGGTGGGATACCTGGAGGTCTCCGCCTACCTCAGTCAGTTGTCCAATCCCACCTGGGGGAAGTGTTGCCAAGGAGACCAGGCCAGGTAGGGGAGGGATTACTTGCCCACACAATAGAGGGAGGATCTTACCTGGGAATCCTCACTTGGCTCCCAAAATGGTATTTATCTTCCCAAGACAAAATGCCGGTCCTACTGAAAAAACATTGATAAGTATGTTACATTTAGAAGTGCAAAATGTCTTTGTCAAGCACTTCTAGTATGGACTAAGATTATTTGGTGCTTTAAACACATCACAATTTCTGAAATCTATTCATGTATAGGAATTGTTTCTTTGATATATGCCCAGATATGTATAATGTCAAGTGGCTATAGGACAGTGAAGTCTTCATCAGATAAGGCTATGGTCATGTCAACATGTATTTCTGGGCACACTTCATAAAAAGAGTGATGCCACCCAGCTAACTCTACCACAACCTTCTGATACTAAGAGAGCAATCCTAAGAAAAGATTCACCAGGATGAGCAGCTTCATATGTAGCACAGGGGTCAGCAAACTTTTTCAGCAGGGGGCCGGTCCACTGTGCCTCAGACCTTGTGGGGGGCCGGACTATATTTTGAAAAATAAATAAAAATGAATGAATTCCTATGCCCCACAAATAACCCAGAGATCCAGTATGTTTCCGGGCACAATTCAAAGTGTTGGTGCTGACCTTTAAAGCCCTAAACGGCCTCAGTCCAGTATACCTGAAGGAGCGTCTCCACCCCCATCGTTCAGCCCAGACACTGAGGTCCAGCTCCGAGGGCCTTCTGGCGGCTCCCTCACTGCGAGAAGCCAAGTTACAGGGAACCAGCAGAGGGCCTTCTTGCTAGTGGCACCTGCCCTGTGGAACGCCCTCCCACCAGATGTAAAAGAGAAAAACAACTGCCAGACTTTTAGAAGACATCTGAAGGCAGCCCTGTTTAGGCAAGCTTTTAATGTTTAACAGACCACTGTATTTTAATATTTTGTTGGAAGCTGCCCAGAGTGGCTGGGGAAACCCAACCAGATGGGTGGGGTATAAATAATAAATTATTCTTATTCTTATTCTTATTCTTTTTCTTATTCTTTTATATAAGAGGACACATTCTACTCAAGTAAAAACACACTGATTCCTGGACCGCCCGTGGGCCAGATTTAGAAGGCGATTGGGCCGGATCTGGCCCCCGAGCCTTAGTTTGCCTACCCATGATGTAGCAGATCTCCACTTCAGCAGGGTGATTCATCCCTCCATCAAACTCAGCAGGCATTAAATCTCCAATCTTGGCTCAGCTGAATATTATTCTGGTGTGATTTGCTCATCCCAACTGAGCCAAAGCTGGCTCTGCTTTTGTAAGTCCCCCAAAAGGGGGTGTTCTGGGTGTGTGGCATGTCCAGAATATGGGGACTTAGGCTGTATCCTAAACCCATTCAGCTCAGTAATGTGACCTGGCAACCTGGAATAAAACCCTGTTTTAAAGACTTGTTTTTCCTCTGACAGGCATAGGCTCAGCACCAATCCCAATGCTGAACAGGGTTTGGATCTGGTGTAACCACTGGCTTAAGGTACACCAGCTTGTATTTTGTCAACTTCTTGTGGATAGGATTGCTCCTTCTGTACTCTTGATCCATCACTGATCATTCCGCTGACTGCCATTTCCAATTATATCAGCGTTATATCTGCAAATGAAGTAATTCATTGAATTCAATTCAACCATAACACACTAATTAAAAAGTCTCCTTGCTGTCACATCTACATGCTTTAAAAAGTCTGAGAGAAAACATGAAGCAGAATTTAGCTTTTTCTTTTTTCTTTTTTAAATATCAGGTTGCAACTTTGGTTCTGCAGCTACATGGTCATGTTCAGTCCAGAATTATTTCTCCCCCTAGGTAGTTAAGAGAGGAACTCCTGTTTACTCTTTCTTTCTGAAAGTAGATTTTGTGAGATGTAAATATGAATTAGCTGTTGAAAACCATCCAGAAAGCAAAATGGTTTTCATTTCCTTCTGCGTATCTGAATTCGTGCAGACATAAATTCACACATGGAAGCAGTTTTTTCTTATGTGCAAATAGCACATTTTTCAGGGCCTTAATGCTTGCAGCGCTTTTCTGGAGGCTAAAGGGAGCTTACTGCCAGCTTTCAGAATTTGCTCTTTTTACTCTTTATTGGATTTAGGTGCTCCAGCTTTCGCAACTCTCTTTCTTTGTGGGTATAGTTGTGGAATGCAAACAAACTTTCTTCTAAATGCTTCTCAAGCCAATGAGACAAAGTTTGCTAAGGCTTCCTTAACCAACATAATCTTAAAGAACCTCTGTAGCCAAAAGTGCACAGGTTTGGAGGAGGGCAATGTCTTCATTACCAACAGGTCATCTCTTCAGGTTATCACAGACTGGCTAAGACTGGCTCCACAAGGTACATCAGGAAGAAGATTTATGGACTCTTTCATCTTCTTTTCTAGCCGTCTTCAGGTATTCAGTGTTTACAGGAGATGAAAATTAGGAGATAAAGAGTGGAGGCACACTCCCTCCAGCACATGGCCAGCCCTCCCCAATGGGAGGGTCAGCTCTAACTCTTGTACTTGTGGAGACTCCATTTGCAATTTAGAACCCTGCATAACTGGGGTTCGAATCCTGGATGGCAGCTTCTTGAGTACAGGAGGCTCCCTACTTCAGAAGATCAGTTTCCAACTTGGAAAAGATTGATGAAAATAAGGTGATGCAGTGAAAGAGCGGAAATTGGACATGTGCCCCTACTCTCCCTGAAGTGCATTGTGCGACATGCCAGAGTATGCTTGAAATTATGGGGTTGTGCTACGCAGCCTTGGTATAAGAATTTGCTGCTCAAAGACAAGTCAAGAATTGGATTAGTTACTTTTGCCCTTTGGGCTAGCCTAAAGTAGCTTTTTGGATCATGCTCATTACTTGACTGAACTTCCTAGACTCCTTTTTTTATGTTGCAAAGTACATATGTTCCCTAGATAGCGGGAGATAACTGTGCAGCTTTTTAACACTTCCACCTCTCGATTCTATCCCTCTGCAGTTTTTGATTGTTAGACAGATGTGGAGACCTCAATCCCTTCCCATGGTTCCTCTTCATGTTAGGAAATAGATAATCTATCAAGGCAGAGAGAACATCAAACAGCCCAGTTCAACAAGAGCTGGAGGAAATAGAAAACAGAGGAGAATGGCTCCCCAGCTATTTGGCAAAACAGGAGTGACATTTTTGTTAAATAGTGCGGCAAGGCAGACTTAGATTTTAAGTCCCTGGCGATTCTTCTGAAAACATTAATTTCGCGTACTATTTCTTCTTACCTCCTGTTATGTTCAAAAAGCTAATATTTCAAAACTTGACATCCGGCATTGGTAAATGTTTCCAAGGGTTTTTTTGGGGTTTTTTTATGTGATTGTCAAAGGGCTTATTGAGATTAAGCGTATTTTTGCTTACGTTGGCTAGAAGGATATCTGCTGTAGGGATCAGCCATCTGAGGTCCCAAAGTGAAACCAGTTGACTCCCAAGAGGTAAAAGGCGTGCAAGGAGGAGGTGGATGATGATGGTGATAAATTATTTGCACCCTGCCCATCTGACTGTGTTCAGTGGCATTGCAAAGTGAGGGCGGGAGGGGGCGGTTCGCCCCGGGTTCCATGTCTGAGAGGGTGACAAGGAAGGCACCCTGTGGGGTGCTTGCCCTGCCGCCTTGGCCAGGCCCAGCCTGGGTGCAGTGGCGCGAGCAGCCATCACACCGCCACAGCCGCATGTGGAAGATCTTCCATTCGCCGTTGCAGCCATGAGCAGAGGATCCTGCCACTGTCCATACAGCGATCGAGCAGCGTTGGTGGTAAACCGCTATGTACAATGCATGTGCAGTGTCGCATGCATGTGCTGTGCATAGCGATGCTGCACATGCACTGTACATAGTGGTTTGCTGCCGGCACCGCCTGAGCACTGCACGGACAGCAATGGGTTGCCTCCATTGCTGCTACAGCTGCAAGCGGAGGATCCCTCCACCACTGCTGTAGCTGTGAGCAGAGGATCCCGTCACCGTCCATATGGCTATTGGGCGGCGCTGGCAGCAAGCCACTACGTACAACACATATCCGGTGTTGAACGCATGCGCTGTGCATAGTGACGCCGCACATGCACCGTACATAGCAGTTTGCCACCAGCACCGCTGGAGCGCCATACGGACAGTGGTGGGATCCCTCCACCACCGGCAGGAGCCGCTTACGGCTGTGAAACTGTGCCAACGAAAAAGGAATGGCAAGACAAACTTGTTAGAGTATATTGAACTGGCTAGATTAACAGAGGCAATTAGAGATCATACTAGACAAGCTTTTCAAAAAGCATGGGGAAAATGCAGAGAATACTTCACAAAACAGTGCCCTAAAATACATACCTGGACTTCTTTCGATTAATGTCTGCAGGAAACTTTGTGGATATTTAAGTTATAATTAGAAAAATCTTAACAATTATTCATAAAGGAAACAGTTTATAAGAAGTAAATGAGGCCAGATACAGGATAAAGAAAGTCTTTTATTTGGTTGTTTGTATATTGTATGTTATGCTCACTGTATGTTATGTTCATGTTTAATGAGGGTGGATTTGTGCATTGGGGGTGGGGGTTTTATGTTATGTTGTAAATAAAATTTCAATAAAAAATTAAAATTATATAAAAAAGGAAATTTAGTCAGATCTTTTTAAAAAAGACAAGAGGACAAATGGAAACACAGAGTGGTAGTGTAAAAAGGAAGGACGCAATTCAGTTGAAGTCTATCTTTTTGCAGCTACTTAGAAACAGGCTCCTGCCCTCCTCAAATGTTGCAGAGTTGATGGTAAACTGTGGTAGGTTGAGGATCAAATGACTGTGTGGCAACACGTCACCTTTCAGAATGTTGGCCTTGATTGGTTGGACAATGGCAGATGTCAATCACAAGGCTGACACATAGCCAGAGGCTAGGGACTGAAACAATCAAAGTTGAAATGGGTTGGAAATGGTCCACCCAAGTAGAAATAGGCAGCAGATAGGCCATCAAGGTGGAGAATAGCTGCCTTCCCTGAGCTCTTTGGCGTGATTCCTCAATTTACAGATTATGGAGAGTGAGGCAAGGAGAGACTAAGCAAGATTAAGGAGACAGTTTGGGGAGATCAGAACTGCACCACAACCTTCATTTTCTATTTTGTGTTATATTCCATGCTTTTTAATGTTGAGCGCTGTGTCACAATAAATCATTCAATTCATTTCAGTTATGGTACTGATTCCGTGATCCCTCTGGTTACATTATGTGCACTGATGTGTATATAACACCCAGATTAACGGCCTGTAGAAGAAGGGAAAAAACACCCATGCTTTTCATTGTATGCATGGAATATCCCAAAATAATATAAAAATTAAAACTAGGGCTCACAGTCAATTAAAGAAATGTTACAGAGCAATTCCATGCATGTCTATGCAAAAGTAAGTCAATGGGACTTATCACAATGTTATTAGGTATAGGATTGCAGATTTAGTTGATTAGTTTTACGAATCAGGTCCAATCCAAAGTTAGGGAGTAATCTATCTCCCACTAGTGGGGCTTTGTAGAGTGGCAGCAGTACTTATGGTAGCCACAGTGAAAGGTGAAAAGGACATTCATCCCATTCAGCTTTGTCACACGACCTGTCAATCCAGTGCAAACTAAGCCAGCCAAAGGGATGATGTTGCAATTAAAACACTATTTTAAAGGCTTGCTTTCCCTCTTCCAGGCTTACATACCTTCCAACATTTTGTGGGATGTGAAACACATAGCAGTCAAGTACAACATTCCTAGAGTGGACATGCTAGGGGATGCTGTGTACCAGCCAGGAGAAAACTTCCTGTTTCCTCCTGAGCTGGGACAAGCTTCCTCTGCATGTGACTAGAGGTGGGTGTGGTCTAATCTGGCCCTCTCTCTGCCCCAGAAACAAGAGCAAGGCAGGGAGCACACCTCTCTCTCTTTCTGATCTTCTCCATTTCATTTTTCTATGTGTGAGAAGTGACTGCTTGTTCGCAGTCACTTAGGATCTAACTCCCTTATGAAATAGTTCAACATGTGTATATACTTTTGTAACATAAGTCTGCCTTCAGGGATCCAACTGTGAACTGAATGAATGTGAGTAAACTACTTTTATATTGACTTTAATAAGATTGACGTGTTTATTCTTTTTAAGAGGGACAAGAAAGGATCTTACCAGGAATCCTATATTTAGGGGCTAAAACTACCATACAACAAGCAAACCGCTGTGTGTTTAAAGGGGAATGTTTAAACTCTGCTTAGAGATAGAATTTGCTAATGCAAGTTAGGAAGGATATCATTAAACAATATATTCTCTCCTGCCTCCCTGAACATTCCCACACATTTATCCAATGAAAATAGGGCTGTCCTATTCAACAACAACAAAATTTTTATTATTTATACCCAGACTATCTTACTGGGTTGCTTGCAACATATATAAAAACATAATAAAACATTAAACATTTTTTTTAAAAAAAGCTTCCCCATACAGGGCTGCCTTTGGATGTCTTCTAAAGGTTGTATAATTATTTCTCTCCTTGGTTTGGGGTTGGTCACATAACTCCATACCCTCCAGCATTTCTCCAGTGGAAATAGGGATGTCCTAAAGAAAAGCAGGACATTTTGGGAGCAAATGAGA
Organism: Podarcis erhardii; assembly: GCF_964252035.2. Taxonomy (NCBI): domain Eukaryota; kingdom Metazoa; phylum Chordata; class Lepidosauria; order Squamata; family Lacertidae; genus Podarcis; species Podarcis erhardii. The sequence continues at coordinate 90,345,138 of NC_138508.1, forward strand.
AACTGGAGCAGCTTCTGAAAATCTGGGGCTGCCCCTGGAAAATAAAGATACTTAGAGGGTCTGGGCTTAGACCAGCTCAGACCTCATCCACACGTCTGCTTGTTCCATTCCTAGAATGCACATTCCAAGTGGTGTGGCCTTTGCTCTGTTGCTTTCTCCTGGAAAACCCAATCTTTAGCGCAAAAGTACGTAGAACAAATGGAAACCCGTGGTAAAACCCTACCGTTCCAATTCAGCCTTACTACTGAATAAAGTCTGGGTCTAGTGTGTAACTTTACACCGGCTTCACCGGAAATCATTACTGCCTCTGTCCTTTTTTATTTGATTTTTACAGCACCTGGCAGTTTTAGGATCTTTTAAAATAAATTAGTGGCAGGGGTGGGGGGTGGGGAACGGTTTGAATCCAAATTCCAGGTTAAGTTAGTTTAATTTAGTTCTAATTGAAATCAGTGGTACAAATTAACATGAGTCTCATTGATATCACTGGGAAATAAGTTTAATAGACAGTCTAGCTCCAACACTGTGAAATTGACTATTTGTTTGATTGCTTTCATATGCTTTGTTCTGAAACTGCCAGTAAAAGTTTGTTTCTCTTGGTACTGAATAGCTCATCTTCTCCTGACCTTATGATTGATATCACAATGAAAGTGTTTCATCTACATCAATTCACACTTCATTACTATTCCAACTGTCATATGTCATCATAACAACTTCACAGGACAGTTGATTTATCATTAGGGGAGAGGGAATATCAGCTGCATTCCTCAGATGTGTACCACATTTCTGAAGGGAAATTTTCAGGGAAAATAATGGACATACATCAGCACTTGTTTATCTTTTTTGCTAAAAGTTTCACATCCCAAAATGCTTTTGGAATTTAGCAGACTTTAAAAGTCATTCCCCCCTCTGTCGCTTATCTCAATTGTGCCCTATAATCCTGAATATTTGTCAGTGACAAATTGGAGAGAGATCTGCTGTTTTTATTTTCTTCTCCATCTTTCACTTGTATTCAATGAGTTTGGGGAGATTTGGAAACTAGATGAGACAGGGTTCTCAGCTAGACTGGTAAAGAAAAAGTGATTTATATGAGTTGTATGTGTGATATAACATTGTGCTACCAGAGGGTGATGTGGAGTCCTGTTTTTCTCTACCTGTTTTCCCTGTTTAAATTTACAATGCTTTCAACTGAGATGCTTCTTTGATGTGTCTAGATTCAACCAGGATTTTACTAATAGGGAAAATTTGTGTTTTTTTTTTTGTGTGTGTGTGTAGGGAAGACAACACAGGACAAGAGAATGTGGGATAGGATTAATCATTTTAACCACATGTGATTTCTCCCTCCAAAATATAGTTTTTACTCGGCTTGGCCTTTTTTATTCCTTAAATTCTATGCTTACTTATATTAACTATAAACTGTGAACTGGCACTAATGCAGGTGACAGATAATGCTTCTATATGCCATAAACTGGTGTAAATTAAACCAGCTCAAAGTTACACCAGATCCAAACTCTGCTCAGCATCAGGGCTACTGCTGCTTGAGCCATCCTAAGTCTGGTAGAGGGAAAGCAGCCATTTTTGCTAGCTTCACTTAAACTGGTTACCAGGTCATGGGGCCAAGCTGAATGGGCTTAGGATCCAGCTTTATTCCCCACCCCATCTTGCCCTCACCACTCCCCTATTTCCCTGGCTTAAGATCTGCCACGCTCAGCCAGTTGGGGCTCAGCTGAGCCAGGATGGGGAAAATACAATGATGCACCTTCAGCTGAGCAAAAGATGAGAAGCATAGCTCAGTTAAGGTGGAAATCTCCCTGCTCAGCAAGAGAACAAATGAATTCTATCTTATTCATCTTTCTTTGGAACTTCCTCCCTATTGGCATTCAGCAGGCAACTTCACTATTTTCTTTTGAGTGGCTGCTTAATTTTTTATTTCTTTAGACAAGCCTATGCAAACAACATAGAAGACATGGGCAGGATTTAATCTCTTTACTACTTTCATTTAAAAAAATGTTTTTAATTACTTGATTTTAACATTACTGAAAAACATTAGAGGTTTTTCTCCAATGAAGTGGTATATAAATTTCACTGAATAAATAAAATATCAAATAAATTATATTGTGCGCCTGATAAGAACATAATTAATTATTTCTGGAGTGAGGCTATTGTAAGTGAGCCCTTGGGATAGAGCTCTCTCAGTGTTGAAATAAATATGTGCAAAAATATTTTAAACACTTCTTCCCTTTATTGTCTCCATTTTCTTCTTAAATTATATTTTAATGTGCCAGGTCATTTTGCTAAATGTGCCAGAAGGATGAGAGAGTTTGGATACCCGGTGGATCTTGAGATTTCCCAGCTGAGCTGTGGCTATACTGGCATAAATCCCTCACCGGGATCAGTAAGGGGAACTTAAACTGGTGTAATTTATGCTGATGTAAGTCCCCCAAAATGGACATGCCAGGGGAATGGCAGGTGCAGAATAGGGCAAGGAAAGGCTTTCACCTATCACAAATCCTGGTCCTGTGACCTAGGGCCCAATCCTCAAAACACAGGCCCATGTTCACCTGCTGGATAAGCGGCCAGTGGCCCCTCCCAGAAGATATTGAATGGGGTTCAGAATAGGAGTAACCTATGCTTGTAAGCAACACTGACTTCCTGTAGTTAGGATTGCTCTGTAAAGATTTAATTCTATGGACCCTGGGAGGCATAGTCAGCATGTTTCTGCATACCATTTGCTCGGGAGCACCAATGAGAGGTGTCTGTTACCTTCACGTCCTCCTGATAGATTTATCTGGCATTTCTGCTTTGCCTCGGTAGGAAGCAAGGAGTTGGAGTAGATGGGTTTTTATCTGATCCAGTAGAGACAGCCAAACAAATATCTGAAAAAAATGCAGTTCATTGCAAAGGAAGATCTGAAATTAGTGGTAGCTGCTGTATTATTATTTTTAAAAAATAAAATAAAAAAGTAAGACTTTGAACAGAGCTTGGATTTTTTTATTCGTTCATTTGCTTGGGAAAAATAGTCAACCTAAATATGTCATATCTTTTCTGCTTTTCTCATCTTGCTTCTTATTAACAAAGACATTTTTATGAAAACAGAAATCATTGTTTCATAAGAGTTCATCTGCTTCTTCTGTTTATTTCCCCAATTGGCCATACTTCTCTACTGCTGACATCACATGTTTTAAGAGTCAAGTCAACTTGTTGGTCAAAGAGGACATTTCAGGATGGGGAGAAAGAGAAGGAACAGATACTTTCTCCATGGAAAGCATAAAAAGAAGCAATTGATACATATTTCTAACCCTAATTTTCTTTTCATGTCCCTGCTTGTGGGGGTGGATTGATGGAGACGAATCCGAGAATAAGTACACCATAGAGCAGTGAAGACGTTTATTTAATTGCAAGCTGCTCCATGGGAGGCAAGCATATTTAACTGATTTACCACTGAACTTCCATTCCAAAATTCTACTACATTGGGGAGAAGGAATGAAAGGTTTGCTAACATGCGCTATAAAAGGGGACGGTTGAGAAATTTGATTTCTGTAAATTCCAGTGTTAATGAGTGTGCTATCCAGATTATAGTTATCTTCTGGATTCAACTTTTTCTGAAATTTGCAACAGACTTCTCAGCTAAAAAGAAAGAAAATGTGTATTTTAGAAGAAAATACTTTTATAACACATGCTTACACTATCAACACATACTGTTGCGCTAAAAGGTGTTTTTAAAGTGTAATTAAGTTCACATTTTTGCTGATTTTTAGAACAATAATAAGCACAGATTAATATGGAAATCACATGGAACAGACTTATGCGAAATTGAAATGGCCAATTGGTGGTCTATGGTTGCTATGTGAGTCACAACAGTATTTATCTTTTTCTCTCTCTTTCCTTTTCCCCCTTTCTGGGCCCTACTAAAAATCTTTTCAACTTAACGGACCTAAAGTTCAATGGTTGAGATCTGACATTGCAACAGAAGATACAACAACATTCCCCTTCTCCTCCTTTACTCTGACAAATTTGCACCCTCACTTTTTGCTCATCCCTCTGGAGTAGATTTTTTTGGAGGGTGGGGTGGGGGGAGACCACCAGCATGCAAGCAGACTGAAGGAGTTAATGAGGAAGGGTAATTCCCATTTGTGCAATGGAAGTCCATTGCGTAAGAGAGGCACCACAATTGGATGCCACCCACTATTAACTTTCTTTTTTTCCCCTGTTTGCAAATGGAGATATGGTCCTATTTGTATGCCATGCTATGTGTTATAACTGTGAAGATCTAACTGCAAAATGGAAGCAGATTGCTACTTGGAGATGACAGTAGCTCCCTATCCTAAGAAACATGGCCAGAATGATTCCAGAGAATCAGAAATGATTCTTATGTCTGCTCTTTACAGCTTATATTTTACAGGCAGAAAATGACCACGATTTATCAAACCAATAATAGTGGTACTCTTTGCAAATTGTCCCCTCAGGGGTTTATAGTTCTGACTTTGTGCGAATTGCATCTGTTTTGTAGATTTGGCACGATTCCTTCCTATCATTATTTCAACAGAGACCTGGAGGAATCTGGTAGATCAGGGAACAAAACAGGGCAGTCTGGACAATGTATAGGTAGAAACTGGTGAAATCCAACAAGTCGTGTTGGGTGAAGTGTGAAAAGTTATGCAATGAACTGGGTTTTCTGGTTACCTAAGGGAATGCAGCTTTAAGGGTAAAATATCTGTCATACGGAAGGCAGTTCTATGGCAAATCTGTTGGGGTCAGCACCTTGGGATGCAACAGATCTCCATCTCAGACAGCCAATTAGCAGTTCAGGTGGTCTCAGTTGGTTCTGAGTCCCCAACCCTGGCTCAGCCGAAGAAGTCTGTATCCAATCCGAAGTGTTTTACTTTGGACAGATCATGGACAGAATGATATATGAGGCATGCAGTCACTGACTGTCTGAATGGAATGAGGTTATCACTGCTTGAGATACTGCATAGAACTGAAATATCAGGCGATGGAAGCCTAAGGTGAGCAAGAAGTCCAGTGTAGGCAGCTGATGTTATATCCAGACACCCACTGTACAAATGAATTTAACATATCTTTTGGGAGATATGCCATATCTCATTCATAAGAGAGCCTGGGGTCAATTTATATGATGAAGCTCAAGAATAAATCTTCTACATTTGAGAGTGCGGTACAAACATTGTCCCTGCGAGGCTTGCATATGCTGATCAACTGGCTTCAAATCAATGTGAATGAGCAACGGCTAATAATATCTTTGCCTCTAGGAAATAGGTGCAGAGAGTACAGCTGCCCTTCCTTTTCCAATGTTTTCCTTCCAAATGTTATGGTGTTAGCAGCAGCGGAGGCTATTAAAGTTGCAAACACAGTTCCAAAATAACCCTCTTATTTTCATTACTCAGTTTCTGAAAGGGTAAGATCAATTTTCCTTTGGGGATGACATTTTTACAACCTTAAAGGAATCCAAACGTACGTTGAGGATATATTTTAGGCAAGCTCGTTCAACTGTTTCCGCACTAGAAACGGAGGGGGTGGGTAGTTTTAATTAGCTGAAATCACTCAAAGCTACCAGCAACTGCTAACTGAAGCCTTTCAGAAATGTTTCTGGCTCTTTATTGCAGATGCTTACTATTTGACACATTTATTAAGAGCAACAGTTTCCTGGATGCAATACTGAGAAATAGAGAAGAAGAAGAAGAAGAAGAAGAAGAAGAAGAAGAAGAAGAAGAAGAAGAAGAAGAAGAAGAAAGTGTTTGGGAGATTTGAACAAATCTGAGGATACAGGACATACAAGGACTGAATATGAGAAATGGGGAAAGAATGGCAGAGAGATGGAGGAAGAGACTTGACTACAAGAGAAGATGGGTGAAAAATGAATATTTGCATGGTGGTGTACATGACAGATTTGCTCCATGCTGATTTGTCACACCATTTGCATACAGTGAATAGGGAAAGGGTATCATTTAGTAGCAACCTGAGATGCCTGTTAATGGATGACGTTTCTGCAAATATAGGCTTCTCCGCTCCCTGCAATGACAAGGGCTGTTTGCAGGGACAGTTCTAGAAGGACAATGGTGAAAGTAGGTGAAGACATGTCCTCAACACTGCAGCGAATGGAAAGCCCTTTAAGCATTCTAGATAAATATGTTCATCTTGAAGCTCCAGCATGTAATGGATGTTTACCCAGTTAAAGGATGGGCGGCTGTTGCGACCCACTATGGCTGCTTCACCACCCTCTGGAACAGTGCCATGCTCCTTTTGGCCGTTGGATGTTTCCCTGGCCACCGCAGAACATCACGGGTTCTCGCCAGACCCATTTTGAATCCTAACCAATCAGCAGCCACCTGGGGGGCAGGCCTTAGCGAACAGACCTGAGGGTAGCAGTCTTCACTCAGGACATAAATTCTGGCCGACGCTGCACCTCGCAGCTCAGTGGGCTGCCGTAGACCTGTGTCTTGCAATGGATTCATCTCCTCCCAATTCGACCCTGTCATGCCTCAGACCTCCAGCAGGGTGGTGAGATGGATACACACCCAATGCCTATGCCAAGACTTACCTATATCTGAAATCAATAAAGCTGTGGCCATTTAATCCCAGAATGGTATCACGTCTAGTTCTTCTACCCTTTGTAGTCCTGCTCCCAGGGGTGGTGGCTTTGCAGCTGGATACGCAAAAGGTATCTCTGTAATCTCTGGGGTAATTGATGGACTTTTCCCGTTATTAATTAGAGGTGACAATTCTCAGAAATATTTATTTTTGCGTTTCCCATAAAACATTGTGTCCACGGCTTTCACTGCCAACCTCTATTACTATGTCAGTGTCGAGGTTCGATTTCCTTTGCCATGTGTCATCCCCAATATATAGAAGAAAGTCTCTTTGGATTTGCTTACATTGAGCATTTTTAACACCCCAGTTTGATTGCTGGTAATTGCTTTCAAAAGAATTCTCTTCTGTCTGACTAGGATTCAAATATCTGAAGGATGGAACAACCAGAGGTTCTAGGGTGGCCATTTCAATATTTTAGCTGGATCAAAAACCTAGGGTGAAATCCGACGTGAACCGTACTCTGAGGAGACCCACCGAAATAAATGGATTTAGATAATTTAAGTCCATTCATGGATCTACTATAACTAACACTCAACAACACCCTGTAGCTTGAATCTAACATCAGTGGAATGACTTCTACTTGTGCAATGGAATTTCCTCTATGCCTCCTCTCCCCAGGTTCCTCAGTATCCTCACCAAATCTGCTTGGTGGAACCCACATAGCAGAGCCAGGTGGGGGAATGTGTGTGTGTGTGTGTGTGTGTGTGTGTGTGAATAAGACCAAGTCCCAGTCAGCAAGTGGATGTCGTTCTGCTTGCACAACTTTATTGGATGCAACCAGGGACATAGCATGGGTGTGTGTGTGCCAGAGGGACTGTGGTCCTGGACGCACAATTTTTGAGGGTTGCGAACCAGGTACCCCAATGCAGGAGCCTCCAGCCCAGCATTCCTCTCTGCCCAAGGGCCACATTGGCAGGCTGGGCTCCCCACCACATGGTCTGGCAGGTGGCTCAGCACCACCCCTCTTTGCTCTGGTGGGGGTAGAGTCACTCTGGCGGCAGCAGCAAGAACTGGACTGGTATCCTTCCCACCTGGCACATGTCCACCCACCCCAGGTAACAGCTACTGGTGTTATTCCCTTGGATGCAACACCTTGTGCTTAAATTGTTGGTTTAAAGTGTGGTTTAAAGCCCTAAACAGCTTCGGTCCAGTATACCTGAAGGAGCGTCTCCACCCCCATCGTTATGGCCGGACACTGAGGTCCAGCGCCAAGGGCCTTCTGGCGGTTCCCTCATTGCGAGAAGCAAAGCTACAGGGAACCAGGCAGAGGGCCTTCTCGGTAGTGGCGCCCGCCCTGTGGAACGCCCTTCCAGCAGATGTCAAAGCGATAAACAACTACCTGACATTCAGAAGACATCTTAAGGCAGCCCTGTTCGGGGAAGTTTTTAACGTGTGATATTTTACTGTATTTTTGGTTTCTATGGAAGCCGCCCAGAGTGGCTGGGGAGGCCCAGCCAGATGGGTGGGGTATAAATAATAAATTATTATTATTATTATTATTATTATTATTATTATTATTATTATTTCAGACATGGCAAGCAAGAAAATTGTGAGAAAAAGGAATTGTGAGAAAAAGGAAAATACACTCATTATATATGTTAATGTGTAATGAAAATGCAATGCAATGTTTCATTTAAAATCATCCCATTCCTGGAAGTTGCTCACATAATGGTTTCAGTATTTTTAGACTCTGTATTTTGTTGATTTTATCTTTTCTTTCTTTCTTTCTAAAAAAGTTTTTATTTATGGTATTTTGACCCATTTTGTCTTGTTGGGCACTGCTTTGGTAGCTTCTGGCTGTGAGGCAGTTTAACAATGATAAAAATAAAGGCGTTTTTTGTGTGAAGCTTGGTCAGTAACTTACCTTCACCCCCATGTTATGGATCTTTCAAGTGGCCCCAGAGCACCTGACCAAGAACTAATGGCCTTAACTAAGGATTTACTATGTATCAAGCATGCTCTGTTAAACAGACATTTCTCTAGTCATTCATCAAACAAGTTAAGAGGTAATATGAAGCTAAAAGAAATAATCATTTCCATTTCTGGAAAATATTATGGCACAGATGATCATACTTTGGAAAATAATGACAATTTTATATCCTAGCACTGGGTCCTATCCAGGCTCAATCACTCTGCCAGCTATGGGCTCAGACTGCAATCCTATAAACATATCCTTGTGAGTAAATCTCACTGAATTCCTTGGGACTTTTATCTGATGGGATATGCATAGGTTTTCTCTGTAAAACACTTGTCATTGCTGCTGAACCTATGAATAAAAAGAACCCCAGTCTTTAAAGTAGGTTTAAAGACATTTCAGGAAGCTATAACGTGCTATAAAGAAATGTAATGTACATTGTAGTTATTCGCTCATTACGAGCTATTTTGCAAAAAAGAACAAACCATTAATGTAATATCCTTAACATTCTTGGCATACAGCTTGGAAAATGGCATTTTGCTTATTCCCACTACCTACCAGGTGCCACAAACACAACCACCCTGTTCCAAGCAGGGCTGTATACTAAACTAGTGGGCTGTGTTCAGAATCATGCATTGCAAATTGCTCAAGCACAAAGCAACCATGAGCATTAAACAAGTGAACGATGTGCTACAGTAGCATTGCCGTCAAATTTCAGTTCAAGTGAAGTTTAGATGAATTTGAAGAAGAAGAAGAAGAAGAGGAGGAGGAGGAGGAGGAGGAGGAGGAGGAGGAGGAGGAGGAGTAGTTTGGATTTGATATCCCGCCTTTCACTCCCTTTAAGGAGTCTCAAAGCGGCTAACATTCTCCTTTCCCTTCCTCCCCCACAACAAACACTCTGTGAGGTGAGTGGGGCTGAGAGACTTCAAAGAAGTGTGACTGGCCCAAGGTCACCCAGCAGCTGCATGTGGAGGAGCGGAAACGCGAACCCGGTCCCCCAGATTACATGACTACCGCTCTTAACCACTATACCACACTGGCTCTTAAGAGGTTTGCACTGTAGCAACTTTGAGGCAAGTCTAGAGTAGGTTTTATAAGATTAACTTTTTTCCCCAGTGCAGTTACTCACACTTCTGTACACTAGAGGGAAAACCCCTGAGACCCAAAGCTTTTTTAAAAAAATGTTCCAGCCAAACGGCAGCATTTAAAATTTAGTTATTTGCGAAATTTCTATCTGGCCTATCTACCAAATGTTGCTTAAGGTGACCATGATAGTCCCCCTAGTCATGTTGCTGAGTTTCAGAATTGATAGGACCATTTGGGTAAGATCCATAGCTTTGTAGTGGAGCCATTCTTGATGTACAGTCTCAGGTTCAGTTCCTGACATCGCTAGTTAAGAAGGGTCAGACAACAGGTGTGGGAAGTCCATTCACCTTCTCTGGTGGGCGCCATTATGGGCTGTCATTCCCACACCAGCATCTGACATGGGAAGTCCCAGGGACTGTTTCCCAGGCAACAAAGGAAGCCTCTGGGCCAAGCTGAGACACTGGAGAACCTCTGCAAGCCAACGGGAACATAGGAAGCCACCTTTTATCAGAATTAGTAGTTATAGAGTTAAATATGGTCTCCTGTTATTATGGGTTGGAGGGAAGGCTCCACTCTTTAGCTTGCTCTTTCATTTTCCTATGGAGTTGTGTCAATCAGTCAATTCCAGCCTCTTGTACTGGGCCTTCAAAAGTGACTGACCTTGCCTTATATTTCAACAACATGATTCTTCCAGTTCTTTTAGTCACAGTTTCATCAAATTCATTCTTGGGATGGGAGTGGGGGAATCTTTCGCCTTTATTATAAACTTGCATAAGTTATTCTCATTGATGTATAGGTTCCAATTTATCCATTTCAATCTTTTTATAATGGTATTCCTCAAAAGATGAGGGAAATCCATTTGAAATGGAACTTAAGCCTGCTGTCTGGCATATAATAATGTCTGGAAAAGGTTTGCTGATGAGCTATAAAACAGTAATCGCATATAGTTACAGTAACATTAAACTCATATATATGAGTCATATGATTCTATGAATCATAGAATTGCTGAGTTGGAAGGGACCTTGAGGGTCATCTAGTCCAACCCCCTGCAATGCAGGAATCTCAACTAGATCACAAAGGACAGATGGCCACCCAACCTTGGCTTAAAAACCTCCAAGGAGGGTCCACCACCTTCTGAGGGAGTCTGTTCCACTGTCAAACAGCTCTTACCGTCAGAAAGTTCTTCCTGATGCTTAGTTGGAATCTCCTTTCTTGTAACCTGAATCAGTTGGTTGTGGTCCTAACCTCTGGAGCAGAAGAAAACAAGTTTGCTCCATCCTTCAAGCAACAGCCCTTTAGATATTTGAAGATGGCTATCCTATCTCCTCTAAGTCTCCTCTTTACTATGCTAAACATGCCCAGTTCCCTCAACTGTCCTTCATAAAGCTTGGTATCCAGACCCTTAATCATTCTGGTTGTCGTCCTCTACACACATGGCAGCTTGCCAGTATCCTTCTTAAATGGTGGTGCCCAGAACTGGACACAGTACAGTGGTACCTCAGGTAAAGAACTTAATTCATTCTGGAGGTCAGTTCTTAACCTGAAACTGTTCTTAACCTGAGTTACCACTTTAGCTAATGGGGCCTCCCGCTGCGGCCGCACAATTTCTGTTCTCATCCTGAAGCAAAGTTCTTAACCCGAGGTACTATTTCTGGGTTAGCGGAGTCTGTAACCTGAAGCGTCTGTAACCTGAAGCATCTGTAACCCGAGGTAACACTGTATTCTAGATGTGGTCTCACAAGGCAGAATAGAGGGAGACTATTACTGCTCTTATTCAGGACACTTTACTTCTGTTGATGCAGCCTAGGATAGTGTTAGCTTTCTTCTTCTTCTTACTTTTGTTGTTGCTGCATCCCACTGCCCACTCATAGAATCGTTGAATTGCAGAGTTGGAAGGGACCCTGAGCATCATCTAGTCCAACCCCCTGCAGAGCACACTTCTTAGTCAACCTAGCTAGGAGAAGGCTGCTGGAAAGCTATACTCTCAGTCCCAGTAGCGTGCAAAGTTTTACATGGAAGGAATTTGCAAAGCTGACCCTGAATCCGAAAAAAGGTTAAGCATCAAGGATTTATTTACTGAAGGGATGTTTGGGACAAAACAGGGAGACTGTGGCAGCTGTGTCATATACACTGTTGGGAACAGATGTTTCAGTGGCATTTAACTAAAGAGGAAATACTATGGCTGTTCAACTTTGAATGTGACTATCTCAAAGTACTGTGAGTAGCACGGGCACAGGCTAGGGTCTATTTTAGGACATACTGAAGTTGCAAGTCTTTCTGAGGGTACTTTATGGGCCTCCTACAATGAGTAAACAGAGAAAATGTTGGGTAAGTTCTCAAGCTAGCACAGAGCCCACAGCCATGACCCAAAGCAGTTATTTCCACCCAGCTAGGCAGACTGTCTCACTCCTGAAGTCACTTTGAAGTTTTGCCCACAGGAGATCCTGCTCACCAAAAGCCAAGTTGTCTCTAAGCCCAAACGTAAGCTGAGTTTTTTGGGAGTGGAAGCTGCTACAGGGCAACCTTCAAAGGAAGCTCTTTGGCACCAATGGCATGGGCAACATCACCCACCTATGACGTCTTTGGACAGTGGCCTATGCATTTAATTTGATTGCATCCTTATTTAATTAACTAAGCTGTAATAGGAGCTCTGTTTGTTCCCAATGTTCTTTGAATTTTAATGGTCTGTTAATCAATATGAGGGGTTTCGAACTTTAATGAACTACCAGTGCATGGACATTAGCCATCCATTATGCATGCTATATATTTTTCTTAAATAGTGCAGAGTGCATACTTCCAAAACATTTAAATGGGGCTTGGAGATGAGGACCTCCTGATGGATTGTGTCCTTCGTTTTCACATTAGGAACTTAAATCAGCAGTGTGTTTCTATTTGTCCTTACGTTCTTGGTCCAGTTTTCCAATGAAATGATTGATAAGTTGACTTCTGGTGGCTGAAACCCCATAGAATCAATTTTAAGGGCTGTTGTGCTGGGTTTTCCAAGATAAATGGAGCACAGTCAAAATGAAACAAAGAACATTAGGCAACTTTAGTTTTGCCACTTTAACAATGCAATCTTATACATGTAGACTCAAAAGTATTGTTGAAAAGAGCCTAAAGTTAATAATTGTTAATGTCACTTCTTATGTAGACTAACAAGTCTGAGATTTGCCACTTTCCCCTGGGTCTAGATGAAGATCCCAATCTTAACTTTGAAAACTAAAATACATAGAGTAGTGGCACATTTGAAGGATAACAAATAGTTTCCAAAACTTTCTCCAGGAGATACTTTTTGGTCCCTTTTCAGTACTAAACCACTATTATTATTTTTTCCCGCTCAGAAAGCCCTGTCCATGTACTGTAATCAATTTTTGTACTATCCATGAGGAGAGAGGGGACAAGTGGGACCTTTTTTTGGTAAGCAGAACCTGTTCAAAATATATGCTAATAATTTGGGATGAATGGGGATGGGCACACTACCAACCAACCCTGCTTGCATTTGTTGTATGTATACAGACTGGTTGGTGTGTAGACATCACAACAAGAGGGTCTTAAGTGTGGAGGCACCTACATACTGAAATTTCCTCCCATTACATATCAGACTCTGTTGTCATTTGGGAATCTACTGAAGATCTTCATCTTTAATGAAGCCTTTGAAATCTTTATTGCAGGCTGTATCTGTACTGGAACTGTATGTGTGTGTGTGTGTGTCTATCTGTTGGTATGTGGGACATGGGAGGCGCTGTGGGTTAAACCACAGAGCCTAGGGCTTGCCGATCAGAAGGGCTAACATTAGGTGCAGCCCATTATCTACTTTTGAATTTTAAAATTGTAGTCTCAGGGGACTGGGGCATTTTGGATCAGGACTGTAATGTGCAGGGAGCTTGCTAACCTTTGCTCCTCACAATGCGGTCCATATGAAAAATTATTCCACCAACTACAAGACTGTTTTTGTTCTGTATGAGGGAAGCTCTCATTGATGTTAACAGGAACCTCCTTTCCAAAGTCAACAGAGGTTGGGATGGGTTGATTTTCATCGGCAAATGGGGCAGCGAGTTTGATCCCACAAACCAAGATTTCGATTCTGATCCCCACCCGCTCCAAACAGCTTCTATTTTTTACATTTTTAAATGTCAATATGCTGGATGCAAAAGCAATCATACAATCAACTCTATGTCTAATTTGTCCTGACAAACTGCAGAAGGATCCTGGCAGCATATTGAGGTTTCTTTTTGCTAGATTGTTTTGTGGATTGATGCTATCTTGACATGCGGCCAATGGTATCTGCGTCAGGATTGTGATTCACTGCCCTCCCTACCCGCTTAAGATTGTGTGCCATTCCTTAACAGCACTTCAGATCTCCCAGTCCTACTGGTGCTAAGTCACAGAAGTGACAAAAAAGGCCATGTACATATATTTGATTCAGAAGTCCAAAACAGAAGCCTGCAAAGGCACGTCCATTTCTTCCATTTCTATATTTCAATTACAATAACCTGCCACATTCAATCCCATGGGGTAACTATCGGAATTCATTTTTTCTTGCAGAAATCTTTGCTCCTTGAAAGCACTTGCTCCTTTCCTGGCAAAGGATGTGCATGGAGACAAGCTTTCACGCACAGCTAGAGTTGACTCTATGTATCACTTCCCTCTGCCACAAAAAAACAAAACACAACACAACAACTTAACAGCTGACTGGACTGTTTTGTGGTTACACCTTCTTGTGTGAAAGCATGCAAAGCATGCTGCTACTTCACATGAGCAGAACAAATGCATCTCCAAATTTATGTCTACCATAATTCTGTTTAGAGCAAAATGCCTGACTATCATTCATCAAACCTTTTTTGCAAGTTCTTCCATTCTGTCTTCAGAATTACATTCTTCATGCTAAATGCCCCCAGTAGAACTCATAAGCTGACATTCTAAAGAGATTAGCTGTTTAATTTAATTTAATAATGAGCTCCTGAAGTCTCATAAAATACATGGCCCACTTATATATATTTATTTATTTTAAATATATACCTGCAGCGGGGATGTTGGAGCTTTCCATAATATATGAAAATGGGAATGGCAACTACCTCAGTTCATGTGCTTGTCCTTTCGAAGCAATCTGTTTAAAGTTACACTTTTAAGTTTCACTAATTCAGCGGAAGAAAATCATCCATGTGTTTTTCTTTTACACTTCATATGTGTGGGTGGGTGTGGGTGTGTGACACACAACATGACTAACCCAGGACTCCCTGGTTCATGTTAAGCATTTTATCCATTCTATCAGCCACAGCGGGTGGCGCTGTGGGTTAAACCACAGAGCCTAGGACTTGCCGATCTGAAGGTCAGTGGTTCGAATCACCATGACGGGGTGAGCTCCCGATGCTCAGTCCCAGCTCCTGCCCACCTAGCAGTTTGAAAGCATGTCCAAGTGCAAGTAGATCAATAGGTACCTCTCCGGCGGGAAGGTAAACGGCGTTTCTGTGTGCTGCTCTGGTTCACCAGAAGCGGCTTAGTCATGCTGGCCACATGACCCGGAAGCTGTACACCAGCTCCCTCGGCCAATAAAGCGAGATGAGCACTGCAACTCCGGAGTTGGTCACGACTGGACCTAATGGTCAGGGGTCCCTTTACCTTTATCAGCCATTGGCAGTCATTTGTAATCCAGATGTTTTGGATTCAAATCAGCCCCATCCAGCACAGCCAGCAATCAGAAATTATGGGAATTGTAGTCAAAACATCTGGAGAATACCAGATTGGCAATGGCTGTGCTGTACCATATGGACTGACTGTAGAAAATGTTGTGGATTAGCAACTGAGAAAGCAAGCTACAAATCAGAAAATTATCTCATTTGGCCTTTGCCACTAGGTGATTTTTAGGAAAACCAATATCTCTTATCCTCATCAATCTGTCTGTAATATGGGACCAAGCCTGTTGACTAATAGAGGGTTGTTGTCATAATCAAAAGAAAATCTGTTTGAATTGTTTTAAGTTCAGGCAGTGACTGTTTTATGCACATCTGAGATGCACGAGTGTATCATGCTGAACCCAGAAGTGACCCGAAAACATCAGGGGGGAAAAGAGTGTAACACTATGGGGAGGGTGTAACCCCTGTGCAAATTGGTTGCTTTCTGTATGTGAAAATGTGATAAAATTGCTAAGTTTTCTTTTTATACTGTTACTCAGTGGTGTAAAATATTCTGTATTTAAGCAAATCTAATGTGCCATCAAATCTAATGCACACCTCAACCTTGAAGCCAGAAAAGTATTTGCTGATTCCATAAAATCTAATGCACATCCTAATTTTCCCGATGTAATTTGGCCCCCAAAATGTGTGCATTACATTTGAGTAAATACGGTAATAGAGGGATATGGTTGGCGCTGTGGTGTAAACCCCTGAGCCTAGGGCTTGCTGATCAGAAAGTCGGCGGTTCGAATCTCCGCGACGGGGTGAGCTCCTGTTGTTCGGAAAAGCACGTCAAAGTGCAAGTAGATAAATAGGTACCCCTCCAGCGGGAAGGTAAACAGCCTTTCTGTGCGCTGCTCTGGTTTTGCCAGAAGCAGCTTTGTCATGCTGGCCACATGACCCAGAAAAACTGCGGACAAACAGCTCCCTCGGCCAGTGAAGCGAGATTAGCGCCGCAACCCCAGAGTCGTTCATGACTGGACTTAACTGTCAGGGGTCCTTTACCTTTAAATACGGTAATACTCTTCTGATCGGGTTCTCATCTAAACCTGCTCAGGTGTCTATTGCTGTCACATTCCTGGGGTTGAATCTTTCTCTAAGTGGTTTGTGAATGAAGGAACCTTATTTTGCAGCTCACTCCTGATGTCGTGACTTGCACAACTCCCCACTTCTGATCTTTAAGGTATACACAAAAGTGGGAACTATGTCTTAGTCGTGTTTCCTCTGTGCATATCATTAGCATCCAAAGTGATTTCCTAGTATGCCCTGGCTTTTATTGCCTACATGCAGCATTCTTTCATTCTTTCATCCTCATTTCATCTTTTTGGCATCAGCTGTGCTAGTCCTGTCCTGTCTCTTTGACCATCTGCTGTCTCAGGTGTGATTTTTTTCTTTTTCTATCAAGCAGTCTACTAGGAGGTGTCATTTTGCCGTATAGGAAGGATTCTTCGATCGTAAACTTTCACTCCCAGTCTCCCTCTGGATTTGAGTGGTGGAACGAACTAAGGAAGGCAACATCAGCTAACAGGCTGTTTTGAGCTTTTGAAGACTGGTAATAGTTGTGCAGAGTTATTTGATTCAAAACCAAAACAATTTAGCTGCATAAACATTCAGCTTAAGCCTTCTGATAGAAATATGGTGGTCTTATGCAGCTGTGCACTCCTCTTTCTCAGAGAGTTATTATGTATTTAGTTGTCTATACTACAAATATGAATTTGTGGCAAATCTATGAGTATAGAATAAGAATAAATCATTCTTTTCTTTGTTTGATTTTGGAGGCATAAGGGAAAAAAGGTGGATTAAATAGATTCCTTGAGAAGGAGAATACTTCAAATGTGAGCCAGTAGAAAGGCCAACACATTGATGGGAAATGAGTTCCTGTTAAGATGAAATCCAGTTCCATGCTGTATTAATTTGATCTGCAACATGATGAATGGAGACTAAAATAACTGAAGTTATGTCCTATTGAAATCAGTGTTAGTCATGTCCTAACTTGGCTTCACTAATTTCATGGAAGCCAAGTTCAATAGGACTAGACCAATGTTCTGTAGTCTTCTGAAGCAGTTAGTGAACTGACCACAGAATTTTCCTTACTTTTTTGCATTTAATTAAATGCTATCACTCCCTTCTAGGATCTCTGTGTCAAGAGAAGCTGAGTCAGAATGAGGCCACCATGAAACAAGAGGAAGGTATCGGCATGCTTGGAGAACCCCCAAAATGTGCAGATAAGTCTCATTTTTTAAGCAAAACAAAACAGATAACCTCCTGTCCTAAACAGAAAACAAAACCCAAGCAGCCCAAAACAGATAACCTCCTGTCCTAAATGGAAAACAAAACCCAAGCAGCCCAGACCTCAGTGAGGTCTGAGCAGGCCAGTGATCAGTAGGAGGGAACTATGGAATATTCTTTGACCTCTGAAAATGGGGGGGGGGGGAATGTGAAGGGAGAGTGAATTGGTTTCCTTACGTTCTTACAATAACCAGGAGTATAGAGCTGGTTGACTGGAGACCTGAATAGCAGCATATATCTGTTGCACATTTTGTTATCTATCCCACTTAAAGAATTTGTCCCTTACGCTAAATTTGCAAAGATGGACAATGTGCAGTGTATTTAACTGCGGGGCAAAGCATGTTTTTGAGTTTGAAACTTAACAGGCATGTTTGTTAGGAACAATTCACAGAACTGTTTTTGGAATAAGTATTATTTTTTTTAGGGGGGTACAGCACCTTTGCAACTTAACGTCCAGTCTACTGCACTTGCTATTAACATGACCTGGAAATTATGTGTCTTGTAAGATTTCGTGGATGTGATAAATAAGCTGGGCTTTCCTTGGAGAAGGAGAAGAAAAGATGAAACTGTCTTTTACAAACCATTCAAGCAATAAATCTGTGATTCTGTATGATATCTTCAAATGCCTAAAACATGATATAAACAAGTACTATTATATGACAATCCTTGTATCCTGTAGACAATAATCAGAACAACATTTGTTTTTAGGAGAGAGAGACACCAGTTTCCTTTGTAAACTGAGTGGCTTTAAGAGCTTATAAAAACATGGCAAGTCTTGGCAACGAAATATAACACATCCATTTTTGTACATAGGGCAGATAAATGCAGCACGCTAGTCTGTGCTATAAAACTAAAGGCGTTCTTTAAAGCATATAATTAAAAATAATATCACTACTCAAATGATATGTTTCTTAGTAATTTGGCTTAATTAAATGAAGGCAGGTTTTAGAACATGGAGGGTTTACAAGGAAGAAAGAGAAGATGGAGAAGAGGAAAGACAATAAAATACCTTGCTGTCTGAACAGCTGGACTTGAATCTTGGTTGCCTTCCAAACGTGTGGGTTGTTCTGAAATAACATAACTTTTTATAGTTTCAAAGAAGTACAACTCCTATGTACACTTTGGCCTCCCCACTGCAGAACCGATCAATAAGCCAAAATTCAATGTGACCTTTAATAAATGCTTTAGAAGCAGAATGCTTGCTTCCTGTTTGGTTTTGTTACCTAATATTATGAATACGACCTGGCGAATGGAGTATAATGAATTGTGAAATTTCCTCCCAATGGAAAACAAAAGTCCCATTCTTAGAACTGACTGAAGTGATATGTTCTTAACAGCCAGATTTAGAGGGCAACTTTATACCATCAGCAGAATTAAGGGGTTATGGTGTTCTAGGACTGTACCACTTCAGGTTCAAGTACAGTGAAGCTAAATTTATAGTAAATAGAATAAGGATTGGTTGATATGCCATCTAAAGATTGTCAATCAGCCTCATGCTCACCCCCAAGAGTATTTGCATTCAGTGTGATACTTGGTGGCAGGACTAACCCTCTGGAGCTCTTCATAGTCTGCTACCCAATTCACATTTCCCAAGCTGATGTGTTGCTGTTTTGTTGTTATTCTTGGTGGAAGGAAGACATGACAGGAACAGAACTGAGATGTTCAGAACTGCTTGAGGTGGCCTGCCTTGCTACAATTCTAACAGGAATGTGGTTCAGGCTTCTTGAAATACTCATCTCTCCCCTAAATCCATCTTACAATGACTCACAAATGAAAAGTATATAGGGTTTTTCTTCTTCTTCATGTCAGACAATATGGTTCTTCATGTCAGACAATATGGTAACCACCATGCAAATGGAAGCATGAAGCTGCAGTGTGCAAATGATTTGTGCTTGGATCCTGTTGTGTATTCAGTGATCTGTGCTTGCCTGAGCTTGAGTCTGGACTAAGGATTCTTAGCCCCTGTGTTCTGATTCGATACATGATATCCAATCACAGAACATTTCAAGGTTTGGGCCTCTGCCACTGGCCCTTAAACTCTGAGTTATGATTTGCAGCTTGGAAGTTTAGACAGCCAATCAAGTTGGGAGTGGCCCAGGCCTTCAGAAATGTATATAAGTGGTTGCTTTGCCCCTGTTGTCCAGTTCTGTTTGTTCAATAAAGGTTCTTGCTGTTATCACTGTGTCTTGCCTTGTGGGAACCCACTTACACTTCAGATCCCAAGATGTTTTTCTCCCAGAGCTACTGGAAGAGTTTAGTGTGAGATAATAACACAGGCCAGTGGACCATCCAATTCAGTATCCTGTTTTCACAGTGGCCAACCAGATGCCTGTGGGAAATCCTCCAGCAGAACCTGTGAAGAAAAACTCTGCCTTCCTGTGGTTTCCAACAACCAGTATTCTGAAGCACACTGTCTCTGATGGAGGAGGTAGAACAAACCAACAGGATTAATAGCGATTGATAGCATCCTCCATGAATTTACCAGTTCCCATTTAAAGCCATCCAAGCTGGGTGTGTGGATGTTGCTAGGGCTGTTGGTAACTTTCATCTGACATATTATTCCAGGGGATGTGAGGCTCAAAAATCTGTGCTGACATCTTGTTACTCTCTGACACTTAGCCAAGAACATGGTGTCTAATGGATTCTGAAAAAGTGTCAAAACTAGATCATATCTTCCAGCTCTCTGTTTCCTTAGAATAAACCCTTTTATAATAGTCACCTGTCATCCACAGTAGTGTTAATAGTTTTACTTGTGCATTTATTTTTGTAAGTTACATCCAGTCACTAACACAGATATGGCTACAGCTCTATACGTGTAGACATACACAATATACAGTATAAATAATATAACTTGGTTCAGTTGCAACACGAATAACATAAATAAATATACAGCATCTCCACAATTAAATGTGCTTTATGGAAAGACTCAAAGAGTTTCTGAGTTGAAGGGGAAAAAGGCGGGGGGGAGTCTCACATTGGAGTCACATTCTCATATGACATCAGTTTATTCAGCAACAAAGAGAGTGAGGAGATTTATTTGTATGAATTAAAATATATCTGAGCCTGGCAAAAATTAGGATTGCCAGCTTTCCACCTTTAAATGTGTGCAGAGTAAAGTGAAGACATTCCTTTCGCTGGAAAAAGAAATCTGCTGAATCTTTGTTGATCTTGCAGCTGCTAACTGCAAAAGAGCCTGTCAATGGAAGGGTGTGTGTGTGCTAACCCTTAATTTTCTTTGGCTGTGTGATAATGATACTTATGTCATAGCTGTGCTTACAAAATGCTAATAATCACTTTGCTAGTAGGGTAACGTAAGGAACCCCACTGGAAATGTCGTCATGTCTCTGTAATCTGTAATCAAATGGCAGCAGCTGCTGCTTTTCCTCTGTGAAATATGGATTTCAGCTTACCCTGTGATCTTTTGCATCTCATGCCCTGCATTGCAATAGTAAGCAAAAGTGTTTTATGATCCAGAAGAGGAATGCTAGTATACTAAAGTCTTTAGTACGGTAAGATATTTAGCAATCAATACATCTACACCTTCTGCTTAGCCTGTTAACACAGCTAAGTGTTATTCTTGGGCATGGGACAGTTGGTATTCTCCACTCACTAACGCCTTCCTGTTCAGATGGTTATATCACACTTTTCCTCTTTTCAAGTGGAATATTCAACTGGACCAGTTGTCAGGGGGGAAATACATATGCTGTGAAAAATTAAGCGAAACTGCTTTACGTCAATGCTGTCCTGACCATCTGGTCAGAAACCGACTGCATCCTGAAATCTCACTGAAGGCCACCACTCTGGCATGTGCCCTCTGAGTTTCTCCTCTAACCTGGAACAAAACTGTAGACACATTCAAACTCTCTCTGCCCTTGCAACCCATAGAAAAAGGCAGCATGTTTATTTCATCAAATGAAACAGGAGCTTTTTGAAGGTGCTTGTCTTCTGAATGTGTTTCTTAAGAAAGGGAATAAAATGTAAAACTGCTGTTGATGTAAAACAGAAGTTGGTTCTCCAAAAAGGTAGCACTCTAACATTTCTTCCTTTTAACAGTAATTGCTGTTGTCGCTGTTTTCTTTTCTTTCTTTCTTTCTTTTTTTTTAAAAAAATGCATGCATGAGGGCTCTCAAGATCAGCTTGGAATAGCTTAGATGTGAAATGACTTGGAGTCGCTTAGAAGGGCATGTCTCTGATTGCACAAACAATGCTTTCAAGCAGCTAATTGAATTTTAGCACTGTACAAATGTACGCTTTTATATAAAAGCCTGAACACATTTTTATCTTACAGCTCCATGTGCTTTTGTACATGTCTGAATGGTAATCATACCCTTCTAGGGGGAAAAATGTATTTGCATTAATACACAAAGAGCAGAACATTGCATTCTGTTGATATAAACAATAGTATATCAGTGTATAGCATATTATTAACTGGCTCACAATTCAATGAAAATTAACCACTTTTTAGGTCCTTTGTTTTCATTGAGAGAGATTTAAACATGTGCCTGTCTGGACTTGCACACTGAAGTGCTTAAATGTGCTTGCATTATACCCTACAGCTGCAGTCCTAGAAACTTAGGAAGCTAGCTGCCTTAGGGGGAAATCCCATGGCAAGATCTGTGAGCAGCTTAGTGGATCTGTGGCTCAGCCAGGCTCAGCCAGCATTGAGTCTCCTCCATGGGCTCAGCTAATCACACACTGAATCAACTTGTTCTTCCTAGCTCATCTGTGCCTCAGCCAGCTAAGACAAATCTGGCTAAGCTGAGGCAGTTGTAAGCATACACACTCCAAAAAGGGCATAGTGTGTATATGGGGGTGTGCAGGACCAGAGAAAGGGTACTTGGTTTTCCTGCTATCATTGAGATAGGTCAATGGTAAGGAAATGCATTCTGTGTTTGGGCCCTGAAAATGGTCTTGATACCTCAGCTGGTGGAGAGGACAGCCCTCCAGTATTGAGAGCACTGCACTGGTTGTCACTGAGCTACCAGGTCTAAGCATTTAACTTGGGAAACAATGAAGAAAATAACATAAAAACATTTTTTTTAACATTACATAACTATAGCACACCCCACTCTTATTCTCTGTGTGATTTATGTTCCTGACCTCAGGAGAACATGCAAATTGTAGCAATCTCCACTGCCATTTACAACTGACTTCATTGACATCCCTACTCATTCTGAGGTTTTCAATGCTCTCCCAGTGCCTGCAAAGGTTTTTGTTTACCCATAGTGAGACTCTAACAGCCCATGAGTAAACCTAAAAAAGTAATGGGACCCCTGACCATTAGGTCCAGTCGTGACCGACTCTGGGGTTGCGGTGCTCATCTCGCTTTATTGGCTGAGGGAGCCGGCGTACAGCTTCTGGGTCATGTGGCCAGCATGACTAAGCCACTTCTGGTGAACCAGAGCAGCACACTGAAATGCCATTTACCTTCCTGCTGGAGCGGTACCTATTTATCTACTTGCACTTTGATGTGCTTTTGAACTGCTAGGTTGGCAGGAGCAGGAACAGAGCAATGGGAGCTCACCCCGTTGCGGGGATTCGAACCACCGACCTTCTGATCAGCAAGTCCTAGGCTCTGTGGTTTAACCCACAGTGCCACCTGCGTCCCCATGAGAAAACCTACATTGTTATTATTTCAGTTTCCCAGCTAAATGGAAATGCTTATTTGTGTTTTTAAAAACACGCCTGCTCCTTTAATATGCTCGTGTCCATTGCTCTTTAATTTTCCAAAACTTCCCACTTGAGTCACTGAAAACCACCCTAACCTTGCTTTGATCACTTTTGTGCTAAAGAACATTCTTTATTTATTCATTTATTTCCAAAATCCGATTGCAATCTCCCCAACAGAAGTTGCTCTAATGAAAGGCCTCATACCCATACCCTAGTATGACACAGGTGGGAAACAGAAGGAGCTACCTGTAAAGTGGATGGAAATATCAGACGTTGCACTGTAGGCAGAAGTTAATAATCAAGTTTTTGTTCTATATACCAGCTTGAAATGTTTGTGCTGGATGAAAAAAAGGGATAATATTTTCGGAAGGAGAAGAAAAAGGGGATTTCCGTTGTGAATCAATTGATAAAACATGGGTGTATTATTTCTGTAAGCTCATTTCAACTGGTACAGGACAACCTAACCATAAAGGGTTAAATAAGCAGCCATGGAAAACTGTCTGCAAACAGATAAGAATTGCTAATGCTAGTTTCAGAGGTGGTGACTCAGGCTTTCCTTGTTAAAGTTGAGGATGGTTTTAAACAGCTGACATCTGTTTCCTTCAATATTTATGATGAAAGCGAAGCTACTCAGATACGTTGACAGTGGCACATAATCTCTCAGAAGATGTAGGATACCAGCATTGTGCCAGCTTGAGGTAGCAGGAAAGCATTGTTTCTTAATGAAACAAATGGTAAACAGAAGGCAAAGCGGCCTTTTTCGAAGGAGACAGCACCTGTTATTTCCAGATAAGAGGGACGCCCCTGTTGTTTTTCCCCATCACAGGTAGTTAAAAATGCATTTGGAAGTGCAGTAACAGGTGTGATTGGGATGCAATTGCAAAATCATATTGTGCCCCACAGGCAAAGTAAGCCTGGATTATTACCAAAGATTTTGCTTATTTATATATTTTTTTAATAAAAAAACCATTGCAAGGGGGCAGGCGGAGGGAAGAATCATAAATGTGTTGTGGTCAAGAGTAGAAGTGCACAAACGCAGAAAAGATATTTCGGCTGTAGCTGCATTACACGACAGTTTATAAGAGAGCCAAGGTTTTTAGCTCCTGTAGCTATCACAGTCTGTTCCCTTCTGTCAGAGAGCCACAAAGACAAACATGTAGTCTAGGTCAACAGTGGATTGTGGGGTGGGGTGCCACCGCTCACCATATCTCTGGTTGGTTGTGTCGTTGCATCTCTCCCCCCCCCCAAAAAAAAAAATAATCTCTGACATAGGCTACCATTTCAGCAATTTCCACCTGGGCACTGTTTACAAGGACCATATACCTGTTATTCTAAAGCAGCAATGCTGCAGCAAGCAAAGGCTCTAACAGCTCAGACAGCTGCTAGTGGCTGTAAAGCCAGACAAGATGTGTGTGACTGCTGCCATGGAAACGAAGGGGCAGTCCATCCTTATTGAGCACAGGATATGAGCTCAGTGTGTGTCATATGACCTGTACAGGATGTACATGGGTGGAGTTGGGAGTTTCTCTCTGTTTGTTGAAGAGAGCAGACATCTTTGACTGTATGACTGCTATAGACAGGAATAAAAGCAATGTAGTTACATTTCTGTCTGTGTCTGATTCCCCTCCCTGGGGATATGCAGGGAGGAGGAGAAGGAGGAGAAGCAGTTGGTGTGTTTTTCTCACAGCCTGAGGAAAATCGCCGGAACGGACCTCGTGTTGTTTTTCCTGCCGGGAGTCGCCGGAGGGAGGTCAAAGGAATTCAGCCGGTGCCTGGAGAGATAGGCACATACCTCTGACCGAGCCTGAATTCTAACAATACCGACATATGACTAACCCTAGTCTAGTTACAATTTCAGCATGTTCTTTTAAATATGTTTAACCCATTTTCAGGATGAAAAGATTACTGCAGCAAGCCTGCATAAATTGTACTCAATGAACCGAACTCCATCAATCACACTTGTATTGATTTGTTGGTTTATGTGGCACTTGTGAAAATCCGAGTGTTGTCGCTTTGTATGACGTTTGACAGTCTTTTTGCCGGGAGTCAGCAAAAACAGGATATTTATGAAGCTGCTAGCAGCCTGCCACCAGGAGTGCGGGGTGAAAAAACTTTGCGATAGGTGTCAAATTGTGAATATACTCCTTGGGCCATTCTTACAAAGTGGCTTTCCATTTCACAAGACAACTCGCATATGATTTCTTTATGTGTGTATGAATTTCTTTATACAAACCGCGCCATCAGTGTGCAGAGTTGAAGACAACTGGTCCCTGCTTGACGGAGCTTACAACCTAAAATGCAGTATAGAGGAAACAAAAAGAAAATCAGTTTTGAATTAAGTTCAGAAACACAGTGGAAGCTCATGGGGTTGTTCCAATACAGACAGAAGGTGATATCTTCATCTGAATCCTGTTAGCAACTTAACTGCAGTGTTGCAGACTAGCTGCAGGTGGCGCTGTGGGTTAAACCACAGAGCCTAGGACTTGCCGATCGGAAGGTCAGCAGTTCGAATCCCCGCGATGGGGTGAGCTCCCGTTGCTTGGTCCCATTTCCTGCAAACCTAGCAGTTCAAAAGCACATCTAAGTGCAAGTAGATAAATAGGTACTGCTCCAGTGGGAAGGTAAACAGTGTTTATGTGTGCTGCTCTGGTTCGCCAGAAGCGGCTTAGTCATGCTGGCCACATGACCCGGAAGCTGTACGCCGGCTCCCTCGGCCATTAAAATGAGATGAGCGCCACAACCCCAGAGATGTCCGCGACTGGACCTAACAGTCAGGGGTCCCTTTACCTTTAGACTAGCTTTATTATTCCGAACAGCATTCTAAAGCAGCCCCACATAAAGCGCCAACCTCAAAGTTGTCAGGACATCATGGATAACTGAGGCTTGGCTATCTCTGTCTACCAGCTCTATCTCATACACCAGCTGAGATCCTACCTGCCTGCACACTGTGTCGCCAGAGTGGTACATGTCCTGGTTATCTCCGACTTGGACTACAGCAATGTGCTCCATGTGGGGCTACCTTTGAAGGTGACTTGGAAACTACAACTAATCCAAAATGTGGCAGCTAGACTGATGACTGGGAGTGGCCATTGGAACCACATAACACTGGTCTTAAAGGATCTACACTGGCTCCCAGTATGTTTCTGAACACAATTCAAAGTGTTAGTGCTGACTTTTAAGCCCTAAATGGCCTCAGCCCTGTATGCCTGAAGGAGCATCTCCACCCACATCGTCAAGCCCAAACACTGAGATCCAGCACTGAAGGCCTTCTGGCAGTTCCTACTCTATGAGAAGTGAAGCTACAGGGAACCAGGCAGAGGGTCTTCTTGGAAGTGGTGTCCGCCCTGTAGAATGCTTCCCCATCATATGCCAAGGAGATAAACAACTACACAACACCTGAAGGCAGCCCTGTATCAGGAAGGTTTTTTTAATGGTTGATGTTTTTATATGTGTTGGAAGCTTTCCGGAGTGGCTGGGGCAACCAAGTCTGATGGATGGGGTATAAATAAATAAAAAAAAAATATTATTATTATTATCATCTCAGTTTCAGATGGGCCATAATCAGTTTCTCAACCTCCAGTGATAGAAGGCTACTTGAGCTGCAAGAGATATAGCATTTCAAATGGCACACCTTATCCTTTAGGGAAATTACAATTGTGTGAATAAGCGGTGACAGCCCCAGCCCCCAGGAATCACAAGGAAGGAATAAAGACTCTGACGATGTATATGGAATTAAAATTAGGCCACAACTTTATTCAACTTCCGAATGTAGGAAGACCTTGGCTTAGGCCTTGGGCATGTATCCCACCCAGCCCCCCAGCCGGGGGGAACTGGGGCTCATCAGGGTAAATGGGATATGGGGGTGCTCTGTGAGACGTAAGTGTAGCAGGCAGCCCAGCCCATATCCCCACATGCAGGGTAGTTTACTGACGACCTTTTAGTGTATGGCCAATCACACCCATTATATATAACCCCTTTAAGAGGGGGATCCTGGAATCTGTGCCACAGGGGGGTGAGTCACCACTTCACACACACCCATATAGGGAAGAAAAGACTAAAGGATTCCACCCAAGGCTATAACCGCCAAAGTTGTGACAAATTGCTGCGGGGAAGACAAAACCTGCTAATGCAGGAAAATTTCTTCCAGGTCCTTCAACAGCAACCAGTCAAAGACCGCAGCAGCGCCAGCTAAACAGGGAGAAAAAGTTAACCTGCAAACAAGAAACATTAAACAAAGGGAAGGTAGGGAGGGTGAATTTCCAGAGCCGACTGCCTGGCTATTGTCAGCTCCAACCCCTATTTATAAATGGGGCTGGCCCCGCCTCCCAGCAAGAAACTTGATTACTGAGGCTGGGCGGGAACCTCCAAAATTAACACTGAGAGGCAAGCCAGCCCCTGATTGCCAGTGAGCTCCCTGGGAACTGTAGCGCTGCGCGTGATCCTGCAAAGGGCACCCACAATGTAAAGTGTGAGTGCTCATTCCCTCCAGAGGCAGTAGGACATCACACCCTTGTGCAAACAAACTGCCTACTGATAGCACCTCCATCTTACCAGGATTCAGTTTAAATTTATCGAACATCATGCAGTCTATTATTGCTTCCAAGCACCGCTTCTGACTCAGCTGGTGTTGGTTTGAAATGAACGACAGACGAATGACAAGTGTCATATGGGAGGCATCTCCCGAGCATGTCTTGGGGAGTCCCTTTTATTGAATATTACAGCATTGCCACATATGTGCTTGTTGCTAATTGGTTAACACAAATACAATGCAAGGGTTGCATATAGGCATTAATCATCAATAGATTAAAGGTTGGGAAAGGGAACACAGAATTGGACAGGCGTGAAAACCTCCTTGTTAAACTATTACTAGTGATTGATATAGCAAGACTTAAACTATTACTAGTGATTAATATATAGCATTCATCCATAGATGTGGTCAACCAAGCACTAAGAACAGGTCAGGATGCAATGTCTCATGAACTCAATGTGAACTGAACATTCTAGGGTGATGAAG
This sequence comes from Podarcis erhardii, assembly GCF_964252035.2. Classification (NCBI taxonomy): domain Eukaryota; kingdom Metazoa; phylum Chordata; class Lepidosauria; order Squamata; family Lacertidae; genus Podarcis; species Podarcis erhardii. The sequence continues at coordinate 90,373,387 of NC_138508.1, forward strand.
GAATGTCTCAGCTTAAAATGGTTTAGCCAGAGTCATGTATAGAAGCAAAACTTCCCATCAAGCTGGGAAAGGCAGATGGACCTGGATGTCATCAGCATATTGGTGACACCCAACATCAGCATCAGATGGTCTCATTCAGTGGCTACCAATAAAGCTGAACAACATGGGGGACAGAATTGATTCTTGGGGGAACTCTGAAAACAAAAGACCACAGGGCAAAAGCAGTGTTGTCCAATAGCATCTTCTGAAATCAGCTCTCCAGATATGAGCAAAAACACTGGAAAACAGTGTGTCCAACCCCCAACCCGGAGAATATCTTTAGGAGCTAAGCAACATCAAACATTTCCAAGGAATGAAATATAATCAACAGTTACCCAACAGAGCTGTGGAGAAGCCCAAAAGCTATTTTTCAGTGCTCCTTTGAACTAAACAGGGCACTAGTAACTACAAATCAGTGAACTGAAACCTCATCTCATGGTAAAGGAGGATTGAGAGAAATGAAACCATAAATTGTATTGCAGAAGCTGTGCACCAAGCAGGGGTTAGAAGTCAAGAGAGAGGTGGAATATTTAGCTTTCAATGCAAATACATCATTTTTGGTTTAGGAAAGGTATTGGATAGGCGAAGGGCTTTTTCCCCCCAGATGGAATTTTCCAGAACTCAGTTCCAGCACCTCTCAAGTGGGCACCATTGTCACAGTGTTCACCTCTTTTTCTAGAAAAATAACACTGCATAAAAATACAAAAGTGTAATCACTACCTGTGGACAATGAGGCAAAACTTGATTCTCTAACTGCATAAAATGATATGCAAGCGCATATTTATGCAATTTATAACCAAGTCTTGGAAAATAAACATCTTCCATCAAATGCTCTCCAAATATAATTTCCATATTAATTATGTTTTCTTTTTCACATAATGGATTCAGATATGCTGAATATTTAAACAGGCTGAAAATTAGTCAATTTTGCTAAAACATCAATAATGCACTTCAGGTTGTGTGTTACATTTTCATATATTAATTGCACCTACTGATTGCCAAGTCCAGTCCAGCTGGTTGGGAGGTTGTAAAATAGGTCTGCGCTATCGCTTTGTCCTCTGTTGATACTCAGAGTCTTTGACCACATGGCGAACAGAAACAATTAGCTAGCAGGACAAGATGTAAAAATGATGGGAGGAAAAACGATAGGATATGCTTTCTAAACAATAAGCACACCTGAAATGGTTGAAAGCATATAAGAGAAAGTAATGTTAGTGAATGTTATTTCAAGATAACAGTCTGGAAGATAATCCCTTTTGCCACTGAATAATTTCCAGTTCGCTCCATCCTTGCGTGGGGAAATAATAAGTTTTGAATTACAGCACCAGACGGTGAACTGGGACTTGTTCTCTGGGTTACAGCTGAGTAAGCTCAAGCGTTATATCAAATGCTCAGGATCAAAACAGAGCTTAATTCATCAAGTGGTACATTACTGCAGTCCATCGCCATCCACCTGTACTATGGGTCCACATTTAGGCATGGTCTTCCCAGTGGTCTGGTGCTCCTCTACCACCATCACCCACTAGTTGACGCAGACCCTCCTAGTGTCACTATTTCCCAGGGACAGTCCCGGATTTACAGAAGCCATCCTGGTTTCTGATTTGATCCTACGGTGTCCCACTTTTCCTTAGGATGCCACTATTTGCATCGGAGAAATGTTGGAGGGTATGGTAGGGCATCCCTATTTTCACCAGAGAGACGTTGGAGGGTACAGAGTTATACGACCCCCGAGCCAAGGAGAGAAGTAACTATACAACTTTTGGAATACATCTGAAAGCAGCCCTATATAGGGAAGATTTTTGATGTTTACTGTTATATGTTGGAAGCCACCCAGAGTGGCTGGGGTAACCCAGTCAGGTGGATTGATGATGATGATGATGATGATGATGATGATGATGATTACTATTATTAATATTATTGGAAAAAGACATTCCTATTTTCATTGGAGAAATGTTGGAGGGTACGTTTCATGTTTGATGTTGTATTGTGTTTTTAATATTCTGTTGGGAGCCACCCAGAATGGCTGTGGAGGCCCAGCCAGATGGGCAGGGTATAAGTAATATATTATTATTATTATTATTATTATTATTATTATTATTATTATTGCTGATGTGCAGGGCAAGCTGTAGCACTTAGCACTTATATAACACAAATAGAGTCCAGAGAGAAAAGAAGTCCTGAAAACACTTTACAAAGCAAACAGGGGTTGTGTGTGTGTATAATTTAAGGAGAAAGGAACAGAAAGATTTGGTCTTTCTTAGTTCAGGCCTTGCTCTGTTACTTCAGGCCTTAGAGTTAGAAAGGGTTCAGAAAAGGACAACCATTTTGACCAAGGGGGTGGAGCAGCTGCAACCATCATGCAAAGTATATATATATATATATATATATATATATATATATATATATATTACTTCTTTTTATTAAGTTTCATTCTTCACATACTCACAAAAAAGTAAAACACAGAACAATAAATAAAAAGTAAAAGGGCACCATCACAAAAAGAAAAAGGGGACCGGTCAAAAAAATAAAAAATAAAAAATAAACATTAGACCAATACATATCACACACTATCTGACTTCCTTCCCTACTGATTTCGGATTTCTAATTTTTAAAATATCACTTTTACCGCTGATATTGGTTATTAGTTTGTGCATCAGAAGTTTTATATTAGACCTGCTATAGTTGGTAGGTTTTTAAGATTAGCTTCTATATATGCCATGAATTTAGTCCAATCGTTATTCAACTTTGTGTTCTTTTGGTTTCTGATTCTCTGCGTCATTTTTGCCAATTCGACAAAGTCATATAGTTTTGTTTGCCACTCCCTCACGGTTGGTATATGCATCATCATCATGCAAAGTATAAAAGGGCAGCAGAGCTGAGGTGCTCAATTATCCACCTTGATGGACCTCAGTTTGGATGTTCCTGGATCTCTACAGGACTGTGCTTCATTTTGGATTTTGGACACATGGATTGACATGCTGACTTGCCACCAGGTAGACCAGGGGTTCAAGACACATTGCCATATTACTGCTATTGGCTTTGCCTCATAGATGCATATGTTCATAGATAACTATCTGCCCATAGATAATTCTACCATAGCCCTGAATGCAAAAAAACAAACTAGGTGTTATGCTAAATGAATATTTGCTGCTGCAAATGGCCACACATTGAGTTTCCCTCCCACTGCAGAGCATCTAGAAAAATGTACCTCTGCCCAGACATTATGATGTGTCCTTTGTTCCCACTCCTTTGGTGATTGTTATTGCCGGGGGCAGAAAATGGAGAAATACTGCAAAACCAGGAGATGGGTAAATTGTTGTTGATGTAGTTGGTGGAGGGAAAACTAGGCACACAACTACAATTTTCAGCATAAACCACATATTTAGCATGGTGTCTAGTTGTGCAGATTGAAATGAGTCACAGCCTGAGCCTAAACATGTTTACTTGGGCTAATTCCCAATGAGTTCAGTGTCAACTTGCTTTGTTAAATGTGCATACATTTACATGAATTTGACACCCACGAACTCTTCTTAATTGATTGATTAATAGTTTTTCATTATGGACCTCATAGGTCCATATTTATTTAGGTAAATAAGGGTGGATGCCTGAAATGATAAATTTTGTTCATTAGCATTCATTAGATAGCCAGTCCGGGAACAGGTAAATATACCAAATGTTGGTTTAAATGAGAGACCCTTTATGCTGTGCTATACCAACAGCTGTCAACCTTGAGCTATCTAACATGCTAGTATAATAATAATAATAATAATAATAATAATAATAATAATAATTCCAGTTACAGATAGGTAGCCGTGTTGGTCTGCCATAGTCAAAACAAAACAAATTCCTTCCAGTAGCACCTTAAAGACCAACTAAGTCAGTTCTTGGTATGAGCTTTCGTGTGCATGCACACTTCTTCAGATACACTGAAACAGAAGTTTCCAGACCCTTCTATATAGTGAGAAGGTGGGGAGGGGTATTACTCAGAAGGGTGGTGGGAATGGGTGATTGGCAGATAGCTGTGATGAGCCTGTTGACGACTCTTAACGACTGCAATAGGTCTTACAGGAAAAAGCAAGGGGTGAAAAGGTGAAAAATGGCTTTGTCATGTATAATGAGATAAGAATCCAAGGTCTTTGTTCAGACCAGGTTTCTCCATGGTTTTGAGTTTGGTGATAAGTTGTAATTCAGCAGCTTCTCTTTCCAGTCTATTTCTGAAATTCCTTTGTAGTAAAACAGCTACTTTGAGATCTTGTATAGAATGTCCTGGGAGATTGAAATGTTCTCCTACTGGTAAGGTCTGTTTCTACAGACAGAGACTCTCACCTAAGAGATCTACAGCAAACCTTTTTAGAACTAAAATACCCAACAGATGAAGTTAGACAACAGATCAACAGAGCCAGACTGATACCCAGAGAGAACTTGCTGCAAGACAGACCCAAAAAAGAAAATAACAGAACACCTCTAGTCATCACATACAGCTCCCAAGTTAAAACAGTACAACGCATCATCAGAGATCTACAACCTCTCCTGGACAATGACAGTTCTCTTTCTCAAGCTCTGGGAGGAAGACCTTTCATTGCCTACAGACAGCCACCCAGTCTTAAACAACTCCTAACCCACAATAATACTACAACCAGACCTAACACGGACACTGGCACCAGAGCCTGCAATAAACCCAGATGCCAACTTTGCTGCCACATACACCCGGACAACACCATTACTGGCCCCAACAACATCACACATACCATCTCGGGACTATTTAATTGCTCATCGTCTAACATTGTGTATGCCATAAAATGCCAACAGTGTCCTTCAGCTCTCTATATTGGACAAACAGGCCAGACCTTACGCCAAAGAATAAACGGACATAAATCGGACATCAGGAATCACAAGACAGAGAAACCAGTAGGAGAACATTTCAATCTCCCAGGACATTCTATACAAGATCTCAAAGCAGCTGTTTTACTACAAAGGAATTTCAGAAATAGACTGGAAAGAGAAGCTGCTGAATTACAACTTATCACCAAACTCAAAACCATGGAGAAACCTGGTCTGAACAAAGACCTTGGATTCTTATCTCATTATACATGACAAAGCCATTTTTCACCTTTTCACCCCTTGCTTTTTCCTGTAAGACCTATTGCAGTCGTTAAGAGTCGTCAACAGGCTCATCACAGCTATCTGCCAATCACCCATTCCCACCACCCTTCTGAGTAATACCCCTCCCCACCTTCTCACTATATAGAAGGGTCTGGAAACTTCTGTTTCAGTGTATCTGAAGAAGTGTGCATGCACACGAAAGCTCATACCAAGAACTGACTTAGTTGGTCTTTAAGGTGCTACTGGAAGGAATTTGTTTTGTTTTTAATAATAATAATAATAATAATAATAATAATAATAATAATATATATTATTTGTACCCCGCCCATCTGGCTGGATTTCCCCAGCCACTCTGGGTGGCTTCCAACAAAGACCAAAATACACTAAAATGTCACACATTAAAAACTTCCCTGAACAGTACCATCTTTGCATCTTACAACTGCTTTTCCAGTTAATACTATGCTGTAACAAATGATTTCCAGAAAGACTCATTTCAAATATTTGAAGAAAAGGACCTGCCATTTACCTAGAATTACACTGACGTGGGCCAACACAGAGGAGAGGGAATGGGTTGAATTTGAATTGCAAACCGTATGACGGAGCTGAAGCTTAGATAATTGGCTTCTTTCTCGGGAAAGTTCAGCACACAAATACAAAGGCCTAATCAACCACATATTGTAATATATATCTTAGTATCTGTAAAAGATGCTGTCCTATGTTTACTGTTGCCCGTAAGTATTGAAAGGAAGCCAGTATAACTTTCAGTAAGAAGACTTCAATTAGGAGCTGTGTTTAGCAGATGGCTAAATGACACTAAACTGCAAATTGGTCACATTCTTCAGAATGCAATGGTTTCTATACAGCACAAATTGAATTTTTTCCAGGAGGAGAGAGGCTGCTGCCACGGCGAAAAAGGAATCAACGTGTAATAACAGAGTCCCATACATTGAGTGGACAGCTACAGTAACCATGAGAACCAAGTCACCATGGTTTTGTTTTCTATCTGTTATTGTTCTCAACAAAAATATACAGTAGTGCCCCGCAAGACGAATGCCTCGCAAGACAAAAAACTCGCTAGACGAAAGGTTTTTTCGCCCGCGATTTGCCTCGCAAGACGAATTCCCCTATGGGCTTGCTTCGCAAAACGAAAACGTCTCGCGACTTTGTTTCCTTTGTGTAAAAACCGTTAAAACCAAGGGTGCTTAGCTTGAGCAGCTGCAGTTGCGACTTGACTTCGAGGAGCAACTGTTAGCACGTGGTTTGGTAGCCTTTTCTCAGACTTTGCTCACTTTTGAAGATTTTCCAAAACTTTTCCAGAACTTTTCCAGAACTTCTCTTTCATCCATTTGGTAAGTTAAACTTTTAAAACTTTTTTGGGGGGTTTTGGATTTTGGGTTGGGGTGTTTGGGATTCAAGGACTTGGTGTTGGGAAGGGGTTTGCGATAATCTGGGGGCTTGTGGGCCTTTTTTGGGAATTTTTATGATTTTCTGTGACCACTGGGCCAGGTTGGGTTTTTTTTGAAAAATTTTCTGAGTTTGAATTTCTGAGTGCTGGTCATGTTGCTATTTTTTGAAATTTTTTTTTGTCTGGGTGGGGAAGCAGTTGGGGAGGGGTTTGCAGCAGTTGGGGAGGGGCTGGGGGAGCAGTTGGGGAGGGGTTTGCAATTTCTGTGTTGTGGGTGGGTTGGTGCGTGTCTGTGGGAGCAGTTGAGGTTTTTGAAGACATTGGTGATTTTTGAAGCTTTTCCTAAACTTATTTTGCAGCCATTTGAGGTTTCTGAGGACGTCGGTGGTTGATTGTTGAAGCTTTTCCAGAACTTCTCTTTCATCCATTTGGTAAGCTAAACTTTTAAAACTTTTTTGGGGGTTTTTGGATTTTGGATTTGGGGTTGGGGTGCTTGGGATTCAAGGCCTTGGTTCTGGGTTTTAATTTCTGTGTGGTGGGTGGCTGGCTGCTTTTGTATTTTTTGGGTTTGAAGCACATCACTGATTTTTTTTTCTGTTTCTGAGTTTACGAAGGTAGGAGCTGTGCTGCCATGGGACCCAAGAAGACTGCTGCTGCGGTGGCCGGCGAGAGGAAGAAGGAGAAGGTGACGCTGGAAATGAAGAAGGAGATCATCTGGAAGCACGACGGCGGAATGCGTGTGACGGACATCGCCAGGGAGTACGGCAGGAACCCATCGACCATCGGGACCATCCTGAAGATGAGGGAGAAGATCCTGGCGACTGATGCAGCCAAGGGAGTCACCAGGATCGTGAAGAACCGCCCAGCTGTCCTGGAGGAGGTCGAGAAGTTGCTGCTCATCTGGATAGAAGAGAAGCAGCGTGCAGGGGACACAGTGTCTGAGGCCGTCATTTGTGAGAAGGCCAAGGCCTTGCATGCTGACCTCATCCGGGAACAGCCAGGAACCTCAGCCGAGCCAGAAGTCTTCAAGGCTAGCAGAGGTTGGTTTGACCGGTTCAAGACAAGATCTGGCATCCACAGTGTGGTCAGGCATGGAGAGGCTGCCAGTTCTGATGTTCCTGCGGCTGAAGACTTTGCAGCGGAGTTCTTGGAGGTTGTGACGACGGAGGGCTACGTTCTGCAGGCAGAGGCTGCGCAGGAGCAGGCCTCACTGGAAGAGGAGGAAGCAACTGAGGAACGGCTGTCCTCCGAAAGACTGAGGGACATTTGCCAGAAGTGGAAGGAGGTGCAGACTTTTGCAGATCTACACCACCATGAGAAGCACGTGGCACATGACGCTGGGAACTTTTATGATACGAGGGTCATGTCGTCTTTCAGGGAGCTGCTGAAAAGGCGGATAAAGCAGCAGACTATGGACAGGTTCTTGACCAAGAAGCAAAGAGTGGAAGAGGAGCCTTCTTCGAGTGGTCCCCCAGAGTCTTAGAAAATGTACTGTACACTTTGTTGATTTTTAAATGTTTTTCTGTCATGTTTATAAAGTTAATTTATTTTCCCTTCAATTTTTGAACTGCTCTTTACAGTATGTGTGACTTTAAAGAGCAGTTAATAAACTGTTGTTGTACCAAATTTGGCTTTGTTTGGACTTTTTTTGACCATAGGAACGCATTAATTGATTTTCAATGCATTCCTATGGGATTTCGTGCTTCGCAAGACGAAAAATTCGCTAGACGACAAAAATTGCGGAACGAATTAATTTCGTCTTGTGGGGCACCACTGTACAAGTAATTAATACAGTATGCTAGACTATCTGCTACATATTTTGGAAAGTGATTTGTTTGTCTGTTTGTCCATTGTTCTTTTTCTGAATGTTAGGAGACACAACTTGTGATATCATCACTAAACTTAGCAGGAGTATTCCTGAGGTGGAGGTGGTGCTCGTGGTCAATGTTTCAATGCTAGCCACCATTTTGAATCAAGATGGAAGACCAAACCATGACTTTGGTGAGACCTGACTTGTTTTTTGCATAGGTTCAGGTCCCTCTCATGATACTGTTGCCAAACTCAGCCACTGTGAGAATAGGATTTAGAACTAGCTGGGACATGGGCCTGATCCAGCGGGCTCTTCTTATGTTCATGTCAGGCACGGCATACATGACAGACTATTTTTCTCTCCCCAGTTGTTGGTTCTTACCACAACACAATGCCTCTAAGCCTCTGTCTGTGAAGATCACAGTGTCCCAACCTATCAACTCATTAAGTTTTGCTTGATGCAAACTCCTCCTTAGGCCACCTTTCTCTTTCTATAAACCTGGGGCGTAGGCTTGTAAATGTGAGGAAAATGCAGGATTTTCCTTTTCAGACATTACAGAAAAGGGCTAAAAGGAGGAAGGGCAACTTCCCTGCCCTTCCTGTTTTAGTATTAGTTTATAACATCCTCAGGAATTATATGAAGTTGTACCACTTTTGTATCACTGAATGAATCTTCGGCAAGAACTCAATTTAGGTAAAAGCTGTCTAGCTAATGTGATTTGTAGTTCTAGTTTAAAAAAACCATTCACCATAGCAATTTTTTTTTAAAAAAAATCTTATCACCTTCATGGTGTTTCAAAGGGAATATCATTTTGGAGAAATAAGTTTGCTTTTCACTGGTCAGCTATGGAAAATAAATTGGGCTCTTCAGATCTGGAGATCAATCAGTTCAGCTGTTCACAAGCCAGATCACTCCTAGAGAACCAAATGCACATTGAAACCTTTGTGTGATAAGTTTGAAGATGTGTGTGATAAGTGAATATTTGGTTTGAATCTGAGGCCTATTTAATCTCATTTGTAAGGTTTAAGAACATAAACAGGTTGAAATAGTGAGCCAATAGTTGGTCTGTTTTGGCGTGGGGAAATGTAGGACTCCATAATTTGATTGAGACACTAGGTAATGACATAAATGACATAAATGTCTACACTTCTGATGTGCCTCATATATAAAATGATAGTCCATATTTATATCCATAGAAATCCAACCTATTTAGTACTTGAGACAGTGTGAATCATCTCACTAGCAGAACCTTCTTAGAGACTTTCCATTCATCTGTACTGATAACGGAACATGGTTTTTATAGAAAATAGTCCTATGTCATGTGTGACCTCTAAGCAGTCAAAAAAGCATGTAATTCGAATGTGGGGACACTGGAAGCTACCTTACACTGGAGGTGAACACAGAAGTGGCATTGTTGCGTTAGGTTTCCCAATTAATGCTAGCACTTTTATCCCAGATTCTAATATTCCTTTTACACAGGTTACCTGTTGCGTTATGGAACCATGGTTTTTTGTGCCACCACGTCCCACTAAATTTGAGACGACTGAAAAAACTGTATGCTGGAATACAACCCCAAATATCATCACACAAAATTACAATGCAAAACTCTTGTCGGTTTTCTAGTTTAATGGAGTTCTGCAAACAGATTTTATGTGAAAGATCACATAAACAGTGGGAATTGTCATGTAGGAAAACATTGGAAAAATTGAATAAACATTTGCGTGTCGAGGTCCCCAAGCCACCCCCCAAATAACTCACAACGCACACTTAATTTTTGTTTAAGGTTTTTGGCATAATTTTGGCCACAACTTTATTTAAATACAAAACCGTGAGTGGTTGTTTAGGCATTGGTTAAGACTATCTGTTCCCCCGCCTGGGGACAGAACTGACTTCCGGGCACCACCGAAAGACAGTGCGGGGGAAAGCAAGTCGGGGAGAAATGGAGCTGGGCCACAGACCCTCAATTCTCATCCGCATGCTCCCCGAAGGCTTGCCGGCCCTAGTCCCATTACAGGGATTGGACGAAAATATGGCAAGCCCCAGGATTCCTTTAACAGAATTCCCTTTCCGCAGCAACCATGGAGGGGCAGGCCCAGCCTATCCTAACCCCTCCACAAACCAATTTATAACCAATGCCTAACCGCAACCTTACAAGTTGTGACGATTTGCTACGCAGTAGGCAAAAACCAAATGGCCCAGCCAATCAGCCAGATGGACAAAATTCCTACCAGGCCCCTGCCCCAACGGCAGACAACCCCATGACAGGCATAGCAAGGTCAATGCAACAACCCCTTACTCAAGGGCGGGTGGGCGGGTGATCCGTTGCACACAGCAAAGAGAAAGCTCCAAGCTGCGTGCAGAGTATTTAAACATTTTACCCCTCCCACCAAAATTGCAACATAACTTTTACCCCAGCAACCCAGTGAACCAATCACTGCCCCAGGCCATCTTTAGAGACCCTGCCTGGTAACAGAGGGGTGGCTCAGCAGACCCCACCACAACACGTGCTCTCCATGAAGGAGAACACGCTTTGTCTGAATTCAACCTCAGTCAGACTATTCGTCCATCTAGCACAGCCATTTCTGCTCTGACTGCCAGTGGCTCTCGAGGATTCCAGGCTGAGCACATTCGCAGCCTGTCCTCAAAATGGAGGGTGATCTAGTCCAACCTCGTGTAATGCAGGAATCTCAACGTACAGTCTCCCATCCAATTTGAAACCAGACCAGACCCTGCTTAGCTTTGCAAATGTGCTAGCAGTTTTACTGCTTCATCACTATTGTAAAGAAGGTACCTGACCTCAGGAATCCTAGATCCAAACCCATCCTTCTGGTTTAAGGGAAATCCAGTTTGCTACTGTGTGCTGCACTGCATCGACCCATCAGCAGATGCCTGGCTTCAATGCACACTTGATGTCCTTTTAAATCTGACTGTTTAAGCTCTTAAAAGTTCCAGCTAATGAGGCACTAAACATTTAGGCACTGAAGCAATGAATGTGTAACTCTGTTAGCCCATTAACAACTGCACACGGCTTCTCCCCTTGGGAATGTGATTTGCACAGTTTGAAATAGATCCATGGAACATAGTATTCTCCCTAGGGTCCTAAGTGGAGGGTTCACTTACTGGATTAAAAAAATGGCATCAGGGTGCATGCATACATTTTCAGCTGTGTGTGTTGCAAAGAATCTCATTTCCAGTAGTGGTTTGATATGCTTTCTGCCTGCCTGTAAGGAAGGATAAAACTGATAGGAATAGTATTCCCACTTGTAGTCTGAAGTGGTACAATCCAGCAGTTTTGCTCTGTTTAATTCTGCTGATAGTATAGAAGTAATACTGTCATGGCCACATAAGTCCATCCTGTTTCAGTTTATTTTAAACCCCCTACATTCAGTCATAATTCTGTCCTGCCCAGCTGTGTGCAGATTTTTTTTTTTTTGAAAGAGCACACATTTAAATTGTACATATGCATATATGCATTCTTTCAAATCCATTTCCCCCTTGTAAGATACGTATTTTGCATACATTTTTACAATCAAATGGTATTTTTGTACATGCTTTTTGTGCACCAAGGCTGTTTCGCAAAATCTGCAGAAGTGTGGTGTTGTTGTTTTCTAATCCACAAGCAAATTTAGGATTGTCCAATTGGGTTGCTCCATCCCTAGGATCGTGTTGCTGACATTTACTTCAATGTGCTCTGTCTAAGAGTTTTTATACTTTTTATTCATTTTATGTAGATAATGATTTAAATGATCTCATAAGCTCCTTTGGAGCACATCTGATCAGAACGAGGCGTAGATGCCTTTTAAATACATAAACAAATAGCCTTCATCCCCAGAAGAATACAAAGTCAGCAGCATTATAGAGTACAAGTCATAAATGCCTGCTTATAACCCAGACAGAAAACGTAGTCCCATTTTTTTATATAAGTACAGAAGAACAGTTTCTTTTATCACCATGAAACAGAATATAGATGGCAAGTATATAACCTCCAACAAGATATTTAAAAGTATGCAACTACTAAGAAATTTCATTCATTCTCATATATATATATATATATATATATATATATATATATATATATATATGCTATCACTGAGCAAGATAATCATTCATGGGTCACCGGACAGAGGAACTGTTCTAAATGCTGCCTTATGTAAATTGCTTTTCAAACATCTTTGGAGAAATTCATTTTTAAAGTGCAGGATATTGAGTTATTTGAAAATATCAGCTCACTTGGTTGTGAACTTTTTTCTTCCCCCATTTGTGCACAAAGGCATAGATGTCTACTTCAAATATTTAAAATGCCTTGGTTCTGTCCAGTGATTCTTTCATGTGAAAGAAACACAGAACAAGCACATTACAGAACTGGTTGATCGTCTTTCTCTTGGGATGAATGACTGTCCATATTTTAGCTATGTTTGTACTAGCTTCTACGCCTACTTATGCTTCTCAGTGATTTTCAGCTTTTTCTAATCTGAGCCTGTCAGAAAAAAATTACCCAGTCTGCTTTGGAAAGGTCACAGGTTCAATCTAGACACTTCATAGTTGACTTAATATTCTGATCATTTCAAAAACCAAGAGGTTGTCAAGTTCAGGCCCATCACCAAGAGAACCAGAGAAACTATATTTTCATTTTTGTTTCATCTTCTCTCTACCCTCAAAAAGAAATAAGATTTCTTCCAAGTATTCTTTCTCAGCTTTTGTTAGGGCTTATGAATGTGGTCATCTTTACACTGACCATGAAATGAGAAATTCTTATTACACATTCCTTCAAATGTGCAATGTTGTACTCATATAGAGATGCTGTTTATTTATGCAAAAAGATTTACTCACACAAATAGGTGGCATTTAGTTACTCATTTTTGACTGGAAAAAAAATCACATTCTTGTATATCTGGGTGTTTCCAAACACAGGTTTAATATTTTAAATGAATTGTTGAGATACTGGAAATGGGTCACAAGCAACAGTTTTTTGTTTTGTTTTGTTTTTTTGTTTGCTTCTTAAATTTTCTCTAGAAGGAATAAATCTGGATTAAATGGGTGGAAGTATGAGCTGCCATTTTGATGATAGTTATGACGTGTGGATACTACAAAAAGCTTGTATGCATATGGAAGACTGATTCTACAATAAACACTTAGCCTGAAAGCACACTTTGGCCCTTCTGCAGTGTATATTTAAAGCAGTATCATACCACATCAAACAACCATGTTTTCCCAAAGAATCCTGGGAAACATAAATTGTTAAGGGTTCTGAAAGCTGTTAGGAGAGCCTAATTCTCACTGTAGTAGTAGAGTTCCCAAGGGAGTTCAACAATCTCTCTTTATGGTGAACAGGGAATAGGGGGCGCCTCACAGCTCTTAGTACAGGCAATCCTCCATTTGTGCTCCTTCAATATGTGCGTGATTGTGTATACATGCATCATGCTGAACCTGGAAGTGACTCAGAAATGTCATAAAGATGACACTGAAATTTCACTAAAAGGGTGGATCAGGGTGGGCAAAATGGGATGTTTGCAGGCTTTTTCAATGGGTTTCAATTCTGCGCAATTTCACTAATGTGTGCAGTGCCTTGGGACATAACCCCTGCATAAATTGGGGGGGGGGGCTGCCAATACCCTTAACAAACTGTGGTTCTCAGAAATCTTTGGGGAAAGCCAGAACAATTTAAAGTGCTGCTTTAAATATACAGCACAGATTGTATCTTTGTTTCACCCACATAGCTCCGCTGCTTCCTCAACTTGACTATTTAATGTGATCTCGCACTATCAACTCCAGAGCAAAACTATCAGCCAGAATCTTCTCAAAGCAACAACATCATGAAATAGTACTTGACTGGTAAATCGGCACATGCTGCAACGAGCTCATATGCAAACCCCCAGTATTTTCAGATCTTGTGAAATATAAGAGAGGTGTACGTATACTCCTGCCTCGGTGCCAAGACAAATTTTATGATGGACGATGGAGGGGTGGTTGGGATGGTCAGCACTCTCATCCTTCAGTTGTTTACTGTTAAAATAATGCTGAAGAGGTCTTGAAATTGAGGAAAGAAGGGGCTACCTTTGAAGGTGACTCGGAAACTACAACTAATCCAGAATGCGGCAGCTAGACTGGTGACTGGGAGCAGCCGCCGAGACCATATAACACCGGTCTTGAAAGACCTACATTGGCTCCCAGTATGTTTCCGAGCATAATTCAAAGTGTTGGTGTTGACCTTTAAAGCCCTAAACGGCCTCAGTCCAGTATACCTGAATGACCATCTCTACCCCCATCATTCTGCCCGGACGCTGAGGTCCAGAGCCAAGAGCCTTCTGGCAGTTCCCTCATTGCAAGAAGCAAAGCTACAGGAAACCAGGCAGAGGGCCTTCTCGGTAGTGGCGCCCACCCTGTGGAACGCCCTTCCAGCAGATGTCAAAGAGATAAACAACTACCTGACATTCAGAAGACATCTTAAGGCAGCCCTGTTCAGGGAAGTTTTTAACGTGTGATATTTTAGTGTATTTTTGGTTTCTATGGAAGCTGCCCAGAGTGGCTGGGGAGGCCCAGCCAGATGGGCGGGGTATAAATAATAAATTATTATTATTATTATTATTATTATTATTGTTATTATTATTATTATCAAGAAACTAGGATTTCCCAATGGGTATGGCTGAAGCTAGTGAAGGGGACACACACACATGCACAAACAGCTGTTCTGCTTCAAGTAATACATCCTGCTGTGGGGCAAGGGGTTAGGAGGTCTACCCTAGGTAGAACGTATCTGGGCTCAGGTTCAAGGGGAGTGAAATGCAGATCAAACCCACATCCAGGGTCCTATGGTCAAGGTCTGATCTCAAAAGTGAGGTCAGCAAACAGGAGTCGGGTTCTCATACTTGTAGTCAGGTGCAGCAAAAAGTCAAATTCTAGGATGGCTGTCAAGAGAGATGTTCCTGTAATGTAGTCAGACAAAGCACAGATCAGGTCTCAGATAATCCTTTCACTGGTGATGGCAAATAACCCAGGACCTTAATACATGCAAAACATTGACCTCTCATCCTTCTCTGAATATTACCTTTTGTGGGACAACGGCTCATGCTCGCTAATGAGCACATATAATATCTTGTGGCACTAATGTATGCTCCATTAAATTGCTTAAACAATGAAGAGTTTAGTGAAGATGTTTCAAGGCATCCTTTTTATCTCATGCTCTGAAGCATTCTTTTCATCTTGGGCAATTTGGGATTTGCTGTTAGGTTTTCAAGCTTGTTTAGAAGAGGAGCCTTGCAAATAAGACAGTCAAAGTGAATTGCCCTTGAAAACAATTTTCCAGTAAATGCGTACATAAATTAAGGCGTGATTTATGTTTTTGGTTCCAGGAAGAAAAAAAACAGTGGTTGCACGCATAACAATTGAAATGGCCACAGATTATGAAACACAAAAAGCCAAGTAAGGTATTTGTCATGATGGTGCTTTGTATGAAAAAAATCAAGCAGGCAACAGTAGCATATATTATAGAGATGTCACATAGCAGAACTATTTGTATTGAGAACAGCATATTTAATTCACTATGCCAGCTGAGAAGAGAATTTAGTCTTATGCCAGAGACATTATTTTGGGGAGTACCCATCTGAGGTGCTTCAAGCATGTATTGAAAAATATTACCTGGATACGCATCCCATAAACCTGCACATTAGGTGTTTCCCTGTTGTGGTCACTGCTGGGTATGTATGTTGCCAGACACAGGTGGCACTGTGGTCTAAACCACTGAGCCTCTTGGGCTTGACAATCAGAAGGTCAGCGGTTCAAATACCAGCAACAGAGTGAGCTCCCGTTGCTCTGTCCCAGCTCCTGCCAACCTAGCAGTTCAAAAGCACACCAGTGCAAGTAGATAAATAGGCACCATTGTAGCAGGAAAATAAACAGTGTTTCCGTGTGTCAGGGAACTGACATCAGAGCGAGAGGTGGAGGCAAGGCTCCAAAGCGATGCCGGAGAGGGGACCAGCAGGGGGGAAGGAATTCAGCGTAACACCAGTAGAGAAGAGAGGGAGATGGAGGATTTGGAGACAGGTCTCCAAGACCCTTCACCAGAGACTAGTGGGGAGAGCGCTGACACGCCTCTGCCTTCCCCTTACTTGCGCAGGCGAGTTCCACACAGGGAAAGTAGGAGGAGACTTGGCGTCAAACACCTCTTATGCTGGAAGAGGTTCAAGAAACGCCCACTGACGGATTCTGCAAGTGACTGACCGGCCACGGAGCGTGGGCTGTCAGCCAAGGCATGGTGAGCCAGGCAATCTAACTGAAATTGAAGGCAACTTACGCACAAGTAACCCCTTACAACCATTACACCGTGCATCCTGGTTTCCGTCACTGTGTTCCTTTGTGCCAGAAGCAGTTTAGTCATGCTGGCCACATGACCTGGAAAGCTGTCTGTGGACAAACGGTGGCTCCTTCAGCCTGAAAGTGAGATGAGCACCACATCCCCATAGTCGCCTTTGACTGGACTTAACCATCCAGTCATTCTTTACCTTTTACCTTTATGTGTGTTGCCACCACAATCATGGCATTTTTAAGATTGTGCAGAGGCTCCAATGGAGGGGTCATAAACCTTTTTCAACTGTGGGCCGTTCCTCCATCCCTCAGACCATGTGGTGGGCCAGACTATATTTGGGAGGGGGGGGGAATAATGAACAAATAACCCAGAGATGCATTTTAAATAAAAGGGCACATTCTGCTCATGTAAAAACACCAAGCAGGCCCCACAAATAACCCAGAAATGCATTTTAAATAAAAGGACACATTCTACTCATGTAAAAACATGCTGATTCCACGACCGTCCGCAGGCCGGATTGAGAAGACGATTGGGCCACATCTGGCCCCTTGGGCCTTAGGTTGCCTACCCCTGCTCCAATGGCATGAGTTGGTGTCATTACATCTCTGTTTTCTGGTAGCTTGAAAAGTCTCACCAGATAATTTTTGGGGGCACAAACAGCTGGGCTCATCAACGTATCTCTGCACTGCTATGTTTTTAAGTGCCTACTATACTCAAGTTTCCCTGTGGAATTTGGCCTTATTTGTGACCTAAATGGGAATCAAAGGAAAAGTTGTAGCATGCAACTTTATCCAAGTTCTGCAATGGCATAATGAAGTCCTACAGTCTGCAATTTCTCTGTGTTCCTCCCTGCCCAACTGGGAGAGGGAAAATATGAAACTGTGGATGAAATCTCTTAGTAAATATTAGCATCTGAACTTCCTCCTACTTCTTTTTTTTTTTTTTTAAATAATTTTTATTGATTTTCATAAAACAAAAAGCACAAAAATAAACAAACAAACAGACAATACATGACTTCCCCATGCCTCCCCTTCACTGCACCCCTGTATCCAAAATTTTTAGCAATCCTTCATTCCTTTTCAAAATTTGATTTCCTTCATAATTTTCTTAACTTAAATATTTACAACTATAATTCTCTATTTCTTAACCCTTGACATTTTATCAGTCCAAAATTTTGCAACAGTTCTTAAGATATAATTTAAATTTTTTCCAGTCCTCTTCCACTGTCTCCTTCCTCTGATCACGGATTCTGCCGGTCATCTCTGCCAGTCCCATAAATTCAGTCACCTTCGTCTGCCATTCTTCCAGAGTAGGTAATTCTTGCATCTTCCAATACTTTGCTAGTAGTATTCTTGCTGCTGTAGTTGCATACATAAAAAAGGTCTTATCTTTCTTTGGTACCAATTGGCCGACCATGCCCAAGAGAAAAGCCTCCGGTTTCTTTACAAATGTCCACTTAAGGACTTTCTTAATTTCATTATAGATCATTTCCCAGTAGGCTTTAACCCTTGGGCAGGTCCACCAAAGATGATAGAAAGTTCCTTCACATTCGTTACATTTCCAGCATTTGTTACTGGGCAGATGATATATCTTTGCAAGCTTGACTGGAGTCATGTACCATCTATAGATCATTTTCATTATGTTTTCTTTCAAGGCACTACATGCCGTAAATTTAAGGCCTGTGGTCCATAACTGTTCCCAGTCAGCAAACATAATATCATGACCTAAGTCTTGTGCCCATTTAATCATAGCTGATTTAACTGTTTCATCCTGTGTATTCCATTTCAGCAACAAGTTATACATTTTAGACAAATTCTTAGTATTGGTCTCTAGCAATTCTGTTTCCAATTTTGACCTCTCTTTCTGAAATCCTAGTTTCTTGTCCTGTTTAAAAGTCTCATTTATCTGATAGTAATGTAACCAGTCTCGAACTTTGGATTTTAATTTCTCAAAGCTCTGTAATTTAACTTTTTCACCATCATATTCTATAATTTCACTATATTTTGGCCAATTAGAATCCATATTAAGTTTTTTTACCGTGAACTTCCTCCTACTTCTATGGTAGTTAATCAACACTTTCCCCATGTGAACAGTGCTACTTTTATATACTTAGATTTAGATATATAGAGTATGGGTTTTGCTCCTGCAATTCAGCTGTTAACCACCCCCACCCCTGCAACACACACACAAAGGGAGGGAAAAAAACTAATATCCTCTGCAAAATGTAAATTGAACTATTATATAATATGCTATTTTAAAAAACCCTTAATTATACCTATTAATCTAATGACTCTGCCTAATACAAACTTTTGCATTTCCAATAATGTAGGCTTGTATATATCGTGTCAAAAACATATAGGAAGGTGTCATACGTTGGCTACAAATAAGTGATAGATATTGGTTTCTCTGTTCATGGAAGAGCCCACTCACATTAAAAAGGGC
Organism: Podarcis erhardii; assembly: GCF_964252035.2. Lineage (NCBI taxonomy): Eukaryota > Metazoa > Chordata > Lepidosauria > Squamata > Lacertidae > Podarcis > Podarcis erhardii. Next base: position 90,392,488 of record NC_138508.1, read on the forward strand.
TTTTTTTTAAAAAAAAAAAAAAGGTAAAGGACTTCTGACAGTTAAGTCCAGTCATGAATGACTCTGGGGTTGTGGCGCTTATATCACTTTACTGGCCGAGGGAGCCGGCATTTGTCTGAAGAGATTTTTTCCGGGTCATGTGGCCAGCATGACTAAGCTGCTTCTGGCGAACCAGAGCAGTGCATGGAAATGCCACTTACCTTCCCACCAGAGGGGTACCTATTTATCTACTTGCATTTTGACGTGCTTTCAAACTGCTAGGTTGGCAGGAGCTAGGACTGAGCAACTGAAGCTCACCCCATCATGGGGATTCGAACTGCCGACCTTCCGATCGGCAAGCCCAAGGCTCAGTGGTTTAGACCACAGCACCACCCGCGTCTCATTATAAAGAGCTTACAACCCACCTACTCTCAGCGGCCAGAAGCATCATAGCCAGACAATGGGAAGACCTGTCAGGAGTGAACATGGACCAGTGGTACCAAATCGTATGGGAAACAGTCTTACTAGAAAAGCTAATGAACAGACTGAAACTGATACAGGGACAAACAGAAGAGGATGCCTTCACCCCGGTACGGCTCCCCTTTATCACATGCACAGCCCAACAAGACAGCAAATCGATATGGCTTACATGACACAACAATTCCTCTTCCCCTCACAAATGCAAACCAATCTCACTGCGGCCAACTACAGACAACAAACCACACACTGGGCCCACTACGAAGGAAATGTAATAAGTGAAAAGAAAAGAGAGCCTAGCCAGTTGATGCTGGCACAAAACCCCACACGTACACTATATAAAATTACAGTGGTACCTCGCAAGACGAATGCCTCGAAAGACGAAAAACTCGCAAAACGAAAGAGTTTTTCATTTTTTGAGTTGCTTCGCAAGATGGATTTCCCTGTGGGCTTGCTTCGCAAGACGAAAATGTCTTGCAAGTTTGTTTCCTTTGTCTTGCAAGTTTGTTTCCTTTTTCATAAAACCGTGCATTCACTTCGAGGAGCAACTCATAGCATGCTGTGTGGTAGCCTTTTTTGAGGTTTTTGAAGACTTTGGTGATTTTTGAAGCTTTTCCAAAGTCCGTGCTTCACAAGACGAAAAAATCGCAAGACCAAAAAATTTTGTCTTGCGAGGCACCACTGTATATAAGTTTCACCACCCTACTGCTCCTCTCCCCCGACATTATACTATATACAACACAAATGTCTCATATCAAATGTTCTGATCTGTAGAAAAGACTTTACAATCTGAAAAAGAGACAATGCACGTGCTTCTGTAAACCAAGAAAATCTTTAATAAAAAAATATTTAGGGGAAAAACAACAGCAAAATTGGTGTCAGACAGATGATTCAGCTGAATCACCAGACAGATGTGAGAACCTTAGGGATAAGCAGAGGCAGGAAATCAGTGGTCAAAGGAAAGAAAGGTGGGAACAAAGAAAGGGACCATGATCACATTTCAAAGTCTGCAGAATAAATGGCAAACCATTCTTTGCTAGTACCATCATTCCATGAACATAGGCCACATCCCACAAATGATGACATTCGTTAGACATGACAACTTCCTTTAAAAATCTATAATGCATATAATAATAATAACCTAATAATCTTGCCTTTCATAATTGGCTATAAATTACAGGACTAAATCGGGTATCATTGCAATGAAACTTAAGTAGGTCATAATAATTCAAAGTAAGCTAGATATTGTCTCGTTTCAATAGATCCTTGCTTGGAATACAGATTAGATAAATTAAATAGATTCAGTAGAGTATGTATGGAAGAAACAGAGCACAAAACGGCAACATACTTTCACAGCAAGGATTCAATTAAATGGGATGTATCCATTGTCATAATATGAGAGGTTCAAGAAGTTAGTAAAATTTGATCGGAGTAGATAATATTTCTTTTTTGCAGTTGCTAAAGAATGAACTGAATCATTGCTTAAATGATTTTGCTAAGGATGCATGAACATCTGATAGTATGATCGAGATATGGTTAAGCTCTTGACAGCACCCAGTTTGAGCACTTGCAAAAGGCTCAGAGGTGCATACGATGGCTCTGCCACATCTGCTTCCCCCAGCCCTGAAGACCAAAAATTTGCATTTGGGGAGAATGGCAGAAGAAGACATCTCTTTTTTCTTCTGCTGCAGTTGGGATCTGGGAGTCACCCAGATATATTTAGATGGCAGAAATTACACAGCTGTCACCATTTTCCTGACAGGAATTCTGAGGCTACTTGCCCCAACCTTGATGGCAAAAGATAACACAGCAGGTCTTTGCTGACACCACTGCCTTTGCCTTTGCCTTTCCCTGATCCAAAGGTAAGTTCTTGACCTAGGGATGACAGCAGCAGGGGAAGTCCACAATCAAGGAAACAGAGCTATCCTCATCCTGAACTTGTTTTAATGGTTGCCCCTGTTGTAACGTTAGTACAACATCCAAAGATGCCACCACAAAAATCAAGAAAAACCTTAATAAAGGTCCATACGAAACTCACAAACTGGTATAGCTCATCTTTTAAACAGAATATGTACCAGGGCCCCTTATGACATCAACATCTTACACACAAAGTTTCTGTTTGTCACATTTGTCCAATTAAATGACAGCACTTCTTCTTCTTCTTCTTCTTCTTCTTCTTCTTCTTCTTCTTCTTCTTCTTCCCCCACCCATCAGCCACTCTGGGCGGCTCCCAACAGAAACATGACAAAATATCAAATATTAAAAACTTCCCTAAACAGAGCAGCCTTCAGATGTCTTCTAAAAGTCAGACAGTTGTTTATTTCCTTGACTTCTGATGGGAAGACATTCCACAGGGCGGGTGCCACTACTAAGAAGGCCTTCTGCCTGGTTCTCACTTCTTGCAGTGTGGGAACCGCCAGAAAGCCCTCAGAGCTGGACCTCAGTGTCTGGGATGAACAATGGGGGTGGAGATGCTCTTTTGGGTATACTGGGCCGAAACCGCTTGGGGCTTTAAAGGTCAGCACCTTAAACTATCAAACAATAGTTGTTTTTATTGCTTTTCTGAGTTTGCAATCAGATTGATTAGAAACAGGAATGTAATCTTGCCAAAGGGAAATGGAAATATCCTCATGTCTAAGGACAAAGCCAGTGCAAGGAGCTACTAGGCTAGGAAGGTTTTAGTTTTCATTTATTTTCTAAGTGACAAATGAAGAGCCTGATATGTGGATGGGTAACAATTATAAATTAAGGCTCCTTAAATGTCTGTTCAATGTATCTTCTTCCTTAGTAAACCCCCCCCCCAATATTGGCAGTCAGGAATCAATGAGGCTATTAGCAAGGCTATAATAAGTAGAATTTAAGATGCAATGTACAAAGGTATTGATTCCCACAAATCCCAGATTGCAACACCTTTATGTTAAACAACACACTTTTCTTTATTAAACGGTGCTGCTGAATGCCTTGCAATCATGATTGGGATTAGAAATATCAGTAGCTGTACCATCAGAATAGATATCCTGTTCAGAAACTTTAGGTTTGATCCTGATACCCTTAGCTGGCCTTGGAACCCAGGGAGAAATCCTCTACACAATAAGCTGTCATAAATGTGTCCTCCATCGTGGAGAGCACGATGCTCTCCCTGTTGTGAGGCGGGACCGTTTGGAGAGCCATAACACCCCATTGGTTGCCCCTCGGTTGCTGGGTAGAAATTTGGCCTGTTGGGTTGTCTATTGGCTACTGAGGGGCTATTTAAGCTGCTGCACGTCGCTAGGAGCTTTCTCTTTCCTGCAACGTTCATCGGATCACCGGCCCTCTCACCCTATATTTAGGGCTGTTCTTTGGCCTTGCTATGCCTGTCTAGGGGTCTTATGTTTTGGAGCAGGGGCCCGGTAGGAATTTTGCCATTTGGCTGATTGGCCGTTGCCATTTGGTTTTTGACTACTGTGTAGCAAGTCATCACAACTTTGTAAGGTTGGTGGTTAGGCATTGGTTCGATGTTTATCAGAGGGGAAGTGGTTGGCTGTGCCTGCTCCTCCATTGCTGCTGCTAAGGAATTCCATTAAAGGAATCCAGGGACTTGCCCTACTTTTGTCCAATCCCCTTTCAGGGGTTAGGGCCATGCCAGAGTCCCTGGGAACATGGGTGAACTGGAGCCTGCACTCAACTCCCCTAGTATGTTTTCCCTTACTGACCTCTGGTGGAGTCCAGTTGTCAGTCGTGTCCTGCCATGGTGCCGGGCCAGGTAGTCTGGAACCATGCCTAAGCAACCACTCACATGCTATAATTCAATAAAGTTGTGGCCAAATTATTGCCAAAAACTTTAAACTAAAATCCCGTGTCTATTGTGTATTTATTTTGGGGGTGGTTTTGGGGGTCTTCACACACAAAGCAAGCTGGTGTGAATTAAAATGGCATAAAGCTACAGCAGGTCCAAACTCCATTCAGTAGCGGAGCTACTGCTGCTGAGTAAGCCTAGAACCAGCAGCGGGAAAACAACCCAGTGAAAGCCTGGCAGAGGGGAAATTGAAGTGTTCAGTTTCATCACCTTTTTTGCCAACTTATGCTGTGTTGCCATGTCATGTGACAAAACTTAATGGGTGTAAGGTAAAGGTAAAGGTGTTAGGATATTTCCATTCCACCTTAAGAAGGGAGCAGGTTGTTGTGTCACAGCCTGCGTATTTCCTGTTCACGGGAAGTTTATGTTTTGTACATTGCTTTCGTTTTCTCTCTGTGCCTGAGACATCGAAGCAGGCAGTCATGTTTTTCTTTGTTCTGACCAACACTGAATAAAGTTGTAAATAATGCTCTCCTGAGTGCATCTTTCGCTGTGCGAACTCTGCTGAAAGAGTGTGCATCAGCCTTGGAATGTGGCATGTTATTTCTGAGGCTCCTGTCGCTAATTGACTGATACTGTATCTACGGGAGATCGATGGATCGTCCGGAAGAGCCGGCGTGGGGGCATGATGGCCTTTGTCTCCCTGGTAGTATCCCAACAAAAGGGACCCCTGACCATTAGGTCCAGTCGTGACCGATTCTGGGGTTGCGGTGCTCATCTCGCTTTATTGTCTGAGGGAGCCGGCGTACAGCTTCCGGGTCATGTGGCCAGCATGACTAAGCCACTTCTAGCGAACCAGAGCAGCGCATGGAAACACCGTTTACCTTCCGCCGGAGCGGTACCTATTTATCTACTTGCACTTTGACGTGCTTTCGAACTGCTAGGTTGGCAGGAGCAGGGACCGAACAACAGGAGCTCACCCTGTCACGGGGATTTCAACTGCCAACCTTCTGATCGGCAAGTCCTAGGCTCTGTGGTTTAACCCACAGTGCCACCCGCGTCCTAGCATAATTTACCCCCTCTGTGGTCCCTCCCCTGCCACACCACTGGAATACCCCTTTAATCAAGTGATCCACTGGCGAGCTGTGATGGGAAATATACAATGGCATATCTCTCGCTGAGCCAAGGATGAAGGGCATCCTGGTGAGAAACCTCCCATCTCAAGTGGCTGGATACTAACCCACTTAGCCTGACAGAACTTGCTATATGATCACTCCCCTGGTCTACTGAGCTTATTTGAGATTTTAAATGCAGTCAGGACAGGAATCATTTGCTGCTGATGGTGCAATCATGGAGATTGTTACTGTGGAACATCTGCTGTAATCTGGCAAGTAATGGGATGGAAAGCCTTGGTCCGCTCTGACTTAACTATTGTAATCCAAAAGAAGATAAGAGACTATGGCTAGAGGTTATGATCAAGTCTTGCTGAGAAATAAATGGAAACATATTGATCACACATCAAATGTTCTTTTCCTTTTTTTAAATCAATCTGTCGTTCAAAATACAAATATGCTCATTTGTCAAGCAGAATTACAGTGAACAAAATAATCTAAACTGTATTAGTATGTCTTGGAGGAAGGAATCTGTATATTTTATTACACAGATATTGGCTGCATCCAGAACCCACTACCTCAGATTTTCCAAACCATGGTTTGGAAGGATGCTTTATAATGTACAGTGGTACCTCGGTACTTAATTCATTCCGGAGATCCGTACTTAACCTGAAACTGTTCTTAACCTGAAGCACCGTTTTAGATAATGGAGCCTCCTGCTGCTGCCGCGCCATCGGAGCACGATTTCTGTTCTCATCCTGAAGCAAAGTTCTTAACCTGAAGCACTATTTCTGGGTTAGTGGAGTCTGTAACCTGATGCGTATGTAACCTGAAGCGTATGTAACCCGAGGTACCACTGTATACTGAGCTGTATACATACATGTTCTCTTCGTTCTGCACACTTCTCACTTTAGAACACCTCATGGGCTTTGAATTATCCCTCTGAACAATGATTCAAAATCCTAGAGGGATCCTGCCTCCATCTCAGTTTTGATGTCTCACTTTTGTTTTTTATTGGGTTTTTTATATTTATACTTGGGCATATATGGAAAGACAGCTTATATCAATAAATACAAATCTAAAAATAAATGACATACATTTTATTCTCTAATTTTAAGCCGGAGAAGCCAAATGATCTCTTTTTTTGTACTTGCTTGTCCTTAGACTCCTTGAACAAACTTTTTTTTTTGTGTCCATTCCTTGAATCAGGTGCATATAGAAACTTGTTTTATATCTCAAATTGTTGCCTTAAATCAGTGGGTTTCAACTAGTGTGCCTTGGCACCCTGGGTGCCTCGAATAATAGTCCGGGATGCCGTGGGCAACACTGGTCTCTTTCCCTCTTTCCTTCCCTCCCTTCCTATGCCCTTTCATATCTCTGCCTTCCAAAGGCTAGCACAGCTGTTTGTTGCAGCAGCCCTGGCTATAAGTGCTCCAGGCGAATTTTGCCTCTGGTTTGGGGTGGAGTGACGTGCAGTGTAAATTAGTAACACAGAGTCTTCTTCAGTAAAAGAATAAAAGCTTTACTGAGTTAAAACTTGTTTGCTAATAAACAGCATAGTGAACAGAAGATTTAAACTAGCTTCAGAGCATACACAAGTGTGCAGGCTTCACTTCTGAGTCAGGCTGAATACACACACTGACTCCACCCTGACTCATGGCTCCACAGCTCGCAAGCTCCAAACTTAGAGGCTCCAAACTGTCTGACCGGCTCTGCTTGCAAACAGATACATTTATACAGAGAATGAGTCATCCTCAAGATGAGTCACAGTGATTCAGCATACAGAGTGATTGTGCAGCTTTACAGCATTTCCCAACATTTCCGGACTGCTTTACTGCATCCTTTACTGCTTCTGCTCTCAAAAAACTTTGTCACATGACACGGAGTGGGGGCATCTCAAAGGCCAGGGATGGCAGCAGCTGCTGCCTGAAGGACTCCCAAGGAGAGGGGAGAGGAGAGGAGGCTGAGGGAAACTAGGGTCGCCATATGTCCTCTGTTTCCAAGGCATGCCCTCTTTTTCTCTCTATGAGAGTTGTCATAGAGATCCGTAGTTAAAAGTTGAAGTCAGCAAATGTGTCCTTGTCTTTCTTTCTTTCTTTCTTTCTTTCTTTCTTTCTTTCTTTCTTTCTTTCTTTCTTTTTGCTTTTCAAAATATGCCAGCCCCGGGGAACAAGGGAGGGTGTTCAAAAAAGGGTGAGAGGCTGTCAGCTCTGCAGGCAAGGGGTGACATAACTGGGCTACTGAGTTCCACAGGGGTGTCGCAGAAAGAATGTACAGTGGTGCCTCGCAAGACGAAAAGAATCCGTTCTGTGAGTCTCTTCGTCTAGCGGTTTTTTCGTCTTGCGAAGCAAGCCCATTGACGGATTAGCGGATTAGCGCTATTAGCGGTTTAGCGGTTTAGCAGCTTTTAGCGGCTTATCGGCTTAGCGGATAAGCGGCTTAGCAGCTTAGAAAAGGGGGGGAAAGGAAAAAAACAACGCAGGAACTCGCAAGACATTTTCGTCTTGCGAAGCAAGCCCATAGGAAATTTGTTTTGTGAAGCACCTCCAAAACGGAAAACTCTTTCGTCTAGCGAGTTTTCCGTCTTGTGAGGCATTCGTCTTGCGGGGCACCACTGTAGTTGATTAAGGGAACTGTGGACTCCAAAAGGTTGAAAGCTGCCATAAATGATGAACAGACCTCTTAGCAGGGCTTCTTTTCAGCCACAACCCACCGGAACTCAGTTCTGGCACCTCTCGGGTAGGCGCCATTGTCATTCTAAGAGAAGTGTTCATGGTGAGTTCCATCACCTCTTTTTCTAGAAAAATAGCACTGCCTATTACCCTCCCAAGGCTAGAGGGCTTAGTTGCTACCGCAAAATGTATTTCCCCCATATGTCTTGTTTTTATAAATAAATATTACAATCGGTTCATTCAACTTCCTGCATAATCTGGTCACGAGCGAGTTTTGTTTCTTGGAAAAACTTTATAAAGATAAGTGTGACAAATGTGTCGCTGGCCTAGTCCTCTTTCTTCTTCCAACTTCTCACTCCATTTGCAAATTCATGCAAACTTACTGTAAATGTTTCCCTTTTGTTTTTGCCTAGGACTGTGAGTGGAAATCAGATTGTCTTCTCCTACTTCCATGTTGTTTTCAAAGGATGCATAAAGTTAAAAAAAGTCCTCACCCTCAACAAACAAACATAAGTGAAGGGAAAATAAGGAAGCAGCACTTAAATCACAAAGGAACATTTAATATATAAATACAAAAGGTAATATTCAACTGGGTCACACTCAGAGTAGACCCACTGAAATCGATTGTGTATGTGTAACATTAAGTTTATCATAGAGTTGGAAGGGATGACAAGGGTCATCTTCTCCAACTCCTCCAATGCAGGACTTTTTGCCCTACATGGGACTCAAACCCACAACCCTCATGTTCTACCAGTTGAGCTACCAAGTTATACATAACTATCTTGTGAACATAACTATTTCATGGGATTTACAGGCATGTGAAATGCCAAAATAAATTAAAATGCTGATTTAACCTGTCCTCGAGGCCATTCGGTGATGCTTGACTACACTGCCATATCAATTGTGTTGATATGTGATCCAGCAGAGCTCTTGTTTGTGTGTGTTGTTTTTAGGGGGGAAAAGTTCCCCTGCACAAATCCCATTGAAATGAATGGGACCTAGAGCAGCTGCACAGCTCCTGTTCATTGGAAATCATATACAGGAAAATGAAGATGGGTTTTGCCCGAGGCAGTGGTATGTAAGGGATTGTGGAAGACACACGCACAAAAAAGAGAGAATGCAGTGTTTTTTGACTGATGTAGAATTCATTTTGAAAAAGCCCTCAGAGAGAACAAGTTAAATTAGATCTAATCTAGGTCTGTGTTTTTGATTATGTATATTCATAGCTTTGGGCTTTGTCAAAGAAGACAAAAATAAGATGCAATGTTCTACAATGCAGTGTATGAAATGCTTCTGTTATCAAAAGCATAAACTAAGTAGTACATCTTGAGTGAGCTTTACATCTGTAGAGTTTGATCATTGGGAACATCCAAATCATGCCTCTTGGGATGCTCTACTGAGAAGATTTAATGAGTCACTTTGAGCAGTCATTTTTCATTTGCAAGATAAGTTTCCCTGTGCTTTAAAAAAGAAAAAAGAGGCGGGGGAGAACCCAAGTTAGCCTTTCCCCCTCTCTGGGCTACATTAAATTTAAATGTATACAAAGATATATAACTTTGCAGAAAATGGGACTCTGAGCCCCTTGAAGGCAATATCATATCTAGCCTTTGAGATGAATATCATTTTATAGCTTCTAAAGTTATCCCCATGCCAATTGATGAAGTAGGTTTTCCTAAATGGTTAAGGTTACCACCAGACTCAGTGCCTTGGAAATGAATGTATATTTTGACTTCTCATAGTTTTAAGTTCTGTGATAGACTCTATCACGACAGTGCTAATTAACTGGCTTTCCTCTAGCTCTCTGTAGTCTTCACTACAGTGAACCTAATAGTTCTCTCTAGCCTTTTTTTTTAACTTGGGAAATTTTAAAAAATTAGATATCTACGCAGCAGGACACAACCACTAAGTTAAGAGTATGCTTAGAGATCTAGTATCTGAGTCGAGCCATTAAGCCCCTGGGTGGCATTCAGCAAATCACAAGTAATGCTGTGAATATTTGTTTTCCCTTGATCGGTAAAATAGCTCATTCACTGTCACAGAAATGCAGCCAAGGCCTCTGAGTGTTCATTCCTGCAGAAGCTGATGGTGTTTTAGCTGGTTGGTTTTGTAGTCAGGCATATGTTGAGAAGGGAAGATTTGTTTGTTTGTTTGTATTGCTTTTATTATTGCTATAGCTGGTTTTTAGGCATTTTGTACTTTGTATTATTTTAAATTTTGGAAGTCAGTTTGATGCTGCAAAAAGTGGTGAATGCATTAAAAAACAATTAATAAAGGTTTGCAAATATTAGCCTTGAATCTGCTAAGGTGACATGTTAAGCTCATATACTGTAGGAAAGCTGCATAGGGCAATGGTGAGATATATGTTTTGAATGCAGAATACCTTCGTTTCTGGCCTAGGGATCTCCAGGTCAAGGTGGCAGCTGGTGAAGACATCCACCTGAGACTTTGGGAAGCCACTGGAAGAGTAGAGTAGCACCAAACTTAACAGACCAATGGTCTGATCTTCAAGGAGACTTCCAGTTAAACTAATAGACCATGGAGAGCACAATAAGTCGAGAGGACTGCATTAATTTATATTGATCTTTATGGTTTTTAGTGGCATAGTAAACTGCTTAAGGGACCCAGGTGGCACTGTGGGTTAAACCACAGAACCTAGGGCTTGCCGATCGGAAGGTCAGCGGTTTGAACCCCTGCAATGAGGTGAGCTCCTGTTGCTCGGTCCCTGCTCCCGCCCACCTAGCAGTTTGAAAGCACATCAAAGTGCAAGTAGATAAATAGGTACCGCTCCAGCGGGAAGGTAAACGGCATTTTGGTGTGCTGCTCTCGTTCGCCAGAAGCGGCTTAGTCATGCTGGCCACATGACCCGGAAGCTGTACGCCGGCTCCCACGCCCAATAAAGAAAGATGAGCGCCGCAATCCCAGAGTCGGCCATGACTGGACCTAATGGTCTGGGGTCCCTTTACCTTTACTAAACTGCTTAAAGGTTTCTAAATATACCACATTTTTTCCTGTATAACACCCCCCCCCCCCCGTGTATAAGACTACCCCTATTTTGGGGGACTCAAATTTTAGAAAATGTGGGGAGATGGCCCAGAGTTGTTGAGTACATTAAGTAGGCACAAATGGAATTGCACATCCGAGAATTTCTTCCTCCAGATCATTGGCCTTGGTTGACAAAGATGTATTTTACATTGAGGAGGCAGTAGATCTTTTATATTGGCTTTAGTTATTTTATTTCTTAATGTATATGGTAATGCTGGCTCTATGCTACATACAAAGCCAGCATTTTAATTAAGGCAATTAATTCTTTAAAACATATCCACTTGAGATACATATAGAAGCTCTTATGCATAAATAGACACCCTGTGCAGTTTTTTATCTTATGGCAAGCGGCATGCTGAACGAATGCCATTCTACAGATATATTGAAGACTAAATGTCACAAATCACGTAAATATTATTTCTTCTAAAATAATATTCCCATTAAGAACAAAGCACACATTTTTATAGTAAAGATTCCTCTGGAAATCGTGATGGGTAAGTAGCTGACTAATCACCATACATAGCCCACAAACACTTGTCATTGTCTTCCAACAGAGGTTTGTCTGGTTATGAATGTTGATTACTTATAGAGTCATCAGAAAGTAATTGTCCTAGGATAGTGAGTGCTAAAGATGTTGCCCTGGGAGATGAAATAGCCATCTTTCCAAGGATGCTCAGATCATGCTCTCTGATTTACTGCAATTTTTGGTAACGTCCTCCATAGGGAGAAAATGTTTGTCCTCCTCCTATCCAGACTAATTGTATAACCCCTTTCAGCCTGGAAGATTGTTATTTTCATTCATCACAAGATAGCTGCATGTACCTTTATCAGTTGTGAGAAATGAAAAATCCTTCTACTCAGCTGAGCGTGAGGATCAGAAAGGTCCACTTCCCTCTCTACTGTGGCAAGTTTCAGGTGTGGAATTAGTGAGGGAGAAAGACGCCTGCCTCTGCTTTACTTCTGTTGCTGTTTTTAAATTGCCTTTTTCTGGTTGCAGGTGGAAGATAGACAGACACATCAGTTGGGAAGATGTGATAAAGGCCTGTTGAAGTTCCTTCCTTTCCCCATCAAAGGTGTGCATTGGGGATGCAGGTGGGAGTTCAGAGGCATCCATGATGTGCAGAAATACTTTGACTTTTGGGTAGAATTCAAGTTCTTAGGGTACTGATGTTAGAATTCCTGCTCCATGATTGCAGTCATGGGATTGTTATCTATCACATAATGGTGTATGTTTTGACTCCACAAAGTGGGACGTGACGGAGACAGAATGTTTGTGGTACTGTGTTCCGTGAAGTGGGACTATTGTCCTTTGTTTTTTTCTCTTTGCTGTCTGATGCTAGAGAGAGAGGGAGCCATGTTGCAGTGCTCTGTGTATGTTTATATGTAAATAAAGTAGATTAGCCAAAATGCTGAGTTGCTGAGGTCTGTTACGCAAGTTGCGCAAACTCTGCAGATCCCTAAGTGTGCCAGTGTCTGTTAGCATTAGTTGCTGTAATGTTTGGGCTGAAGAAAGCTTATGAAGCTCCTGAACGATCAGTCAGGAGGGAGGGAACATGCCAGCCGGGCATGTGTCTCTGCAAGGGTCCTACTCGAGTGTAGGCTGAGCTCCTAACAAGTATATGGGGATGGTCTGGAGGTTTTCCCCCATTTTTTCCCATTTCCTGTACCCTTTACATGCTGGGACTAAGCTGCCTGTTCGACAGCACACGACAGCTGCCACACACTTTGAAAATGGGGGCACAAGTGCCTCTTGAGGATGCTTCATGATACCATGGAGTCTGCATTGTATTGTGGGGAGGGGGCAGAAGGGGGCAGATCTCCATGATAGGGAACCTCAGATCTGGGAGTCAAATGCAGTCCTCTAGGTTTCTTTATTTGACCCTCAGGACTCTTCTTTCCCACATTAGTTGGAATGTGTCACTGAACTGTCTTAATGCTTTTTGCTTACCTGGAAGGAAGATGCAAGGGTATTTGTGTAGAAGCCTCTTGCTTTTGCACAACTGAACATAGCCTATGGTACAAAGTTAAGAGTCACAGCCACGCCCTTCCCACTTGCCAAAGGCATGTTGCCCTCAAAAGGTTGCCTGTTACAGAATGCTGCCCTCAGAAAGAAAAGGGTCCCCTCTACTGACAGAGAAACAGAGAGCGAGAGATCAATGTACTCCCTATTTTAATATTAATATATTTCTGCAAGATTTAGGCAACATTCAACTTAATTATGAGGTGAGTACAGTTAGGCAGGTTGTTTCAAGCACAAAATTTAGGTAAGTGGAGGGAAAGCAGTTTCTAAACCAAGTGAAAGTTTCAAGCAAGATTCCAAAGACTTTTGGGGTGACAATAATTTTTCTTTGAAATTCTTGACATCAGCAAATACCAGCAAGATGCCATTGGCAAAAAGGTTGCTCAGTACACTTATGCCATAGATTGTATTTTCCATCCCTCTGCAAATAAGCATGGCATTGTCACGGTTCAGTCATTACATTCAGGTTGCATATCTCTCAGTAGAGCAGGTGTTGGCAGACATTTACTGGACGTGGTGTTTTAAAATGAGATTTTATACTGTGAATAATTATGATAATTATGACAATACTGATAGGCAGTTTACCTGTTTGATCCTTGATGGCTAGAATAAAGCAAATAATGGTTCAGTAATGTGTGTTTGCGTGGACAGGCAGAGAACCCCCACACCCCACCCCTAGACGACTCCCTAGTGGAATAATGACTCATGACAACGTGTTATGGGATTAAAATTGGCCACAACTTTGTTAAAGATTCAGATGTAGGGAGACCTTGGCTTAGGCATTGGGCATTTATCCCTCCCAGTCCTCAGCCGGGGATCTGGGGAACATCAGGGTTATCCAAAAAGTGTGGGGACTGAGCCGACTCTGGAAACTGCCAAACTTGTGATGTTTTGCTATGGGGAAGGCAAACCTGCCAATGCAGGGGAATTCCTTCCTGGAAGGGGTTAACCTGCAAAAGGAGGCATATCTAAGGGAGGGCAGGGTGGGAGAAGCTCTGGAGCCGACCGAGGACTCCCAGGTAAATTCCACCCTCTATTGTGTGGGCAGGGCGGTCCCACCCTACCTGGCCAATTCCCCTGGCAAACCCCCCGGGATTGGCTAACTGTCTGAGGTTAGGCGGTGGGAGAGGGCAAAGCCAGGTTGTATTTTAGGGAGCTGTGTAGGATCAGGGGGGCTGCGTGCGACCACACAAAAAACGCCCATTTGATGTGGGGAGTGGTCATTGTGTGACAATTGACCACATGGTTGCTTTGAATGTATCTAGAAGACAACAAAGAGTACTTGAATCTACCGACATACAGTTGTAGTGCCAATTTTCTAGCCAAAGGCTAAAGATTACATCTTCAGGGTTTAAAGTAAATGTTCCTGAAAATGTAAAATATTTCTGTAACAACCATTTTGTTTCAGCTTTACTGAAGAAAGCAGGAGGATCAAAACTCCGTCAGCATGTGAGATGGAATTCACTGGTCGACTGATCTGAACAGTTTGTTAAGAACTGTACTGTTTTGCTGTGGGGGGCGGGACTGTGAAGAAAATCAATAAGAAAATAGATGGACATATCTCTTCCCTGCTCGGTCAGACCAAAGGCCCATCTTGTCCAGAATTATTTTACCACAATGACCAACTGAATATGAAAGCACAATGCTGGACTAGCTGGGCATCTGGTCTGATCCAGCAAGACTCATCTTTCGATATATTTTCAATTATTATATCATCATTTTCACAATATTTCATCAAAACAGGCCACTTAGGCAGTGATTGTTCAGGGAATAGGTACACACTTGCGTACAACATGTGCGTACATGTGCCATTTCCTCCCATGAAGCATGGCTGCCGTATGCTTTGCTTGCTTTCTCTCTGTGTGCATGTAATCTGCTTTTTGTTTTTCTTATGCCTCATTGCCCCTTAGCAACTTAGCTCCCCATTTATTCCTTTCACACATCACAACCTCATTGTTGTGCTGATCAAGGGAGGTGTTTGTGATGTGCAGAAGTACACAGAGTCTTAGTATTTCACATCAAATTGTGACTAGCTTTCTGTGGAGTTGGAGTTCTTTAAAGGCTTTGGGTAGAAGGGAAAATGCAGAGGGGCCCTGCTGTTTCGGCAATGCCTGCGCCAAGTCATTTGAATAATGCAGTCTGGACTGTCTGAAAACTGAAGATAAGTCCATTATCCAGATTAAACGAACCCCCTTCAAACATAGCAGATGAATTATGTATACAGGGAAGTGTACTCACCATAATAATTTAGTGAATAATAAAGATATAAAGCTCAATTCCGGTTTCACTTGTAACCTATGATTATTTGGAATGGAGAGAGTTCAGATGAGGGGGGAGGGGGGCGGGAAGTAAAGTAGCTTTCATCTCCAATAGCAATGTCATTACTTTGTCTCATACACTTTGTGAGTGTAAGGGGTACCATGCCAGGAAACATGGAGTGCGGTGGATTCAGCCAACAATTCTACGTAAAGAATACAATTCAAACTAAATGTGTATTTGCTTAGAGATTTGACTTTGTCCTCTACAAGATAGGGCAGACCAAAAATAGCAACTTGCAACTCTGACCCTAGGTGTAATGAAGATGGATCCAGGTTTGTCCTTCTCAGGTCTTCATTGTTTTCCAGATAGCAAAATTCAGGTGCTTAAGGTCACTGAAGCTCAGCCTTCAGATCAATTTCCAACAAATGATTGGAACCCCACCATTCAACTCCTGATATGACTCTCTGTCTATCTGTCTGTCTGTCTGTCTGTCTGTCTCTCTCTCTCTCTCTCTCTCTCTCTCTCTCTATTCAACCAAAAAAGAAAATTAGTCAGGAATGAGCTTTTTTCACGAGCTGCTATGGACATCATGCAGGGAGAATTCTGTTATGGTCAGATTCTACTTGTGGGCCTCCCATAAGGGCATCTGGTTGGCTGTTGTGAGAAAGGTGTGCTGGACTAGATGGGCCTGATCATTTGGAGCTCTTATTAGGTTCTTAGGTTCATAAACTAAGAGGCAATGTGCTCCATGCTCCGTTGTGGGGTCTCCCCATGGCAATGTGGCTAACAAGCAAGAGGACTTTACAGGGAACCACTGTCACACAGGTAATTTCAGCTGCATCTCTGCCTCAAGAATGGTTGATTGGGCCAATTATATCCAATGCCACAGAAACTACTTTTTCCTGCAGAGACGGAGAGGAAGGACATAGTGGTTCTGTGGCAAATCACACACCAGTATCTCCAAGTAGGGTTTGAAGCCCTGGAGCGATAATACTGAACAAAGTGGACCAAGGGTCTGGCGTGGTATAACTTTTTAGGAACATTATACTATGTAAACCGCTTAGAGGTTATGAATGATTAAGCACTATATAAATAAATCCTGTTGAACAAAAACAACAAAAAAGAGAGCTTCCTGTGACACCATAGCTCAGTGGCATTTGCAGGTAGGGTAGGAAAGACTGTCTGAAATCCTGGACAGGTTCTGTGTAGAGATCTTTCCTATTCTACTTAATTCAAGAGGGTCTGGAAGCTTCTGGAAGCTTCTCTGTGTGAAAGAAACAAGCAGAAGGTTCAGGATGTTTGGGTTATTCCTTCAGAAAAGCTGAGTACAGCTGGTTTAAACTGGTTCTGTTATCTCTTTCAGTCAAGGTCATGCAGACTAAAAGTAAGCCCAGAAGGAGCCTGGGTTTCACACTGTCTCTTTCTCTACTGGCGTAGCGTGGGGGGTGCAGGGGGGGCCGGCCGCACCAGGCGCAACATCTGGGGGTTAGGGTTAGGGGGCGCAAATCCACGGGTTAGGGGCCGCAAATCCACGGGTTAGGGGGTGCAAATTACTTGCCTTGCCCCGGGTGCTGACAACCCACGCTACGCCACTGTTTCTATCTCTTTTACTTCCGGTGTAGTGTTCGGTACATAGATAGTGTTTAGACTTATTATATATTATTATTATTATTGGATTATTATTATTATTTGGATTATTATTATTATATTATTATTATTGGATTTGTGATCATTATGCCCATTTGCCTTCAGTAGCAGTAAAGCTCTGCTGGATGAAATACAATTGCCTCTTGTCTATTTTTTGTGAATCCTGCAACATGTTTAAGTTGAAACAAAATAAAAAAAAAATCCTTCCAGTAGCACCTTAGAGACCAACTAAGATTGTTATTGGTGTGAGCTTTTGTGTGCATGCACACTTCTTCAGAAGTGTTTAAGTTGTTACTCTGCTAACTATACATTGGAATCTACTCTGGATCAATACTGAGTAAAATTTCATGACAGAACAGTTGTGATAACAATCTCCTTCGTGAGTGGTTTGGGTTTGCAAGATGGGAGGTTTAATTAGTTAATTCATTTCTTCCCCTCAGAGCATACTACCAGTTTTCTTGTGGCATACCAGTGTGCCCTGCTGAAACACTGTTTGCAAATTAATACTCTATCCACCACAAAAAAATTCATCAGATCACATTTTATTTGGGTAACAACCAGGTGTTATTTAGAGACACGTTTGTCAAAGGCTGACAAATGTTCCTTTGTTCATTAAAGTGGCAATAGCAGGCCTTCAATTTGCATAGAAAAAAATTCACTAAATTAATGGCAGTGTTTCTCCCTTTTTCAGCTGAAGAATGTCCTTGAAGAAGGTACTTTGCCTTGGACCACAGGCAAAGGTAAGCACAATAGACAGGCAAAGATTTCATGGAATGGTTTGCTGCACATGGTTTCCTAAGGGAACAGCACTGCAAGTGAAGGTTGGCTCCCACAAATAGAGATTCTTTTTCCAGACTGCCTAGCACCTTCTACTAGAAAAGACTGAGAGGAGAAAGAGAAGATAAAAGGTGTTAAAAGACAATGTGAATGCAGAGGACATCCAGGAGAGATAGGCATAAATGGTGAAACAGCTGCATGGTCAGGGACTAGATATGCAACAGAGGAACGACATTGCTAGTACACATTCAGTGACACGTCATTGCTGTCCTGGGCAGCAGAAATAATGGAGACATTTGGCTGGTAGAGGGCAAAGTGACCGCCAGTGTTGGCTTGGCTCCTCTTTTGGATTTCCTTTCCTGGGCTGCCAAAAGTGGTAAACAAGTCTATTTTAAGATTAGTTTTACTTCATCACAACCATAGCAAGGTCATTCATCAGGACAAGATTGAGAAATTTGTACCTGGACTTGCGGAAGAAGCCAGTGGTTACATAAGCCTCGTTCCATGCTCAAAAAGTGTGTGACGCCTTTGCCCGGCGATGCTGTTGCCCATAGATTGCAGAAAAAATACTGGGCAAGGTTTTGCCCAGTATCTTGTTTGTGTGATGGGCTCATGGGAAAAAGCTGCCCATGTGCCCTTGCTGCAGAGGGGGAGGGAAAAGCCTATATAAGGCAGCTTCCTCTGGAGCTTAGGGCCATTTTGCCTTGAGAGCTTCCCGCCCAGCCTCAGGTTAGAGCCTTCACTAAGCAGTTTTGGGGTGCTGGTTGACAGGGCCGGAAATGAATTTCCCCCCTCTCAACCTGATTGGCACTTGGTTGGGTTTCTTTTGTTAGTCAAAGAATGTTGCTTGTATGAGGACAGAAATGGCATCGGGTGGGAACAACATAGTATAGGGGGTCCCCCCATAAGGGGCCTGAGGGGAGGAATGACCACAGCACCCCCAAGCTCAGGTTGGGATATTTGCCTGGCTGGAATCTGCACCGTGATTACCCAGTGAGACCTTGTTTACTTGGTTTGCACCACGACAAAGTTCAACACTGGCCGACTCCCAGGGCCGGTTCAAACCTGGTGGATACATTTCCTGGGACGCAATGCCATGCCAAATTTTACCCTGCCTGCTGCTGTCAATAAAGATTCAGTCTGCTTTTATCCCATCACCATTGTACAGTCTGGTTATTTTGCTGTTCACATGGGTCACATAATGCTCCTGCCCAGGCAAATACATCCCTGGTGTGTTCTAGATTCCATGTATTTGGTTATGAAGATTAAAGGGTAGTGAGGGAGAACATACCGTTTCAAAACATACAATTACCCTACTATGGAGAAAATCAGTGGCTGGAATCTTTGTAGCTGTGTGTTCATGAAAATCTATGCAGCTGTCACTTTCCTCCCATTCCAAAGCAAAATCTGGAGGAGGCAATGAGAGAAAGTCCCTTACATGTTTCCCTATTCTCCGATGTAACTTATCATCAAATGTAATTATCTTTCTTGTGACAGACAGAGAGATGCAAAGGCAACAAAATAGACTCATGGTGTCTGAGAACGAAACAAGACAACAACATGAAGGGAAAGCAGGTTCGCACAGTGAGGCATATCTCTGCTGGATGTAAATGTAAAGGAAATTGACAGAGCACACATGTTCCTGTATATTTCATTACTTTTTGAAAGAGCAAATGGCAGGATAAGAGGCAGCACCAACTTGTCTCTGAATTTTATGGCTTTTCACACCTTGTTATTGGATATTACATGCTAGATTCCATCACACCACACCACACACACACACACACGCCGGTTTAACAAGCACAACAACCAGAAACCCACCCTCGTATATTTGCATAGCGCCTCTGAAGAGATTGTAAGCCTTTCAGGAAAATGGCCTCAATTGGAGGTCCTGGACACAGATCAAGCCGAGAACACCTCTTCTCCTCAGATTAGAAACTGTAATCACTGAAGTTCAGAACATCACAGGGAGGAGAGGCTATTGCCAAACACACTTCCATCAAACTTGGACCTGGCTTTGAGTTCTCTCGCAGCTAGCAACCTCTTCCTTCCTTTTCTTCGTGCCCTCCCAGCTGTCCTTCAATCAATCCTTGATTGGAATCTTTGTTTGATATCACCCTGAGGCTGCAGCTTGTGGGGATGAAGATGTTGGGGGGAGGACATTTCTTGCTCCATGCACTCTAAAAGCGAATGCCTAAAAAGGACTTCTTTTTCTTTAGTCTTCTTTTGCTTCTTAATGGTTTGTCTGCCCAGAGCCCTGTAGTTGTTCCAATGTTTAAGTGTGTTCTGGTGGTCATTTTACTGCTAAACAAGCACAGAACAGAAGCTCATTGAAGCTTCCACTATTTCATCCACAGCAACTTTTACATGCACTCATTTAAATAAATATTTGGGCAAGAAATCTAATATTAAAACTTTTACGGCTTTTCATAATCACCCCCATTGTGTCTGCTTTTGGCTTTTTGGTTTTGTTTTTTAACCTCACAGCGAAAGTTAAGAATTCTAATTTCCTGCCTTATCTGTTTGTGCCATGGCCTTGCTGTTACTTACATCCCTGCGGTTGACATTTAATTGCCTCCAGAAAAGTTGGGGCTCTTTTTAAAATATATTTTGTATTTCTGCTCATTTCTTAGATAGCATATCCACAGCAGTAGTTCTTCATGCTTGACTGTTGTGCATAATTGTTCGGCAAGGTTCAACTTCATCCTCCTCTAAGGTGGGTGGAGACAATATATTGATTTCCCTACAGAGTGCCAAAAATGAGCAATGCTTTAGCACCTCTCACAGAGCATTTTTTAATTGGAAATATCTGTGATTTTGCGAGTTCCCAGAAATGTTCTATAAATTGCATAGGCAACTTTAGAATAGCCAATGCGCAATGAGGCAGCAGAGCAACCACATGATGAATCAAATACAGCATCATAATGCTCTTTATCTAAATGGGGGGAAATAATATAAACTACTCAGTAGCATAAACCCAGTGCTTTATTCTAATAATAATAAAAAAAAATAGGGGTACTCTGATTTTCCTACTCATATTGAAATATTGCCCCTCAATGAGGCCAAACTTAGATTCACAAAATGTTTAGGGTTATGCGTTCCCCTGCATCCCCCCAGAAAAAAACACTGCATAAATCTATGTTATTTTTTCTTACAGTAATGTGTTTGGGTCGTCCCACAACAATGGCACAAATACATCAATTGCACACAGCTTCTATTATTATTCTCTTCCCCTCCCTTCTTATGTAGATTTTAACAGTTTATTTATCTTTTAACAGCTTTCATGGCTACTTTGGTTAACCAGTTCTTTCAGCCAAAATATTTTCTGATGATAATCTCTGAGTGCTAAATACTGGAGGTACAGGACTTCTGTACAAATTGGTGACTGGTGATCATAGCTGTCAACTTTTCCCTTTTTTTTAAGGGAAATTCCCTTATTCTGAATAGCATTCCTTGCAAGAAAAGGGAAAAGTTTAGAGCTATGCTGGTGATCAAACACCAGATCAAGTTGCATAAAATTAAGCCCTTTCTTCTTTAACCAGTAATGCATTTTATGTGCATGTGAAATTGGCTGTTTTTGCCTCCCATTCTTAAGTTATACTTTCCCCAACATATATTCTGGGATTTCCCATAAATCACTAGTCCTAGTTAGACTGCTAACTATTATTTCTTGGTGACAACCGATGGCTAAACAACATGCTTACACATGACATCAAATTATTCCCCGTCAAGTCCAACACAATGGCTAACCTTATCATGACTAAACATAGTTAATGTGGTTGGATTTTATGCATTGAATAAAAACTGTTGCTCATGGGCACAATCTAGAAGGGAGGTTGTGGGAACCCCTCAAGGTCCGGGCCCCCTCAATATTCTGCAGCCTGCAGCAGTCCCCATCAGTCCTTCTTGCAGCCATGATGGGCCCCGTTGGGCCTCCTCCTGCCACACATCACACACACACAACCATGTGCCTCCCCCCAAGTTGGGTGGAAACCAGCACATGTGCTGGTGCTTAATAGGCGACGTGACAAGACTCCAAGCTATGAAAGCCTATTCCCTGGTCCTATACAGTAGCTTGGATTCAAGGGACACTATTGATGTAGGGAATGAAAGAATTGCTTAGTGGTTTATTTAAACCCCATAGTATTTTCTGGTCTTCATAATGGCTGAGAAGTACAGTAGTACCTTGAGTTACAGACGCTTCAGGTTACATACGCTTCAGGTTACAGACTCTTCTAACCCAAAAATAGTACCTCGGGTTAAGAACTTTGCTTCAGGATGAGAACAGAAATCGTCCTCCGGCGGCGTGGCAGCAGCAGAAAGCCCCATTAGCTAAAGTGTTGCTTCAGGTTAAGAACAGTTTCAAGTTAAGAACGGACCTCCAGAACGAATTAAGTTCTTAACCTGAGGTACCACTGTATTGTAAACCTTTGTGGAGTATGCAAAATGTTTAGAAACCAGGGGATGGAGGTGGTGTGGGGTCGAATGTCTGCAGAACTGTGCTGAACTGTGAAGAGGTGTTCTTTGGAGCTCTGACAGCTTCCTCATAATTGTCCGCCAGATGATAGAATCCATGGTAACTTGTGAAGCTGCATCAATCCTATGCCACACTTCCTTTTGTGTCATGTTTCTGAGCTTTTCAGAACTGGGTTGTGGTTGTTGTTTTGTCCCAGCTCTTGGGAAAACCTATGTTTTACCACTGGATCAGAGCAAATGGCAATTGGATTTTCCACGCATTGCGTTTTCCTCCATTTCAGTAGTAAAAAAAAAAAAAAAAAGGAACTGGGAAGCCCAGATCTCTACCAAGAAGGTTTGGGCATAGGTGAGTGTGGATGAGCCCAAGGGCATGTTTCCTAAATAAAACCTATTTCCATCCATCTGCTTTGACCCAATGGCTGTTTTATTCTTTAAATAATCCTCTATTGTGCAACTGGATAAACTATTGGATTCACAAAACAATTAAAAACAAAACAAAACCCATAGACAGTAAAACTGCTGGTGCAGTGATGTGTTTTCCAGAGTGAATTGCTCTACCTGGAAACTTATGTGAATAGTCACACTTTGTCAAACATAGACAATAGATGTCTTGAGAGGAGAGGGAAAGGGGATATTATCCTCTTATGCTTTTGACAGACAGGAAGGAAGTAAACCAATCCTATTTTATCCAGTCAATACAAAAGACTTTAAAGTAAAACAATAATAAATGGCTTGCAGTGACTTGGACAACATTACTTGGATTCCCTGTTAGCACAACCGACTAGCAGAAGAGCTGAGAATGTGATATACAACAGATTCCTAAGAAGGCAGGAAAATGACTCTGAATTTAGCTGCGTAACATGCAGATAAAGAGATGGACTAACTGCAGTTTATATGGGAAAAAATTATACTGAACCCCTGAATAACTAGCTAGAAGTCAAGTAATGTTGAGCATGGATGTGTACCAGGAGAATAGACATTGCTGAAGCATTTGTAAAACAAAACGAAAAACCCTGCAGTTGCGGTTTTCATTTGTAAAAGTCTGCGATAAAAATATTGAAATAAAACATTTTCCTTCTAAATAAGACAAAGGATCATTTCTAAAACAGGTTGAAGCATTGCACACATGGTATCTCCAGGACATTTTTTTTAAAAACACACCATTTTTAAAAGAGTTGTAAGTGATAACGTCAAAAGACTTCGCAATTACTTGGAAAATGAACTTCAGAAACTCATGCTGATCTTAGAGAAGACAAGTGCCCTGGATTCTTTTCCATAACAGATTCTAATATGAGATGGAGTAATTCTCTCTCACAGCTATCCACTCACTTACCAGGCTATACTCTGGTTCTTGCTGCTGCTCCTTTAGCAGTTGGAGGTCTCACTAAACACCTTCCTCAGTCCCTAGAGTGCCTTTGTGTCAGTCATTACGACAGCACTAGCCATTGCCTCCTCCTTCTCCATACAGCAGCAGCCACTTTAGAGTACTGTGGCTTCATAGATGTCAAGAAGTTAGGGCGAAGACATGAACTGTGTTGCTCTCTCAGGGGCGACCTCAGAATGCAACAGGGTTCAATTTAGATTGTCCTTCGAATAATTTGGAAGGGGAGGAAAAAACTCAGCTTGCTCAGACCATGAATTGAGCCAGAGAATAGGTTCATTCATTATTGGTTCTGCAGCACTTAATAATAATTTCTTTCAACCTGTTGTTCTTTTCCTACTCTAAGCTGTGTGCATAAAGCAGCAGCAGCGTATTTCAATGCTATGCTTTCAGGAACTGAAATCAGACACAATGATTAGCCAGGTGTCTAGCTATCCTAATAATCAGTCCATGACAGTAGAATAGATAATTCTGACATTTGTCAAAACCTTCATTGATTTGGAATTATATTTTGATATGCTAACTCAGTGAGAGAATGTATGGCTGCTTCTCTAATCTTTGCAAACTGTTCACAAGCTAGGCAGCAATGGGGGAGCATTAAATTCAGCTTGTAAGTCTACACTTGTGATACCTATGTAGATATATATATACACACACACACACACACACACACACACACACACATTCCTTGGGCTACAAGTGGCATATTCGTTCATTTCTAGGCTCATTTGTAAAATACTTTAATATTGTACCTTTATTTATACCCTTTCTCCCATCATGGAACTCAGGCTGACAATAGTGGGGTTCTCAGGTAGTCACCTCACGGGTGGCACTGTGGTCTAAACCACTGGGCCTAGGGCTTGCCGATTGGAAGGTCGGCAGTTCGAATCCCCGCAACGGGGTGAGCTCCCGTTGCTCGGTCCCAGCTCCTGCCAACCTAGCAGTTCGAAAGCACGTCAAAGTGAAAGTCATAAATAGGTACTGCTCTGGCGGGAAGGTAAACGGTGTTTCCGTGTGCTGCTCTGCTTTGCCAGAAGTGGCTTAGAAATGCTGGCCACATGACCTGGAAGCTGTCTGCAGACAAACGTCGGCTCCCTCGGCCAGTAAAGCGAGATGAGTTCTGCAACCCCAGAGTCATTCGCGACTGGACTGAACTGTCAGGTGTCCTTTACCTTTACCAGGTAGTCCCCTACTGAGGTACTCATTTGACCCACACCACCACCACCACCACCTCCTCCACCTCCGCCTCCTCCTCCTCCTTCTTCTTCTTCTTCCTTATACCCCAGCCTGATTCGGTTGCCCCAGACACTTTGGGAGGCTTCCAATAAAAATACAATTGGAAAGAAAAAAAGAAAAAGAAAAAGAAATCAAACATTAAACATTCCTGTAACACAGCTGCCTTCAAATGTCTATGAAATAGTTGTTTAACTCTTTGACGTCTTCTGGGAGAGTGTTCCACAGGGTGGGTGTGACTACTGAAATGTCTTCTGCCTGGATTCCTGTAATTTCACTTCTCGCAAAAAATAAAAATAAAAATAATCGTTATTATTTTTGCTTCAATAAAATTGCTTCATCTTGTGGCCTCAGATTGAACAGACACAATCAATCCTATGTCCTCACAGGCAAAGCTGAGAAATATTTGAGGTTGGACTTCCGGAGGCGGCGCGAACGGCAATGGCTGCCCTCTGCTAACAGCAGAGAGGGAGCTCCGGTGAGAACGGGTCGTCCGCTACGGCGAAGCGGAGACCCAGACTGGAAATCCACAGGCAGCGAAAGCCTGTGGCCTCGGGACCCGGCGGGCGCCAGGAGCAACCCCCAAATCGCTGAAGGAACCCCGTAAGGGGCTCCGGAACGGGGAGGGGGTAGCGGCGCTGTGGGTCGTTTCGCAACCATCGGAGTGAAGCCGCGCTGCTGCTGCCGGTGAGCGCTGACCTTTCTTCCTGAGAAAATTTTGGATTTGGAAAGTAACAACCCGTGAGTAATAACAGACCCTGTATAATTTTGGGACTTTAAAGCATTGGGACTTTGGGACTTTAAAGCATTGAATTTGCCTGAAATTTGGCTGAAAGCGGAGCGACGAAAAACAGGAAGTCCGTCTTCCGCTCTCATTGAACATCAAAGCAAAGAGCTGGAGGAGTGGAGGTAAAGAGAGATCTTTTAACCTAACTGATCTGAGCACCCATTGAACTTTATTTTAAGTGGAATAAGGATTTTAAGTGCTGGACTTTATGCTTTTTAGCTGTATGGTGATACCTTTCTTCTATTGGAGCTACATTTTAAGTAAGAAACCCTAGTGCTGGAGCTGCCTGAGTAACTGAGCTGTCAGTTTGCAGACTTGGATACTTTGAATCTGAACTTTGAAACAATCTGAGAGAGTCTGAACTTGTTACTTTGAAGCATTTGGATTACCAGTAAGCACTATTTGAAACATTGTTGCTGTTAAATATTAAATTCTAACTCTGCTGAAACTTTTTACTGAAGGTTCCTGGACTTTGAAATTTGACTTTATTAATTTTATTGGAATTGATTTCTTCCCTAAAAACATTTTAAACTCCCCCTAGAGGATTTGGGACTTACAGCAGTGACTTTTATTTCACTTTCCTTTTCCCGGCCCTCTGTCTGACTGTTACCATCTGGGCCGTTGCTTTCTCATGGGAACAACTCAGCTTGACCTTGACTTTTAGATAACTTTGGAATGAGTGGCGCAAGAAGGAGAGGAAGAGCTAGACAAACAACTTTAACAACTTTAACCGCAGCCTCACAGACACGTAGATCATCTGTGCCTACTTTGCCTTCTGAGGAAGAAGCTGCTTCTCTGCCACGGGCAGGGGAGGGAGAAACTGAGGAATTACAATTGGAAGATATGGCCTCAGGGGCAAGTACCTCTATTTTAGAGAAAATCTTTGAAAAATTGGAATCTTTGGATAAGAGAGTGGAATCTTTGGACAAAAAGGCTGATGAGCAAACATACAAAATTGACCAAAACACAGAATGTCTAAATAGACTAACCGGACAAGTAGCACAGAATGCACAAGCAATTGGAGAATTGAAGGAGGCTACAGGGGAAAATCGGAAATTGGCTGAGGATACCAGCCAAAAACTTGGAAATTTAGAACAAGAGGTAAGACCACTCTGCAAACAAGTAGGTGAACACCAGACCTACCTTTCTATGATAGAACTGCGGAACCGGGAGAGTAACTTAAGGATAAGGGCGATACCAGAAGTGGAAGAAGGCAACCTAGCTGAGTTTTTGACTAAAGAATTTTCCAAATTTTGGAACTTAGAGGAAAAGGACTTTAAAATTGTATCAGCTTTCAGGCTTGGAAGACTTATAAGGAAGGAGAAGCCCAGAGACTGTTTGATAATATTGAGGTCAAAGGAGGAAAGGGACAAGATTCTGGGCCTACATTACGGAAAGTCACTGGACATTTCGGACAAAAGAATTGAAATTTACAAGGACATTCCTAAACAACTGTTGGACCTCAGATCTGACTATTTGGAGCTGACAAGATTGTTAAGGAACAACTCAATCATCTTTAGGTGGGAATTCCCCCAAGGATTATCTTTCACCTTTAGAGGGAAGAAGATTAAAATTAGAACATTGGAAGATAGAGATAAATTTCTGAACGCATACGGAGAGGACCTTCACAAAGGAATTAATCAACTTCCAGGGCCTGAAACACCAGAGGTACCTGCACCCTTGGATCCCGAAGATCCAGTGAATAAGGTACCACCCCCTGAAAAATAACCAGATTTATTCAGGATGTCTCTGCAACTTTTGAGTTGGAACATTAATGGTTGTAACATCCCGGAAAAAAGGAGGAAAATTTTTCATATATTAAAAAAAGAACAATTGGACATTATTTGCTTACAAGAAACACATGTGACTAGGCTCCATAGAAAGGTGTTAATAAATAAAAGACTTGGTCAAGAATTTATATCTTCGGACAGAGTAAAGAAGCCAGGGGTGGTGATATATGCAAAAGAGAGCCTGTCACCTAAATTTTTATTTAAAGATGAATATGGAAGAATTCTAGCAATTGAGATACAACATCAAGGAGAAAAGATTTTGATATTAGGAATTTATGCACCAAATGACGGGAAATCGGAATTTTACAAGAAGTTGCATGAGATTATGCTGGATTATCTGGACTACAACAACATCATTATGATGGGAGATATGAATGGGGTCGTATCGACTAACATGGATAAGTCACAAAACCAAAATGTTACAAAAGACGGCAGACTACCAAAGACTTTTTTTGAAATGACAGACAATATGGACTGGGTTGACATTTGGAGAACTAAGAACCCCCTGGGAAGAGAGGGAACATTCTTCTCTGAAGCCCAGCTGACTTGGACAAGAATCGACCAAATATGGATAACTAGAGGTCTGGCACCCAAGGTCAGAAAAGTGGAAATCTGCCCAAAGACCTGCTCTGACCATAATGCACTGAAGATGGACATGACACTACTGCCAACCGGTTCCTTTAGATGGAAGATGAATGACAACTTGTTTAGAGATCAGGAGATTATTAAGAAGGCCCAAAAAGCTTTGAAGGATTACTTCGAGATAAATATGAACACTACGGTGGAAAAAAGAACTATATGGGATGCAAGCAAAGCTGTGATGAGGGGGTTCTTGATACAACAGAACGCTGTAAAGAAAAGGACACAAAATGAAAGGAAAGACAAGATCCTGCAGAAAATCAAAGAACTGGAGAAGAAGTTAAGATCAAACCCGAAGTCACAGCCAATTCTGAGAGAAATTAAACTTTACCAAGCACAATATTCTAAACTGATAAACCAGGAAATAGAGTGGAAGATTAAATTAATGAAACAAAAAACTTTTGAATCGGCGAATAAATGTGGGAAACTGCTTGCGTGGCAGTTGAAGAAGAGACAAAAATTAAATACAGTTACAAATTTAGAAATTGAAGGAAGAAATATTCAGAACCCCATGGAAATCAGAAAGTGTTTCCAGAGATATTTCAAAAAATTATATACTCAAGGGCCGCAAGACGAGGTTGAGATTAAACAATTTTTGGAAAGAAATGGACTAACAAAGTTGTCACAAAAAAAATAGATCAATCCTGAATAACAAAATAACACGACAAGAGATTGAACAAGCCATTCAGAACATGCAACTGGGCAAATCTCCAGGGCCAGATGGCCTGACCTCCAAGTATTATAAGACATTAAAAGACTACTTGATCCAACCAATGATGGAGGTCTGCAACGAAATTATGGAGGGGAAGAGGGCGCCGGAATCGTGGAAGGAAGCTTTCATCACATTGATACCAAAATTGGAAACTGAAAAGACACAACTCAAGAACTATCGTCCCATTTCCCTTTTAAATGTGGATTACAAAATATTTGCAGACGTCTTGGCAAGCAGATTTAAAAGAGTTTTAAACGAGGTAATCCATAAAGACCAAGCAGGCTTTCTCCCAGGTAGACACATGTTTGCTAATACAAGGAACATTATTGACATTTTGGAACTTTTGCAAACAGACATAAATACAAAAGCAGTGTTAATTTTTATAGATGCGGAGAAGGCCTTTGATAATATCTCTTGGAAATTTATGAAGGGAAATCTAAAAGAAATGGGAGTGGGACGGGGTTTTGAGAATGGGATTGATGCAATATATTCAGAACAAAAGGCTAAATTGATAGTTAACAATGTGGTTACGGAAGAGTTTAAAATTGAAAAAGGAACACGACAAGGCTGCCCGATTTCCCCTCTGCTATTTATTTCGGTTCTGGAGGTGCTCTTGAATATGATCAGAGGGGACCGGTTGGTGGAAGGGATCCAGGTCGGAGTGAAACAATATAAACTTAAAGCCTTTGCAGATGACCTAGTTTTGACTTTGCAGGAGCCGGAATCTAGTACGAAAAGAGTATTGCAACTGATACAAGACTTTGGTCGGGTAGCGGGATTTAAATTAAACAAACAGAAAACCAAGGTGCTGGGGAAAAATTTGACAGACACAGAGTCAGAACGGTTTCAGAGGGAAACAGAACTAACTGTGGTTAAAAAAGTAAAATACCTAGGGGTGAATATAACAGCAAAAAATCTGAGTCTATTTAAGGATAATTATGAAAAATGTTGGACTGAAATTAAGAGAGACTTGGACAGTTGGACAAAATTGAAGCTTTCTTTGTTAGGCCGAATTGCTGCTATTAAGATGAATGTATTGCCAAAAATGTTATTTTTGTTTCAAACATTACAGATTGTGGACAAGACGGAGTGCTTCCGGAAGTGGCAGAAAGATATTTCTAAATTTGTCTGGCAGGGCAAAAAGCCCAGAATTAAGTTTAAGATATTAACTGATGCGAAAGAAAGAGGGGGCTTCGCCCTGCCAGACTTAAAGTTGTACTATGAAGCCGCCGCTTTCTGCTGGCTAAAAGACTGGCTACTTCTCAAAGACACTGACGTACTGGATTTGGAAGGTTTTAACAATGCTTTTGGTTGGCATGCATACTTATGGTACGACAAGGTTAAGATCAATAAGGCCTTTAAGAACCATATTGTTAGGAAAGCAGTATTTAATGTCTGGACAAAATATAAAGACTTATTGGAAAACAAGACTCCGAGGTGGCTTTCGCCTCTGGAAGCTAAGGCCCGAAAAAGACCCAATATGGAGGCCAAATGGCCAAAATATTGGGAAATATTAGAAAAAGATGGAGACAATTGGAAATTGCAGAGTTTGGAGAAAATGAAGGATAAAGTGCGAGACTGGTTACATTACGCTCAGATTAAAGAAGTCTTTAAAAATGACAAAAAGTTAGGGTTCCAGGTGGAGAAATCGAAGTTAGAAACAGAATTGTTAGAACCAAAGACTAAGGTACTATCTAGAATGTATAACTTGCTGTTAAAATGGAATACACAAGACGAAATGGTTAAATCGGCTATGATAAAGTGGGCACAGGACATTGGGCATAACATTATGTTTGAGGACTGGGAAAGGTTGTGGACCACTGGGCTGAACTTCACCGCATGTAATGCTCTGAAGGAAAATGTAATGAAAATGATATATAGATGGTACATGACCCCAGTTAAACTTGCCAAAATATACCATTCGTCTGATAATAAATGTTGGAAATGTAAAGAAAATGAAGGAACATTCTTTCACCTCTGGTGGACATGCCCTAAGGTGAAGGCCTTCTGGGAAATGATATATAATGAGTTGAAAAAGGTATTTAAGTATACCTTCACTAAGAAACCAGAGGCCTCCCTTCTGGGTATTGTCGGCCAGAAGGTGCTAAAGAAGGACCGAACATTTTTTATGTATGCAACAACGGCAGCAAGGATACTCATCGCTAAAAACTGGAAAACTCAAGATCTACCCACACTGGAAGAGTGGCAGATGCAGCTGATGGACTATATGCAACTGGCCGAGATGACTGGCAGAATCCGAGACCTGGGAGAAGAGAGGATTGAGGAAGACTGGAAGAAATTTAAGACGTATTTACAAAAACATTGCAATTTGGTTGAATGTTAAGAAGGATGCTAGATTATAAAAAATTGGCCACCACTAAATTAGATTTGAATTTGATGATAAGTGAGATTAAAGAAAACATAATTTTTTTGAAGAATTGCTAGATTATATTTAAATGAGTGGATATAAGATCCTAAACAAGTTGATAATTTGCTTGGAAAAACCTTTTTACGATGTAAATGGGAGCGGGAGACGTGAGGGAGTCCAAAGAAGTGATGAAACCACGTTATGATATAAGTAAGGTTGTTTATTATTTGT
The DNA here is from genome assembly GCF_964252035.2 of Podarcis erhardii. Lineage (NCBI taxonomy): Eukaryota > Metazoa > Chordata > Lepidosauria > Squamata > Lacertidae > Podarcis > Podarcis erhardii. The sequence continues at coordinate 90,423,865 of NC_138508.1, forward strand.
GCATTTGTATTCAAAAATTTTAATAAATATTTATATATATTTAAAAAACGAGAAATATTTGAGGTTGAAGTGAACTCCAATTTGTGGGTGGCAAGGTGAATTATTTGCAAATTCTAAAATGAACTGACTTGATCTCCTCAGCCTGGAGTATTGTGTGGATTGGTATGCAGTTTTCTTACAGATTTCACACTTCTCCAGATTTTCTGAATCATAGAATCATAGAAATGTAGTATAGGAAAGGATCCTGAGAACCATCTAATCCAACCCCGGAAATGATGCAATTCCCAGCTCAATAAATGCATTCAAATGTATATGAAACGTGTATTTTAGAATAAAATGCTTTTAGTAATGTTTATTTTTTTATAGAATATATGCATTTAAAGACCACATTTTTATCAGACTTTTTTTTTAAAAAAAAATCAAATCAATGGATAAATGAGACAGGGCAGACATATGGGTATAGATTCAGCTTTAGTTCCAGTGGCAGGAACTTGCACCTGCACTCCCTAAATTTGAGCTTAAAGTTCTCTAAGGAAACCCTGCAATGTAGCTTTTGTGTTGTGATTTCCACAACTGGAGTCATTCACAGGAACATTTTCTGTTAATTTACCTGTGACCTACATACCAAATCCCCATCATTCTTCCAAGGTACATATCAGCATAAAGAGGTTCTTGGAATGAGCTGTTAAATTTGGCAGCAAGAATTCATTTGGCGCTCCAAGGTAACACTCCTGTCAACAAGCAGCAGTTTGCTAATTTAATGTCTTCTCTAGCTGGTAAGCACTCACAACTCTTGTTAATGATTTCCTTTAGAGTTCTTTTCCTCTTCTTGAGAGGATGCCATATTTACATAAGTATCATCCACTGCAATGTAATTTAAAGAGAATTAACCTGCTGTATAATTATATCCATCAGTTAGTCATATAGGAAATTAATATACTGCGAGATCAGCTAATCTGCTGTTCAGGAATGTCAAACACTTTCATATATCTAGACTGACATGGATCCTAGCAATATGTCTAGCACTGCAGTACAACAATACTACAGTTAGTACCTCAGGGTGGTTTCTGATGCAAAAAGAGAGCTGACAGTGCTTCCCTTTGCCATGGGATGAGAAGTTACCTCCTAAATTCACAACAGAAATGATTTAACATTTCATTGCATGCATACTAATAACTAAAACACTTTCAGTTAACAGTAGTGTCCCTCCTTGCATTTCTCTGATAGGTCATAGGTCATATATATATATATATATATATATATATATATATATATATATATTTGCTTTCGTAGATTTTCACGGGTACAGGAATGCAGGTTTTGGTGTCCTCGGGTGTCTTCCCGTGTAAAAGTTGGGGTGTCTAGGCGACGTTTCGACGAGGTCTCACTCGTCATCTTCAGGCTGGTGCTTTCGGCTTCTTGTTACTGGAACAGAGCAGGATCTCAGTGTTTGAGTTCCTATAAATACTGTAGAGGGGGTGTGGTGTATAGCCTCCAATGTTCTGGGCAGAGAGGAAGTTCCCAGGCTAGTGTGCCTTTTCTTCTTTTGTTCCTTAATTACTTGAGAGATATCTTGAGTGATTTCTTGAGTGATATCCTGAGTACCACTTAGGTGGGTCATTAGGTGTGGATTTGTTGTTAAAGTCTTTGTGTCTTGACCTCTTGAACTTTGTGAAGAGTTTTCCTGAGAAGATGGCTGTACTATACTTAGTTGTGCTCTGGCTTGGCTTCGTGTATAGGGGCGAGCTGTGGTTTTGTGGCTTGTGTCAGCCAGATCTGTGTAGGGATTGCAGGGGGGTGCAGCATCCGGAGGTGCCACCATGGATTGGCTACTGGATGGTGTCTGTAATTCATCTGTGGAGAGGGTCTGGGTTTGGGTCTGGTGTGGTTGATTGGTGTTGGCGTTCTGTGTGCCTCTGGATCTGGTGTCAGTTTTTGTGGGGAGGGCTAATTTCCAGATGTCTGGCAAGCGGGATGTGTCGTCACGCTTGTTCATGTTGTGAGGGTGTTTCTCTATCTCGATGGCTTCCATGATTATTCTCTTGTGGTGATGTTCCGTGTTAAAGAGCAATTTGGAATCTGCAAAATTAATTTCGTGTCCTGTTTCTTTCATGTGTTGGAAAAGAGAGGAAGTTTTTTCTTCTTTTTTGACGGCATTCTTGTGTTCTGCGATACGTGCATTTATCAACCACACCAGACCCAAACCCAGACCCTCTCCACAGATGAATTACAGACACCATCCAGTAGCCAATCCATGGTGGCACCTCCGGATGCTGCACCCCCCTGCAATCCCTACACAGATCTGGCTGACACAAGCCACAAAACCACAGCTCGCCCCTATACACGAAGCCAAGCCAGAGCACAACTAAGTATAGTACAGCCATCTTCTCAGGAAAACTCTTCACAAAGTTCAAGAGGTCAAGACACAAAGACTTTAACAACAAATCCACACCTAATGACCCACCTAAGTGGTACTCAGGATATCACTCAAGAAATCACTCAAGATATCTCTCAAGTAATTAAGGAACAAAAGAAGAAAAGGCACACTAGCCTGGGAACTTCCTCTCTGCCCAGAACATTGGAGGCTATACACCACACCCCCTCTACAGTATTTATAGGAACTCAAACACTGAGATCCTGCTCTGTTCCAGTAACAAGAAGCCGAAAGCACCAGCCTGAAGATGACGAGTGAGACCTCGTCGAAACGTCGCCTAGACACCCCAACTTTTACACGGGAAGACACCCGAGGACACCAAAACCTGCATTCCTGTACCCGTGAAAATCTACGAAAGCAAATATCTTACCTCTACGGGGAGGAAACCTTCCAGCTGACAAGAACCTACGAGAAACTAGAAGTCCGAAGAGCCACCATCTTATGTGATCTCTTGTTCCTACGCAACTGCCGAGACAACAACTTAATTCCCACATGCTTCCAACTTAAATTCCATTCTAAAACCCCAGCCACCGAAAGGATCCTGAAACGAACTGAACTATCCCTAATCAGAAACGAACTACACAAGAAAAGATACCTACTAGACCAAACCAACAAAGATCTACTCACTCTTCACCTCAAACTCTGTAACAAAATCCACCCTGCACTCTGGGACAAATGCAAACAACTAGCCGTCTGGAGAGCTGAAACGGAGACCTCACATAAGACAGACACACACACCAACAAACTCCACAAACTAGAGAAACGCCAGAAGCCCAGCCACCCTCCACAGCAACCCATGAAACAAACAGTACATAACATATCAGACAGGATCCTCACCACAACTGAAACCAAAGTACTCTCCAAAGGTTTCAACTTTGCAGTCGCCCCGAGACGCATCCCCACGGAAAACATCATATGCGGAGTCGAAGCTAGCCTAACCAAAATCAACCCAGATGAAGCCAATAAAATCAGACTTGAAGTCACCAACATCCTCTGCTCCAGCAAACCACCCAGAAGCAATTTACACAAAGAAGAACAGAAAGCACTCACCAACCTGAGGAAAGACAACAACATAATCATTCTCCCAGCAGACAAAGGTAATGCCACAGTGGTGATGAACACATCGGACTACCAAGCAAAACTATCAAATCTACTCCAAGATCCTGCCTACAAACCTATAAAAACAGATCCCACCACCTACCTGGAAAAAACCACCAAATCCAAAATAAAAGCCTCTCCTATCAGTGAAGAAATCCAGCTAAGAATCATCCCCAGAGAAAAATCATCCAGATGCCCCAAACTCTACGGCCTCCCCAAGATACACAAAGAAGGAACACCACTCAGACCAATAGTCAGCTCCATAGGCTCACCTCTACAAAATCTCGCTAAATTTCTCGCCAAGCAACTTCAGCCCTATGCAGAATCCATCTCTTCACACGTACCAAACTCCTTCCAGTTCATAGAAACAATAAAGAAGCAAAACCTACATCCTAATGACCTACTTGTGAGCTTCGATGTTGTATCTCTCTTCACACAAGTGCCCATTAATGAAGCCTTGACAGCTATTCAAAACAAATACAATCCCCCCAAATACATCTTGGACCTGACCAACCACTGCCTAACCAACACGTACTTCATCCACAATGGACAAAGATACAAACAGATAGAAGGAGCACCTATGGGATCACCCCTCTCACCGGTCATCGCAAACCTGTACATGGAACACTTTGAAACCAATGCTTTAGACAAGTCAGAACACAAACCCAAACTTTGGCTCAGATATGTTGACGACACCTTTGTAATTTGGCCACACGGGAAAGAAAAACTGGATAGCTTCCTCACACATCTCAACAACTTACACCCCAAAATACAATTCACTATGGAAATAGAAGCCAACAACCAACTTCCCTTCCTTGACGTCCTAATCTACAAAAAACCTGATGGCTCCCTAGGACACACTATCTACCGAAAAAAACACACACCAACCGCTACTTACATGCACAATCACACCACCACCCTGCACAAATAAACTCCGTAGCCAAGACTCTCATCTCCAGAACCAAACGCCTGGCTGACAAAGACCACTTGACAACTGAGTTACAGAATCTCTCAAACGTGTTAATTGCCAATGGATACCAGCAAAACAGGATTACGAAGCTAATCCAAAAGGAAACACCCCCCAAAAACCAAGACACAGAAGAAAACAATGGCATGGCCCTCCTTCCTTATATCAAGGGCACTACAGATAAAATTAGCAAAATCCTCCATAAACACAATATCAAAACAGCCTTTTGCACCAACCAAAAAATAGCCAATATCCTCAGAAACCCCAAGGATAAAATCCAGTTGGAAAACCAAGGGATCTATGAAATACCCTGCAAAGTCTGCCCAGCCACGTACATTGGACAAACAAACAGACGAATAAATGCACGTATCGCAGAACACAAGAATGCCGTCAAAAAAGAAGAAAAAACTTCCTCTCTTTTCCAACACATGAAAGAAACAGGACACGAAATTAATTTTGCAGATTCCAAATTGCTCTTTAACACGGAACATCACCACAAGAGAATAATCATGGAAGCCATCGAGATAGAGAAACACCCTCACAACATGAACAAGCGTGACGACACATCCCGCTTGCCAGACATCTGGAAATTAGCCCTCCCCACAAAAACTGACACCAGATCCAGAGGCACACAGAACGCCAACACCAATCAACCACACCAGACCCAAACCCAGACCCTCTCCACAGATGAATTACAGACACCATCCAGTAGCCAATCCATGGTGGCACCTCCGGATGCTGCACCCCCCTGCAATCCCTACACAGATCTGGCTGACACAAGCCACAAAACCACAGCTCGCCCCTATACACGAAGCCAAGCCAGAGCACAACTAAGTATAGTACAGCCATCTTCTCAGGAAAACTCTTCACAAAGTTCAAGAGGTCAAGACACAAAGACTTTAACAACAAATCCACACCTAATGACCCACCTAAGTGGTACTCAGGATATCACTCAAGAAATCACTCAAGATATCTCTCAAGTAATTAAGGAACAAAAGAAGAAAAGGCACACTAGCCTGGGAACTTCCTCTCTGCCCAGAACATTGGAGGCTATACACCACACCCCCTCTACAGTATTTATAGGAACTCAAACACTGAGATCCTGCTCTGTTCCAGTAACAAGAAGCCGAAAGCACCAGCCTGAAGATGACGAGTGAGACCTCGTCGAAACGTCGCCTAGACACCCCAACTTTTACACGGGAAGACACCCGAGGACACCAAAACCTGCATTCCTGTACCCGTGAAAATCTACGAAAGCATATATATATATATATATATATATAAATTTAAATATGTATTTATTAAATTTAACAGATGTTCTGTTAACCTTTAGCCTTATGAATAAAAATAAAACTCTTTACAAAAGTTCAAAACTTCTTCAGAGTTGGAGGGCTCAATCAATCAATGTTTATTACAGTAAACCGCCAGCAAAAGCTGGAGGGCTGATTTTCAGTAACATCACAGTTACCAGCCAATCAACCCTGTGCACAACCAGCTGCTGCTGCACAGTTTCAGACTGAATATTGATCCTATGCTTGTTTCTTTGTTCTTATTTGCTTTAACAATTACCTGTTTAAATCCTAACTGCTATTTTATTTATATATTTTTCTTATGCTGGTCTTTGACTGTAATAAAGTTGATTCAGATTCAGAAATTGGTTCTGAAAACAGCTTTCAAGTAAACTTAATTTGGGATCAGAATGTTTCTCCTCCCAAGCATTTATCCGATAACTTTCAGTCTGGATCAAATGCTTATAACTGCTACACTGTCACTCATATGTGCTTCAATACTCACAAACATAAATTCTAAAATAAAGTGCTACCAAGGGTTAATCAAGTAGCGTATCCACATATCAAAAGTGCCACAAAATGTGCAATGCTTAAATATTACTCTACTGCCTCTTTGGAAATCAATTACATCAACAGCAAAGTTTGACAGAGGGGTTAATCTGGGTTGATTTGAATACCAAGTAAATAAGCAGCTCTTTCTTACTCTCTTTCTTGTCTCTTTAATCTATTAGTTTCCTTTCTTTTCTTTTTCTTGGTAGCATTTATTATTGATGCAACTTTTGCAACTCCTGAGGTATCTGTGAATTTTACTTGTGACAGCAACAAAAAGCACCGATAAATAATTCACCAACTTAATTGAAGCCAGACTTCACAAGAGTGCATCTTCTAAGTCCTTGTGGCACTTATTTTGTGTATTTGGATGGTTTTGATTTTAGTTATTTTGAAGTGCAATCATTTCCCTCTCCTAAAGATGGATGTCGTGCTTTCAATGTCCTTTGCCAGATCTCTGGGTGTCGGTTTGGGTATGAAGTTTCTTTATGTTTGGGTGAGTCAAGAGGCAAAAATATGTTGCCCAGGAAGGCACATTATGTGACCCATGAAAGCAGCAAAATAACAAGACTGTACACTGTTGGGATAAAAACAGGCGAAATCTTTATTGACAGCAGCAGGCAGGGCAAGGGTTGGCATGACATTGGGTCCCAGGATCAGTTTATCATTCCAGTGTGGTGTAGTGGTTAAGAGCGGTAGACTCATAATCTGGTGAACCGGGTTCGCTTCCTCGCTTCTCCACATGCAGCTGCTGGGTGACCTTGGGCTAGTCACACTTCTCTGAAGTCTCTCAGCCTTACTCACCTCACAGAGTGTTTGTTGTGGGGGAGGAAGGGAAAGGAGATTGTTAACCGCTTTGAGACTCCTTAGGGTAGTGATAAAGCGGGATATCAAATCCAAACTCTTCTTCCATAAACCCCATGATGATGGAATGTATCCACTGGGCTTGGACCGCCCCAAAGCTGTTTCATGGGAGTTGGCTAGTGTTGAACTTTGCTGTGGTGCAGATTCCAAACAGGCAAATACAAAACCCATACTTGGGTTTGCATTGGGGACTTACCCAATGCCAAGTCCAATCAGGTTGAGGGGGGGGGGATAATTTCTGGCCTGTCACCCAGCAACCCAAAATTGCTCAGTGAAGGCTCTAACCCGAGGGTGGGTGGTGGGTGGGAAGCTTTCAAAATGGCTGTGAGCTCCAGGGGAAGCAGCCTTAGAGAGGCTTTCTCCTCCCCTTTTCAGCAAGGGCTCATGGGACAGCTTTTTCCCATGAGCCCATCACACATAGAGGATCCTGGGTAAAACTTTGCCCAGTATTTTGCTGCAATCTATGGACCATGGCACCACCGGGCAAAGGTGTATTGTGCTTATTGGGCATGGAACAAGGCATAATAGAGCTCAACTCTATTGGTAAAACACTTGTGTAAGGTGTGCCCCCCCCCGAGAGGTTATATAGCAAGCAATAAGTTGTTGAAGCAGTCATCTCAGGTCCTAAGATACATTAGAGAAGAGTATTTTTATTTTTCTGACTGAATATAAATGTAAACATGGAAGGAAAATGTACAGATTGCAAGCTCAAAATCAGTTGAGCTTCCAGGATGGGTTACAGAGTGGGAGTAGTTCCTCTTCTCATATTCACATTTTTGCAAGGTAGCTTTCCCTAATATATGCTGTTTTGAGCAATATATATTAATTTGAATGCATGCTTTATCCTAGTATATACATTCTTGTATGCATGACTCAATTGGAGAACTGCATTGCAAAATTCAGAGAAGGGGAAATTTCAAAGGCTGGTTGTGTTTCGGGTTACATATTGTTCCGGAAAGTGCATGTTTGCTTAAATTGGATTAGTTCCTCATTCCTACTCACCACAGCAGAGGGTTTTTGTGGGGGTTTTTAGTGGCATTACAGAAAGACTGAATGATATGAGAGGTCAAATTTCTTATATGAATTTGGAACAGCAGGCTGAAGAATGAGGGGGGCGGGATCACTCATTACCATTTTGAGATTTCCACCAGTACACTAGGCTGCTAGAAGAGAATTGTGAGCACACCTATAGTTCATGAGCAGACACATTTTCAACAATATACCACAGCACTATGCATATTTTGGAACTGATGAGGGTGCAGCCTTAGGATTTGCAGTGTGGGATATAGTATCTTCTAGAGATACTCTATTAAACCAACAAAATGCATCTTGTAGGTATGCATTGCCACAGAAGCTATCTCTTTGTATGACTTACCTCGCAGGGTTGTTGTGAGATGAAACACTGGTTCAGAATAGCCACTGTCCTGTATATCAAGACTGAGGGAAAGCATTTTAAACCTAGTTTTCATTCATAAAACAGCAGCCCCAATGGAGAACAATAAAGATTCCTGCAACAGGGCAATGTTAAATATAATTTCTGTGCTTATTTGCCATCTAGCATTTAATGGTTTACTTTTACACAGCTCATCACATATTGTTAAAGATACAAGATAAGCTGTGATGGAAGCAGAGGCTGAATAGTTGTGTACGTGAAAGCTTGTTTGAGAACTAGCAGGTTTTCAATTGGGCTGTGGCAGGTTTGGGGAATGACTATTTCAGACAGGACCCAATGAAGCAGAAAATGGGCAGATGTTGTGAGTTGCATAATCAGTGCAAAGAAAACTCATCTGCCATTTATGGTACATATACATTGAAGTGATGGGAAGCTGGCTGTTCTCCGCTAATTTAATGACAACCTTTAACCATCTGGCTACAAAGTGGCCTAAAACTGCCCCACGTGACGATGCCCCTTTTTTTATAAAAAGAAAAAAAAAGAAAAAAGAAGAAAGTTTAATAGTGGATTATACATCAAGGCAGAAACTCATTGCGGTTATAAGCTATGAAATATTTTTTTCATCTGATAGTTCTATGGTTACTAAACAATAGTAAATTAAATTATGAACCAGGTGCTGATGGAAGGATCTGTTCATTTCACTTCTCTGTTTCTAATTTTTCTAATCTTAAATTCAATTCTCCACAGTTCTGCAGCTATTTGCATATATTTTTCTAAAAAATAATAATTATGGAAATTGTTCAGTGTTTTATTGTAATAACATTTTTGTATTTGCACATTTAAATAAGAAACACATTTTTGTATTCAGTTTTGGCTAATGTCCATATTTTTGCAGCAATGTCTCCTAAAAGAATGCAATTTTCAGTTTCACTAATATTTTCACATATCTGCATGCTCTCCTCTAAAATATTTGTTTTGCAAACATGGCTTAGCGGAGGAACTGCTTCACAAAATTCAGATAAGTGCGTATTTTGCAGGATGGTTGTGTTGCTAGAGTCCTGTCTGGTCAAGTTGTGTGGGATCAATTTCAATCTGTTACCTCCGAGGATGTGGACAGGCTGCTTGGACGAGTGAAGCCAACCACCTGTCTCCTGGATCCTTGCCCATCCTGGCTTATAAAAGCTAGCCGGGAAGGACTGGGCGATGGGCTTCGTGGGGTGGTGAATGCTTCCCTCCGTGAGGGAGCCTTCCCAGACCCGCTGAAAGAGGCGGTTATTAAACCGCTTCTTAAAAAACCATCTTTAGATGCGGCCACGATGGCCAATTATCGCCCAGTCTCAAACCTCCCATTCTTGGGCAAGGTGATTGAGCGAGTGGTTGCTGAACAACTCCAGGCACGCCTGGAAGAAGCGGACCATTTGGATCCCTTCCAGTCGGGATTCAGGCCTCATCATGGGACTGAAACTGCCTTGGTCGCACTGGTTGATGATCTCCGGCGGGCTAGGGACAAAGGTGAGAGCTGTTTCCTAGTTCTGCTGGATCTCTCAGCGGCGTTTGATACCATCGACCATGACATCCTTCTGGACCGTCTTGAGGGGCTGGGAGCTGGGGGCACTGTAATACAGTGGTTCCGCTCCTTCCTCCTGGGCCGTGTTCAGAAAGTGGTGGTGGGGGATGAGTGTTCAGACCCCTGGCCGCTCACTTGTGGGGTGCCTCAGGGTTCTGTCCTCTCCCCCATGCTTTTCAACATCTACATGCAGCCGCTGGGAGGGATCATCAGGAGGTTTGGGCTGGGTGTTCATCAGTATGCAGATGATACCCAGCTCTACCTCTCTTTTAAATCAGAACCAGTGAAGGCGGTAAAGGTCCTGTGTGAGTGTCTGGAGGCGGTTGGAGGATGGATGGCGGCTAACAGATTGAGGTTGAATCCTGACAAGACAGAAGTACTGTTTTTGGGGGACAGGAGGCGGGCAGGTGTGGAGGATTCCCTGGTCCTGAATGGGGTAACTGTGCCCCTGAAGGACCAGGTGCGCAGCCTGGGAGTCATTTTGGACTCACAGCTGTCCATGGAGGCACAGGTCAAATCTGTATCCAGGGCAGCTGTTTACCAGCTCCATCTGGTACGTAGGCTGAGACCCTATCTGCCTGCGGACTGTCTCGCCAGAGTGGTACATGCTCTGGTTATCTCCCGCTTGGACTACTGCAATGCGCTCTACGTGGGGCTACCTTTGAAGGTGACCCGGAAACTACAACTAATACAGAATGCGGCAGCTAGACTGGTGACTGGGAGCGGCCGCAGAGACCATATAACACCGGTCTTGAAAGACCTACATTGGCTCCCAGTACGTTTCCGAGCACAATTCAAAGTGTTGGTGCTGACCTTTAAAGCCCTAAATGGCCTCAGTCCAGTATATCTGAAAGAGCGTCTCCTCCCCCATCGTTCTGCCCGGACACTGAGGTCCAGCTCCGAGGGCCTTCTGGCGGTTCCCTCACTGCGAGAGGCCAAGTTGCAGGGAACCAGGCAGAGGGCCTTCTCGGTGGTGGCGCCCGCCCTGTGGAATGCCCTCCCATCGGATGTCAAGGCGATGGACAACTACCTGACATTCAGAAGACATCTGAAGGCAGCCCTGTTCAGGGAAGTTTTTAATATGTGACATTTTAGTGTATTTTTTATCTCTGTTGGAAGCCGCCCAGAGTGGCTGGGGAAACCCAGCCAGATGGGCGGGGTACAAATAATAAATTATTATTATTATTATATTATTATTATTTCAGTTACGGTAACATGTTGTTTCAGAAACTGTGAATTTGACAGATTTAGCTTTAAATGCAAGCAGGACCAATTTTCAGATAACTTTCTAATTCTCCGGCTTTGCTCTCATATATATGGCTTTCTAGGAAGTTTGGCTATCATAGGTTCTTGTGCATAGAATCCATGGCATGTCCATTAGGATGACCTTATTGTCTATCTTAATACCTTGTGGGTAGAATTCAATGTCACAGTGTTACAAATGTTCTGTCTGCACAAGCACTGGGGCTTGGCAGGTGAAATGTCCCCTCTCACTACTGTTCTGGAAATTCTCCTAAGCCCCTTCTCTCGAGAAGGGAGCCAGTGTGGTGTAGTGGTTAAGAGCAGTAGATTAGTAATCTGGGGAACCGGGTTTGCATCTCCACTCCTCCACATGCAGCTGCTGGGTGACCTTGGGCTAGTCACACTTCTTTGAAGTCTCTCAGCCCCACTCACCTCACAGAGTGTTTGTTGTAGGGCAGGAAAGGAAAGGAGAATGTTAGCCGCTTTGAGACTCCTTCGGGTAGTGATAAATCAGGATATCAAATCCAAACTCCTCCTCCTCCTCCTCCTCTTCTTCTTTTTCTTCTTCCCACAAAGCCAACTTCAAAGGGCATAGGAGGTGTGCAGGGAGAAGAGAGGGCAGAAACCATGTTTCACAAGTGGAAGCCCTTTTGCAGGGCTTCCACGGATAGGGTTCATTAGGTGTTCCTTGAAAATAGTATGGGAATTGCACATGCATGCAGATTAGTCACCCTTATGCTTCCCAATTGGAATATGCAACCTAGGCAGGAAGTAGCCTAGCTTTTTGTTCTAGACCTCATCTATACACACAGCAAAGTAAGATGGGGGAAATGATGAGATGGTAGAATGGACAGAACCATCCCCGAGATTGTGGGTCTTCAAATATTAATATTTATTTTATATTAATATATTAATATCTCACTGCAGAACAATAAAAGAACTTGGCTATATACTCGTCCTGATTCCTAGTTTTCTTATAATAGGGAATTTAAAAAAAAAAAATGTGGAGGAGAACATTCAAGAATAATATCTTTCACTTACAATCTTTTCCTGTTGAGTGTCATGTTCCTTTGGGAGCAATCTGTCAGGACCTGCATGCCAGCAGTAGGTGGGATCAGAACTCATGATTGCCAACAAAGGTCCGTATAGTTAAAGCTATGGTTTTCCCAGTAGTGATGTATGGAAGTGAGAGCTGGACCATAAAGAAGGCTGATCGCTGAAGAATTGATGATTTTGAATTATGGTGCTGGAGGAGTCTCTTGAGATTCCCATGGACTGCAAGAAGATCAAACCTATCCATTCTCAAGGAAATCAGCCCTGAGTGCTCCCTGGAAGGACAGATCCTGAAGCTGAGGCTCCAATACTTTGGCCACCTCATGAGAAGAGAAGACTCCCTGGAAAAGATCCTAATGTTGGGAAGGGTGGAGGGCACAAGGAGAAGAGGACGACAAAGGACGAGATGGTTGGATAGTGTTCTCGAAGCTACCAGCATGAGTTTGACCAAACTGTGGGAGGCAGTGGAAGACAGGAGTGCCTGGCGTGCTCTGGTCCATGAGGTCACGAAGAGTCGGACATGACTAAATAACTAAACAACAACAACAACAACAATCTGGCATACAGACCTTCTTGCTTCCACTTTACACCACGACTACCTCACATTAAATTCCTAATTTTATGCAGGTCTACTCAGACGTAAATGTGCCAGGAAAGGGCCAAACTCAGCTTGAGGTAATCAGACTAACCAGGTGCCAATGGGATCTCCCCATCCATGTAAATTGTTCTATTGCGTCCCCTTCCCACATTTGGTATTTTTTTAACATGTGCTAATCATCTCATGGGTAGCTAAGAACAAAATAGTCCTCTATTAGAACAGGAGATAAAGTTTTCATAGAGGTGTTAAGTGCAAGGGAATGTGTTCAACAGGACTAAATTATCCCTAGATGAAGCAGGGGTAGGCTAGTGAAGTCCAATATATTCTAGGTGAAAAATATGAGAGGGCAAAATGTCTGGGACTAATTCATCAGCTCTCAAAGCGCATACAAGTATTTGGAATTTCTCCTCATTTTGAACTACTTTCATTCCAGCTATGAACCTTCACAAATAGCACTTGATGATATATGGGAGATGTGAGGAGATAGTGACTTTTTGTTATCATAGCTTCTAAATGATGCCCTAGGCCAAATGCTAATATGATCTAGTTTGCACTGTAAAACTGGAATTCAGGGCTATATGCTAAGAGTTTCGGTTTTCTTTTCTTTTTTAACAATCTACCTTTTTTGTATGCAAAAGCAGTCCTCCACTGCAAGAACCTATTTCCCCAGAACACACATTTTGGAAAGTCACACAAGGCAAAAATCATCTAAGTGGGGAGCACACATAATATTCTCTACTTGTCATGCATGAGTTTCCCCCATACCTGGCATCAGTGGAGCACAATCAGTTCAATATAGTTTAGTAAACAGCTTCATAAATCACATGAGTTCTGACATACATTCTGATTCAATGCTGATTTATCCCTAGAGCACTTAGAAAACTGATCTCAGTCACTGATATTTGGTGGAGAGAGGCTGCTTGTTTGATTTACATGTATCTCTGCAAGTCGGATTTTAAGAGAATAATTGTGAGTCTTCCTCTTTTCAGACCTTTGTTGCTTTTAACTCATTGCAGCTTTCTGAATGTCATGTGAATTCTGAAATGGGGCATGAGGCAAAATTGTCATAATGGGAAAACCATGTAAACCTAAGAACATAAAAGCCACTTATGTACCCCCAAGAATTCAATGCATGAACGAGGGGCATGCAAATCATAAATTAATTAGAGATTATCGGGTGGCAAATAATGTCTCTTTCCAGCTATTGCCACTTCACCTTCTGACGTTGTTCCTGGAGTGAGTATGGTATTTCTTTGTTTGTTTATGAAATTATTTCTATATCAACATGCACACTACTAAAACATAATAAATAAATTATATTTTGAAGGAACAGATAATCAATAACTGGCTAATCAGAATTAACCAGCTGCAAAGGCCTTTTAAATAAATATTCAAAAGATGCCTGGCAGTCCAAGGCAAGGATGCCCACTGACAGACTTGCATTTTTGAACTGCCATGGGGGTCCCTTCGTGACTAGCAACAAGGTCTGGGTAACCACTGTTATATCTTTTCAGTTCGGTTATTCCTTAACAGATCATCATAATTGTATGTGTTGTTGTTGTTGTTTTTTTTAAAAAAGAATACAGTGGTACCTTGGGTTACATATGCTTCAGGTTACAGACACTTCAGGTTACAGACTCCGCTAACCCAGAAATAGTACCTCGGGTTAAGAACTTTGCTTCAGGATGAGAACAGAAATCGTGCTCCGGCGGCGTTGCGGCAGCAGAAGGCCCCGTTAGCTAAAGTGGTGCTTCAGGTTAAGAACAGTTTCAGGTTAAGAATGGACCTCCGGAACGAATTAAGTACTTAACCCAAGGAATCACTGTAACTACTACAACTCAGATTTTTCATAAAATTGCTGTACGGTATGGGATTATCTGAAGGGGTCAAAGTCAGTGACGCAAATACAAATTTCCTATGCTTTTGAGTTATTGGAGAAATGTTATATACCTGCATGACACATCATAGAATGATTTGAATCCTGCTAGTCAAATCCGGTCTACTAGACCCCAAAATTTTAAGTAATATGGACTAAAATCACTACTGGGCCCAATCCAGAATTAGGGGCACTGAAGTGTAGTTTCATAGTAGAACTGCCCTTGAGGATGCCTGCTGAATCTTGGTTGGAAGAGTGTTCCGCAGAATGGGATCAGTGATACTTAATGCTGTGTTTTACCTGAGGACTGTTTGGGCCTCTGTGACGCAGCTCCTCCAGATGATCTCAGTGCCTGAGCTGAAATATAATGGCTCAGGTGGAAGTTTGCCTGGCACTTTCATTATACACCTTTAGGTGCCAGGTAGAAACATTCCTTTTTAACCAGGCCTTTGGCTGATCTGATTGACAACCTATACCCTTTTAAAACATGGCTCTTTTTTGGGGGGGGGTGTTATTGGATTGTTTTTATTTTGTGTGTATGTGTGTATTGCAGTTTTTATTAGTGTTTCACAACTTTAACCTGCTGCAGGATCTTAGCCAGACCCAGTTGACTTCCAGAAGCAATCAGTTGTGGTTCGAGGACCCGACCCCCGCAATGTGAAATGAATACACAAGGACACAAGATATAAGGTTAATGGGCAAGAAAAGGCCACAACTTTATTGATTACAGCAGTGAAAAGGTATTGGCTTAGGCATTGGATGTCTAAAACACGGGGGTTTATTCACCAGTAGGTGGAGCCTGTTGATGCTCATCCAACTATAGGCTCTCCCCTGATGTCACCGAGGGTCGTGCCATGGCCTCCCGCCAAGCAGGCATCAGACAGAATACACGACCGCCAGATTCCTTTAACGGAATACCCAAAATATTGAAGGCATAGGCGATGGCCACACCTAGCTCTTCGATTCCACAACACATTCTTCCAATGCCTAACCTACCCACCAATACCACGAAAGTTGTGACGATTGCTACGAGGTAGGTGAAAAAACCAAAAAGCCTAATGCCAAATGGAAAATGGAAAAATTCCTACCAGGCCCCCGGACAACCAGGGCGACCAACCTAAGGTCCATAGCAAGGCCAAGGAAAATTTAAGACCCTGAGCTCAAAGGTAGTGGAGGGTGGGTGACTCGCGACGGGACGAAGGCGAATGAGACTGAGGAAGGGCTGGCGCCACAGCATTTAAGATGCTGACAACGCCCCCTCGGAGGCACCTGGTTGGGTGCCTGCCGATGGGGCGGGCGCCAGCCAGGTGAGTGGGGGCGGCGGAGCTTGGGCTCCCGCCCACAACCACTCCCCTCTCTTCCAGGGAGGAGAGTCCTTGCAGGAAGGAAGAATGAAGCAGGAACAAGACGCTGCTACTAGTAACTTGGTTACTTAGAGGTGTTTATTATTTACAACAGACTCTACAAGTTACTATATACAGGACACAGATACAGATCTTAACTCTCTCTCACTGAACAAACTCCAAATGACTCTCAGAACACAACACTGACCAACCACCTATCCAGCCAGGAAGGTCATGAGTCATCATGCCTATGTGGAGACCTCAACCAATAGCAGAGTTGTATCCAAGGTCCCATATCTCGAGGCAGAATAGCTCCTTCTGCTCAGTCTTCTTGGCCTTTGGCCAACTCTTAATTGCCTCTGTGGGAAGCTGGAGGTAGGCAAAATCCCAACAGTTTTTATGTTGATCTTTATTATGAACGACCCTGAGACCTCTAGGTATAGGGTGGTATATAAATTCAATAAATAAAATGATGATGATGATGATGATGATGATGATGATAATAATAATAATAATAATAATAATAATAATAATAATAATAATAATAATGGTACCTTGGGCCTGAGTTGTTCAGGACTTTGGATATCACCACTCCTTGTTGTTGTTGTTGTGGTTTAGTTGTTTAGTCGTGTCCGACTCTTCGTGACCCCATGGACCATCACCACTCCTTAATGTGATGCAAATCTTAAAAAATGTAGTAGAAACACTGACAACTGGGAAACACTGGTCTGTGAGTGGTCCAGTTGGAGGACAGCCTTTACCAAAGGTGTCATGGGCTTTGAAGACACTCAAACTCAGGACGAAAGGAAGAAGTGTGCTAAGAGGAAGGCATGCTTAGCAAACCCTCACCATGATCAACTCCCACCTGGAAACCTATGTCCCCACTGTGGAAGGACGTGTGGGTCCAGAATTGGCCTCCACAGTCACTTACGGATTCACAGTTAAAACCAGGTTTATGGAAGACAATGTTCCTCGGCTATGAGTGATTGTCAAAGAAGAAAGAAGAAGAAATGTAATGTGCTGGATGCGGTAAACTAACAGGTCCAATTCAAAGTAATAATCTATAAAGCCCTAAATGTCTCAGGGCCCATGCATCTGCAGGAGTGCTTCTTCCAGTACCAACCCACTAGAAGAGGAGGAGAGCGCTGCTTGTAGTTCCCACGAGAACTGGATTGGGTGGACAACTTCTGATTGGGCTTTTACTCCCCTCAGAGTAGCATCGGTCCTCTTCATTGTTGGGATTTATATATCAGCTAAAGACATTTCTGTTTAATCAGGTCTTTTCAGACTGATATGTCAATGTTTACTCTGAAACGGCAGAATGTGGACTGTGTTTTTAATGACTATTATAAATATTTTAGGTTTGCATTTGTTTTAATCATTTTAATCACTGATCTAATTTTCTTGTCTGTTCTCCGTTTCAGCTATGTTCGGGAAAGAACCATGCATAAATACAATAAATAAATGATATAAATATGTATTTAGGGATGTAATTTGAAAGTTGTTGTTTTTTTTAAAAAAAAGAAAATGTGCTCATTAATGCAGAAAGGGAATTGAATTCAAAGGAAAGTGGCATAGACAGGAAATAGATTTCCCATCCTGGATGAAAATCACCAGAGGCTCACAAAGCCTGCATTTTTAGGTGGGAAACTCAAATTTGCTAATAGTCCCAGGTAGGATCTTTGGCTATGTAAACCAAGAACAAAATTGTGCTAAAATAAACTACAGTAGCCAACTAAGATTTTTCAGATCCGGCCATTTTGTTTAGAATATATAGCTTGAAATTTCTCAGATTATTTTGCAGGCTATGCCAACAACAACAACCTTCCCCCCCCCTCCCCAAAGATTTTCATTCTCAAATTGACCATCAATAATTAAAAACTTGGCTTCAGAGGCATATGTTGTTGTTTTCCTTGATTCAATTTCTTTCCTCCTAATGAATAAAGGAGAATGGAGGGCCGCAAAGAATTGCTGCCCAGCAGATCCCTAAGACAACAAAGTGGGAAATGGAATCTCATTTATGTGATCCCTAAACCTTTGCATATTTAATCGACTTCCCCACTCAACAAGTCATTTAACTTTAATTTAAACATGGGGTATATTTTCAGGGCATGGATGCCTCAGAGAAGCCTCAAGCTATGTTTAGTCACAATTTTATGAAAAATATAAAATGTCATCAAATGTGTACTTTATTTGCTTTTATTTCCATCTATATCCATGTGCACCTACATTTACTGGTGTCAGGAACTGGACATCGGAGGAGGAATGGTGGAGACAGCCCCCCTCCTTCTTCTGAACCTTCCTGAGAAGAAGAGGGCAGTATAGAATTAAAACAGTGGTTTGTTGAAGGTCCTGACTCTAAGAAAGAAGAGGGGGAAAGCTGGGAAATAATGGAAGGGGAGGGGGGAACAGCAGAGCTGGCTGACACATTATCTTTAGAAAGCATTCCTGACCTCCCTTCTCCTAGGACCCGGCGTGCATTGAGAGTAGTAGAACAGAAAGCTCAAAGGCAGAGAGCACAGATGCAGGGATGATGTAGAATAGGCAAGACAGAGGGGGTGGGACTTTACTCGGAGCAACGCCATTATCTAGCAGAGACAGCATTTCTATGTTCTCTCTGTAAATATTGAATAAAAGACTTGGTAAGAGTTCTTCTTTTTTTATCTGCTTCTTCGCCGCCACTGTGGGAGGGATCAGATTCCCCTGAAGCCTGACAGTTGGATATTATTACTCCCAGTAGCATTTTGCATTATACCTTTATTATACAGTCATACCTCGGGTTACATTTTTGGGTTGCACACCGCGCCAAACCCGGAAGTACTGGAAGGGTTGCTTCCGGGATTCAGTGCTCACGCATGTGCAGAAGCGCTGAATCGTGCTTTGCACATGCACAGAAGCGCCGAATCGTGACCCGCGTGTGCGCAGACGCGGCACTGGGGGTTGCGAACGTGCCTCCCGCACGGATCACGTTCGCAACCCAAGCGTCCACTGTATTGCTATTGTCAAAGATCTTCCTATCCCCAATTTAAAGGTACCCCTGACTGTTAGGAGCAGTCGCGGACGACTCTGGGGTTGCGACGCTCGTCTCGCTTTACTGGCCGAGGGAGCCGGCGTACAGCTTCCGAGTCATGTGGTCAGCATAACTAAGCCGCTTCTGGTGAACCAGAGCAGCACACGGAAAAGCCGTTTCCCTTCCTGCTGGAGCAGTACCTAGTTATCTACTTGCCCTTTGATGTGCTTTCGAACTGCTAGGTTGGCAGGAGCTGGGACCAAGCAACGGGAGCTCACCCCATCGTGGGGAGTTGAACCGCCGGTGTTCCTAGGCTCTGTGGTTTAGACCACAATGCCACTCACATCCCACTATCCCCAATTTAGTCACAGTCTCAATTGAGGATAGGGAACCTTCCACCTTCCACATATTATTAGACTGCAACATCCATGATCCTTGACCACTGGTCATGCTGCCTGAGGCTGATGGGCGTTGCAGTCTAACAACATCTAGAGGGCTACACATGTTCCTCAGAGTTGAAGCTCAGTTAAGCACTCTGGCTTTCAGTGTTGCCTGGTACCCACTGGGAGCAGAATGTTATAGAATCATAGAATTGTGGAGTTGGAAGGGACCACAAGCATCATTTTGTCTAACCTCCTGCAATGCAGGAATTTTTGCCCATTCTGGGGCTCGAACCCACAAACCTAACATTAAGAGACGAGGTGCCAACTTAAATAAAATATTTTTTTTTTCGTGGGAGGCACATAATTGACCACAAGACGTAGTGCATGTACACCAATGGAATGGTAATGCCCATCAACTTTGGGGGAGCCTAGCCCCCTCAAATATTTTATTGAAAGGACCTTGGCCTCTAGGAGTTGGCTCCTATGATTAAGATTCTCATGCTCTACTGACTGAGTCATTCCATTTTTTTTGTTAAAATTTTTATTGATTTTCCATTTTCATAACAAATATCCAATATCAATACTAAACATTAGTTTTTAATCCCTCCCCCCTCTCTGTTGACTTCCCTCTGCTTCCATTTCTTGTTTATTACATCAAATGATACGTTCTGCTGTTTATATACAATACTATGTTATCACAGTGTTATATTCCTTGTTTTATGTAAATAAAATTTTAAATGTTTATTTAAATTCTGCCAACGAGTCCATTTTGGGAGGTGTTTCTGCAAATATATTGTAAAAGGTTCCCATTCTTTTTCAAAATCCCTGTTGTCCCTGCCTGAGTCATTCCAGAAGAGCCAGAAGCCAGGGACACCAATAGGTGGAGCCCGATCTACTAAAAGACAGAGGCCATTCATTTTAGTTTTGTCCCTGTCCTCCTCTTTGCTCAGGTCTACAAGGGCAGCACTGAGACAGGATAATGAGTTTATACTGTTGTTGTTGTTGTTGTTGTTGTTGTTGTTGTTGTTGTTGTTGTTGTTGTTGTTGTTGTTGTTATTCTATACCGCTTTTCTTTTACAAAAATAAATGCCAGTTTGGATCACTGTATAATAAAGCTCAACACTGCCCAATAAAATCAACAATTACTAGTAAAATTATCAAAATGTCCAAGAACACCTGTATTAATTACAGTGGTACCTCGGTTTATGAACTTAATCCGTTCCAGAAGTCCGTTATTAAACCAAAATCATTCTTAAACTGAGACGTGCTTTCCCTAATGAGGCCTCCCGCCGCCAGTGCCCTTCCACCATTCAGATTCCATTCTTAGACTAGGGTAAAGTTCTCAAACCAATACACTATTTCCGGTTTTGCGGAGTTTGTAAACCAAATCGTTCTTAAGCCGGACTGTTCTTAAACCAAGGTACCACTGTATATCAATGGGCAGAGTAAACAGATATGTATTAAGCTGGATGTGTGCTGTTGCTACCAGTATTACTTCTACTACATAGTATTTATAATGTGCCTTCAGTGATTTCAGCTCTCTGTATAACCTAAAAGTTCCCTGTTCATTATACAGAAGTCTTGCAAGTAGATAATCAACTAGTCACCTATGTTTAACAGGAATTTCCTCCAAGTGACAAGCTGTTATTGTAGCATGAACGGCTAGCAGAGGTGGGGCAAGTGAGTTGGTTCAATTTTGAACTTCTTTGGAAGTATAGCTTAGAATTGACTTTTATAAATGACATCTTAAATGACTGCGTTCAGTGGGTTCATGACATGGGTTTCAGTGGTTCATAACTTACTGTATACAATAAGTGTGTGTGTGTGTGTGTGTGTGTGTGTGTGTGTGTGTGTGTGTGTTTGCAGTACGTGAATGGCAGGCTTCACCTTGACCTGAATGCTTTCATCGTAGACTCTGAAAAGACCTCCATGCCTACAGTTGATCATGAAGAGGGAATGTTGAAAAACCATGGAAAAGCTCGTTTCACATTTTACCGACAAAGGACCACACAGCAGTTGGGGGCAGAATTTCCTGCCACAATGCCACGCCTATTATCACATTAATTGGATTCACAAAGAACATACTGAAAGGACTTGTATCTCAGTAAGTAAAACTTTTAAGATGCTGGATCTATGTGGCACATTTTGCTAAATATAAGAAATATGAGAGGGGGGAAATGGCTATTTCCAAATGTCTGAAAATCTGGAAGAGAAGATATAAACCCTTGAACTGACATGAGAGTATAATTGCTTGTTACCATAGCAACAAAGCTCCACAGACATTCTTAACAACTATTCTCATTGGACAGAAAAGCCAGGTGCTTTATATGGTATAAATATTTTTAGACTGCAATCTTACATAGACTTACCTGGGAATAATGCTATTAAACTAAGTGGGGCTAATGTCTGAGGTGTGGCAAAGCCTCTTTCTTGTTATTTTAATATGATACCTTGCAACAATGGATTTAAATAGGCAACAGTGGAGAGCACATATGGGAGGGGCAGGTACTCATCTGTCCTCCTAAACTCTTGAGTCACTGCTGCTTCAGACCCTCCAAGAATCCCTATTTTCCAGGGACAGTCCCAGATTTACAGAAGCTATCTCGGTTTCTGATTTGATTCTGGAATGTCCTGCTTTTCATTAGGATGTCCGTATTTTCATTGGATAAATGTTGAAGGGTATGGAGTTATACAATCCCTGAGCCAAGGAGATAAGTAACTATTTGACCTTTAGAAGACATCTGAATGCAGCCCTGTATAGGGAAGTTTAGTAATGTTTAATGTTTTATTATGTTTTTATATGTGTTGGAAGCCACCCAGAGTGGCTAGGGAACCCAGTCAGATGGGCAGGGTATATATATATATTATTACTATTATTATGGAATAAGGTAAAGGGACCCCTGATCATTAGGTCCAGTCGTGGCCGACTCTGGGGTTGTGGCGCTCATCTCACTTTACTGGCCGAGGGAGCCGGTATACAGCTTCCAGATCATGTGGCCAGCATAACTAAGCTGCTTCTGGTGAACCAGAGCAGCGCACGGAAAAGCCATTTACCTTCCCGCCGGAGCGGTACCTATTTATCTACTTGCACTTTGACGTGCTTTCGAGCTGCTAGGTTGGCAGGAGCTGGGACCAAGCAATGGGAGCTCATCCCATCACGGGGATTTGAACCGACGACCTTCTGATCGGCAAGTCCTAGGCTCTGTGGTTTAACCCACAGCACCACCCGCGTCATTGGAGAAACGTCAGAGGGTATGTTTCTTACCAGGAAGGAGAGGAGCAAGTTCGCAGGGAGATCAGCATAGTGCAAACACACCAGCAGAGACAATCTGGTGTTTCTGCTAGCGTGTTTGCACCATACTGACCTCTCTGCCACCTTGATGCTCCTGCTCTCCTTCTCAACAAGCAACATCAACTCGGCAGGTGAGTGCCAGCATGCAGCATATGCAGCATATGTTTTCAAAGTGCAGGGGTAGATAGATATGCCACAAAGTTGGGACAATGTCAGCAGAGTCACCAGTTCCATGAAGCTACTCAGCATGGAAGCTGTAAAACATAGGGAAGAAATCTTCTTGAAATATACTCGAGTAGTAATTTCATGCTCTTTATTTCAGCTCATAGGAACAGTGATTGAATTTCCCCCCAAACCTCAGGCTTTATATGCATTATTTACACAATGAGAACCGACTGATATGGTTGATATGGTTGATTATGTTTCCCTCCTGGAGCCTGATAGGCTGATTAACTTCCTCCTAGGGTCTGACTGGGCTCCTCCTGCAGGCCAATCAGGTTGTAGCATTCTACATGTCTACTCCCATGTACTTCCAGGCTACTGGGTGCAGTACTGCAGTTTCTAATTTTTTTAATATGTAACGCAGGAGTAGGAAGAAATATGCCCTCAAGAGGTTGCAGAACTACAACTCCCATCATCCCTGTCATTGGTTGTACTGGTTGAGGCTGATGGGACTGGATGTCCAGCAATATCTGGAGGGCACCACATTGCTTATCTGTGATATTTCTCCTTAGGCAACAAGCAGATTTTAAAAATACATTTCCAAAAAGTTATTTGAGGCAGAAAGTTGAGTCCTAGCAATATGGATTATAGGGAGAGAAGCTGCTCTTGTGAATGTTCTATTGTATGACTGTCTGGTGTCAAATATTTTATGGAGAGAAGTAGAAAATATCAGATTGTAAGGCTTTCAGAGCACATATTGTCTGCACAAAAAAACCCCCGTATATTGTGAATGCAGATATAGGTCTTGAGATAGCCACCATTTAATTTTTCTCTCTCCCAGTATCAGGTACGATTGAAGCAGTAGAATGCACCTCATAATGATTTCTGAGGCACACTGAACATATTTTGTTAGTGAATGGAATTCTATGGAGTATTTCCAAAGGGTCATTGCACAACTCTGGGGGCATAAAAAATACAATTTAAACTTCTTCTTTTTAAAAAAGAGAGAGTCTATAAATGAATAAGAATGTTTGAAAGCGGGGAAAGAACTGGAAAAGAAAAGACTTGCGGGGGGGGGGGAGCTTTCAGCATCAGCTCTAGACAAGAATACAAAAAAGTATTTTGAGAAAAAACATGGAACATGGGGAAAATATCAAAATTGAAGAGAGCAGAGATTCAATAATATAAAAAGGCTAGATATGTTTCTGGGAAAGGGGACCTTCTGGTTCCAACTGAAGTAAATATAATACTTGAGAAACAGGCATCTGTGTGATGTTTAAATACCTATATCAATGCATATTTTTGTTAACTTTTTTGTATGCCAATATAGGGAAAAAATCTTGTAGGGAAATTCAATAAATAGTTCAAAAAGACTCTCACTAAAAAGCACAATCTAAATCATTGCTGTGCTACATCACTGTTGGACAACTGTTTAAATGAATACAGCCTCTTGTGCACTGACACTGTTGCCCCCCCCCCCCGATCCACAAAAGCTAAACACAAAATCTGTTGCTTCTTTTGTACATGGGTAGTGGATAATCTAGTTTTTGCTGGAAACTGAACTGTAGCAGAACAGAAAGAGCGCTGCATGGGATGGACACAGGTCAGAATAGGAATTGATGCCTTCTTCCAGAAGACATCTGAGGGCAGCCCTGTTTAGGGACGCTTTTAATATTTGAATTATTGTATTTTAATACTTTGCTGGAAGCTGCCCTGGGTGGCTGGGAAAACCCAGGCAGATGTGTGGGCTATAAATAAATTATTACTACTACTACTACTACTACTACTACTATTATTATTATCATCATCATCATCTGAAATCAGTCTGAAATTTTCCATTTATGGGCTTCTCTGCAAGTAGCTTCCTGAAATTCTGAGTGTGGTAGGGGCCACCATAATGGCTAAGACCACCCCATTAAAAAAGGCCAGTAGAGACTGGCAGATTGTCACCTCCAATGTATCCTAATCCTCTCCAGTGGTATGGATTGTGGGGATCAGTTTCGCACCGTGATTTACAGAAACATTATGTAATGTTCCCTTATGGCAAATCAGAAATAGTTGTGACGTTCATATGTGTCTCATAACATGCAAAATGGCAGTCTTGATTGAGTCATTGTCCTGTTTATTACAGTGGTTTAGTGATGTAATTGCCACACACTTTAATCTGCTTCCTATTACAGAAAACTAGGATGACATCTACTATTTCACTGTTCGGACTATATTTTACTTAACATTGAATTAACAGGGCTTTTTATTAAATAACAGACTTAAATATCAGCACTGTCCACTTTTTATATGAAAGTGAGATCCTAAATGCTAAAAGATGTCAAATGGACAATATTTTCTCCCTGGTGCATAACATACAAATTCAGGAGACAAATTCTGAAGATGGAAAGAAGTTAATGGATTTGCATCCTGAACAGCTTGGGTTTTCAGAACATGAGTACAGCTGTTTTCTAATCGTTCCATGCAGACTTGGCATTTCTTTGCAGCTATCTCTGTCATCCTTGAAAAATCAACTCTCTTGGGCAAAAGTGAGTGTGAAATTGTCTGCTGCTAAAGCAGATGCCAATAGAGCCATGTACCAAGCCATGAACCAAGGCTATGAATGCGAAAGTGGCTTGATTTGTTCATGCAGTGGTTATTTTGATGATGCCTAAAGCTTCCGGCGGGAAGGTAAACGACGTTTCTGTGCGCTGATCTGGTTCGCCAGAAGCGGCTTAGTCATGCTGGCCACATGACCCGGAAGCTGTATACTGGCTCCCTCAGCCAGTAAAGCGAGATGAGTGCCACAACCCCAGAGTCGTCTATGACTGGACCTAACGGTCAGGGGTCCCTTTACCTTTAAAGCCTTATTATGGTGAAAAAATCCTTTTTCTTTTTCTTTTTGGAGCGGGGTAGGTAATTGTATAAATCAGACATATGGTAGATCCCATGTCCAGGTAAGGATTACTTTTTATACATGACTGTATTTTGAAATATTTTGTTTAAGCTGTCTGCTGTTGCTTCTGTCTTTTGTACACTGCTTATTTAAAATAATCAAAATCATATTTCCTAACTTTCACTTGAGTTTTTTCAAGAAAGCAACGGAGAAAAATACTTATTTCAAAGCCTCAGCCAATACATTCTTGCCAACTTGATTTGGATTCCAGTGCCTTAAAAAAAACCCACAACAACATCTATTGAGGAAACTTGCAAAAAGAGAGAGAAAAATATTCCATTCTTAAATCAAGTAATTTCAGCCAGACTTGTCCTGTTTTCTGCTCTGTTCTCCAAGTGCATCTTTCTCACAATTTCAAAAAACATGGAGGTTTTCATTTTATTCTAAAATTCTTAAAGGAGTAAGATAATTGGCCATGATTCTTTGCCCTCATCTCAGATTAGTATCTCCCAGTAATTGTGATTGCTATATGTCTGTCTGTCCATTCCTTGTTCTCTTCATAGAATCTTTATTTCCCAAACCTGAGGTTGTTCTTTCTATCTTTTTTGTGGGAAGGGGGATGCAGATCATATTGTAACATACACTAATTTGTCTCATTTTTCATTGTCTTATTATCTATCTCTGTATCATGTTTCTTTTCCATTTTTATTTGTTGCAGCTTGTTCGTTCCAAAGAGCCAAATTCTACAAGGATGAAGGCCAGCTGTGTTGCTGAAGCACCCAAACTGGAGATGACATGTTTGGCGCTCTGACTCCAAGTTTCCATTATGTCTCAGGCATTAGGGGAACTACAGTGATATACTGATTCCATAATTCTGTACTCTTGACAAGCTACCAGTCCGACCAATAAGACAAGGTGCAAACAAAATTTTCTCCATTTTCTGAATGTGCAAAAACTACTTATATAATAGTTGTCCCCAGGAAAGGAGCTATTTATTTCTTCTGCAGAAACATGCAAGTTTAGGACAGGGTAGCAGAGCCCAACAACCTGAATAACACCCAGTTGCTATATCGTGCGTCTTGTCAACATCCCACACAATCCTCTTGTTGCTGTTTTGTCTCAAACAATAATAAAAGCAAGCCCCAGGTTGGCCATCGTAAATAGCAAATAAGTCTGAACAAATGGTGTCCCACCAAACGAATGGGGGATAAATTTGATTTAGTTCACATTTAAAGGTGAACTTGCTGAATTTGCACTCTTTGAAACAATGTGCAAACTGAAACACAGCAGGGTGTTGTAATCTGCACTTATTTTAATTTTGCAGTGCAGTCAAGCCATGCACATTTATTATTTTCATTGCCATGATCCTACACAATGTTAAAGGGAAACTCCCCACCGGAGTAGAAATCATATACTGAACAGATGGAAAGCTTTTAACTTGAGCAGGGTGGAAGCAAAGAGTAAGTTTACAATAACTTCCATGATAGAGCTTCAATATGCTGATGACAACATAGTGTGTGTACACTCAGAGGATGATCTCCAAACCATCATAAATATCTTCATAGAAGCTTACAGAAAGCTTGCCTATCGCTCAACATCCAAAAAACCAAAGTGCTGCACTAACAACCACAAAACAACTCCTTTGCAGCACCACAAATCCAACTCAATAGTGTAACTTTGGAAAGTGTTGATCACTTCTACTTTGGCAGTTATCTTTCCACAAGGCCTGACAATGATGCCGAAATCCAGCATCGCCTGAGCTCTGTGAGTTCAGGTTTCTCCGGATTGAAGTGCAGAGTGTTTGAGCACCAGGACATTCTCAGTGAAACCAAAATGCTTGTTTACAAAGCTATTGTACTACCAACCTTAATGTATGCTTGTGAAACATGGACCACTTATAAACACCATATCCAACTCCTCGAAAGATTCCATCCATGGTATTTCTGGGGAAAAAATTGCATATCACTTAGGAAGATAGGCAAACAATGTCAGTGTACTGGAAAAAGCAAAGATCACCAGTGTTGAAGCAATGATTCTTCAACATCAGCTTCATTGGACATGTTGTTTGGATGCCTCATGATCGTCTCCCAAAGCAACTACTCTATTCCCAACTTAAAAATGGAAAGCATAATGCTGGTGCTGGTGGTCAACAAAAGAGGTTTAAAGACTCTCTCAAAGCAAATCTTTAAAAAAAAGTAGTTTAAACACCAACAACTTGGAAACACTGGCCTACGAGCTTTCCAATTGGAGAACAGCCTTTACCAAAGATGTCATGGACTTTGAAGATGCTCAAACTCAGGACTGAAAGAATGTGAAAAAAATATGATAAAAAATCCAAAAGAGGATCGCCATAAGCAACAATATAAAATGCTCCAAATACAATATTCAACATTAATAAGCCAAGAGGTTGAATGGGGAATAAAGTTAATGAAACAAAAGTTCTTCGAATCGGCAAATAAAATTGGAAAATTTCTGGCGTGGCAACTGAGTAAAAGAAGAAAATGTAGCATCATAAAGAAAATAAAAGTAGATGAGCAAGTTCTGGAAGACCCTAAAGTAATAAAAAAGCACTTCCTTAAATTTTATATGAACTTATACAAAAGAGAAGAAGAAGATTTAACGAACATTATAAAATACCTAGAAGAAAATAGTCCAAAAAAAAATAACAGAAGAAGAAAGAACCGCCTTAAACAGACCTATAAAAATAAAGGAAATTCGAGAAGCGATCAAGAGGATGAAATTAGGAAAAGCCCCAGGACCAGATGGTTTATCAGCTAAATATTACAAGGTCCTAGAGGAATATATAACACCAGTACTATGTGACGTTATGAATGAGATATTAAGAGGAGGAAAAATGCCAACATCCTGGAAAGAAGCCTACATTACTTTGATCCCGAAACCAGATTCAGATAAACTTAATATTAAGAATTACAGACCGATTTCACTACTGAACAATGATTATAAAATCTTTGCAGACATAATGGCACATAGACTTAAAAAATGTTTAATTAACCTTATACACAGTGATCAGGCTGGCTTCCTTCCTAATAGACAAATAAAAGACAACATCAGACACACAATAGACATTATTGAATATCTAGAATGCCATAACGAAATCCCTGCCGCTTTAATGTTCGTCGACGCCGAGAAGGCTTTCGATAATGTCTCCTGGGGTTTTCTAATAAAATGTCTGGAAAAAACAGGGATAGAGGGCACATTCCTAGAAGGAGTTAGAGCAATATACACACAACAAAGAGCCAGATTAATTATAAATAACAACCTGACAGAACAGTTTGAAATAGCAAAAGGTACTCGACAGGGGTGCCCTCTATCACCGCTGTTGTTTATCATAGTCTTAGAGACAATTACAAACAAGATAAGGAAAACCCCAGAGATCCGTGGTATAAAAATCGGCGCGAATGAACATAAATTGAAAACATATGCAGATGATCTTATGTTGTCATTGGAAGAACCAAAGGAGAGCATCGGCAAAGTTATAAAATTACTAGAAGAATTTGGAAAATTATCGGGATTTAAATTGAACAAAGAAAAAACCAAAATAATGACTAAAAATATGAAAGAAGACACCATAAATGAGCTTGAAAGACAAACTGGAATTAAAACAACCAAAAAAGTAAAATACCTTGGAATTTGGATAACTATGAAAAATATAAATTTGATGGAAAATAATTATAAGAAAACATGGAAAGAGATAATGAAGGACTTGGATACATGGAACAGATTACATCTCTCGTGGATGGGCAGAATGGTGGCAATTAAAATGAGTTTATTACCCAAATTACTTTTCTTATTCCAGAACATTCCAATAATTAGGGGAATTGCAATATTTAAAGAATGGCAGAGACTACTTTCCAAATTTATTTGGCAGGGAAAAAGACCCAGAATTAAATTTAAACTGCTTACAGACCAAAGAGATAGGGGGGGTCTTGCGGTCCCAAATCTGAGGTTATATTATGAGGCCGCATGTCTTTGTTGGGTAAAAGACTGGATCGTCATTAAAAATAGAGAGATGTTAGATCTAGAGGGGTTTAACTTAAGATTCGGTTGGCACGCTTATCTATGGCGAGATAAGGGAAGGGTTCATAAAGGTTTTTCTAACCATATTTTCAGAGGGCCAATACTGGAAGTCTGGGAAAGGAATAAAAAATTGCTGGAGCAGAAGACACCCTGGTGGCTATCACCAATTGATATTTTAACAATTAAAAAATTAAACATTGAGGGGGAACGATGGACGTATGAGGACTTACTAACCAAAACAGAATCCGGGTGGAGGATTAGACCATACGAAGAAATAAAAAATAAGTTGACTGGTTGGATTCAATATCATCAAATAAATTCAATGTGGACGGAAGACAAAAAGATTGGAATAAATGAGAAAAAATCTAGATTCCAGATTGAAATAATAGAAAGTAAAACAAAATTATTATCAAAAATGTATAACCAGTTGCTTGAGTGGGACACCAAGGATGAGGAAGTAAAGGAGGTGATGTTGAGGTGGGCGGTAGATCTAGGGTATAATATAGAGTTTGATAAATGGAAGGCTTTATGGTGTAAAGATATGAACTTTTCAGCATGCACGACACTTAAGGAAAATATGTACAAGATGATGTACAGATGGTACATAACGCCGATAAAATTGTATAAAATTTATAGAACAGGCGACAAATTGTGTTGGAAATGTAAGAGTAAAGAGGGCGAATTTATTCACATGTGGTGGACGTGCGAGATTCTCAAAAAAATTTGGGAATCCATCTATAATGAATTAAAAAAAATTCTCAAATATACGTTTGTTAAAAAACCTGAAACCTTCCTGCTGGGGATAATTGGCAAAGATATTAAAGAAGAAGATAGAACCCTTCTTCAATACGCAACAGCGGCCGCTAGAACCCTCATAGCACAGTACTGGAAAACAGCAAAAACCCCAACATTAAAGGAGTGGCAATTTAAATTAATGGATTATTTAGAATTGGCAAAATTGACTCAGAAAATAAGAAATCAAAAACGTACAAAAGTTAGTAATGAATGGGATAAATTTAGAATATATATGGAAATAGAGACAAGGGGAAAATCAAAATGTTAATCAGAAATATATATGTATATAAAAAAAAATCACAGTAGGCACGAGATAACGCTTACTACGTTATAAATTTTATTTTGGAATAGATACAGCAGAAAGATAATTAAGATAACATTATCCGAAATCGAGATAAAGGGAAGTCGATCAATGTTGTTGTAAAATTAATGTAAGTCGCGTCGTTTATGTTGTATGTATTTTATGTTCTTTTTCTTTTCTTTTTTTTCTTTTTATGTTTATTTCATTTACTTTTGTCTGTTGTATGTTTGTGAAATATATTTATGCAAAACTTAATAAAAATATTTTTTAAAAAAGGAAAAAGCAAAGATCACCAGTGTTGAAGCAATGATTCTTCAACATCAGCTTCATTGGACATGTTGTTTGGATGCCTCATGATCGTCTCCCAAAGCAACTACTCTATTCCCAACTTAAAAATGGAAAGCATAATGCTGGTGCAGGTGGTCAACAAAAGAGGTTTAAAGACTCTCTCAAAGCAAATCTTTAAAAAAAAGTAGTTTAAACACCAACAACTTGGAAACACTGGCCTACGAGCTTTCCAATTGGAGAACAGCCTTTACCAAAGATGTCATGGACTTTGAAGATGCTCAAACTCAGGACAAAAGGGAGAAACGTGCTAAAAGGAAGGCACACTTGGCAAACCCTCACCATGTCCAACTCCTGCCCAAAAAACTATGTCCCCAGTGTAGAAAGATGTGTGGATCCAGAATTGGCCTCCACAGTCACTTACGGACTCACTGTTAAGACCGTGTTCATGGAAGACAATCTTACTCAGCTACTAATGATTGCCAAAGAAGAAGAAGAAGCAATATACCAGGGTAAAGTGTTTCTATAAATGCATATATTTGTGAAAATAACATACAAAAATGCATATATTGTGGGGAAATGCTTTGTGAAAATGTGTAGATAAAAAAAATTACATAGAAAAAATGTGTGTATTGTGATGAATTTGCACTAAAATGCTATAAGGACCCCTTTAAAAAATGCAAACTGGTGTAGGGATGAATTTAAGATTGGGGGAAAATGAGAAACAGAGAGAAAACAAAAACGACGTGTTTGCTCATCCCTACTTACCAACCCAGTTCAGCTAAGCAATCCTATATGACACAAGTCATGCACTGGGATACAAGTCTTACAGATATAAGGTATAATGTTAGCTCAGTGTTCCTGGAGTAAGATGTCCAGGAAAGGCATACTGAGACTATTGACAGGGTTAGAGTGTTGGGTTAGGCGTTGGGAGATCAGGGTTCAAATCTACACACATGAAGCTCACTGTGTGGCCTTGAGCTAGTCACTGTCTCCCAACCTAACCTACTTCATAGGGTTTTGAGGATGAAATGAAGAGAGGGAGAACACTGTGTGCACTGCCTTGAGCTCCATGGAGCAAAGCTGGGAAATAAATGTAATAATAAATTTAAAAAGAAATATATTAGTATAAATTACTGGAAATTTACTGACTCTTTCTCTATCCTACAGCAACCTGCATCCCCCACAGCCCAAAAGCCTTAGCTTCTTCTTGGTAGGACAGCTTCTATTTTCAGGGTGGGAAAACTGTTAAGGAAGTATTGTCCAATGGGTATGCTTTGCCTTCAGAAAATAAATAGCAAAAAAGTGATGGACTTGAAGTTTTTTAGTCAAAGGCTAAGAAATCCAATATCAGAAAGATATTGATTCTTAGTAAGTGAACACATTTTCCCAGATCCTTTGACGTGCCCCTTTCCTCTCCATTTTTAATTCCATCCTTCCACAAAGGCAGCTCAATAATTTTCTGTTTATATATTTCGATATGAGGTATTGTAATAAACCGAACTGGACCTCTGGGGACCATTGATGTTGCCCCAGATGAAATATATGGGCGGGACCTTTTACAGTTCTAATCAGGGCTTCCAAGCCACCACCTGGTTCATTTCCTGTGATTTTCTCACTCAACGTGCCAAAAATAACTTGGCTTGCCCCTTGATATTTTGCATCTTGACAAGGATGCAGGGATCCATTTGCTGTTCTTCTCAGGGAGCAAATGTATTCGGCCAGCCCTGCTAAAAAGCTGGCCACTGAAAAGCCAGTGAATTCTTCAGAGAAGCGATGGAGTAATCATGAGAGTATCTTGTGAATGCTCAAATGCACCTGACCAAACATCTGAAAGCAGATCCACGCACAAGCATATTTTCATCCCAGCCTTTGTATTTAGGATTTCAGGCAGAATTATTCCCTAGCAAAATTAGATGTAACAGATATGGCAAACCTGTGGCCTGCCAGATGTTGGTGGACTCAACACACATCACCCCAGCCAGGATGTCAATAGTCAAGGTGAGAGTTCTTTTCTAATAACATCTGGAATAACAACTTGTTCCCTATCCCTAAGTTAAATTCTACTTAACTGGAAATGTTACGGATCAGACCCGGAGTGTCATGTATATAGCTGCATATAAATATGATTGTACAATTCACAAATGGCTGGAAGTGGGGTTGTAACATTTCAGGGGCCACTTATATTTGATGGTAGTGTTGTGTTGGGTGGCATTTCTCTTGGTTCAATGTTAGGCAAACCATTGCTCCAAGAAGGCTTCTAAGGAGAGGAAATGGAGTATCCATTTCTGCCCCTCAGTTTCTTTGAGAACAATGCTATATCTTGACATGGCATAATTCCTGCAGAATTTAGGGTAAGGAAGATGCAACCATTGGCAACTGCTGAGATGTGCTAAGCCATCACAGGCTATAAGTAGCATCCCTGATACTTTTAAATCATCTCTAATACTGCCTCTCCCCTCTCCAGTTTTAGGTACACCTCCCCTACCCTAAAAAAGCTGAGCAAAAAGTCCAATACTCTAACTTTCTGTTCAACCCTAGACAAGACGTACATGTCCCGTCCTCTGGTTTTTGATACTTCCCCCTTTACTTGGCCCTTGGCCCCTTTCTCTGCTTGCACACCAGTACATGTGTCCTCTGCCTTGATGTTCTAGCATAACTTTGAAAAACTGGCAGAGAATCTCCTGTTCTCCAGGTTTCTTCTTCCTCACAGTCTGGGCTTGGGCTCGCTCTATGATTAAAGGGAATGATTCTCTGCTGCTGCTCTGAAGTCCCATTTCAACTTTTTGTCAGTTGGATCTCTGCTGCCTCTTTGATCTGCGGGGACAACTTTGTGGCTGCCTAAAATGATAGATCAGAGGAGGAAATTAATATCAATGCCAGATGCCGACGTACACTGGTGTGCAAGAATTGACACAAGTTTCTCTCTTTGTTAGATGTAAAGAAAGTACTCTTTCTGTGAACGCCGATTGCAGTGAATAATGGCTTGGAGATGCAGGAGAAAGACCCGGTGTTCTTTAAAGGCAGAACAATTCTTTTAAGCAAAACGATAACTGCAGAGCGGACAAATGGCTCTTTACCATCAGCCCAGTCTGGAGCTATGTGCTACAAAATTTGGCTAAAAGGGGGGGAAATGTTTGAATGGGTGAAACTATTTGGAGAACTTCTTATAAAGTTTGTCTGCAATTACATAACTCTGAGCTCTGATGAAAACAGGGGTGTCCTAAGGAAAAGTGGGACATTCTGGGATCAAATCAGAAACTGGGGTTGCTTTTGTCCCTGGAAGATAGACTCTTTTGGAGGGGCTGCAGCCCATCCATACAAGGATATCCGCTTCGGAAATGGAACTCTTTTTCCAACCCCATGTGTTCTCCCAACCCTCTGAAGCACATTGGGGCAGGGGCTCCCCAGGGGAGTACAAGAAGAGTAAGTTCTGTTGGCCAAAGAGAAGTCATGGGATGAGTTTGTTGGATACAACTGTCTGGTGGTGACTTTGTACAGAGAAAAACAACAATCTACACCTTTATTTAATATGGTTGTGCCCCAGATTTGGTGAAGGTCCAAGACCTGAGCTGATTTGGACTAATTCAGGGCCATGGTCAAGTCAGGTTGAGTTACTCCTGGACTGTTGTGGGTCACCTTGGGCAGCCCAGTGTGATCTGGGTTGGTGCTGGATTACCAGGTAGTCAGAGTTGGCACCTGCCTATGCCCCCCCATGCCTTTTAGGGACCCCACAACAACAGATAAAAATAATATTGATTTGATCTTGAAATAAAATTACAAAAAAACATATTAGGGTTTGCAAGGAGGACCCCGAGATTTTGACTGCCTAGGGTTTACTCTGGCACTTAACTGGAGTTCTCAGAGGCTGTAGCATCAGGCAGGCAGGAAGGGGGGGGGTGTAAAAAAAGGACACATTCCAGCCAGGCAAAAGCACTTGAATAGGAGCAGGGTTGAAGAAGGAGGAGGAGAGACAGGGAATCATGGAGGGCTGCATTTGGCCCCCAGTCTGATGTTCTCCACCTGCAGAGAGCACCATGTGGCCCCTCTAGAGGTTCAGTATGGCTTGTGCAGACACAGGGTCAGTCAAAGGTCCCGAGGAATTCTTACAGAGGCACAGAAACATTTGCATTTGCCAGATGGAGCCGCAACACGGCTGTCCGATTCATCTCAGCATCTTTCCTCCCAACATTCAGCCGTCACTAAATCCCAAAGCAGATCTAAACAGTGGGCATGGGACCGGATAGGAAGGGTAAGCAGAAGTATCCTGGCAGAGCAGCTGCTCAGTTTTGATAATAAGCGAGATCCGGTTATCGTTTCCAGCAGCTCAGCGTGATAATAAGGTGTCTTTCTTATCCGCTTTGCTTTCAGCTCAGTTCAAGGTATCTCCTTTTTTTCCTGTTGTCGTTGCTGTTGTTTGGGTTCGCTTTATGGTAATTGCTGCTATAATTGTGGTTAGGGGCACGGACTGTCATTACGATTATGACCCCATGATTTTTCTTCTTCTTAATGGTGGTGTTCTTTGGGAGAACGTAAGGACACGACTGTGTTGTGACTTCTCGAGATGCCTTGCTCGGTGAGATTGAAGTAACAATTCGACAAATATTCCTCATGTCCTTTGTAATCACCGAATTGGGATACATATGTGAATGTTTAGATGGCTCCTGCTGCGTGTCCATACATCCTCCGTCTCCCCACTCCCAGTTTTGTAAAAGCTAATGCTACACAAACCCCAGTGGCTTTCTAGTGGGAACAATTGAGGATAATCAGAGTGCATTGAAAGGGTAATTAGTAGAAAGTGCTGATCTGATTACCAGGGATGGGTGCAGATGTCCATGCCTACAAGGAAGCCCAGCCATCTGCATGTGTAACAGCTTCACTGCGATGTGACAGCTTCCCGGTGAAAACAGCACAGCCGAGTGGGAAATAGATGGAACTAAGTTGCTTTTCATTAATTTGTGCCGGAGCTTTCTGGATTATGGTCATAGAAAACGTACGACTGGAAAAGATTGGGAGTTCTGCAAGCTTGAGCACCGCTGTTGTGTGTAACGGGGGCTGGCGTTTTGGACTCCAGGCCAGCTCAAAGAACTTTGATAATTGGTTTTCGAAGCCGGATGTCAATAATTTGAGTAAAGTAAAGATTGATCCCTGCAGCCACACCACTGGAGGAGTCTGCTGAGAGTCCCCTGTCGGAATAGAACACTGTGGGGTTCACTGCCAGATATCAGAAGGAGGCAGCTGTCCCAGAAAGTCTGGCTCAGGGCTGAGCCAAAATTGCCCACAAATAGCAATCCCAAACTGGCAGCAAAAACTGGAGGCTTATACGTTGAGCACTTGGTGGGCAGCCATGTGTGGCTGAGAAGCTGTGTTTGGCTTGTGGCATATGGCATCAATAATATAATGGGACCAAAATGCAAACAGACCCTCCATCTTCAGCAGTGTTTCATATGGGGTGGGCTGTGGACAGGGCCCAACTGAAAAGCAAGGCTTGGGGTACCAACTCTCCTTGAGGCTGCTTTGAAAAGCAAGCCTTCCCTTTTATTTGGCTTCTTGATGACACCACCTAGCCAATGGGATCTGGCAATGTGTTGACATCCTAAAGCCAAATCAAAATAGGGGTTTTTTTGTTTTTGCTTTTTGTTCTTGCTATGGCATATTTTGGGGTGTTTTTTTTAATGAACTGCATTATGCTCCAATTCCAGCAATAGTTTTAGAAATTGTCCTACTTAAACCAGAATTCAGGAGGAAAGCAGAGCAACAATACAGGAAGCAGAGAAATCTGCTCTTTCTTTCCCCAAGGGGCTCATGATCAATAGATAGATAGATACATACATACATACATACATACATACATAGATAATCAAAAGGGGATGAAATAGCAGAATATATATTTTTAAGACATTGCAAACATAAGATTTTTTTTAAAGAAAGAAAATAAACCACTGCAGAATACTCAGTCCAAAAGGTCCAAAAAGGATAGTGGGTTGGAGCCTATTCTCTATTGATTTCAATGGACCTGCTCTGCGTATGGCTAGCATAGGGTCCATGCCAGTATTCTGATTTTTCAGACAGTTATCTCTTGCACCCCATCAGAAGAGATGTTGAAAAGTATGCTGGACGTGGTAGATAAAGAGCAAAGTTCAGCCCAGGGTTGGGGGACCTGCAGCCATCTGGTCCAGTCAGCCCCAGTCAGCCCCAACCAGCATCACCAGTGGCCAGAGATGATGCAAGTTGCAATCCAACACATTTGAAGGGCCACAGCTTCCCCACATCTACATCAGTCCCAGGTGTGGTAATGATGGTGTCTCTGAAGCTTTCCCCAGGAGCGAACTAGATTTCCACTCCCAGGCTCTGGGATGCTCCTTCTCCCCAAGAACAACCACCAAGATTTTGTGGGAAGTAGAATAAAGGTGCAATTTGATTACTTGGCTTGATGGAGTTTGGTACACAATACCAACTGCTTCTCTTCCTGACCATTGTTATTTCCACAAAACAGCACAATTTCTAATTGAAATTCACCCAAGTTTCCCACCAAGAAATTATATGGGGATGTGTTGTCCTTCACTGTTCATTGGCAAATTCAAGGAGACTGCAGCTGAGCTCTCCTTTGGATTCTAACACATTTGTTGACATAATATCATCCTGCTGGAAGCTTGCTGGCCAATTAGATATGCTGGCCAACATCCCAGCTATGGTACCACTGG
Source organism: Podarcis erhardii (assembly GCF_964252035.2). Classification (NCBI taxonomy): domain Eukaryota; kingdom Metazoa; phylum Chordata; class Lepidosauria; order Squamata; family Lacertidae; genus Podarcis; species Podarcis erhardii. The sequence goes on from NC_138508.1 coordinate 90,461,989, forward strand.
AGCTTGCATTTGGAAGTGTCTCAGTAAATAGTCTCAGTACTGGAAACCAAGGTAGAGTTGGGACACTTAGATAAACCACTCTGATATGCTGTAACTGGGGATGTTATACATCTACATCCATGAACAACAGAAAGAGAAGAGGACACATCATAATAACCGCTCATTTCAAGGACACTTGGAGACTCTGGCTGACAAATCTGTATAGTGGTTGTTTTTCAAACTTTCCACCTGTGGAGAACTCTTTTCCGAACGAACTTGTTTCGCAGGACTTCCCCGCATGTCTACCACAGAACAGATAGTTTTGGGGAGTTTGCTAGGTTGAACACTCAGTTCACATGGGGTGATGGCCAGGTCTGTTGCACACACTGAAACAACACTCAACACATTGTAGGAGAAGATTGGTGATGCTAGGCAAGCTGTTTTTCTGGGAGTTTTGCCCATTGTTAGTCATCTTGTCATTGAGGAATCCCTGATAAGTTTCCAAAGAGCTCCAGGGTTCCCCAGAACCACCGCTATATAGCTATGCCACAATTATATAACTATTCAATCATCATCAAATTTGCAATGTCTTCTTCTGGCCATGAGGGCCAGAAATATTTTATAGGGAATAGAACAGTTACTCAATTGATGCAGTTAGGCAATTTTGTCTGGACAATGGCCACACGAGGGGGGGGGGAGAGGTAGTGATACATCAGATCAGATTCTCAAACCTTTATTGACATATATACAAGGTTCCAGCAGGGTTCAATACAAAAAAGGAAGAAAGAAAACTGGGTCAACATAAGGAAGGCTACCTTACATTTGTCTGAATTCCACTGCTTACTAAGAACCAACTGATGAATAGACTTAGATACAGATACATGTACTGCATCAAGTGTTGAAGCGTTATTTGAGCTCTTGTCCCCTTCAAAAATACATACCATTTCAAGAGTTTTAGTTCTTGCTATAAGAAATAGAATGGAACCAAAACTTACCGTAAAAAGTGCGCTGCTAGATCAGACCAAAGGCCAATGTTGTCCAGCCCTCTTTGCTCACAGTGGGAGCCTAAAAGTGGGCCCTAAGTACTACCTGTGGTTCACAGAACCAGGGCTTGCTCCCCGCTCCATTTTAAGACACTTTTCCTTTTGGGCGCAGGGCAATGCAGTCTCCTGGTTTGGGGCTCCCATGTCTCTCTGAGTGTCCACTTTTTTTCTCACCACTGACCATGCATGTGCCACCTTCCTTTGGCCCCAATCAGCACAGGAAAAGCAAGAAGAAGAAGAAGAAGAAGAAGAAGAAGAAGAAGAAGAAGAAGAAGAAGAAAGGCAAGGATGGTTCATCTTCTCACTCATGCCAATGCTTGGAGAGGGCAAGTAAGCAAGCAGAGGCTAAATAAATAAATAAATAAATAAGAGAAGGAGAAACAGCAGTATCCATAATTTTCAGACTCAGCAGTGGCAATGCAACTCCTGAATTTGTTCAGGCATCAGCAGATGCCCAGCAATAGAAACCATTTAATACCAATCCTGGCTCTCAGCACCGTATCACTTGTTTTGGGCGATTATACTATGGATAAAATAATAATAATAATAATAATAATAATAATAATAATAATAATAATAATTTATTTATACCCCGCCCTCCCCAGCCAAGGCCGGGCTCAGAGCGGCTTACAAGCAATAATAAAAACAAGATGAATGATTACAAACTTAAAAACAATAATAAAATACAACATTAAAATAATGGAACATTAAAATATTAAAATGTAGCCTCATCGCAGGAGGAGAAGGAAAAGAAAAGAAAAGAAAAGAAAAGAGAAAGAAAGAAAGAAAGAAAGAAAGAAAGAAAGAAAGAAAGAAAGGGAGGGAGGGAGGGAATCAAATTGGCTCCAAGCCAAAGGCCAGGCGAAACAACTCTGTCTTACAGGCCCTGCGGAAAGAAATCAGATCCTGCAGGGCCCTGGTCTCATCAGACAGAGCGTTCCACCAGACCGGAGCCAGAGTTGAAAAGGCCCTGGCTCTGGTCGAAGCCAATCTAACTTCCTTAGGGCCCGGGACCACTAGGGTGTTGTTATTTATGGACCTTGAGGCTCTCCGTGGGGCATACCAGGAGAGGCGGTCCCGTAGGTACGAGAGTCCTAGGCCGTGAAGGGCTTTATAGGTCAAAAGCAGCACCTTAAATCTGACCCTGTACTCCACCGGGAGCCAGTTCAGCTTGAAAAGCACTGGGTGAATATGCTCCCATGGCAGAGACCCCGTGAGGAGCCTCGCTGCAGCATTCTGCACCCGCTGGAGTTTCTGGGACAGCTTCAAGGGCAGCCCCGCGTAGAGTGAATTACAGTAGTCAAGCCTGGAGATGACCGTCACATGAATCACTGTGTCCAAGTCAGGGCGGGAAAGGTAAGGGACCAATTGCTTGATGCGGCGAAGGTGGAAAAATGTCGCCTTGGCTGTTGCTGTAACCTGCGCCTCCATGGAAAGGGAGGCGTCAAGGATTACACCCAAACTCTTAACAGAAGGCAATGGCACTAATTGGGCCCCCGCAAGAGAAGGGAGTTGGTCACTCATCCCCATGCCATCCCGACCTAGCCATAGGACCTCTGTCTTCGAAGGATTTAGTTTCAATCGGCTCCCACGAAACCATCCAGCCACTGCTTCCAAGCATCTGGTCAGTGTGTTTGGGGTCGAGTCGGTGTGGCCATCCATCAGCAGATAGAGCTGAGTGTCATCAGCATATTGGTGACAACCCAGCCCAAAGCTCCGGATAATCTGGGGAAGGGGGCGCAGATGTGAGTACAGAATATCAGGAGTTGAGAAAATTAGGTAAATTCATCCAGAGCTGTGCCTGGCCAGGAATCCTTTTCATTTTAATTTTCCTTATTATACTTCTTAGTTCAGTGCAATTCTGTTACAACTGATTTTGACAGCTTGATGACTAAGCTTTTTAGCAATTACAGATAGGTAGCCGTGTTGGTCTGCCATAGTCAAAACAAAACAAATTCCTTCCAGTAGCACCTTAAAGACCAACTAAGTCAGTTCTTGGTATGAGCTTTCGTGTGCATGCACACTTCTTCAGATACCAGGTATCTGAAGAAGTGTGCATGCACACGAAAGCTCATACCAAGAACTGACTTTTTAGCAATGAAACGCTGGATTACCGGAACATCCAAGCACTGAATCACTGGTATATCACAAGTGGACCCTTTGTTACTGTGTTTGCAATTGTTCAAGATAAAATCTATTTTGGAAAGAGAAGAACTGAGCACTGAACCACTGATATGAACACTTTGTTTACTGTATTTGCTATTGTTTAAGATAAAACCTATATGGGAAAGAAACTACTTTTGCCATTTTTATGTACATTTATTGTTTGTTTACAGATAGTTGCCTTAGTGATATTATCCTATGTTGATTGCAGTAGTTATTGTATCACTACCTGTTCATTGTTTTATCGTTATACTCTGTTGGATATAAGAAAGCCTGTTTAAGTGGAATGTAGTGGTTTGACGTCACCCTGGGAGGTGCACTCCATTGTCTCTCGAGACAGGAGGTTATCAACAAACAAATATTCAAGTTTCATAGCTATGCTGAAATTGGGAGGGACAATGGCCAAGTAAAGCATTATACTATAGTCCCCACTGAATTTTAGCAAGCAGTCAGTGTCAAATTGGCACCTTCTCAACATAATCCACAGCTTTTTGAGTTCATGCATGTGTGAGCTAAACCTGCACCTATTGAGAAACCTTACAAAAGGATTTTGGAGCCACACATATTGCTTATATAACCTGGTACTTGACATTCATCTGAATACTGAAAATTGCTACTTGCCACATCTTGCCATTTGTAAATTGACCAGCAATGAGTTAAGGATGTTTCACCTTTCCTAAAGTATGCACTTTATCTCATCTTAATTCTAATCTATAACCTTCCAGAGCCAGCAATGAAATATGCAGAAGGAGGGACTTAATTAAATAACTTGGCCAAAGCTGGCAAAACCATATGATGTTTTTGTGTGTATATGGTCCTTTGATTACCCAAAACTCTGAGCATGTTTCTGTAAAGGCAGAAAATGTTGGCTCGTGATTTATTTACCAAATATTATGCAGCCTTAGGAGATTGTGTGGGCTCTCAGCACTTAAATCATTAAATAACCTTTCTTTATTCTCTTCTGTAACAAAACTTGCTTAAACGTTTAAAATTGCCCTAAATACTACAAAGTTGAGATGTACAAAATTCTTTTTCTAACAAAAGCAGATGAGGTTACTAAATTTTGATGGTTGGGATGTTTGAATTTTTTTTTTATTTTTTGCATTTCAATATGAACTGATCTGAACCACACATCTTGAATTATGTGAAGATCAGAATACATTGATCCTTCAGATGATGCGCTTCTCCAAATTTTCTGCTACAGTGCTTGGCTCAGAAAATGTAACAAAATATATATCGCTTGCATAAATTAAGCCAAAATATGTTTAGTTATTTGCATTTTGTGAGAAAATACATTTAAAAAGAAGCCATTTGAAATGGCAATGCACTGAAAATGCACCGTTTAAAGAGAAGATGATGGAGAATTCATATTTGCATGAAATGTCATATGCTAATTTATATATCCAGATGCAAATTAAAAAATATTCACTATAATTTAAATAGAAATGCAGTACAAGACTGTGACTGGGTGCTAAATGCTGACTGACAACTTCAAGGCCTCTGCTTCCTCTTTTTGTGATTCTTTGAATGGCAGTTACAGATAGGTAGCCATGTTGGTCCGCCATAGTCAAAACAAAATAAAAAAAATTCTTCCAGTAGCACCTTAAAGACCAACTAAGTTAGTTCTAGGTATGAGCTTTCGTGTGCATGCACACTTCTTCAGATACACTGAAACAGAAGTCACCAGACCCTTCTATATAGTGAGAAGGTGGGGAGGGGTATTACTCAGAAGGGTGGTGGGAATGGGTGATTGGCAGATAGCTGTGATGAGCCTGTTGACGACTCTTAACGACTGCAATAGGTCTTACAGGAAAAAGCAAGGGGTGAGAAGGTGAAAATGGCTTTGTCATGTATAATGGCATTCAGTGCTAGTCCTACTCAGAGTAGGCTCACTGAAGTTAATGTGCATGACTAGCTTAGGTTCATTAATTTCAGTGGGCCGACTCTGAGTGGGACTTATTTGAATACAACACTTTTTCTTCCAAGGGGAAGAATCATAGCTCGGTGCTAGAGTTGAGTGCTACAGTACATACCGTATTTTTTTCTCCATAAGACACACTTTTTTCTTCCTAAAAAGTAAGGGGAAATGTCTGTGTGTCTTATGGAGCGAATGTGTGGTCCCTGGAGCTGAATTGCCCAGGGGCAAAAAGCAGATCATGTTTTTTTGTTGTTTTTTTTTGAAAGAGGGAAGTGGGTGTTGAAACGAAGGCGCTGAGCAACTGATCAGCAAGCAATCAGGAGGGAGATAAGGGACGCTAGAGATAAAGGAGGCTGCCTGGGAGTGGGGAGGTAAAGGCAGCAAACTTGCAAAGGGGGGAAAACAGGAAGACTAAAGCAATAAGGAGAGAAATTAGAAGAAAGGGAGGAGCAAAAGACTGTTCCAGCTAAGGAAAAGACACTAAGGCAAACAAGAGGGAAGGGAGTGTTGAAAGGAAACAGCTGATTGGTGAGATCGGGAGAGATAAGGGACGCTAGCGGAGGCTGCCTGGGAGGGGGGAGGTAAAAGCCCATGGATCCTCAGGATTTTTACATTGGGTCACCCCAAATTCACCATCAGATCACATAGCATGTCCATGGCTACAGCCTGCACCAAAAAAATCACGCACCCACTGTTGCATGGGGCCGCAATGGTGCAAAAACATGGTTACAAAGCACGGATCCACATGGATCCTCAGGATTTTTGCATTGGGTCTCCCCAAATTCACCACCAGATCACATGTCTGTGGCCACAGCACGATCCCCAAAAAGCATACATCCACTGTTTCGTTCAGAATATTTTTTCCCTTGTTTTTCTTCTCTAAAAACTAGGTGGTCAGGTGCGTCTTATGGAGCAAAAAATAGGGTAACTTGCTCTCACAGGAGGCAGGGATTGGTGAGAAGCAGTAATCCTTCTGAACACCATTTGCTAGGAACCACAGGAGGAGAGAGTGCTCTTCTGTTTGGGTCCTACTTGCAAACTCCAGACATGCATCTGGTTGACCACAACGACAATAGGATGCTAGGCTAATGGGCAATTGGCCTGATCCAACACAATCTTCTAATGTTCTTACCTACCTTGCATGCAGAAGATTCAGTTCAGTCCCAGGTTCAGTTTCTAGCATCTTTAAGTAGGGCTGGCATTATCCCCTGTCTGAAACCCTCGAACAACTGCTAGTGTAGAAAACACTGAGCTCTATGGATCAATGATCCGATGCCTAAGTTCCTTCAAACATAGAACTTGCCTCTGTAAAGCAAAGACATTGAGGAGGAAAGGCAAAAATTCCACTAGGTATGAGAGCATGGCTACAGCAGCATTTTCGCAACCAGCCATGGACATTTTCTTAGTTTATGCAATTTATGAATACACTTTTTTGTCTAGGTGCAGAAGTTATCTACCATGGCCCTCTGTTTACACTGGAATGCGGATAGGCTTATGCATTTATTTTAATTTATGTACCACCCTTTGTCTGAGGATCTCAGGGTGATTTCAATATAGAAACATAAAAAACCCTAACATAAGAACAAACACAACAGCAACACAAGGCAATAAAAATATCTCCCCTCCCCTCTTTTTTGCTCAGTTCTTTAGCAAATATTACAGCTACATCTCCAGGACACTGCAGTTGGGGGGGGGTGTTGTATTTGCAGACTCTCCTGCACAGCGGAAGGATGAGCAGTACGTGCCACATACTTTACTTTACTTTATTTACACTTCAATGCTGAGAGATTACAAACATGCATCCTGCCTCTCCGAGAGCAGAGAAGCAACTCCTCTCCCCTCGGAAACACCGAGAGAACAGTGAAAAACAGGAAACCAGTGTACGTCACATCCAGTCTCCTATTCCTGTGGGAAACCCAACAGCAACTCTGACTGTGGAATGTAAACAATGCCTTGTGACTAGCATCTCGCTGCACAGTGAAGAAAGCAGAAACCAACAGGGGGTCCTTTGTTGTATGCATGAAGTTCAAGACATCTAGAAAATTCTGCTGTTTTCCCATGAAATTGAGGAGGCAGGTAAATTTCCATGATTTGGGTCTCCATGGAAGAAAAACGTTGTTTGTGCTTTTGACCAGCATAGGTCATGCTCTGTTTATAGCTTGTCTGTAAACAGGGCATGGCGTACACTGATCAAAATTGCAAACAACTTTTCTACCATAGAGACTCACATTTTGGACAGATGCGCCATCCCGTCTATCTTAGCTATGACCGGAGTAACTATTACCAAATGTTTCAGGAAAAAAACATATGCAATAGAATTTGGATAACACTATGTTTTCCTGGGTTCACACTCTGCTTCTGCCAATTAGCAGATGAGGAAAACTTTCTAAAGGCAGGTGTGTTTCTTGAATTACGCAGTAAGGAAAGACCCATGCAAAGGTCCTTAAAAAAAACACCACTGCTTCATATTTGTTTGAACACTATGATCACTCTTGGCTGCTATATAACACACTCTGCATTTGTTTTACCATAACCTCATCCTTCAAGCTCTGCAACCTCTGGAAATAAAAACCCAGTGCTACGAACACATTTCAGCTCCATCACTGGTTTTATTAGGCTGTATATTGCATGTCACTTCCTTTTCTTCCTGCAGCTCCAGGGTTGAGGCTCATGTTATGCTCACATATGTGAACACCTGCATTCATCATTATTTAATAATGCCAGGGATATATTCCCAGGATACAAAGCTACCAGGGACCCCTTGGAGAAGTGAGATCCTTGCCAAACCCTTTGTGAAATGAGATATTCAGATGACATGGATGCTTGAGGGCTGTTAGGCAGAGTGAGGCAGCTGACTCAAGTGGCATATGGTGCTGGAGGGAAACCAGAAATGGTAAGGTATTAAAGAACAGAGATGCCTACACCACAAAGCCTGTTCTACACTCCCTAAGCTAGCCTGTTGCTGTTGGAGGTGACTGTCTCCCCCCACCCCTTGAAAATGGAGGAGATATGCTGTTCACCGGAATACCACCCAAAATTTCACCATGAAAAATACTACCTAGGGCAGCCTAGGAAATCCCTGTTCAAAGCTATGTCTGCTAAAAGTTCTTCCCCAAGTTCTTTGCTGTTCATACCTGAATAAGGAACTTTTGTGTTGCTGGATATTATCACCTGAAAGCAAGGGGCATGCGCCCTAGCAAGTGGATTTATGGCTTCATAGCAATGATATTTCAGGTAAGGTGTGTGTGGTGTTCCTGTGTCACCCCACCCAAAAGCTAGCAGTCTATGATTTTAGTATACATGAGGCTGACTTTGCTAATAAGATGAGGTGTCCTGTGCTCAAGTAGGCAGCAGATTGTGTGTACCTTTTGTGGGGAGCAGATTGCCAACTATTTAGTATATTTGGACGACTGTAATGCACTCTATCTTTCCCGGAGGGCACAAGGAGAAGGGGACGACAGAGGACGAGATGGTTGGACAGTGTTCTCGAAGCTACCAGCATGAGTTTGACCAAACTGCGGGAGGCAGTGGAAGACAGGAGCGCCTGGCGTGCTCTGGTCCATGGGGTCACGAAGAGTTGGACACGACTAAATGACTCTTTAGCTTTCTGTGCTCAACATGCGAGTTTCCAACCTGACCATGGCAGATTGCATGTCTTTGGGTGAACCTAAAAGAACTCTTAAAAAATAATTCTGTAGGGGTTCCAGACCGGAGACCTTTGAGGTACCCCAAACCTCTGCACCATATAAAATCTGGGCCATTGTTTTTACTTTATACACAAATAGAGCTGGGTTGACCAGATTTCCACCTTTACATGCAGCGAATTTGAGAATGGCATTTGCTGATTTAAAGGCTTGCAATTTAATATTGGATAGCTGTGTATTCCAAGATGCCGTTTCTGAATAAATCAATCCCAGATATTTAAACGTATTTAATTGGTTTATGATGTGTTCATCCAGGTGCCAAACATGCTTTTTAGAACGCTTCCCAAATACAATGACCTGCGTCTTATCATAGTTTATAGATAAAGCGTTCCTCATGCAATATGAACTTAATTTTGCAAGCAGCCATCTCAGGCCCACCTGGGTTCTAGATACAAGTACTAGGTCATCAGCATACATTAAAGCTGAGAGTTTTTGGTCGAGAATTGTGACAGGGGCAAACTGTAGGCCCTCCAGTTCTTTAACCATGTCATTAATATAAAAATTGAACAGGAAAGGTGCCAAAATGTATCCCTGTTTGACTCCAGTAGTGGTCTTAATTCTAGTGGTGAGATGGCCAGCCAGATCCACCTTTACTTGTATTGATGTGTCAGTATATAATGTTTTGATGAGAAATAATAGACGGAAGTCTATATTTGTCTTTTCCAATTTTTGCCACAATGCGTGTCTTGGGACCGTATCAAAAGCTGACTTTAGATCGATAAAAGCAACATATAATTTTTGCTTCAAATTATGGATGTATTTACATAGCAGAAAGTTCAGTACAAAGCACTGGTCCAATGTGGATTTCCCTCTTTGGAAACCTGCCTGGACTTCAGATATCACATTATTTGTATCTGCCCATTCTTCTAATCTCCCAAGAAGGAGCCTGGCATATAGTTTGGAGGCTACATCTAACAAACTAATGGGTCTATAATTGGCAGGGTTTTTCTAATGGGTCTATAATTGGCAGGGTTTTTCTACAGCTCCCAAGTTAAAACAGTACAACGCATCATCAGAGATCTACAACCTCTCCTGGACAATGACAGTTCTCTTTCTCAAGCTCTGGGAGGAAGACCTTTCATTGCCTACAGACAGCCACCCAATCTTAAACAACTCCTAACCCACAATACTACTACTACCAGACTTAACACGGACACTGGCACCAGAGCCTGCAATAAACCCAGATGCCAACTTTGCTGCCACATACACCCGGACAACACCATTACTGGCCCCAACAACATCACACATACCATCTCGGGACTATTTAATTGCTCATCGTCTAACATTGTAGATGCCATCAAATGCCAACAGTGTCCTTCAGCTCTCTATATTGGACAAACAGGCCAAACCTTACGCCAAAGGATAAACGGACATAAATCTGACATCAGGAATCACAAGACAGAGAAACCAGTAGGAGAACACTTCAATCTCCCAGGATATTCTATACAAGATCTCAAAGTAGCTGTTCTATTACAAAGGAATTTCAGAAATAGACTGGAAAGAGAAGCTGCTGAATTGCAACTTATTACCAAACTTAAAACCATGGAGAGACCTGGTCTGAACAAAGACATTGGATTCTTATCTCATTATACATGACAAAGCCATTTTTCACCTTCTCACCCCTTGCTTTTTCCTGTAAGACCTAGTGCAGTCGTTAAGAGTCGTCAACAGGCTCATCACAGCTATCTGCCAATCACCCATTCCCACCACCCTTCTGAGTAATACCCCTCCCCACCTTCTCACTATATAGAAGGGTCTGGTGACTTCTGTTTCAGTGTATCTGAAGAAGTGTGCATGCACACGAAAGCTCATACCTAGAACTAACTTAGTTGGTCTTTAAGGTGCTACTGGAAGGAATTTTTTTATAGGGTTTTTCTTATCGCCCTTCTTATATATTGGGGCAATTATACTCAACTTCCACCCTTCAGGTATATGACCTGAGCTGTTAATGTATGAAAACAATATTGCACATATGGGTGACCAGAAATCAGGTCTTATCTTATAGATCTCCATTGGGAACATGTCTTCTCCTGGAGCTTTATTAGCTAGTTGGCTTGCGATTAGCCTCTTAATCTGATTGGGCGTGACGTCTGGCCATTCTGGCAGTTCTGATAACTGAGTATAGTAAACTTGTGGGGGGTAGGTCAGGACAGGGGCCATATATTTCTTAAAAATTGGGTACATCATGCTGCCCAACTGATGGGCAAATATGATCTCTCAGTGACTGAGATTAAAGAACTCCCCTTATATTCACAGAAAAATATTTTTAAATGAACCATAAGGGCAGTGGCAACTAAAAACGATCTAAACTCTACGTGCACATCCACATGTGCCCCATTGTATTTTAAACTTAGAGAGGTCATTGAACACATATCTTATTTTAATGAATTGACTTTTGCACAGCTTCGAAAAGCTTTTACAGAGCTACGACTAAATACAATAAGCTCTGCTTATAGAGATGGGAGACATAGAGGCATACCAAAAAACGAACGTGTTTGCATTAGGGGATGTTCTGAAGTAGAGGACCTTATGCATTATATCTTGCACTGTCCGTTATATAATGATGCAAGAAAAAGATTTTTGGTACCTATAATGACAGGGTCCCCTGGCCAGAACCCCCTTGATATGATGTTATATCTCCTTGCAGACACAGATAAGTATGTGACCTGGCCGGTAGCACTTTTTGCAACTGCTGCTAGGAAAATTAGAGCAAATTATATAGCCAAGGTAGCCATTAACTGTAAAGGAGATGAATTTATTTGATCCTATCTATCTACCTCAGGCTATGCTCTATTTTTGTCACCAAACTCTGAGTATAAATTGCACACTGTATTAATTGATATTGTTTTTAACATTAGTGACGATGTGATGATTTTAGCTTATGAATTTTATTGTTTAATGTTTTTATTTGTACATTGGGGTACTTTTGTAGCTTTGTTTAGAGTACGTAATGTTTTAATAATATAAATGTTTTAAGTCTTTTTTTACCAATTCAGTATATTTTCTTTTAATTGTCAAATAATTCTGTGTACATTGAGGCAGCCTTTGGCTATGTGCAATAAAACTGACTGAGACTAAACGACTAAACAACAACAACAATGTGCTCTATGTGAGGCCTCCCTTGGGACTGGTCAAGAAGTTACAACTGGTGCAGAATGCTGTAACCAGGTTGTTAACTGGAGCACCTTGATTCAGCCATATTACTTCTGTGCTGAGGAATCTGCAACGGCTGCCAATCAGCTGCTGGGACTTGTTCAAGGTCTTGCTGTTAACATATACAGCTCTGAACAACTCAAGACCAGGTTATCTGAAAGATTGCATGCCCTTGTATAGACCCGTTAGAGCATTTGGGGAAATACTTCTCATGACACCACACCCTACAAAATATCATTGAGTACTGACCCTTAAATGGACATTTTCAGCTGTTGTTCCGATACTGGGAATGCCCTTCTCTCTGCCTTACATGAAGGCATCAGTTGCTTCAGACTTGATATTTTGGCCAGGATTTGCCAGAAGATCAGACCCAGCACCAAAATGTGCTGAGTTATCTCCACTTATAGAAAAGACTGGTTTACTGAAGTTGGGAGAACATAATCTATTTTCATAGACATATATTTAGTCTTTTTATCTTCCCTGCTAAGGCTCCTTCCTTCTTTCCTTTCTCCAGTACTTTTGGTATACTCAGATAATTGGGCCAGGACATCATATTGTCAATCAAATTCAACAGGCTGTAGTCTGAGAGCCGTTGAAATAAATCTGTATAACCATATCACAATGCAAGTATATATCAAATTATGCTAGCCAGCCTTTGTGTGACATTTCCTGACATTCATGCCAAAGAACAGTAGGCAATCTGTTTTTGTCTTTCAGATTATTATTAGCTGGTGAAATCATCCCCATTCCTTATCAGATGGTTGAGCAAACTTATTTAGGTGGGGGTGGGGGGAAGCCCTATTAACTCCAAATGTGTGGGAACAAGCCCAACTAATTTTGATACTGTACTAAAAAGAATTTTAGAAATAAAATAATATCTTATCAAGACAATATGGGTACATTCTAGTACAGTAGAACCTCTACTCACAACTGCCTCCACTCGCGGACGTTCCAAGTTGCGACCACGGCAAACCCAGAAGTAACCGGCGGGTTTGCCGCCATTCATGCATGCGCAGAAGTGGGCAATTGCTGCCTGCTCCTGCACACAACAGCGCCTCTCCCAGTGACCCATTTCACCATAAGGATGGGCCTCTGGAACGGATTGTGGTCATGAGTAGAGGTTCCACTGTATGTGGGCTATTGCATTAGTTTTCCTGGTTAAGATGTCTTCTTCTGGTTCCTAACATTCCTTTCCACAACAGCATTACCTATTGTGCTGTGGAAATGTGGTATTTTGATTGATATACTGCGATGTAATGCTACATTTCATTCAAACTTGTGGGCATGGTGTGATACAGCTGCCAATGTCATCAGACATGTCGCCACCCTTTATGTGCATGCAGATTTCTGTTCTCCTATTATTCCCCCATGAAGATGGTGTGCAAAAGCTGCCCACCAGAATACCACCCCCAAATTTCACCATGTGAGTCGTCATAGTGCAACCCATGAAAAGGACAGGGAAATTGCAGCACCAAACTCCCATAAATTTCCTGGTTAATGGGGTTGCAAATGGATATTTTCTGGAAACATTAAATGAGGAAATGAATGCTAAACTTCTGCTAGACTCCACTAGATTTCCAGAAGTGGCTTTTACATTGTGTAAAGGATCACATAAACCACATAAATTAATGGGTAAGGAAACTTCAGGAAAATGTGCTATCTGAATAATATATCATATGTTCTACACAGTAAGCCAACCATTTTCAGAGAAGCTACATATATAAGAAACTCTATTTGTGAGGGAGCTTTTCTTATTCAGACTTAAAAAAAACACTATTTAGAACCAGGTCACTAAAGCCAACTCTGTTTTAACACTTCCACACAAATAGTTTTAACAGCAGTACAAACCTTTCTCAGAATGAGGCTGTAAAGGAATACGTCTGTATATTGATCTTGCAGCAGATCAACATTACAAAAGGTTCTATTCTATTTGGGTGTTTTTCTTTGGTGGTTGCGGGATGGGGATATAGGAAATCAAAATCCTTCAATCAATTTCTGCCTTTTGATTATACCACATTACAGTACATCACATGATAATAAGTTTTTAAAAAGAAAAGAAAACACTTACCAAGGTGAAAATACAATACTCTGCCTCAGGGGCAGCCAATATGGTGACATCAGGTGACACAGAACACCAACAGACTGCTCCTTATACCTGTTCCTTATACCTTTTCCTTTGGAGGCAGTGCAGAACAGGTAACTCTCAGACATAGGAACCATGCACCCACAGGGCCTCCATCTTGCTAAGATTTAAACTATGTGTATTGGCTCTCATCCAGGCCACAAGCATTTTGCCCTCTCTCCTTTCATTTTGTTACAGGGATTCACTCAGTGCTATTTTCTAGAAAAAGAGGTGATGGAACTCACCAGGAACGCCTCCCTTGTTCTCTTATAATAGCAATGGCACACACCTGAGAGGCACCAGAACTGAGTCCTGGCTGAAAAAAAGCCCTGGGTTCACCTATTCCAGGAGTCAGCAACCTAAGGCCCATGGACCGGAAGCATCCCACAGAGGCCGTTTAACTGGCTCCCGAGCCGCCCCCAAACGGAGCTGCCCGCTTGGCAAAGTCCCTGCGCACTACGCTAAACTGGCACAGCGCAGCATGAGGACTCTTTTCTGTGGCTCCAGAAATCACTTCTGTGCATGCCCAGATGCAGAAAATCGCTTCTGCATAGGCGCAATTTTCGGCATCTGGGTATGCACAGAAGCGATTTGCAGCATCGTGATGTGTCGGTCCAGCCCATGGAGAAACTCTGCGGGAGTGATCCAGCCCATGCCCAGATCACCTTGCCAACCCCTGACCTATTCAGTGGCTCTCATATGAATCTCTAAATATGTTCTTCATGGCAACCACTTTAATACAGTTGAAAGGAAGATCATAATACAGTAGTACCTTTGGTTACAGACGCTTCAGGTTATAGACTCGACTAACCCAGAAATAGTACCTCGGGTTAAGAACTTTGCTTCAGAATGAGAACAGAATCGCACGGAGGCGACGCGGCAACAGCAGGAGGCCCCATTAGCTAAAGTGGTGCTTCAGGTTAAGAACAGCTTCAGGTTAAGAATGGACCTCCAGAACGAATTCTTTACCCGAGGTACCACTGTACACATTAATACAGTTGAAAGGAAGATGTGTCATAACAGCATGTCTGAATGAAATATATTTCCCAAACATTATTTCCACCCCCCTCTACCATTCATGACAGCATCCCCTGCCCCCAAACTGCATTCCCCCCACCAATTAAGTAATCCACTACTTTTTCAGGTGACCTTCAAATCACCTCCTAATGCTTAGAGCAAGCTATCCCCCATTTCATGGTTCGCTGTATATGTGGGATGTCATTTTTTAAACAGAGTTTTAAAACATTTGGTAGACTGGAAACATTCATTAATGATGTTAGCCATGTAAGAAACTGAAACTGTTCAACTCAGTGGAGCAGATATGACCCTCTCTCTCTCTCTCTCTCTTTCTCTCTCTCTCTCTCTCCCCTTCATATGAAATATTTCATTTCATCTGCAAGGTTTGGAGTTTGCTGTTTTTCTTTTCCTGAACACCAGCACATGCCAATTTATCCTTGACAATTATCACTGTTATAAAAAATAATAATATTGCATTTACAGTACATGCTATTCTGGATCTCATTTTGTATTGCCCAAATTGTCTGATACCTTGCGATATTTCTTAGCAAAATGCCATAATAAAGATGGGACAGTTAACAATCTGGTGTGGGTAGTAGCTGACTTATATTAATATATGACTATACATGTGGACTGCTATACATGTGGACTCATTCATGGGTCACTGTGTACAGTGGTACCTTGGGTTACATACGCTTCAGGTTACAGATGCCACTAACCCAGAAATAGAACCTCAGGTTAAGAACTTTGCTTCAGGATGAGAACAGAAATTGAGCAGCAGCAGTGCGGCAGCAGCGGGAGGCCCCATTAGCTAAAGTGGTGCTTCAGGTTAAGAACAGTTTCAGGTTAAGAACGGACCTCCGGAATGGATTAAGTTCTTAACCCGAGGTACCACTGTATAGGATTTCAACCTCAGCTGCTTATTTCCATTATCTGCCTACTCAGCTGTCCTATGATTAAGATGGTCTTGTTGTTTACATACCCGCCAACATTTCTCCAATGAAAACAGGGATGTCCTATTCAATAATAATAATAATAATAATAATAATAATAATAATAATAATAATAATAATATCCTGCCCATCTGACTGGGTTGCCCCAGCCACTCTGGGTGGCTTCCAACAGATATAAAAACACAATAAAGCATTGAACATTAAACTTCCCTATAGAGGGCTGCCTTCAGATGTCTTCTAAAGATTCATATGTCTCCTTGGCTCAGGGTTGGCATAACTCCATACCCTCCAACATTTATCTGATGAAAATAGGTACATTCCAAGGAAAAGCTGGGCATTGTGGCATCAAATCAGAAAGTGGGACAGTTTCTGTAACTCTGGGGCTGTCCCTGGAAAATAGGGACACTTGGAGGGTCTGTGTTTACAGTTACTGCAACTTAAGCCCCATCTTCACTATAAATTTAAAGCACTATTAAACCGCTTTAAACTGTCATGACTTTCCCCAAAGCCTAGGAACTGTAGTTTGTTATGAGTGATGGGAGTTGTTTGGAGACTGCTTTTCTGCTCACAGCACTACAATTCCCAGAGTGGTTTAAGGACCAATCCCTCTTCCCAGTGAGCTCTGGAAATTTTAGTTCTGTGAGGGGAATGGGGTCTCTGAACAATGTAATATTCATACCTCATTTATTTCGTGTAGTTTATGTGTACTATAGTTTCTTTTCTCCATAGGTAGGCAAGGCTATATAAGGGAGTAAATACATTAACTGTTGATATTTTAAAAGCCTAAAATTCAAGAATACACTATTTCATTTCCTCAGCAGATTTGTATTATGCCATTTTCTTTCTTTCTTCTTGCAAGCCACAGAGTGTAAGCTTTCATTCTGGCCAGGCTTTAAATGCCTCAACATCAAAATTAGCAATGTTTCTTTTAAGAACATGAAAGATAGGTTCCTTTGCTGTGGGGGAAATGCTGTTTGATTAGCTTATAGTGTAAATATTTTGAATGCCTTTGGTTATTAGGCAGTGACTTGAAGCTATTAACTGTTAGCTACACTTTTAAGATTAAGTGAATGGCATTTGGTTCATAAATATGCTGCTAATGAGGTCTTCAGTGTCATTTAGTGGAACAGCTGTAGCTTTCAGCCAGCTGTTGTTCACATTTTAAATCTACTTCTTTCAAAGCCTTAAGGGTGATGGGTTTAATATTAGATACTGAGCTCACTCAAAATTTCCTTGTTGCAAGCAGAAAATATCAATTGCCCCTCATATCCTGAACTGTAAGTTTGACAAGTGTTCTCTGACATGTTTATTTAACTCCGTATTGCAAAGTTGGGGAACCTCTTCTGGCCAGATCATTCTCTCCCCACTTGTGTTATCTCTCATCAGGTGAGCTTTGAAGTTCCAATAGTCAGGACTTCAACGTACAGTGCAGGGCTAGTTGAAAGCCCTTTTGCAAAGGGCTTTCAAACAAACCTCCACCTTCTGTTTCAGCCTCCAGCCAGAAATCCTGGGCAGCTTTAAAGTCCTTTCACAGAGAGCTTTTCGATAACTCCCCTGCTGCTGCTTGAGCCTGATTTCCAGAGGCTGAGACAGGAGTGCTGGCCTGCTTGAACTGAGCAGGATTTAACTCCTGCTCATTAGCTGATGGATGGAGAGTAAAGCCTGCTGCCTTGGCTGTGTGAATCTGGTCTCTGCTGGGAACATTCATACACAGCCAATACAGTGTTTCACCATGTCTCTCCGTGGCACCAGTCATCTCAGCTGATAACAGCTGTAAGTTACCCACAACTCACTTCCATAAAGCAGCATGCTCAAAATCCAATACCAAGACCTTCATCTTGGTATTGGATGTTAACGTCACATTTCCCCATACCCTTTTGCAGATGCAAGCTATTGACATAGCTGTCTTGCCAATCCACTTGTCCAGCTCAACATTGATGGAGAGGTTGCTGGTTATGGTGGAACCCAAATAAACAAAGTCATCCACCACCTTATTCATTAAATTGGAAGGAAGTGGCCGAACAAGAATACAATTTTTAAGAAGATTCCTTGGAGAAAATGGAAGCATTTTTTTCTGCCTTTGCAAAACTTATTTACTGACTCTTGACTCTGAAGTGACATTTCAGCAAAGCAGACCTATATTTTTATTTCCTTCGTGATGTAGCAGAGATTGCAATACTTGAAGAAGCTTTGTTGATACTTCTTTATTACACCTTTAAACACATGCTTCTTCTACTTCTTTTTTTTACTATGACAAGGATATTGAACAAACAATCTGAAATATAATAACTCCCAGAGTATTTCTGTAAACTATAAGGCTTTTTAGTTTGCAGCTTCAATGTTTCAACCTTGGTCCTTTCAAAGAATCAGATGTTGATTCTGCAAAAGCTGTTTGCGGGGGGAGAGTAAAACCATATGAAATACAATACGTTCCCCATTTCAAGGAGTCTTATTCAACATAGGAAATACACCAAGCTTGCTATGTGCAGTTTGCTTGGATCTTTTTAGAGCAAATTTGGGAAAGGATGCAAGCAATGTTGATGGCTACAGCACCATCAAAAGTTTGCATTTTTTAGCAGAAACTATTGCATCCAAACCTCAAATGTTCCTACAATGTTCAGTGTATGGCTCTCATGTAAGCCCACTGTGGAAAAGGTGAATAGAAGAAATGGGACTTATGACTCACAGCAGCAACATTCCAAGGTCCGTATAGTAAAAGCTATGGTTTTCCCAGTAGTGATGTATGGAAGTGAAAGCTGGACCATAAAGAAGGCTGATTGCCAAAGAATTGATGCTTTTGAATTCTAGTGGTGGAGGAGACTCTTGAGAGTCCCATGGACTGCAAGAAGATCAAACCTCTCCATTCTTAAGGAAATCAGCCCTGAGTGCTCACTGGAAGGACAGATCCTGTAGCTGAGGCTCCAATACTTTGGCCACCTCATGAGAAGAGAAGACTCCCTGGAAAAGACCCTGATGTTGGGAAAGATGGAGGGCACAAGGAGAAGGGGACAACAGAGGACGAGATGGTTGAATAGTGTTCTCAAAGCTACCAGCATGAGTTTGACCAAACTTCGGGAGGCAGTGGAAGACAGGAGTGCCTGGCATGCTCTGGTCCATGGGGTCACAAAGAGTCAGACACGACTAAACAACAACAACATCAGATATTATATTTGGCTTTGGTGAGTTTATGCATAAACTCCTATGATGCTTACTCCTAGGTAGAGATGAGTGAACTATCAATTTCCAGTTTCTCTCAGTTACTCATTTTTGCAATCTTAAATTCAGTTCTCCTCAGTTGGACATTTTAAAGAAAAAGACACCTTGAAAATTTATCAGCATTTCCCCTAACATACACATTTCTGTATGTAATTATGCATACTACACAGTAGGCCAGCAACTTACATGGGGGTTAGGTTCTAGAGATCGGGCCTAAAACCAAAATTGTATATAGTCAAAACCCATTGCGTTCAATGCATAGCTGTCAACTTTTTCCTTTTCTTGCGAGGAATCCTATTCGGAATAAGGGAATTTCCCTTTAAAAAAGGGAAACATTGATAGCTATGGTTCAATGGTAGGTGGGGTTGCCAAAGTCAGTTTCCTGAGAACCCAACCCCTTTCACACTCCCTATTATTATTATTATTATTATTATTATTATTATTACCACCACACATACAAAGTGGAATGTGCACAAGTTAAATTTGCGCAAGTTGTGGGCTTGCTGAGTTCTGTAAGCATAAGCTAGAAGCTGGAGGAAGAAGCAGGCTGAAGCAAGACCCTCGTGGGGTGTTAATGCTATGAACCCCTCCATCGTAGGCTCAGATTGTGCATATTTGTGTAAATAAACCATATATTATAAAGAAACCACAGTGTTGCCTGTACCTCATTCTGAAGGAAACACAAACCCTGGAACCCCTGGACACACTGCTTGGTGATTGGGGCGTCATGCAAAAATATGTAAATGTTTCTGTGAGCACTATGTGAAAGCACTTCCAGTCATACAATGGCAATGTTTTCTCTTCCACCTTGCATTCGTTGCATGCAACTTGGTTTCTGTTCTGCTGTCATTTGTCTCACTGTCTGTGGTGGCAAAATTATATAACTTGTGTAACTGACATAATTAATTATGCAAATCGCATAAGCTACACTGCCACTTTGTTATTCCATCCAAGTCATTTTAATGCAAATGAAACACAATACGAACTGGGGCAGCATAACCAAACAGGGATTCTTTGCAGACTGAAAGCAACAGCAAAAAAATAAATAAATTGTTTGCTGGATTGATTTCTGTTCCAGACAGGGGACAAATAAGGGAACACCTGTAATTTCCGCTCCTGTTTCTGTTTTCCACTGAATTCTGTGACATTCCCATGTGCAAACAGCACTGGATTCAATCCTCTGCATTTGGAGAATCAGGAACTGGTATGGAATTAACAGATGCAAAAGTGTGTGTGAGAGAGAGGCAACTTCATTGAAAATGCAGCAGTTAAAACAAATGACTTATTCTGCAAATGGTGAAATTCACTGATTAATTTGAGAGATGATTAAAAAGAGAAAATGAAGTTTTCATTAGACTTGGCCTCCAATGATAAAATTGGAGTGCATAATGCTGAAGTTAATCAATAGAAGATTTAATCTAGCATATTAAAAATAATATTAGGAAAACATACTATCTGCCAAGAAGATGAATTCACTAATTTTTATAACATGGATGAAATAAACCTTATATAGGCAATGACCATTATACACGCATTCAAAACACTTGTGACTGCCTGCACGCATCTTTGTGATCCCAGAAGTGGCAGGAAAAAGGAGAAGAATGGGACATAACAGTGGGATTATATATGCTCTGCTTTAAGCAGCTGTGGCAATCCTGTTGATTGTTAAGGATGCTGGGATCTGCTAAAAGGTAAAGGATCTCTGACAGTTAAGCCCAGTCACAGACGACTCTGGGGTTGTGGCGCTCATCTCGCTTTACTGGCCGAGGGAGCCGACGTTTGTCCGCAGACAGTTTTTCTGGGTCATGTGGCCAGCATGACTAAGCCGCTTCTGGCGAAACCAGAGCAGTGCAAGGAAACTCCATTTACCTTCCCACTAGAGTGGTACCTACAGCATTTTTCTACTTGCACTTTGATGTGCTTTCGAACTGCTAGGGTGGCAGGAGCTGGCACTGAGCAACGGGAGCTCACCCCATTGCAGGGATTCGAACCGCCGACCTTCCGATCGGCAAGCTGTAGGCTCAGTAGTTTAGACCACAGCGCCACCCGTGTCCCATTGAGATCTGCTAGGAGACCCCTATTCCCAACACAGGGCTCCAATTCCCAGAGTAGTTAAACAGTCCCTTTTCCCAGGGAACTCTGGGAAGTGTAGCTCTAAAAGGGCAATAGGGGACTCCTAACAATTTTCAAAGTGGTATAATCAGTGTTATTATTCTAGAAAAAGAGGTGACAGAACTCACCACAAACACCTCCCTTATGTTCTTAGAATGGGAATGGCAGTCACTTGAGAGGTGCTGGAACTGAGTTCTGGCTGAAAAAAAGTCCTGGGTGTAATACTGCGTTAAATGTATAGTGCAAATGGGGCCTATGCCTAATAACTGTAACTAAGATATGAGACATGTACTGTAAATAAAATACCTACTGCAGAGAGAGTTTGGGTTGCAAACTAAAATTTAGTGAGCAATTACAGAGACTTAAACTGCCCCCACCCTATTAAGGATTTACAAGTTTACAAAATAGCTTGTTGCTGTTTAGTCATTTGGTCATATCTGACTCTTCGTGACCCCATGGACCACAGCATGCCAGGCACTCCTGTCTTCCACTGCCTCCTGCAATTTGGTCAAACTCATGTTTGTAGCTTCAAGAACACTGTCCAACCATCTCGTTCTCTGTTGCCCCCTTCTCCTTGTGCCCTCAATCTTTCCCTACATCAGGGTCTTTTCCATGGAGTCTTCTCTTCTCATGAGGTGGCCAAAGTATTGGAGCCTCAGCTTCAGGATCTGTCCTTCCAGTGAGCACTCAGGGCTGATTTCCTTAAGAATGGATGGGTTTGATCTTCTTGCAGTCCATGGGACTCTCAAGAGTTTCCTCCAACACCATAATTCAAAATCATCAATTCAAAAGCTAGACACCCCCAACACCTCTATAGAAGTGCTCCCAACTTAATATACCTGACAGGCGAGGGGAATGTCCATGGTCCTACCCCTGGCAAGCTGGTTTGAGCATCTAATCAAATGGATGACCATGAATAATGAGAGTTGCCTGTGCCAGAGTTTTATTGCAAGCCTGAGGCAATGTTAAATAAATGTAACACACAACTGACCTGCCCTGTTTGCACTGAAGACTGCAATGTAAACATCTGGTAATCTGTAAGTAACCTATAGAAATTCCATCTGTTTGTTCTGGAGCCGGTTCAAATGTCAAGGATGTGAGAGTAGAGAGAGGGGAGAAAGAGAGAGAGAGAGCTCTCCACATGACATACACAGGATGTCAGTTTTCATTGAGGATATGAGATGACGAGTTTGGTAATTATTTTCTTCTGCCTTGAAAGAAAAGTGAATTTTAGTGCACAGTAACAAGGAGAAGAGAAGCTGCAGCAAAGAACTAGAATCCCTCTTTGACAAAATACCACTTTCAAGCTTTAGGCTATGATATTATATACACTTAATGTATGTAGAAGTATGTCCTATTGAACTCAATGGGGATTTTTTTTTTCTGAGTAGGACATAGGAACACAAATCATAGAAAGCTGCCTCATGGAAAGCCAGGTCATTGGTCCAGCTAGCTCAGTACTATACTGACTGGTGGCAACTCTTCAGTGCTTCTCAAACTTGGGTCTCCAACTGTTTGTTGGGCTATAACTCCCAGCATCCCTGTCCACTGGCCCTGTTAGCTAGGGATGATGGGAGTTGTAGTCCAACAACAGCTGGAGACTCAAGTTTGATATACATTATGTCTATAGGGTTTTGGACATACAAATACGATTATTAATTGGAAGTTACCCGCATTTTTAAGCCTGTGAGCACATTTAGATTTTTGAGTGACTGCTGTGGGCAATGTCCCCTTTGGTCCTGCTTCCATGAACCTCCCCCATTCTAAGACCCATGTCATTTTTCCAAGAGACCTTATTCAGTAGACCTAAAAGCACACAGAGCAATTAGAGGAAGTTGGAAAGAGAGTTGTTGTTCCAGTTTCCTCCTCCAGCTCTATGTTCTCTTCACTACCTCAAGTAGCGATGGAAAGGTCTGTCAATCATTGTTTTCTCAGTTTCTAATTTTTCCAAAGTTAAATTCAGTTCTCCATGTTTCTGTAGCCATTTGCAACTCTTTAAAAAATAAAAAAACTCCATTATAATTTAGTGTAAATTGGAATAAACACACTCTGAATAAACACACTTTTATACAGGCAGCTCCCCATTTGCAAATGGGTTGTGTTGTGCATGTCAGCTATTGGATGCAAACAAAATGGTCGCCTGTCTGCAGTTTTGGCTGATGAACCCATGTTCTGCAAGCAATTTCCCCTAATACAATGTGTTTCTGTATGTTATTTTCACAAATGCCTTTACTCTTATGTACACTTTCCACTGAGGTATGCATTTTTGAGAGCATTGGTTGATTGAAGAACTGCATTGCAAAATTTGGAGAAGTGCAAATTTCAAAATTTCAAAAGTGTTTTGGTTCACATATTTTTTCTGAAAGTGTGAATCTGATAGATTCACATTTAAATGCAAACTGAATCAATATTTCCCCCCGTTCATATTAAAGACTAGGCAGAGAAGCTTCATGGGTGCTGGTGAAGAAATAAAGGACACCGTTGTGCCCAAAGGTATCACATTGGTGATCTCTGAAGTAGAAAAAGAGAAAATCCAAAGATTTGAGGCACAATAAATAATCTGTACATTTGGTGTTGCTGTTATAATCTTTGCTGGTTGCTGTATCTTGTGCTGGATGCTGAGTTGTAGACCAGGGATAGGGAGTTGTAGACCAGATGTAGTTTGACTCCAATTTCCCATCCATTCTAGCCAGCATGGCTATACTGAGATTCATAGAGCCACAGATTCTTCATGTGTGCTGTAGATGGAGATAATAAACAGTAGGATTGGGAAGAGAGGAGCCCTATGGGTCTTTATAAGCGTATGCGTTCTACATGGTGTCAGCTGACAGATGCAGGGAATTGAAGTTAGCATCGTGTCAGTTTTTACTTTATTCTTCTCACTAGCTCGTTACGTCAACTGGCAACAGCGAAGCTTTCCTTTCATGCACATTATTATCACTTTACCAATGGCTCTGTATTATTCCTTAAAAAAGAAAAAAACGATTTGGCTCAACCGTCTTTGAAATGTCTCATTACGAATCCGTTAAAGGGCAACCGCAAATGAAACTGCCGAGAAATGACAAGTGTTGCTCACCACACTGTTTCTTATCCTCACTCCTTGCTGGGAAAGATAAACATGTGGAGAAACATGGATGCTTTTGTCATATCTAAGGGGTCGCAAAATGACATTTTTAGAGAAAAGGTCACAAGAGTCACCCTCTATACTGTTTCACACCAAAGCACAAATTATTTTCATTTCCATTTTTTCTGGATGTAGTAGATCTAAGCTCTTTAATTGCCTCTGTGGTCCATATCAGACCTGGTCAAATTGCTGCCTGCTGACTAGAAATTAAAAGCTGTATGACAGGCAGTTTACATGGGACCCAAGGTGGTGTGGTGTTTTTTTTTTTTTTTTTTTTTTTTTTTTTTTTTTTTTTTTTAGGGCAAGTGGAGGGAGGGGGGGAGATATAAGGCAAAATCAGCACAGGTTGTGCTCAGCTTAGTGAGTCATATGTTGTGCAGAACCTAACACAGAGAAGTTGAAAACACATTTAGCTGTAACGTGGGAAGATTAACACTGAGCGAGGGATTGGTATGTGTGTGGTCATTTTACAGCAGTGCTCTTCAAACTTTCTGCCTTTGGGGATGCCTTTTCTCTTGAGTGTGGGATTTTTCTTGCAGAAATGGGCAACATGCAGCTGGGGAAGGGGGCACCTGTGTTGGGATCCAAGGGGTAAAGAGAAGAGGTGTGTTGTTGTTACTTATTAAAATGTAGATCCCACCACTCCTGTAAAAGAAGTCCAGGGCAACAAACACAAACAAGTTAACACAAAATAAAACAATAAAGACTTAAAATAAAGACACATCTAAACCATTTTACAACAATATCCTTTAAAAAATAATAATTCTACATTATATATATATTGTAAAATATTTAATACCTTTAAATAATCTGATTAAGAACATTTGAAAATAGCCAGAAGCGGCATCTTTCAGTCATTAAATGCCTGAGTTAGCAGGGATTTTTTTTTTAATGCATCTCAAGTCTTAGTAACAGGAGAGACAAATGTAGCTTAACTTGGGGGGGGGGGGGACAGCGCTTTCCACAAAAGAGGAAGGCCCTGTCATTGGTCAACACCAACCAGGCAGTAGCGATTAGAGGCATTACCAACGAAGCTTACCTTGCTGATTGTACATTTACATTCAGCCACGTTCAATCATCATCTGGGGACTTACACCTAAAATTTGAATAGCTCACACAGTGGCTACTTCTACAGCAAAAAAATTGGCAAACAGCACAAATAACATCATATGTGATTTGGCCCTAGGTAACACCAGTGTGGCTAAGAAGCTGCATTATGGGTTTCTTCCTCCGAATGGACCCAGGTACAGTGGTGCCCCGCAAGACGAATGCCTCGCAAGACGAAAAACTCGCTAGACGAAAGGGTTTTCCGTTTTTCGAGGTGCTTCGCAAGACGAATTTCCCTATGGGCTTGCTTCGCAAAACGAAAACGTCTTGCGGGTTTGCTTCCTTTTTCTTAAAGCCATTAATACTCGGGGAATCCGCACTCCACAAGACAAAAAAATCGCAAGACGAAGCAACTCGCGGAACGAATTAATTTCGTCTTGCGAGGCACCACTGTACCTTGTTTTTTAACAATGGCACAGGAAGGAGTCATGGTACGGTGGTTTCCAGAATGCTGACTTAATGTGGGAACGGGCTCTTTGGGTACCCCATAGCTGTGTTTCAGTTTTTTATGCTGATATGAGAAAGCCTCTCCTCCTCCCGGAGGGGAGGGATTGTGATCGGGAGCCTTTTCCCGCACTTTGCAGGGGGCGTGCCAGCCCCTTGCCCCTCATCAATGCTGTCACACCCCGCTCCCAGTCCGTCTTCCAATTGGTGGGAAGCCCGGGGGCGGGGTTTAGCCGCCTAAATGGGGCCGCAGCAGTAGCGCACAAATTGCGTTGTATGAATGGCCAGATTATTCCCCATGGGGACATCCGTATTGGTGATGAGTCATTGTACCGTGATGACGGTGTCCATCTTTCTGATCGCGGCAACGATTTATGGCTGGCAGATATCATCAGAATCCTTAGGGATTGGTTGAAGCTGTGAAGGTATTGGCGGCGAGCCTCTTGGGCTCGGGTGGCAGTTAGGCATTGGAATCTGTGGTTGGTGTATGGAAGGGCAGGGTGTGGCCATCGCCTACCCCTTCCTTATGGGTGTTCCGTTAAAGGAATCTGGCGGTCGTGGATCCTGTCCCATGCCCTGCTGTGGCTGGGGGCCATGGCATGACCCCCGGTGACATCAGGGGAGAGCTTACAGTTGTATTTGCACCAATAGGCTCCCCCTACTGGTGGTTAACCACTGTTAGACTCGCCCCTCCTTGAAGGCGGAGTCGAATGTTGGTGTTCTTTCAATACCTAAGCCAATGCCTCTCACATGCTGTAATCAATAAAGTTGTGCCTTTTCTAGCCCATTAACCTTTAAATCTGTGTCCATGTGTCTTTCTTATCCACAAGCATGGGGGGAGGGTCCTCAAATCCCAAGACTGGGCTATGGGCCAGTGGTACTGATTTATTCAGTGGCCAAACAGAACTCTAGCACCCTTTCCACATGGAGTAAGCTATTGTGGGATGATGGGGAATTATTTAAAAGGACATTATTTGTAACCTTCTATCCAAATTTGAATATTTCATATACCATACATATTCTTGCCATGATTTTGCTTGTGTTAAAGAAATAGTAAAAAGAAAGGGAGAAGAGGGCTTGTGGCAGTAGCTCGAGGTGATCAAATTCTAGACTGTGGCAATTCATACTCCAGTTTAGATGTTATATTTTGGAATGTTCAGCCATGTAAAGAGTTCTGCAGGTGGGGGCAATTTCAAAATATGAAATCTTATCAACTTTATGAAGTGGTACAGTCAGTAATCATACCTACTCATTATGTGAATTGCAGATTAGGATTTGAAGTTCAAAGCTTTATAATAAAAAATCAATTTTCTCTTTCTTTCTTTCTTTCTTTCTTTCTTTCTTTCTTTCTTTCTTTTCTTTCTCAGGTGAAATTTGATAGCCAAATTTGGAAATTCATACCAGAAAATTTCCCGTCAATTATGAGTTTGCAAGTGTTGCTATCAGATTTCATCTGATTTTTCTTTTTAAAAGAGGGAACTGAAAAAAATATGTAAAGTTTAAAAACTGATTTGTCAGAGAAAGTTTGGTTTCTAAAAATAATCTCTAAATTAAAAAACAAAACAAAAACTGTTTTGAGCCGTTTCCTCTTTGTTGGCTCAGCCAATGGCCCTCAAAAATTGTTTGGCTGCATCTGTGATGGCTGGTCTAATAGGGTAACAATATAGTTCAGATTTAATGAGTTGCAGACATGATGCCCGAGGCTAACGTGCAGAGGGGAAGTCCATGGCACAGGGAAGGCAATTAATTCATTGTGAATGGGCTGTTTAGTGTTGCATGAGGATCAGAAGGGCAGAAGGGGAAAATGCTCTTTTATTAGTATATACAATTACAGAGCAGGTCAAGAATACAATCATAAAATTGGAGAAAACATTTATTTGTAGGAAATCTGAACTTTCTCCAGGTTGGCCCCAAAGTACAAAATTCTTATGTCATAGCCATTATGAAGCAAACTGCATTCTCATAGTCTATTTCCTAGAAGGCAATTACAAAATTGCAAATATCATCATTGCAATTGTCATTAGCAGAGCATCTTGACAGAGAGGCCTACAGCCAGATGGCTATACCAATCTGACTCTGAATCTAAGCAGTGGCGCCTTCGGGACAGAACTGAGTTGTAATTTGAGGTGTCAGAATACCAGATGGGGATCAAGGAAACAGAAGGCAAGACACAGGTTAAAGCTTTGTTAGGAGTCAAGGGATGGTGGGGGGGGGGGTGATGGAGACTCCTAAAGTGAAAGGACTTTAACCTTCACAGTTAGAACTGGAAATGGGTTTCTACATGTGTGCTTGGAATGATCACAGCAAGTTCAGAATTTGCAGGGAATATTAATTCATTTGTTACATTGCTTTTCATTCTTTTATTTATATTTTATACATTTATTTACATTTTATACAATTTTTTTTACAAAGTAATAATCATAAATAAATAAGAATAAAAATGTGCACCCTAATACCAAGACTTGTCCTGAAAGACCTACACTGGCTCCCAGTATGTTTCCGGGCACAATTCAAAGTGTTGGTGCTGACCTTTAAAGCCATAAGCAGCCTCGGTCCAGTATACCTGAAGGAGCGTCTCCAACCCTACTGTTCACTCCGGACACTGACATCCAGCACTGAGGGCCTTCTGGTGGTTCCCTCACTGTGAGAAGCGAAGTTACAAGGAACCAGGCAGAGGGCCTTCTCGGTAGTGGCACCTGCCCTGTGGAACGCCCTCTATCAGATGTCAAGGAAATAAACAACTATCTGACGTTTACATGACATCTGAAGGCAGTCCTGTTTATGGAAGTTTTTAATGTTTGAAGTTTTATTCTGTTTTTAATGCTCTGTTGAAAGCTGCCCAGAGTGGCTGGGGAAACCCAGCCAGATGGGCAGGGTATAAATAAATTATTATTATTATTATTATTATTATTATTATTATTATTATTATTATTCCATTATAAGTATCCAACCTCTTGCAATGGGATGACCCCTTTCTGTTTTAACACTACAAATTCTACAAACACCCTACATAGCATTCTAGCCCAATGGTTGCCATTAATTTGACTCTGAATTGATTTTAGAATGAATTGATTTTAGAATGTATTTCAATTAATTGTTTGTGATTTTATGTAAACTGTGTTGTTTATATTGTTATTAGCTGCTCTGAGCCCAGTTTTGGCTGGGGAGGGCGGGATATAAATAAATTATTATTATTATTATTCCTCAAAATAATTTCTTCTGCATATTCCCCATCTTACCTTAATGGCACATGTTAATTTATCATTAATAGCTATATCCCACACCTCTTTATATCATTCTTCCATTTTATGGAAGAATAATAATAAGCTATAATAATTTGTGCAGCTGTCAATAAATTTGCGAGCAAGTCCTTCATAGCCTGTGAACCTCCCACCCCATCATAAATTGATAATAATGCTACCTCTGGACCTTTGTTACATTTTTTATCTCACTTTTCCTCCAATGGGACTGACTTAGACAGTTCTCTCCCTGTTATCATCACAACAACCCTGTGAGAAAGGTAAGGCAGGGAGGGAGTGAGTGAGTGAGTGAGTGGACCAAGATCACCTAGTAAGGTCTGTGTCTGAGTGAAGACTTGAATCTGGACTTGCCTGGTCCTCACCTGATATTCTAACCTGTTACTGAGAAGCTCAATTCAGCTGGAAATCTGTATGTGACCTTAAACTAAGTGAGTAGTTTGGTTTTGCTCTGAGCAATAGGTATGCTGCCGCTGCAAAGTAAAAGAGGAAGCAAAGCTGGCTTAAGCTAAGAGAACCCATGGCAGCAGCTAGGCATGAGATGGACCATGTACAGCAAAACAGAATTAGTTTCTGGAACATTTCCAATATCTAACAAAAGCAATCATCCTTATTTGGCCCTGACTGTGATTGGTTCCCAGTACATTTCCAAGCACAATTCAAAGTGTTGGTGTTGACCTTTAAAGTCCTAAACTAGGCATGTCCAAAGTCCGTCTCAGGGCCTAATCCAGCCTGCTGGTCAGTTTAATCTGGCCCCTGGGGTAAAATCTCCTGGGGTAAAATCCTAAAAAAGCTCAACAACTTCAATCTTTAAAAAAGATCAAGTTTGGGTACCCCTGCATAAACAGACTTGGTCCTTTATACCTGAAGGACCATCTCCAACCCCATGGTTCAGGCTGGACACTGAGATCCAACTCTGAGGGCCTTCTAGTGGTAATCTCATTGTGAGAAGTGAAGCTACAGGGAACCAGGTAGAGGGCCTTCTTGGTAGTGGCACCCACCCTGTGGAATGTCAGATGTCAAGGAGACAAGTAAATACAGTGGTACCTTGAGTTACAAACACCTCTGGTTACAAACGCTTCAGGTTACAAACTCCACTAACCTGGAAGAGTTACCTTGAGTTGAGAACTTTGTCCCAGGATGAGAATGGAAATCGTGTGTTGGCAGCACAGCGGCAGCAACAGGCCGCATTAACAAAAGCACGCCTCTAGTTAAGAACAGTTTCAGGTTAAGAACGAACCTCCAGAACAAATTAAGTTCGTAACTAGTGGAACCACTGTATATAATCTTTAGAAGACATCTGGACAGCCCTGTATAGGGAAGCTTTTTAATGTTTAATTTTTTTTTAATGTTTTTATATATGTTGGAAGCTGCCCAGAGTGGTTGGGGCAATCCAGTCAGATGGGCAGAGCACAAATTTGTTGTTGTTGTTGTTGTTGTTGTTGTTGTTGTTGTTGTTGTTGTGTGTTTCTTCTTTTCAATGATTGGTAAGTGTTCATTATATTAATGATGCAGGTGTTCTTCTGCGCAGGCAGGCAGAATTATGTGGTTTCTGGCCCAACATGTTTTGGCAATGGGGGCACAGATAAGTCATCACCATAAGCCACCTCCACGAGCTTTTCTACATGTGTTCTGACTCTCGGTCTGAGGCTGAGGTCCATTAAAAAAACACACAAAGATACCTGGATTGTACTGTGAATTTAGTTTCTTGCTTGAGACATACTGAACAGTGACAGAAAGCTACAGAGAGCTGCACAGCCTGTGACTTAGAAATAATAAAAGTGCAGCTCAACAACTCCCCCCCCCCCATGGAGAAAAAAGTCTTTGCATAATTATGCATGACAACTTGCAACAGGGGGAACGAAATAAGATTACAAAGTTGTTGTTCAGGTACAATTGGTGCTAGAGGATTATAAATGTGAAGGAGCAGGTTTCTCTTCCAAACCCTGCTTAAAATAGACTCCAACGACAAAAGAAATAACACATTTGCAAAAGCAGAACAGAGTTTAAGACCACTGGGAGTGAAAAAGGAATTATTAGCTATTATGGTTAAAGTAATCTGTATTATAAGAACCTATTATAGGCTTTCAAAACGGTGCCAAGGGAACAGTGTGTGCGTTTAGTGTTTGAAACAGGGGAGGCAAACAAGATATATGTATTTGAAGAGGCCAAAGGATTGATAACAAAGTAGTATAGAACTGAGAGATGGATTAGGTTAATGCTGACTAGATGGTTATATGTTTTCAAAGAAATGAAATTAGTTTCTCCTCTTGGGTTTTATTTTGTCATCTGTGTTTATGGGGGAAAACATGGGAGGGGAAAGAGAAATAAAGAATTTAGACAGGGAAGTATGCAAGTTATATATAGCACACTGCTGATTAAGCAACTAGCAAAATAATGTTATAATGTGGGTGGAACACAGTGGAAAGGTAGAATTTTTCTTCTGTAGTCTCCGCATTGTTCTTCACTTCAGGGTCCCAGGCAAATGAAGTGTAATTTTGGTTTCTCTCCATTTCTCATTTCTCCATTATTAAGTTCAATTCTTCACATTTCCACATCAGTTTGTGATTTTTTTTTTAGGGTTCTCATTAAAATTCATCAGTATTGTGGTGCAATTTCCCCTCCAAATAAACTCCTTTTTGTATGCAATTTTGTCTAATATACACATTTTTGCCCAGCCATCTCCCCAAATATAATGCATTTTTGTATGCTGTATTCATTAATATACACATGTAAAAGACACATTGCTCTAGCGTATGTGTATATGTGTACATTATTTGGCAGGATAACTGCAAGACTTGGAAGTGAGAATTTCAAAGAGTGGCTGTGTTTGGGTTCACAAATTGTTTCAAAAAGTGAACATTAGGTATATGCAAATGGAATGGAATTTCTCCACATCCCTATCAAAGACTCAATATGTCCTACAAGAACTGGCAGTATCCCCCTGCCCAGGGTTTCAGACAGGCGACGTCCTCAGCCTTACCTAGGGATGCAATGCAAATTCTCTGCTCTATCACTGAGCCACCATGGCTTACAGAGAAGAACCTGAAAAGCTTTCACCAAACCCCCGAGTCCCCAGGAACACAGCTTAAGAGCATCAACAAGTAAAAGTTGTCAAGATATTGTCACCTTATTTTATTCTCTGCAATTTGAAATAAAAGAAGGAAGATGGATATTGTGAGAACTCCTAGTAACCATTTGCAGAGGTGCATCGAAACCATGTCTGTTTTCCCATATGATGGCTCTGCCATA
Source organism: Podarcis erhardii (assembly GCF_964252035.2). Classification (NCBI taxonomy): domain Eukaryota; kingdom Metazoa; phylum Chordata; class Lepidosauria; order Squamata; family Lacertidae; genus Podarcis; species Podarcis erhardii. The sequence continues at coordinate 90,494,553 of NC_138508.1, forward strand.
AGAATTAACCATTTTTGTGCACTGTTTTTCTTAGAAAGGTGACTTAAAATTGGAACAAGAACGTCTGCATCTACTTCAGAAGCTTGAAGAAAGCCAGATGAATTATGTTCATTATGACAGACACATGTGGCCTTTATTCAAAAACCTGCTGTCCTATAATAGCATTTCGGGGGGGGGGGGGGATAGACTGTGACACAGCAAGTCAGGAGACATCCATTAGATCCGGTTCAAAACAGCTTGATGTAGAAGGTTAAGGTTTGCAAAGTAAACATACTTCTCAATGAATATTTTCCTGTGCCACTGACATTTATTTGATTCATACATCTACAGAGTCCAGCCCTAACGGTGTTTGTTTCAGGTCTCATCTGTACACCTATCAGATGGCAGTAAGTTAATAGTATTCAGAAGAACTAACATTATGAGTCTAACTTATGTTATGATTGGGTTGTAACCAAGTGTCACTCTGCTGACAGAAAACTTCAAGCAGCCATTTTCACTGATTTCTGCTTTCCTGCAGCCCACCAAATCAGCCTCAGAAGATTGAGATACTCTCTGGAGCAGATTTAGGGGGCTGGAGTTGCAGGGGGGGGGAGGGGAATTGCTGAAAATTGCTTCCCTTCCTGTTCTGCTGATGGAAGGTTCCCATTGGCTACAATGCAAAATATAGTATTATTTCTACAAGGGACCATGCTTTCCAAAGAACAGTTTTTGCAAGTCCCTCTCCCAAGGAGATTACAATGTAGAGATGGACACAAAGCGTGTTCTTCTTCATGGAGAGCACGTGTTGCGGTGGGGTCTAACAGGACACCCCCTCTTGGTTACTGGGCAGGACCATGTGGATGGCCATGACTGTGACTGGACCAGTTTGGGTTGTTGGGGAGATTTTGATGTTACCATTTAGAGGGTGGGCCCGAAGGTTATATAGTCTTGGCATGCAGCTTTTTTCAGTCTCTTTTGCTGCGTGCATCGGATCGCCTGCCCACTCTCCCTAATTTAGGGCTGTTGCATTTGACTTTGCTCTGCCTGTCATGGGGTCGTCTGCTTTTGGGGCAGGGGCCTGGTAGGAATTTTGTCCATTTGGCAGAGTGGCTGGTGCCATTTGGTTTTTGCCTACTGCGTAGCAAATCGTCACAACTTGTAAGGTTGCGGTTAGGCATTGGTGGAGGGGTAAGGGTTGGCTGTGCCTGCCTCTCCAATTCTGCTGCTGCAAGGGACTTCTGTTAAAGGAATCCAGGTGCTTGCCACACATTTGTCCGTATCCCCGGCAAGGGGCTAGGGCCGTGCAAGCCCCTAGGAGCATGCGGGGAGGGGTGCGGGCCTATGGCTCAGCCCCATTTCTCCCCAATATTGTTTTCCCTTACTGACTTTCGCTGGAATCCGGAAGTCAGTTCTGTCTCCGGGTGGGGAGGACAGATAGTCATAACCAATGCCTAAGCAACCACTCACATTTATGTATTTTAATAAAGTTGTGGCCAAAATTATGCCAAAAACCTTAAACAAAAAATTCTGTGTGAATTGTGTGTTTTTTAGGGGGTTGCTTGGGGACCTCGACACACAAAACAGGGGCAAACAGGGACAATAATGTGTGATTAGTTCACTTATGAACTTCATAGTTTACTTCAGTGTTTCAGTAAAATAGCTGTTGCTGGACTGCAGCTGCAATTTTCCCTGATTGTTGGTGTCATGCTGACTGGGGCCAATGGGAGATGGAATCTGATAGCAGCTGAAGGACCACAGGTTGCCCATCCCTGCAGTAGGGTTTTGAGATTAGGAGTCTGTTCTAAAGACTACATATGACGCACCTGTAACAATGTCAACACACCAGTTACCAGTCAGATATACATATCTTCTGGCTCAGAGTGGTTGCCTTATGGAAGCTCTGTTGGTAACTTTTCCATCAGAGACATTTCTGCCCACATTCAATCTGGACATTCTGTCACTGCCAACTTTAAATGTGTTTTTGCAACAAACATTATTCCTAGAGGATACTTGTTTAGCTGATATATATTACTTAATATATATTACGTACAGAAAAAGTCATATTATTTACATGAAAACAAAACCATTAATAAACAATATGAATACACATAAACACAGTATCAGTATAAAGTCAGATGGCCTTAGGGGTCAGTTTAGGGAAGTTTTTAATGTTTAATGGTTTATTGTGCTTTTAATTCTGTTGGGAGCCACCCAGAGTGGCTGGGGAAACCCACTCAGATGGGCGGGGTATAAATAATAAATAATAATAATATTATTATATTATATTATATTATATTATATTATATTATATTATATTATATTATATTATATTATATATATTATATATATTATTATTTTCAGACAACATAACCAACAATCCATACAACCACTCACCCAATTTCACTTGCAACTCATTCCACATAACTAAAAATTATTATTATTATTATTATTATTATTATTATTATTATTATTATTATTGCAACCCTGAAGGCAACCCTGTATCAGGAACTTTTTAATGTCTAATGTTTTATAATCTTTTATGTGCTGTAAGTTGCTCAGAGTGGCGAGGAAACCCTGTTTACCTTCCCACCGGAGCGGTACCTATTTATCTATTTATTTATCTACTTGCACTTTGACGTGCTTTCGAACTGCTAGGAGCAGGGACCGAACAACGGGAGCTTACCCCATTGCGGGGATTCGAACCACCGACCTTCTGATCGGCAAGCCCTAGGCTCTGTAGTGTAGACCTAAGCTCATAAAAGTACAAAGCATAGGAACTATATTGCATCATGTTTCCTCTGACAGGGAAGTTTTGAATGATGGTTTGGGGCAGGCATCCTTTTTTCTTCCCTTCAAAATTCCTTAGCTGTTTCACAAAAGTGGCTTAAATTTCCAGTACAAATGTCCTTCTGCTCTCTGGAGAAATTTGTGTTAACAAAAGTGTTAACAAAAGTTTGTTCATTCTCACTGGCCAGATAAGAATTCCACAAATCCCCAATGGATGAGGTGTTGAGAACTTTATTAGAGATTTCTTTTACTGCTTGCTTCAACATAACACACAACTACTAACAAGCAGCAAGAAAAGTGAAACTAAACTACTTTTGCCTTAATGTCCAAAATGGCTAAACGTTATAGTTTGGAGGAAAATTCCCAAATGCCAACCTATCTCACAATACTGTAACTTCCTTCAATATCTCCCCGATGTTTTTGTCACTTCCAAGGCCCCCTTGAAACATTATTCACTCAGACTCTGGGTAGGGACTGGTGTTGACAAGTTCCTGCAGAGTTGCTAGGGATGAGGACAAAGAGTGGTATTTAGCTATGGTTTACTCAGGTTAGATCAACTGAAATTAATAGACCTAACTTAGCCATATTTGTTAATTTCAATGCAGGCATAGGCAAACTCAGCCCTCCAGATGTTTTGGGACTACAACTCCCATCATCCCTCGCTAACAGGACCAGTGGTCAGGGATGATTGGAGTTGTAGTCCCAAAACATCTGGAGGGCCGAGTTTGCCTATGCCTGCTTTACTCTGAGTAAAAGTTAACTGATTATCTGGAGTGCTTTGCTTGTATTTTGCCTTGTCACAGCCTTCCTGTGAAATCGGATTCTCTTGCGACCAAATGATCTTCATGGTCAAATAATTTCCCACATGGCCAAGACCATTATGTTAGTCAAAGCTGATTCTGCCCCCTCTGACAAGCATAGCTATACTGATTTTTTATTATTATTTCAGTGGGCTACTTCATGAACATTGTTAATGAGAAGAAAATGTCCCACATCCCCACCCTCCCACAGAAGACCCCGACAAAAAACACACAAAAAATGTTATTTTCCTTGTACATTTATTAAAAGATTGCGCTGCTTCAGGAAACAAGCTAGTCTTTCTAGCATCTGCCTTTCAATGGTAGTCTGAAAAAAACAGCCATTTCTCATCCACTCTGTGATAAACTGAACTGCAATTGTGCCACAGAGATTTTGTTCTCTTTTGCGGAATGAAGTGTGAATTCTGCTACATTGTAAAGAGTAGCAGTGGAATTGGAGAGACTTTCCTCAAATGAATGCAGGCTCTATGACCCTTTTATTTATTTTTCAGCGGTGTCTTTCCACCAGCATAAAGATGTGCTGAAACTAGGCAAAGATAAAGTTTCCTTATTGAAATATACTCAGAGTCACAAAGTGATTTCATGCTCTTTATTCAGCTCATAGTGGTGAGGGGGAATGAATGAATGTCCCCTAAAAGTATCTGCTTTATATACATTATTTACACAATGGGCTGCACATGATTGGCTAATTCCGGAATTCTACTGTAAGCCAATCAGGTTGTGGATTCGCTTCTATCTGGAGAATGATTGGGTGGTTCCTGCCAACCAGTCATACTGCTGCATTGTTCTAGGACCAACCAGACTGCTGCATTCTGAATCCTATTGTTCTAGGACCAATCAGACTGCTGCGTTTTGGATCCTATTGTTCTAGGACCAATCAGACTGCTGCAGTTTGGATCCTATTCAACTCAGTACATAACACTTACATTACATAAAATCACTAACAGAACTTTCTAGCATTGACAGGCTCGTATATAAATTTGATTTTGGCCTATGTTCCAGGTTTTAGTTTGATTTGATAGTACAGGGAGCTCTTGTTTTTGTACAGTGTCTAGTGAGGTGTTGTCTAAAAGCACCAACACACCTCCATTTTGTGTTCTCGTATTATCACCTTGGCTCAGAAATCTGCATTTTTCTGGAATTTCCCCCCATCAGATTATATTCAAGCAATTTCATAACACAATACACTAAAATAAACTAATCTAAATAAAAAGGAAAACAAAAAGAAAGGAGAATGCAGAGTCCTCTCTCAACGGTAGCTCTTCTTGCAGAGAAAGAGGTAGACCCTCTCAGCTCTCACTTGGGGACCTTTTTTTTCTTCTCTCAGTCTCTTACCCTGGGAGATATTTCCTTCCCTGCATCTCACTCAGGGTCCTTCCTCAACAATCCATTCCACTTTCTTTGGACCCCATTAAGGGCCCAGCACAGAGGACACAAAAGAAAACAAAAGAAGAAAAGTGGCAGACTTTGGGCTCTCAAATTTCAGTGCAAAATTTGGTGCCCTCTACCTCTTGTGGTCCATTCAGCATCTTTGTTGTGGCACCCCAGGAGTCCTTGCACTTCACACACAAATCACACACATCCATTCTATTGGTCCCATTTCTTAAAAGCCTAGCATGAAGTATTGCAGTAGCACAGCACACACAATAATATGATATAGCCATATTATGTCAACATAGCTGGATTTATGCTGGCAAAAATTGGCATAGCCTGTAGGTGACTCATTTCATGACTTACCATACTCCCCACCCCCACTGCTAATTTTTTCTACCATATCCTTGTTTCAAGAGGACCATTGTGTCTTTCTTTTTTTATAGTAATGCCATGCGCAGTTTGCTAAAACTGCTCATTTTAACTCATTCTTTCTTCTGTAGGAATGCAGTGGCTTAAAACTGACCCTTTCTTTTAGTACTGTACTGAAACAGAAAACCAAGGCTAACTGAAGAGAATTTGCTTGTAAATAAACAACTCGGTCCTTTATATGGTAGATGCATATAATATTATTCGCATATGGCTTGAATTCTAATGAGGCTTTTTTTTTCGCTTGAACCACACATAAAGAAACATCTGCTGATCGAAAAAGAATATCCACTTCCTCAGATTTCATAGTTCGTCCTACACCCACCCACCCACAAATGCCTCACAGTTATTTACTATGTCTGCACTAAATATTCACTTTTTCTTTTCATTTTGAGGTGTTAGAGTAGCAATTTTCTTATTCCCCCAGTTAGGAAGCACACAGCGGGATATTTCCACAACACTTCCCATCATATGTTTGGTTTGTTTTCTGTTGGGGTTTCAGTTTTAATGTATTTTAATCTTTCTTGGGAGCCACCCAGAGTGGCTGAGGAAACCGAGCCAGATGGGCAGGGTACAAATAAATTATTATTATTATTATTATTATTATTATTATTATTATTATTATTATCTTTTTTTAAAAGTCAAAAAGAGGAGTAAAGCCGACTGAGAATGAGGGCAATGCTCACTGATCCACTGTGACCTTTACTCTGAACTGAAAACAAAAAATGAACATGAAAAATGTGAAAGCACCAAACCAGGAACCTGCACCAAATGCAGGAAAAGTAAGGTGAACAGACATATTTATGAAGCCTAATAATAATAATAATAATAATAATAATAATAATAATAATAATTTGTTATTTATACCCCACCCATCTGGCTGGGTTTCCCCAGCCACTCTGGGTGGCTTCCAACAAAATATTAAAATACAACAATCTATTAAACATTAAAAGCTTCCCTAAACAGGGCTGCCTTCAGATCTCTTCTAAAAGTCTGGTAGTTGTTCTTCTCTTTGACATCTGGTGGGAGGGCATTCCACAGGGCGGGTGCCACTACCGAGAAGGCCCTCTGCCTGGTTCTCACAGTGAGGGAAGCGCCAGAAGGCCCTCAGTGCTGGACCTCAGTGTCCGGGCAGAATGATGGGGGTGGAGACACTCCTTCTGGTATACTAGACCGAGGCCATTTAGGGCTTTAAAGTTCAGCACCAACACTTTGAATTGTGCTCGGAAACAAATGGGAGCCAATGTAGGTCTTTCAAGACCGGTGTTATGTGGTCTCAGTGGCCACTCATATTCAATAGCTGTTGAGCTCAGTAAACATATTTCTGTATATCTGAGGCTTCCTCCCTACCCTGCCAACTCTGAACTGGCTGTGACTTTTGCCTACTTTCAGAGCAAGTGCTGAAAAACTGGCGAAAGGCATGCAAGCTTTTTGACACTGTTGAGAGTTTTATTGGAAAACACTCCCATTCAGCACAATCTTTACCAAATCTCTAGGTGCACTTCCCAGTTAGAGGAATAAGAGGAAAATATTGATGTTCAAAATATTCAATAAGCCCATGAATTATATCAGCAACTTTAATTTCACATCAGAGTTTTAAATATGAATTTGGGCTATTGAAGATCCGTCTCCTCGGTCATCAATATTTGTACAGCAGTAAGACTGAAAGATAATGGAAAACAGTAGAATTAAAGAACTCATTTTCTCCTGGAGCACCAACACATTTTGGTATCCAACATCCACGAGACACAGAAGATTAACATAGAAATAAAGAATGTTGACTTCCTGTACCCTTCATATTATCCCTTAAGTATTGGAGAAGAATCAATCAATGTTAACTGCAAACTATTACAGAAGCAATATTCTTTTATGCTGGAAATGAATAAGAATTTAGGGGGCACTGTGCTGAAATTATGAATTGTGTTGAAAACATTAATGTATATCAAAGTTTTATTAAAACTTTAATGTATATTCATTCCAAAACTGAATATAACAACATATTGCTATATGTGACCCAAATATGATCTTACATAGCACTTGGGCAGCCATTATTGGCTAATGAACAATGACAAGTAACAGTGAAGAAAACATCATAGGCTATATCTGTTCTCTGTCTGCTAGCAAATGGGAGAGTTTTAATGCTGTGCCACAGAGGAATCCAATATGACTGCTGAATAACAAAGTTACCAGCAAACTGATTTGACGTATTCCTGCCTAAGAATTTCCACTAGCACAAAACATTTCACCAGCAGAAATATACTACTTGGGGAGCAACACTATAGCAATCTCCACCAGGATGAGCAAGTCAGGAGGCAATGAATCTCTATCTAAGCCACAAAGTTCCTGATGAAGCTTGGCTATCCCAGATTAACTCCCTCACCCTTGTGTGGGATAATCATTCTCATATAACCAACATGCTTAAGACTAATTAATGCAATGGAGTACCCCTGCAAGGCACTTGGGCTGTTGGGCTCTCATCGGGTCACAGCTCAAATATTCAACAAAATTAATATGCTTTTATTGCCCTTCTTAACGGTCTGAAAAATCAGATCTGGTGATTTCTCTTTAGGTCTTATCTGTGAAATTATTCTCTACCTTACCTTTGGAGCTATTATACTACCAAGGGATGTGGGTGGCACTGTGGTCTAAACCATTGAGCCTCTTGGGCTTGACGATCAGAAGGTTGGCGGTTCAAATCCGTGTGACGGTGGTGAGCTCCCATTGCTCTGTCCCAGCTCCTGCCAACCTAGCAGTTTGAAAGCACACCAGTGCAAGTAGATAAGTAGGTGGGAAGGTAAACAGCATTCTGTGAGCTCTGGTACTTGTCACGGTGTCCCGTTGAGCCAGAAGCGGTTCAGTTATGCTGACCACATGACCCCAAAGGTGGACAAACACTGACTCCTTTAGCCTGAAAAGCGAGATGAACACCACACCCCATAGTCTCCTTTGGACTTAGCCGTCCAGGGGTCCTTTGCCTTTTATTATACTACCTCATTCTGAGTTTCGTGTTTGTTGCTTCCAGTACCTAGACGTTTTATTAGCACACACTAGCTGGTTTTTGATACACTCACAATACTGCCACATAAATAAACCGTGGCATGAGAAATGACAGAAAGTGTGTGTATAATTTTGTTGGTCCCTGCTGCTTTCAACTCCTGCTTGATTTCAAAGCTATGACGGTAAAAGTTTTCAAATGAGGAAAGATTCCCTGGTCTACGTTAAGGAAACTGGAGTTAGTTAATATTTCTCTTGGGGTTCTTCAGTCAGAAAAATTGTTGCCTGTGGCAGTACAGATGCTTATAAACCCTCAATGGCAGGCAAGAACAGCCACATTTGCCAGAGGCCCCAGCTGCCTTCTCAATTCCCAGAAAGGCATGCAAACTTATTTTGGAACCTCTCTCTCTCTCTCTCTCTCTCTCTCTCTATATATATATATATATATATATATATGTTGCTATTGACAAAAATCTCCCACTTGTGTAAAAGGAGAGGGATTCAGTCTTTATATATTTTAGTTTCAGCAAGGGAGTTCAGTGCTATCTATCTGAATGTGTAATGCAAGACAAATATTTGTCTTCATGTTCCCACATTTTGGGAATGAGCCATTATTGTGTATCTAGTTGTGCTAATGAAATATGACACCTAATGAACTGGAAAAGGAATTTTTGCCTCAACTCAGAGCAGAATATTAAAGAACTGCTTGATACTAAGTTTAATAATGCTCTACCTGAGGTGAGATAACTTCAATATTAAGCTTGCTGGTGGCACAGTTGTTAGGGTGCCGATGCAAATTACTTGCTGAACTAGTTTAAAATTATTTGGAAAGATGCAAGAATAGCTGGGGGGGTTGGGGGACTCATTTTAATTTGTTTAATTAAAGCCAGTGAACTGAAATCTGTACAAGAGGATTTCTGATTCAGTGATTAGATAATGAATAATTGGAAATCAAATGGGGGGGGTGAATGTGGATCAGTGTTGAATATTTACCAAACTGATATGACAGTTGTATGTAAAAGAACTCAGCATTTAGGGATACTATATGGAACTTAGACCCTTGTCCCGGTATAGTAACTCCTAGTTAGTGTTGTCAACCCAAAATTATCCAGTACAGTGGTATCTCGGGTTACAGACGCTTCAGGTTACAGACTCCACTAACCCAGAAATAGTACCTCGGGTTAAGAACTTTGCTTCAGGATGAGAACAGAAATCGTGCAGCGGCAGCGCAGTGGTAGCAGGAGGCCCCATTAGCTAAAGTGGTGCTTCGGGTTAAGAACAGTTTTAGGTTAAGAACGGACCTCCAGAACGAATTAAGTTCTTAACCCGAGGTACCACTGGACCTAGAACCCCTACTTTAGCCTTCATCACATAATAATGATAATTATTTATACCCCGCCCATCTGACTGGGTTGCCCCAGCCACTTTGGGCGGCTTCCAACACATGCAAAATCAGGTTTCAAATCAGTAGGTTGTTCCTCTGTGGGCAGCTCTTCCTGCTATCTTTTTACCGGTGCATGTTTTGCTGTTTGCATAGTAAACTTAAGAAGAGCCTCTTTCCAGGGCCAAAGGTGCTTGAGTTGACATTACAAGAGTTCTTCTTTCAAAGTCACAAAGGTGAGCCTGCACAAAGCTGCCTCTCCTGGGCTCACACATACATGGGAGCTGCTTTAGCAGGGAAACCACCAATCTCAACAAGTGGATCGGAGAGGGTTTGTTAATGGAAAAGCCTATACATCCTTGAGAGCCACCTGTCCTTGCTGGAAAGGGCTGCCTGGATATATTCATAACTGGGCAGCTCTGTTAAGTTCCCCAGGAAGGCTACAGCTGGTTTGTTTGTCAGCATCTTCATCACCACTCTCTTGATGATGCTGGCATTCATTTTGCCAATCAGAACACAGAGCTCATGGGGCAGCTTCCTCACGCCAGTCACCAACACGACTGCCAATCAGGCAAGGTCAACTCTGCTCTGGATTGAACACAGATGTCCATCAGCCCTCTGCTCTGTCTTTTCCCTCACTTAATCCCCTTTAATTCATTTATTGAATGTGTAGAGGGGAGGACTCAGGGCTGTCCTCCCCTCTCAGGGCTGTGCTTGTTTTCACTGCTTTCTGCAGATAAGAATTCCAGAAGGTGAAACAGACTAACTTGAAAAGGGGCATTCCTAGCCACCAATCCAATTTGCTCCTTTACCAACAGCACAGAGTCCAGGAGGATTCCTAAACAGGTACATGGTCCTTAAGGAGGAATGAAACCATACCCCAAACATGCGGCAAACTCTATTTGGAACAGCAGATTTTTCAACCCATAGTGTGGATGGTCCTGTCCCACAGCAGCTGTTCAACTCTAAGACATTTCAGATCCTTCAGGAACTAGGATTCTGTGACTAGATTCACTCAAAACAATAGATCTGTATGGGAAAACTGTGGATGAATTTCACGCACACATTAAACTTCTTGAACTGTGATGTTTCAACGCTTCAGACTTGAAGATTTGAACTACCGAAGCCATAACCTTACTAAGAACCATCAATAAGTGCCAGAACTAAGACGCATATCCCCAAAAATCTGAGGGATTTGAATTGCGGTTTACATAGAGGGAGCTTATTGTGTATAGTGTTTATTTAATTGAAGTAAAATTGGTTTTATATGGGTGTTTTAACTTGGAACTGTGTAAATTGTATTGTTTATGGATAAATTTTGATGTATTATTTTAGATATGGGCCAATGGCCGTAATAAATCAAACTTAAGAACTTAAGAGCCATAACCTTACTTGTACCATTGGAAGGAGTGCAGAGAGAAGGAATGCCATGGTATATCTGCATAACTGGACTCCTTCATCTGCCCCAGCTGCAACAAAACATGTCTCTCTTGCATCGGTCTCTACAGCCACAGCAGGCACTGTAACCTTCCAAAAGTTTGACTTCATCCCCAAAGGTGCATGCTTCCATTGTCTCCAGTGACAAATGGATGGCAACAACAACAACCAAAGCAGTGTGAAGAGGTACCTCTCTCATTATATGGGGAACTGGGACTTAAATCCCCTTAAATCAAAGTATTTCAGACTATCTTTGCAAAGGAACCAAACCAAACACACATCTATTTTAGTGTTGTATGTCAATTACATGCTTAATGGAGTAGTATTTGGCAACCTATAATTTGAAGAAGAAATTGCTGCTATTTACCAATCAATTTAACTTATGCTTAGCTATTTAGGTTAACAAATGGAATAATACGGTGTATTAAGATGGCAATTAAGTTCTGTGAGTGCATACACAGTGATTATGTGCAAGATTCCAACAGCGTTATCTGGGAGAAAAGGTCAACAGAATGTGTGTTTGAGGGATGGGAGGAAACACCTATGGATGTGACAAAGCCGGTTGCCTTCCGAGGCAAGCGGGGTTGCAAACAAGCCTTGGACTCTTCCCACATCCAGCGGGGGACATGGCTAGTCCCCCACGCCATAGGGGGAATCCTGGTCACGTCACCGCCACAGCCGACCAATCCAGTTGGCTGGGGGACGTGGCTTGCTGCATTTAAACAGCTGCATGGCAGGGAGTTCACTCTTCTCTTCATGCTTCCTTGGATCTCCCACCCTCCTGCCCTATTTTTTGTGTTCGACACCTTGACCTTGCTATGGACCTCGGTTGGTTGCCTGTCGAAGGAGCCTGGTAGGATTTTTTTCTACTTAGCAAATTGGCACCAGCCATTTGGTTTTTCGCCTACCTCGTAGGAAATCGTCACAACTTTGTAAGGTTGGGTGGTTAGGCACTGGAAAAGCTGGTTTATGGGAGGGGAGGTTGTGGCCATCACCTACCCCCTCCCCTTTAAGGGTATTCCATTAAAGGAATCCAGGGGTCGTGGTTCCTGTCTGCCATGGCACGACCCCCGGTGACCCTTGGGGGAGCTCCAAATTGATGTACATCAACAGGACTCCCCCTACTGGTGGTTAACCCTTGTGAGTCTTCCTGCATGGTGGGCAGGAGTCAGATATAGTAGGTTCAGGTCCAGTGCCTAAAGCCACATTCTATGACCAATAAAGTTGTGGCCTTTTTTAGCCCATTAACCTAAAATACTGGTGCCATTGTGTTTTATTCCCAAAAATGGAGAGGGTTCGGGGACTTGACACGCAAGCTAAAATTTTCTGTTCAGAAGAAACAAATGCATTAAAAAATTCAATCATACTAGCTATCCCTGGAATAACTTTCCTCGGGTCAAAATTTGTTAGGATCACATACCTGTTGCCGTCCGACCCAGTGCTGGAATATTTTGCTGTATGAAGTAGAGCACCAAGCGTTCCTTCCCCATCATGCTTACATCAACACTTTAAAAACATTTGACCATTCAGATTCCATTCCCCTAAAGTCTGCCGCCTGAAACAGCCTACATTGTTTTGTTGCATAGTAGAGTTGCATACCCTCTAACATTTCTCCAATGAAAATAGGGACATCCAGAGGGAAAGTGGGACATCCCAGGAACAGCCTCTCTTTGGAGTTTTGTTTAATTCAAACAGTAACATATAATAAAGGTGATCAGTAAACTGATGGCTTGTTTGGTACTGTGCAGATGATCATATTGATCTGCAAAGTACAAAAGTAGACTTTAGATATTCTGCAAGAAACATTTCTTAAGGTGAGACCTGCTAGGTGGTGCAATATAAAATGCTAACTTTCCAAAAGCTATTCCTTTACCTTTTTTTTTCCCCTTAAAGGAAGTAAGACTTAATTGACCTATTCTTGTTAAGGATCCGTCAGCAATTCTCTTTAAAAACTCCTATTTAACATTTTGTGCCTTGAATACCAATCACTTTTGGCAACACTTTGACATACAAAAGATTTGGGATGGGGGAAGAAAACCTTTTCTTGACATTATTTAAATTTAACTGCTTTGAGGAAATGCCTTGCCGGTGGTCCAGAAAATGGGGCTTTTTTCCCAGAAAATGTATGGGAAGCTTAATTTACAGCTTTAACCAGTTAAGACTGTGTCTTGGAAGGGTAAAACATAGGAAAGAAGAGGTATTTTTATATTTCCTTTTATTAACAAGGTCTGATTTTGAGAGTTCACCAATGGTTTCTAAATCTGGTAGTGGCAGTCAAGGTACAAGCTAATCTGCGGACATATTGTTCTTCTGAATTTGATGTCCAACAAGAACTGTTCTGCTGCCAGTAGTTCCCCCCTGCAAAGCCCTATCACCATATTGTATCTACTCAAGCAGCAAGCAGGTTTTACACAACCATTTTAGGGTGGCAAAGAACAAAATTCAGGCATCCGTCCCCCACTGTCTCAAACTGGTGATCAACTCTGTCATAGATGATAGGCCCGAAAACCTTCTCATCAGGGAAGATCCCTGCATGCAAATAATTATTGATTAAACCATTACATTTAGTGGCAATGGCTAACAACTTGCTAATTCCTGAGGGGATGTTTGTGTTGGACTCCAAAGTTGCATATTCATAACACCTTTAGAATGAAGCTACAGTTGAAGCAGACAAATAGCAAAATGTTAATACTTTATGTCTTCAATCCGGTAGGTTTTCAAAATACGATGTTTGTATTTATAGACATATATTTTCACATGCATAATTGGAAGTGTGAAAATCCCCCTTTCCCCCTCAATTCTTTTCAGCTCTGGTTTTGTTTTTTGTTTTTTTCAAAAAAAATAATTATTGATTTTCCACATTTATCACAAAAAAGACATAACAAAACACATAACAAAGAAAAACACATTACATCTGGTTTTGAATGTTTAGCAATTCACACACAAAGCAATTAACGTTCATCAAAATTTCAAACCATTACAAAATACATTAATCTCGGGTCACAGAGTGCTTTGTATAGTGCTCTGCACAAATATTTGGGAGAAATTGCCATCAAATGCAACTGGACTTACTTCTGAGTAATCATGCACCTGATTAGAGTCAGACCTTCTGATACAGTCCCTTGCTAGCATCTGACATTAATTAAAGAGAAGGGGGAAATAAACAAATGGCAGAAAACGAGTCTGAAAATTTTGATGTTATAAAACAAAGGAGAGGGAAATGCAGCCTTCCAGATGTTCTCAACATCAGTTCCTATCAGCCCAAACTGGCATGGTCAATGGTCAGAAATAATGGGAGTTGTCATCCAATAACACCTGGAAGGCCAGTTTTAATTTTAATTCACTATGCTTATTCCCAGGTAGATGCATATAGAATTACAGCCTAACTTCCACTGGGATTTACCTCTAAGTAAACATGCATAGGATTGTGTTGCATGTGAGCTTTAAGGCCATATTCAAAACCTTTAAGCAGTTCCGCTGACTTGATCGGTTTAATTCCCCCTCTCTTGACTCGAAACTGACTTAATACACTAACAAACTTCCACGTATTGGGGTGAAGGGTCCTCCTCCTCCTCCTCCTCCTTCTTCCTCCTCCTCTTCTTCTATCTGTGACCAAATGCTGCATTGTGAACTGTTCCTGTTCAGGGTCCCAGTCACTTCATCCTTTCCCATAATATTCCATTCCACTCCACTCCGCACCCCAGGTTCCTCCTCAACAGTCAGTCACTAATCCATGGCAACAGAGCATGCTCAGTCCTTATTGGGCTATTTTTTGGGGGGTGGGGTTCCTCCATTTGGGGTTGCTTTCATATCGATTTCACAGGCACATCTGGTAGCCACAGCTCAAAGCAGAATCCTGGACCTGACTGACTTGTGGTGTGATACAGCAGCAATCTTCTTAGGTTTTTATACTCCACAAGAAAATAACCATCCCAGACCCTCCAAATGGCCCTATTTTCCAGAATCCTGCCTGGTTTCTGATTTGATCCTGGAATGTCCCACTTTTCCTTAGGATGACACTATTTTCACCAGAGAAACGTCCGAGTGCATTGAGTTATCTGACCCCTGGGCCATCTGAAGGCAGCTGTGTGTAGGGATTTTTTTTCCTTATTGTTTAATGTTTTATTATGTTCTTATATATGTTGCAAGCCACCCAGAGTGACTGGGGCAACACAGTCAGATGGGTGGGGGTATAAATAGTGAATAATAATAATAATAGTAATAATAATAGAATAGAACGACACTATTACATGTAACAACAGGTTACATACGCTTCAGGTTACATATGCTTCAGGTTACAGACTCCGCTAACCCAGACATAGTACCTCGGGTTAAGAACTTTGCTTCAGGATGAGAACAGAAATTGTGTTCCAGCGGCGCAGCAGCAGCAGGAGGCCCCATTAGCTATAGTGGTGCTTCAGGTTAAGAACAGTTTCAGGTTAAGAATGGACCTCCGGAACGAATTAAGTACCATATTTTTTGCTCTATAAGACTCACTTTTTCCCTCCTAAAAAGTAAGGGGAAATGTGTGTGCATCTTATGGAGCGAATGCAGGCTGCACAGCTATCCCAGAAGTCAGAACAGCAAGAGGGATTGCGGCTTTCACTGCGCAGCGATCCCTCTTGCTGTTCTGGCTTCTGAGATTCAGAATATTTTTTTTTCTTGTTTTCCTCCTCCAAAAACTAGGTGCATCTTGTGGTCTGGTGCGTCTTATAGAGCGAAAAATACGGTGCTTAACCTGTATTTTCATCAGAGAATTGTTGGAAGGTATGTCATCCCCCCCCACCCTTAGACTAAACATGATGTGTAACCTCTGCCCTCCCCACAGCATCAGATACCATGTAGAAAAGAATGAGCATGAATTTTATTATGAATGTCACATCCCTTCCCAGCTTTGATCATGGAATAAGCATTGTTAGGAAAAGAGAGATGTTGTGCTGATGCTCCGGCAAAGGATTTCCATAGTAAGATGAGCTGTACAGTTCTCTGGCTGCCGAACAACAGAAGGGGTTTTGTGTGAGTCTGCATAAGCATCGAAATGGCAAATGCCTTCACTTCCAGCAGTTTGAAGTGAGCAGTCTCGAGCACACAATACTGACTTCTAGATGTCAAAAGAAGAGATGGTTAGCATGATTGGGGTTCTCTGTGTTTTATGAGACAATTGGGCTGTCTCTCTCTCTTATTATGTAATCGGGTCTCCTCTCCCCGCCCCCCCGACCCTGTAGGGGTAGTGAAACTTATCTCATTGCTTTCATCGACTGGAAGAATAAGGCTTTTTGATTATGGCTAGTGTTTTACAGCCATTGATCCGTGCAAACAGAAAACTTTAAATCAATGGGTCGGGGGAATGGTAACGAGTGAAGTAAAATCAGTAAACAAGCAGTCTCTTGTTGCTAGTTCAGCTTGAATGGCCTTAAGTATAATGACTGTAGATTAACTGTGTGGTATATAGCTACAGGGAGGAATATGGGTTCCCAGTAAAGAGGAAGAGGAGACATATTGGGCCTAGTAGATTTTAATTCTAGAATTCAACTTCCGGACCAGTCCCAGATTTACAAAAGATATCCTGGTTTCTGATTTGATCCTGGAATGTCCCACTTTTCCTTAGGACGTCTCATTTTCACCAGAGAAATGTTAGTGGGTATGGTAGGATGTCCCTATTTTCATTGAAAGGTATGGAATTATGCAACACCCCCCCCCCCAGCCCAGGAGATAAGTAACTATGCAACCTTTAGAAGACATATGAAGGCTGCCCTGTAAAGTTTGTTAATGCTTAATGCTTAATTGTGTTCTTTATATATGTTGGAAGCTGCCTATAGCGGCTGGGGCAACCCAGTCAGATGGGTGGGGTAAAAATCATTACCCCTATCATCAAAATAAAATTGGATGTCCCTATTTTCATTGGTGGAATGCTGGAGGGTATGAACTTCTGCATATATATATATATATGAATATGAATGGTGCAGTATGGCAGTGGTTTTTCAAGCTTTCTGCCAACAAGTTGTCCTCTCTCCTTATGGACTTCTAGGTTATAGAAGTCTTGGGTATTACAAAAAAAAGTTTCTCAGGTATGTTCTAGGATATACAGCAAGGGTATCAATAGCTATTCTTTGTCCTAACACGGAGAAAACTTTCAGTGGCAGGAGTGAGCTTATTTATGCCAATTGCAGATTGGTCTTGGCCATGTAAAACTCTGGGGAAGGATGAGGGAATGTGCAAGAACTGTGTATTTTCATTAAAGCCTCTCTATGCGGATCAAGCCATCCAGATGTGAATCTTCAAGGCAGGAAGGAATGACAGTTGTTATATGCTGGGAAATGCCAAACCCTTCCCTAAAGGGTATGTATCTAAAGATATGACAGCCTTATTGTGAGTAGCTAACATGGTTAGCTACAGTTGAAAACTAAGGGAATAATTGTTATGGGTAGTATCCAACCAATATGTCCAATCAGTGCAAGGATTTACACTTGTGCAACACAGTTTTCACCACACTTCACTCCCCGTGTGCTTCCTGCCCTCCCCCAATCTGCTCTGGGGGGTTGGAGGAAACCCTAGAACAGATTTGGGCGAGGGCACACAGAGGGAAGGAGAAAAGTTCTGTTGTACAAGCAGAAATCCTTGCACTGACAAGACACACTACTTGAATACCGTCTTAAATCAGTCTGCAGTTTTATTTTAAGAGAAATCCCCCATTCAGAAGCTGTTTTCTGTTTTAAGGTTAATACAGTCCCCCTGTTTAAATGACGAAAGGTAGAAGTGACCCAGCAAGTACCGTATTTTTCGTCCTATAGGGCGCACCGGCCCATAGGACGCACCTCATTTTTGGGGGGGGGAAATGAATTTTAAAAAATTATTTTCCCCCCCCAGCCGCGGCTGCCGCCCCAAGCCTCGTGCGCCCGGCGGGACCTCCCACCGGGCGCGCAAGGCTTGCGGACACTCGCCCGAAGCACGGGGAGCCCTCCGGAGGGCTCCCCGTGCTTCGAGCGACAAGCTGCTGCCCCAAGCCTCGCGCGCTCGGCGGGACCTCCCGCCGGGCGCGCAAGGCTTGCGGACACTCGCCCAAAGCCTCGCGCGCTCGGCGGGACCTCCCACCGGGCGCGCAAGGCTTGCGGACACTCCCCGGGGCTGCAGGCTGCTGCCCACAAGCCTTGTGAGCCCGCGGGAACTCCTGCCGGGCTTGCAAGGCTTGTGGATAGCTTCCTGAAGCCTGGAGAGTGAGAGGAGTCGGTGCGCACCGATGCCTCTCGCTCTCCAGGCTTCAGTGAAAGCCTGCATTCGCCCCATAGGATGCACACACATTTCCCCTTCATTTTTGGAGGGGAAAAAGTGCGTCCTATGGGGCGAAAAATACGGTATCTGTCTTATATTGATTCAGTTCATTAGTCTTATATTGATTCAGTTCATTAGCACAGTTTTCTGTCTCTGATTGGCCATCCTGCTCCCTAGATCTTTCAAACTCAAAGGGTTTGGATATTACACATTGGGTCTTATGCATGTACATACTCTGCTTCTGAAGAATGGGATGTATTTGCAAGGAGTTTAAAGTTTTGAAAGAAACTAACTATATCCAGTAAATATAACCAGACTTTCTGAAGTCCCGTGTAAATATGCCAGCTTTCTCTGTAATTTTTCTCCCCAAAATCAAAATGTAGTATAACCAGGATACTCGGCATAAAACTAAAAATGGTACCCACATACTTGGAAGTAAATTTCATTGAACTCATCTGGGATTTACTTCTGAACAGGCATGTGCAGGATATCTCTGTAAGTGAGCTTTGGGGTGGCATATCTCTTTAAAGGCTTGAATTTTAGAGAAAGCTGAGGATCTGGAAAGAAACTAGTCCTAGCAGTGGGACAAATCAGAATATTTCAGGTTGCGCTTTACTAGCTTTCAAACTGCTGCAAATCTAAGATCTAAGATATGTCAAGAAAAATTAACTGCACAACCCTTTCAATTTGTCCCTTAAGGGAACCCATCATTAGCATACTTTAAGAAAATATGTTATGCTTGAGCAGTAATTATAAAGTCACGACCTTGTGGGAAAATGCACATAGGGCTATCCTCAGAAAACATTTTGTAAATGGAAATTAACTTAAGAAACAACGTTGGAAGTGTTTCTTTTGATGTTAATCAGAATTTAGTTTAAAAACAAAATGTCCAAAATAATTGAAAGTTTCCCCAGTAGCGTATTACTCCTTGCAACAGAAAAGGGAGTAATCTAGCTTAAATCTGAAGTTGCTACACATTTTTTGGCATGTTTTAGCCGGAGGATCCAGGGAGACCTTATTAAGCCTCTCTTTTTCTTCTTTTAAACAGGGGAAAAAACAGCACCCCTTCAAAGAGATGTTCTTTGCTTCAATACTGACAGCAGGATGCAGTAGAAGCTTGGCTGACAAGCACGAACTCTGTACTTTGAGATCCCCAAAGCGAAAGTATGCAACTGAACATGTTCCTACTTGAAGAGCTAATGGACTGTTATCATTAAAAGAATGACAACACGTATTGCCATTTTCGATTAGTTTATAAGCCTGTGGAGCAAGGCTCTGCGGTTTTGTAATTATTGTGGCACACCTCATAGCATTAGGTGCATTAAAAAAAAAAACGCAGTGAGGATTGTAATTTATGATGATGAGAAAGGTGTGTTCTACAGCTTGGGCAGGTTCCTATTTGCATGTTTACGGCTGGGTGGCTGCAGCACCAAGTGGAGACTTGCATGTGTGGATGATGAATCCTGGGTCACACACAGCTCACAGATAGATCTTTCATATCACCTTTGATGCAATGTTTTCCAAATTCATGTTTAAGGACTAAATGCTATGATTGTGTACTTGGGAGTAAGTCTTGCTTGAACTAAGTGGAGCTTACTCTACACAGGATTGAACTGTAAAGGTTCAATAAAAACTGCACTCAGTGTAAAAGTCAGATTCTTCACAGAGAAACTCTCCCTTTCTCTGATTTATAGAGGGGGAAAGGAGGATTGCATCCACTGGCTCCGGCGACATGAATCATAACAGCATATGTACTGTGAAATATTTCTGAAGTGGCAACTGGACGTACAGGAACTTCCACAAAGTACTCATAACTCAAGACGGGAAGAAACTCATTCTCATGCATGTTCTGCAACAGAACTCTATGACCCCTTATGGTGCACCCAGATCACCGAGAAAATTTGATTGTTGTTCCAAACTCTTCTGATTAGGCCTTTACTTAGGAATCAAGCCTTTAATGTGGCAGCCCCTGCCCTGTGAAACTCCCTGCCAATAGAAGCTACTTGCCTTCTTTAATATGTCTGCTAAAATTGTGTTTTTGAGACAGGTCTCTACAGTGTGAAGTTCTTTGCAAGCATTTACTGATGCTTTTAATGCTGTAGCTGTTAATTTGCATGATTTATACTGCCTCACTGTATTTTTTAAAAATGAAAGTGCAGTCTATAAATAAATTAAATTGCTAATAAATAAATGTTGCATTTTTATCTTTTTTTACCAAATACAAAAAAGGGATAAATTGGCTATGCATTAGTCTATATATATGACAAAAATGCATCACTCACATCAGAAGCTGCAAAACACAGGTGCTTGTTTTAACCCCATTCTCCCTACTTTAACAATGGTAACAATTTTTAATACACAACATATTAAGATGTGCTATATATTCTACTGTAACTGTCATGTAAGCTTCTACTTTTGGAGGAAAGCAAAAGAAGGGCGATGCAGGTTTGTTTCTGCGCCAGGAAATCATTCCTGACTGTTCTTGTCATAACATTAGATATGTGCCAAAGACAAGTAATGTAGGAATTGCAGATGCAGACTGGGTATGCAAGAAAAGAAGTGTGTTTGCTGGTTGTCTGTTATCATATTGCTGGTCCTGTAAATGTGAGGTATCCCAGACTAAACCTAAACCCTTTGGTCTTTTAGTCTAAACAGATTCGCCATTTTGGAGTTGTCGGCTTGTGAGAGCCCATCACTCTTTGCCGCGGTCTGCTTTCAACCAGTGTAAATATTAGGATGTAAGTCATTTTCACAAGGAGCTTGGGCTTCAGTTCCATGAGAGGAAAGTGCTACTGCTAAACACAACACACACACACACACACACAGAGAGAGAGAGAGAGAGAGAGAGAGAGAGAGAGAGAGAGAGAGAGGCCATAGGACCACCCATGTGCAAGGATGCCATCCACTTATGTTTACAAGCACAGTGTGTGGTGTAGTGGTTAAGAGCAGTAGTCTCGTAATCTGGGGAACTGGGTTCGCTTCCCTGCTCCTCCACATGCAGCTGCTGGGTGACCTTGGGCCAGTCACACTTCTCTGAAGTCTCTCAGCCCCACTCACCTCACAGAGTGTTTGTTGTGGAGGAGGAAGGGAAAGGAGAATGTTAGCCGCTTTGAGACTCCTTCAGGTAGTGATAAAGCGGGATATCAAATCCAAACTCCTCCTCCTCCTTGTGTTTACAAGCACCAGTTCTTTCTCCTTGTGAAGATCCCATCTAATTGCAAACGTAGCCAGACAGATGAGTATAATAATTAGGGGGACGTTAAGTAGATTGTTTGAGGACCAGGAGGGTTCTTATGCCCCATATTAGTGCCTTAAAATATGGAAATCGGAGGGCTTTATCTATTTAGTTCCATGTTTACCAAACCTGGGTCTCCAGCTGCTGTTGGACTACAACTCCCATCATTCCTAGCTAGCAGGACCAGTGGTCAGTTATGGTAGGAATTGTAGCCCAAAAACAGTGGAAGACCCAAGTTTGGGAAACCTTGATTTACAGTGGTGCCTCGGATTAAGAACTTAATTCGTTCTGCAGGTCCGTTCTTAACCTGAAACTGTTCTTTTTTTATATATATATAAATATTTATTAAAAAGCCCACTCTTTTTTAAGTTTACACATATATTGCAGCGCGTGTGTGCGTGTGTGTGTGTGTGTGTGCATATGTGCATTGCTTTTATGTATAATTTTTAAATTGACACCATTACTCCCCTTGTAAACTACCGTTGTATTTTGTTTTTCTTCTGGTCTATGACCGTAATAAATTACTTTCAACTATTTATTAAAATTTTTGGATACAAATGCACAAATAATAAACAACCTTACTTATATCATATCATGGTTTCATCACTTCTTTGGACTCCCTCACGTCTCCCGCTCCCATTTACATCATTAAAAGGTTTTTCCAAGCAAATTATCAACTTGTTTACGATCTTATATCCACTCATTTAAATATAATCTAGCAATTCTCCAAAAGGTTTATGTTTTCTTTAGTCTCACTTATCATCAAATTCAAATCTAATTTAGTGGTGGCCAGTTTTTTATAATCTAGCATCCCTCTTAACATTCAACCAAATTACAATGTTTTTGTAAATACGTCTTAAATTTCTTCCAGTCTTCCTGAAACTGTTCTTAACCTGAGATACCACTTTAGCTAATGGGGCCTACCGCTGCTGCCGCGGCGCTGAAGCTCGATTTCTGTTCTCATTCTGAAGCAAAGTTCTTAACTCGAGGTACTATTTCTGGGTTAAGGGAGTCTGTAACCTGAAGCGTCTGTAACCTGAAGCATCTGTAGCCCGAGGTACCACTGTAGTTGAATAGAACTACTCTTCAATAAAATTCTCTTCAGGACAGTGCACAACAAAATTCAGTTTAGCAAAAGTTTAGCAAAAGGAACAGTAACGAAAGAATAACTAAGAAGAACAATAGTAAAACTCAAACAGAACAAACAGCGAGAGAGCCCATATAAGGCTCACTAATGGTCTTTGCCAGGCACCTAAATGATAACAAAGAAGGTCAAGTCAAGTCAAGTCAAGTAACCTTTATTGGCATCACATAGGAACATAACAAAGAAGGTGCTTGCCAGTGTTTAGCCGTGCCCGACATTGAAACCTGAAGTCTCCTCAGAGGATGAGCAGGACACCCCATCAGATCTCCTGCCACATCAGCTGCCTGGCTCCTAGGCCATCTCTGAGGCCCGACCCACTCCCATTTCCACCAGAGCCATAGGAAGAAGTGACAGTGATCCAGGTAGGATCTTCAGGACCATCACTGTAATATCTGGCTAGCAGCACATGATGCTATTTGGGAAAAGAAGGAAGTGCATGGAAGCACCTAGACTGATCCCATCCTGGCTGAGAGCCAAGAAGCGGGTAGAGTTTTCTGCTCCTCAATAAGATCCCAGTGTGAGCTGGCTCATCACTGAACCAACCACCGAAGCAATTGTTCTCATGCAGTTTCAAATGATAGCCTTCCTCAGCTGGGGAAATTGACAGCATCAGGTGAGCCACCACCAAGAAGGTCCCTGTCCTGTTAGTCAGCCTCCTTTTCTCAGATGTGGGAGACCCTTTCCTGAAGACCTTAAGTTCCTTTCTGAGCATGAGCAATGATGCCATTTGCTAGAACTGATGGACCCTCTTTGCTCTGGCAAATGAATGAGTTCATAAGTAGACATTCAGGTTTGTGAAGCAAAGAGAAAGTCAAGGAATGAGAAAAATAGCCAGGCAGAGGCTGGATACCTTTATTTGAAACAGCTTCTGCTTAACACCAGCAATTTTAGTCATAACACTTCACAAGGCTGTTTGCATTTCTAGTTAAAAGATAAAAGTTGCTTAAAAAAAATATTTTTTTTAAGTTCATTGAGCTAAGCAGAGTAGGCCTACTGAAATAACCAACTTTCCTTCACACCATGTTCATTAATTTCATTGGCTCTATGATGAGCAAATAGTTAAACATCACTGTGTGTGTGTGTATGTGTGTGTGTGTGTGAGAGAGAGAGAGAGAGAGAGAGAGAGAGAGAGAGAGAGAATGAGAATAGATCAAAACAGCTGTCTGTATTTTTTGACTTCCTTTGAAGACATGGCTATAGGGACTGTCTCAATGAGTAATTATAAATTTACCACTCTTGATTTCTATAATGCAGGGCTGGTTGGTTAGCTGGATTTTTCATGCTCACGGAAGCATGGCTTCTTCTTTGACATTTGTGCAACAGTATTAACACATCATTCAAAGTTGAACTTGTCATAGATATCCACATTTGAATATTCATTAAAGGTAAATCAGCTATACAAATGTGATGAATGAATTTGAATTGCACTCTCTAGTTTCATCCCTGCCAGGCATAGAAAGCAAGGCAAATGAAGAAGAAACTGAAGGAGTATTGGCAAGCTCTTTTACATTTTCTCCTGGTACTATTTATTTACATGTTTCTAAATTAATCTTTCAATTCCTTCTGTTCCTCCCTTTCTCACACCCTCTGCTTTCCCACATCCTCTTCATGTTCATCACACATTTTTTGCACATTTCTTAATTGTCTAATGTGTACTTTAAATGGAGTGCAGATTTGGGCTCAACAAATTCTTTAGCTCTGAAATGGCCAGCATTCTATTCCCAGGCAAATCAATTAAATATAATTTTGCACTCGAAAACAGAAGGCCTTCATCCACCCTTTGCAGTTCAAATGAGAATTATTGGTCACTAGGAGGTTACGACAAAATGGCAAATCTGCAGCACTGTTCAAGATTGCCATTTATAGATCAGAATGTTCAAAGAGGCAAATAGATGAGCAGGCAGGAGGATTGATCTGCTGGCTGCTGACGTCTCAATGGTCCTTTGTACGGAAAGAGCCTCTTCCTTGCTGCAGTTCCTAGGACATTAGAAAAATTGCTCTCCAAAACTGATTAGTCACAAGTTTTCCAGTCATCACTTAACATCACCAAGCAACTATCACACAGGTGTGAGGTAGCCCTAAGTCATCTTCTTGGAAGTAGGAATAATCGTTTGTTTGCTTGTTCGTTTGTTGCATCTTTTTCTCACCATTCCCTCAAGAAACTTAGAGTGGTATACATGGTTCTTTTCTGCTTGGGCCTTTTTCTCCCCAGTTGGAACTTGCAGGAACTTAGTAATGTCACCTCTTAAATGGGCACCATTACCATTCTAAGAGAACGATGGAGGTGTTCATGGAGCCAGTGTGGTGTAGTGGTTAAGAGCGGTAGACTCATAATCTGGTGAACCAGGTTCGCTTCCCCGCTCCTCCACATACGGCTGCTGGGTGACCTTGGGCTAGTCACACTTCTTTGAAGTCTCTCAGCTCACTCACCTCACAGAGTGTTTGTTGTGGGGGAGGAAGGGAAAGGAGAATGTTAGCCGCTTTGAGACTCCCTAGGGTAGTGATAAAGCGGGGTATCAAATCCAAACTCTTCTTCCTGGTGCGTTCCGGCACCTCTTTTTCTAGTAAAAATAGCACTGCTTCTCATTTTTGTTAGGGATTGTAGGACAAGATCTGCCAAGGAAAATAAAGAACTTATTTATGTATGCTACAACAGCGGCAAGAGTCTTGGCAGCACAAGGATGGAAGAATGAAGAAACCCCAACAAAAGAACAGTGGCAAGAGAAACTGATGAACTATGCGGAACTGGCGGAACTGACATACAAATTGTGAGATAAGGACAACTGTGACTTTAAAGAAGAATGGGGACTTTTTACAAATTATTTAAAAAGACAGCAAAATGAATTGGACTCCTTGGCAGGTTTTGAATAAACATACACAAATTTATTGAGGGTTAATATAGTAGACGGATAATAAAAGGATATATACAATTTTACAGTATGCGGAGAATAACATGAGTTGAGAAATCAGAGAGAGGAGCTGAGGGAAGTTTTTTGGGGGGAGAGAGCAAGGGTTCCTTGGGGGAGGGGAGGGGAAAAGGGGGAAAATAATGAAGATGTTTTTTTTTTTTTTGATAATTTGTTATGTTGAAATTGTTAATAAAAAACTTTTTAAAAGAAAAAAAGAAAAATAGCACTGCTTCTGCCCATTTTATCCACACGCCTACCTTGCAAAGTAGGTTAAGCAGAGACTGAATCATGATAACCCACCTAGCTTAAGGGGTCAGTGGTCCCTCCCCAGTCCAGATCCCTCCCCAGGTTCATCCGTTATATCACACAGTTCGTCAGTTCTGCCTTCACAGTTCTGATAATTATCACATACGATTAACATATCTTTGTCCCTTCTCCATACTTTTCTTTTTACTCCAGCAACTATTCTTCTTTTTTAATTCCTCAAGTACTACCCTGGGTAAAAGCAAGCAGTGGGTCACTTGAATGTCAAAGTCATAGCTTTTCACCCAAGGTGAGTTGAGAAGGCTGAAAAGCTGTGCTTAAGCAGTTCCTGCTCATGTGTGATAGAACCATCACAAGCTATTGCCGATAAGACCTTTCTACATCACTGCACCATCAGGTATCTCATGCATTTTATATTTGTGCTCGAAATCACTAACCAAGTGCATTATCTTGGAGCCTGAATATATCTGAAGGACAATGTGCCTCCTCACATCTCTCTGTGGTGGTTACAATCTTCAAGATCAATTATACTTAACTGTTTCCCTGGGCAGGTTGCATTCCATTTTCTGGAAAATCTGTGTCCATTCTTCATTTTCAGTGACACTCATACAAAGGCCAGCTTCCAGTACACTGTGGCTGTTTAGCCGAGCCTTTGTCTAACCGGTGACATGGATTCTGAATACAATCTGAGAGGCTGGAGTTTTGTATTTGAAGATGCAACACTCTCTCAGTCCAAAGAGAATATTTTTTTTGGAAGCACACTGCAATTGCTGCACACACAGAGAGAGACCCTTTAAGATTTTTTCTCCGTATATGGAACCTTGGTTACAAAAACTAATTTGCTGGATTATGGCAATCTGAATGACAAAAGCAGGCATTGCAAAATCCACAACTGGAATTCTGTTTTCTGTTTTTCTGCACTTTAGTTTCCCCAGAAAAAAAACAAGTTTCCTGTAGAAAAGAGAGCCAGCACCCACCAAGAATAGGACTCCGACATGCAACAATTGTCCAGTTGTCAGTCAGGAAACCCTCTGAGTGACCTTTGGCCAGTTATCTCTCTCAGTCTACCTCATAGGATTATTTTGTAGATAAAATGGGAGAGAATTTTTATATGCTACAATAATGTGGTAATGTGAAGCTACAAACATGAGTCTGACCAAACTGTGGGAGGCAGTGGAAGACAGGAGTGCCTGGCGTGCTCTGGTCCATGAGATCACGAAGAGTCGGACATGACTAAACAACAACAAAGTGAGGTAACAGGTCCGGGTGTTGTGTCCTGTACAGTCTAACCCAACCTGGCTTTCTCTGATGTCTGATTTCTCAGTAGTACCATATTTTCCTCACAACTTTGAATTTACAAATTCAAAAGTGCACTATCCTGTGCATATTTACTTTGAAGTATGTCCCTCTAAATTTAATGGTACTTGTTTCCTAGTACCTATGCTTAGGGTACCTGCCCAAGAATCACAGACGATTTTGCAGATCTTGCACAAGAATAATAGCTTACAATTTCATTACATTTGACCCCTAGCCTCAAGTGTATAAGAGAAATTGTTTGTACGTAATTAACTCTGTGATTTATCTACCTAGAAAGCAGCTGCCCAGATAATCAGCTGAATAAGCCTGGCTCTGTATTCCTTACTGCTTCTTGCTGACATGCCTGTGAGATGGTAGCTTGCTAAACGGCACCCTATAGGAAACGTGCTCTCATCTATTTCTGCTATGCATCCCTTAATAGTAGATGTCATATGTTCTCTGAAAACACTTTTATGAGAGAGGCTGCATATGCAATATTTGACACCAGTTCTTTGAAATAACAAGGATTTGTTGGTACGTGCAGGAAACTTTTCTCCCAGTGGTTTTCTGTAGGAATGTTTCAAGCAAGCTGCCACATTGCCATTGGATCATATAATGGAAATAATCTGTTCAAACTTGCTTCAAAAGCTTTGCTTGCTTCTTTACATTATTCTAAGTCAGGAGAAGTTGTGTTTTAATGGTTAAAAAAACAAAAAAACCAACACCATCTGTTACATATAACATTTTTAAAAATTCAAATGGGAAAGAAGCAAAAAAGTATCTTAATTCAGAGACTGTAAATGATAAAGCCTTATTTCCGCCACTCTTGTAGTTTGCTATGAGGGGAAATCCAGCCCAGATTTAAAAGCAGAATTAGTTTTGTTTCTACAAAATGGAGTAACATATAAACTCTGCCAAGAATGGATGTGCAATATGAATGCCAGAATCTGAAGTCATGTGTGTAGAATTCTGTAAAGTGGCAACTTTGGTGTCTGTTTTGAGGGCCTAAGATTCTCTTTCCTTCAGGGATTAGAAAAATTGCAAGAAAATCTGATCCCATATATATGAGTACAGGGAATGGTTTTCAGAGTAAAATAGTGCTTCTAAGAAAAACAACAACAGAAATGTCTGTTGGAAAACAGCATGGACCAAATGGGCAAGTATGTTTTCGAAGGCTGTATATCATGTACACATTTTTTATATGTGATTACTTTTCCCTCCATGTATAATTAATCTAGGGTTTACAGGAATTAAGTGGATACTGTGAATGCAATAGAGAATCCATGTAAACGTATCATTGGCCTTGAAAGCTTTAGTCAGAAGGAAAGACAGAAGGAATAGAGAATGAGTCAGTGTATTTTAAAAGTTCACAAGTGGCCTGTTCACTTCTGAAATTGGCTAACCCCAGCTAGCCCTCTAAGCTAATTCTTAGCCCTCCCTGCACTGATTTTTTAAAAACAAGGGAGGGGAAATAAGCAGAGTGATAAGGTGGACAGAAGGATTAAACCTCTCTGCCTAGTTGAGCACCCTGGTGGTACAGATAGGGGAGAAATTCAATTCACTTAACATTTAAACGTGATTGAACCTAATTTGGTCTGGTTTGGACAGATAATGGAAGTTCCCTCCTGTAAGGGTGATGGACCCATTTGAATGGCCTGCCCTTGGAGACTGATGAAACATGATGCATTCCAGATGTTCTAAGGGGATTTTTCAGTGACGAAAACTGGCGATCTTGTCAAAGCCCTGGTTTTACCATGGAACAGCATGATGAAATGGGTGCTTCACACGACCGCTCCTGAGCACCCTCTCTGGTGTCATGGAGCCCAAGTGACCCCTCAGTATTCTGAGGAACTCCAGATTATGAAACAAGTGGTGCAATTCTCACTCTGAAGCTGACCAAATACTGGTTAGAGTACGTTATTATGCCATACCATGTGCAAGTGCAGACTGCTCTTTTTGCAGCTTGTATTGCATTCTCTGTTAGCTAGCCAGCAGAGTTATTTTGGATGGTCTGGAGGTTACTGACACCCATTGTGGAGGAGGGAGCTCTGGAGCATTTGAAGATCTGTGTCAAGGATCTGTCAATGAGGCAGGTCATCCACAGGGCAGGCACACACCGAGAAGGCACGGAATGCAATTAGGTTTTTTATTAGCAGAAAATAGCAATACAGTGGACACTCGGTTTGTGAATGTGATCCGTGCGGGAGGCAACCCGCAATGTTTGCAACCCACAGCACCACATCTGTGCATGTGTGAGTCACAATTCAGCGCTTCTGCATAAGCGTGAGCTCTGAAACCTGGAAGTAACCCATTCTGGCACTTCCGGGTTTGGCGCGGTGTGCAACCCGAAAACGCACAAACTGAAGTGTCTGTAACCCGAGGTATGACTGTACAGCAATGTCCCAGGTTCATCTTAACTCAACAGAGGCTCTCCTCCTCATCCAACCAGGCCTTGACAATCCACTATGGCCAACTGGCCACACAGTTTGAGGATAAAGCTCTCAACTTTGGAGTAATATTGACTCTGCACTCATTGCCTCTCCAGTCCAAGTACCAAGTGATGTTATTGAAGATGTATTGTAGGATCAATACATCCCATACAGCTTATGCAAACAGCTTACGTGTGCTGATCCCGGGGGGAAGGTTACCGTAGGCGTAGTCAAAGTCCGGTCCTGGGTCACTCGCCTGGAATCAGTCCACAAGGAGCAGGGCGAGGTCCGAAACAGGAAGCCGGGCGGGGACAGGAGTCCTGGAGAGTCAGGTCTGGGTCCGGGCAGGAACAGGAACTCAACAACGACGTTGCTCCCACAACCTGGGACCGGACCGACTGGCCTTTATCTGTTCTGAGGCCAGGGGCGGTCCCGGCCCCCAGGAGACCCGCCTCTCGTGGCCTTAAGGCGAGCACTCCTCCTGGGAGCAACCAGTTCCCTTCGCCTCTCTGCCCTGAGTCTCTGCAGTTCAGGAGAGGCTAAAGGGTTACTGGGCCCAGGGGGAGACTCACCTGCAGGCACTGAGTCCTCAACCACCTCTGAAGCCAGAGTGGGATCACCTGGTGCCTGCTCCTGAGGCTTCGACACAGGTGCAGGCGCTTCAGCATCAAGGCCCTGCCCCAATTCAGCCGGCCCTGGAGGCGGGGACTCCTGTGCAGGCTGGGATTCCTCTGGTTCAGCCTCTGAATCAGAATCCCAGGCCATCACATTACGTGGACAAGGTGCTGGTGGCAATACATCCGACCATGTGCCCACTTGACCCCTGTTCTTCCTGGCTTATTCAATCCACCAGAAAGGAGATGACTGGTTGGGTTCAGAGCATAGCTAATGCTTCTTTGAGTAAGGGGCTGGTCCCTGCTGCATTAAAGGTGGCAGTGGTGTGATCACTTCTAAAGAAACTGGATCTGGGCACTTTTGATTGGAAAAACTATTGACCAGTCACAAATACCCCCTGGAGAGAATGTGGTGGTGCGGCAGCTGGATGACAAAGATTATTTAGATCCATTCCAATGTGAAACTGAGTCAGCCTGATGGATGACCTTTGCAGAGAATGGGACAGAGGGAGGTCTACCTTGCTCCTGCTCTTGGTCTTTCATTGGCTTTTGACACCATCTACCATGGTATCCTCCTGGATCAGCTTCAGGAAATGGGAATTGGGAGCACTGTATTACAGTTATTCCAATCCTACTTTTGTGGTTGATCCCAGACAGTAGCATTGGAACAGTGCCACAGGGCACTATCTTATCTCCCGTGCTATTTAATATCTATATGACGCCACAGAGAGTGGTCATTAGGGGTTTGGGGCAAGGTGCTATCAGTATGCTAATGATATCCAGCTCTAGTTCTCCATAGCAGCTGAATCAAGAGAGGCCATGCATTCCCTGGGCCATTGCTTGTATGCAGTTATGAAATCGATGAGGAAAATCAATGCCTACTTACTGAACACCTTTATTTTAGAAACTCCTCTGGCCAGGAAAGTGTGGAATTTCTCAATGGCCCATAGTGTGCGTGCGCACACACACACACACACACACACACACACACACACACACGCCCCAAGAATCAGTCAAACCTTGTTATCAGGGAAGCTTCAATCCATCACCATTTCATTTAGGTGCTTATCTTGGGTGTCACAAAAGTAACTCTTTTTCTTTTTTGCTCACACATTCTTCCCATTTAATGAAGTGGGCTAAGATATCTATGTGGTACTTAGATAAATGTTTTAGCGTCCTTCCTCTTAAAACAGAAGCAAAGAGAAGTCCTGTCTGGATGCATAAATTTTATCAGGAACCATGATTCATGATCCCGAGCGTAAGATTCACAAACAATGTGACCCCAACCCTGACAATGCATTAATCAAGCACTATAAAGAAAAGCAAAAAGAATAGAAAGGAAAGGGAAGGAAGGAAGGAAGGAAGAAAAAGAAATTTCAAGGTTCTAACTGGAAGCAGTCAGCAAAGTGCCTAACCAGAACAGCCTCTTCACTTGCATTATTCCATTTATGAGCCTGCATTTAAGAGGAACAAAAACAACAAAATATATGAGATGCAGTCGTCTCCGACTCAGAAAATAAAAGGGTAGCCAAGAAGATAAATGGATATTTTGGTGCTATCCAGGTCACCTTGACAGTTTTGTAATATCCCAAAGTTGAAATAACGAGTGTTTTCTCAAAATAATATCAGTATGTGAATTATGTTTTATGTATTCCCCTTCTTTTTTTGTAATCGTTATTCTATGGCCACCAAAAAATGAAAAGAAAAATATCCCCTTAACATTTTTATCACTGCAATGCTGCAGTTGGCTGTAGCAATTCTTTAGTCTGCTTGCATGCAAACAAAGAAACAAAAGGTGTTTTTTAAGTCCCTGCAATCAAAGGTCGCGATCAGTGGTTCCTAAACCCCATAGTACATGGAACATAGAAGATAAGTTTCACCTTTGTTTCAGGGATCCAACTTCTGCCTCAGAAGGAACTTCTTTCTCATTTCGTTCTCTTTATCAGCTGCTGATGCAACTAACTAAAGGGTTAGTGTGACTTTCCAACATACTGGAATTGCATGCTCAGTTATGCTTATCCACAATGTTTTTA